>NC_142869.1:52657500-53965000 GCF_051225735.1 Oryctolagus cuniculus | reverse complement strand
CAAACTAATTAAACTTAGTTCACGAGAAATCCAGAACAGCATTAGGGAGTTTAAATAAATATATTATGAAGAAAAATAAAATGAATTTAAAATAAAATATACGGAACACGTAGGTATCACAGGAACATAACAGCAATAAAGAAATGATATGAACTGTGTAATCAATAAAATCCTCAATAGTTTCCAATTAGAGATGCAATTTTGTTATTCATATTCTTGCTGTCAAGACTAAAAGGTAAATAAAATCAGTCATGAATTTTGTTTTATTAAGAAAAAAGAGATTTCAAGATGGTGGAATAGGGAAAGGGTGTACTGTTTTAGGCTAGGGCAAAACAGTAAAAAAAAAAAGTGGAGGAAGTGCATTCTCAGGGGAGAGATGGAGAGAAAACTGCAGTGGAAATTCTACAGAAGAAAGAGGCGCCATGGTAGAAGGTTCAAACATGTAGTAATGAGCATAGACACAACACACACCCCAGCTGCCAAGAGCCAGAGGAGACGCCAGCTTCGGAGAGCAAGGTGAGATCAGACTGCAGCATCTGTGCTGCTGAGAGAGCCACGCAGACGACAGTGTCTTTGAGTCTAACCTGGATCCCTAAAGGGGATAGGGCACTCCCTCACCCAGTAAAATGAAAGAGGCATGTTTCACTCTCCCCATACCCACAACAACAGCACCTGGCAAGCAGCTGAGAGAAGGTGGGCACCATTTTGGACATAAGTAGCAGCTGAAACAACTATTGTGCTCATGCCCAGCAAGACATACTACAGGTCAGTTATAATCAGAACAGCCTGATACAGGCAAAAAAATAGACTCATAGACCAATGGAACAGAATACAAACTCCAGAAATCAGTCTATGCATCTACAACCAAAGTATGTTTGACAAAGGAGCTAAAAATCAATACTTGAAGCAAGGAGAGTCTATTCAATAAATCATGCTGGGAAAACTGGATCTCTGCTTGCAGAAGTGTGAAACAAGATCTCTATCTTACATCTTACACTAAAATCCACTCAAAATGGATCAAGGAACTAAACCTACAACATTTGGGAAACTCTGCACGGCATTAGCATAGGCAAAGACTTCTTCAAAAACACCCCTGAAGCACAGGCAATCAAAGCTAAAATAAGCAAATGGGATTACACAAGTTGAGAACCTTTTGCAAAAGAAAAACAGCAAAGTGAAGAGGCAATCAACAGAATGAGATAAATGATTTGCAAACTATGCAACTGATAAAGGATTAATATCCAGATTCTATATAGGGCTCAAGAAATTCAATAACAACAAAACAAACAATCCTGTTAAGAAATGGGCAAAGGACTTGGACAGGCATATTTCAAAAGAGGAAGTTCAAATGGCCAACAGACACATGACAAAAATGCTCAGGATCACAGGCCATCAGGGAAATGCAAATCAAAACCACAATGAGGTTTCACCTCACTCCAGTTAGAATGGCTTTCAAACAGAAATCAACAAACAATAAATGTTGGCAAGGATATGAGGAAAAAGGTACCCTAATCCACTGTTGGTGGGAATGTAAACTGGTCCAGCCACTGTGGAAGACAATATTGATATACCTCAGAAATCTGAAAACAGATCTAGAATATGAGCCAAAAATCCCATTGCTGGTAATTTACCCAAGGGAAATGAAATCAGCAGATGAAATAGTTATCTGTACCCCCATGTTCATTGCAGCTCAATTCACAATAATTAAGATATGGAATCAATCCAGATGTCCATCACCTGATGGCTAGATAAAGAAATTATGGTATATATACAGTATATAATACTACTCAGAGATTAAAAACATGAAATTGTTTTGCAACTAAAAGGATGCAACTGGAAACCATTATATTTAGTGAAATAAGACAGTCCCAAAAAAACAAATGCAATGTTTTCCCTGATCTGTGGTAACTAATAGAGTACCTAAAAGTTAATCTATTGGAGTAAAATGGACATTGAAATTTGATGATTGGTTACAGCCCTTGTCTCAACTCTTGAGAAACAGTGTTTTTTTTCTTCATATTATTTGTTAAACTCTTTACTTACTGTAGTGTTAATCTTATGAATATAAAGTAAACTGAAAAGAGATCTTTGTAAAAATTCAGAGTGGGAATAGACAAGCCACCGCCTGTGACACTGGTATCACACATGGGTGCCAGTCCACTTTCCTTCCAGCTCCCTACTAATAGTCTTGGAAAAGCAGTGGAAGATGGCCCAAGTGTTTGGGCCCCTGCCACCAACATGGGAGACCCTGACAAAGCTCCTGGCTCCTGGCTCCAGCCTAGCCCAGCCCTAGCTGTTGTGGCCCTCTAGGGAAGAAACGAGCAGAGGGAAGACCCTCCCTCTCTGTCTCTGTCTCTCTCTCCCTCTCTGTAACTCTGAACTTCAAATAAATAAATAAATCTTTTAAAAAAACAAAGATGCGGCCGGCGCCGCGGCTCACTAGGCTAATCCTCCGCCTAGCGGCGCCGGCACACCGGGTTCTAGTCCCGGTCGGGGCGCCGGATTCTGTCCCGGTTGCCCCTCTTCCAGGCCAGCTCTCTGCTGTGGCCAGGGAGTGCAGTGGAGGATGGCCCATGTGCTTGGGCCCTGCACCCCATGGGAGACCAGGAAAAGCACCTGGCTCCTGGCTCCTGCCATCGGATCAGCGCAGTGCGCCGGCCGCAGCGCGCTGACCGCGGCGGCCATTGGAGGGTAAACCAACAGCAAAGGAAGACCTTTCTCTCTGTCTCTGTCTCTCACTGTCCACTCTGCCTGTCAAAAAAAAAAAAAAAAAAAAAAAAAAAAACAAAGATGCCACTTGAGGCACTGCATCCCATACCAGAGCACCTGGTGTCAAGTCCTAGCTCTGCTTACAATTCCAACTTCATGCTAATGTGCACCCTTGGAGGCAATGGTGATGACCCAAGTAGTTAGGTTCCTGTCACCCACATGAGAGACCTGGATTGATGTCCTAGGACCTGGCATCAGCCTGGCCCAACCCCATCTGTGGAGTAAACCAGAAAATGAAAGATTTCTCTCTCTCCCTCTCTCTCTCTCTCTCTTTCTCTTTCTCTCTCTCTCTCTCCCACCTCCTTCCTTTTCTCTCCCTTTCAAATAAATAATGTTTAAATTGACAATTTCTAAGATAATTCTTATATCTAATTTGTATCTTCAATATTTGTGTTGTTGGAAATTAAAACTGAGAAACATTTATTTTAAAGCAACAATAATTAAATCTATTAAATGTCAGTGCAAACAAAATTTTTAAGAAAAACTAACAGAAAAAAAGATATGAAGAAACATAGTAAAAAGATCGACATTGTTTTCTATTTTTCCAAATTGCTTTAATGCTTGGTTTAGTACCACCCACATGGGAGACCTAAAAGATACTTTAGGCCCCTGGCTTCAACTTGGCCCAGCACCGACTGTTGCAGCTATCTGGGGAAATGAACTAGCAAATGGAACAACACTCTATGAGTCTCTCTCTGTCTCTCTCTGTCTCTCTCTCTCTCTCTTTCTAACTCTGACTTTTAAATAAATAACTGAATCTTTAAAAATGTTTAAAATTTTTTTTCTGTCTTGGACCTCATGAAAGAGTTTTAAATGTACTCATAGTTCCAAGATCATGCTTGGGGGCTGCATTTTAAAAATTTCTCTTTAGTTCACATTTCCAGAGAGGACAAAGTGTAACTAGTGTTTTATTTCAAAGCAATTTTAATACAAGGATCATAGATTTAGTTGCTTAAATGAATGTTCTTACCTATAAACACCACTTTGCTGCAAATTCTACTGGAATACTAGCTTTTTGTTGAAGCAAAATCCAAACAACATAAAATTTGCTACTTTAACCACTTAAAGTGCTTACAAATCAGTGGACGTTAGTACTTTTACAATTCTGCACAATCATCATCATTATCTAGTTCCAGTACATTTTATAACGCCAAAAAGAAACTTGATATCCATTAAGCAGTCTCCCCATTCCACCTCCTCACAGTCTCTTGAAACCACTAATATGTTGCTGTGGATTTGCTATTCTGGAATTTTATATAAATGGAATCATGCAATATGTATGCTTCTCTCATTTAACATTGTGTTTTCAACATTTATCCATATTGTGGCATAAGTCAATACTTACTTCTTTTATGACTAAATAGTGTTTCACTGTATGGATATGATATGCTTTGTAGATTCATTGCTGATGAATTCATTGCCCATTGCTGATGGGCAGTTATGTTTTTCCTGCCTTTGACAGTCATGAATAACACTGCCATGAACAACAGTGGAAAAGGTATTTTTGTTTCTCTGTTTTGGTTTGGTTTGGTTCTTGGGTGTTTTCTTTTTAGAGGTAGAGTAACAGAGAAGAGACAAATACAGACTCTCATCTACTTTGGTTCATTCCCCAAATGCCTGCAGGAGGCCCTGGCCCCAGGATCTCAATCCAGGTTCCCCATCTATGTGGGAAGCCCAATCACTTGATTCATCACTGGTGTCTCCCGGGGAAATTAGCAATAAACAAGACTAGAAGCAAAGTAGTGGAGACTCAAATCAGGCATTCTGAAATGAATCATGGGTATACTAAACAGTGACTTAACCACTGCACCAAATGTCATCCCTCAGGAGTCATTCTTAAGAGAAAGACACACAAACCGCTTACCTGTTCTCTCTCAGTTTGCCCCTTCCTTTGGCATTAATGCAGAAAAGATGGATACACCTAGGGCAGTTATAGTCTATCATGTGGTGATATTAAAAATGCAGAAAAGGCAACACATAAAAGAAACCACAACACCTGACACTGTTAAGAGGACCACATCAGTCTTGTATCTCCTCCTTCCACATATTTATGTGACAGAGAAATACATTAAATCTTATTTAAGCCACTATTATTTTGGATTTTCCACTGATTAAAAGTAAACATATGGGGCTGGTGCTGTGGTGTAGTGGGTAAAGCCACTGCCTGCAGTGCCAGCATCCTATAGGGACACAGGTTAGAGTCCCAGTTGCTCCACTTCCAATCCAGCTCTCTGCTATGGCCTGGGAAAGCAGTCAAAGATGGCCCAAGTGCTTGGGGCCCTGAACCTGTGTGAGACACCCGGAAGAAGCTCTTGGCTCCTGGCCTCAGATCGGAGCAGCTCTGGCCATTGTGGCCATCTGGGGAGTGAACCAGCAGATGGAAGACCTCTCCCTCTGTCTGTGTCTGTGTCTCTGCCTCTGCAATTCTGCCTTTCAAATAAATAAATAAATCTTTGTAAAAAAGTAAACATACAATAACATAAAATATACCTCTCTCTGTGACTACTTCTGCCCCCCCATCAATATTTATTTTGAAAATCCTAAAGCAGGACAAAATCAAACTGAAACAGTTTGTCTTGAAAAATAACTTTCCAGAGGTACTTGTATGTTTCTACAATAATTTATTTCTCATCATTGAATGTTAACAACTGTAAGAAAGTAAATAATTCATAGTAACTTTTTACCCTTACTTAGTAAAAGTAATCACTTTATTTAAAAATGATATATATTAGCTAAGCTTAATTATAATTTTCCTAAGGCTTCAATGTCCATGAAATATTTTCATTGAAATATATCTAAGAATTTGAATAGACTAAGATTCTCTCCTAATGCGAGCAGGTGGTTGCATGTGATTCTCTGCAGCAAACGTTACCTATGGTTTGAACTTTTGTCAACAAAGAAATGGTGTGATGGGAAGCCTTTTGGCAAATGAGTTAGCAGCTATGGTGTGATGATTTAGAAGAATATGGACATTTTTCTCATGAATTCAATCCTGAAAGTGAAGATGGGAAATGATTGGTCATAGACATGGCTCTTACGCAGTACATACATGTGTATTCATCAGCCCTGTAAGTGATCTTTTCTTGTTGCATCTATTTCTTTAACACAGTTTTTTTAAATTATATATTTATTTGAAAGGCAAATTTATGGGGGGAGGGGGAGGTGACAGAGAGGGAGAGAGATCTTCCACCTACTTGTTCACTCTCCAAATGGCCACAACTATAAGGACTAGGCCAGGCCGAAGCCAGGAGCTGGAAGCTTCCTCCAGGTCTCCCATGTGCATGCAGGGGCCCAAGGACTTGGGTCATCTTCTGCTGCTTTTCTCGGGCTGTTACCAGGGAGTTCTATCAGAAGTGGAGCAGCTGAGACATGAACCAGAGCTCATATAGGATGTCAGCATCACAGGTGGCAGCTCAACCCACCAAGCCACACTGGCCCCATTAACACAATTTTTAAAAATCAGCTATAGACCTAAGGATTTTAAGAAATATACATATGTAGGGGCCAGCGCCATGGCTCACTTGGTTAATCCTCCACCTCTGGCACTCGCATCCCATATGGGCGCCTGTTCTAGTCCCGGTTGCTCCTCTTCCAGTCCAGCTCTCTGCTGCGGCCCAGGAAGGCAGTGGAGGATGGCCCAAGTGCTTGGGCCCCTGCAGCTGCTTGGCAGACCAGGAAGAAGCTCCTGGCTTCGGATCGGTGCAGCGCGCCAGCCGTAGTGGCCATTTGGGGTGAACCAACGGAAGGAAGACCTTTCTCTCTGTCTGTCTCTCTCACTGTCTAACTCTGCCTGTCAAATAAAAATAAAAAAGAAATACACATATGTAGTAAGGAGGTTAGAATATCACAGTTAAGAGGTAGAAAATGTTTTAAAAGATGTAGAAAACAGGATAAAACTAATCAAGAGACTTAAGTAGAAGTAGGGAATTAGTCTTTTGATTAAGAGAGATACATCTGACATCAGAATACCTGAGTGTCATCCCTGGCTCCAGCTCCTAATTCCAGCTTCCTGAGTGTGCAGATCCTGGGAGGCAATAGTGATGGCTTAAGCAGTAGGGTTCTTCCCACCCACATGGGAGACCTGTATTGAGCCCAGACTCCAGCTTTGGCCTGGCCCAGCCCCAGCTATTGAAGGCATTTGAAGAGTAAACCAGAAAATGGGAATATCCTCTTTATCCATCCCCTCCTTTCCTTCTCTCCATATCTCTTACACTTTCTCTCTAGCTCTCAAATAAATTTGTTTTTTTTTTGTTTTTTTAATGTTCTATTTATAAAAAGGGAACACACTTCATGTATTTCATATATATAGTTTGTTTTTTTTTTAACTTTTATTTAATAAATATAAATTTCCAAAGTACAGCTATGGATTACAGTGTTCTTCCCCCCCATAACTTCCCTCCCACCTGCAACCCTCCCATCTCCAACTCCCTCTCCCATTCCTTTCACATCAAGATTCATTTTCAATTATCTTTATATACGGAAGATCAATTTAGTATCATATATATAGTTTAAAAAGCATAATGATGCTTCCCATCTTCTTTTCTTCTATTTTAAATTTTTGCAATGACATACTTTTAATTTTCTTTATAGTCACAGGCTTAATGCTCCACTAAATAAAGAATTCAACAAGTAGTAAGTAGAAAAACCAATGTTCCTCAAGAGTACTGACAAGGGCTATAAACAATAATCAAAATTCAAAATGTCAATTTCATTCATACACATTATAATTTTTATACTCTGTATATTAGTTACCACAAATCAGCGAAAACATTGTATTTGACTTTTGGGTACTGGCTTAATTTACTAAGCATAACTGTTTTCAGTTGTATCCATTTTGTTGCAATAAACAAAGTTTCATGTTTTTATGGCTGAGTAATATTCCACCATGTATACGTGCCATTATTTCTTTATATAGTCATCACTTAATGGACAGCATGTTTGATTCCATATCTTAGCTATTGAGCTGTTACAAACATGGGGATACAGATAACTCTCATATGCTGATTTCATTCCCTTTGGGAAAATCCCCAGGAGTGGAATGGCTGGGTCATATAGTAGATCTACTTTCAGATTTCTGAGTCATCTCCATGCTGTCTTCCATAATGGTTGTACTAGTTTACATTCCCACCAACACTGCATTAAGGTATCTTTTTCTCCATCCTTACCAGTATTTATTATTTTTTGATTTTTGGATGATAGCCATTCTAACTGGAGTTAGGTGAAACCTCATTGTGGTTTTTATTTGCATTTCCCTGATGGCTAGTAATCCTGCACATCCTCTCACCTATCTATTGACCATTTGTATTTCATCCTGCAAAAAATTTCTGTTCATATCCTTACTCCATTTCTAGACACCCCAGAAAATAATCCATGCATCTACAACCAAATAATCTTTGACAAACAGGTTAAAATCACTCCCTGGAGAAAGGATAGTCTCTTCAACAAATGGAGTTGGGACAATTGAGTCTCTGCATGCAGAAGTATGAAATAAGACCCCTACCTTACTCTCTATACCAAAATCAACTCACAGTGGATCAGGGATCTAAATCTAAGACCTGAAACCCTCAAATTACTGGAGGAAAACATAGGTGAAACATGGTAAAATATTGACATAGGCAAAGACTTCTTGATTAAGATCCAAGCAGCACAGGCAATAAAGGTAAAAATAAACAAATGTTATCACATCAAACTAAGAAGCTTTTGCACAGCAAAGGAAATACTCAACAAAGCAAAGAGGCAACTGACAGAAAGGAAGAAAATATTTGCAAACTATACATATGATAAAGGATTAATATCCAGAATATACATAGGGAGATCAAGAAACTCAACACAAAATGAATAAATAATTTTAAATGTTTTTTAAAAGAAAGAAATTCAGAGTAGACTATAAACATGTATTAGGTTGTCATACTGTACCCCATAAATATGTACAAATATTATATACATATATTTTTGAATAGGCAAATGATTTGAATAGGCATTTCTCCAAAGAAGACATGATAATGACAAACAGTAAGGAGTATATTAAAAAGTTTTCAACATCACTAATTATCAGGAAATGCAAATCAAATCTGCAATGTGATATCATCTCACGACCATCAGGATGACCATTATTTAAAAAAAAAAAAAAAAAAAAAAAAAAGGCATTCAGATCTGGCTGAAGAGCCCATGAGAGTATTTTAGGCATGGAAAACCAAGACACTCTGAAAAAAAAAAAAAAAGACCTAAATGAAAGACCTCTGCGAGTGAGATCTCAGTGGAAAGAATGGGGCCATCAAAGAAGGAGATATCTATCTCTGAAGGGAGGAGAGAACTTCCACTTTGACCATGACCCTATCGGAATAAGATCAAAGTCGGTGAACTCAAAAGGCTTCCATAGCCTTGGCAACTCATGACTAGAGCCTAGGGAGATTACTGACACCATAAACAAGAGTGTCAAATTGTTAAGTCAACAACAGGAGTCACTGTGTACTTACTTCTCATGTGGGATCTGTCCTTAATGTGTTGTCCAATGTGAAGTAATGCTATAACTAGTACTGAAACAGTATTTTACACTTTGTGTTTCTTTGTGGATGCAAACTGATGAAATCTTTACTTAATATATACTAAATCGATCTTCTGTATATAAAGATAATTGAAAATGAATCTTGATGTGAATGGAATGGGAGAGGGAGCAGGAAATGGGAGGGGTGCGAGTGGGAGGGAAATTATGGGGGGGGTCCATTGTAATCCATAAACTGTATTTTGGACATTTATATATATTAAATAAAAGTTAAAAAATGTCAAAAAAAAAGTACAAGTATTGACAAGGACGTGGAAGAACCAGAACCCTTGCATGCTGTTAGTAGGAATGCAAGATATTGTAGCCACTATGGAAAACACTATGGATATTCCCAAAAACAAAAGTGGAAGTGGAGCTATCATATCAGCCAACAATTCCATTCCTGGATATTTGTCCAAAAGTATAGTATATAATCTTTATTGCTAAAGACAGACATTGAATGTCAAATTGTCATATTGCATGACAGGTAATTTCTTGGAACATTGAGTTTTTGCCTAATTATATCTTTGAAGTTTTTCTATATGCTGAAATCTGAGACCCTTATCTTTTCCTGAAATATAGTTGAAAACTAGAAAAACTGAATGAAAGTTTGAATATCTCCACAGTTATCACAAAAGCTAAGTGAAACTCAGAGTATCAGACATTCATCCTCTTAGTTGCAAGATCCAATCAAAACTCTGGATAATCAAATAGAAGAAATGCAAAGTTAGCTATATATCTTTGCTTAGATTATGCTAATTTTAAAAACAAATGTTTGTGTTTTCATGAGTATGACTTAGCTTATAAGAAAAAAAAAGGTAAACTTGAAGTATATTATCCTAGAATTACAAAATAAATGGTTTGCTTGCAGAATTGCTTCTCAGATAAATATGTTTTCTATTTCTTTGCCTGAGAGAACTCTGTGAATGTTTACAGTTTGAAAGGTGATGACCAAGCTGAGCAACCAATAAAGCTACATCATTTTTCAATGAAATATAGTTCTTTTTTTTTTTTTTTTTTGACAGGGAGAGTGGACAGTGAGCGAGGGAGACAGACAGAAAGGTCTTCCTTTTCCGTTGGTTCACCCCGCAATGGCCGCTGCGGCCGGCCGCGCACACCACGCTGATCCAAAGGCAGGAACCAGGTGCTTCTCCTGGTCTCCCATGCAGATGCAGGGCCCAAGCACTTGGGCCATCCTCCACTGCCTTCCCGGGCCACAGCAGAGAGCTGGACTAGAAGAGGAGCAACCGGGACAGAATCTGGCGCCCCGACCGGGACTAGAACACTGGGTGCCAGTGCTGCAAGAGGAGGATTAGCCTATTGAGCCAGGGCACCCGCCGAAATATAGCTCTTAAACCATAATTTTTAATTTGGTCCTCCAGTGCAAATTGTCCAATAAAATAAAGATATTGATCTACTTCAGTGAGCAACAAGGAAATGACAATACTCAATCACCACTTTTCCCTACTCCAAACCAGTGAAGCCCCGTTTTTATTTGTTTGGTGTTATTTAGGCTTAGAGATAATGTTTTAGTAAATATCATGAAGAAAATTCTGAGACCTAAAAACTAGAACTATAGAACTGGTATAAATCCACATTCAAAGATGAGATTAAGTCATGGAAGATGGAGTAAGAGAGTTCAGATCAACTTGACAGAGTTTGATAAGTCATGTCAAGAACTGCTATGGTGTGAACGGTCAATGTCCCCCAAAGGCCCATGTGTTAATGTCCTATGGTGGCATTATTGGGAACTACTGGAAATTTTAGGAGGTAAGTCCTTGTGGGAGGTCCTTGAGTCACTGAGGCCATGCACTTAGAAGGTAATTTTACAAGAACAAACTTGAGTTTGGGCTCAATTACTCTCTCTGCTCCCTGGTTCACAGTGTAATCCTGCTGTATGGCCAGTTGGTCCATCACCAGAGCTTCAGCTTATGCCATGTCATTTGCAATTTGAACCTCTAAAACTATGAGCTAAATAAACCTTTCTTATGTATAAGTGAGTTATCTCAGGTATTTTCTTGAAATAACAAAAAAAAGTAATATAATAATTAGGGACTCCTAATTGCTATACTTGTGTACTCTGCTCTCCAGGCCAACACTTCCCCAAGTGGAGTTGCTCATTAATGACATAATGCTTGAATAAAAAGATTTGTGTTGCCTTTCCCAAAGACACAATTATATTCAGATTGAAATAATTGTCATATTCTCAATTTCTTACAAAATAAATTTTAAATTCAATAATATTCTTTTAGATTACAAATAATACATAGAAAGTTTTCATAATTTTGCATGGAGAAAACAAATCTATATTCACATTGCTAAAGCAGTGCAGAATACTTGATTGTAATTTGCTATATTTAAGTATTTCCTCAAATAGGATATATAATCTCAATTTTCTGTATGCTATTTCTCTTCATGTATCCATGGACAGACTCTTCAGTATATAGTCCATAAACCTGAACTGGCTTGTTTTTGGAACAAATAAGAAAGAAAATGTGCATGCTAGTAAGCTAATATAATGCCAGTGTTTCCTCTGCCAGGTTTAGATTAATCACTGATTTGATGCACCAACTGACTCATTTCTTATAAATGGGTTTTCTTCTACCTAGTGTTTATTAGACTCCTGGTCAATGAAATAACTCCCTAAGCCAAATAAAAGTCCCCTTGGACCATGACAGTCTTGGAAGATTACTTGCTCACCAGTGACTTTTCAGAGCCCTCTGACAATTTCATTTTGATACATTTTCCAAATAGGTATATTACTAAAGACGCTGAACACTTAAGCACTTACATTTTAAAGACCTAATGCTCAGAGAAAAATGGGAATCCTAAGGGGACTTTTTAATGATTATTTAGAATATGGAATACCTAAAACAGTCCTTCATTTATTATAATGAAGGTAAATTTGAGACAGTAGTAATTCATCTAATCAAATGAAGAGTTTAGCCCCAGTGGGTTGTTTGTGGTCCTGATCACTGTTCACATTTAAAGGAAAAAAGTAGACTAGTAAAGGAGAAAGTGTTGTCCCAGCATAAGATCCACACACAGTCTACATTTTCAAGATTCTATTTGTCAGTAGCTGAATATTGAAAATTAAGACTAGAAAAATAACTATTTTTATAGCTCATAATCATAATCTGTAAGATAAACATAAAAATGGAGATGCATAATGGATATATATTTACAAAATAATAGACTTTATTGCTCCCTTACTTTAAGTAGTCAATGATCCTTACATACTTAAAATTATTTGATACATAAACTCAATATACTCAGACAGACCTTGAAATCTATCTTACCAGTAGCATCAGTATATGAAGATAAATAGAATAATATACTCAAGTCACCCAGTACAGTGCATGATACATTATAGGTTGTTAACCTTTTTTCTTCCTTTTTCCCTTTTCCACTTCATACAACCTTGACATACACAGCACCATAATTTCATTACTTTATTTTTAAAATACTGTCTCTAGTACCTACAATCTTCCAGTTTCTTTGCAAGGCATTGAGCACACAACTGTAATATAAACCAAACAGAATCCTCATGGAATTTACATTAGTGGGGGGAAAAGAACAGGAGTTGTGTTTTGTTTTATCTTAAGTGGATTGGTCAGGAAAGGCTTCTCTAAAGAGACAAAGCAAAAAGTCATGTGAAATTCTGAGAAAGAGCTTTCCAAACAAAGAGAACAGCTAAAGCCTAAGTCTGAAGAGTATATGGGTACATTAGAACTTAATATTATGTACACAGGATAGCCAAAATTCCAGGTGGAAGTCAGAGACTTTGATTAGACTCCTATATTTATAAAAATAAAGGTTAAAAAGTATCTTCTGGGGCCAGTGCCATGGCTCACTTGGTTAATCCTCTGCCTGCAGCGCCGGTATCCCATATGGGTGCCAAGTTCTAGTCCCGGTTGCTCCTCTTCCAGTCCAGCCCTCTGCTGTGGCCCGGGAGTGCAGTGGAGGATGGCCCAAGTGCTTGGGCCCTGCACCCACATGGGAGACCAGGGAGAAGCACCCGGCTCCTGGCTTCAGATCAGCACAGCGTCAGCCAAAGTGGCCATTTGGGGAGTGAACCAACAGAAAGAAGACCTTTCTCTCTGTCTCTCTGTCACTGTCTATAACTCTACCTGTCAAATAAATAAATTTAAAAAAGTATCATCTTTCAACCATTGGCTGAACTTATGCCTTATAGGATACTAAGCTTACAAAGAGGACAGCCTGGTCACTACTGGGGAGTCAAGCCACCACTAAAGTGACTCATTTGCAACATTCCCCGTGGGAAAGGAGCTCCCGCTGACTAAAACAAACCTGGTCCTTCTTTTGGGATCCAGGATCCAGGGAGAAGCACATGTAAACCACTACGCAAAAGACAGTTAATCATATGAGACAAATAGCAGAGCAATTATCTTTCAAAACCTTCCATCAACTCTCTCACTGGCTTATTTGCTTGCCCTTAATGAGACCTGCAGCTTTATTGTGAAAAGACCTATATAGAGTCCAGCTTGGTGAGGAACTAAGGGATCCTAACAACAGCCATGCGAGGGAGTCTTTTTGGAAGCAGACTGGCCAGCTTCAACTAAACCTCCCAAGACAGCAGTCCCTGCCGCCATCTTGAATGCAGTCTCATCAAAAATCCACAGCAAAAACAGCCAACTAAGCTGCTCATAGATTGCTGACTCTCAGACACTGTGAACAAACCACCCAACAATCTTTCCAGCTATGACAGGACACTGTCTGGCAAAAATGTTTCTTCAGGGGCCGGTGCTGTGGTGTAGCGGGTAAAGCCGCCACCTGCAGTGCCAGCATCCCATATGGGTGCCAGTTCGAGTCCTGGCTGCTGCATTTCCAGTCCAACTCTCTTCTGTGGCCTGGGAAAGCAGAAGATGGCCCAAGACTTTGAAGAAGCTCCTGGCTCCTGGCTTTGGATCGGTGCAGCTCTGGCTGCTCCAGCCGCTATGGCCAATTAGAGAGTGAACCAGCAGATGGAAGACCTCTCTCTCTGCCTCTCCTTCTCTCTCTGTGTAACTCTGATTTTAAAATAAATAAATAAATAAATCTTTTAAAAAAGGTTTCTTCAGATTTTAAAAATGCACAAGTGAAGTTTTTCTGTCACTTAGTCCAAAGGCCAGAGGAAAAGCTTATTGGCATACAAGGAAGAGAGATGAGGCTGGACTCCAAGAGAGGAAATGATGCCAGCAAAATTTCTCCAGTTCCAGAGTCAGACAATTCTCATGGACACTTAATATTGACATAAATATAAACATTTCCACCCATGGTCAAAATCTTCAAAGGCCTAGGCAAATGAGCTTCTCCAGGGCTTACTTCCAGCCTCACCTGACATTATCTTCGTTCCCTCAAGTTCACACAAGTTTTTTCAAGCCTAGCCCAAAGAGCTCTGTGACAAAAAGAAAGAGTTCTTTCCAGTCAGTTCACAACAAACCAAGATCCCACCTCCTTCTGAAGTACAACTGTGTGGCATCAAGAATCCAGATGGAGGGGCAGGCATTGTGGCTTAGTGGGTAAAGCTGCCACCTGCAACACTAACAACCCATATGGGCATCGGTTCATGTCCCGACTGCTCCAATTCTAATTCAGCTCCCTGCTGATGGCCTGGGAAAGCAACAGAAGATGTCTCACATGTTTAAGCCACTACAACCACGTGGTAGATCCAGAAGAAGCTCCTGGCTTCAGCCTGGCTCAGCCCTACCACTTCAGCATTCTGGGGAGTAAATCAATTGCTGAAAGATCTATTTCTCTCTCTCTCTCTCTCTCTCTCTCTCTCTCTCTCTCTCTCTCATTCTCTCTGTAGCTCTGACTTTCAAATAAATAAGTAATTTAAAAAAAAATAAATGAACTCAGAGCATGAGCAGTGGTCTGTTTACATGTAGGAAGGATGACTGATGGGAAAAAAAAGGGAAAGGACAAGTAGCTACTCTGGACTTCTTTGAGAAAAAATTTAAAGTGCCTTACAGACTCACAAGATAATATTAGTAAGTAGAAAGTGTTGAAAAAAACAAGGCTACCACATGGAGCAGAGTCAGAAATGAGATTAATGTAAAAGCACTTCAATTTCTTTTTTTTTTAAGATTTACCCATTTTTTAAAGATTTTTTTAAAGATTTATCCATTCATTTGAAAATCAGAGTTACAGAGAGACAGGGAGAATCAGAGAGAGAGAGACTGATCTTCCATCCATTGTTTCATTCCCCAAATGGTCACAGTGGCCAGGGCTGGGCCAGGTGGAAGCCAGGAACCAAGAGCTTCCTCCTGGTCTCCCACGTGGGTGCAGGCACCCAAGCACTTGGGCCATCCTCTGTTGCTTCCCCAGGCATATTAGCTGACACCTGGGTCAAAGTGGTGCAGCCAGGACTTGACCAGCACCCGTACTGGATGCCAGCATTGCAGGCGGCAGCTTAACCTGCTGCACCATAGCGCCATCCCCAAAATACTTCAATTTATAAACCATTTTTCCAAGGCCACAGATGTGGCTGGAAGCTTTCTGGAAGCCAATGCAAAAAAGACCTGATAAGTGATTGAATTCACCATTTCTCAGATAAACACAGAATGCACTACATGGGAACAAGTTGAGCAGAAAAAATAAGTAAAAATGGACTGCTGGCCGGCGCCACGGCTCAATAGGCTAATCCTCAACCTGCGACGCAGGCACACAGGGTTCTAGTCCCAGTTGGGGCGGCAGATTCTGTCCCGGTCGCTCCTCTTCCAGGCCAGCTCTCTGCTGTGGCCCGGGAGTGCAGTGGAGGATGGCCCAAGTCCTTGGGCCCTGCACCCGCATGGGAGACCAGGAGAGGCACCTGGCTCCTGGCTTCGGATCAGCGCAGTGCGCCGGCCATTGAGGGGTAAACCAACGGAAAAGGAAGACCTTTCTCTCTGTCTCTCTCTCTCACTGTCCACTCTGCCTGTTTCAAAAAAAAAAGGAGAAGAAGAAAAGCAGCTGTAGACACTTGACAAACATTGCCTCAGCAAGATAATAAAGGTCAACATCTACAGTGATAAATCATGCTGGCAGTATGTACCCCTGATAGGAAGTGATTGAAATTGCACTTTTACTCCATGGTCTGCCTCCCAAAACATGTAGCCTCCACGAAACCATGAGAAAAAATCAGACAAACACCAATTGAGGGCCATTCTGCAAATTATCTGAGGAATACTCTATAAAACTGCCACAGACATCAAAAAAGGAGTTTGAAAAACTGTCACAGACAAGAGGAGTTTAAAAAGACTGGATGACTAAATGTCATGTGATGTCCTATATGGGATTCTGGAACAGAATAAGGGCATTAGGTAAAAACTAAGGAAATCTGAGTGAAGCATGTACTTCAGTTAATGTATCACTACTGGATCATTAATTGCAAAAAATGCACCATACTAATATAAAGTTCTAGTAATAGGGAAAACAGTATGGCACATAGGAGGCTCTGCCAATTTTCACATATTTTCTGCAAGTGTAAAACTGTTCTAAAGTAAGTATATTTGGCAGGTGGGGAAGAGGAGGTAAGCTACCATGCCTCATCATGCACTGCTAGGTATAAATTAGATGCAGCCACGTACCACTTCACCATGGACATACATCCTGAGAAACATGTTGTTAAGCAATTTCAGTGTTGTACAAATATCACAGAATGTACATACACATAAAGCTAGATGAGGTAGGTCAATCACTCAATGTGGCCTCTGGATGCAATCAAGAGATGCAAGGGTCAGCGCTGTGGCATAGTAGCTTATGCATCTGCCTGCAGCTCTGGCATTCCATATGGGCATCGGTTCGAGTCCTTGCTGCTTCACTTCCAATTCAGTTCCCTGCTAATGGCCTGGGAAAGCAGTGAAAAATGGCCCATGTGCTTGGGGCCCTGCACCCACATGGGAGACCCAGAAGAAGCTCCTGGTTCCTGGCTTCAGATTGGCTCAGTTCCAGCCATTCCAGCCATTTGGTGAGTGAACCAGCAGATGGAAGACCTCTCTCTCTCTCTGTCTCTCCCTCTCTCTGTAACTCTGCCTCAAGTAAATAAATATTTTTATGTAAATTTTTAAAAAAGGGAGATGCAATAAACATGAGGTGTATGAGGCTGCTGCTGGCATAGCAGGACATTCTGTTTAAGAGTAAACTTTCTGTGCTTGCTTCGGCAGCACATATACTGAAAAACAAGGAGTAAACATTTTAAGTAAGAGTACACTCTAAAGTAACAATAAAAAGTATAGTGTAATACATACATAAACCAATAACATGGTCACTTATTATCATTATCAAGTATTATGTACCGCACATAATTGTATTGCTGTACTTTTATGGGAATGGCAACACAATAAGTTTGTTTATTCCAGCATCACTATAAACATATGAGTAATGTGTTCTGCTATAATATGACAATGGCTAGGATGTCCCTGAGTACAGGTGTTTTTTCAGCTCCATTATAATCTTATAGGACCACTATCATCCATGCAGTCCATCACTGACCAAAATGTCATTATGAGGCAAATGTCTGTACAAAGGGACTTCAGAAAATTCATGGAAAAAAGAAATGAAAATATGTTTACTGTGGTGCAAAAAAAAAAAAAAAACCTTGAAATCTATGTGTTTTTTTTTTTCATTTTTCTGTTAACTATTTTTTCCAAAGAAATCTTTTATTTAATGAGTACAAACTTCACACGAACAATTTTAGGAACATAGTGATTCTCCCCAGCATACCCACCCTTCTACTCCCAATCCCACCCTACCTCCTCCTCCCTCTCTATTTCCAGTCCCATTCTCCATTAAGATTCATTTTCGATTAACTTCATACACAGAAGATGAACTCTATACTAAGTAAAGATTTCAACAATTTGCACACACACACACACACACACACACACACAGAACAAGTTTTACAGTTAATGCTCATAATACAATTCCCTGAGGACAGAAGTCCTCAGTGCCCAGTGACTCCTATTGTTAATTTAACAATTAACACTCTGATTTTTGACATCAGTGATCACCCAAAGCTCTTGACATGAGCTGCCAAGGCGATGGAAGCTTTTTAAATCCACAATCTCTGTCAGTATTTGGACAATGCCATAAGCAAAGTGGAAGTTCTCTCCTCCCTTTAGAGAAAAGTACACCCTTCTTTGATGGCCCCTTCTTTCCACTGGGGTCTCTCTCACAGGGATCCTTCATGTAGGATGTTTTTTTATGCCACAGTGTCTTGGTTTTCCATGCCTCAAATGCTGGAATATTCTCTTTTTAATTCTATCCATTATTATTACCAGACATTTGATGTTATTTATAGGATCCCTTTAACACTTAATTCTATCTATATGATCACTTTAACATTTAAAATGATCACTTTAACACTTAAGATGGCATTTTTACCACCCAGCTTAGTAGGAGTCCTATGGCAAGTTTTTACACTGTACCCTTAGAAGTAATTCCATAGGAATGTATGCAGAACTATACAGCTTTACAGTTATAAACTTCCTCCTCCCTCTCTTATTCCCACTCTTATTTTTTACTGAGATCTGTTAACCTTTTGAAGAACCCTACTATTTACCCAAGAGAATTGAGAACAAGTACTCAAACAAGTGCATACATATACTTATTTACAGAAGCTCTATTCTCAACGGTTAAAAGGTGAAAACAGCCCAAATGTCCATCATCAGTTAAATGGACAAACTGTAGTCTGTACATACAATGAAGCATAACTGTACAACTCAGACATAAAAGAGATAATGGATAAAACTTGAAAACAAAATCCTAATTGAAAGTAGCCAGACATGAGCCGGCGCCGTGGCTCAATAGGCTAATCCTCCACCTTGCGGCGCCGGCACACCGGGTTCTAGTCCCGGTTGGGGCGCCGGATTCTGTCCCGGTTGCCCCTCTTCCAGGCCAGCTCTCTGCTATGGCCAGGGAGTGCAGTGGAGGATGGCCCAGGTGCTTGGGCCCTGCACCCCATGGGAGACCAGGAAAAGCACCTGGCTCCTGGCTCCTGCCAGGATCAGCGCGGTGCGCCGGCTGCAGCGGCGGCCATTGGAGGGTGAACCAGCGGCAAAGGAAGACCTTTCTCTCTCTGTCTCTCTCTCTCACTGTCCACTCTGCCTGTAAAAAAAAAAAAAAAAAAAAAAAAAAAAAAAAAAAAAAAAGAAAGAAGCCAGACACAAAAGTATGCATGTTGTAAAATTTCCATTTATTTGAAACATCCAGATAAGTAGTTATATCCATAAAGAAAGACTGCTGATTGATGTTTCCCAGGGGCTGGGGGATAAGAGAATCCCAGTAATGTCAATAGATTAAATCTCTAAAAGAAGAGAAATAACCAATAGAATTGATTTGTATAATAAATTGATTTGTAGGCTACATATAAGAGGTGTCTTAAATAAAGGAAAGGGTTAAAATGAGATAATAAAAGAGATATAGGAACATATTAATCAAAAGCAACCTGCTTTGGCAGTGTCAGTATCAGGCAAAGTAGAATATAAGGTAAAGAGTGTGCTAAGCTCTGCCCTCAGAATCAGCCATTTAGGTATTTGGATGTGGCTAAAAAGCCCATGAGAGCATTTCAGACAAGGAAAGCCAAGACTCTGTGGCAAAAAATGACCATATGAAGGATCTCTGTGAGTGAGATCCCAGTGGAAAGAAGGGGCCATCAAAGAAGGAGGTGCATTTCTCTGAAGGGAGGAAAGAAATTCCACTTTGCTTATGGCCCTGTCTAAATACTGATGGAGTTTGTGGACTCAAAAGGCTTCCATAGCCTTGGCAGCGCATGATAAGAGCCTTGGGTAATCACTGACATCATAAATAAGAGTGTCAATTGTTAAATCAACGACAGGAGTAATTGTGCACTTGCTCCCCATGTAGGACTTCTGTCCTTAATGAGTCGCACTATGGGGCCAGTGCTGTGGTGCAGTGGGTTAATCCTCCGCCTGTGGCACTGGCATCCCATATGGGCACCGCTTGAGTCCTGGCTGCTCCTCTTCCAATCCAGCTCTCTGTTATGGCCTGGGAAAGCAGTAGAGGATCGCCTGAGTGCTTGGGCCCCTGCACCCACATGGGAGACGGGGAGGAGGCACCTGGTTTCTGGCTTCGAATCAGCGCAGCTCTGGCCGTTGCGGCCATTTGTGGGATGAACCAACGGAAGGAAGACCTTTCTCTCTGTCTCGCCCTCTCACTGTATATAACTCTACCGCTCAAATAAATAAATAAAATATTTTTTAAAAATGAGTTGTACTATGAGAATTAATGGTAAAATTTGTCTTCAATCAGTACTTTACACTTTGTGTATCTGTGTGGGTACAAACTGTTGAAATCTTTAGTTAGTATAGAGTTGGTCCTCTGCATATAAAGATAATTAAAAATGAATCTTAATGAAGAACGGGATGGGAGAGGGAGTAGGAGGTGGGACAGGAGTGGGGGTGGTAGGGAGGGTGGGTATGGGGGGAAGAACTGCTATATTCCTAAAGCTGTAACTGTGAAATTTATATTTATTTATTTATTCATTCATTCATTCATTTTTATACATTGAGAATTTTATTTCTCATTTACTAAACACCAAGAAAACGGCTATTACTTCACAATGGTTGTTGAATTAATCTTTTGTCTAGATGTACATCAGACTCCCATACCCACACCCCCCAAATCTATTAAAACATGCAGTTGATAAAAACAGAATGCACAAAAAGGAATTATAAACTTTGGATATAGATATTTCCACTTGAAACACACATCTAAAAAACATTTCACAGATCCATATGTTCTCCCTGATGGGACAAAAGCTTTTTGCTGAATTTACACTTGTAAGTATTGATGTTTTTCTCTTCATAAACAGTGACCATGAAAAACAAAACAATAGTAAGGCAAAAGTGAATGTGAGGTTGCTTATTCAACATTAGAAAAAAATTTTTTTTCTTCTTAACTTTTATTTAATAAATATAAATTTCCAAAGTATAACTTTTGAATTATAGCAGCTTTTCCCCCCATAACCTCCCTCCCACCGGCAACCATCCCATCTCCCTCTGACTCTCCCTCTCCCTCTCCCATCCCATTCTTCATCATGATTCATTTTGATCCTTTGTTGTCGGCTCTTCCTATCATTGTGAGCAGAAATTTATATTTATTTAATAAAAGATTTCAAAAAAAAAGAGTGTGCTAAGCAGAAAGTATAGAAGGAATAAAATAGCACGAGAATAAAATAACATGAACCTGTATATTTTTGAATCAGACAGAGAAATATAGGTTCTACTGCAATAATAAATTATAGCAGTCTTACACAGCAAAGGTTTATTTCTCATCCACAGAGTCATAGGCAAGTTTCATAATTCTACAGACCAACAGTCCTCCATGTGGACAGAGACATCTTGGCCATTTCAGATTTGTGGTCTAATCAGCTCCCAAGAAAGGGAAACGGAAGAGCAAGCACTCTGCAGGGTTTCTTCAGTACTTCAGCCCAGCAGAGATACACATGACTTCCCCTGATAGGCAGTTGGTCAGAATGTGTCACATGGCATGACCCAATCGCCAGGAGGCCGGCAGGTGTAATTGAGCACATGCTTGCTCAGAAAGCATTAAATGCTTCTGTCACAGCAAGTAACAAAATATTGCTTAAGTTCATAAAGGAAAACTAGATGATAATACAAAGAAAATTAACAAACCACAATCATAAGGGAGTGTTCACCTATGTCTATTAGAGGAGAAATCAAAGAAAGAGATGATAGTATATACTGTTTTCCGACATAGGCATATGTGGTGAAATACTGTTTTGAAAAATGTACAGAATGTTAATTAGAAAGCTTCAGGACTATGGGTAGCTTCTCAGAAGGAAGAGAGGGAACCAGAATTAGAAAACTCTACACAAGAGATGTCAGTGTTGCTTGAGACATTTTAGTCCTGAAAAAATGCTGAGGTACAGCAAAATGATATTTGTCTAAGCTTACTATTGGATGCATGATACTAGTTACAGCCTGCTCCATTATGTTCTGCATATTGGAAATAGTTCACAATAATTTTCTTAAGATATATACATGCTTACAATAGTTTTTCTATGTTCTAATAACAAATTATCTTAAGCTTAATGGTTTAAAACAATACATACATTTATTTTCTCACAGTTTCCATGGACCAGGAACCAGGGTATAGCTTAGCTGATCATTCTCACGAGGCTATAAGCAAGGTGTGAGCTGTTATACTGGGGTTCATATGAAGCTTTGGGGCCTTCTTTGAACTTCACTTGATGGTTGGCAGAATTCTTTTCCTTACATCTGCTGAACTCATAGCAGCTTGGTTCTTCAAGATTGACAGGACAACTCATATTTGTCAGGAAATTATTCAAAGGCACATCAAAAAGCTTATGGAAAATGGAATTTATGTTAAGCTAACATTATTATCATATTTGCCATATAATGTAACCTAATCAAAGAAGAAGCTAGCTCATCATGTTCACAAGTCCTTCTCACACTAGAGGGGAGGTGATTATTTATAGTACATATACCACAAGGCAGGAATCTTGAGAGCCATGTTAGAATTCTGTCTACCACATCATATGATGTCTTACGGTTCTTATAATCTAGAGGAAGACACAGACATAAGGACAAAGATTTAAAGCAACATAAAACGAGCCATGTTATATGTATGTCTTCATCTGGGTCCCCCAAAAGCTGAGTGAGACAGAGCCATTGGATACAGTTCATTTGGTATGATTCCAGGAAGTACATGTGAGACAGGAAGTAGAGAACGCTCAATAGAAATGGCTCTTTGATGAGCAGATTACCACTGTGGGTCCTGAGGCAAATTCCCACTGTGCACTCTCAGAGAATCATGTATAACTTGATTTTTATTTATCCCATTGATAGATGGAAAGGCTGAAGCACTTTTCCACTGACTCCTGTTGCCCATTGGCTGAGACTCTCACTTGCTCCTCTGGGTTGCCATTGTGCATGGCAGGTTTCTATAGTGCCATATAAATCCCTGAGAATATAACACAGAGACTCAGATGAAAAACATGAGAAATGGTCAGTGCACCAGAACCTCCCAATGCTGCAGGTAGCTCAACATCTGATATGTAACAATATGGGTAAAGGCATTAAGAACATTAGTTACAACGTGTGTATTAGGTAAAGACTTGCTGCTGTAACAGGTAAACTCCAAAATCTCAGTGGCTTACTATAGTTTTATTTCTCATAAAATTCAATCAATAGGACAGTGGGGCTGATACAAGATGGAAGACATTTAGGAACCCCATTGACAGAGGCTGCAGTATCTTCAACAGCTGGTTTCTAAAAACAGCTTGTCTGTAGTAGCAAACAACAGACAGGAGAAGGGAGATATAGACTGTGTGGAATAAACAATCATCACCAAAGCACAGACAGTTTAGGTCATAAAGTCTAGTTATGGGAAATGGTGGGTGGTTCAGTGTGGTGGGTTAGGCCTCTGTTTGGAACGCCCATATCCCAAGTGCCTGGTTCAAGTTCTGACCAACTACACCTCTGATCCAATTTCCTACTAATGTAGGAGACATTAGTAGGAAGAGACAGCAGATGATGGCTTCATGCCACCCTTGTAGGAGATCCACATGGAGTTTCTGTCTCAGGGTCTCAAATTTGTCTAGTCCCAGCTGTTGGGGGCATTTTGGGAGGAATCTACTCAATGGAAAATCTATCTCCTCCCTTCTCTCTGTCACTTTGCCTTTAAATTAAATAAATAAATCATTTTAAAATTGGGGCAGGCGTTTGGTGCTGCAGTTAAGATGCCACTAGAGGGGCCAACACTGAGGCATAGCAGGTTAAAGCCCCAGTCTGCAGCACCAGTATCCCATTTGGGCGCTGGTTCGAGTCCTGGCTGCTCCACTTCTGATTCAGCTCTCTGCTATGGCCCAAGTCTTTGAGCCCCTGCACCTGTGTGGGAGACCTGGAGGAAACTCTTGGCTCCTGGCTTCAGATCAGTGCAGCTCCAGCCATTGCAGCCATCTGCAGAGTGAACCAACGGATAGAAGACTTCTCTCTCTCTCTCTCTCTCTCTCTCTCTGCCTCTCTATGCCTCTCTCTGCCTCTCTGTAATTCTGCCTTTCAAATAAATAAATCTCTAAAAAAAAAAAAAATGATGCCACTGGAACACAGGCATCCCATATCAGAATGCCAGCTTTCTGGTAATGGATATGCTAGAAGGCAGCAACTGATAGCCCAAGTAGTTGAGTCATTGCCACCCAAGTGGAAAATTTGGATTCAGTTCCAGGCTCCAAGCTTCGGCCTGGCCTAGCCCTGGCTGTTGTAGCCATCTGGAGAGTGAATGAGCAAATGAGAAATCTCTCCCTACTGCTCTCCCTTTCTCTCTGACTTTCAAATGAAAATTTTGTGTATTTTTTGAATATCTATTTTATTTATCTGAAAATCACAGTGATAGAGAAAAGGAAAGAGAGAGAGAAAGAGATAGAGAGAGAATCTTCCATAAGCTGGTTCACTTTCCAAATGACAGCATCCAGCTGGGTTGGCCTAGACTGCAGCCAGGGGCCAGGAACTCCATCTGTTTTCCCTCTTGTGCAGCACAGGTCCAAGTACTTGGGCGCTCTTCCACTGCTTTCCAGGCATATTAGCAGGGAGCTAGACTGGAAGCAGAGCAGCCAGCATAGAATCAGCACTCCAATATGGGCTGCCAGCATCACAGGCAGTAGCTTAACCAGTTGCTCCACATCACCAGCCTCCTCCCCAAAAAATATTTGCTAAAAAAAAGGAAAAGGGATCCATTGAGCAATAGCAGTCCCTGCCCCAAGGTATGGAAAGCCATTAACTAAGCCTGGTATGTTCAAGAAAGATTGTAAAGCATAGGTGATCTTCAAGTTAAGTCTTGGAGGAAAAGTATGATGATGAATTTTGTGTGTCAACTAACTGGGCCATACCGTGCCCAGATATTTAATTAAAGATTATTCTGGGTATGGTTATGGGTGTTCAGTCCCAGATGAGGCTGACACTTGAACTGTAAGACTGAGTAAGCAGATGGCCCTCCCAGCACAGATGAACTTCATCCGGTCCACTGGAGGCCTGAATACAACCAAAAAAAAATGGCAGTGTAAGAGAGAATGTGCTCTCTCTACCTGATGGTCTTTGAGTTGGGACCTAAGCTTTTTGTTTTCAGACTTGGCTCAGGCTGAAACTTACACCATGAGCTCCACTGGGTCCCAGGCCTTCAAATGCGGACTGCAGCTTCATGGTATATAACTGGTTGACTGCAGATCTGTAAACTTGTCTGCCTCTACAACCATGTAAGCCAATTCCTTATAGTAAATGTATACATCTGCCTATTGATATGTATGTAAGTCATCCTGATTTTGTGTATTGGAGAACTCAGACCAGCACAGAGGATAAAAATGTGTCATGAAATTAAGAAGGAATAAAATAATTCCAGGCAGAGAAAAAAAAAAAAAAAAACATGTGCAGAGGATCAAGGGCAAAGAAGAACCAAGGCAGATTGAGAGAACTGAAATAGACTTGTTTTGACAGGGCCCAAAGTGTGACTGTGCAGAGGAAGAATCTGCAAATATGGGCAGGAGTCTGACACTAGGCTCCTAAAATTACAACATGAAGGAAATGAAGGACCAAAGGATTCTCTACAAAATCCTTTAAGCAATGTAGGAAGTAATTCAGGCAGTTTTATTATACTACTTTGGCAATTGCAAAAAAGATCTTTGTAAGAGAAAAAAGATTCTCTGCTAAATATTGTTCAACTTCAACTGTCTTGAGCACTGTGACATTTAACAAGGAAAGATGCATTTAGTCAAGAGTGCTTGAAGTCAAGCAGAGCTGAGTTTAACATAATCTGGCAAATTTGTTATGACAATTGGATGTTTGTATGTAAAGCTTCAAGCACGATATATGACAAAAGAAGAAATGGTTCCTTTCTTTCTCCTCTGAAAAACAAAATAGACTGCATGACTTTATCTGAGAACAAGAGAAAAAAAAATGAAGCCCTGACTTTTGAACACTGCTTGACACGCAAATATTTTGTGAACAAGGATACCCAAAGGGAATAGTCAACAAATTTTGAATTTGTAGCCAACAATTCATAACTCTGAGTATTCCTGGACTGCTGACTGGTTTATACTAGTTGGATTTGAGGAAAGTGCAATATACTCTTTGAAGAAGATAACAATACTGAGAAACACTGACAATTCATAATAAAACATAAGCAAGAAAACAGATTCATAGTGAAACTATTTGACTACATTAACCAGCTGCTTAAGTATATTTCTTCCACCCTATTCATATTTTAATGAAATGTTTGTCTCTTAATGAGAAGTTTGCTTTTCCTAATTAGATACATAATACTCATTCCATTTTGATTATGCCACAGGAAAAAATTCATTCTGTATGTTTATTTTCTAAATACATTTAAGATTATTGTTTTGAATCTTGACAGACTAAAAGCATGAACAAAATTATTTACAGTGAAAATTCAAAAAAGACAAATTTTACTTGATAATTTGAGACCCAAATGACTAAGAACTATTAGCTTAATAAATCAGAAAATAAAAGTTTTTAATGAATAGTGTCTTTTTTTACATATTTATGAAGCTAAATCACTTTGGTGTTACCATAACATAATGTCACTTATGTTTACCCTGCCTTACAAATATTAGACATGAAGCTGATTTAAAAGTTTTCAATTCTTAGAATAGTGAGGCACTGGTTCTCAATTTTGGTTGAACATTTAGAATCAGCAGGAAACATTTAAAATTTTCATCTATTTATTTTACTTATTTGAAAGGCAGAAAGACAGATTCCCCTATCTGTTGGTTCACTCCCCCCAAGATGGCAGCAACAGCTAGCGTAGGGTCAGGCCAAAGCTAAGAGTCTGGAACTCAATCCAGGTCTCCCATGTGGATGGCAGGTACCCAACCACCCAAACCATCACCTGCTGCCACAGGGTACACATTAGCAGGAAGCTGGAATCAGGAATCAGAAGCATAACTCAGGGCTGGTGCCACGGCTCACTTGGCTACTCCTCCGCCTGCGGTGCCGGGACCCTGGGTTCTAGTCCCGGTTGGGGCACCGGATTCTGTCTGGGTTGCTCCTCTTCCAGTCCAGCTCTCTGCTGTGGCCCAGGAAGGCAGCGGAGGATGGCCCAAGTGCTTGGGCCCTGCACCCACATGGGAGACCAGGAGGAAGCACCTGGTTCCTGGCTTCGGATTGGCACAGCGCGCCGGCCGTAGCAGTCATTTTGGGGGATGAACCAACGGAAGGAAGACCTTTCTTTCTCTCTCTCTCTCTCTCTCTCTCTCACTCACTGTCTAACTCTGCCTGTCCAAAAACAAACAAACAAAAAAGCATAACTTGGGCACTCTGATAAGGGATACAAGAATCCCAAAGGGCATTTTAATCACTATGCCAAAAGCCTGCACCAACAGGAAACTCTTCTGTTAAATACTCAGGTTTCAACTCGGATCCATTAAAAAAGAGTATTTGAGAGTGAATCCTAGGGAACAGAATTATCTTTAAATCTCCACAGAGGACAGATATCACAGTATAACTGCGGCCTGTGACACCAGCATCCCATATGAACATCAGTTCTATTCCAGAGTGCTGCACTTCTGATCCAGCTCTCTGCTATGGCCTGGGAAAGCAGCAGAAGATGGCCCAAGTGTCTGGGCTCCTGTACCCACGTGGGAGATCCACAAGGTGTTCCAACCTCCTGGCTTTGGCCTGGACCAGCATGAGCCACTGTAGCCATCTGGAGAGTACACCAGCAGTTGGAAGAGCCCTTTCTGTCTGGCTCTCCCTTTCTCTCTAACTCTGCCTTTCAAATAAATGAATAAATCTTTAAATTAATTAATTCTGAAATCTGCCTAGATTGTGGGAAAATGTGCAGCTCTCAATTCCTTTTCACATGGCCACTACACTCTTTAGGCCTTCAGTTCACACATCTGCAATCCAGCAATAGCCACCCACCATGTCTTCTTATCTTCTTCCTACTCACCACTGCTGGATTAAATGCCCTAAAATCAAACACTGCTTATAAAGCTTTAAAATGTTTATAAAAGTTTATAATAAATATATATAAGTATATAATTGTATAACATATTTATATATAAAGTTTATAAAACTTTAAATAAAATAAATTTTAAAATTAAATAAAATAAAAATCACCTGAGGGTCTTGTGAACAAGGTCTTAAGATGATGACTGTAATCTCAGTAGGTCTCGGAAAACTTGGGCTTCTCCCTGTTTTTCAAGTTCTTAGGTGGTATCCATCGTATTGAGCCACAAACCACACTTTGAGGATGAGTTCCCACTGGTTAATGTATAAATAAAGAAGTGACTTAATATTTAAACCCCCCAGCATCTCTGGGGAGACACAGTCCCTTGCTTCCGCCTCTTGCCTGCTTGCTCTCCTGTTCCCAGACACAGTCCAGTCTCTGGCCAGCGCCCCCAGGCCTGACAGAGCCAGGGCTTGTTGCAGAGAGCTTGTCAGGGTGGGACTTCCAGGAGCTGTGGCCCAGTGTGCAGCGGGGCGATGCAGTTCCCTTTGCAGCTTGTCCAGGCTAAGAATGCCTCTGCCTTACCGCTGGGTGCAGAGAGCGGCTGCAAGAGCAACCGGAGGGGGGCTGAGGCCAGGCTCCCGGTTCCCTGCTCCTCAGTGTCTCGGTAGCGCCTCCCCGTAGCTCAGGCTGTGGGCCTGGATCCTACAAGTGCTAACAGACTGACCTGGACAAGCGCCAGCGTGGGTCCCAGCGCCAAGCCACGCGCTCAGGAGTCTGTGACAAGCTGGACCCCGGAAGCCTCTGTGAGGCCTGGGTGCCACCCCGCCAGGGCGGAAGTGAGGCTCCTGCATCGCCTGATGTGCGTGTATTTAAAGTGGCTTCTTTGTCGGGATGTAACTTGTCCATCTTTTTCCACGCTGGGTGATTCGTTTCTAAAGATGGTGTGTTGTCCATCGTGCTGCTGCAGCCCCTGGCCGGGTCGAGTGGGTGTAATGGGCTCTCTGGAGGTGGCCTCGGGGACTGGAGTTGTCCTCCTGCCCTGTCGTTTTGCACCTGGAGTAATGCATATTTTACACTTGTTAACTGTACCATTGTGCACATGAGACATCTGTGTGTGGGATCTGTGCCTGGGTCAGAATGCAAATAAAATTAATTTGTAAGAAGCTCCCCCCCCCCCAAAAAAAAAAAAAAACTAAAGTGTGCTTTGTTAATTTACCACCACAGTGTGAACACTATGCCATTTTTAAATGAAGCAGTGAAAATCAAAAGTACATCCTTGTAAACATGGGAGTTACATATACCTACACATGTAAACACATACATACACATGTATTCCAGTTAGCAGGTAGAGGTATGGTTTTTTTACTACAATAAAAAGGGGAAGAATTTAAAGATTTTATTTATTCATTTGAGAGTTAGAGTTACATACAGTGAGAGGGAGAGAAGAGAAAGGTCTTCCATTTGCTGGCTCACTCCCCAGTTGGCCACAACAGCCAAAGCTGAGCCGATTTGAAACCAGGAGCTTCTTCTGGGCCGCCTGCACTGGAACAGAGGCCCAAGCATCTGGGCCATCTTCCACTGCTTTCCTAGGCCATAGCAAAGAGCTGGATTGGAAGTGGAGCAGCCAAGACTAGAACCAGGCGGAGGATTAAACCACTGTGCCACGGTGCCACCCAAGTGGATTCTTAATAGAAGCCATTGTGTTTTGAACAATCGCAGATTCACTGAAATAACTGCAAACTCCTAAAATAACACCCTTGCAGAAGACTTTATAGATGTTTCCAAATTCTCCCAGTACTTTTTTTAGAATTTAAGCTAAACGTTGTTTTACTCTGTGGGTTTCATCTTTAGAAATGAGAAGCTTTGCATAGACATTAAGATGATTTAAGATTAGATTTTTAAATACTAAATTATAGGAAGTGTTTTTTAATACAGGCAGCTTCCATTCTCTATTTAGTTAACACTGCTAGGTCCAATGTAAATATCACGAGAGCTGCAGCTGTAGTATTTAGAATCTGTTCTAGAGTCTGTACCAGAATCATAAACACATCCCAAGCTATTACGCCTGGGAACCTTGAAAACGTAACCTGAGAGTCTTTTCAGCTTGAAATGAATTACAAGAAATGAAGTAAATTACAAATATGTCCCCAGCCTAAGGTTAGAAAGCTCATGAATTACTATACCAAAAGATCCCCGAAGCCCTAGATGTTATTGTAAACCTCATCTACTTTGTTGTTATGCATATAGCTATTTATAATATCAAAATAATATGATGTTTGGGATTTCCTTCTATAATTCCAGTATGCATGATAGTTACAATTTGCTTCTCAAACTACCCCTGAGAAAAAAAACACACATTAACATGATCATAACGAAGTCACTGGAGGACTACTGTTGCTTAGGAACATCAAAGAAATTTAGCATAGAGTGAGGATTTATTTTCATATGAGCCATTGAGATCAGCAACTGGGTGCTGTTCCTTTGATTAGATACTATATATCAATCTGGCATCTCTAATACTTCCCAGTTAAGCTGATAAATGAAATCAATTTTATATTACATTAGTCAGCATCTGCTGTTTAATTTGGAGATAAAATTGTCCTCTATCTGAAAATACAAACTATAAAAATATAAACACAACATAACAAGTTGTTGGGTTTATTTTGTAAATATTTTTGCCATATTCTAAGTTTTGCTCACTTTTGTACTTTCAGGGATCCCTGCCATTTTTCCTTTTTATCTAGGAAAACAAAGAACTGATATATTTTTCAAAGGCTATCTAAGGGCTCTTACTCAGAGAAAAATATGTTAGTGATTTCCAATCACTAACATATTACATGCCATGACAATTTATGTTTACAGTTGCAGAAATGGCTTGGGTTTCAGATTTTCATGAAAAAGATAAGCCTGCAAGCTCAGAATTTCATTATGTATAGCATTAGTTTTTAAAGTGACATCTTAATGTGAAAAATAGAAATACCATTCCAACCATTTGTTTTGTCAGATAACCTTTAGAGTAGTATGCCAAATCATTTTTCTCAGATTAACTCAACATATTAGTCAGTTTTAGAGAAATACGGCTCATCTTGTGTTCCATTTAAAACCTATTCATTGATGTAGAACATGGAGTATGTCACTAGAATGTAACTAATTGCTTCTACCCCCTCCTTTTTATTTTATGTATCATTGCTATGATGAAAGGGTGGCAAGAAAAGGAAGAGAAAAGAAGAGAAGTATTGGGTATATTACAAAGTCCAACACTTTGAAAACAAAGTGAAATTGATGTTTCCTTTTTTATATAAAATACCAGATTAATTCTTAAGATGAGATAAGGAAGAACTTGCCACATTGCTTAGAAGTTTGAGAGAGCATATTAGAGGCCGGCGCCGTGGCTCACTAGGCTAATCCTCCACCTTGCGGCACTGGCACACCAGGTTCTAGTCCGGGTCGGGGCGCCGGATTCTGTCCCGGTTGCCCCTCTTCCAGGCCAGCTCTCTGCTATGGCCCGGGAAGGCAGTGGAGGATGGCCCAAGTGCTTGGGCCCTGCGCCCGCATGGGCAACCAGGAGAAGCACCTGGCTCCTGCCTTCGGATAAGCGCGGTGCCCCAGCCGCAGCGTGCAAACCGCGGCGGCCATTGGAGGGTGAACCAATGGCAAAGGAAGACCTTTCTCTCTCTCTCTCTCTCACTGTCCACTCTGCCTGTCAAAATAAATAAATAAATAAATAATAAAAAAGAGAGCATATTAGATAAAATTCTAGATGCAATCCTAAAAATAATGATTTTTCATATTGTAGTTTAAAGGTCCTCTAATAATCAAGAAACTATATCACATCATTCTGACATAAAAAAGATTCATTATTTCAAGAGAAACCAATTTCAGGAACAATTGATTTATTCATTTGATTAATCAGCCAACAATATCTCCCAGATTCATTACTGTGTGTTAGACACTTTTCTACATGCTGTTGGTGTTACTAGGCTCAGTGAAGTCAAAATCCCCTGCCTTCTTAGAGCTTTCCTTCGAATATAAAAAAAAAAAAGGCAATGATTAGTAGCCAAATAAAGAGCACAATGTAAGGCAATGAAAACTTTTCAAGGAAAAATAAAACAGAAATAGAATAGAGAATTTATGTAGAAGGGAGTGAATGATAAAATCTTTTCTGGGGGCCGGTGTTGTGGCGCAGTAGGTTAATCCTCCGCCTGTGGCTCGAGCATCCTATATGGGCACCGATTCTAGTCCTGTCTGCTCCTCTTCCAATTCTGCTCTCTGCTATGGCCTGGGAAGGCAGTGGAAAATGGCCCAAGTCCTTGGGCCCCTGCACCCGCATGGGAGACCAGGAAGAAGCTCCTGGCTCCTGGCTTCAGATCGGCGCAGATCCAGCTGTTGTGGCTAGTTGGGGAGTTTACCAACAGAAGGAAGACCTTTCTCTCTGTCCCTTCCTCTCACTGTCTGTAACTCTACCTCTCAAATACATAAATAAAATCTTAAAAAAAAATCTTTTCTGAAGAGATACCATTTGAGCGGAAACCTAAATAAAATAGAAGGAGTTAAACTAATATCTAGGAAAATACAATCCAGGGAGTAGGAAAAGCAAATGAAAAGGCCCTGAGACCAAATTATGCCTGACGTGATAAAGAAAAAAAGAGAAAAAGAAAAAACACATCAAGAGGATCATGTGGCTACCACAATGAGCCAAGAAGAATAGTAGTAAAAAAAAAAAAAAAAAAAGTACAGCTCAAAAACATGGCCAAAAGCAAAATCTCGTAAGTACTATTGGTTATATGAAATGTGATTCAACTATTGAGGTAGGAGAACACTGGAGAAAAAGCAGATTTGGGTGAATAATTTCTGAGACTTAAACCCCACTTGGAGATTTTGAAAATATAGTTTGATATATGTGTCTAGAACACATCAGAATCACTAGGGATAAAAATCTACATCAGTACATTGATGGAATTCAATGTCATGGAACTGGATGAGAAGCCCTGGTGAATGAGTGCAACTAGAAAAGGAATGAGAGGCCATAGAGGAAGACAGAAAGTGTGAAAGGTGAAATGTGGACAAAACTAGAAGGCAATAGCATCCCAAAGCAAAGGAAGAGAGTAGTCAGGATATGGGGCCTAACTGTTTTCAAATGATACTCATAAAGCTAGGTAAGAGGAGGAAAAATTGGCCATTAATTTTGTTAATTTGAAAGCTAGTAATGTCTTTAACAAGAGTACTTTTAGGAGAATGGAGAAGATAAAAGTCCTACTGAGTGTGTTCAAGAAAAAGTTGAGGTGAAAAAGTAGGATGAGTAGATAGACAATGCATCTTAAAAGAGATTAAGAAAAATGAAGAATGGGGCCAGCACTGGCACAGCAGATAAAAACCCCATCCTGTAGTGCCGGCATCCCATGTGAGCACCGGTTCAAGTCCCACATGCTCCTCTTCCAATCCAGCTCTCTGCTATGGCCTAGGAAAGCAGTAGAAGATGGCCCAAATCCTTAGGCCCCTACACCTGTGTGGGAGACCTGGAAGAAGCTCCTGGCTTTGGATCGGCTCAGCTCTGGCCATTGCAGTCATTTGGAAAGTGAACTACTAGAATGGAAGACCTCTCTCTCTCTCCCTCTCTCCCTCTCTCCCTCTCTCGCTCTCTCATTCTCTCCCTCTCTCTCTCTCTCGCTCTCTCTCTCCAGCTCTACCTCTCTTTTTCAAACTCTTTCAAATAAATAAAATAATTCTTTAAAAAAAAAAGAAAGAAAATGGAGAAAAGAAGTAGATTAAGATAAGGGGAATACCATAAATGAGAGTGGTATCAAAAGGGCAATATGAAGTCAGGGAAGGTTTCTTTTTAAGATTTATTTATTTATTTGAGAGGCAGAGTTACAGACAGAGAGAGAAACAGAGAGAAAGGTCTTCCACCTGCTGATTCACTCCCCAGATGACTGCAACAGCCAGAGCTAGGCCAGTCCGAAGCCTGGAGCCAGGAGCCAGGAGCTTCTTCCAGGTCTCCCACACGGGTGCAGGGGCCCAAGGACTTGGGCCATCTTCCACTGTTTTCCCAGGCCACAGCAGAGAGCTGGATTGGAAGTGAAGCAGCTGAGACTAAAACCAGAACCCATATGGGACACCAGAACTGCAGGCAGAGGCTTAGCCCACAGCGGCACAACGCCAGCCCCAAAGGGAAGGTTATTTTAAAAACAGTATTTACTGTTTTTGTTTTGTTTCAGATTGACTTCATATTTTTAGAAGGTTTTTATTTAATGAATCAAATTTCATATGTACAGCTTTTATGAATATAGTGGTTCTTCTCCCCATTCCAACTCTCCCACCCTCACTCCCACCCCACCTCCTATTCCTTCTCCCATCCCATTTTTCATTAATATTTGTTTTTACTTGGCTTTATATACAGAAGACAATCTCTGTACTAAGTAGAGATTTCAACTGTTTGCACTCAAACAGACACAAAGTAAAAAGCAGTTTGAAGACAAGTTTTACCATTAATTCTCATGGTACGCCTCATTAAGGACAAAGGTCTAAAATGAGGAGTAAGTGTACAGTGACTCCTGTTGATGATTTAACAACTAACACTCTTATTTTTGACAGTGACAACCTGAGGCTCTGGACAGGAGCTGCCAAGGAAGCCTTTTGAGTCCACGAACTGTTGGCATTTAGACAGGGCCATATGCAAAGTGGAAGTTCTCTCGCCTCCCTTCAGAGAAAAGTACATCCTTCTTTGGTGGCCCCTTCTTTCCATTGGGGTCTCACAGAGATCTGTCATGTAGAACAGTTTTTGCCACTATGTCTTGGCTTTCCATTCCTGAAATGCTCTTATGGGATTTTTCAGCCAGCTCTGAATGACTTAGGGGCTGATTTTGAGGTCAGAGTGCTGTTTAGGGCATTTGTCATTCTATGAGTCTGCTGTGTGGACTGCTTCCCATGTTTGAACTTTCTCTCCTTTGTAATTCTATCTATTGTTATTACCAGACACTTGGTCTTATTTATGTGATCCCTTTGACTTTTAATCCTTTCTATATTAACAATTCCACATTTAATATGATCACTTTATCACATAAGATGGGATTAGTGCCACCCAGCTCAATGGGATTTGGAGTTCCAAGGCAAGTTTTTAGCTTCACCCTTTTTTTTTTTTTTTTTTACAGATTAATGTATTTATTTGAAAGAGCCACACAGAGAGAGAAGGAGAGGCAAAGAGAGAGAGAAAGGTCTTCCATCTGATGGTTCACTCCCCACTTGGCCACAATGGCCAGAGCTATGCCAATCCGAAGCCAGGAGCCAGAAGCTTCCCCTGGGTCTTCCACATTGGTGCAGGGGCGAAGGACTCGAGCCATCTTCTACTGCTTTCCCAGGCCATAGCATAGAGCTGGGTCGGAAGTGGAGCACCTAGGACTCGAACCAGTGCCCATATGGGATTCTGGCTTTACTGGCAGCAGCCTTACCGCTACGCCACAGCGTGGCCTCTAGCTTCATGCTTAGGGGTAAGACTGTGGGAATGTGTGCCGAACTATACAGCTCCTCTTCTCTCATTCCCATTCTTATTTTTAACTGGGATTTATTTTCAATTGACTTAACACACCTATGATTAATTCTATGTTAAGTAAAGAGTTCAACCAACGGCATTAAGAAAAAAGAACAAATTTAAAAAATGAGGGACCTGCGCTGTGGCACAGCAGGTTAACACCCTGGCCTGAAGCACCGGCATTCCAAATGGGCGCCAGTTCGAGACCCACTTCCAATCCAGCTCTCTGCTATGGCCTAAGAAAGCAGCAGAAAATGGCCCAGATCCTTGGGTCCCTGCACCCGCATGGGAGACCCAGAAGAAGCTCCTGGCTTCTGATCGGCACAGCTTCGGCCATTGGGGCCAATTGGGGAGTGAACCATCAGATGGAAGACCTCTGTCTCTCTCTCTCTTTGCCTCTCCTCTCTCTCTGTAACTCTGACTTTCAAATAAATGATAAATCTTTTTTAAAAAATGAAATAATAAACTGTTCCTTGACAGTCAAGACAAAGGCTATTCAAATAATTGTTTCTTGTAGTGTCAGTTTCACATCTACAGGTTACCTTTTAGGTGCTCAGTTAGTTACCACAGATCAGGGAGAACATATGGTATTTGTTCCTTTGGGACTGGCTTATTTCACTAACTATGATAAAAATAGTATTTATATTGGTATTTTGTTGGCAATGGTCCAGTGGAGAAAAGGAAATTGTTAAAAAAATAAGATAATTGGCCAGCGCCGTGGCTCACTAAGTTAATCCTCCACCTGCAGCACCGGCACACTGGGTTCTAGTCCCGGTCGGGGCGCCGGATTCTGTCCCGGTTGCCCCTCTTCCAGGCCAGCTCTCTGCTGTGGCCAGGGAGTACAGTGGAGGATGGCCCAAGTACTTGGGCCCCGCACCCCATGGGAGACAAGGATAAGTATCTGGCTCCTGCCATCGGATCAGCACCGTGCCCCAGCCGCAGCGCGCCAGCCATGGCGGCCATTGGAAGGTGAACCAACGGCAAAGGAAGACCTTTCTCTCTGTCTCTCTCTCTCTCTCTCTCTCACTGTCCACTCTGCCTGTCAAAAAATAAAAAATAAAAAAATAAGATAATTATAGAACCAGAATATTTGAACAAGATAAACTCATTATAACAAGAAGTAATTCAATAGATATGTTTATAGATATAGGATGGGTCTGGATTTACTGATAACACCAGAAATTAAGTATTTTCTAAGTGCTGGTGTTTTAACCAATCCTTGTCTGTGACTAATCAGTTAAAGTCAGCCCAGTTAGTTCCATACAAATCAACCTGAGGGTGTGGACTACAACACATTAATTGACTATCTCCTTCCATGACTATAAACTCTATCACATTTCAAAGAATCTGTTTGGGGCCAGCACTGCAGCAAAGCACTTTAAACTGCTGCCTGCAGTGCCAGCATCCCATACGAGCAACATTTGGAGCCCTGGCTGCTCTACTTCTGATCCAGCTCCCTGCTAACAGGGCTGGGAACCGTGGCAGAAGATAGGGCAACTCCTTGGGCCCCTACACCCAAGTGGGGGACCCAGATGAAGCTCCTGCCTCCTGGATTCAGCCTGGCCCAGCCCCAGTGGATGTGGCTATTTGGGAAGTGAGCCAGCAGATGGAAGATCTCTCTCTCTCCCTCTCTGCCTCTTCCTCTCTCTGTGTAAGTCTCTACCTCAAATAAAGAAATCTTAAAAAAAAAAAAAAAGACTCAAACTCAGAGAGAGAGAAGGGAGAGATTCTCTTTGCAAATGCAAACCAGAGGTTTCATTGTAGAATCCTGTAGGAAAAGTAAATGAGTCAGTGACAATCTATCAATTTCAGAGCACATCTGCCTCCATGCTTGGCTGTTTCCTGTAGACTCAACTGCATCCATGACCTAAATGAAATAAAGTCTTGTTTTACCAACACTATGTTAGGAGTTTCTTCTCCACTAGTAAAACTTGGTATAGAAATGGGTGTGTGGCCCCTCCCTATATTCCAACTGATGTGTAGGAGATAGGAGAGGGAGCAGGGTAGGGAGAAGCAGAAAGATGTGGGAAGGGGGATTTCAATCCCCAGGCATTAACAGAAGAATTAAGTAGCAATATTACAATCTACTTCTCAGTCCTGGTGACTCTTCAGATCCAAAATAGCCAAGCCCTGATCCTTCTGAGAAGTTAACAGAGGATATGAAACTCCTCCTCTATCTCCTGCTGCCCTCTCCCTGCCCAGTCACTATCCCCACAGTGCATACCCTGAAAGTCCACCCTTGGCTTTAAAACACTCATTCTAAATCTTATTTCTACACTGAATATCAAACCTGACCCACACCAAACAAAAGTTATCTTACCCCATGCCCCAGCTCATTCCTTTACTCTTGGTAATTTGAACTGCTGTTGGAGGCTTGCTATGGGCTATATCCAGCTAATGCTAACTGCAATAGGTGTGATAGTTTTTGTTTGTTTGTTTGTTTGTACTTTGTTTTTTGATCTCTGACAGACTCCTACATGTTAACATGAACAGGGTAGATGTCTGTTACTACAGCTTGAGGCCCGGTCCGCCTCCCCTATCAGCTCAGACAGTATGCGTCCAGTTTCAAGGACTGTCTGCTCAGGGACTTTTTAGGGACTTTTTGCTTCACTGTTCAACCACACGCCTGTCACCAGTTCCTGATATAGGTTGTTTTTGCAAAAAGCCCAGCCACATGCTTAAAATTGTCATCTATATGCTTAGGTGTCTCATGGAACAACCCTGTTATTGTAACTTCTGATTTTGGGTTATAAAAACAAAAGAGAAATAAGAGTCAGGGCTTGACACTTGGGAAGTGAGTCCTGTCAAGTACGCACGCATAATAAACTGTGTGTCTGGGGGCCAGGGCTGTGGGTTAAGCCTCCACCTGTGACAATGGCATCCTATATGGGTACCAGTTTGTGTCCCTGTTGCTCCACTTCTCATCCAGCTCTCTACTATGTCCTAGGAAAGCAGTGGCAGATGGCCCAAGGGCTTGGGTCTCAGCACCCACATGGGAGACCCAGAGGAAGCTCCTGGTTCCTGGCTTCAGATCGGCCCAGCTCTGGCCTTTGAGGCCATTTGGGAAGTAAACTAGAGGATGGAAGACCTCTTTCTGTGTCTCTCCCTCTGTCTGTAACTCTGCCTCTCAAGTAAGTAAATAAATCTTTAAAAAACAAACAAACAGTTTGCTTTTCTTCCCAAAAGTCTCAAGTGCCACTTGGTTTCTTCAGTCTCCAGTACCTAACACAATGAGTGCTTTCCAGAGAGTGCTAACTTATCAATCCTAGCTTATTCCTTTCTTCCCAACAGCCACCCACTCTTAGCTTAAACTCACTTCTCCTTTCCTTTGATTGCTGAATTTAACAATCATTTGTACGGGAAATAAGTGGGTCAAAGTCCTTGGTGACTAGTTCTCCACCTACCACCCTTCCCTCAAACTTGCAAACATTCCATTCACTATCATTCCTTCTCTCACACTTGTGAGTTCCCTAAGTCTGTCTCATTATTTTACAATCCTTTGCCTCTTCAAAAGATGACTTTTATTCCTATTATGACATTCCCCACTTCTTTATACCTGTAGAGAATACCCAAACCATGAGCTCATGTAAGGGCTGTGAAATCATTTGATCTGGTTCTGCCAAGGCAGCCACAGGCAGGATTCAAAACTCAATAGATTTCTTTTTTTATAGCAACAAAAACTTACATTAAGTGAATCATAATAATAACAGAAATTTTGATGGAAAAGCAAGGAATGTCCATTATGGGATAGACAGGACACATATGAGTACATGATAGACAAGTGTGGGTCTCAGTGGCTGCCCACAGCCCATCTGCCTGTTTTGCAATGACTCAGAGGACAGTCAGTGCCAGGCAGGCTGGGAGTATACATGTTGTGAAAGTTAACCAATTGTGTCAAAACTATAGCAATTCAGTGATTGTGAGAGGAGATGTAATGAGATGATTCTTTGCAACATTGATGATGACCTTGCCTCTGATAATTAGCAACAATGTTGTCTACTTCTTTGTTGACACAGACAAAAATGGCAATCTAATCTTAACCCAAAAGTCCATGATCAACAATCCTTTGAAAAACTGAATCTTACATAAAGATTAAAGAAATTACAGTACATAGAGAAGGCCTCAAGAGTGGATGATGCTGACATTGGATATGTTCCGAATCCAAGATGCAGGATTAGAACAGCAATCAAAGCAAAATAATCATGTCACCGATCACACACACACACTGGATAGTCGCCAAAACTTAAGTGGTATAACATCCTACAAATAGTGACTACAAAGGAAAGAAAAATTAGGTAGAGTGTCAATCTTTCCAAGAGAAATAGACAAATGATTTTTTATTGCTGTTAAAGGCAAAGGCAAACTTGTGTCCCTAGTTTGTGGAGAGATGTTAGCAGTAATGAAAGCCAACCTGGAGCAACATCACAGTTCAAACATACTAAATTAAATTAATCAAGAGGTCAAATGCAGCTGGGTAAAATCAATGTTCTTCAGCAGAGTTTGGAATCATGACAAACTGCTTTCACTAGTCCTTATTGTGACAAAGACAAATACTATTCATGGTACTATGCTATGAGCAAGTTAATCCCATAGAAGCTGAGGCCTCTTGTAAAGGGAGAGTTTTTGAAAGAGTGTATAGTGACTGCTGCAGAGTTGTTACCACCAGACAAAGTAAAATGATTTCAGAGTGTCAGTTTGTCGGGGAGAACTATCTCATATCAGATTACTGACTTGGCACAAGATATTGGAAAAACACTGAAGAATTTTGCAGGAGGGTTGCAATTTTTCTCTGGTTTGTGATGAGACAACAGACATAACAAATACTGCCCAACTGGCAGTTTTCATTTGTAAGATAACTGCAAAGTTTGAAGTGCAAGAGGAACTGCTATCACTGGAAGCTATGTATGGCATTACAAGAGGTGAGGACTTGTTTGAAAGACTTGTTTATCAATGAAAAAACTTGAACTAATGTTTGAAACAATAAGAGGCCTTACTACAGTTGGAAGTCCAGCCATGGTTGGCTTACCAAAAGGATTGCAGAAAAAACTGAATTGTCTCCGTTTTGATCCAAGTGGTTTATTTTTTTTTTATCTTTTATTTAATGAATATAAATTTCCAAAGTACGTCTCATGGGTTACAATGGCTTTCCCCCCCATACCGTCCCTCCCACCCACAACCCTCCCCTTTCCCACTCCCTCTCCCCTTCCATTCACATCAAGATTCATTTTCGATTATCTTAATATACAGAAGATCAGCTTAGTGTACATTAAGTAAGGATTTCAACAGTTTGCTCCCACACAGAAACATAAAGTGAAAAATAATAGATGATTTTTTTTAAATGATGATGAAATCAGATCAGACCTATTGTCATGTTTAATCCCAGTGAGAGTCAAGTTGGGAATTGATAGTTTCTTTTTTTTTTTTTTTAACAGAAGATCAGTTTAGTGTACATTAAGTAAAGATTTCAACAGTTTGCACCCCCATAGAAACACAAAGTGAAATATACTGTTTGAGTACTCGTTATAGCATTAAGCCTCAGTGTACAGCACATTAAGGACAGAGATCCTACATGAGGAGTAAGTGCACAGTGACTCCTGTTGTTGACTTTACCAATTGACACTCCTGTTTATGGCATCAGTAATCTCCCTATGCACCAGTCATGAGTTTCCAAGGCTATGGAAGCCCCTTGAGTTCTCCGACTCTTATCTTGTTTAGACAAGGTCATAGTCAAAGTGGAGGTTCTCTCCTCCCTTCAGAGAAAGGCACCTCCCTCTTTGAAGACCTGTTCTTTCCACTGGGATCTCACTCACAGAGATCTTTTTGCCAGAGTGTCTTGGCTTTCCATGCCTGAAATACTCTCATGGGCTTTTCAGCCAGATCCGAGTGCCTTTAGGGCTGATTCTGAGGCCAGAGTGCTATTTAGGACATCCGCCATTCTATGAGTCTGCTGAGTATCTCACTTCCCATGTTGGATCACTCTCCCCTTTATTTATTCTATCGGTTAGTGTTAGCAGATACTAGACTTGTTTATGTGCTCCCTTTGACTCTTAGTCCTTTCATTATGATCAATTGTGAACTGAAATTGATCACTTGGAATAGTGAGATGGCATTGGCACATGCCACCTTGATGGGATTGAATTGGAATCCCCTAGTATGTTTCCAACTCTACCAATTGGGGCAAGTCAGCCCGAGCATGCCCCAAATTGTACATCTCTTCCCTCTCTTATACCCACTTTTATGTTTAACAGGGATCACATTTCAGTTAATTTTCAACACTTAAGAATAACTGTGTGATAATTACAGAATTAAACCAGTCATATTAAGTAGAACAGACAAAAAAAAAAATACTATGAGGGATAATGTATTAAGTTGTCCATTAGCAGTCAGGGCTATGCTGATCAAGTCACCATTTCTCATAGTGTCCATTTCACTTCAGGAGGTTTCCTTTTTGGTGTTCAGTCAGTTGTCACCGATCAGGGAGAACATATGGTATTTGTCCCTTTGGGACTGGCTTACTTCACTCAGCATGATGTGTTCCAGATTCCTCCATTTTGTTGCAAATGACTGGATTTCGTTGTTTCTTACTGCGGTATAGTATTCTAAAGAATACATATCCCATAATTTCTTTATCCAGTCTACCATTGATGGGCATTTAGGTTGCTTCCAGGTCTTGGCTATTGTGAATTGTGCTGCAATAAACATTAGGGTGCAGACCGCGTTTTTCTTTATCAATTTAAACTCCTTTGGGTAAATTCCAAGGAGTGGGATGGCTGGGTCGAACGGTAGGGTTATATTCAGGTTTCTGAGGAATCTCCAGACTGATTTCCATAGTGGCTTGACCAGTTTGCATTCCCACCAACAGTGGGTTAGTGTCCCTTTTTCCCCACATCCTCGCCAGCATCTGTTGTTGGTAGATTTCTGTATGTGAGCCATTCTAACCGGGGTGAGGTGAAACCTCATTGTGCTTTTGATTTGCATTTCCCTGATTGCTAGTGACCTTGAACATTTTTTCATGTGCCTGTTGGCCATTTGGATTTCCTCTTTTGAAAAATGTCTATTGAGGTCCTTGGCCCATCTCTTAAGTGGGTTGTTGGTTTTGTTTTTGTGGAGTTTCTTGATCTCTTTGTAGATTCTGGTTATTAACCCTTTATCTGTTGCATAGTTTGCAAATATTTTTTCCCATTCTGTCGGTTGTCTCTTCACTCTCCTGACTGTTTCTTTTGCAGTACAGAAACTTCTCAATTTGATGCAATCCCAATAGTTGATTTTGGCTTTGACTGTCTGTGCCTCCCGGGTCTTTTCCAGAAATTCTTTGCCTGTGCCAATATCTTGAAGGGTTTCTCCAATGTTCTCTAATAACTTAATGGTGTCAGGACGTAGATTTAGTTCTTTAATCCACGTTGAGTGGATTTTTGTGTAAGGTGTAAGGTAGGGGTCTTGCTTCATGCTTCTGCACGTGGAAATCCAGTTTTCCCAGCACCATTTATTGAATAGACTGTCCTTGCTCCAGGAATTAGTTTTAGATCCTTGATCAAATATAAGTTGGCTGTAGATGTTTGGATTGATTTCTGGTGTTTCAATTCTGTTCCATTGGTCTATCCATCTGTTTCTGTACCAGTACCATGCTGTTTTGATTACAACTGCCCTGTAGTATGTCCTGAAATCTGGTATTGTGATGCCTCCGGCTTTGTTTTTGTTGTACAAGATTGCTTTAGCTATTCGAGGTCTCTTGTGCCTCCATATGAATTTCAGCATCATTTTTTCTAGATCTGCGAAGAATGTCTGGTATCTTGATTGGGATTGCATTGAATCTATAAATTGCTTTTGGGAGAATTGATCCAAGTGGTTTAATTATATACCACTGCATCATACACCAAGAAAATCTCTGTGCACAGTCATTGCAGTTCAACAATGTGATAGCAACCGTAGACTCATTCATACATTTTGTCAAAAGCAGAGGGTTTAACAGCCACCAGTCTAAGGAGTCACTGAGTGATCTTGACTCGGGGTATGATGATCTTGCTAATCACTGTGAAATGAGGCGGCTGAGCTGTGAGAACACGCTCATGAGGTTTCACAAACTGTGGGATAAAGTCAACCAGTTCAGAGAGATGAAGGGAAAACCTGTCCGGGGACTCAATGACAGCAAGTGACTGTGTGATCTGGCATTCGTGGTAGATATCACAAAGTACTTCTCAGAGCGGAACATCAAGTTGCAGGGCCTCGACCAGCTTCTCAGCTCCCTGCTTTCAAAGGTGAAGTCATCTGAAGCTGAATTAAGGCTGTGCAAAGTGCAACTTGAAAGGAAAAACATGGTGCATTTCCCCACTCCGGAAGTGATATCAGAATTGGCCCCCTAAAATATGATATCACAATATGGCTCCCTAAGAGTCCCCCAAAAGTCCCATCTGGGGTGCCATATGAAATCGGAATTTGGGTTGCCATATGACATCACCATGTGCTTATTAATAAGTTCCCAATATTAATAAGCCTGTGTGGGTTCCTGCCTAATATTCAGAGAATTCTGAATACCGGCATAGAACGAGGCAGCATGATACTTTTTTTTTTTTTTTTTTTTTGGACAGGCAGAGTGGATAGTGACAGAGACAGAGAGAAAGGTCTTCCTTTTGCCGTTAGTTCACCCTTCAATGGCTGCCACGGCTGGCGCGCTGCAGCCAGCGCACCACGCTGATCCGATGGCAGGAGCCAGGTGCTTCTCCTGGTCTCCCATGGGGTGCAGGGCCCAAGCACTTGGGCCATCCTCCACTGCTTTCCCTGGCCACAGCAGAGAGCTGGCCTGGAAGAGGGGCAACCAGGAAAGAATCCGGCGCCCCGACCGGGACTGGAACCCGGTGTGCCAGCGCCACTAGGTGGAGGATTAGCCTATTGAGCCGCGGCGCCGGCCAGCATGATACATTTTTAAGCTTTTATTCAATAAGAGAAATGCATAGGATAGTGAGGGCTTTATCTAAAAGTGAATGATAAATCTGGATTCATACCGAGTACCAGGAACCAGCCACATGGAGGAGCATCTAGGCCAGGAAGCCTGGGGCAGGTGGCCTGCAGGTGCAGGGCCACAGCAAACCCCGCACTGGCAAAAGGCCAAAGAAAAGAGAGGGAGAGAGAGACCCAGGCTTTTAATCCACTTCCAAAGGGGTGTGGTTAATTCACCTGATTGGCTGGTGGGTGCACAGGTATGGCCAGGTAGGGGCATGAGGTCACACAGGGGCATGGTGAAAGTGAGGCTTCCAGCTCACAAACCTAATCAATTTAAACCTGTATGCCTGCCTACAACAGAAGGACATAAACCTTCTATGACACTTCTATATGATGGTGAATGTGTGAAACTGATTGAGGCATTGAAAGGAAGATTCAAGGATGTGAAAAGTAAACAAATGGGATCGAACATCTTTGCTACACCTTTCAGTGTAGAACAGCTGATGTGCCTGATCACCTGCCATATGAAATCATTCAACTGTAAACCATTGAGAGTTCAAAACTAGGTACAGCAACCTCCCACAGCTTGAGTTCTATAAACATTGCATAAGCGATGATGACTCGCCCACTTCGAGGAGACATACACTGAAATCTGCATCTTTGTTCAGAACAACTTACTGCTTCAAGCAGTTCTGTTCCAAACTTACCATAGCAGACAGTCGGCTGAGCAAACCTGGAAAAGCAGTTGGCGATTAGCAACATCAATAGCAACTAATATCACACCCCTCACCACAGAGAAGCAGCTCCAGCCATCACATTAGTTGTGAGTTAATTAAATGTTGAACCAACTATCACAGGCTAATTTTTAAGTTGATAATTTGTATGGCCTGTGAATGATGTTATAAATATCTAAATGGTCCTTGATCGAAAAAAGCTTCCCTGCCAGTTCTAGAGGAAACACACATCTCACCTCTTCTGGGAACTGATCTCTCAATATCCAGACCTGCAGTTCTCAAAATTGAGCAGACATTGAATAAGCCTGTGTGCGTTCTTGCCTAATATTCAGAGAATTCTGAATACCGGCATAGATGAACGAGGCAGCATGATACATCAGTGAGAGAAATGCATAGGAGAGTGAGGGCTTTATCTAAAAGTGAATGATAAATCTGGATTCATACCGAGTACCAGGAACCAGCCACATGGAGGAGCATCTAGGCCAGGAAGCCTGGGGCAGGTGGCCCCAAAGGCTTTAAAAATAATACTGAGGCCTGAGCTCCACCCACAGAGATTAGCATTTCATGGGTATTAGGCACAGCCTGGGCATGAGGACTTTCAGCATCTCCAGAGGTGATTCCAATATGCAATCAAAGTGAGAACCACTGCCCTAGGCTATGGGAAAGCGCTTCTCTAACCCATCACTTTATTCATCAGCAGCACTCCTCAACTTGAACATTTAGTTGTCTCCAGCCTGCATTTTATTAGACTTTGAATTCCACCGCCTGTTTCAGAAAATCGGGAAATGGGGATCAGTGTTTTAGAATGGTGGGTTAAGCCACTCCTTGTGGTGCAGTTTCAGTTCAAGTCCCAACTACTCAATTTCTAATCCAGCTCCCTGCTAATGTGCTTGGAAAGACAACAGAAGATTCCCCAAGTTCTTGGGCCCCTGCCACCCATCTGGGAGACCAGAATTGAGTTCCTGGTTCCTAGTTTTGGCCTGACCTAGACCTTGCTGTTATAGCTACTTAAGAAATAAAACAGTGGATGGAAGATTGATCTATCTGTGTGTGTCTCTCTCCCCATCTCTCCCTTCTCTGTCACTCCACCTTTCAAATAAATAAATAACCTTTAAGAAAAAAAGAAAACAGGGGAATGTTCAATGCATGACTTTTGGATCAATAAAGGAATAAAATGTTTATACATGAATGGTGCTGCTGCTTGTTGAGATAAGAAAAGTTGAAACATCTTGGGAAAATGTTATATAAATGGAGCAGAAAAAAATAGTAATGGTTGGAGCTGGTCACATGACACAAGGGGTTGATACCATATTTGGAGCAGAGAAAACCTTCAAATGATTCCTGAGCTACACACACAAAAATCATCAGATCTTTTAAAAAGGTAACAAAATGAGAAAATGACATTCACAGTTTTTCTCTAATGTCCTAAAAATGTCAACATAAGTGAATCTCTAGAATTTCACTGGTACCTGTTGTTTTATGACTCCAGTGATTAGATAACATGTCAGCAGTTTTGTCTTTATCCTCTCTATTTGATCTCAAATCAGGAAAGGTGTTTTTTTTTTCTTTTTTTAAGCTAATGGAATGTCCTTTATATTACTGAAGCACCTAGATTCCCCTCATTTTATTATCTATACTCCATCTTTTAACTCATTTGAGGGCAAATAAAAGACAAAAGAAAAAAAATAAGTAATAAAATATGCATGAGAGTAAATCCAAGTGAGCACTGGAAAGCTGGATATAACACCTAACATTTTACTGGGATAACTTCCAACTATGGTATGTTTAACCTTGAGCAAATACTTATCATAAATTCAGTGATGAGATTGTTAGAGAATATAAGCCAATTTTGCAAAATAAATAAATTAATAACTAAACAAATAAACCCAAATTTTAGGTTCCCATTTAGGCATATACTCATAATAAAATTTAGCTTTTGCAATTGTAAGAAGAAATCAAAGCATATAGAGTATTTATTACTTTCAAATTGAAGGAAAGGAAAAAACTGAGAAAAGCTGGACCTTCCATTAAAAATATAATCCCCAAATCTGACAGTGAAAATTCATTAGAATTCTATGCCTTTTTCAGAACACTTAGATTTGAGCTGCTAATTTCTTTTTATTTATTTATTTATTTTATTTATTTTTGACAGGCAGAGTGGACAGTGAGAGAGAGAGAGAGAGACAGAGAGAAAGGTCTTCCTTTGCCGTTGGTTCACCCCCAATGGCCGCTGTGGCCAGCGTGCTGCGCTGATCCAAAGCCAGGAGCCAGGTGCTTCCTCCTGGTCTCCCATGGGGTGCAGGGCCCAAGCACTTGGGCCATCCTCCACTGCCTTCCCAGGCCACAGCAGAGAGCTGGCCTGGAAGAGGAGCAACCGGGAAAGAATCCAGCGCCCCGACTGGGACTAGAACCCGATGTGCCGGTGCCGCAGGCGGAGGATTATGAGCTGCTAATTTCTAAGACTTCTTATTTATAAAAGCATAGGTGTGTTAGAAAATTAGCCCTGTTGCAAATAATGCTAATAATGGAAGGATTCCAAGAAGTGCGCTATCATTCTGAAGCTAAAAAAGAGATCATACTGTTTTTCTCAACTTGCATCAATGTTGATTTGTTTTGCTCTTTTCTGTTGTGGTATAATCAGATATTATTTTTGTTGCTGCTGTTCCTCTGGGCTTTTGAAAATAGTGGATAAACACTGGTATCTGAATTTGTATTATGGCTACTAACTCTCTAGTAAGCAATTTCCACCTTCCACTCAAAACTTAGGTAAGGGAATTATCTTGTCAAATCATAAATCCTTAGGATTTAGGCTTATTTTGATGCTTGACATCATAGACAACAAGCAAATGTTTACAGGAGGCATTCAGCTGATATAAAAGAGGGAAGCTGACCACTAAGACAACAGGGAATGTTGGGCACTAAGAGAACTGCAAATCTTCTGTCTCATACAAAGGCAGTCAATTATTATTACTGTTCTTCTTATTATTATTACATTATGTCTGCCATTTAATCTCTACTTTGAATTCAATACTTTAAACAAAAGTTTTCTTTAAAATAAGTAATAAAATTATTCAATATGTCACACAGGATAAATGTTTGCTTAGTCCAAAGCAAATTATATTCACTGGCAAAATTAGTTGCATACCTGGAACCTCCACACATGATTATATAAAACTTTTCTCTTGTTGCAGCTTATTTTCTTGGATTTACTCACTATTTATATAGTTTACAACTAGAAGGCAAGAGTAAATAAAATTTAGAAATAGAAATGAAATTTACTGAGTGTTAATACTTCTAGGCTGTATACTAGAATTATTTCAAACATTAGCTAAGGTAAGAATGTAAAGGGAAAATTATATACACTGTTGGTGGGTATGTAAATTAGTGTAGCCACTGTGGAAAACAGTATGGAGATCTCTTTAGAAATTAAAAATAGATTTGCCATATGATCCAGCAGTCCCACTACTGGGTATATACACAAAAGACAAGAACACTGTATCAAGCTGATAATGTACCAACATGTTTAGAGCAGTACTGTTCACATTAAGCAAAAATACAGAATCAACCAAGATGCCCATCATCAAATGAATGGATAAAGAAAATATATAGTGAGATAGGATGGTTGCGGGTGGGAGGGAGGTATGGGGAAAAAAAGTCTCGTAATCCAAAAGCTGTACTTCGGAAATTTATATTTATTAAATAAAAGTTTGAAAAAGTAGCTTAAACAAAAGAAAATATATATATATTATATGCAATGTATTTAAAATATATATACAAAAATATTGTATATATATACACACACACAATGGACTATTATTCAACTTTAAAATAGAATTAACTTCTATCATTTCATCAAAATGGTTGCAACAGGAGAACATCATGTTGAGTGAAATAAGCCAGACATGGAAAGCTAAATACTGAATGTACTTCCCTATATGTGGGAACTAAATTTTTTTTAAATCTAAAAAGACCTCAAAAACAAAAGAGAAAAATGCCTATATGCATCAGTTTCCCTGCATAGTGTTTTGTCAAATGTTTTTAAAAATGTTTTTAAATTTGTCAAATGTTGTTTTAAATCTTTGTCAAACAAATTGTTAATAATTATATACTACTATATACTATATACTACTGCTATTATATACCATAGTTTTAATTATTTCTGTATTTCAAAATCTACTTTATATGAGTGAAATTAAATATGTTTTCATTTGATCGTTGTTTATAGATCTTGCCTATATTCCTGCTATGGTCCTTTTACTTATTTGTTCAGCTCTTTTTTAGTAGAGTATTAATCCTTTAACTGTAATATGAATTAAAAATATTATCTCAAAATTAAAGAGAGAAAAAAATTAGCTTACTTAATCCTTGCAATAAAAATACAAAGCACGAGGCAGGCATTTGGCACAGCAGTTAAGACACTGCTTGGTATTCCCACATCCCATACTGGAGTGCCTAGGTTTGAGTGCTGGCTCAGCTTCTGATTCCAGCTTCCTGCTAATATGCACTCTGGGAGGAAGTTGGAGTGATGGCTCAGGTGCTTGGGTCCTTATCATCCACATGGGAGAACCAGATCAAGTTCTGAACTCCCAGCTTTATTCTGGCCCAGTCTTCACTGTTGCTGACATTTAAGAACTGAACTCACAGATGGAAGGTCACTCCTGTCTGTGTGAGTGTGTCTGTCTTTCTCAAAATTAGTAAGTAAATACATCTTTTTAAAAATAATATATAGTAGACTTTAATAACCTCAACTAACACTGAGTAGAACTGAAAATATACTAAGTAACATACCAAATATTGTACTAATAAAAAATGGATTTATGACTGGAACTCATATTTTCTATCTTCATCCTACCTCTTTCCATAATATCATTAAAAATATATCCTTAATAAGCTATTGTGATTTTCATGATGGATTCAAGTTCATTGAAAAAGGTACATACATATATTCTGAACTTCATTGAACAAAGCAGTCTTCATTGCTTTGTTTTCTTTGGCAATTTCTCTGTAGAATCACTGAGCAATGAAGTAATTTCACAATATATCAACAAGGTCCTTTTTTTCAACTTCATTGACATAAAGCAATCCAACTTTAATCAAAATGTGAAATAATTTAACTAGTGGAAATGTCATAATTATGCTCTCTTATGGAAAATAACTAAGAGAAACATTTGGCACCACAGAACACTCTGTTATAAGAAATTTGCATTAAAATGTTATTCTGGACAAGCAGTATTTGTCAATCTCATTCAAATATCAAACATAGAAATAATCCTCAAATTAATTAAGTGATGCTGGCATAAAAAGCAATTACAATACATTGCCAATTCTGAATAAGATCGCAGCGTCATTGCAATTATGCCTGAAAGCATCTGGACAATGCACATTTCAATGTGGCTAAAAGCCTATTAATATTTTTACTGTAGAATGGCATGACCTCAATCATTCAGTTAAGTTTGCATGTAACAATTGAGAGATGTTTCTGGAAGATGGATTCTATTTCACACTTGGAAATATTTTTAATCTATTACATCATTTCTATGTTAAAATGAGTCAGTATCAGTGAAATATTCCCAAATGAGAATCTAAGAACAAGGAGAGAGAAGATACACATATGCATTCTCAACTGTTAAATACAGATGTGGAAAATGAACTCCAAATAAGATGATGCATGTTAGGAGAGCAAGGGAAAAGAACAAACACTATAGCACTTATTTCCTGGATTTTAAATACTTAAAACAGGTGCATGAACCCATTTGCATTCTAAAAGCCTAGAGTGACATTTTCACCCCATTCTTTGCCATAGGAGGGTGGTCCTTCTACAAATCCTGATTCTTAGCCCAGACATAAAGGGGAAATATCTCAGCAAAAGATGTAATTTTCCCCATAGATGATTCTGTTGTTGAATGATACTTACCTCTCTCCCACTGCCTCTGTTCTGTAGGGTTGCCAAGATTTTCAGTAATCTCATTCTCCCTGATGCCTCTAGTCCAGACAACAACTCAACTCACCGCACCTTCTCAGTGCTAGAAGTTACAGATATGTTTATCACACGTGTGTGAACAGTGCAATCAGAGTAGCACATGCTTAGCCTAGCAGTTAAGATGGGTTGTAATACCTGAATTCCTTGCTGAATGATTGTGTTTGGGTCCCCAGCTCCGTTTCTGATTCCAGCTTCCTTCTAATGTACATCCTGGGAGGTAGCAGATAGCAGCTTAAATGCTTGGGTCCCTGAAACCCATATGGAAGACCCGGATGGAGTTCCCCTCTCTTCACTTAAGCCATTGCGGGCATTCAGGAGTGAGCCTGCAGGTGAAATTGATCTTTCTCTCTCTCTCTCTGTCTCCCCCCTCTCCCCGCCCCCTCCAGCATGTCAAATAAATAAAAACATTTTTAAATAAAAGAAAATCCTAACATCCTTACAACAAAACTCATTAGAATCTACTCATAATTTAACTTTTCAGGTTCATTTCCCACTATTCCCTAATATTCTTTTTTTTATTATTTTTTTATTTATTTATTTATTTTTTATTTTTTTATTTTTTGACAGGCAGAGTGGATAGTGAGAGAGAGAGACAGAGAGAAAGGTCTTCCTTTTGCCATTGGTTCACCCTCCAATGGCCGCCGCGGCCGGCGCGCTGTGGCCGGCGCACCACGCTGATCCGATGGCAGGAGCTAGGAGCCAGGTGCTTTTCCTGGTCTCCCATGGGGTGCAGGGCCCAAGCACCTGGGCCATCCTCCACTGCACTCCCTGGCCACAGCAGAGAGCTGGCCTGGAAGAGGGGCAACCGGGACAGAATCTGGCGCCCCAATCGGGACTAGAACCCGGTGTGCCGGTGCCGCTAGGCGGAGGATTAGCCTAGTGAGCCGCGGCGCTGGCCAATATTCTTTCTTCAAATTCATTCATACCAAACTATTTCCCCTTTTACAACCACGCCTTGAATTCCACACCTTTTGCCTTTGCTCACTCTTCCTCCCCACCACCCCCACCCCCACTATAATCTCCCCATGGAATGATCCTTAGTTACTGTTAAGGACAAAGTTACTTTTCTAGCATCCATGGATGCTTCCCACAGCATTAGTGTTTACTCATCTGTTTTCCCTCAGAAACATATTGGAGTATATGGAGTATTAAGGCATAATGTATCACATTGTGTTATATTTGATTGAATGTCTTTTTACCTCCTCTATCAGACTGTGATCTTTCTAGGAAAAAAAAAATCCTTAGATATTTTTTACTCTCAAAGTGCCAGTATGTTAAACAAGACAGAGTAGGAACTCAATCTGTGTTTGTTAAGCATATTAATTAAGTAGTTTGCACTATCTATTCTCTAATCTTTCTTATTCTTTCCCTGAAAGTAAATTGGGGAGATTTAAAGGTCACTAAATCCTGCTTATTTTGGTATTAGGGATCTATTTATTTTATTTTCAAATTGCCTCCTGAACACATTCTTCCCTCTCCCTCCATTTTACATTCCCTTGCTTGAACGCTTGGGTACAAAGGAACACAAACTCATATAGAAGCCATGTTTTAAAACAGAGCTTCCGGCAGAGCCAAGATGGCGGAATAGTGAGGGCGCGCACCGATAGTCCGGGAAAATTTAGTTTAATAAAAGGGGAGTTACGGTAGCCGCAGAAAAAAGAACCAGGAAAAAATTGCAGGGGAAACCCTTCTGGATGGAGCATCCGTGAATCGGAGGACCTACTGGGAGAACAAGGTCGCCCACCGCGAGGAAGCCAAGTCGCGGGACCGAGCCGCAGAAGCCCCAGGGTCTGCACGCCAGTGCTCCAAGGGGAGTGCATGCCACACAGACAACAGCGGGGAGACTTGGGACGCTCAGGGCTCCGAGTCCACACATCGGCGCTGGAAGGGGAGGTGAGCTCAATAACCCGAGACATTGGTGGGGAAACGGGGGTCAGAATCTAGAGGGGGGCCGGAAAGTGCAGCAAACTCACTACCGGAAAGAAGGAAAAAAAAAAAAGCTTCGGGGTTTCTCTTCCCCCTAACCTTGCAAAGGTTACAAGGCTGCAAGGCTTGAAGAATTCCCAAGAGACAAAGAGCAGGCCTTCTCTCTGGATTTACATATCAATGGGGGAGAGCTAAGGAACTGAGTCACTACAATTCAGTAGCCTAGGCAACCCAGTGGGAGTCCAGAGGAGCCAAAGACTGGAAGCTAAATACCATCAATTCTGCACAGCCATGCCCTGCGGTGTTACTTACCCCCTGAATAAACAAAATAAAATAAATAAATAAATAAATAAATAAATAAAAAGAGAGAGATTTACCACGCATAACCTGAGGGTGTCACCTTTGCACACCCTTAACCAGGAAGAACCAAGCAGAGCTCTCAGGCCGCACCCATCTCAAGCCTCCAAGGCTCCTCCAACAGCAGGCAGTCCACTTAACACGGACACAGTATAAAAAAAAAAAAGAAAAAAAAAACGCACAGTGACTCAAGAAGAATTAACTATGCCGAGTAACAAACACAGAAATAGAGGGAGCAAGATCAACGATGACACTATGATGCCTCCAAATAAACAAAACACCCCAAGCCAAGAGTATGAAGATGATGAGATAGAAGAAATGCAAGATACGGATTTCAAAAAATTTATGATAAGAACATTTAGAAGTTTTCAAAAGCAAATCCTTGAACTACAGAAATCCTTAATGGACAAGATTGAAAATCTCTCTCGTGAAAATGAAATTTTAAGGAAGAACCAAAATGAAACTCAAAAACTAGTAGAACAGGAAAGTGTTATAGTGAAGAGAAATCAAAATGAAATGAAGAGCTCAATAGATAAAATGACAAACACATTAGAAAGCCTTAAAAACAGAATGGGTGAAGCAGAAGAGAGAATATCAGACTTAGAAGATAGAGCACAGGAAAACATACAGTCAAACCAAAGAAAAGAAGAGGATATTAGAAATCTAAAAAATATTGTTGGGAATCTACAGGATACTATTAAAAAAAACCAACATTCGAGTTCTAGGAGTTCCTGAAGGCATGGAGAGAGAGAAAGGATTGGAAGGCCTTTTTAGTGAGATACTAGCAGAGAACTTTCCAGGTTTGGAGAAGGACAGAGACATCCTAGTACAGGAAGCTCATAGAACCCCCAATAAACATGACCAAAAGAGATCCTCACCACGACACGTACTAATTAAACTTACCACAGTGAAACATAAAGAAAAGATCCTAAAATGTGCAAGAGAGAAACGTCAGATTACTCTCAGAGGATCTCCAATCAGACTCACAGCTGACTTCTTATCAGAAACCCTACAAGCTAGGAGGGAATGGCGAGACATAGCACAGGTGCTAAGAGAGAAAAATTGCCAGCCCAGAATATTATATCCTGCCAAGCTCTCATTTGTGAATGAAGGTGAAATAAAGACCTTTCATAGCAAACAGAAATTGAAAGACTTTGTGGCCACTCGTCCGGCCCTGCAAAAGATATTAAAGATGTGCTACACTCAGAAACACAGAAACACGGCCATCAATATGAAAGAAGGGAAAGGAAGAACACCTACCAGTAAAAGAGCATGGGAAGCTCAAAGCACATACTAGAAAATATTTACGGGAAAATGGCAGGGCAAAGTCACTACGTATCAATAGTCACATTGAACATTAATGGTCTGAATTCTTCAGTTAAAAGACACCGTTTGGCTGACTGGCTCACAGAACACAACCCAACTATTTGTTGCCTACAAGAAACACATCTCTCTAACAAAGAGGCATGCAGACTGAAAGTGAAAGGTTGGAAAAATATATTCCATGCCAACAGAAACCAAAAAAAAGCAGGTGTAGCCATATTAATATCAGACAAAATAAACTTTAATACAAAAACTGTTAAGAGAGACAAAGAGGGACACTACATAATGATTAAGGGTTCAATTCAACAGGAAGATGTAACTATTATAAATGTATATGCACCTAATTACAGGGCACCAGTCTATTTAAAAGATATGTTAAGGGACTTAAAGGGAGATTTAGATTCCAATACAATAGTACTGGGGGACTTGAATACTCCACTCTCAGAAATAGACAGATCATCCGGACAGAAGATCAACAAGGAAACAGCAGATTTAATTGACACTATTGCCCAAATGGATCTAACAGATATCTACAGAACTTTCAACCCTACATCTACAGACTTCACATTCTTCTCAGCAGTGCATGGAACCTTCTCTAGGATTGATCACATACTAGACCATAAAGCAAGTCTCAGCAAATTTAAAAGAATTAGAATCATACCATGCAACTTCTCAGACCACAGCGGGATGAAGCTGGAAATTAGCAACTCAGGAAACCCCAGAAAGTATGCAAACACATGGAGACTGAACAACATGCTCCTGAATGAACACTGGGTCATTCAAGAAATCAAAAGAGAAATCAAAAACTTTCTGGAAGTAAATGAAGACAACAACACAACATATCAAAACTTATGGGATACAGCAAAAGCAGTATTGAGAGGCAAATTTATAGCAATAGGTGCCTATATCAAGAAATTGGAAAGGTACCAAATAAATGAGCTTTCAGCGCACCTCAAGGACCTAGAAAAACTGCAGCAAACCAGACCCAAATCTAGTAGGAGAAGAGAAATAATTAAAACCAGAGAAGAAATTAACAGGATTGAATCCAAAAAAAAACACTACAAAAAATCAGCCAAGCGAGAAGCTGGTTTTTTGAAAAAATAAACAAAATTGACACCCCATTGGCCCAACTAACTAAAAAAAGAAGAGAAAAGACCCAAATCAATAAAATCAGAGATGAAAAAGGAAACGTAACAACAGACACCACAGAAATAAAAAGAATCATCAGAAATTACTACAAGGACCTGTATGCCAGCAAACAGGAAAATCTATCAGAAATGGATAGATTCCTGGACACATGCAATCTACCAAAATTGAACCATGAAGACATCGAAAACCTAAATAGACCCATAACTGAAACAGAAATTGAAACAGTAATAAAGGCCCTCCCAACAAAGAAAAGCCCAGGACCAGATGGATTCACTGCTGAATTCTACCAGACATTTAAAGAAGAACTAATACCATTTCTTCTCAAACTATTCAGAACAATCAAAAAAGAGGGAATCCTCCCAAATTCTTTCTATGAAGCCAGCATCACCTTAATCCCTAAGCCAGAGAAAGATGCGGCACTCAAAGAAAATTACAGACCAATATCCCTGATGAACATAGACGCAAAAATCCTCAATAAAATTCTGGCCAATAGAATACAACAACACATCAGGAAAATCATCCACCCAGACCAAGTGGGATTCATCCCTGGTATGCAGGGATGGTTCAACATTCGCAAATCAATCAATGTGATTCACCACATTAACAGACTGCAAAAGAAAAACCATATGATTATCTCAATTGATGCAGAGAAAGCATTCGATAAAATTCAACACCCTTTCATGATGAAAACTCTAAGCAAATTGGGTATAGAAGGAACATTCCTCAATATAATCAAAGCAATTTATAAAAAACCCACAGCCAGCATCCTATTGAATGGGGAAAAGTTGGAAGCATTTCCACTGAAATCTGGCACCAGGCAGGGATGCCCACTCTCACCACTGCTATTTAACATAGTTCTGGAAGTTTTAGCCAGAGCCATCAGACAAGAAAAAGAAATCAAAGGAATACAAATCAAGAAGGAAGAAGTCAAACTATCCCTCTTTGCAGACGATATGATTCTGTACTTAGAGGATCCAAAGAACTCTACTAAGAGACTATTGGAACTCATAGAGGAGTTTGGCAAAGTGGCAGGATATAAAATCAATGCACAAAAATCAACAGCCTTTGTATACACAAGCAATGCCATGACTGAGAAAGAACTGCTAAGATCAATCCCATTCACAATAGCTACAAAAACAATCAAATACCTTGGAATAAACTTAACCAAGGACGTTAAAGATCTCTACGATGAAAATTACAAAACCTTAAAGAAAGAAATAGAAGAGGATACCAAAAATGGAAAAATCTTCCATGCTCATGGATTGGAAGAATCAACATCATCAAAATGTCCATTCTCCCAAAAGCAATTTATAGATTCAATGCAATCCCAATCAAGATACCAAAGACATTCTTCGCAGATCTAGAAAAAATGATGCTGAAATTCATATGGAGGCACAAGAGACCTCGAATAGCTAAAGCAATCTTGTACAACAAAAACAAAGCCGGAGGCATCACAATACCAGACTTCAGGACATACTACAGGGCAGTTGTAATCAAAACAGCATGGTACTGGTACAGAAACAGATGGATAGACCAATGGAACAGAATTGAAACACCAGAAATCAATCCAAACATCTACAGCCAACTTATATTTGATCAAGGATCTAAAACCAATTCCTGGAGCAAGGACAGTCTATTCAATAAATGGTGCTGGGAAAACTGGATTTCCACATGCAGAAGCATGAAGCAAGATCCCTACCTTTCACCTTACACAAAAATCCACTCAACGTGGATTAAAGACCTAAATGTAAGACCTGATACCAGTCAAAGCCAAAATCAACTATTGGGATTGCATCAAATTGAGAAGTTTCTGTACTGCAAAAGAAACAGTCAGGAGAGTGAAGAGACAACAGTCAGAATGGGAAAAAATATTTGCAAACTATGCAACAGATAAAGGGTTAATAACCAGAATCTACAAAGAGATCAAGAAACTCCACAAAAACAAAACCAACAACCCACTTAAGAGATGGGCAAAGGACTTCAATAGACATTTTTCAAAAGAGGAAATCCAAATGGCCAACAGGCACATGAGAAAATGTTCAAGATCACTAGCAATCAGCGAAATGCAAATCAAAACCACAATGAGGTTTCACCTCACCCCGGTTAGAATGGCTCACATACAGAAATCTACCAACAACAGATGCTGGCGAGGATGTGGGGAAAAAGGGACACTAACCCACTGTTGGTGGGAATGCAAACTGGTCAAGCCACTATGGAAGTCAGTCTGGAGATTCCTCAGAAACCTGAATATAACCCTACCGTTCGACCCAGCCATCCCACTCCTTGGAATTTACCCAAAGGAGTTTAAATTGGCAAACAAAAAAGCGGTCTGCACCCTAATGTTTATTGCAGCACAATTCACAATAGCCAAGACCTGGAAGCAACCTAAATGCCCATCAATGGTAGACTGGATAAAGAAATTATGGGATATGTATTCTTTAGAGTACTATACCGCAGTAAGAAACAATGAAATCCAGTCATTTGCAACAAAATGGAGGAATCTGGAACACATCATGCTGAGTGAAGTAAGCCAGTCCCAAAGGGACAAATACCATATGTTCTCCCTGATCGGTGACAACTGACTGAACACCAAAAAGGAAACCTCCTGAAGTGAAATGGACACTATGAGAAATGGTGACTTGATCAGCATAGCCCTGACTGCTAATGGACAACTTAATACATTATCCCTCTTAGTATTTTTTTTTTGTCTGTTCTACTTAATATGACTGGTTTAATTCTGTAATTATCACACAGTTATTCTTAAGTGTTGAAAATTAACTGAAATGGGATCCCTGTTAAACATAAGAGTGGGAATAAGAGAGGGAAGAGATGTATAATTTGGGGCATGCTCGGGCTGACTTGCCCCAATTGGTAGAGTTGGAAACATACCAGGGGATTCCAATTCAATCCCATCAAGGTGGCATGTGCCAATGCCATCTCACTAGTCCAAGTGATCAATTTCTGTTCACAATTGATCATAATGAAAGGACTAAGAGTCAAAGGGAGCACTAAACAAGTCTAGTATCTGCTAACACCAACCGATAGAATAAATAAAGGGGAGAGTGATCCAACATGGGAAGTGAGATACTCAGCAGACTCATAGAATGGCAGATGTCCTAAATAGCACTCTGGCCTCAGAATCAGCCCTAAAGGCACTCGGATCTGGCTGAAAAGCCCATGAGAGTATTTCAGGCATGGAAAGCCAAGACACTCTGGCAAAAAGATCTCTGTGAGTGAGATCCCAGTGGAAAGAACAGGTCTTCAAAGAAGGAGGTGCCTTTCTCTGAAGGGAGGAGAGAACCTCCACTTTGACTATGACCGTGTCTAAACAAGATAAGAGTCGGAGAACTCAAGGGGCTTCCATAGCCTTGGAAACTCATAACTGGTGCATAGGGAGATTACTGATGCCATAAACAGGAGTGTCAATTGGTAAAGTCAACAACAGGAGTCACTGTGCACTTACTCACTTACTCCTCATGTAGGATCTCTGTCCTTAATGTGCTGTACACTGAGGCTTAATGCTATAACGAGTACTCAAACAGTATATTTCACTTTGTGTTTCTATGGGGGTGCAAACGATTGAAATCTTTACTTAATGGACACTAAACTGATCTTCTGTAAAAAAAAAAAAAAAAAAAAAAAGAAATTATCAATTCCCAACTTGACTCTCACTGGGATTAAACATGACAATAGGTCTGATCTGATTTCATCATCATTTAAAAAAAATCATCTATTATTTTTCACTTTATGTTTCTGTGTGGGAGCAAACTGTTGAAATCCTTACTTAATGTATACTAAGCTGATCTTCTGTATATTAAGATAATCGAAAATGAATCTTGATGTGAATGGAAGGGGAGAGGGAGTGGGAAAGGGGAGGGTTGTGGGTGGGAGGGACGGTATGGGGGGGGAAGCCATTGTAACCCATGAGTCGTACTTTGGAAATTTATATTCATTAAATAAAAGATAAAAAATAAAAAATAAAAAAATAAAACAGAGCTTCCAATACTGTTTAATACTATATGGGATTTAGGGCAGAGAGGGAAAGGGTTAAAGCCTTAACAACGACTCTTAAGTGGAATCACATTGATGTCTCATAACAATATGAAGAACTAAATGACAATTACTGTCTCAAGAAAGTTTTTTGTATAGTAATTTTATATTTTATGAAGTACAATGTGATAATCTGATACATATATACAATGTCTAATGATCAAATTGGGGTAAGTAATATTTTCATATCTTTAAACTTTTGCCATTTGCTTGTGTTGGAGATCTTCAAATTCCTCTCCTCCTGTTCTCTATAAAGCATATAGTTAATTGTTGTGAACTATAGCCACCCTACTGTGCAGTAGAAAATTTGGACATATTCCTCCTAGGTAATATATTTTGATAGCCATTAAAACCTTCTTCTATCTCTTCACCCTCTTCCTCTTCCTAACAGCTAGTAACAACTAACTCTCTATGAGAATGAAGCAAATTTTTTTAGCTTCCACATAGGAGCCAAGGTTGTCTTTTTGTGAACCATACAAAGTTCTGGATAAGCAATTACAGTTTAGGTTTAGTTATTCTAACACATTTGAGTTGCATCAATTCTCTAAGTAGACTATATACTATAGTGTCTTTAAAATTATCAAACAATACCTTTTTTTAAAGATTTATTTATTTATTTAAAAGGCAGGGTTACAGAGAGGCAGAGGCAGAGAGGGAGAGATCTATCATCTGCTAGTTCACTCCCCAGATGGCCGCAATGGAGCTGAGCTGAGCTGATTCGAAACCATAGCCAAAAGCTTCTTTCACATTTGTCCACTTGGGTCCAATGTCCCAAGGACTTGGGCCATCTTCTGTTTTCCCAGGCCATACCAGAGAGCTGGATCATAAGTGGAGCAACTGGGACTCGAACCAGTACACATATGGACTGCTAGCATTACAGGCCACGACTTTACCCTCTATGCCACAATGCTGGCCCCATAAATACTTAAGTAGAAGCAAATTCCATCATATTCTATGAAGTTATTCATGAAATTAAAAAATGTTAAATGATGCAAAAGAAATATCTAATTCTGTAGTTTCAAATGATGGAATTAAATTTCTGATCCAAATATGAGATTTCTTCTTATATTTACACAAGTAAATTACAAACTGTAATCCTGCTGGCCCACCCAGTAAATACTCGAACTGATGGGTTCACTAAATAATTACCTGCTGTCCCAGGTGGCAAATACACACAAGAAAATAAAACAGTATGTGTATTAAACAGATTCAAAACAGACTTTTAGTAAATACCACACTCATTTCCAAAGTTTTCCAAAAGAAGAAACTGTCCATCTTTAATTGATAAATAAACCAATTTGGGGCTGGTGCTGTGGCACAGTAGATTAAAGCCCTGGCCTGAAGTGCTGACATCTCCTATGGGCACCAGTTCTAGTCCTGGCTGCTCCTCTTCCGATCCAGCTCTCTGCTATGGCCTGGGAAGGCAGTATAAGATGGCCCAAGTCCCTGGGCCCCTGCACCCACGTGGGAGACCCAGAGCTCTGGCCGTTGCAGCCATCTGGGGCGTGAACCAGCAGATGGAAAACCTCTCTCTCTGTCTCTACCTCTCTCTGTAACTGTCTTTCAAATAAATAAAATAAATCTTTTAAAAAATTCAAGAGAAATGTTTCAACTGATTTTAGCCATCAAACAAACAAAAAATAAAATTCTGACCATGCAAAATAATATTTGTTTAGTCAACTAAACGTTCACTTAGTTTTGTAAACTTCTCTATTAAACAGCATTTCCTATTTACATTGTATTATATCCTCACCATTCTAATCCACATTCTTATAGATTAGATTTTACATTTCTGTAATTCTAATTAGATTTTAATATTCTACATTTTATATAGAATTCTCTTAAAATCCTATGTAACATTTCTACCTCCAATGAGGTCTGATAAACTGGCATTCCATTAATTATCCTGCTTTAAACAGCTACAAAACTGGACAAAGTATATAAAGCATCAGATCTCAGGTATCTGACAATAAGGTAACACAGAATTGTAATCCATGAGAGAACAGAAATCCATATTGTGAGTCCCCTGAGCACCCAGGCTTCAGTCTGAAGGAGCAATTGCAGGAAAGTGTGGTACCCAGGCACAGCACAGCACTCATCTTTCTGTAGAAACTGGTAAAGCTCATTGAAAAATAAGTGTTGTAATACAAAGGATCCAGAATAGTCAAAAATCATCTTGAAATATAATACCAAATTGTAGTAGTCACATTACCAGGCTTCAAAACTTACTATAAAAATTACAATGATCAAAGACACTGAAGTGCTGGTTTCAATAGTAAAATAGATCAACAGAATAGACTGGAGAGTCTAGAAATAGACAGACACTTACTGGGTCAATCTTTACAAAGACATCAAAATAACTCATTGAAGAAAGGAAAGTCAATTTAACAAAAGCTGTTAAACAAGTAGACATCCATATAGGAGAGAAAGTCTTCAAATCTGGCTCTTAGAAAACTCAAAAATTAATTTGAGAAGTATGCTAGTAACATACATGAAAACTAATACTGAGTTTCATGATTTTTTAATATTCTGATATTAAAAAAGTCCTTTTTAAAGGAGTGTATTATATATAATTTCTCAGTACTACAAATACCTATTCATTTTCTTAATGTCTTTTTGATGAGCAAAAATTTTTAATTTTTGTGAACTTGAATTTATCATCTTGATTATATATGGTTTGTGCTTGCAGGGTCTTCTCTATGAAAAGTCCTTGACTCCAAAATTGCATAGATAATCTCCTGTTATCTTTTTGTTGTAATGGCTGAAATACAAAATACTATATGTAATGGGTACCAGCTTGTGTCCTGGCTGCTTCACTTTTGATCTGGATCCCTGCTATTGGCCTGGGAAAAGCAGCAAAGGATGGCACAAGTCTTTGGGCCCTTGCCACCCATGTGGAAGACCTAGATTAAGCTTCTGGCTGCTGGTTTCATGGTCCAACCCTGCCATTGCGGCCATCTGAGGAGTGAACCAAAAGATGGAAGTTCCCTCTCTCTCTCTCTCTTCTCTCTCTCTCCCACTCTTGCTCTATTTCCCTCTCTCTCTCTCTGTAACTTTGACTTTAAATAAATAAATAAAATCTTTAAAAAAACAAAGACTATCTGTAATGACTACTCATGTGTCTTTTTCAGCAAGTGATTTTAAAATTTATCAAAGGTTGCTGAGACTATTAACTTCTACTTCTAGATAAAATCATATATAGAGGAGCACAAAGGAGAGATACAAATATTCATTTTCTTTTATGTACTATGTGTTCAAGTTTGAGCCAGAGCCTGGCTGAAGGGTTTGTTGGGTGAAAATTAGCAAATTCCTCCCCAGATTTGCTGGTGCCAGGGCAGAGTAGGGGGGCTTCCCTTAGGGCATCTGAGAAGGTTTTATTGCCCCATGTTATCAGGTCAGGTAACCCATTTGGTACTGAGGAGAGATAATTTTCCTGGGAGCTCTCCTTTAGGGAAGAGCTGGGACCACCTGGAAAGCTATCGGGGTCTCAGCAGGACTTTAAAGTGCAAGATGCTGGGCTTCTGGAGCTTCCACAGTAGGTGCTGGTCTTCCGGCCTTTCTCACACACACATAGGCTCAATTTCTGACTTCCTACCTAACAAATGTATAAGAATTACTCTGCAAAGCTGCTGAGCATGTTCAAAATGAACCAAAACCTACAATGAAATAAGGGCTTCTATGACTTGCTTCAGCACTGCAGGAAGTTGAGGCCATTGACATCAACCTCCCTGTGATTCTTGCATTTCTAGATTTCCTAAATACAAGAAGCACTTTTTCTGTTCTCCCAACACCCCCACCCCAAGACTTAAAACAGTGCTTTGCCTAATTTGCTATATTAAATATCTTCCACCTAACCTGGTGTTTGTTTTCTTGACCACAGTAGCTGATACACGGAATTTTTAAGACTAAAGATGTGGAATATCAAGAAATATTTAATATCTAGAAAGTTTTCCTTTGTCAGTAATCAGTACGAGGAAGGTGAAAGATGAAAAACCAGTAACAATTAAGAGCTAGAAGTAAATGTGATCAAGTTGGAGTGAGGTGCAAGAAGAGAAACACTGTCTATTCCAGACCTATAGAATTTGATGACACCCAGGATACCTACTTAGAAATTATATTTAGGAGGAATTTTGATAGATGTGTGAGTCTGCACTTCAGAAGAGCTGTTTAGGCTGGTAGCATAGATTTAGAAGTCATCTGAATTCCAGCAACATTTGAAAGTGAGATTTCCCATGAAGACTATTTTAAATGAGAACAAATATAAAAACTGAAGGAACAAGTGGGGAGAACCTGAAGAGAAAATTGAGGAGCTGCCAGTAAAAAGTAGAATGAAAACTTGAGAAGAATGATGTCAAAACTAGGGAAGAAGAAAATTTCTTGACCACCATCTAATGGAATAGACTTAGCAAGAAATTTGAGGTCATTAATTTTCTTTGAGATAACTTGTGAGATCATGGGTATTTGAATCAAACAATTCTCGGTGGTACTATTGGGACAAAGTTTGACTAAGGTTAAAATTTAGAAATTTAGCTTTAAAATGGAGAGAAGAGCAAGAAAGTTTGCTAGAAAAAAAAGATATGTAAATCATATGTAAATCTAAATGTCTGTGTTATGGCTTACACATTCCATAGCAGATTTTCATGTCATCCATTTACCTATCTATATACCCAAGTTCATAAAAACACTTCAAATAAAAATGAAAATATTTAAGAGTGTCAGTTGTTATATCAACAATAGAGTCACTGTGCACCTGCTCCCCAGGTAGGACCTCTGTCCTTAATGTGTTGTACTATAAGAATTAATGGTAAAACTACTACTCAAACAGTACTCTATACTTTGTGTGTCTATGTGGATGCAATCTGTTGAAATCTTTACTTAGTATATACTAAGTTGATCTTCTGGATATAAAGATAATTGAAAATGAATCTTGATGAAGAATGGGATGGGAGAAGGACTGGAAGATGGGATGGTTGCAGGTGGGAGGGAGGTTATGGGGGGAAAAGCTGCTAAATTCAAAACTTGTACTTTGGAAATTTATATTTATTAAATAAAAGTTGAAAAAATGCAAATATTTACCAGATTTTTTCATCTTATTAAATATTGCACTAGATTTCTTACAAGACATCTTTTCATACTGAAAAAAATTACTTAATTTTATTAGTTTAAGTCCAAGTTGTCATTTTAAATGTGCTACATTTAAATAATATCAAATAAAAGTTTGTGTTCTCTTGTATACCCTAGTCATTTAACTTCTATGCTACTTCTATGTTGAAAGTGATAAAGCTTTTTAATACACTAGAGCTACCTACCAGAAGCTCAAAAATACTTGTGTTAATTGAGAATTTGTCAGTATGTTACCCGTGGATGCACGTGGATAAGTCACACTGGTATTAGCAGGATTACAATAATGCAACGCAATAAGGCTTTACAGCCTTTTATTTTTAAACCAATTCATGACTCATAACATACACTATTTCTTAAAATGTGAATTTAGAAAACCTTATGCTGAGCACAGTAGCAGTAGCATTTTTTTCCTATACTAGAATTCAGATTTTCAGTGCTATCTAAAATTTCATAGGTCTATCTCCAACAAACAATATGAAATTTTATGCTAAACATGAATGATATGACCATAAGAGAGACGTATCTTGGAGAAAACTTTTTTCAAACTACAGCTTGAGACCAATTAGTGTTCTGTTATTTAACTCTAATTGGTCTTGAATCTTGAATTTCACCAATGTTTTTAAAGGAATGCAATGGAAGAAAGAGAATTTCATGGAATAGAAAATGTCAGACCATGGTTTTCTATATTAAATATAATTTCACACAATTTAATATATTTTGTGCATAGCTCATGTAAATAATGTAAGACATATTTCTTCTTTTATTTAAAGATTTATTTATTTTATTTGAAAGACAGAGTTACAGAGAGAGAGAGAGAAAATCTTCCATCTGCTGGTTCATTCCCTGAGTGGCCACTATGACCAGGGATGGCCAGGCCAAAGCCAAGAGCATGGAACTCCATACAGGTCTTCCATTTGGGTGACAGGGGCCGTATTCTACTGTTTTCCCAGGTGCATAACAGGGAGCTGGATCTCAAGTGGAGCAGCCAGAATAGAACCAGAGCCCAAATGGGATGCCAGCATTGCAGGCAGCAGTTTAACCCACTATGCCACAATGCCTATCCCAATATTTATTTCTTATTTTGGTTGAAGGTAAAAAGGTTTGAAAGCTACTGTTCTATAATATCTCACAGTGCAAGGTGGGGGTTGGTGCAAGAGCTATGATGAGGGATATTCCCGGTTGAACAGTAGCTAGAAAATAGGCATTTAACCCAGCCTGTAAGGGCATAGTTATCCTTAACAAGGAAATAAATGCAGATATCTCCCAGCTATATTGCTTTAATATAGGTTGCTTGTTAAATAAACTCAATGCATTATGCAAAAATCATATGAAGTAGTACTCTTGGAAATACTTTTATGCCTTATAAAATTCTATAAAATATTGCTGAAATATTAAGACTTCATGATGTACAATGACATATCCTTTAATTCCACTAAGAAAACAAAGAGTGACAAGTACATTTTTAATTTATAGTCATAAAGTATGTGCTAAAGAAAGAACATGTTATGTACTACTGGATAATTTTTCAAAATGACTCTTTTACTACTTAAAATTCGTCACTCCATATTAAGGAAGTACAAATTCAAACTGCATCATACAAGGGGGTCTTCAAAAATCTCTTTGAAAATGTATAACATGAAAAAACTGTGCATATTTCAAATGATTTCTGCACCAAAATAAATTTATCTTTTAATTCTATTTTCCATGAATTTTTGAGGTACCCTCCTAGGTATTCAAAATACTTGCAGTAGAGTTTAGAATATTATTACCAAACAACTGAACACACCTTGATCCTAATTTGATTTTTTAAAAATGAACAACTTAATACATTATCCCTCTTAGTAGTTTTTTTGTCTGTTCTACTTAATATGACTGGTTTAATTCTGTAATTAATACACAGTTATTCTTAAGTGTTGAAATTTAACTGAAATGTGATCCCTGGTAAACATAAGAGTGGGAATAAGAGAGGGAAGAGATGTACAATTTGGGACATGCTCAAGCTGACTTGCCCCAAATGGTAGAGTTAGAAACATACCAGGGGATTCCAATTCAATCCCATCAAGGTGGCATGTGCCAATGCCATCTCACTATTCCAAGTGATCAATTTCAGTTCACAATTGATCATAATGAAAGGACTAAGAGTCAAAGGGAGCACATAAACAAGTCTAGTACCTGCTAACACTAACCGATAGAATAAATAAAGGGGAGAGTGATCCAACATGGGAAGCGAGATACACAGCAGACTCATAGAATGGCAGATGTCCTAAATAGCACTCTGGCCTCAGAATCAGCCCTAAAGGCATTCGGATCTGGCTGAAAAGCCCATGAGAGTATTTCAGGCATGGAAAGCCAAGACACTCTGGAAAAAAAAAAAAAAAAAAACCCTAAATGAAAGATCTCTGTGAGTGAGATCCCAGTGGAAAGAACAGGTCTTCAAAGAAGGAGGTACCTTTCTCTGAAGGGAGAGAACCTCCACTTTGACTATGACCTTGTCTAAACAAGATAAGAGTCGGAGAACTCAAAAGGCTTCCATCGCCTTGGAAACTCATGACTGGAGCATAGGGAGATTACTGATGCCATAAACAAGAGTGTCAATTTGTAAAGACAACAACAGGAGTCACTGTGCACTTACTCCTCATGTAGGATCTCTGTCCTTAAGGTGCTGTACATTGAGATTTAATGCTATAACAAGTACTCAAACAGTATATTTCACTTTGTGTTTCTATGGGGGTGCAAACTGTTGAAATCTTTACTTAAGGTATACTAAACTGATCTTCTGTATATATAGAAAATTGAAAATGAATCTTGATATGAATGGAAGGGGAGAGAGAGCGGGAAAGGGGAGGGTTGCAGGTGGGAGGGAAGTCATTGTGGGGGGAGGGGGATGCCAATGTAGTCCATAAGCTGTACTTTGGAAATCTATATTCATTAAATAAAAGTTAAAAAAAAAAGATGTATTTATTTATTTATTTAAATGTCAGAGTTAAAGAGAGAGACCGAGCAAGAGAGGGGAAGACAAAGAGCTTTATTTTCCATCAGCTGGCTCTGCTGAGCCAGGCTGAAGCTCCAGGAGCTCCATCTAGGTCTCCTATATGGGTGGCAGGGACTGAAGCACTTTAGGCATCTTCTGCAGCTTTCCCGGGCCATTAGAAGGGAGGGAGCTGGATTGGAAACAGAGCAGCTGAGACTTGAACTGGTGCCCATTTTGGATGCTGCTGTCACAAGTGGTAGCTTTACCCACTATACCACAAAGCTGGCCCATCTAATTTTTTTTAAAGATTTATTTATTTGAAAGTCAGAGTTACACAGAGAAAGGAGAGGTCTTCCATCCACTGATTCTCTCCCCAATTGGCTGCACCTGTCGGAGCTGTGTCCGTCCAAAACCAGGAACCAGGAACCTCTTCCGGGCCTCCTACGTGGGTGCAGGGGCCCAAACACTTGGGCCATCCTCTACTGCTTTCCCAGGCCATAGCAGAGAGCAGGATTAGAAGCGGAGCAGCTGGGACCTGAACCAGCACCACATGGGATGCTGGGACCACAGGCAGCGGCTTTACCCGTTATGCCACAGCACCAGCCCAGGCACCTCTAACTTTGATGTTTATACCATCCCACAGGGTCTCTGGAGAATGGAGTCTTTAAGGTTTCAATGACCACTTACATGGTAATGATTTCAAAGTCTATATTCAAGACCTGTATTTTCCAGTACTGAACAGTTTGTTCCTTTCGGATTTCCCACAAATACCTCAAATTCAATATTTTCAAAATAAATTTATAATTTTAGATAAGCAGTCAGAATATTTTTGTACAGTAGGGTGCAGAACCAAGTAAATAGTTATTAGCACAATCATCTAATTAGTTACTTGGGCAAAAACCGAGTAATTATCTAAACTTTACTTTTTCTCCATCATTTGTCATTTCCAACTAGTTAATAAGATACATGGATTTTCTGAACTCAGTTCATGCTTCCCTCTTCCTTATTTACTTTGTAGTGCTTTAGTTGGACTCATCTCTTGTAAAAGGTTAGTAGTATCCCTACTTTTCATTTTGGCCTCCTCTGGGCCAATCCCCTTTTTGTTATCAAAGTACTCAGAGTAATGTTTCTGCAAGCATTATTTTTCCTCTAATTAAAATTCTTCAAAAACTCTTTATTTCCAATAAGAGTCTTTGTATACAAGGCAAAACCCTTCTTCCAACTTGTCTTCAAATACAGTAACTGTGGGGAGCAACTCGGACTAGACTAAGTTACTGGAATTAAGACTTATTCTATGCATCTGCTCTCCCACAATATGGCGCTGAGAGAAAGAGACCAAACAACCTCTACTCAGCTGCCTCATCAGTTTGACAAGCTGCAAGAGCTGATCCTGCTCCTGATTGGAGGAGAGCAGTGTGCTCGGCGTGTGGGTAGCAGAGTTGGGATTGGTGGAAGGGGACTATAAAGGAGGAGAGAGACAACATGCACCAGGAAGATCTGAAGGAACACCTGAGCAGCCCCTGAGCGAGCCGGCCGGTGGTGTGCCGCTTCTCTGCGGAAGTGGGGAAAGTGGCAGGGGGAGCCGCCCTTCCACGGAGGTGGAGGGGTCGGCAGCCAACCCGGGAAGAACCAGCAGCAAACCCGGGAAGGGCCGAGCAGACGAAAGAACAACGCAGGGTCCTGTGTCGTTCCTCCGCGAAGAGGGGGAGCAACAGTAACCCTATCTTAACATCACTATTTCTCCAACTCAACAACTTTTTAATATACTAACTATCAGCTATTCATTGTCAGTTGCTTCCTGCTTTCCAACAACAAATCAAAAAGAGACTTTCCCCTTCACATACATACACACATGCACACAAATACACAAATCATTTTCAGCAGTAAAACCATTTTTTGGTTCCAGTAGACACAATTCTGTCTCAAGCTGTGACTCTTCACAGGCTGGTTCTTTTCCTGCAGTTATGGTTTTCTTTTCAGTATTTGTAACTCCAGACTCAATAAAATGTTCCCACATGGTCTTATGCTATGGCTTTTCTGAACATTGTAAAATTTTCTTTTTCTAAAATTCCTGACCTCTTAAGACAAAGTTAACTATTGCCTCTTTTGTATTCCCATTGTCCTTTATAGATTTGTTATAAGTATTGGATTAATATATTTTAGTTTTATTATTATATTTATTGTTATTAAATATATTTATTATTATATTTATTTATATTTATTATTTAGTTTTATTATTATATTTTAACTTTGTATCTATTACATGTGTTTGAAAGGGAGAAAGAGAGAGCAACGTACCGTCCACTGGTTCATTCTTCAAATGCCTATAGTGGCCAGAATGAGGCCAAGCTATAGTTAGTAGCTGCAAATATAATCCAAGTTTCATACTTCCATGGAAGGAATACTACTACCTGATGCATCACCTACTGCTTCCAAGGATGTTCAATAACAGGATGTATTTTTATTTTTTATTTATTGAACTCATTATTTAGTAGAGATGTAAAACCTTTGACTATAATGTATATTTAAAATGTGTTATAGCAAAAAATTTTAAATATAAAAATAAGTAAGTCAATTATAAAAAATGGTTATCTTTGGTAAATAAGACTAACAGTGGGAATGAGTGAGGCAAAGTACTGATGTTTTTAATGTCTTTTTGATTTTTATATCCACATAGAATATAATTTTTAAATAGGAAATTTAAGTTTTTTTTAGAAATCTCTGGGACTATAATAAATATCTGCAATTCTCAAAAAAAAGCATTAATAATTCAAAAAGAAGAAAACTAAGTTTCCAGATAGCTGAATCCTAAAAGCATGAAAAGTATACATTTGTGGTCATGTTGCAAAACTCTGTCTTTGGGGAAACAAAGCAGTGAATATAGAGTATGACATTTGTGATAGATTAATTCCAAATAAAAAGGACCCTAATTATCTATTTTTCCCTATATCCTGTATCCATACTCTTTGCAATGTGAATTCAAACACTTTTCATCAAGCAACAGAGTATATTTCCCTAGCACTTGGATGTTTGGCCAATTTGCATGTGGTGGAAGAGATAGTGCACCTATCCAAAAGTTAAAGCTTTATGAGTTCTAGTCCATTTCCTTCCACTCTCTTTTGGAACCCTGAAATCACCATGAGAGTAAGCACGCAATAGACAGCTGGAGGATGAGTGATCAAGAGAAACAGAGCTAAATCATCTCAGACAAGGGCAAGGGAGGCTACCTTATTCTCAGCAGACTCACCTACTGACCACAGACCCATGAGTGAGTCCTGTTGGCACCCAGTAGACCAGACCAGTCCATCCATATGTTCAGCAGCAAAGAAATAAGTGCATTTTTGTGTCACCAAGTATTTGTGGTTTCTTATTTTATATCACTATTGTGGCAATAGGTAGCTGATACAGCACTCTTGATCACAAATCCATGGTAGTTAAAAGAGTCTGTCTCTCCTTCTGTGTAGATTAATAGCAATATTTGGAGATATGTGATGGCTATGCCCCTTATCTGGACCCACTGATGGAAGACCAGTCATGGAAAGCAGTGATTTAGACATGAATTTCTGGAGAGCAAAGTTTTAGCTGTGGCTTTGCCACTAAGAAAAAACCAAGTGCTCCTAAATCTGGCTATAAAATAAAAGCACTAAGGAATTTTTGTTGGTGTTTTTGTTGTTTTTCAAACACAAATTCCCAGTAGATCAGAGGTGATACCAGAAAGAACTTTTAAAAGTTTCTTATCTGTAAGATTGGAGTCTCATAGCCTTATCTTTCCCATTCATGTTACACCTGTGATGATTCCTGATATCCTTCTTTATTATGAGATTTTCTTTGGTAGGTTATTTGTATGAATAAATTTACTTAGAAAATAAATGGTGCATCAGCATCTAAAAAAATAAAGATGAAGACCTTCCTTATGAATTAACCAGTACAATATGAAAACTTCCAGGTAATTTCTATGTACATTGGGTTTATAAGTCCATTTGTGGTAGGCAGAATTCTAAGCTTTCTAGTTCCTCATATATACACACACCTTCTCTCATTCAATCAAATGCCAGCCTGAGTGCTGGTGTGAAAGGCATTCCACAAATGTAATTAAGGTCCTAAAAACAATTGGCCTTAAAATAAGAAAATCATCATCAGTGAGTCTGCCTTAATCAGGTGAGCCTTCAAAAGAAATCGTGTTCTTCTTGACAAAGGAATTCAAAGCATGAGAGGTTCTGATGTGAAGGAGATTCTCTCTATGACTGGCTTTGAATATAGACAGAAGCACATGACAAGAAATGTGAGTGACTTCTAGAAGTTGAGAGAAACTCTTGGATAACTGTCAACAAGGAAATAGAGACCTTGTCCTACAACCACAGGATACTGAATCTTGCCACAGCCACCAACGTTTCAGAGAGAACACAGCTCTGCCAATCCTTGGATTTTAGCCGTGTAAAACCAGGAGTTCAAAACTCCATTGAGCCACAAACTAACTTCTGACCTTCAGAACTGTGAACTATTAAGTGGGTGCCTTTTCAAACAGTAAAGTTTATGACAACTTGTACAGAATTACAAAACCAGCACACTGATATAAATAGCTGTGTGTTTTAGTTTTAGAATTCTGGGAAGATGGGGGCCGGTGCTAAGGCATAGTGGGTAAAGCCACCGCCTGCAGTGCAGGTATCCCATATGGGTGCCAGTTTGAGTCCCGGCTGCTCCATTTACAATTCAGCTTTCTGCTGTGGCCTGGGAAAGCAGTGGAAGATGGCCCAAGTGCTTGGACCCCTGCACCCATGTGGGAGACCCGGAAGAAGCTCCTGGCTCCTGTCTTCAGATCGGTGCAGCTCTAGCCATTGTGGCTATCTGGGGAGTGAATCAACAGATGAAAGACATACCTCTATCTTTCTGCCTCTGCCTCTGTGTAACTCTGACTTTCAAATAAATAAATCTTAAAAAAAAAGAATTCTGGGAAGATGAACTTCCTGGATTCATGGCTATATTTGATGATATGACTTGAAACAAGGCAATCATTGTCCTTGATACCTTCCCTTACCCTGTAGAAGTACAAGGCAGCTTAATATAATACAAAGTAATATTTTCAGAAATTAAAATATTCCCTTAAAATAAATGAATAAATAAAATTTTCACTGGATTTGGTACTCTTTTCTTGCATCATGAAGAATTCCTCTTACCCATTATAAAAATGGGTTGATTTTAAGTCTAACCAAATAATGAATGTAATATTCTAAAAACCTCAGTTATCAGTTCTGACATATTTTCCAAAGACTATTATTACTGCTTCATATGCTTAATTTTTAATGCTGCTGAATATTCATTAGTATTAAAACTTATTCTTTAGTCCTACTGCTCTAAATGTAATTCCAAGCTAACATTCTGTAGAAACTACTGCTCTGAAAGCAGGGGAGAAGGATAAAAGAGAAATCTCTTCAGCTTGTTTCCTAAACTACTCTGAGCAAGCTCTTAAAGCACACTTACGCAGAGATAGCCACATTTAGAAGTTCAGTTTCAGAATTTTCCATGATTATTTCAGTGCTGATGTTATTAAAATAAAGAAACCACATGAGAAGCATTGCCATGATAAAATATCAATGTAAGTCATTTATTCTGCAAAAGGTGTTGGCTGCCATCTCTTGGACTGTCTGAGCAATGTATTTTCAAAAAAGAACAAATTAGGACTTCAGCCTTTAAATTGTTACTATTTCTTCACAAAAGAAATAATAAAAGTGATAAACAATTCAGCAGCAAAAAGTATTATTTACATGTACTTAGCTATTTACTAGAAATCTAGTTTACATGGCATTTGTATATGTGGTTAATTTTTCCTTGATGTGTTAAAAAATTTTTATAGAAATTGGAAGTCTAAAAGAGTACACATTATCCTAACTTTAAACTTCTTGTTTTGACACTTGAGAAAATGCTCAGGATCACTGGCCATCAGGGAAATGCAAATCAAAACCACAATGAAGTTTCACCTCACTCCAGTTAGAATGGCTCTCATACAGAAATCAACAAACAACTAATGCTGGTGGGGATGTGGGGAAAATGTTCCTTGGTCCACTGTTGGTGGGAATGTAAACTGGTGCAGCCACCATAGAAGACAATATGGAGATACCTCAGAAATCTGAATATAGGCCTATCATATGATCCAGCCATCTCAGTCCTGGGAATTTCCTAAACCAAAAGAAATCAGCATCTGAAAGAGTTATCTGTACCCCCAATTCACAATAGCTAAACTATGGAATCAACCCAGATGTCCATCAATTGTTGACTGGATCAAGAAATTATGGTGTGTGTATATATATATACACACACACACACACACACACACACACACATACTATGGAGTACTACTCAGCTGGAAAGAAACAAAGAAAGAAAGAAAGAAAGAAAGAAAGAAAGAAAGAAAGAAAGCAAGCAAGAAAGGAAAAAAGAAACCTGTGTTTTACAACAAGATGGATGCAACTGGAAACCATTATACTTAATAAAATAATCCAATCACCTAAAGACAGATATCATATGTTTTCCCTGATCCGAGGTAACTAATAGAGTACCTGAAATGTAATGTATTGGAGTGAAATAGTCATTTTGAGATTCAATGATTGTTTACAGCCCTTGTCTCCTCGATTGAGGAACAGTGTTTTTGTTTGTATTTTCTTCATGCTATTTGTTGGACTCTTTTACTTAGTGTTGGGTTAACTATATGGTCATTAAGTAAACTGAAAATAGATCTTTGGGGCAGGTGCTATGGCACAGTGGGTTAACACCCTGGCCTGAAGCACTGGCATCCCATATGGGTGCCGGTTTGAGTCCTGGCTGCTCCACTTCCTGTCCAGCTCTTGGCTATGGCCTGGGAAAGCAGTAGAAGTTGGCCCAAGTCCTTGGACCCCTGCGCCCATGTGGGAGACCTGGAAGAAGCTCCTGGCTCCTGGCTTTAGATCAGCACAGCTGTGGTCGTTGCGGCCATCTGGGGAGTAAACCATCGGATGGAAGACCTCTCTCTCTCTCTCTGCCTCTCCTCTCTCTGTGTAACTCTTTCAAATAAATCTTTAAAAAAATAGATCTTTGTAAAAATTAAGAATGGCAATGTGAGAGGGAGGAAGAGAAAGCGTTGGAACATGGGTGGGAAGGAGGTAAGGGGGAAGTGTCAGTAAGTGTTCCTAAATCTGTATATATGAAATACAATGAAACTTATACAACTTAAATGAAATTTAAAAAAAAACTTCCTATTTTTATTTAGCGTGTTATCTGCATATCTCTCCATAATGCCTCTTCTGGTTTCTTGTATAAGGGCTAGCATTGTGGCATAATGGAATAAGCTACCACCTGTGACTCCGGCATCCCGTGTGGGCAGTGGTTCAGGACCCAGCTGTTCCATTTCCAATCCAGGTCCCTGCTAATGACCTGGGAAAGCAGCAGAAGATGGCCCAAGTGTTTGGGCCCCTGCATCTATGTTGGAGACTCAGAAGAAGCTCTTGGCTCCTGGCTTTGGCTTGGCCCAGCCTTGGCTGTTCTGGCCATTTGTGGAGTGAACCAGCAAATGGAAGATCTCTGTCTCTCCTTTTCACTCTGTAACTTTACCTTTAAAATTTAAAAACAAACAAACAAACAAACAAAAACTAAGCTGAGATTCCAAGGCTGATGTAATATTTCTGAAGCTAATTGGTAATATAAATCCTTGAGAAATAAATGATTATGGTTTCTCATTAGAATCAAGTTTATTTTTATCTTGCATACATTATACTGTTCAGCAAATTAGAAAAAAAGAAAGCTTAACTGATGCAAAGATAGAGTCCAGGTAAGCAATATTCATTTTATGGAAGTTAGTGATAGAAATCTACATCTTCTCCATTCATTACTGCTTCTGAATGGCATTTGCACACATTTTCTAAATGCTTTATATATTAACAATTTTCTGAAAGTGAAAGACAAAGTATGTGAGAAGACTCAGTATCTAAATATATATATTTTGTTTTACCTACGAGATATTTAAAATAAAAGACTATTAAAATGAAAAACCACAGAATATTAAGACAAAATATTTCTCTCTCATTTAACAAGGAATCCTGTAACCACCTGCAAATATCCAAACAAACAGTCTTAAATGATTCTGCTTTTCAAAGTAATAGTAAGTGTGAACAAGCTCAAACATCATAATCCCTTTGGGAACTGACTGTATGCAAGAAAGTAGAAACCTCTACTGGGAATTAGTCCTTTGCAGTAATGGTATGCACTTTTGCAAAAGAATGTTTTGTCACCTTTAAAAACTTCAAATTTCTAATTTTAATGTGACCTACTAGACAATTTGACAAAGTAAAAAGAACACCATGTAATTGCTTTTGAAGTTACAAAAAATTCTTGAGTATTTGAAATTTGCAACTTTAAAATAATTACCATTATGTTGTTAAGTATTGAGTGTGATTAAAAGTCATAATTATTTGCTCTTTTACAAGGCAAGTCTTCTGGGATGAAATTACAGAAATCATTTTTAATTTGAACTTAATTAGTAAAAATTTACATTGTTTGATTTTTTTTAATTACTTAAGCAAAACCTTCAAGTGAAATTCCAAATACACTGAAAGTGAAAAAATGTGTGAACACAAAGAGAATCCCAAGTCTTATCAACAAGAGAGAGGAAAGTTGCTGGGGCTGCTGGCTTAAACCTGTAACCTTATTGACACCTGGTGGATGTTTTTGAAAAGACAAGTGATAGCAGTTTGCAGCCCAAAACAGCAGCCTCTACAGCTACTGAGCAGGTAAAATGTGCCTAGCTCAAAAGGAGATATTGTGTTCAGATACTTAGTATGAAAATTCATAACATCTCATCAAGGTTTTACCTTAACTATATGTTGAAATGATAATATTCATCTTATGGATTAAAAAAACTATTAAATTAATGTCATCAATTTTTGTTGTATTTTTCTATGTGGCTACTAAAAAAAATTTTAAGTTATATATGTGGTTCATTTTTGACTTGCATTATACTTCTATTGGATAGTGCTATGATAATATCTAAGGCATTTAAGCATTTCAATATTTCTCAGCCCAATAGTGAATATAAGAAAAAATGTATGTACTTTAAAGATTAACTATGGTAGGTAGAATTTTAAAATGACTCCCAATAATGTAAATTAGTACAGCTATTACAGAGAACAGTATATAGGCTCCTTTTAAAAAGCAAAGCAAAACAAAATTGAACTACCATATGATCCAACTATCTCACTTCTGAGTATATATCCAAAGGAAATGAAGTCAGCATGTCAAAGAGATACATGTACTCCCTTGTTTATTGCTGTACTATATTGTCACAATAGCTAAGATACAGAATCAACCTAGAAATCTATCAGTGGATGCATGAGTAAAGAAAATATGATATATATATACAATTCAATATTATTCAGCTATCAAAAAAAGAGTGCTATGCTATCGTTTGCAGCAAAAAGGAGGTAACTGGAGGGCATTAAGGCAAATACCACATACTAGCTCTTATTTGTGGAAGCTAAATTTTTTTAAAGTCAATCTGAACGTGAAAAGTGGTTAATAGAGATTGAGAAGAATGTGTATAGGGGGTGATAAAGAAGTTGGATAACAGCTACCAAAATACAAGTAAGCTAAAGGACAATGGAGGGATTATGGTTGATAATAAATTGTAATATATTTGATGAATGCCTGAAAGGGAAGAGCTCAAAGACTCTGACACATGAGGTGATGACAGGGGAGAGGAAACTATTAATTGCCCAGATTTGATCAATACACATTGCACGTTCACATATGTATTGGAGTGTCACATTGTATCCTAGAGTCATGTTCTTTTACTTGTATTAATCAAAAAATTGTTTAAACTGTTTAAGGAATTGAACATACTAACTGTCCTATGTGATCATTCACCTTATAGCCAAATGATGAAGTATCACACTGTACCCTACAAAAGGTAAAATAAAAACAACTACAGAAAACATATAAAGCAAAATAAAGTTCCTTTGAACTTGAAAATAGATTAGTAAAATTGCTCCAATGACACACATTCACATAATCCCCTCTCCACGGGTCAAAGAGGACCTGTGAAAATGATGGGATTTCATCCCCCTTTGGAGTATATTATATAGCAAAAGTGAAGGGATTTTGCATATGTAATTAAGATCTCTAATTAGTTGAATGAGTTAAAAGAACATTATTCTGTGGGGCCAGAATCAATCAGATGAACCATTAAAGTACCCTCAAAGCAGCTGCAGGCATTCTCTTGTTGGCTAAGAAGCAAACTATGATGTTTGTGAGGACAGCCACACAGCAAGGAACTACCAACAGTCTCCCAGATCTGCAGGCCTCAGTCCTTCAACTGTAGCAAATCAAATTCTGCTGACAACCAATGACCTTGGCAAAGAAATCACACCTCAGATGAGGCTGTAGCTCTGTCAGCTTCCCTGTAGCCTTGTGTGATCCTGAGGAGAAACATGGAAACTGAGAGGTAATATGTGTTGCTAAATTTGTGACAATCTGTTACACGATTCAAAAGAAAGAGAACACTGTACATATCAGCTTTTTTTTTTCATTATTACTAATAAACACTAATTATTTCATTGTTAGTCTAAGACATCCTAAGAATTCAAAATCAGCAATGGAACAATTGTTTTACAGCATATAAGTTCTGTTACTTTATTCATTTTATCATAACATATACAATGGAAACAAACAAATACAATAAAATTACATAAAATCTAACATAAACTTCTCAATAGAGAAGTTCCACAGATATTATAATAGCCCCAATTCAGATCTCTTAAACTTAAGGCAGTGATACATCTTTTTTCTATTTAACACAGTTTTGGTACTTAGGGTTAGTAGACTCCTAATGGTTTAGAAATGGATGAGTATCAGTTCAAGTGAAATCAGGGGCTGGCACTGTAGTACAGTAGGTTAAGCCATGGCCTGCAGTGCCAGCATCCCATATAGGCACCCATTTGAGTCCCAGCTGCTCCATTTCTGATCCAGCTCCCTATTAATGCACCTGGAAAGGCAGTGGAGGATAGCCTAAGTCCTTGGGCTCCTGGCCAAGCCCAGTGGTTGTGGCTATTTAAGGAGTGAACCAGCAGATGGAAGATCTGTGTGTGTGTGTGTGTGTGTGTCCTTCTCTCTCTAACTCTACCTTTCAAATACATATTCTTTTAAGAAGTGAAATCATGGCAAGTGGAGAGGTAAAATCAATCCCTATGAGCTCAAATACCTCCAGGAAGACATTTAAACAAGACTTTTAAAGAACTAAAAATTCATCTAGTATCAGATTTTTCACTCTGTTTCCTTGAATTCCCAAAATTTATACCATGGTCTTGACCCACAGTTTCTTGAGTTAAAGATTGGCTCAAATAGTAGTGCACAAAGAGCTGTGCCCTGCAGCTTTGCCAACAATTCTGAAAGTGGTGACTGCCCCCTAGCCCTTCCAATCAACTTACTTTTCATCAAACTCGCTAGAATCTCTCTAGATTCTCGAGCCTTTGCATAAACACCTGGTTTTTCCTGGAACAAATGTTCCATTGCTTCCATGCCTGGAAAACATCGCTTCCACTGTGAACCATTCCCATTTCCTCCTGTAGACTCCTTGCACAGCTTGTTCTTTTTTCCAGTTAAAAATTTCTTCTATTCCAGGGCCAGCGCTGTGGCGTAGTGGGTAAAGCTGCCGCCTGCAATGCCGGCACCCCATATGGGTGCCAGCCTGAGAGCAGTGGAAGACGGCTTAAGTCCTTGGGCCCCTGCACCCACGTGGGAGACCAGGAAAAAGCACCTGGCTCCTGGCTTTGGATTGGCCCAGTTCCGGTGACTGCAGCCATTTGGGAAGCCATTGCAACCAGCGGATGGAGGATCTCTCTCTCTCTCTCTCTAACCCTGCTTTTCAAATAAATAAATAGGGGCCCGCACTGTGGCGCAGTGGGTTAACACCCTGGCCTGAAGTGCCGCCATCCCATATGGGAGCATATGGCTGCTCCACTTCCCATCCAGTTCTCTGTTATGGCCTGGGAAAGCAGTAGAAGATGGCCCAAGTCCTTGGGCCCCTGCACCCATGTGGGAGACCTGGAAGAAGCTCCTGGCTCCTGGCTTTGGATCCGTGCATCTCTGGCTGTTGCGGACAGTTGGGGAGTGAATCTCAATCTCTCTCTCTCTCTCTCTCTCTTTCTCTCTCTCTCTCTCTCTGCCTCTCCTCTCTCTGTGTAATTCTGACTTATAAATAAATCAATCTTTTAAAAAAATAAATCTTTAAAAAATTTATTTTCTTCTATTCCATGATGCTGACTAGAGAATGTGTGTGGCAACATGGCTTGGCAATTTTGTGTTTTGTCTCACCAGAGTCAGTGAAAGAAGCTCTAAGTTTGTAGTACCATAAAAAGCTCTTACAAGCATAGGCTTGGATACACATATTAATCCACAAAGAAACAAGCACAAAAACTCCCTTTGTTTCTTCACTTGACCACCTTCCCCTGGGATTGCATTCACATATTGTAGGTTTCTCCAATTTGCATGTTATTGTAACAGAAAGTTACCTATCTCCTCCTTGCTGTATCCTCCCCTGCCCCACCCCCACAGTATGATGGTCATAGGCCATGTGTCTGTTTTCTATCATTATATTTTGGGTTCTGATTTTTGGAAGAGTCCTCTTTTTCTTAACTTCTTTTATTTACTTTATCAACATATTTCCAAAATACTAGAAGACCTACTTTTATGTTCTATTACATTTCTTCTCATCCAAAGGCAGAGTTGCTTCAGCATTGTAGTCTCAGAACAAGACAGACTTCTGTTAGAGAAGGTACCACGCTGTTAGCTACTTCAAGTCTACATCTGCTGTTAAACTAGGAACAGGAGTCATACCAGATTCAAACTTGCAGTCTTAATCTCTGGAAGACAATAAAATAAAACAAAACAAATATATAATACACTATGTCAGTTAAAACCTCACTGAGCTTAAACATTTTAAGGAAACTAGCATAATCACCAACATAAACTTTCTTCTCTCGGCAAATAAGTTAAACTACTCAGTTGGGTGAACTGTAACTATCTGAGGCTGGGTGGTAAGCAGGGGAGTGGGCAAGGAGAGCGAGGAGAGGCTGTTCCATGCTCCCTCTTCCCTTGCCCCACACACCCACAGTGATTTAACCAATGCCTTTATTTCAGAGCTGGAATTTCTTTGACAATAATTAAGATGTGGCTAGAAACATGATCTTCCTTTAGGTGAATTTGATGTTACAGATTATAGGACAGAGCAGAGGTAAAAAGAAGGATATAGTTCTTACAGAGAAAAACATGACAATAGGTCTGCTCTGATTTCATCATCATTTAAAAAAAAATCATCTATTATTTTTCACTTTATGTTTCTGTGTGGGAGCAAACTGTTGAAATCCTTACTTAATGTATACTAAGCTGATCTTCTGCATATTAAGATAATCGAAAATGAATCTTGATGTGAATGGAAGGGGAGAGGGAGTGGGAAAGGGGAGGGTTGTGGGTGGGAGGGACGGTATGGGGGGGAAGCCATTGTAATCCATAAGTCGTACTTTGGAAAATTATATGCATTAAATAAAAGTTAAAAAAAAAAAAAAAGATGAAACTATGCTCTTGTTTTCCACACTAAAAGTCATGAGTGTCCTTGAGAGTGTTTTGGTTCGCTTTATTTCTCATTACTGGTGATGTTTATTTGGATAATTATAATGTAGGAAAGTTTTTAAGTGAACATTTTGTGACTCCTGTATTTGTCTGAGTTATTATCTCTGTATGAACTTAACTATTGTTTGAGCCTGTCTCAGCCAAGTTTATTGGCAATTCCAGTCTATTTTCTAATAACTTAAGAAACACTCATTTTAACTAAAGTATGCCCCACTCTTTAGATGCAATCCTGCCTTGAGTTCATAAAGCCAAATCGATAGAATCATTCAAATCCAAGGTTAGCTCTTATCTTGGAACCAAGCTCATTCCTATTGATTAAACTTGTATTTTTGCCTTATTATGAAGAACAAAAGGACCTTGGGAGTGCTGTTGGAAGAAAGGCACCCTAAAAAATCTATTTATGTTCCTATGGAATACCAAATTAATTCATGAAATTCTTACTCCTTATTTCATTCCAAATATAATAGGATAAGGTGTTGGTGGTATAATGGTGAGCATAGCTGCCTTCCAAATATAATAGGCTGTCTCCTATATAATAATTATTTATTTCTGGCTGATGGTAAGGTTTTTCAAATACTATTATTAGCACTTTTTAAAAAGTATTGGGGAAAAAAAATGGAAGCAAATTAGACATAATGTACTTGAAACAGTCCCAATAGATTTCTATAAAATCAGAAATAAAAATGTAGGTTCTTATTTCTAAGGATTAATCTTTTCTTTTTCTTTTTTGTCAAAGATTTATTATATTTATTCAAAAGGCAGAGTTACAGAGAGAGAGAGAGAGAGAGAGATCTTCCATCTTCTGGTTCACTCCCCAGATGGCTGCAACAACCAGGGCTGGGTCAGACTGAAATCAGGAACCAGGAGCTTCATTCAGGCCTCCCATATAGGTGCAGAGGCCCAAGGACTTGGGCCGTCTTCTGCTGCTTTCCCAGGTACATTGGCAGGGAGCTGGATTAGAAGTAGAGCAGCTGGGACCCGAACCAGCACCCATATGGGATGCTGGCATGGCAGGCGGCAGCTTAACCCGTTATGCCACAACACTTACCTCAGAATTAATCTTGTTTGGTTAACATTAACATTGTATTACGTGTTATGAGTAAACTAGAGACAATTCAAAGTATATGGGAGGATGTGCATAGGTTATAACCAAATACTACATGTATGATTATAAGACTTGAGTAATGCTCCCCATCAGAGTCTTGAGCATCCACAGATTCTGGAACCAACCCCTCATGGATACCAAGGGATGACCGAATAATTGTACTGCATTTTCGACTACAAATAGTTGTGAAAGAAATGTCAAATTCCTATATTTCTTTTCAATCCAATTAATTCCAACTCCATGCTCCTAGCACATGTGCCAGTAGGATATTCAACTTCAGTGCTTAGGGTTTGTAAGCATCCTCTCCATCTCTGCTTACCATGTTCTCCTTTGATATGTTATTTGACAAGGTCGTTTGTCAGTTCCTAAAGGAAGACAGCTCTTTTCAGACAATGTCAAACCTGACCACAAGAATCTTTGTCAAAGCTGGGAGTCCCATTGTGATGAGCCTATTCTCTCCGGAAGAACCACAAAGCAAACCCCCTCAAATGTCTTGCTGGTTCCTGAAGGTACTGCCAAGGATGACATTATTGGAATTCATGAACCCCTAGTTTTGGTGGAGAAGTCGTTTCCTTCACTGGAATTCAGCTTGCTCCTCTACACTGAATATTTGTTAGAAGCTCAGATCTCCACATAAAACAAAAGCCCCCAGAAGGCAAGCCGTTTGCAAGAAATATCTACTTTCTACCATGTAACACAAATTCTTCATGAGATAAAAAAGAACAAGGGCCAAACTTTCTGCTAGTAATGAAGGAGAGAGAAAAACTAAGATGAATAAAATTCTAATCTTTCAAGAAATCATCATATTCAGTGATACCTTGATACATGTTAACTGTGGGGAGCAACTCGGACTAGACTGTTACTGGAATTAGGACTTATTCTGTGCATCTGCTCTCCCACAATATGGCACTGGGAGAGGAGAAAACAGCTTCTACGCAGCTGCCTTTTGCCAACTTGAGTGCTGACCTCCAGGAGCTGATCCTGCTCCTGATTGGAGGAGAGCAGCGTACTCGGCGTGTGGGCAGCCGAGTTAGGATTGGCGGAGGAGGACTATAAAGGAGGAGAGAGATGGCATGCACCAGGAACATCTAAGGGGAACATCTAAGGGGAACACCTGAGGGAACACCTGTGCAGCCCCCGAGAGAGCCGGCCGGCGGTGTGCTGCTCCCCTGCGGAAGTGGGGAAAGTGGCCAGGGGAACCGCCCTTCCACAGAGGTGGAAGGGACGGCAGCCAACCCGGGAAGAACCAGCAGCAAACCCGGGGAGGGCCGAGCAGACAAAAGAACAGCGCAGGGTCCTGTGTCGTTCCTCCACAAAGACGGGGAGCGACAGTTAACAAATTAGGTCTTTGGTTGGGAGGAGAGGTGAAAGGAACCTTAATTTTTAGGATTTGTATACTCCACATTGTAAATACATTGTAGGTGATTTCAGCTTAACCATGACATAACTGAGCACAGAGTTCAAAAGAAATACGCAGTAGCACAAATTATGTGTGATATTTCTACTAAACAACACACTGCTTAACATTTATTATTTCTCCATAATGCAAATTATTTTATTATAATCTTATGTACTTAGTCATTAACAATAGCTATTTAACAACTGGATCACAAAATTCCAGAGAATTTATCAATCCTCTTTTTTTTCCACAGCCAAAACCAATTTATTCAAGAAAAATAAATTTGCAGAGGTGGCCTGCACACAGATGGAACACGTGGCAAAGGACACAATTCTCCAGCAGACGGGGCCTTATACATTCTTGGTGGGGGGCTGAGGGTCCAGAGAGGGAGTCGAGGGCAGCAGTGGTGAGTTTCTCAATATAGGTTTCTCAGGTTTTTCCTGGGCTTTCACACTTGGAAAAGAATGCAGGGGGTGGGGTGGGGAACAATGCAGGGCAAGGGGCTGAGCTGGTCTCTTGAAAGAAGGCAGGGTTAAGGGGTAAGAAGGACTTTTATCTACTTTCACGCAAAGAACTAAAATGGCTGAGGCTTATGTCCTTGTTCCATCAATCCTGACTCTGAGCATGGATAAGGAAATGGGGTGCCAGTTTCCTTCTGGTTACTTCCTGCTGATACCAGGTGTTGATGTGGAGCAAGGTATCTATACTCTGGATTGGACTGATTGAAGAAGATTACTCTTACATCATTTCTGCATCATGGCTTGAGATATAGTAATTATTCATTCCTAAAAGAACTTTTGAAATATATTAATTGTATGTGGTAGGAATAGTAGCAGTATGATTATGAGGATACAAGGAAATACTTAGAGACATTGCCCATGGCGGAAAAGATAGCCAAAATGAAGACAGAGGGGGAAACAGGAAAGCAAGAGTACAAGTCCCTGTCTAGTTAGTGAGAAGACAGATATACGTCTGGTTGCCACAGAGAAAGAACACTCCCATTTTGTTTAGTGTGTATGTGCTGACAAGGAGTTGTGGGATGGAGTTGGTGTAGCCTGCTTCTTGTCCTGGGCCCCCTCATTTCCTCTCTGCTTATGAAAACCCTGGTTTTCGAGACCCGGCTGCTCCACTTCCCATCCTGCTCTCTGCTATGGCCTAGGTAAGCAGTAGAAGATGGCCCAAGTCCTTGGGCCTTTGTACCTGCATGGGAGATCCAGAAGAAGCTCCTGTCTCCTGGCTTTGGATCAGCACAGCTCCAGCTGTTGCAGCCAACTGGGGAGTAAACCATCGGATGGAAGACCTCTCTCTCTCTGCCTCTCCTCAGTCTGTATAACTCTGACTTTCAAATAAATAAATAAATAAATAAATCTTAAAAAAAAAAAGAAAGAAAGAAAACCCTGGCTGCTGTCAGGGGTTAGAGTGATAACCACTCTGGCTGTTTCAAGCTAAGTAGAGGCAAAGTAGGAACCTGTGGTCAAGGTTCCAGTGGGAGGTGGCCTCTCGAGGGGGCTGCAGTGGCAGCTCACAGAAACTGTCTCCATTCGAGGTTTCATGTGCATGGCCAACTAGAATTTCAGTGCTTCAAGTCTGGAGGGAATATATCTAGCAGATTAATACAAATACACAGGGTCCAAAACAAAGGACAGATCAATCCACTTTTGTGACACAAAGTCAAATAAAGGGTTGCACACCTCTGATCCCATTGCCTTGTGAAAGACCCCAGGACTGACTTCAGTGGGAATTCTGTTGCTACGGTTTGAATGTTTGTGTCCCTGCAAAATTCACATTGGAACTTAAACTTCAAATTCATTGTATTAAGAGGTGGCACCTTTTGGAAAGTGATTAAGTCATAAGGATGCTGCCCTCATGAATAGGACTAATGTAAAAGCAGCTACAGAGAGCTGTCTGCCCCTGTATCTCTTCTAGCATATCAGGACAGAGTAATTGCCCAGTTTTCTTCTTCTGCCATGTGAGGTCCCAGCAACAAGGCACCATTTTGGAAACAGAGAGCAAGTCCTTACTAGATATCATGTGCCAGTGCCTTGATGGTGGGCTTTCTACCTCCAAAACTTGAGAAACTAATACCTACTGCTTATAAGTTACCCAGCCTGTGATATTTGGATATAGCCTCAAGAACACACTAAAATACTTGTGTAATAAAAGTTGACTCATTTTTGTCATCCTTGCAAACAAGGGCTGTAAACCCAATGTATTTTTACCTCTTCAGGACAGGTGGAAACCTGGCCTGCTCAACTCAGGGCACCCAAGCTTTCGACCAGATCTGCTTTGTGGATTGCCGTCAACAACACCAGCTGGCAAACCTGATCTCATGATCACTTAGCACTCAAAATTACCAGGAAACCAACGAACTTTTGTTTATTAAGGAAAATCCCTCAATATTTATCACATTAGAAGTTAATACTAAGAAGTTTCTTTAATAGTTACTTTCCATTTAAAGCAACAATAATTAACATATTACATATTAATATAAATAACATATTTTGTTAAATAACTATTTTATGGAATAAAAAATCGATGAGAATAGCATTGTTTTCCTCTTGTGCAAATCTCTTTAATGTCTGTCTTAACAGAAAGTGGCTGGCTGCTTACACAGTAGCTCTCCCTTATCCTTAGGGGATATGATCCAAGACCCAGAGTGGAAGCCTGAGGCTGCAGATAGGACTGAACCCTATGGAAATAGACTGTGTTTTTATCACTATACATATAGACAGCACAGCATAGATACACTGGATAAAGAGAATATTCCTAGCCCAGGAGGGAAAGAAAAAGATGGCTCGAGATTTCTTCACGCTACTCAGAATGGTGTACAGTGTAAAACTTATGGGTAATTTATTTCTGGAATTTTCCATTTAATATTTTCAGATCACAGTGGGTAATGGGGTAACTGCAACTCTGGGTAACAAAAATCACAAAAAGAAAAACAATGAATAAGAAAGGACTATTGGCCGGCGCCGTGGCTCAATAGGCTAATCCTCCACCTAGTGGTGCCGGCACACCGGGTTCTAGTCCCGGTTGGGGCGCCGGATTCTTTCCCGGTTGCCCCTCTTCCAGGCCAGCTCTCTGCTGTGGCCTGAGAGTACAGTGAAGGATGGCCCAAGTGCTTGGGCCCTGCACCCCATGGGAGACCAGGAGAAGCACCTGGCTCCTGCCTTTGGATCAGCGCGGTGTGCTGGCCGCAGCGCGCCAGCCGTGGCGGCCATTGGAGGGTGAACGAACGGCAAAAAGGAAGACCTTTCTCTCTGTCTCTCTCTCGCACTATCCACTCTGCCTGTCAAAAAAAAAAAAAAAAAAGAAAAGAAAGGACTATTATATCTGCTTCTGTATTCAAAATATGTTATTTTGCAAGATGCTATTTTGTTTAAATAGAAGATGAATATCCACTCTGATACAGGTACACAATGGGGCTTCAAAGAGTTTGTGAAAAAAGATAATGCACATTTTTTTTCATAAACCTCAAGAGACGTTTTTGTGTGTGTGTGGGTTTTTTAAAGATTTATTTATTTATTTGAAAGGCAGAGTTACGGAGCAAGGGTTGGGGAATATGGTGCAAGTCAGGGAGAGATTTTTCCATCTGCTGGTTCACTCCCCATATGACCACAAAGGCTACAGCTGGGTCACGTCAAAGCCAGGATCCAGAAGTTTCATCCAGGTCTCCCACACAAGTGTCAGGGGCCCAAACGTTTGGCCTATTTTCTGCCACATTTCCCAGGACATTAGCAGGCTCCACATCCAAATAAGCTCTGTGCCTGGGGCACAGACCTGACTCTGATGGGCTGGAATCACATGGTGGTGGTTTGACAGGTCATGAGTATGGCCCCACTCCTGATTCTCCACTAGGCACTGCTCTAATGGGAGCTCCTTGCAATTGCCCTGCTAATACTAGGGCTTTTGCACTCTGGGCCTGTAGTAGGGATAGCAGTCCTTATGGTTTCTGAGGATTTTTCAAATTTTTAAGTTCTGCTTCCTTTTTGAGCAACAATTCCACCCTTAAGATAATTTTCTCTTCTCACATTTTACTATAAGCAGTCAAAACCAAGCTGTTGCCATAACATTTTGCTTAGACATAGCTTCTGCTGGGACCAGTGTTGTGGCATAGCAGGTAAAGTCTCTGCATGCAAAGCAAGCAGCCAATATTGGCCTGGGAAAGCAGTGAAAGATGGCCCAAGTACTTGGGTCCCTGCACATGGTGGAAGACCCAGAAGAAGCTCCTGGCTCTTGGCTTTGGCCTGGCCTAGCCCAGGCCTTTGCGGCCATTTGGGGAGTAAACCATCAGATAGAAAATTTATCTCTCTGTCTCCTCCTCTTTCTGTAACTCTGCTTTTCAAATAAATAAATAAATCTTTAAAAAAAATCATTGTCATTAAAGTAAATAAAAAAATGGTACTTGGAGCCAGCATTGTGGTGTAGTGGGTTAGGCTGCTGTCTGCAACACCAGTATTCCCTATGGGCACCAACTCAATTCCAAGCTGTTCCACTTCAGATCCAGCTCCTGGCTGATATGCCTGGGAAAGCAGCTGAGGCTGGCCCAAGTGTTTGAGCCTCTGCCACCCATGTGGGAGACCAGGATGAAGCTCCTGGCTCTTGGCTTCAGCCTGAACCAGCCCTGGCAGTTGTGGCTATTTGCAGTACAAACCAGGAGATGGAAGGTCAGCTTCAGTCTCTCTCTCTCTCTCTCTCTCTCTCTCTCTATCTTTCTGTGTGTGTAACTCTGCACCCATATCAGATGCCAGTGTTGCAGGCAGCATCTTAACCTGCTAAACCACAGCTCAGGCCCCAAAAGAACAGTTTTGTGAGCTCGTATTAGGTAATACATTTGAAAATACCTGGAAACATTTGAACCACTGTACAATTCTTGTAGCTATCCAAGAAGGGCTGTCACAATATGGTCACCAAAACTATTTTTTAGATTACAGCAATTGAAAACCATACTTTCCTGTGGATTTTGATATTTAGCTTTGACAAGTGGCAATGAAACATGAATTACATGCTGTATTCACACATAAATAGCAGGCGGAAAAACTTTCCTTATTTTATACATTTTCCTCTGAAAATTGAGGATCTGTTGCATTTTTACAGGAAATTAATAACTTCATCAAAGCCATGAAATAAGGTTTGCTGCATTTACTTTACCTTCCTTTAAACAATGACTTTTTCAAATCTATATGTGCTTTTTCTCACAACATGAAAATAGACCACTTACTTAAGGATACTATCTGCTGTATTTTGTGCTCTTGTTTGCACATGATGCCCCCTATTCTGCAAACCTCAATGAAGCAACAGAAATTTTCTTCCTCTAATAGAAGGTAGGTATCAAATTCCTTGAAAAATAGCCTCTTTCCCAAGAATACACGGAAAATATATATGCTATATTTAATATAACCATATATTATGTATACTAAAAACACCAATCAGCATGATTTATCTAGTTGTATTCTGTCGCAGATGAGTAGGAGAGAAAAGATGGATTGTGAAAACATATATCAAGAAGAGAAAGACTCATTCTTCTTGGGTTTTTTTTAGAGTTTTTAAGGTGAGCAATAATTATTCCTGAGGCCCGAGAGAACTGACTTTGTTACACAAGAACCTGCAGCTGACAGAACTGACACACAGACTTCCCAACAGAAAGGACTCTTTCTATTAGCAGAGAAGAAAGGAAATGTTCTGTCCGAGTACAATTCTTGGGCCCCACTCCCACCCCATATAACCCCTGGAATGCAAACAGATCAGTAAAATCCCCATTAAAGACTGCAAGTCAGCTCTCCCAGCTTTTCTAATGAGCAGCTGCAGTGTTGACAATCGAAGGAAGGAAGCAGCTGGCCACCACGTGCATTCCTGTGCACGTGAGACTGAGGGCACCGCAGCAGGAGAGGAGGAAATCTGGATGAGCGGCAGTTGGAGAGCCACCTGCCCCTTCCACAGCTAAGACAGCTCTGTCCCTACACCTGGAAACACTAGAGGATACACTAGGGAGTAGTTTTAGCCTGCAACTGGAAAGGTCTGAGGCCCATTATATCCCAAGGGAGGTGTGGGACAAGGGGCATCAGAGAGAGCACTGATTAGACAGACAGGCTCAGCACTCAAGTCCATTCCAGTCCAGTGCTAGGTAGCCTACCTACCTCACAATCACAACCACCTTCAGGGCAGACCCCTGTTTTCAGGGTGAGAGAGTGCCATCTCAATTTCTGCCTGTGTCTGTTACCATCACTGGGGTGGCACTGAGATGTTTCTGTGTGACAATATGATTTGGGTGGAAGGGAGGAATCGTGGAAGACCACAGTGCCTCAGTTACAATGGGCTTAATTTCCAAAAGGCACCATCCACTGTGGGGAGCAACCGAGACGACTAAATTACTGGAACTACTAAGACTAATTCTATGCATCTGATCTCCCACAATATGGTGCTGAGAGACAGCAAACAACTCCTACACAGCTGCCTCTCGCCAGTTTGACTGATAAGCTGCAGGAGCTGATCCTGCTTCTGATTGGAGGAGAGCAGCGTGCTCGGCATGTGGGCAGCAGAGTATGGATTGGTGGAAGAGGACTATACAGGAGGAGAGAAACAACATGCACCAGGAACATCTGAAGAACATCTGCGCAACCCCTGAGAGCCGGCCAGCGGTGTGCCGCTCCTCCGTGGAAGCGGGGAAAGTGGCAGGGGTGCCGCCCCTCTGCGGAGGTGGGGGGGCCGGCAGCTAACCCGGGACAGCATTGTTCCTCCGCAAGTGGGGGAACGAACGGCAGCAAACCTGGGAAGGGCCGGGCAGAAAGAACAGCGCGGGGTCCAGTGTCGTTCCTCCGCGAATGGGGGAGCGACAATCCACCACCACACATTGTCAAACATTCCCATTCCCTCCTCTTTTGGTCTCATGTGACTGTCAAAAACTAGAATGGTGAGAAGGGAGTCACCATTGGACCACAACCATCTGTGCCCCGCCCCGGCCCACCCTTCTGATCCTCCTATAAAACCGTATAAAAATTCTCAGCAACGCTGTAAAACTATGCCATCCACAATCCTTCCTCAAATCCAATCCAAATCCAACAGCTCTGTTCTGATATGCTTTCTCCCTGGGCTGAGGAAGCAGCAAAAAGTACGAACTGAGCATGTGAAAATATGATAGCGTGTGCTGTGTAATCTCTTCTCCACGTCTTCAAGTTCTGTCTCCTCCATGGTAGGAACCTTCTGCTCTTTCCCCAGGTCTCACACACACCCCTTCCTTACCCCCAAGTCTAAGTGCTCCCATCTGCTGGGCTTCCAACACTTATTTCCCATAGACACTCCCATTGCTGTAGGCCACATTTAGAAAATAGTCTTCCTCATGGTTGTCCTCATACAGCTGGCCCATGGAGGCACTAATGGGAGAGAGAGTATTGTTGACAAAGAATAAGGTGCTCTCGGGGCTCAGGGGCATCCTCTTCCGGATTAAGTAGAACTGGCCAACAGTGAGGTCAGAGGGCACTAGGTACTTCCTCTTGACCAGGTCTGGCACACTGGCTTAAGTGCCTTCTCCAAAAATCACGGGGACCCTGTCGGGATGTTTCTTCCGGATCTTTTCTCCTTCCTTTTTCTGATACTCAAAAGAGTGATTTTCCATGTTCTGGAACTTCATGATGGACCGCAGGTTTTCCAAGAGCCCCTGACGGGCCCTACCACACTCATGGAAGATTGCCTCTCGCATTTCAGAGCCTTCGGCCTACTTCTGTGGCACCAGGGTGGCCACAGAAGAGTCCGAAGCCTTCACCAGGCCGCCTGCCCCAGGGCTCAGGAGGGAGACCTTGGGCCCCTGGCCTGGAGGTGGTAAGCGGCCAGGTGAAGAAATGCGGGCAGCTCTCCAAAAAAGAGTCATTCTGAAATGGACATAAAATGCTTTCCAGTGAATTCTGTTACTTGCCTAGCCATCCTTTTCTGTTAATTGTATAAAATGACCACTTGGTACAGAAGTGGATCACTGAAGGCAACTCACTTGTTCTTAATTCTGCCTCCAAATACCTTCGCAGGTATGTGTCCATTAATACTCTATTTCCTGTTATCTCACAAAAACAGACAATTTCTCCACCTTTTTATGGAGAACACTTCTCCATATGTTCTTCAGACTCCTTTATTTTTTTAATTAATTAATTTGAGAAACAGAGAGTGCTCCTTTTTGCTGGCTCACATACAATGGCTGGGATCAGGGGCCCAAGCTAGGAGCCAGGAACTCAATTCCAGTTCTCTAGGTAGATGACAGAAATCCAGTTACTTCCGCCATCACGACTGCCTCCCAGGATTTGCATTAGCAGCAAGCTGGATTAGCAATGCTCACTCTCCACCCTCGATTTTGCTTTATCAATCATTTGCTTAGAACTTCCATGTCTAAGGGCTGGCACTGTGGCACAGTGGGTTAAAGCCTGGCCTGCAAAGCCAGCATCCCATATGCATGTTGGTTGGAGTCCCAGCTGCTCCACTTCTGATCCAGCTCCTTGCTAATGGGCCTGGGAAAGCAGTGGAAGATGGCCTAAGTCCTTGGGCCCCTGCACCCAAGTGGGAGACCTGGAAGAAGCTCCTGGATCCTGTTTCGGATTGGCCCAGTTCTGGCTATTGCAGCCATGTGGGGAGTGAACCAGCAGATGGAAGACCTTTCTCTTTCTTTCTGTCTCTACCTCTCTCTGTAACTGTCTTTCAAATAAATAAAATAAATCTTTAAGAAAAAATAATACAGAAGCTTGTCATGTGAGGATTTGAACTTCTTCATAATAATGAGAGGTTTAAGACCTCTGTGCCTTAAATTGAATACCTGGTATGACATATTCTAGTTGTAAGTAGCAACATTTTTGTTTTGTTTTGTTTTAAAAAGAGACCATGAAGGAAGATGGGAATACAAAGGAAAGGTAATTTTTTCTTTTAAACTTTATGTATTTATATGACAGTCAAAGTTAGATAAAGAGAAAGAGAAAGGCAGAATTACAGAGATTGAGAGAGAGAGAGAGAAAGAGAGAGAGGGAGAGAGAAAGAATCTTCCACCTGTTGGTTCACTCCCCAGATGGCTGCAAAGGCCAGGGTTGGGCCAGGCCAAAGCCAAGAGCCTGGAACTCCATCCGGGTCTCCCACGTGGGTATCATGGACCCAAGTACTTGGCCCGTTTTCTGCTGCTTTCCCAGATGCATTAGCAGAGAGCTGATTGGAAGCCAAGTAGCTGGAACTTGAACTGGTGTCCATGTGGGATGCCAGCACTGCAGGCAGAGGTTTAACCTGCTGTACCACAATGCTGGTCCCTAACTCACATATTTATAACTCTAAAATATAATATTTTAAACATTATAAAACATAAAAGTAGAAAATTAGCTTTCATTTTAAAAATAAGTATTTAATTTGGGAGTTCTTTCCAAGGACAACCTTACCACTTCAATGATTTTAGGACTGTAGGATAACTGGTACTAAGTCCAGCAATAAAGAAGACATAGAGTTCAATCTATTAAACTGTGTTCTAAAACGTGTTCAGATGACAAACACTTGGAAGTTGTAGTGTTGTCTGGAAAAAAATTGATAAACTTAATTTCACCAAAAAACCCTAGATTTAATGTTCTAACATTAAATTCAGCTGTATTTTACATAAACAACCCCATATTATCCTGAATACATGAAATATTTTTAAGTTACATAAAATGTTCTATCCACTACTGATTGTTCATCCTTAGTTTTTGTTCTGTTTTCATTGAAAACTTATAGAAACTCACTAATCTTTAAAGAACAAACATGAAGGAAGAAATGTTAAAATTGAAAGGTTCATGATTTTTATGTGAATGAGAAAGAAATCAATTTAGTAGATTATCTTAGTCCAACTTGCTGAATTCTTCCCTATGAGCATAACTTGAGAATCATTATGACATGTGTTTTAAGCACCTATTATATTTAATAAACTATGCAACATGTTTTTGTGAAAACAAAGAAAAGTAAGATATAATCATTAGTTGGGAGGTGCTGTGGCACAGTACGTAATCCTCTGCCTGCAGCACCAGCACCCCATTTGGGTGCCGTTTCTAGTCCTGGCTGCTCTTCTTCTGATCCAGCTCTCTGCTAAGGCTTGGGAAAACAGTAGAATATGCCCCAAGTGCTTGGGCCCTGCACGTGGGAGACCCGGAAGAAGCTCCTGGCTCCTGGCTTTGGATCGTTGCAGCTCTGGCCATTGTGGCCATTTGGGGACTGAACTAGTGGATGGAAGATCTTTCTCTCTGTCTCTCCCTCTCACTGTCTGTAACCCTACCTCTCAAATAAATAAATAAAATCTTTAAAAAAAAAAGATATAATCATTAGCCTCAGTTTATAAATTTACAGAGATTTTACATTCAGACTTGGAAACAAAAGAGGGAGTAACAGCAAAATTGAAAGTGGGTCCAGTGCGGGACCGGTCACTGGTCTGTCACCATGGGACTTCATATATTTAGTCTTTTAATGCCCTGAACACCTCCTGGATTCTTCTTGTGTGTTAGTCTCATTCTTTTGACAGTAAAAAGTTTCATGCATAAGGGGAAAATGACACAGAGAATCTACCTGCTCAATCCTAAATTGCACACCTGGAATTTAACTCTGAGGGATATGGAAGAGGGAGAAACTTGCCCCTTTGCTTTTTTTATTTTTTTGACAGGCAGAGTGGACAGTGAGAGAGAGACAGAGAGAAAGGTCTTCCTTTTGCCGTTGGTTCACCCTCCAATGGCCGCTGCGGCCGGCGCATGGCGCCATCTGATGGCAGGAGCCAGGTACTTATCCTGGTCTCCCATGGGGTGCAGGGCCCAAGCACTTGGGCCATCCTCCACTGCACTCCCTGGCCACAGCAGAGAGCTGGCCTGGAAGAGGGGCAGCCGGGACAGAATCCGGCGCCCCAACCGGGACTAGAACCCGGTGTGCCGGCGCCGCAAGGTGGAGGATTAGCCTAGTGAGCCGCAGCGCCGGCCGCCCCTTTGCTTTTAAAAAGTGGAGATTTTAACATAATGGGTAGTCCCTCCCACATACACAGGAAGGACCATAGAATACTGGGTAGCAAAAATTTGTACTTCATTACCAGATCAATTGCCTAGCAGCTCAGGTACAAGAAATATATTCTAACACAAAATTATTCACAGCCAGTCCACCAAATCAAACATGTCAGATGGGGGGCATTTGATGTAGTGGTTAAGATACTGCTTAAAGGGGCTGGGGGTATGGCATAGCAGGTCAAGCTGCCGCTTGCAGTGCTGGCATCCCATATGGGTGCCGGTTCGAGTCCAGGCTGCCCCACTTCCAGTCCAGCTCTCTGTTATGGCCTCGTAAAGTAGTAAGAGATGTTCCAAGTCCTTGGGCCCCTGCACCCGTGCAGGAGATCCAGAAGCAGCTCCCATTGTTGCGACCATTTGGGGAGTGAATTGGCAGATGGAAGACTTCTCTTTCTCTCTCTCTCTCTCTGCTTCTGCGTCTCTGTAACTCTTTCAAGTAAAATAAATAAATCTTAAAAAAAAAAAAAAGATACTGCTTAGAGACCTACATCTCATATCTGGGTTTGAATCCTGATTCTGATCTCAATTCCAGGTTCCACTAATGCATACCCTGGGGGACAGCAGGTGATGGCTCAAGTAGTTGGGGCCCCTGTCATCCACATGGGAGACCCAGATTTAACTCCTGGCTTTGACTTGGCCCAGCAGTGACTGTTGTGGGCATATGAGGATTGAACTAGCGGACGGGAGATTTCTGTTCATTTGTTTGCCTTTTTGTCTTCCTTTCAAACAAAATATTTTTTAAAATTCAGATTTGGCACTATTTTTCTTTAAGTTCTTTTAGGGTGGACATTTACTTCATGCTTGACCCTGTTCCCACTATTTACTGATGTATGTTACTCATCCTGACAGTCAAGTTTATAACCCTGTTATTTTGGGCACTTGAATTTGTTAATCTTTGGACCATGCCTTCTAAAGTTGGTAGAAGTATAGTCTGAATCATGATCAATACAAACAGAAATGGGAGGTTTACAATTCTAAGTCCTGATTCCAGGTGACATTGAAGAGCATAAAACAGCATTCACCTTGGGGCAGGCGTTTGGCCTAGCTATTAAGACTTCGGTTAGAGTGCCTGTGTTCCATATCTGACTGCCTGGATTTTGACCCCAGCTTTCTGCTCATGCAGACCCCAGGAGGCAGTGGTGATGGCCCAAGTAATTGGGTTCCTGCCACCCATGTGGGAGACTTGTATTCTGTTCCTATGCTCCCAGCTTCAGGCTTGACCCAGTCCAGCTTTATGCTTGATCCAGTCACGATAATCCTGGACATTTGAGAAGTGAATCAGTTGACAGGAACAATCTCTTAAATGAAAACAATTTTTTTAAAGTTCACTTTTATTAAAAAAAAACAACAACAGTGATTCAATGAGTTGGATTACATTACTCATAGTCTATGAAGGGATGAATGGATGAGGGGAGCCGGCTATCAGATTAAGACCAATACTCAGAAGTGTATATTTTCCACTTGACGTAAGGAAAGATCTTTTTTTCTCTGCTTGAATTACAACTTTAGGGAAGAAATAAACAAATGTCAGAGGGGCAAAAAAGAGTTAAGAACTATGACCCTGGAATCACTGTTATAACACTATACACTTCTAGATTCTTTGCAATTGTCCAATATGTTATTTACGTAGTATGCATCAGCTTTGTAATAATGATCACTAATAAAATTCTTTAAAAAGGGCTCAAAGTGTTATCTCTGGGGGCACTAAAAGGACAAAGTGAAGAAAGCTGCATTTTCCCCAATCAAATAGATTATAATAAAGCAGAAAGAATGAACAGGCTGCATCCCTGCATCCTCTGACAAGAACTACAACTACAGCAAAAAAACAAACAAGGTAGAAAAATGAATACTGTAGTTCATCAAGCTGGGATAGGTGCTTAGGTGAAGAAGCATACGCACCTGCGTATTTGGGATTCTTTGATATCACTTTATTATGTAGGAAGTTACTACACAAATAACCTGTTGCACTAATTAAGGGAGCTTATCGTTTCTCCCTATTTAAATTAATAAAAAGTATTTTAAAACTCTTACCTAGAAATATGATTGTTGGCCACACAATGCTTCCCAACAGAAACAAATTAAACAATGATCATGGAACAGAAATAACACCTAACCATTGCACATTTTAAAAAGATACTATTTTAGTTTACACATATTAACAGGCATCATCCTCGCATTCACCAAGTAAGTTTTCAAACTGGACCTACTTTTGTAATGTTAGATGACAGGTACGGAGGCTTTGAAGCCAGGCTGCCAAGGTTAGAATCATTTTCTCAACCTTAATGTATCCTTGGCATCTTCCTTTTTGTGCCTAATCTATGACATGGGAAGAGTAGCAATGCCTCTCTCAGTGTCCTTGTGATAATTACATGAAATGAAATGTGCCCCACAGTTTCTACACTTGCCAAGTAAGTACTTAAACTAAGTTAAAACTAAGGTTAGCCCAAATTAAGTTGGTTACTTTTACACCAAAGAGGGCTTTTTCTGAATCAGCTAGACACACTTTCCTCAAGTCTGAAAATAATCTTAATCACTTAAACTCCAGCACTCAGTTTCTCCGGAGCACCTTCCCTGAGCGCTTTGAATCAAAGAAAACTTTTTCCATTTCTTTACAATCATTTGCAGGAACCTGAAGTACCCTACACTCCCCCGCCGTCCAGTACTGTCCCGGCAGGACACAGGAAGGGATGGTACTGGCGACCATTCACCCAAAGGGAAAATGAACACGGCACGCCCATCCTCAGTGAACGAGGCGGAGAAAGCACGGACACGCAGCGCAACAATCCTCTCGCCCACATTCATTTTGAGCCTTCCAGCAGCATAGAAATTCTCGGGTAAGCGCACGACATCACGCGTGACGCCGGACTTATTTTCCCACGTCCCGTCCCTGCCCCCTCCTGGCCGGAGGCGGCAGAAGCGCACGCGCTGCTCCGCTTCCGGGCGCCGCTCCTCGCTACCCAACATGCTCCGCGACGCCGACCTGTCGCAAAGGCCGCGTTTCGGCAGCGAATGAGCGACTTGCTTTCCGGGCGGTGCGGCGGCGACGGCGGCCGGGTCTTCCTCCTCTTGCCGCGGGGCCAGATCCCCCGACGGTATCCAGCTGCGTTTAAGTCTGGCCGGTGCCACCTGTCTCCGCAATGCCCCCCAAGAAACAGGCTCAGGCCGGGGGCAGCAAAAAGGCGGAGCAGAAAAAGAAGGAAAAGATTATCGAAGTGAGTACCCACCCCCCTCCCCCACTCATTCCGCGAGTCCTACGGGAAGCAGCCTCCGACTCCCCGGGGCTTCGGCCCCGGGCTCCGTGGGCCACGTGTCCTCCCTTTCGACTCCGTGTAGCCCACTGTCCCTTCTCCAGCCCCCTGGTGACGCTTGCTACCTCTCATTGCTATAGTGACGCTGCTGGCGCCCGCGCACCTGGGCTCTGCTGTTCCGCCTACACGTAGCTCGCCTTCACCCACCCGGCTGCGAAGCGACCACCGGGCCCGCCACAAGGTTTCATCCTTGTGTAGCACTTTTCAAAGCTGGAGACGTTTTCAGGGTTGTGTTTTAAAAAGTGCTGTGAACGGGCTTGGGTCAGTCTTTCTGGAAGGCTGACTCATGACGGGTCTTTGTGTTCCTGGGTAGGTTTTTTTTTTTTTTTTAAACCTTCAGAAGTATATTGCTAATTTTTTGAAGCCAACCGATTATTATTTGGTGACCTTTTCGAGCCACCTCTGTAAGAGTCCTATAAAGAATGGCGGTTTCTTTCAAGTCATAGCTAGCTCAGCCGTCTTGCACGTAGTGCTTGATAACATACATTCTGAGTCAGATTACGTAGAATAGCTCTTTAAAAGGGATTAAGGATGTGTCGTTAGCTGTATGAAATACCATACTCCAGTATGTTTTTTTCTGTATTCGTTTATTAGGTAACCCTTTAATAGCCTGTTGATGTTCGTGCTCTACACTTGTTTTCAAACGACTGTATCAGTTCTCCAAAGTGAACTATACTTGACATTTCGTAAGCATATTCCAGTAACGAGATTATCTCCTTCCTCGATTTCTATTACTCCTTCTCATAATTAAAATCTGTAGTACCGCGAGTACTTTTGAGTATAGTTTGAAAGACATGACCATTTTACTGCATGAGGGTGTCTGATGGACAGTAAAATGCTTACGAAGAATTAAGTTACCTTGGCCAAGTTTCAGCTCCGAAATAGAACCTGTATTCTTAGCTAATTTGTGCAGTTTAAAAACCGTGCCTGGTAGCGATATTTAAAAACAAAATAATTGCCATCACACCTCTGTTCACCATCACTTTTTCTTTTTACATTTTCTACTATTTGAGAGGCAAAGAGTGAGAATGCACACACTCCTCCATTGGTTCACTCCCAAATGGCCAAGACTGGGCCAGAGCCTAATGTAGGCTTCAGGAAACAGGAGAGAGGCAGGAATCTGAGTTACTTGAGCCATCTCTGTTGCTTCCCAGGATTTGCATTAGCGGGAATCTGAAGTCAGGAATCAAAGGCATTAAATCCAGGTATTCTCATGTGGGACTCGGGCATCTTAACCACTAAGCTAAACTCCCACTCCCATCTCTACTATCACTTCTCTGAACGATCTGGATTCCTGCCACTTAGGTAAATCTGAAGATGATGATCTGATGACATTTATTGATGTAAACCAAGGACGGTTTAGGAATGTCATTCTATTTCTAAATTTTCTTTACTGGATTAACGTAATAGACTATGATACAAAGTAAAATTCCTATATGGGGGCAGGTGTCTGGTGCAGCAGTTAAAAGACACACCTTGGAATGCCTGCCACCCATATCAGAGTGCCTGGGTTCAAGTCCAGGCTCTCTCCCAATTCCAGCTTCCTGCTAATGTGCACCCTGGGAGGCAACAGCTGATATCTCAGGTAATTGGGTATCTCAGGTAATTGGGTCCCTGCCCCATAGGAGACCTGGATTGCATTCCCAGCTTTTAGCTTCAGCCTGGCTATTGAGAACATTTGAGCTGTGAACCAGCCAATAGGAGATCTCTCTGCATGTCATTCTCATTCTGTCTCTTTCTCTGCCTTTCAAATAATTGAAATAATGCAAATTTAGATGAGAAAATGATGTTACATGACAATTTAAACTAAGCTTTATGCATAAATATAAATGTTGGGTTTTTTTGTTTTTTTTGTTTTTTAATTTTCTATTTGAGAAGCAGGCAGACAGAACACCCATCTTCTGGTTCACTCCTCAAATACTTCCAGTGCCCAGGATTGGCTGGGCTGAAGCTGGGAGCCAGGAAATCAACTACTGAAGTCATCGCCTGATGCTTCCCAGGGTCTGCACTGACAGGAAGCTGGAATTGGGAGAGAACCAAGACTCAGACACTCTGATGCTGGCTTCCCAACCACCATCTTAACCACTAGACTAATGCCTACCCCTGTTTTATTTTTAATGGATAGGGCTAAGGTTTATAAGAAAGTGTATATGAAAGTTATTTATAGTATCCCATCAACTCTAAAACCATAATAATCTTGTAATAAGATTAAGATAAAAACTTTAGTTAACATGAGTGAAGATAACTGCCAAAGAAAAATACAAGGATTGCATTCTTTAACTGACCAAAGAAATGTTATATAAGTGATGAAATCAGGCCTGGTTTATTTGTTTGCCTTTAATATATCAGATGAGTTTTTTTTTTTTTAACTGTAGTAAAGTTCTGCAGACTCAAATGTGCTTTATTGATGCTACACTGAAAGGGTATAAGAATACTGTAGATAGTTAGGTCTGCTCTGGTTAGGAAACAATATATTTCACTTTATTCAATAGCATAGACAATGTTTTCTGTCTTCCCTAAAGGTCCAGCCTGTCTGCAGAGGAAGTTTAACTCCCTGCTCCCTAATCAAGTTTTATACACTTTACCCATATTTTTGTATGCATTTCTAAAATATCAAGTAAAATGACTTTGTTGTTACAGCATATAAAAATTAAAGTGAAATATATTTTGTGGCAGATTCACAATGAACGTAATTGAAGCCTGGTTCAAACTGGTTATTAATCTATTTGGTTATTAAAAGTTTTGTTACCAAACACTTCTCCATATTCTATTTTGACATGTAAAAACTAATACTTCAGAGTCTGGTTAATTTGGGGAGATCCCATGTATATGATCTGAAGTTCTAAATTTAGTCAAAATTAACAGGTAGACCATGTGCTTTTAAGCAGCTGTCTTGAAAGAACTTTAAAATAAAATTGTTGACTTACATACCTGTCCCGTGCCTCTAGTGTTTTTTCTGCCACCACTAAGAATACTTACTATGAAAGAACAATAACATGTAACTTCTGAGAGTTCTTCAGGAAATGAGAGAATACATGAGATGTAGTATAATTTAATGAAAGGAGCACCAGCTTTGGAGTTCAGTAGACCTGGGTGAAAGTCCACACTTCAAATGCCAGGCTTTGTTATTCGGGACAAGTTACATGTCCTGTCTGAGCCACAGCTCTCATTTGCAAAGTGCAACTAACTTTTAAAATGTTCCAGAGGAGTGAGTTAAATGATACAGTATGTGGAAAGTGCCTGCCATATGACGTGTATTCAGTAAAAGGTGGCTACTATTACTAATACAGGATTACAAATTAGTACTAGTTGGGAAATAGACTGATTTTTCCCTCTCAATATGGTGCTTGCTCCCTGCCTACCTGAAGTAATTTCTTTTTATCGCCCCTAGGTTTTTCTTCTATAAATGCCCTCAAATTGCATGAATTCATTAGCACTAATAAGTACTTTCTTTCTAAAACGGTATGTCAGAGGGTTATGATTCTGTTAGATATTCACATATTATTCCCAAATGATATATGTCATTTGTGTTCTTACTGCTAAAATCTTACAATAAATTGAAGTCAGCTTTGGGCAGTGTTTGGTTGTAGAAAGGGAAAATAATCTGGTTTCAGGGCAAATAAAGAATGCATAGATAAGGACTATTAGCAGCAAGGAAGGTGCTAATACAGACCTATAGAGATCGGATCCAGGTGTGTAAAAGAATGGAGGAAAAATTACTGGTTTATCAAAAAAATTTCAGCTGTGGTCAACTGTTGATTATTTGATCAATCAGTTGCAGACTATCCATTATATTAATGGACAACAAAATAACATTAAACAGTGCTTTTGAGGAAAAGTTAATTAAGGTAAAGTGATGCCAGCCTTTGTTTACCCTGGCATTCTGAGGTAAATTTCAGTTACCTTGGACTGCTCTTTGATTTTGACCCACCCTTCCCTGCCTTGTTTTTTACCACCATCTTGTTTAAGGAACAGAGGCTGTCTTGTGAAGGGAGCAGAATTATCTTAAAGGTGGGAAGGGGGAGGAAGGGTCAGTGTTTTAAGAGAAGTCTGCATTTCATTGTGTGTTAAGACTCTTGGAGCCTCAGGGAGGCATGCTTTTTCAGCTGTCTGCTTTCTAAACTCTATTCAATTCCAAATTGTCTTCTGAAGCGCATGCACACTTCCTTCCCTATAACTGATTTTTTGGTACCCTGTTAATCTGGTGAAAAGCATCATTTCCCTAGTTTTATTTTAACCGTGACGTGGAGTTCACTGTAACTTTCTTGTTTCTCACTTCATAGTTCCCCATTCCTAGATTTAAGTTAATCCTTAGTTAAGGATCTGTTCTAAGCTCCAGGAAAAAGGAAGAAGCCTCTTTGAAGAATTCCAAATTGTAAACCAGCCTGTTTTCCAGAGGCATTGTGGCATCCCAGATCTACAATGTGATATTTAGAAAGTTTTTAAAGTACTAATCAGCCCAGTAACTTAACCAGTTTTCTGTAGGAGTACATAGTTTTTCATGGTAGAAAGAACAAGTACTTTCATTAAAGTCAAATACATTTTGGTTTAAATACCACCTTCCATTTAATAGTTAATGATGGGCTACACACAGTTCTCAGTGTTTTGGGGAAAGGAGAGGAAAGAGACACACAAGCCATCTGTCAGTGATACGTACAAAGCTCCCTTAATTCTGTTAGTTAACTATTATTACCCTTTTTATAGTTTGAGGAAACAAGAACAGATTAAATAACTTGCCCAAGGTTACTAAACAAGCAAGTAGCAGAGCCTGGATTGAAACCCAGGAAGTCTGGCTTTTGAGTCCTTAGTATCAACCACTGCGCTGTACTGTGTCTCTATAGTCAATCTTTTAACTTTCACAATAAACCTAAAGGTTGAGAATTAGACTCGCTTTCCAGTTTAAAACAACAACAACGAACCAAAAACTTTGGCAAAGAGAATGATTTCCCAGCTCTGGTTGGTATTAGATCTCAGGCAGTCCAGCTACAGAGCTTGTATCTTTATACCACATTGCCTGCACCTTATTAGTAGTGTAACTTCAGAAGAGTGGTTTGCCACTTCTGAGTTTCTGTATTCAGATTTCCAGAATGAGGTGTATCATAGAACTGTTGAAGATTCAGTAAAGTATGCATTCAGAAGTCTCTGTTTAATGACTGCTAGATAAATGTGTCTCACTATAAAAATAGTTTGATTTCTAATCTAATTGGAGACTTCCAAAACACAACTCATTCATTATCTCTTCAGACTGGTTAATCATGTACTAAAGCAGTTTCATTAAACCTGAAAACTTTTTTCTTCTAGGATCTGTAGTTTATATATCTCTACCAGAAACTACCTCTGTGAGTACTTTTTTCCTAACTGACCAGGTTACTTTAAGGGACTTTTTTTTTCCTTCCTGGGATTTTATATATTTATACCTACCTTGCTATATTTGGCCTTGTTTATTCATAGTTTGTATCTCTGTAATTATGTATGGGTGATGGTTGAACACTAGTCATACTATTTTCTGGCAAAGCATTTGTAGATGCTGTTACACTTGTCCTGATTCTGTTTTACCTAGAGTCTCATCTCCCCATCAGAGCTCATCTTTTTTTCTAAAAGAAAACTAGTATTTCAGACTTAGCTGCTGCACTAAGATCAACTCTCTCCATATGTCACATTATGCTTGACCATCTTTCCTTCAAATTGGATTGTGTTAAGCTTTCTCTTCTGTAAAAATAAGGGCAACCATCTATAAAAACTCGATGAGGAGAATCTCAGCTTGTGTGTACTTCCTACTATCCTTTTTCATATACATAGGCATTAGAAAATTCATGTGTGATTTTGTAATACCATATTGGGATGGTAAAGTATGAGGCAGGAGCTGGTGGTTGGCACAGTGATTAAGACACCACTTGAGATAGTCACATTCCATATTGGATTGCCCAGGATCAAGTTCTGGCTCCACTTATAACTCCAGTTTCCTATGAAGCACACCCTAGGAGGCAGCAGATCATAGTTCAAATACTTGAGTCCCCATCAACCACATAGGAGACCCAGATTGGATTCCTGGCTCCTGTTCCAGCCCTGGCTGTTGTATTTGTTTGGGGAGTGTGAACCAGTGGATGCATGTGGATTTATCCACCTGTCTGTCTCTTGCTCTCACTCTCTATCTGTGCTTTTCAAATAAAAATAAATTTGACAATCCCATGTTAAAAAAAAAAAAAAGTTGAAACATGAAGCAGGTATTTAGTGTAGGGAAAAGCAAAGTTTTGGTGTTTGGATGGAGATAGATGTCATGCATAAAGAAATATTTCCCTTGGGGCTGGCGCTGTGGCTTGGCAGGTAAAACCAGAATCCCATATGGGCACCTATTTGAGACCTGGCTGCTCTACTTCCAATCCAGCTGTCTACTGTAGCCTGGGAAAGCAGTAGAGGATGGCCCAAGTCCTTGGACCCCTACATCCATGTGGGAGACCCAGAGGAAGCTCCTGGCTTCTGGCTTCAGTTCGGTGCAGCTCCTACCATAGCAGCTTTTTAGGGGAGTGAACCAGTAGATGGAAGACTTCTCTCTTTCTTTCTCTGCCTCTGCTTCTCTGTCACTCTGCCTTTCAAATAAATAAATAAATCTTTGAAAAAAAAAAATGTCCAGGATGAAGGATAAGGTGGGGTGAATTGGAATGAAGTTTTAAAAAAATGTTTTATTTGTTAAAAATAAAAGTATTTCCCAAAGAGAAACAACCTTTTAGAACCTAAACTTTCTTGAGCTTTTTTACCTTAAGAACTGTGAAAGATCTGTTTTATTATTTGAATTGCTGTACAGGTTGTCCTGTGGGATGTTTCAGAAGCTAATTTTCTCAAAACTATTGTTTTCCACTTGCAGCTTGTCCACATAGGAGATATTCAGTATCTGAATTGCATTTAGTGTATTAACTGCCTCTCAGAGGATCGATCTCAGGTTACTTTCAGAAGTAGGCTTTTTGCCTCATTCTTTGCTGAAACTAGTTATAAACAAGAGAATGAGTAAGAGAGTAAGAAATACAAATCTTATTTTGAAATTAGGAGAGATCTAAAATTTAAATGTCAACATGTAAAGATCTGACAGTGGATATGGAGTTGGTACCTGACTTAGTATAGCAGAGCAGTCAGGGCTGAGTGCTTACATAGAAGTGCATTGAGATTCAATTGCGTTTGCTTGGGAGGTACTAGGTAATATAGGTGAAAGACAGAAAATTGGGTGTTAGACATGTTTCAGTAGCTGATAGTTCTTACCTAATATCACTTGATGAGGTGACTACCCTGCAAGAAACAGGAGGTATATTTTTTGCAGTGGGGGAGGATCAAGGGAAAAGCAGCACAAGATGGCATAAGTGTTTGGGCTCCTGCCATGTACATGGGAGACCTGGATTAAGCTCCTGACTCCTGGTTTCAGCCTGGCCCGTCTGGGAGAGTGAATCAGAGCATGGAAAACCCATTTTCTCTCTCTCTCTCTCTCTCTCTCTTTGACTTTTAAGTAAATAAAGCCTTAAAATAAATAGATAAATGTTGATTTTTTGGGACTGTTACCCAAAAAATTAGTCTAGGCTTATTGCCCTCCTATCCAGTGGATTTTCCTAGAGAAATAGAAAATACACAGAAAAAAAAAAGACTTGCCGCCCATTCACATATGGTAAAACCCATTAGTTACACCCACTGTATTAGTTTTTCAGGGCTGCTATAGCAAGTTTCTAAAAACTAGATGTCTTATTCTCACAGTTTTGGAGAGTACAGATATAAAATCAGGTGTCAGGAGAGCCATACTCCTCTGAAGGTTGTAAGAACTTTTAGTTTTTGGTGGTATCTGGCAGTCTTTGGCATTCATTAGCCGTGTCACTCTGTGTATCTATCCTTCCATCTTCTACACTAGTTGGACTTAGGGTCACCCTAATCTAGTGTGACCTCATCTCAACTGCAAAGACCTATTTCCTAATAAAGTCACATTTAAAATCAAGAGGATGTGATTTGGGTGGAGGTGGGGGTAATTTTCCAGTTTACAGTCCCTAAACACACATAAACACACACACGCCCTGGATTCTAGGTTTTTTTTTTTTTTGTACTGCATGTTCATTAAAGATGAACAGATAGCCAAAGACCCCATGAGCACCTTACACATAATAAGCATTCCATAAATGATAGCCACTACCATAGTAATAGTATAATCATGGTCCCTTAATGATAGAGGTAATTCTGAGACCTACATCATTAGGCAATTTCGTCATTAGCATATTTACACAAATTAACATCACTAGGTGATACAGTGTTAAGTCATTATATAAATGGAGGAAGCACATGAATACATTCTGAAACTGTAATATGAATATCACAAATGAATTTTTTAGTAGTATTGCTTAGGGGCCAGCATTATAGCATAATAGGTAAAGGTGCCACCCATGACACCAGTATCCCATGTGGATGCCCTTTCAAGTCCCAGCTGCTTTGCTACCCATCCAGCTCTCTGCTAATGGCCCGGGAATAGCAAGGAAGATGGTTCAAGTGCTTGGACTTATGCTACCCATGTGGGAGGTCCCAGTGAAGCTCCTGGCTCAGTCCTGGCCATAGCAGCCACATGGGAAGTGAACCATCAGATGGAAGATACCTGTGTGTGTATAACTCTGATTTTCAAATAATTTTTAAAAAAATGTTGCTTGGGGCTGGCATTGTGGCAGAGCAGGTTAAGCCTCTGACTGCAATGCCAGCATTGGTATGGACACTGGTCCAAGACTGGGCTACTCCACTTTCGATCCATCTCCCTGCTAATGCACCTGGGAAAGCAGCAGAAAATGACCCAATCCTTGGGTTGCTGCACCCACATGGGATACCAGGAATAAGCTCCTTGCTCTTGGCTTTGGTCTGATCCAGCCCTGGCTGTTGCAGCCAGGTGAAAGATCTCTCATTCTCTCTCCCCACTTTGTTTCTAACTCTGCTTTTCAAATATATAAATAAATAATTGTTGCTTATTAGGTATGCTTTAATTTTAGCATTTCTGCTTTAGTGACAATTAGGAATGTGTACATTTCAGTTTGACTCCATTATTAAATTAGTAGTTTTTGAGAAGCTCTCTATGGTAGGACTTCATATCCCAGTATAACAACTCTGTGTGGCCCATAAAATAGTTGTTTTGAAATGCACTTTGGAAAAAGCATCATAGAATAAAAAGTATGTGTTGATTTATAAAGAATCCTTGGTAATGTTTTGTGGTCATTATGTTGCCTTGACTTGATGTTTGAGTAGTTTTTTACATCTGTTTGTATAGCATTAGGAAGAATATTTTTTCAATCAATAGGTTAAGAATCATTTTTAGGTATAATTGGAAGAAATATAGTAATATACATTGCTGAGGTATTTCCATGTTCTCTGTCTTTTAGGACAAAACTTTTGGTCTAAAGAATAAGAAAGGAGCAAAGCAACAGAAGTTTATCAAAGCTGTCACTCATCAGGTTAAATTTGGTCAACAAAATCCACGTCAGGTAAATAATTTATATTTTTATATTATGAGTGTAATAATATATAACATTTGTTACAGATAAAAATATTTGGTATTATAATTTTATTTCCAGATGAAACTTAATTTTAAGGTTTTTTGCATGTTGCCTTTCTTACACAGATGTATATCTTAAATATTCCTGCAAGCCATTTTGATATAGTTCTTTTCTGTTGTAAAAATGACTGCATACTATTCTATAGTACAGATGTATTTTATCTGTTTCAGTACTCACAAGTGATCACTGTGTTTGCAACTCTTCTACAAGAAGTATCTATATGTATTCTTACATGTGGTTATGCTTTTACTGGTATCCCTGTGAGATAAATTTTCTAGTAACTTTCTAGTTCAAGGGAAATGAATTTCTAAATTTAACAGATTTGCCTAATCACTTTCTGTGTTATACATTTTCATCTAGAGTAGGTACTAAAGTTCTTTTTAATGTATTCCAGTCTGATCAGTGTAAAGATGTCTCATTATTGTTTCCCTAACTATTGGAGAGTTTCTTTTCATGTGCTCATTGGCTATTTGGGTTTGTACTTCTGTGACTGGACTATTCAAATCCTTTACTTTTTTGATTTTTTTTTCTTGTCCATTTATGAAAAATACCTTTTGTATACACTGCAGGTAATTGCTGATATTTCAGCTATATTTTGCCATACAACAATTTTTAGTTTTGTCACCTATGTAGTTTTTAACACAGTTGAGTGATCTCTTCTGCCACTAGGCAATGCATGCTTTTCCTAGATTTTTTTTCTATTTTTATTTTCACAATCTACAACTTGTCATATAAATTTATTTTGCATATCCTTAGGTTTGTTTTTCTTTAAATGAATAGCCTTTTATACCATGATCATTTATCACTGAAGTTTGAGCTATATTATGCTCTTATTTCTAGTTCTCTCTTTTCTACTTATTGTGTATCCCTGAGTATCATATTGATTTTTATTATGGAGACCTAGTAATAATTCTGTTACCTATTAAGGCAAGTCCTTTCCCCAGAATATTCTTCCTTCTATTGTTGTTGGCTGTTCTGAGGTCATATGAATTTGGAATTTATTCATTGGCAACTCATGCAAAAATATTTAGCTCTTTTTTCCCTTAAAGCTTTTATAGATCTTTTATGTGTTCAAATTTTATAGACATAGCTGTTTATTTTCTTAAAGGACTTTTTTCACTGTTCTTAATTCCTTGTCCTTAACTTATAGAAACACTTTGTTTTGTTTGTAATTATTTGAAAGGCTTGGGAGTTGGGGAGAGAGGAGAGAAAGAAAGATAGATCTATATCTTATCTTCTGTCATCATCTGGTTCACTCCCCAAATACTCAAAACAGCCAGGGCTGGGCCAGGCTGAAGTAAGGACTGGAAGTCCATCTGAATCTCCCACGTGTGTGGCTGGGCCGGTCTGAACCCAGAAGCCTCAGACATCATCCAGGTCTCCAGCATGGGTGACAGGGACCCAAGTATTTAAACTCTTTAACACAGGAGAGAAGAATTTCTAAAGTGTTTAAATACACATTCATTTTTTTCACCTGAGAATATCAGAATATGTATTTATGAGATAATCTGTATCTGCAATAAATTTCTTTAGGTTGTGCTGACTACATGTCAGTGCCCAACATTTTTCTTTTCCCCCAGCCCAATTCTGGAACCAATAACTTGTTCTTTCAAGCTGCTAATTTTAATAGCCTGGTTTAATAAAATGTGCTGTTAACTCTCAGTATCTGTAAGTTCTGCATCTGTGGAGTCAAACAACTGGGAATCAAAAAGATTTTTTTTTTTTTTAATATTGTTACTGGCATTTACTATGCAGTTAGGCCTATGGTGATTGATGGTTGCCTCCATACTGTACATATACAGACTTTTTGTTGTTATTCCCTGAGCTATTTTACATAGCACTTACATTGTAATCAGTTGTTAGAGGTAGTCTACAAATAAATGTGAGTAGGTTATATGCAAATACTTTGCCATTTCATACAAGGGACTTGAGCTTCCATGATTTGATATCCTCAGGAATTGGTCCTGGAACCAGTCCCACATATGGACATCCATGGACAGCTGTATGCTCAGAACTTGGAGTCAAATAGACTTGGGTATCAGTTGTACAGCAGAAGGACAGTTAACCCTAGTAGGGCTCCTCTGGTGGTTAAATGAGACAAAAATGTAAATTTTCTATTAGACCTAGGACTGTAAGAAGTATTCACTTTCTTCCCTTACTCTCTTTTTCAATCCTATTTCAATCCTATGTTCCCTCTCCATCAAACTTTTTTTCTTCTGGGGGAAGTATTTTGAACGATTTCAGATTTCACAGATCTGGAAAAACCGTAAAATTTGTGGTGGTAGTTAGGTTTTAGAGTACATTGAATATTGTACGTTCGATAATTTCTTGACATGTGGGACTTTATCTGTGAACATGGAGCACTTTAACCACTCACACTAAATTTAGAAGTGAGCAGCAATCCTGCTCTTAGGGCTGAACTAAGGTGAGGTGCCCTATGGCTACAGAGGATAGCTGTACTCTTATGTCTTCTCAAACATGTCTCTTCCTCACACGTAGAGTCAGTGAGGCCAAAAGGATGTACCCACCCAGATTTTTTACACTGCTCCCCAAAACAGCTTAGAGCCCACTCTCAGGACTTACAAAGGCCTATTCCCCTTGCTCATCTCCACCTAGGATTTGCTGTGCTGCCAATGTGCCTGAAGTTGACAAAGGGAGAATTTGTGCAAGGAGGGTAGACAGAGCCTGGGTTTATACCGTTTTTTCCCCCATGCCTTTTACCTACCCCTGTACACATAAGGTAGAATAAAACTGAGAGTGGAAAGAGGAGGAAGAGGAGCTGTGGGCTGACTCAGTAACCACCTTGCTTCAGTGTGAAACTCTGTGGAGCCTGAGCATTTTAAATTTGAACCAGTCCTTCCAAGTCATCAAGTATACATATTTGTAAATTAGTAATACAAACCATGTTTTACTTAACATTATCTTGATTTCTAATGTTTAAATACTTAGACAAATAGTTTGTGGATCTCCATTACTCCTGCTCTTTTCCCACATGTTTGAGGTGGGCCTAGTGAGCAAAGAGTATTTTTAGTAGATTTATATAAAGTAGCTTTTTTTTTTTTTTGACAGGCAGAGTTAGACAGTGAGAGAGAGAGAGAGAGACAGAGAGAAGGTCTTCCTTCCGCTGGTTCACCCCACAAATGGCTGCTATGGCCAGCGCGCTGCGCCAATTCAAAGCCAGGAGCCAGGTGCTTCCTCCTGGTCTCCCATGCGGATGGATGCAAGGCCCAAACACTTGGGCCATCCTGTACTGCCTTCCCAGGCCACAGCAGAGAGCTGGACTGGAAGAGGAGCAACCGGGACAGAATCCTGCGCCCTGACCGGGACTAGAACCTGGGATGCAGGCACCACAGGCGGAAGATTAGCCTAGTGAGCCGCAGTGCCAGTGCTTTTTTCTTTTTAAAAAATGTTTTCGTTTAAACACTTCCACCATGTGGTCAGGGCCCGAATTGGAATATCTTTAACCTTATTACAGCATTTGGCCATTCGTTTCCTAAAATTTCTTCCTTCAACATTTTTTATCCTGATTGCTGCCTACTTCTTTGATGTTTTTTAGTGTTTATAATGGACTGTTTACATCCTGTTCACCCATGTAATGGTATTATTCAAGGAATTGTCCACTACTCTTGGCACTTTTTTGTAATTTGAATAATTTCACATACACTCCAAATTTTAACCAGTTACTATCTAAGCTATTACTTCTAAAATCTTTATCTCAAACCAGACTTTTTCTGGTTTCATGTAATCAGTATCTATATACAACTGCCTTCTAAGTAACTCCACCTAGCTCCTCTGTAAGCATCTCATACTCGGTATATCCAAAACAGATCATCTCTACCTTCTACCCTGAAACCTGTTCCTCCTGTATTCCCTGTCTTGTTTAACAACACTAGCCATGCATATGATAATCCTAGACTCCTCCTCCTTACCCCTCAAGCTCAGCTATTCATTTAATCAGTTATACCTCCTAAAGAGTGCTACCTGTCTTGTTTTTTCTGTCCTCACTACTAATACCCCCATTTAAGCTCTTAACGTTTTCTTGCCTACAACAATTACAATGGCTTCTTTGCCTTCATTCTTAGATTCTGGTTCTATCCTCCACAAAGCTACCATCAGGATCCTTTACAAAATATGACCTGATCTTGTCACTGATTTTAAACTCTTTTAAGTTCTACTTTATCACTACTGATATGGTCCAGATTTCTCATGGATGTTTCTCATACCTTGTCCCTCTGATCCTGGTGTCTGCATTGGCTGGCTCTTTCTGCATTTCTTCTTTGTTGCTCTTCTTTCTTGCTCTTCAGTAGAATGCATCCAGTTTTCAGCTCAATCTGATTTTCTTAGGCATGTAGTCATTCTTTGTTCCCAGATTCCCATATATTATTATACATAGATGTTGACATGTCTGTCTTCCCACTAGGTTCTGAGCTTTAAATAAGATCTTTGTCTTTTCACCTTTGTATTCCCTGTCATCTAACATAGGACCTGACATGTAAATGTCTGGATGACTCTTCTAATGATATTAGGTATGTAAATTGTGTGCCTGGAACTATGTTACATGTTTTGTTTAGTCTCTTGCACTGACCTAGCCCAGTGTTTTCCCACAGGGACACTGTAGGTATTTGGGGTGGTACAATTCATTATTCTGTGGCACTATATGTTCAGAATATTTGCATCTCTGATCTTCAAAATGCACCCACACATTTCTGGGGAATGGGTTGCTTTCATAGGAAAAATGACCCAGGTGAGAACCATTTACTAAAAATGCTGGGCCTGTAGTAAAAGCTTAATGCTTGTTGCTATAAGCTTTTGAATACATATTTTTAACTAGGCATGATACCATTTGTAGAACAAAAAGAATCATTACAAGATATGGCAGTTTTGTTTTATAGTTCAGCCACACATTTATATTTATAAATACTACAAGGCTATTTTAATACTTATGTTAAAAGGTAAAGGCTATATACCTATCAATATGCAACTGTACTTGTTACATTAGTGACTACCATGTATTGAAAAGAACTTTGTAGACCGTCAAATTTACATTTTAAACCTGGGAATATTATAGGTAGCACAAAGTGAAGCTGAGAAGAAATTGAAGAAAGATGACAAGAAGAAAGAATTACAGGAACTAAATGAGCTCTTCAAGCCTGTAGTTGCTGCTCAAAAAATTAGTAAAGGTAAACTTTAAATTTCAGAGGTGTTACATTATCAAATGTAATTTAGGTTAAAAAGTGTTGATTTACTGTGTTTATCTTTTTTAGATTATAAGCCAATTGTGTCTGCTTTGGAAACTGTACCACTTTGTCAAAATTAATGTGCATCAATGGCTTGCTTAGGGCTCCTCTATACAAGGATATTTCAGAAAGTTTGTGAGAAAATGGAATTAAATGATAAGATTTGAGACAGTTGTTTAGTCTCATTGTAGCTCCTTACTCCAGCTTTCTACTAACATAGATCCTGGGGGCAAGCTGTGATAGATAGCTCAAATAATTGGGTTCCTGCTACCTGCATGGGAGACCTGGGTTGAGTTCCTGGCTCCCGGCTTCAGCCTGGCCCAGTTCTGGCTGTTTTGGGGAGTAAACCAGTGGGTGGGAACACTTGCTTTCTCTCTCTCTGCTTCATTTATAAATAAATATAAAATATAAGTTTGTTTTGGTATAAAAAATTTGAAATTCATGTATAGTTTTTCATAATACACATCATTCATGGACTTTTTAGACATCTGATAGGCATGGTTTCAATTTTTTGTGCTGAAATAAATTCATCTTTTCATTCCCATTTTCCATGAAATTTTTGAAGTGCCCTCATATGTGCAAAGTTGTACCTTTGTACAAGTAACTATAATTGCCCCGTACTTAAGGCAAATTTAAGGATTTAGAAAGTCTACCAGTTGATTTATAATATCCAGTCTTTGGGCCGGCGCTGCGGCTCCCTAGGCTAATCCTCCGCCTAGCGGCGCCGGCACACCGGGTTCTAGTCCCGGTCGGGGCGCCGGATTCTGTCCCGGTTGCCCCTCTTCCAGGCCAGCTCTCTGCTGTGGCCAGGGAGTGCAGTGGAGGATGGCCCAGGTGCTTGGGCCCTGCACCCCATGGGAGACCAGGAAAAGCACCTGGCTCCTGGCTCCTGCCATCAGATTAGCGCGGTGCGCCGGCCGCAGCGCGCCAGCCGCGGCGGCCATTGGAGGGTGAACCAACAGCAAAGGAAGACCTTTCTCTCTGTCTCTCTCTCTCACTGTCCACTCTGCCTGTCAAAAAAAAAAAAAAAAATCCAGTCTTTGATAGTAGTCATGGCAAAGCATAGTTGTATAAACTGTCAGTTGCAAATTTTTGGCAGTATTCCTCTATTTATGTGTTTCTCTTGCCTTCTGCCTCATTTACTGCAGTTAGACTAATGACTATGGAATAACCCACGGTTGTGTTTGGTTTCCCATTGCCTGCTGCCTTTCTTAATGAGAAGAAAAGAAACAAAAATAGATTTAAAGTACCACAGGAAGGACTTAAAAGAAATTTCTTGATAAATAAATAAAAGTGATATTTTCCTCTAACATCAGTGAATAGAAAAATCATCATTTAACCAAAAGTAATTACGTGTCACATACAAACTATGCTTTATGATCTAGCCAATGCTGTTTGTCATAGGTGCAGATCCCAAGTCCGTGGTATGTGCATTCTTCAAGCAAGGACAATGTACTAAAGGAGATAAGTGTAAATTCTCTCATGACTTGACTCTGGAGAGAAAATGTGAAAAGCGGAGTGTTTACATTGATGCAAGAGATGAAGAACTTGAAAAGGGTATTTCTTTTAACATTCTCTTAAAAGTGAATACCAGTTGCCTTCGGTTTGTTAACTAAGATATTAACTAACTTGAAGAATATTTCAATTTTAGGATTATGTTTGTAAAAATAATTGGATTTAAGAGTTTTGTTAGGTTATGAATCTTATACAACATTCTCATCTGTTTAAGGAGATAGGTATAATGGAAGCATTAGATAAAATTATTTAATCTTCATAACTCCTTTTATTTAGATACTATGGATAATTGGGATGAGAAAAAGCTGGAAGAAGTAGTGAACAAGAAGCACGGTGAGGCGGAAAAGAAAAAACCAAAAACTCAAATAGTATGTCCTTTTCTTGAATTGAGTTGCTGTGGTATTTATCATTAGACAGAATTATGTGGCAAGGTATTTGCTGCTATTTTCTACTGCATTTTTCTTTTTAAGTTGTTGGGAAATTTCATTTCATCAAAATAAGGTGCATGTTTTTTGGGTGGGATTTTGTGAGCTATATTTGATGATATTAAATTCTTCAGAAAAAGCTTTTGAAAGTCATGTAATACTGAAGTCTTTTAAATGTCGTTTTTCTGAGGATTTTACTTCCCTGAATATGGGTTGAATTCAATCATATTCAGATAGGGATTCTTTTCTTATTTTTGTTATAATGAATGGAGATGCGTTAAACAAACCCACTTAATTAAATTAATTAAATGCTTTGTTTTGATGCAAAGAAGTTTTTGATTACAAAACTGCACTTTTTTTTTTAATGATTTTTTGTTTATTTATTTGAAAGGCAAAGTTATAGAGAGGGGAAGAGATAAAGACAGATCTTCTATCCACTGATTTACTCCCCAAATGGCTGCAGTAGCTGGGACTGGGCCAGGCCAAAGCCAGGAGCCTGAACTCCATCCTGGTCTCCTATGTGGGTGCAGAGATCCAAGCACTCGGGCCACCTTTCACTGCTTTCTCAGACTTATTAGCAGGGAGCTGAATTGGAAAGGGAGCAATCAGGATATTACTATGTACAAATTCCAAAGTGAATTTTTGGTGGGTGGTGGCTCTAGTATTCCAGAAAATGTACCTCTAAGGATTATTGAGTATTTTCTCAGACTTTGCATTGATGTTGACATACTCATCTATAATCTCATTATAGTGAAAAATCTTAGTGTGCTAGAAAAATTCTAAAATGTTAGTTGCACAAAACTTTTTTTTTAAGAGAAATCCTGTTGGTTACTTTTTCCTTATTCGTAAAGCTTATGACTACAATCTCCAGTACAGTTGTATTTTGCCCCTCTATTCATGTTTTGAAAGGTACCTATACTTTATGTTCCTTTTGTGCCTTGTGCCTTATGCCCTTGTGACTCAGATGTAAGAAATTTCCTATAATGTCAGGTAAATCAAATAGTGTTTATATAGTTACTGTATTGATTAATTTTTAGGAACAATAAGAACAAAGTAACATTTAATCCATTTATACTTTTTAAAAAGCAAACTTTGGGATTATATATATAAAGAATAACAAGCAACTTTTTGTATAATTCAGAATGCAAAACAGTGACTAAAATAGAATAAATATTAATCTTCTCTAAAGAGAATATGCCATTGTTTTAAAATAAATTTTTATGTGTATTTCTGTACATAAGAGTATTCTCTACCTAGGTGGTTTAGCCAGAGGGTATGAATAAGATGTATTTATTCCATATACTTAACCATTGACCTTGGAAATAAATGACACTGAGCCACTAGTGAATAATATTGTCTCTATAGGTATGCAAGCATTTCCTTGAAGCCATTGAAAACAACAAGTATGGCTGGTTTTGGGTTTGTCCTGGAGGGGGCGATAATTGCATGTATCGCCATGCACTTCCTCCTGGATTTGTATTGAAAAAAGACAAAAAGAAAGAAGAGAAAGAGGATGAAATTTCATTAGAAGATCTAATTGAAAGAGAGGTAACTAATATTTTTCCTACCACTAAAAAAATAAGAAGTATTGTGGAATTCTAACAGTTACCGTTTGGAGGCAATAGCATATTATTATGAAAGGGGAAAAATATTGTGACATTTTCCCAAAATTTCCCGTACTTTGATTCTTATGTATCTAAAATGTAAATCGAGGCAGGTCAGTAATTTTTGAATTTGTTAAACGGTTTTTTTCTGACTAGCTAGTGGGTTGTCAAATTGCCCGTAAGACTGAGTTATCAAAAACACTTAGTCTCTTCTTAGATTGAATATATAGTTTATATCTTTTCTCTGGTGCCATTTGTCCCCCACTGTAATACTAATTAGCACATATATAAGAGATCACCTTGTTTTAAAAAAAAAAAATTATTTATTTATTTATTTGAAATTTGGAGTTAGAAAGAGAAGGAGAGGCGGGAGGTGCTGTCTTCCGTCCGCTGGTTCACTCCCCAGTTGGCCACAACAGCTGGAACTATGCCTATCCAAAGTGAGGAGCCAGGAGCTTCTTCTGGGTCTCTCATGAGGGTGCAGGGGCCCAAGGACTTGGGCCATCTTCTACTGCTTTTCCAGGCCAGAGAGCTGGATTGGAAGTGGAGCAGGCAGGACCCGAACCAGCACCCTTATGGGATGCCAACACTGCAGGTGGCGGTTTTATGTGCTACACCACAGCACCGGCCCCAGAAGGAGATCACTTATTCCAGTTTTTCATTTATTTTTATCATTATTCCTGGGTTCTAAATACTAATTTTGCTGATACAGGAGGATGCATCTATGTTGTGTAAACACTTTGTGTTGAGATTACATACATTTATGATAAACAGACATGTTTGATTTCTCACATAATGGATATATAATAATGGATATAATAGTACTATAATAGAAAACATACACTTATGAGTAAGGTATATTTGAGCTTGTGTCCTAGTTCTGCCTCTTGTTAGCTATTAATCTTTCGTAAATTTCCTATCACCCACTGTTAGCTTATTTGTGTAGATCAATGTATTAGCATAAATGTGTAAATCATTTAATACTAAATACCAGGCTGAAGTTCAGCAAGTATGAAGGGGTTGGAAATTGTGTGTCATGGAAAACTACACATGACTTCAAATTTTTTGCTCCAAAATAAACTTAGTTCCGTTTTACACAAACTTTTTGAAATCCCCTTATGTGACTTTTTTTATCTATTTATTACTCAATTATTGGCCCTGAGAAGCAGTTGATTTTTTTTCTGTTTAGTTTTATTTCTCTCCTGAGAAACACAAATGAAATTTGATACTGCTGTGGTATTCTTTATATTTATTGTTTTTTAATATTGCTTATGTTAAAAAATTTTTTCATCATAAATGTTACTACTCACATTCAGTGCTGAGAAGATAGCTAGCTCAGAATAATCTATTTTAACTATCTGTGTCTGTGGACACTCATTTTCCCAATTCTCCTATAAAACAAAAGTAAATTTATTCCAAATTTAATGTCTTCAGGATAGTCATAAGCAGATGTTAATTGTATTAAGAGAAAGCTGCTATTAAACCTACTGTAGATCACTTTTGGAGGAAAAATTAACTCTTTATATTTGCAGCGTGCTGCCCTAGGCCCAAATGTTACCAAAATCACTCTAGAATCTTTTCTTGCATGGAAAAAAAGGAAAAGACAAGAAAAAATTGATAGACTTGAACAAGATATGGAAAGAAGAAAAGCTGACTTCAAAGCAGGCAAAGCACTAGTGGTATGTGTCAAATTCCCACAGTTGATTCTTGTTTGATTTTATAATTTTTGGGTCATACAAGATTTCACCCTTATGTAATCATGTGAATGTCTAAAATCAGTAATTAAGAAGTTTTTGAATTTTGGCTGATTTTATATTTATGTCTTACTAGATCAGTGGTCGTGAGGTATTTGAATTTCGTCCTGAATTGGTCAATGATGATGATGAAGAAGCAGATGATACCCGTTACACCCAAGGAACAGGTGGTGATGAGGTAAGAGGAAAGTTTTCTCCTCATCTGCTTATGTGTAGGAAAGAAACCATTGAGACAGTAGAGCAGCATGGTGAAAAACGCCAACACTAGAGCCAGAGTGGCTCAGTTCAAATCCTTAGGCTGTCAGTGGGAAATTACTTTGGGCCTCCATCTGTGTGTAACTTGGACATAATGCTAATCATCCATCACAGTGCTTGTGAGAATTAAATGAGTTTAAAGTCTTTTTTTGTTTAATACTTTTAAAAGAGCAGTGGTGAGAAAGAGGATGAATTAGAAAGTGCAGAGTTGGGAGTGTAAGAAAATAGCAGAATCACTCGGGAGCAAATTTAGTTATCACAGGTATACTGTTGACTTTTTGTGTAGTTGTCATAAAATTTTAGCCTCTGAGTTCCAAGAGACTGTTATAATGTGATGTCAGAGGAAAAAGCTTCACATTTGGCATTGCTGTTCTTTTTTTAAGAACAAAATTGAATAGTGGCCACACTTTTTTTTTTTTTAACTTGGTATCAGTGATAATTTTGTTTCATTAAGACCAAAGTAAAACTAATTTATGAGGGGTCTTTTTTTATTTTTTTGACAGGCAGAGTGGACAGTGAGAGAGAGAGAGAGACAGAAAGGTCTTCCTTTTTGCCGTTGGTTCACCCTCCAATGGCCGCCACAGCCAGCGCGATGCAGCTGGTGCATCGCACTGATCTGAAGCCAGGAGCCAGGTGCTTCTTCTGGTCTCCCATGCGGGGTGCAGAGCCCAAGCACTTGGGCCATCCTCACTGCCTTCCTGGGCCACAGCAGAGAGCTGGCCCGGAAGAGGGGCAACCGGGACAGAATCCGGCGCCCCAACCGGGACTAGAACCTGGTGTGCCGGCGCCACAAGGCGGAGGATTAGCCCATTGAGCCGTGGCGCCGGCCATGAAGGGTCTTTATGCGGTGGCTTACTAGGTTAATCCTCCGCCTGTGGCACCAGCATCCCATATGGGCGCCGGTTCCAGTTCAGCTCTCTACTGTGGCCCGGGAGGGCAGTAGAGGATGGCCCAAGGGCTTAGGCCCCTGCATGAGAGACCAGAAAGAAGCACCTGGCTCCTGGCTTCGGATTGGCGCAGCGCCAGCTGTAGCGGCCATTTGCGGGGTGAACCAACAGAAGGAAGACCTTTCTGTCTGTCTGTCTCTCACTATCTGTAACTCTACCTGTCAAATTAAAAAAAGTAAAACTAATTTATGAGAATACTATTTTTATTTGTAACAATTTTTTTTTCTCTGTTGTTAAAGGTTGATGATTCAATGAGCGTTAATGACATAGATTTAAGCCTGTACGTCCCAAGAGATGTAGATGAGACAGGTATTACTGTAGCCAGTCTTGAAAGATTCAGCACATATACTTCAGATAAAGACGGTAAGTGTGCTAATTTTTGTATAATTCTGAGAAATAGGAAGCTGTCTAAAGGGGATTAGACCAGGCTTAATAAGCTTGGATGTTTTTCAGTTAACTAGCTGGTAACCTGTGGTTTGGCTGTACACAAAAGTAGAAATGAGTAGCAGAGGCTGTAGAAATACAGTGAGTGGCGTGGTGAATGTTGAAGCTGTTAACTGAAACTGGAAGGGAAGAAAAGGAAGTTTGCAAATGTAACTAATGAAATCAGTTTGGGACCTCTTGAATTCAAGATTTATTTTTGGCTATCAAAAGTGACATTGTCTGGGATCCTTTCTAACATTACAGAAGAAAATTTAGAAAGTCATCTGAATTGGTACTAGAGAATAAATGAGCTCACTCAGGTAAATAGCATAGAATAAGAACATTTTGGAACACATTGCAAGGGACCAGCATTATGGCACAGCCCTTAAAGCCGCTGCCTGTGATGCTGTCATCCCATATGGAGGCCAGTTCGCGTCCCAGCTGTTTGCTTCCAATCCAGCTCCCAGTTAATGAGTCTGGAAAAGCAACAGAAGATGGCCCACGTGATTAAGCCCCTGCAAACCAAGTTGGAGACTCAGATGGAGTTCCAGGCTTCTCCCTTCAGCCTGGCCCACCTGGCCCAGCCCTGGCTGTTGCAGCCATCTGGGGAGTAAACCAGCAGATAGAAGATCTCTTTTTGTGTGTAACTCTGCCTTTCAAGTAAATAAAATAAATCTTTGTACACAAAAATAGAAAGATATCTGTGTGTATAACTCTGTGTTTCAAATAAATAAGATAAATCTTTTTACAAATTAAAAAAAAAAACTCACTGCAAGCATCATTTAGGGTAGGCAGAGGAGAACAGGCTTAGGAAAGATACTGAGAAATAAAAGATTCGAAATAAAAGCTTCTGAAAAATAAATACGATGATTTGTTAATAAATATGAGTTGTCAAAATTAGGAAAGGAGTTACAGATTCAGGGTGTTTTCATCAGGACTGTAGTGATTTGAGAAATGAAAAAAATGAGGGCAAATCCTACTTAGAGAGGGAAACATTGTCACGGGACTGACTTTTGGATACAGGAGACCTAGATACATGTGTAAGTCAGAGAAAAAGATCTGATAGAGTAAATCAGATCTGATAGAGTAAATCTGATAGAGTAAATACTGGGGGAAGAAAAAATCTGATAGAGGAGGAGAAATTGAAGATGAAAAGAGCTTGGGACGGATATTTGGTGCAGCTTGGGATACTCACATCCCACATCAGAGTTGCTGGTTTATCTGCTTCTGATCCAGCTTCTTGCTAATGTACACCCTGAGGGGCAACAGGTGATGGCTTGAGTACATGGGTCCTTGCCACCACATGGGAATTTCAGACTCCTGGTTTTCACTTTGCTTGGCCCTGATGGCGGGCATTTGGGAAGTGAATCAGCAGATGGAAAAACTTTATCCGTCTGTCTACATGTCTCTTTACTCTTGAAATAAAATGAAATGAATTAATTTTCTTCAAACAAAGGTTATTTTAAAACAAGACCTTGGGGCCGGCGCCGCGGCTCACTAGGCTAATCCTCCACCTTGCGGCGCCGGCACACCGGGTTCTAGTTTGAGTCAGGGCGCCGGATTCTGTCCCGGTTGCCCCTCTTCCAGGCCAGCTCTCTGCTATGGCCCGGGAGTGCAGTGGAGGATGGCCCAAGTACTTGGGCCCTGCACCCGCATGGGAGACCAGGAGAAGCACCTGGCTCCTGGCTTTGGATCAGCGCCGTGCGCCGGCCGCAGCAGCCATTGGAGGGTGAACCAACGGCAAAGGAAGACCTTTCTCTCTCTTTCTCTCTCTCTCTCACTATCCACTCTGCCTGTCAAAAATTAAAAAGAAAAAAACAAGACCTTGAAATGTAAATAATGATTAAGTAGGTGTGTTTGGAGATGAGGTTTTGTTGGTATAATTTATGTCTAATTGTACCATGAGTACATGAGGGGTTTGAAGAGAGGTAAAAGTTTGATATGCTTGGTGTGGGATAAAAAGGTAGGAGTAGTAATTAAGCCAAACCCTAAAGGAGAAAAGGACACAATTGATAATTTGAAAAGCTGCCTTCCCTCCTGAGATCTGAGAATACTGTCAAGCGTGTTGCTTCACCAACATGCAGACTAAATTGCTTCTTTTAAAAGAAGTAGAGCTTTGGTGACAGTACGCACAATTACAAATATTTCAGAGGTTATAATCACAGGACTGTATTAGACATGTTTTAAGCTGCTACAATTTGAAGTTAGGCTGATAAAATTATTTGTGTGCATATTGGTGTCATTTAACAAAAAAAAGGCAAAATTTTTGTTAGTCACTTAATGGTCTCTGAAGAAAAGTAGCTGCATAGCTCTGTGTTCTTTCTTAACAATTTAACATGATAGATTGGTCTGATTTCACTAACATTGCAGCTAGTGTGATTTAACTATTTGAAAAACCAAAAACCAATTGCTAATATTACAAACATTTTTGGTTCCATAATGATTTAGTCAAACAAAATACTACATGGATGTTGATGATTTTAAAACCTAGTTGCTAGGTTAGGTAGGGTACACAGTTATACAAGATTTGTCTTACCCTCAAATGTATAAACCATTATGCAAACGTCTAGTTAAAGTATTTCATAGCAGATATATAATAGCAAATAAGCTCAAAAATTGTTTTTAAATATTTATTTCATTTATTTGAAAGAGTTACAGAGAGAGCGATATCTTTGATCCGCTGGTTCAGTCCCCAAATGGCCGCAATGGCCAGCGCTGAGCTGATCCCAAGCCAGGAGCCAGCAGCTTCCTCCAGGTCTCCTAAGTGGTTGCAGGGGCCCAAGGACTTGGGCCATCTTCCACTGCTTTCCCAGGTGCATCAGCCGGGAACTAGATTGGAAGTGGAGCAGCCAGGACCCGAACCGGTGCCTACATAGGTTGCTGGTGCTGCAGGCCAGGGCTTTAACCTGCTGCACCACAGTGCCTGTCCCTCAAAAACATTTTTGCTAGAGTAATTACAAGGAAAAATTTCATAGAAAAAGGACAAGAGGAAATATAATTAGTTTGTGCTGTCAGTTGCCAGTGGAATAATGTATGTTGTTTCTAGGCCTTATTAACTTATATTTTTATTTTTAGAAAACAAATTAAGCGAAGCTTCTGGAGGTAGGGCTGAAAATGGTGAAAGAAGTGATCTGGAAGAAGACAATGAAGGGGAAGGGCAGGAAAATGGAGCCATTGATGCCGTTCCTGTTGATGAAAATCTTTTTACTGGGGAAGATTTGGATGAACTAGAAGAAGAATTAAACACACTTGATTTAGAAGAATGACACCAAGCAAGTCAATGACAAAATTAAGTCAGCTCAACGTGAGTTGAAATTGACTACATTAATTTTTTTCCGCCTAGAATCAACAGGATGTTTGTTTCTCATGCTGATTCTGGAGGGTTTGTTCTCCAAAAAAGGAATATTCTCCCTACGTCTTCTCTTCTGACTTTGACTACATCTCATAGTAAGTTCAGAGTAGTTCATGATAAATTGAAAATATAATGGTCATTGCAGAAAATGATTGATTGTTGTAACTGTCCACTCAAGTAGGAATTGTAACTGCTTTTTCAGCTTTTGGTTCTCATTGGGCATGTGTTATTCCCTAAACAACATAAATTTACTTTAAAATACCCTTCATTTGATGCAGTTTTTAGTGAGTGATTTCATTTCCTTTGTATTTATATGTTTAAAAGACTGCCTGAATATGAGAACTGTACTTCATAAAGGAAACTGCATATGCAGATTCAGTATTGTATATCTTTGGACAAGTAGATGGACATTTAAAATGGGACTTTAATCTGACAGGATCAGTTATAATGCCCGTTGTTAAACTGTTTAAAAGTTTTCCCTCTTCTTTTTTGCCAATAAAGTTGTAAATAAAGACCGTCATACATTAAAATTAAGTATGGGCCTTCGTTTTATTTTTTCTGTGAAAATTTTCTTAACATTTTTAGCTTCAGGATTTTAACTAGGTATCATATAGTATCACATAAGGCAGGATACTTAAGTTATCTTAATAACTACACAGAACCATGTAGAGTACTGATCGTGCTATGAGTTTAATACTTAGCTTCCAAAAGAGACTGTAGACAGTGTTATATGAAAAGGTATTTCTTGAAATTAATTAACCTAATTAAAAAGCAACTGATAATTTAGCCAAATACTACTTAAGAATCGTTGCTAAGAACCATGTGTTAAAATAGTGCATATTAAAGTTCGATTACAGTTGGGAAGAAATTGAACAAATTCACCAGAAAACTTTGGGCTGAAGGTCTTTGGGTAGTAGCACATTTTAAATGGAAGTAATTTGTTAATGACATACCTTTTTAACCATCATTGTATTGTTTTTTTTTTTTTTTTCTAAATAATACTGTGGTTCTTTTGTTATTTGCAAATATAAGTGGATTTTAAGGTTACTAAGATAATAGCTTAACTGAAGTGGTAAGTGACCTAAGATCCAGCCTCAGGTAAATTGTAGGATTTTTTAAATTTCTAGTTTCTTTGTTCTTTATTTGCATGTAAAAATTAAAACTAAATGATCTCTGAAGTGCTTTTAAATTGTAAAACGTAAGACAACAGGGTTGTAAATCAAAGTTGATAAAGAAATTGACTTCCTAGCTATTCAATACTAGTAGTACTATAATTTGCACTTTTCAAATATAGGCTGTCATAGGCTAAGGTTTTCTTCCCATCTGTGGTAAAATTGTACTTACATACTTCATATATAAAAGAGACTGCTTGAGTTTTAAAGTTTATATTCATGATATATTTGTTCCATTCTTTTTGTGAAAAACCTTAGATTTCTTTTAAAGCTAAGGGAGATGGAGAGAGGCTGGTATATGTCTATGCTGTCCAAAAATTTAAAAAACAAACAAAAAAAAGATTTATTTGAAAGAGTTACAGAGATAGAGGGAGAGACAGAAAGATCTTCCATTGGTTTACTCCCCAGATGGCCTCAATGGCTAAGGCTGGGCCAGGTCTGAGACAGAAGCTTCTTACAGGACTCCCACTTGTATGGCAGGGCCCCAGACACTTGGGCCATCTTCTGCTTTTCCCAGGCCATTACTGGGGAGCTGGATTGGAAGTGGAGCCCAGGGAGCAGTGCTGTGGCGCAGCAGGTTAAAGCCCTGGCCCCAGTACCAGCATCCCATGCGGGTGCCAGTTCGAGTCCTGGCTATTCCACTTCAGATCCAGCTCTCTGCTATAGCCTGAGAAAGCAGTGGAGGATGGCCCAAGTCCTTGGGCCCCTGCAACCACTTAGGAGACCTGGAGGAAGCTGCTGGCTCCTGGCTTGGGATCAGCTCAGCGCTGGCCGTTGCGGTCATTTGGGAGTGAACCAGCGGATGGAAGACCTTTCTTTCTCTGGCTCTACATCTCGCTGTAGTTCTTTCAAATAAATAAATAAAAAAAAAAGAAGTGAAGCCCATAAGGTATGCAGGCATCATAGGCAGCAGCTTAACCCACATCACAACACTGACTGCAGAAAAACTTAAATGTTACTGCCTTATTTAATAATGAAACATTTTCAGAATGGTCTAAAGAGCTTGAGCCTTTTAGAAGCTGTAACCCAAGGCAGCATTGTGGCATAGTAGGTAAAGCTGCCACCTGCAACTCTAGCATCCCATATGAATTGTTGGTTCATGTCCTAGCTGCTTCACTTCCAATCCAGTTTCCTGTTGATGGCCTGGGAAAAGCAGTGGAGGATGGCCCAAGTGTTTGGGCCCCTGCTACCCATGTAGGAGACCCAGGTGAAGCTCCTGGCTTTGACTTGGCCTGGCCCTGGCTATTGGGGCTATATGGGGAGTGAACTGGTAGATGGAAGGGAGGTGACTTTCACGTAAATAAGTAAAAATCTTTTAAAAATTAGAAAAAGCTATAACTCAAACAATCCTTTTATCATCTAAAATTTAAGAGTTTGTATCAAATGGAAGTTAATCATTTAGTTTAGACCTGAATTTTGGGGGTTTCTGCCCCCCCACACACACACCCTTCCCACATGGAAGGTAGGTCTGTATAAACAAAAATATGCTTGGAGGCTTTTAGGTGTTTATTTTCAAGCATCATGACTTCGTTGTAAATATTTTTTGATTTTGAAAACCAGGTTTTCTTTAGTAAGTGAGTCAAAGGAAAAATGCTTCAATATGGAGGTAGTTACTGCTACCTACCTACCTGTCTTTAATTCTTAAATAGCCTTTGTTTATCTTATCTATCGTGCTCTGAGGCAGTCACTTCATGATTCTGATTATCTTTGCTCAGAAAATGCAAAGGCATTTTAAGCTAAGAAAATCAAAATGGAGGCCAGTAGAAATAATTTTGTTTATGGTACAGTTACTCTATATTATTAGTACAGCTAATCTGGAAGTGACTAATTTGTCAAGTCTATTTCCTTTTATTCTGAAAAATGAGATTGTTTTCCCAAATGTAAAAGCTTTTCATTTTCTCCTTAGTATCTATGAAATTTCCACTGTCTACACTCTTTCTATCCTATTGTCAACAACTATTACAGCATGTAATAATGCCATGTTTTCCAGAATCTTTCTAATTCATTATAGTTATATTGTAGACTTGACTTTCTTTGCACAGAAGGCTTATCAAATACTGTGTCCATAATGTTCTGATGTAAGTTGTGTAATTTGGCAAATTTTTTTTAATATTTGATGTAGTAGTCAACTGAACATTAAGTGATTTAAAATGTAATAATAATGAAACTAATGGAAGAAAGGTTTAGATAAAGATCATTAAGAAAGTTTTGCACCTATCCCCACAGAAGTTTATACAAATGATTATTGGTATTACTGTATGTTTTATTCTGGGTAGTTTATTTTGTATAAAGAACTTTCAGGATTACACACTACAAATCCGTTACTCCCTATGAAAAGTAAAGAACTGATTCAGATATAAATACTATTATGTTAATGCTTGTGGGTACTTAGCACACTGTTCATATCTCATGAAATCAAATACATATTTCAATGAATGAGCACTAAGGAATACCAAATAAGAGGATGAACTGTCAAAATTTAGTTTGGGGTTTTTGTGTTTTCTTAAAGTATAAAGTATATATCCTACTGATAATTGCAGTGTTTTGTGAATAAAGATAATACCTAGTTTGTCAATAGTCGAAAGTACTAGGAACTGACCTCTTAATTAAATGTAGAATATCACAATATCCACAAAATTTTATTCCTTCAGAAACAAACCTTAATGAAATGTTAGTATAAAATGTGTTTTCATATCTTCTGCCACCTTTCTTAATGCTGTTTTCCCTTTTATTAATTGCTGTTTCTTAATGTGGAAAGAGAAATGATGGCTAGTTTTCATTCATTTAGCTAAGATATTTTTGTGCATTTTCACATATGTATATTGAGCACCATAGATAGTATGTGACATTTAAATACATGGTCTCTACCTAGTTTGAGTATACATTTTAGAAGGGGAATAATAACCACTGCAAGGTGGAAGGGGTAAGTGCCTAACCATTAATATGGATGCCTTTTCAATCAGACTATAGGAAAACCTTTCAGTCATGTTACATTCAGATTTAATTGAATGTTTAAAAAAAAAAAAACGAAGATGTTCCTATGAAAATACTGTGTCAAAAGGCATTGAACACTTAACATTTTTTGTCAGTCTTGTCTAGGATATGCCTGTTTTTTTTGTTTGTTTGTTTGTTTGTTTGTTTTTAAGATTTATTTATTTGAAAGACAGAGTTAGAGAGGTAGAGACAGAGAGAGAGGTCTTCCATCTGCTAGTTCACTCCCGAGATGGCCGCACCGGCCGGAGCTGTGCTGATCCAAAACCAGGAGGCAGAAGCTTCTTCCAGGTCTCCCACGTGGGTGCAGGGTCCCAAGGACTTGGCCCATCTTCTACTGCTTTCCTAAGCCATAGCAGAGAGCTGGATCAAAAGAGGAGCAGCTGGGACTAGAACCGGCACCCATATGGGATGCTGGCGCTTCAGGCCAGGGCTTTAAACCACTGTGTCAACAGTGCCAGCCCTTAGGATATGCCTGTTTTAAAAGAACCATGTATCAGTTTCATTCCAAATGAGCCGCTGTTTCATTTCTCCTGTGACTCCTTTAAACCATATTTTCATCAGTCTTAAGAAACTATTTCAGAGACAAAAGGCATCTGTATGACTTTTTTACTGTACATTTTAAGAATTTTATGGTATTTAATTGGTATTTATTTTGAATAATATGACTATAGTATGTGTGGATATATAGTATCAAAGAATATATAATTAAAAGTAAATAACAAATCTCTTAAGTTAGAAGTGTAGTATAGTAACACGATAGTTGTGTAGTTCACTTCATGATTAGGTATTATTGTAAAGGGGGCGGCACTGTGGCATAGAAGGTAAAGCCTCTGCCTGCAATGCTGGCATCCCATATATGTGCCAATTTGGGTCCCGGCTGCTCCACTTCCTATCCAGCTCTCTGCTAATGCTCCTGAGAAAGCAGCAGAGGATGGCCCAAGTCCTTGGGTCCCTGCACCCATGTGTGAGACCCCAAGGAAGTTCCTGGTTCTTGCCTTCGGCCTGGCCCAGGCCTGGCCATTGTGGCTGTTTGAGGAGTGAACCAGCAGATGGAAGATCTCTCTTTGTATCTCTGCCTTTAAAAATAAATAAATAAATCTTTTTTTTTAAGGAAAGGTATTATTGTATAGATATTTCACTTAAAAATGAGAAATGTGGAAGAAGTAGAATCCGTGGCATTAGGAATGTTCATCCTTGTGTTTTTACACAATACTGAAGAGTGGAAAATAAAGATTTTAGTACCAAAATCCTTTTTTGATAAGTAATTTAATAAGTTAACATTTAATTGAAATAGACAAATAGATAAAAATAAATTTAATTCCATTTTCCATGAACTTCTTGAAGTACCCTTGTAGAAGATGAAATAAGGTGAACTTTTCTTGAAGAAAGAACACCAAATAGTATACTTCAGTTGTTGTCTTCCAGAAATAGTGAGTTTGTGCTTTCAAAGGAATGAATATAAGTATAATAAAACATCTATAACAAAATGTCTTTCTGGGCATTTGAATTAAACAAGACTTGTTAATATGTTAGTATGAAGAGAGAGAGAGAGAGGTAGATATTTACCACTATCACCACCCAGAATCAAAAATATGCCATTCAGGTAGTAAGAAAAAGCAAAATTGTGATGTAAATTGTTCTGATTTTGCCTATTGACATTTGAAAGCTAATGGTACTTTGTAGCCAACTTGTCTTAAGCTTGATTATTACTTAGGAGTTTTGTGTACTACCTTGAACTCTGCCTGTTTATTGGGAGTCAAATGAAAATAACAAGTTTGGGTTTTGTTTTGTTTTGTTCTGTTTTGTTTCTTAGGTTTCAGTGAGGTTCTTAAATGCATAATGGAAGGATTAAACTGCTCTTTCTTCCTAAACCAGAAAAGCATCTTTTGCATCTCTTCATCTTCTCTTCCCTTTGATAGTTGAAGATTAGAAGACTGAATGCAGAATTGTCAGGACTTGCCCAGAGTCAAACATAAGCACAAGAAAAAAGTTGTGTGCCAAGGAGATTTCAGAGGCTTTGACAGTAAATGTAGGCCATTGACAGGTTTATTCTTGTACAGCTTGTATTTTTCTATCTGATTTATTATATAACTGGATAAGAGTCACAATACTTGCCTGTAGGAATGAGAATGAAATCTTCTGTGAGAAATAGGATATTTTGGAATTTGTTGTGCAATGACTTTTACATGAAGACTTTGCCAAATAAAAGTGAAATATATTTTTTCAAAATGTGAACTTACATAGTGATTTATTAACATCAAAACAGAAAAACCTTGGGGTCAGCAACTGGCGTAGCAGGTTAAGCCACAGCCTGCAACTCTGGCATCCTATATGGATGCTGGTTCAAGACCCAGCTACTCCACTTCTGATCCAGCTCCCTGCTAATGCACCTGGAAAAGCAGCGGAGGATGGCCCAAGTCCTTGGGTCCCTGCACACATATGGGAGACCAAGAAGAAGCTTCTGGCTCCTGGCTTCAGCCTGTCCTAGGCCTGATCATTGCGGACATCTGGGGAGTGAACCAGCGGATGGAAGATCTTTGTCTCCCCTTCACTCTCTCTGGAACTCTTGACTTTCAAATAAATTTTTTAAAAAAACCTTTAAAATAAATTAATTAATTGAGCAGAATAAGCCAAATTTGAGAGAGAAATTGGTTGTGACTGATTAATTCCTCTGATAAAACTAGTTTTGAAGAGATCTTTACTAAACTTTTTAAACCGCTTTATTGCTAAACATTTTTAAAGTGTGTAACTTGGTGTTTGACAAATATATTTGTCTAGGAAACCATAATCACAATTGTAAAATAATGCTCATAGTCAGCACTTCCCTAAAGGATTCCTCATGCCCCTTTGTATACCTTTCCTCCTCAAATAGACTACATCCCCAATAATTTATATTTTTAATGCAAGTGGAATCATATGTATTTTTCCTTTCTTTTTGTTTTGTTTATTTTCACTCTGTCATTATTTGGAGATTTACCTGTGTTACTGCATTGATCAGTAGTACATTTCTGTAAATTGCTAAATAGTATTTCTTTGTATGGACAGAACAGTTTGTTTCTCCATTCACTTTTTGTTGGATGTGAGTTTCCAGTTTGGGATTATTACAAATAAAGTCAGTATGAACAGTCATGTACAAGTCTTTGAGTGAAAATGTAATTTCATTTCATTGGGGTAATGAGTGTGGAATGTTCATATGTTTTAAATTTTTAAGAAATTTCCGGGGCTAGCATTGTGGTGCATCAGGTTGAACCACTGCCTGCAGTGCTGGTGTCCCATTTGAGCACCAGTTCAAGTCCCAGTTGTGCTTCCTGTTCAGCTCCCTGCATGTGGGCCTGCAAGTACAAAAGAGGATGCCCCAAGTGCTTGGGCCCCTGCCACCCATGTGAGAGACCTGGGTGGAGATCCAGGCCTAGCCCAGCCCCAGCCCCTGCAGCATCATCTAGGGAGTGGGCCAGTGCACAGAGGATCCTGTTTCAGCCTCTCTGTGTGTAACATTGTCTTTCAAGTAGATAGGTGAATCTTTTTAAAAACAGAAAAAAAAATTTTGCAGTGTTTTCCAAAGTTGTTATACCATTTTATATTCACAACAGCAGTTTATACATCTTCACTAACACTGGATTTGATCAGTTTAAGTCTATAATAAGTTTTTAGTTAAATTTTATATGTAGTCCAAAGTAGACTGGAGTTCACACTTTTTGCATATTGTGAACAGACCTAACTGTTCTGGCACCATTTGTTGAAAAGACTGTTCTCTGCTGAATTTGCACTGTGTACCTGTTAAAAACAACTGACCATCAATCAGTAGTTCAATGGCTTTCTAAAACTTTGATTCATTTATCTGTCTGCGTTAATACCAGGTGCTTCTCCTGGTCTCCCATGGGGTGCAGGGCCCAAGTACTTGGGACATCCTCCACTGCACTCCCGGGCCACAGCAGAGAGCTGGCCTGGAAGAGGGGCAACCGGGACAGAATCCGGCGCCCCGACCGGGACTAGAACCTGGTGTGCCGGCGCCGCAAGGCGGAGGATTAGCCTAGTGAGCCGCGGCGCTGGAGGAATACCATGGTATTTTCTAAAAATTTTAATTTATGAGTGTTCTTGCTAGTAAATAGAAGTAAAATTGATTTTTCCATTTCAGTAATATCTTCTTACCTTGCTAAACTCACTAGATCTATTAGTGTTTTGTTTTTACTTTTTTTTATATATAAAGAGGACAGATTTCATGCATTCCATGGGTACAGTTCCAAGAGGACAACCACACTTCAATCACTCCCCCTTTACCCCAAATCCCCTCCCTCCCTCTCTTCTCTTCCTTTTGTTACTTTTGTAGAACATAATTTTATCTACTCTGTATTCACAGACTTAATACACCACTAGCCTTAATATTCAGCAAGTAAAAGGTACGAAGACCACAGTAACATAGGAGTATGAACAAGGGCTAAGAACCACAGTCATCTCACAAAGTGTCCATTCCATTCCTATGCATTTTTTCTTTGTTAACTGTGGTATATCAGAGAAAATATATGATATTTGTCTTTTTGAAACGCTTCTTTCACTAAGCATAATGCTTTGCAGTTGCTTCCATTTTGTTGCCAAAGACAGAATTTCATTCTTTTTTTGGCCAAGTAGCATTTCATAGTTTAAATATACCACCTTTTCTTTATCTAGTCATCAGTTGATGGATACCTGGGTTGATTGCTTTATCTTACCTGTTGTGAATTGAGCTGCAGTAAGCATGGAGATACAAATAATTCACAGGCTGTTTTCATTTCATTTGGGTAAATTTCCAGGAGTGGGGTGGCTGGATCATATGGTAGATTTATTTTCAGATTTTTAAGGAATCTCTATACTGTCTTCCATAATGGTTGTACTAGTTTAACATTCTCACCAACAGTGTATTAGGGTACCCTTTTCCCCACATCCTTGCCAGCATTGATAGTTTTTTTTTGTTTGTTTTGTTTTTTGTTTATTTTTTGACAGGCAGAGTTAGACAGTGAGAGAGAGAGAGAGAGACAGAGAAAAAGGTCTTCCTTCCGTTGGTTCACACCCCAAATGGCCGCCATGGCCGGCGCGCTGCACCGATCCAAAGTTAGGAGCCAGGAGTTTCCTCCTGATCTCCCATGCAGGTGCAGGGCCTAAAGACCTGGGCCATCCACCACTCCCTCCCCAGCCACAGCAGAGAGCTGGACTGGAAGAGGAGCAACTGGGACAGAACCCGGAGTCCGGTGCCTCAGGCAGAGGAATAGCCTGGTGAGCCGTGGCGCCAGCCAGCATTGATAGTTTTTTGATTTTTGGATGAGAGCCATTCTAAATGGGGTGAGATGAAGCCTCATGGTCATTTTTATTTGCATTTCCCTGATAGCCAGTGATCCTGAGCGTTTTTTCATTTGTCTGTTGGCCATTTGTATTTCATCTTTTGAAAAATGCCTGTTCATGTCTTTTGTCTATTTCTTAACTGGATTGTTTGTTTTGTTTTTGAGTTTCTTTAGCTCTTGATAGATACTGGATTAATCCTGTATCAGTTGCATGGCTTGCAAATATTGTCTCCCATTCTGTTGGTTGCCTCTTCACTTTGTTGAATGTTTCCTTTGCAGTGCAGAAGGTTCTTGCTTGACGTAATCCCATTTGCCTATTTTTGCTTTTATTGCCTTACTTCTGGGGTGTTTTCCAAGAAGTTTTTTGCCTGCCAATATCTTGCAGAGTTTCCCCCAGTGTGTTCCTCTAGAAATTTGATATTGGGTTGTAGATTTAGATCCTTGATCTATTTTGAGTTAGTTTTTTTTTAAAGTTTTTTTTTTTTTTTAAAGATTTTATTTGAGAGGCAGAGTTACAGACATAGTGAGAGACAGAAATGTCTTCTGTACGCTGGTTCAATCCCCAAATGGCCGCAACAGCCAGAGCTGGGCCAATCCGAAGCCAGGAGCTTCCTCCAGGTTTCCCACGTGGGTGTAGGGGCCTAAGCACTTGGGCCATTTTTCACTGCTCTCCAGGCCATGGAATGAAAGCTGAATCAGAAGAGGAGTAGCAAGGACTTGAACCAGCATCCATATGGGATTCTCGAGCCACAGGTGGAGACAGCCCACTGTGCCACAGCACGAGCCAGGGTTAGTTTTTATATAAGGTGTAAGGTAACAGTCTTGTTTCATGCTTCTGCTTGCATAGATACAATTTTCCCAGCACCATTTGTTGAAGAGACTGTCCATTCTCCAGGGATTGATTATAACTCATTTGTCCAAGATTAGTTGGTTATAGATAACGTAGATTAATTTCTAGAGTTTCTGTTCTGTTCCATTGGTCTATATGTCCTTTTTTTTTAAAGATTTATTTATTTATTTGAAAGTCAAAGTTAGAAAGGGAGTGATGGAGAGAGAGATCTTTGATCTGCTAATTCCTTCCGCAGATGACCGCAACAGCCAGGGTTGGGCCAGGCCAAATCCAGGAGCCTGGAGCTTCATCCAGTCTCCCACATGAGTGACAGGGGCCCAAGCACTTGGGCCATCTTCCACTGCTTCCCCAGGCCATTAGCATTGGTCTGAATCAGAAGTGGAGCAGCTGAGACATGAACCAGCACTCATATGGAATGCTGGTATTGCAGGCAGTGGCTTTACCTGCTTTGCCACAATGCAGGTCCCCACGTATCTGTTTTTGTGCCAGTACCAGGCTGTTTTGATTAAAACTGCCCTGTGGTATGTCTTGAAATCTGGTATTGTAACATGCTACTAGTGCTTTTGTTGATTTCAGTGCCCTGCCTAGTCATGTCCTCAAAAAATAAAACTGGTTCTGAAAGATTCTTTTCAGTATATGTATATTTTATTTCTTCTGTTATTGCATAAGTCAGTAAGCCTTTTATTGTAGATAGTTGTATTCAAACACATCCATTATGTATTATCTGCACCCACTTTCATGCTACAATGACATACTATCTCTCCCTTTACAGAGATAATTGATGCAACTCTTCCTTACTGCCCTGGCGGCCAGGACCTTTAGTATGATGCTGGATCATAGTAACAGCAAACATTCTTGCCTCATACTACTGAAATAATGATATTAGCTATGGTTTGTTCTTAGATGCCATAGTTCAATTAAGGAAGTTGCCTGCTGTTCCTGGCACACTGAGACTTTGGCTTTTTTTGCTTTGTGTTTTGTTTTAATCAAGAATGGATGTTGGATTTTGTCAAATGTTTTCCTGCATCTTTTGAGATGTTCAACTGGCTTGTTTTTAATTTGTTAATATAAAAACAGCCTTGAGTTGAGATAAACCTCAGCTGAACCTGATGAGTTTTCTTGGAATACTTGTGTCTCTTCATATTGATAAGTTGTTCTGTAGTTTTCCTGTGATGTCTTTATTTTTGGTATCAGGGTAATGTGGTCTTCCTCATAAAAGAAATTAGGAAGCATTCCTTTCTCTTTTCTTGAAGGTGTAATGTACAGTATTATTTTTTCACTGAATATTAGGTACAATTCACCAATGAAACCCTCTGGACCTGTTTAATCCACTTTGTTGGCAATGTTTTAAATTATAAATTCAATGTATTTAACAGTAAAGGACTATTGAGATTATGTCTTTTAAGTGAGTTTTGGTAGTTTGTCTTTTAAGGAATTTGTTCATTTTGTCTAAATTGTTGAATGTATCGGTATAAACTTCCTGATCTTCTTTTATCCTATTAGTATCGTACAATATGTAGTAATGTAACCTCTCTCATTTTCCAATACTATTATTTACTGCAATGTATCATGATATTGTCTCAGTATATCATTTTTCTGATACGGCTGGCCAAAGATTTGCCAATTTTTAGTTTTTGGTTTTACTGATTTTTCTTTGCAATTTTGCTGTTATCAGTTTCACTGATTCCTGCTTTGATCTTTCTTTTGACTACTTAGGGTTTGCTATCTTTTAGTTTCCTGACGTAGCAGTTGATGTTATTGATTTGATCCATTTCTTTTCTAAAATAGGCAATGAGGTTCTATAAAACTTCTGACTAATTCCTCTTGTTTACCCACGTATCTTATTTTTAGTAAATGCTACTTTTGTAAAAATCTCCTTGAACAAAAATAGCTTTGCTGCTAATTGAGAATGTTCATATTCAAAAGTAGAGGTCAAGACAGTTTAAAAAGAATAATCTGATTTTTCCTATTAATATTCTTTTTTAGGGTTAAACATGGCACAGCAGGTTAAGCTGCTGTTTTAGGCACTCACATCCCATATTGGAGTGCTGGTTTGAATCCCCGCTTCTCACTTGTGATCCAGCTTCCTACTAATGCAACCTAGGAGGCAGAAGATAATGGCCCAAGTGCTTGAGATTCTGTCACCCACAGCAGAGACCCTAATGGAGTTCTGGGCTTCTGGCTTTGGCCTGGTCCAGTCTTGGCTCTTGTGGGTGTTTCAGTAGTGAACCAGTAAATGGAAGAGAACTCTCCCTCACTGATTCTTATTCAGCCTTTCAAGGTGATGAAAATAAGCATTTTAAAAAGTTTTTTTTTTTTAATGGACAACGAGCATTTGAGTAGAAATTGCTTATATGTGAATGTAGAATGGAAATTTTAAAATCTCATAAAAACAACTCAGGTGTGGCATAGTGAGTAAAGCTGCCACTTGCAGTGCCAGCATCTGATATGGATGCCAGTTTGAGTCTCAACTGCTCTACTTACTATCCAGCTCCCTGATAATGGCCTGGAAAAGCAGCAGAAAATGGCCCAAGTCCTTGGGTTCCTGTTCCTACGTGGGAGATGTGGAATAAGATCCTGGCCCTCTGGCCCCTGGCTTCAGCCTGGCCCAGCTCCAGCCATTTTGGCTATTTGGGGAGTTAACCAAAGGATGGAAGATCTGTCTCTCCTCTCCTCTCTCTCTCTCTCTCTCTAACTGCCTTTCAAATAAATAAATCAATCTTAAAAATAAAATTCAGGTATAATATAAATGTCAAGACTTTGGGAGAAATTAATAAAGCTGTTGAGTTGCTGAAAGAGTAATCTTGTACACATTTCCTTTGAGTGCAACGTTAAAATAATATGTCCTTTTTTAAGATTGATTGATTGATTTGAAAGGCAGAGTTACAGAAAAAGGAAGAAACAGATCTTTATAGAAGCTAAAGTTTTCAGTGGATGGTTTTAGAAAAGATAGAAACATAGGACACAGTCATGTGTTGCAATGACGGTAATATGTTTTGAGAAATGCTTCTTTGGCAATTTTGTTTACATTATAGCACTCACTTAAACTTTGATGATATAAACCAATCAACATGGCTTCTTGATGAGTTTGAGACTATGGTAGGGGCTGGCACTGTGGTGTAGCAGGTAAAGACACCACCTACAGTGCCAGAATTACATATGGGCACCGGTGTGAGTCCTGCTACTCCACTTCCAATCCAGCTCACTGTCTGGGAAAGCAGTAGAGGATGGCCCAAGTCCTTGGGCCATTGCACCCACATGGGAGACCTAGAAGAAGCTCATGGCTCCTGTCTTGGATTGGCTCAGCTCCAGCTGTTGCCTCCATTTGGGGAATGAAACAGCAGATGGAAAACCTCTCTCTGTGCCTCTGCCTCTGTAACTCCACCATTCAAATAACCGAATCTTTAAAAAAAAAAAATGTAAACATGAGATGTATGAGGCTGCTGCCAGTGTAACATGGCATTACCATTTTATAGTAAATTTTTTTCTTTGTAAATTATACTCCAAAAATACCAATAAGAAGTATAGTACAGTAAATACATGATCTAATATGTAGTCATCTGTTATCACTACCCAGTATTATATACCATACATAGTTGTATTGCTATGCTTTTATAAGATTGAAAGTGTAGTTGATTTGCTTACACCAGCATCACCACAGATAAAAGTAATGTTTTGCACTATGTTGTATTAAAAAAACTGCGAACTCACTAGGTGATGGGAACTTTTCAGCTCATATGTAATCTTTTGACTGAAATGTTGTTAAATAGTGCATAACTGTATGTTATGTCTTATTTTTACTTCTTCATGTTTAGATTAAAATAGTTGCCTAAAATTGGAAATGAGAGCTCAAGAAATATTTGGACACAAATGACCACTTTTGTTTTGGTTCATTTGCTTGCCAACACACTGATGATTGAAGTTAACTCCACCTGATAAAAGAGAAAAACATTTTACCTTTTTTAAATGCTTTTATTTTATTTATTTTAAAGAGTTACAGAGAAAGGTAGAGACAGAGAGAGAGAGGTCTTCCAAACACTGGTTCTCTCCCCAAATGGCCACAATGGGCCAGGAACCAGGAGCTTCTACCAGGTCTCCCTTGTGAAAAACCGGTGCCCATATAGTATGCTGGCGCTGCAGGCTGAGGCCTTAACCCGGCTGCTCCACAGCATTGGCCCCAAGAAAAACATTTTAAAGAGATAACCTGTTCAAGATCTAACTTTAAAAACTAAACTGGGGGCTGGCGCTACAGCATGGCAGGTAAAGCCACCTCCTGCAGTGCCAGCATTCCAAATGGGTGCTGGTTCAGATTCCAGCTGCTCCACTTCCCATGCAGCTCCCTGCTGATGTGCCTGAGAAAACAGCGGAAAATGACCGAAGTCCTTAAGTCACTTTATCCGTGTGGGAAACCTGCAAGAAGCTCCTGACTTTAGATCAGCCCAGCTCCAGCCATTGAGGCCATTTGGGGAGTGAACCAGCAGATGGATTATTCTGTCTCTCTCTCTCTGCCTCTTTATCTCTAATTCTGTCTTTCAAATAAATGAATAAATCTTTTAAAAAAATAAACTGTAGAAATTAAGGGAATATGCAAGATGTTGCTTTATTTTGCCTCAACTCCTGAACACATTCATTAATGAATGAAGTCATTTTGCTGTATAATCATCCTGAGAACAAGAAATTGCTCAACATCTGCATAGACTTTTCTGCATTAAACATACTGCCAGTAAAGTTTTAGAGAATTTTATGTATTTGTTTTTAATTTTAGCTGCCTCATAGAAAGGAGTATGTTTTAATGCCATATATACTGCAGTCTATTTCAAAAAAAAAGAAAAAAATCCTGAGACCATTAGTAGTGTCAAGCCAGAGTCATATATTTGATTCTCTTTTAGCTTGTTATTAATGTGTTGATGAGTAATAAATTTTGCATCTTGCAGATTCCCACAACTGCCTGAATTCATTTTACAAAATTGGCAAAGAATCTGGATTCTTAACTGGATACATATATATTTCTCTTCCAAGAAAGTATTAAAAACACATTTTCTACTTTCTAGAATGGTCGCTGAGTTGCTGCAGTTTATTTTTGACAATAGTTTAAGGTTTGAAATGTAGTGAAATTGCTTGAAAAGGTTCATTATTATGTTCTGTTTTCTCCTCCATAAATGTTATGCAACCACAATGGGCTGCACCATTTGTTTTCAGATATATGGAGAAATATTTATCTAGAGTTAGAAGATTTTTCCTCAAAAAAAGAATTTTTTTTAAGATTTAATTTATTTGAAAAAGTTACAGAGAGAGGTAGAGACAGAGACAGATATAGAGGTCTTCCATCTGCTGGTTCACTCCCCAAATGGGAACAGCAGCTGGAGCTGAGCCAGTCCAAAGCCAGGAGCCAGGAGCTTCTTCCGGGTCTTCCACATGGGTGCAGGATCTGAAAGAGTTGGGCCATCCTCCACTGCTTTCCCAGGTGCATTAGCAGGGAGCTGGATGGGAAGTGGGGCAGCCAGGCCTTGAATTGTCACCCATATGGGATGCCAGCACTGCAGGCCAGGGTTTTAACCCACTGTGCCATCGCACTAGCGATGGCAAGAATTTTCTTAAATGAAGGAAAGATGGGTAAGTACTGTTTCAGTAAGATAATAGATATGGATATTGTTGTAATAGATATGAATGTTATTGGTACTTAATGAATCATCAGAGTTTTTTTAAGAAGAGACTGGCACAATAAGCATGCTGGCAAAGTGGGTTAAACTGCTGCTTGGGATACTCAACATTCCATATCAGGGTGATGGTTTGACTCCCAGCTTCTCTGCTCCTGATCTGTCTTCCTGCTAATTGAGACTAGGAAGGTGTCTGATGATGAAACAAGGGCTTGGGTCCCTGCCACCCACGTGGGAGACTCTAATGGAGTTCTGGGTTCTTGGCTTCAGCCTGGGCCTGCCTCAGCTGTTGTAGGCATTTGGAGAATAAACTAAGACTATGGAAGATTTCTGTCTCCCTCTTTGTCACTCTGCCTTACAAATATACAAATAAGTAATTAAATAAATCTTTTTAAACATATATCTCAATCCATATTAAGAATAACTCTATCCCTAACCAGCTTCTTAAAAAAATTTTTTGAACTTTTTATAACATTAAAAGAAAGTTTCATATTTGACATGCTGTCATATGGCTTTGTTTATCAAAGAATATGAATTTGCCTTACTAAATGTAATACTTTTAAATCCACTTTTTTCTCATTCATTACAGCAGTCTTAAAATTAACTTCAAAATGCCTTTTTGTATCTGATTATCAATTCCATATTGTAATCTTATAGTGGAATTACCCTTTCCTGGGTGAAATGTACGTCTCTGAATAAATGAAACACTAAGGCATGGGTGTCCACATGATAAACAATAAGCGACCAAGGGGTTCTGAATACTCTGATTGTAAGTGAATTCTGTTTATAGTCTTCATGCATTAACTGATGTTCTGAGAGAACTTTCAGCTTGTCATAAGAATAAAGTTGAAAGTCATGAAATAAGTGGTAACTAGCAGGAAATAGATTGTGAAGTTACCCTTTGGCTTCCTAACCAGCTACTTGCAAACTCATTATTCTAAAGATGCAATTGGTAATTTTGACTGGACTCAAAATGATCAAGTAATTATAGAACTGTTTTAACTTCATTTGGTGTTTACAATTTGAAGTTTTTTCTAAAGGCTTATCCACCAGGCGTGTTTGCTGTTGTTGATTATTCTCGGTCTCTTGGCAATCTCATTTACTTCCATGATTAAAATAATTCCAGATGGGCAACAAAAGTCATCATTTTCTTCCTTAATTCTTTCCTTCCTTTTTTTTTTTTTTTTTTGCCTCTGTTTTCCTCCTGTCAGTGAGATTTTGTTATCCAGCTACTGGGACTGAAAACTGTCCATTGATTTTTCCACCACACCGAGATTCACATCAATCTCATTTCTGTTCACGTAGCCCTTGGCCTGTATTACTAAGGCTGTCATCTCCCTTTAGATTTAGGAACGTAAAATTTAACTTCCAGACTGGGACATTTTTGAGTGGAAAGGACACTGGAGAGTAAAGAAGGCTCTTTTAGTATCTATATACATTAGGACTGCCCCTTTCAAACCTGGACTTATGATCACTACATTCCTAACCCATTTCTTCTGGTTTTTCTAGCTGATCTGTCCACAGCACTGCCTGCTTTGTCTTCTTAATGCATCGTTTTAATCAGTAGGTCTCCCTCTTAATAATTCATTGACTAAATTTTCTGCCAGATGGACTCTCAGTATTTATGCATGATCTTCAAAGGCATCTTTGGTAGCCCAGCTTCTCTCTCACCTTATCATCGCTTTAATCAAATAGCTCACAATGTAATACTTAATTCTTCTGATACTAAGTCACTTCAATAGTAAGGTAGAGATTAAAATGTCTTTTTCGGTTTTGAGGCTGAGATGGGGTATTAAAGAATATCATTTGGTACATAGGTACTTATTACATAAGCATTAAGGGACTGATTGCAATTGTATTACTACATGTACTGGGTTTTGCTTTGTTTTTGAGTGTTTTATCAACCTGTTCCTGCTTTGTGAAATAGTCTCTTCCTCTTCCTTAGTCACCCAATCTTAACATTTTTGAAATCTCTCCTATTTTTGACTTTATTCTGAAGATAAATTTCCATCCTTCTTTGATCCCCCAAAATGGGGGATCCAAAATTCATGTGACAATTATTCTGTGTGTCTTTCCTTTCTACCTTGTTTATGTGCAGATCTTGGCTCCCATAATAGTGTTGTTTCCTTGAGAGCATTCCTCTATTATTTATTGTATTGCCCTCCCTCTCAATGCTGTGCATTTAAGAAATGAATATTAATTTAATTACATATGTAAATAGGTTAATTCCTTTGGAAATATTAAGCCACTGAAATCTATGATGCTACCTTTGCCAGATGTGGTATACTGATATAATAAAATCCTGTGAATCTATTGAAAGAATGAGGTAGGGACCAGCTCTGTGGTGCAGAGGGTTAAGCTGCTGCTTGCAGTGCTGGCATCCCATATGGGAGCTCCAGCTGCTCTACTTCCAGTCCAGCTCCCCAATAATATGCCTGGGAAAGCAGTGGGAGATAGCCCTTGACACCCACTGGGAGACCCAGATGGAATTCCTGACTCCTGGCTTGGGCCTTGCTCAGCACTAGCCATTGGCAGCCATTTGAGGAATGAATCTGCAGATGGACTATCTCTGTCTCTCTGCCTTTCAGATAAATATAAATTTAAAAAAAAAGATATTTCATGTACTGACATGAAAATATGATCATGATACTCTGAATAATTTTAAGAAGGCAAGGATGAGAATTGTATTTTTAAAATGTGTGTATGGCCGGCGCCGCGGCTCACTAGGCTAATCCTCCGCCTTGCGGCGCCGGCACACCGGGTTCTAGTCCCGGTCGGGGTGCCGGATTCTGTCCTGGTTTCCCCTCTTCCAGGCCAGCTCTCTGCTATGGCCCGGGAGTGCAGTGGAGGATGGCCCAAGTCCTTGGGCCCTGCTCCCCATGGGAGAGCAGGAGAAGCACCTGGCTCCTGCCATCAGATCAGCGCAGTGCGCTGACCGCAGCGTGCCGGCCGCAGCGGCCATTGGAGGGTGAACCAATGGCAAAGGAAGACCTTTCTCTCTGTCTCTCTCACTGTCCACTCTGTCAAAAAAAAAAAAAAAATATGTGTGGCAGGGGATTCCAATTCAATCCCATCAAGGTGGCATGTACCAATGCCATCTCACTAGTCCAAGTGATCAATTTCTGTTCACAATTGATCATAATGATAGGACTAAGAACCAAAGGGATCACATAAACAAGACTAGTGTCTGCAAATACTAACCGATAGAATAATAAAGGGAGAGAATGATCCAACTTGGGAAGCTGGATACACAGCAGACTCATAGAATGGCAGATGTCCTAAACAGCACTCTGGCCTCAGAATCAGCCCTTAAAACATGCGGATCCGGCTGAAAAGCCCATGAGAGTATTTCAGGCATGGGAATCCAAGACACTCTGTCAAAAAAAAAAAAAAAATGACCTAAAATGAAAGATCTCCACAAGTGAGATCCCAGTGGAAAGAACAGGTCATCAAAGAAGGAGGTACCTCTCTCTGAAGGGAGGAGAGAACTTCCACTTTGACTACGACCTTGTCTAAATATGATCAGAGTCAGTGAACTCAAAAGGCTTCCATAGCCCTGGCAACTCATGACAAGAGCCTGGGGTGATTACTGATGCCATAAACAAGAGTGTCAATTTGTTAAGTCAACAACAGGAGTCACTGTGCACTTACTCCTCATGTAGGATCTCTGTCCTTAGTGTGCTGTACATTGTGATTTAATGCTATAACTAGTACTCAAACAGTATTTTTCACGTTGTGTTTCTATGTGGGTGCAAACTGTTGAAATCTTTACTTAATATATGCTAAACTGATCTTCTGTATATAAAGAGAATTGAAAATGAATCTTGATATGAATGGAAGGGGAGCGGGAGTGGGAAAGGGGAGGGTTGCGGGTGGGAGGGAAGTTAAGGGGGTGGGGAAGCCATTGTAATCCATAAGCTGTACTTTGGAAATTTATATTCATTAAATAAAAGTTAAAAAAAAAAAAAGTGTATGTGGGATACCTGTGCTCTGGCATAGTAGGTAAACTGCCACCTGCAGTGCTGGCATCCCATAGGGGCACCAGTTCGAGTCCTGGATGTTCCACTTCTGATCCAGCTCTCTACTATGGCCTGGGAAAGTACAAGATGCCCCAAGTCTTTGGGCCCCTGCACCCACATGGGAGACCTGTAAGAAGCTCCAGGCTCCTGACTTCCTATCTGTGGCTCTCCCTCTTCATGGAGGAACGACACTAAGCCCTGCCTAGGCTTCATATCCGAGTCACGGCACCATTATGTCGCTCCCCGTCTTCGTGGAGGAACGAACAGGACCCTGCGCTGTTCTTTCGTCTGCTCGGCCCTCCCCAGGTTTGCTGCTGGTTCTTCCCGGGGTGGCTACCGTCCCTTCCACCTCCGTGGAAGGGCGGTTCCCCCTGCCACATTCCCCACTTCCGCGGGGGAGCGGCACACCGCCGGCTGGCTCTCTCGGGGGCTGCACAGGTGTTCCCCTTAGATGTTCCTGGTGCATGCCGTCTCTCTCCTCCTTTATAGTCCTCCTCCGCCAATCCTAACTCGGCTGCCCACACGCCGAGTACGCTACTCTCCTCCAATCAGGAGCAAGTCCTACAGTTTATTGGCTGAACTGGAGGCAGCTGTGTAGAAGCTGTTTTCTCCTCTCCCAGCGCCATATTATGGGAGAGCAGATGCATAGAATAAGTCTTAATTCCAGTAACTTAGTCTAGTCCGAGTTGCTCCCCACACCTATCAGTCCAGCAGATGAAATGCCTCTCTCTTTGTAACTCAGTCTTTCAAATACATAATTTTTTTTTAAAAAAAGTGTGTGTGTGAGAATTGCTTTTTTAGGAGGTCTAGAAGTTACAGGCCTATTAAGCAGTTATCTTTGATGCTTGTAATAAAGTATAATTATAGAGTTCAGTGTCTATGTATATTTTTGGGGGGAGTGTCTATATTTTTTAAGATTTATTTATTTGAAAGGCAGAGTGACAGAGAAAGCAAGAGACAAGGAGGCAGGAGCCTCCTCCAGGTTTCCCACATGGGTGCAGGGGCCCAAGGACTTGGGCCATCTTCTGCTATCCCCGGCCACAGTAGAGAGCTGGATCAGAAGAGGAGCAGCCGGGACTAGACTGGTGCCCATATGGGATGCCAGCGCTTCAGGCCAGGGCTTTTAACCTGCTGTGCCACAGTCCCGGCCCTTCTGTATGAACTTAGGATAGTTTTTTCTATTTCTGTCTAGAATGCCATTGGGATTTTTGTAAATATTATGTTGAAACTGTCAATCACTTTGGGTAACATGGACAGTTTAATAATATTAAGTCTCCTGGAGCATGTGTCTTTTAATTTATTTGTATTTTCTTCAAAAAATTTTAGCAGTGTTTCATTACCTTCAGTGTAAAAGTTTTTCACCTTCCCAGATAAATTTAGTCGTAAGTATTTTATTCTTTTTGATGCTATAGCAAAAGGGATAGTTTTCTTACTATCTCAGCTTGAACATTGTTACTCTGTAGAAAAGCAGTTTGATTTTGTAGTCTCCAACTTTGCTGAAATGTTGACTAGTTTTTAATGGGTATTTTTGTATAGTTTTCTACATGTAAACCATGTCATCTGTGAATAGAGATAATTGTACTTCTTTTCAAATTTGGATGCCTTTTATTCCCTTTTCTTGTCTGATTGCTCTGGGTAGGATTTCCACTCTTGTGTTGAATAGTAGTCATAAGATCCTTGCCTTGTTCCTGATCTTAGGCTGAAAGCTTTCAGCCTGTCACTAGTGGGTATGATGTTAATTGTGGTCTTTCTCCATAGGAGTATAGTTTCTATTATCTTAAGGTAGTTTTTTTTTTTTTTTAATACCCAATTAGTTGAGTATTCTTACCATTAAGGGGTGTTAAATTTTGTCAACTGTTTTTTCTGCATCAGTTGAGATAATCAATTGGCTTTTAACCTTCATTCTGTTAATGTAGTATACGAATGTTGATTTTTTTCCATGTTGAATTTTTGTTTTATCCATGTCTCTTTTTTTGCCAGGCAGAGTTAGACAGTGAGAGAGAAAGATAGAGTTATAGACAGTGAGAGAGAGACAGAGAGAAAGGTCTTCCTTCCGTTGGTTCACTCCCCAAATGGCCGCTACGGCCGGCACTGCGCCAATCTGAAGTCAGGAGCCAGGTGCTTCCTCCTGGTCTCCCATGCGGGTGCAGGGACCCAAGCACTTGGGCCATCCTCCACTGCCCTCCCGGGCCACAGCAGAGAGCTGGACTGGAAGAGGAGCAACCGGGACTAGTACCGGCGCCCCAACCAGGACTAGAACCCAGGGTGCTGGCGCCGCAGGCAGAGCATTAACTAAGTGAGCCATGGCACCAGCCTTATCCATGTCTTTTTAATATCATTTTTATGAGAAGTATATATTCTTTTAATTTTATTTTTGACAGGCAGAGTGGACAGTGAGAGAGAGAGACAGAGAGAAAGGTCTTCCTTTGCCGTTGGTTCACCCTCCAATGGCCGCTGCGGCTGGCACACCGTGCTGATCCGATGGCAGGAGCCAGGTACTTTTCCTGGTCTCCCATGGGGTGCAGGGCCCAAGCACTTGGGCCATCCTCCACTGCACTCCCTGACCATAGCAGAGAGCTGGCCTGGAAGAGGGGCAACCAGGACAGAATCCGGCGCCCCAACCGGGACTAAAACCCGGTGTGCCGGCGCCGCAAGGCGGAGGATTAGCCTAGTGAGCCGCGGCGCCGGCCCGAGAAGTATATATTCTAAGATATGAAAAAGTGTATGTATATATACATACAAAAGACAAAATATCTTCACTACTTAAATGTGTCTTAGAAGTTTAAAATATGTTTATTGTATATCTAGGAAATATAAATAGTATTATTAAAAAAGCCACCTAGTCCTACAGTTCACTTAATATCCAGTTCATACAGTTTCTCCATTGTGATTGCGATTTTTAAAATTTACTTGATATTAAAACTTAAGTATTTTCCTGTCTTAAAATACCATTCTCTCTTTTTATTTATTTTTTTTTGTGAAGATTTAATTAATTTATTTGAGAGGTAGAGTTACAGACAGTGAGAGGGAGAGACAGAGAGAAAGGTCTTCTGTCCATTGGTTTACTCCCCAAATGGCCGCAATGGCCGGAGCTGTGCCAATCCAAAGCCAGGAGCCAAGAGCTTCTTCCGGGTCTCCCACGCAGATGTAGGAGCCCAAGGACTTGGGCCATCTTCTACTGCTTTCCCGGGCCATAGTAGAGAGCTGGATTGGAAAAGGAGCAGCTGGGACTAGAACCAGCACCCATATGGGATGCTGACGCCGAGTTGGAGGATCAACCTTTTGTGCCACAGCACCGGCCCCTAAAATGCCATTCTCATCATTTTAAAGGTTAAATTGCAATAACAGTTTCCCTTTTATGGAACTATGCCTAAATTCCTAAAATATTTTACAACATTTATAGAAATAGATAAATTTAAATAAATTTAGATTATAATAATAGCTAGAATTAATTACTAGATACTTGAAAGTACTTTGAAATTTGGGTCTTTTTTTTACATTGGATTATACTAGTCATTAAATTTTTATTACATTTTTGTTTTTTTTGGCTTATGTTCAAACCTTGTAGAAGCAGTGGTAATGATGATGATGAAGGCAGCACATTTTTGAGCACTTTATTGAATCATATGAGTTTCTTGATATGCAAATCTGTGTACAAGGGATCAAGGTCATGGAAAATGCATATAATGGAAAGGCTATGCATGGATATCAGAACTTTTTGCACCAAAATAAATTCATACTAACTGGTTATGATATTTCTGAATAGGATCTAGTTTGAGTCCCTGAGAAGGATAAGACATTAATTTGAAAAGAGCCCCTATCAAAACAACATGCACTCTGCTAAAACTGAAACAAGAACAAATTTATGGTGAAGTTTGGAGGAATGGTGATATCAGTGATCCTTTATGATAAGCTTATGGGGACAATGCCTAAAGAAATCAGCAGTTTACAAATGGATAGTTTATTTTAAGAGAGGATAAGAAAAATGTAGAACATGAAGCCCACAGCAGGAGGATCTTCTACATTAATTTGCAAGGAAAAATTAATCTTGTTTGTGCCCTAATTGAACAGCACTGATAATTAACAGTGAAAACAATAGCCAACACCATAGACATCTCAATTGGTTTAGCTTATACAAATCTGAAAATTATAGAGCAAATTTTCTGTTTAACAGATGCCAAAACTATTACAACTCAGATCAGTTGCAGACAAGAGCAGAGCTTTGGTGGAAATTTTAAGTAAGTAGGATCAGTATCCTGAAGCATTTCTTAAAGAATTATAATTAGATGAAACATGGTTTTCCCAATAGGATCCTCAAGACAGACCACTCCAAGCAGCGTCTTCTAAGAGGTAGAAGTGATCACTCAAAGCAAAAGGGGGCTGGTCAAGAGGAAAGGTCCTGGCAAGAGGTTTTTGCTTGCTGACTTTCTGGGGGCGGGGGCCAAAGAATGATTTTATCTGCTTATTTTGAGAGTGTTTTGAGAAACTTAGCAAATGCTTTAGCAGAAAATGCTCGAGAAAGCACCAGAGGGTCTCCACTATGACAAGGCTCTGCTCTTTCCTCTTATCAAACGAGCAGTTTTGTGAACATTCTGATGGGATATCATTAGGGATTTAACCCGTGGTCCTGTTTTGGCTTCTTCTGACTTCTTTTTGTTTCCTAATCTTAAAAGTCTTTAAAAGGTACCCATTTACTTCTGTTAACAATAAAAAAAAATTCTGTATTGATATGGTTCAATTCCCATGACCCTCTGTTCTTTAGTGCTGGACTAAATGGCTGATAGATCTCATTGCTTACCAAAATGTCTTGAAATTGATGGAGCTTCTGTTCAGAATTTAAGTTTATACTTTTTACCTTTTAATTCCATTTTCCTATGAACTTTTTATAATCCCCTCGTATTTTTCTCTGAGTACTATTTTATATAAGTGAGGCAGTAAATATAAGGCAGATGACAAGAAAGGTTAAGGAAGTGACCCAAGATTACATAGCCATTTTGTCAGAAGTGGAATTCAAATGCCAGTCAGTCTTAAAGAGCTTTGCTAAGAGCATTATTTTATGAGTAGCTCTCTATTCCTAACCCTAGCTAATATACTGTGGGACTATTGTGATTGCCAACACAAACTCAACATTGTTGTGACTTAATTAGAAGAATATTCTAGTCTATCCAACTGCTCACTTCTGGGCAGGATAAAGTCATTAGACCAAGGCACAACAGATCCATTCAAAATGGATATCAAACTTTGTCACCAAAATGATTATGCTGTGACACCAGTGAACTTCTAGAACAAGCACACTAGTGATTTAATGAATCTGTTGGTTACATCCCATGATTTACTCAATCCTTCCTTCTCAGTGTGGCATATAGCAGCTTTTACAATTTTATTTAAAGACAGATAGCTGTCTTCCATCTGCTGGTTCACTCCCCACATACTCATATCTAGGGCTAGGTCATGTGAAAGTAAGGAGCCTGAACTAAATCTGTGTCTTCCACGTGGGTGGCAAGAACCAATTACTTAAACCATCATATTCTGCCTCCCAAGGTGTACGTTAGCAGGAAGCTGGATCAGAAGCACTGAGTTGATTTGAACCCAGATACTCTGAATTTGCTAGTGGTGAGTTAAACCTGCACCAAATGCCCTCCCCACAACAATTCTTACAATTCTGCATAACTTTTTAAAAAATATTTATTTATTTGAATGGTAGCATTACACAAAGAGAGGACAGAGAGAGAAAGAGAGAGATCAATCTTCCATCTGCTGGTTCACTCCCCAAATGGCTGCAATGACTGGGACTGGGCCAGACCAAAGCCAGGAGCCAGGAGGTTCTTCCAGGTCTCCCATGTGGCTTCAGGGGCCCAGGGACTTGGGCCATCCTCCACTGCTTTCTCAAACATATTAGCAGGAAGCTGGTTCAGAAATGGAGCAGCCAGGACTCAAACTGTTGCCCATATGGGATGCCAGCACTGCAGACTGTGGCTTAACCCACTGTACCACAGAACCAGCCCCTATACAGATTTTTTTAATTAGAATGATCAAAATGCCCCCGTTTGTAATACACTGTCATTACACTCTTCATTGTATGAAGCTAACTTGCTTCAACATGGGGAGTTTGTTGCTACAGAGAGTCATTCCCTTGAAAACTTTGTAGCAAGAATCAACATAGAAGCTGACCATTTAGGTGAAATGTGTATTTGCCAACAACTCTAATTCATTCCATTAAACATGGAAGAAATAGTCAAGCTCCCACAATTTTATTCCTGCATCAAATATCTCAACTTCTTTTCATTTGTTCAGCACACACTTGTGTAGCTACTATTATGTCAAGCACTCCATCATGTATTGGTGATAACAAGGGTTAAAAGAAAGCTTGTCTAGGGGCCAGCACTGTGGTGTAGTGGGTAAAGCCTGTGGCTGCAGTGCTGGCATCCCATGTGGGTGCCGGTTTGAGTCCTGGCTGCTCCACTTCCAGTCTAGTTCTCTGCTATGGATTGGAAAAGCAATAGAAGATGGCCCAAATCCTTGGGCCCCTGAACCCGAGTGAGGGACTGAAGGAGGCTCCTGGCTCCTGGCTTCGAATCGGCGCAGCTCCCGCCATTGTGGCCATTTGGGGAGTGAACCTACAGAGGGAAGATCTCTGCCTCTCTAACTCTACCTTTCAAATAATAAATAAATAAATCTTTAAAAAAAAAAAAGATAAACCATTAGCAAGACTAAGGAAAGAAAGATTGAATAAATAAAATCAGTGAGATAAAGAAGCTATTAAAAAAAGCTTATCTCTAGGAAGAAGACATATAAATGGATGGTTTTAGTGTCATGTAATAGAGAGCTGCACAGTTGCTATGAAAGCATGAGAGGAGTAACTAACCCAAACAAGGAGGAAACGACTGTATCCCACAGATGCTGTACCATGTGAGTACAGAGGAGCACCACACATTGATAAAATTTGATGGTTCTTTATTGCCAGTGGTGGAAAGCAGGCTCATGCCCTAAAGAAGTCTCGACCCTGAAGCCCAAAGCAACAGGGTTTATAAAGGCAAAAAACACAAAAACAGGAGGGGGAATATATGGTTATTGGGGTCAAGCTAACCTAAAGCCTATGCGAAACTAGTATTAATTATAATCTTAACAATACCAATTACAATCTTAACAATTTCAGTTATAATCAACATTAATCCAGATATTGGCCTGAATCATATTTAGGACATAGACAAATTACAATCTTACCATTAACCCAGGTGCAGCCTGCCTATCTCTTTTTAAGCTTGGGTGATCATGCTAGGGGGTTTCTGTGCTTTGCCAAGTGTGATGCAGTTTGCCAAGTGTGATGTAGTGGACTGCTGTTGTCTGAGTGTTTTAGATCGTAGTTTCAGACCAGAGTCTCAAGGTGGTGGGGAGGGTGCTTACTCAAGATTTAGTCTCAAGTGCTCTAAAATGGCATCCCTTCTTATCAAAGTGTTACTTCAAGAGAGGGATAGAGAGAGAGATGGATCTTCCATCTGTTGCTTCACTCCCCAAATGGCCCCAATTGCTGGTGTTAAGCCAGGCGGAAACCAGGAGCCAGGAGCTTCATCTGGGTCTCCCAGATGAGTACAGGGGCCCAGGTACTTGAACCATCTTCCGCTGCTTTCCCAGGTGCATTAGCAGAGAGCTGGGTGGGAAGTAGAGCAGCCGGAACTAGAACCAGTACCCTTTTGGGATGCTGGCGTTGCAGGCGGAGGTTTAACACACTACACCACAGCCCTGTCCCCAACTCTCTACATCTTTTAACTATTACCATAGTTATTTTTGCTGGAAAATAACAAAGTAACATGTTAGCTACTTAGTTCACATTAAAATGTAAGATGTTACAATACATGTTTTGGAGTCTCCTATTTGAGTTAGGAAAAAAATATCAATGCTTATATTCCTCCAGCCATATCACACAACTTCTACAGAGACCAAAAATTGACAAAGTTGTATTTCTCATAACTGGATAAAGAAGAATAAAATTACCTAGTAGTCATAATTACTGCTTCTTGGGATCCCTGACAATTGCCTTATGTGCTGAGGGACACATTCACAGCACGTATAGAAGTCTACACCCAAACTCCAGGAACCACTGTAGAAGCAAAGCAGAGCTGCCTGCCCTGATGAAGTTTCCTTGAACCTGAGATCAAGGAAGGCATCAGGGAGTATAGAAGTGCAAACAGAAGGCCCTTTTGGCCTTAGAAGTAAAAATTCATAGCCAGTGTGTCATCCCATCTCCTCCCCTAGCTGTATTGTAGTCTGGTTTGCCAAGTGTTTTTCTCATCCATGCACAGACACTGCTGTATATGTGTATTAAAAGGTGTGGTTGATTTGGACTTGAGTAAACTTTTCATTGGAATCTTACAACTGTATGATATAACACCATGAACAATTTTTTGTTAATGTGGAAGGAAAGCACAAAAACATCCTGGTGACCCCAAATGTGGAGTGCTATTAGAAATTCTTAAGACATCAGAAACAAAAGATTTACATAGCTTAAAGCATGTTCTTAGTACAGTCAAAAATGTTTGAGTGGGAATAAGGACATTTCAAGCAACAAATGAACTAAACCTTAAATCTAAAAGGAAAACATGAATATCAAACAAAAGTAGCTAGAATGTCAACAATAAACCTTGTAGAATATCTGTCCCAACAACAACAAAATCAAAATGTTATGTTTTTGAGTATAAATGTGTTTAAAAGAATTATTAGAAAAATTTTATATCCATTTTTAAGTATGGGGAGTGTGTAAAGTATTTTGATATAAATTCAGAATATAATTAATATGTAGGATAAATTAATTTAGAAGAAATTTAAAGATAAAAACGTAGGTTGGTTATGCAGAGATTAAGAAAGAATATCCGCCTTATTTTGGTTCTCCTTTCTCTGTGAAGGAGTTGAGCTGGCCAGCTGGCCAATTTAAATGACTTCTTTGTGCCCAGGATATAGCTTATCCCAAAAAGCCTTTGCTTTGCCTGGGCACTCACAAAAGGATTTCTGCAAGTATTTCTAGAGATTGTGGGCTAGTCTGAGTGCATCATGCTATGTTTGTACATGGCATCCAACTGAGTTCAAAGTAGAAATAGGCACTTAATAAATAATATTGACTTGAATGAATTAACTACCTTTCTTTCATTCCTGTAGCTTAATATTGTTCTCTTCTGGGACAAATATCAAATTATCTTTCTTTAAATGTTTCTGATGTGATATATTCTACAACCACAGAATGAAAGGGAATAGTCATAATTTCTTAAAATATAGTTTTTAGATATTATTTCCCTATTGTTCAAAAGAAGATCCAGGAGGACACTTAAACCCTTTACCTTAGAACTATATTTCATTGCATTTGGCATGAACAGATGGGTTGATCCATTCTATTTATGCTCGATTCATATCCTTGTCCAGCAAAGAGGCAGAAATATTGTGACTCTGTACAGTAGCATTTGATCATCCTTTAATCCGTTAGAAGTGCTGATGGAAAAATTTTTCCCTTTCACATATTTTTGCAAAAGCCTGAATTGCAAGATTTTAAGCTCTATGGTAAGTATACAACTACATATTATCACCCTTGACATTTGTAGACTGAAAAGAATTCCTTCTTCCACTTGGTTTCTGGCTTCACTCACTGACTCAATAAACAAGACTTATTTATTGTAGAAAGATTTAAAGACCAGACTCAGCATGGTGAAAATGGCAAGGGGGTAAGTTTGGAAGAACACAGCCCTAGTCACAAATCCTGACTTCTTCCCCCTTAATAGCTGGATGACCTTAACCTTCTGACCATCCTCAGATAAAATATGAATAGTCAGAAAAGATTTTCCCTAGGGATGCTGAATTTTGAAGAAGAAAATATATGTTAAGCATTTAGTACAAAAGTTGACTGTTTCTAAATGTTTTCTTTGTCTCTTCTCTCATCTCTTGATGTTGTATAACACAATGTTTCCAAAAGAAAAGAGTAAATTATGCTTTTCTTTATAATACCAATCATTATATAATTTTACCATATTAAAATACTGACCATAATAAATTATTAAATGTGCTAGTAATAGGAGGTATTTTTCATAAATACTGCCTTCCAAGTTGTTTGAAGAATTTGCCAGATATTATAATAAACTCTAAAAGGTATAATTATCTCATATAACAGTCCAAGGACTATCATTAAGCAAGGCTTGATCTAGATGCTCAAAGGATCTCAAGAACCTGATTTTGTAGCTTCAGGGGTTTTTTTGTTTTTGTTTTTTAACATTATTTATTTTGAAGGCAGAGTGACAGAGAGAAGGAGGAGAGAGCCTTCACTCCCAAATGGCTACTGCTGCCAGGTCTGAGTCAGGCTGAAACATCCAGGAACTCCATCCAGGTCTCCACATGGGTGGCAGGAGCCCAAATACTTGGGCCATCAACTACTGCCTTCCCAGGCCCATTAGGAAGTAGAGTATCTGATAACTTGGACAGGGACTCCAATATGGTATGTTAGCATTGAAAGCAGCAGTTTAACTCACTGTGCCACAATGCAGGCCCATGGTTTTGTAGTTTTGACTTAACCTACAAGCTAGGTCCTCCCCTAAAAGCCCTAATGAAGCAGGAGAGAGTAAAATTCTTGGAGAGAGATACTGGAGAAGGCAAAGGGGGAAGAACAGGCATTTGTGTAGATAACCTGGGTGATGAACATTCCAAGTATAGATCAATCAGATACAAAGGTAATGGCAGAGGAAGTGTACTATGGTTTGGATGTGGTTCATCCCCTAAGGGTTCCTATGTTTCAGGCTTGGTCCTCAGTGTGGTGGTGCAGAGGTGCTGAGACCTTTAAAAGAGAGGTGAAACCTAGCAGGGTGTGCTGCCCTTGGAAGGGATTAGGTAGTTCTCATGGACCCCTGGGTTAGTTCTCAGGAAATGAAAGGAGCAAGACTGGCCTTCCACCTTGTTGTGACTTTCTGTGTTGGGATGTGATCCCTCGCTCCCACATATGCTCCTGCCATAGAATGTCATCCACCATCTGGCCAAACCAACGGAACTGCCTGATCTCAGACTCCCAGCCTACAAAACTGTGAACTAAATAGACCTCTTCTCTTTAAAAAGTTATCCAGTTGCAAATATTTTGTTATAGTAAGGAAAACCATACTAATCTCCTTGGTATATTTGATAAACAGCAAGAATGCTAATGTAGCTGAAGCAAAGTGAACCACACAGATAGTGGCCAGAGATGAGATCAGAGAACAATAGGCCAGTTAATACAGGGCCTTCTCGGGCATTTCAGATATTACCTATTGACCTGACTGAGATGGACAGCAAGGGGGGGCAGATTTTGGAGGAAAAGTGACATGATCTCATTTACATCTTAAAAGGACCACTCTGCCTGCAGTGTTGGACTAGTCCAAAAAATGAGAAAGCCAGGAGATTGAAATAGAGCAAGGGGAAGATAATTGTACCTTGGGCCAGGATGTAAAAGTGAAGAATTGGACTCTGAAGATTTCAACAGTAAAGTAACCAGGATTCCCTTTGAATCTGGGTGAGAAGAATGATAGGAAGCAGTAGTTAGGTACATGAGGAAGTGTGCAGGAAGGGAAGCTTCAAGGAGAAAAACTAGTTTTGAATATGGGACATTCAACCTGCCTGTGGGACAGCTGACAAGTTTACACCCACTTATATAAAGTCATTACTCTGTTCCAGTAGTTTTAAATTCCTATTTATTGAAAGTTGGAGAGCCTTAAATAAATGATCTTTATATAATTAACACAGGTAAATTAATAAAATATATATAATGAGATTTTTTTTCTCTGATATTAAGTTGCAAATACATTTTAAGTATGGGGAGAGTAGAAGATCTGGTTTTCTATTCCCCAAATCCCCTGGTGTGCTCAAATCAAAATAGCTTCCTGAGTCTTCCTGAGCTGGAGATCATTCAAATTTTAATGTTAAGTAAAGCCGTGGGTTCATTCACCACACTTTGAGTGCCAAGAGTTGAAGACCTACTGAATCTGATTTTGTAGCAAAAGAATTCAGTAGACTATATTATGCTTTGAGAAGCTCGGGTTTTATCACAGCAGGCACTGTAATTCTAGCCTCATTTTTACAGATGAGAAAGATGTGATACTGCAGATTGCTTAAATCGATGTTTTCCAAACCAAGTTACAGATCAAGGTGGCTTTTCAAAAAAGCCTTACTGCTTCCCTGCCAGATCACACTGGTGACATGGACTGGAATTTGTACTTCCCAAATGACTCTTACACATAACCAGGTTGGGAAATCATGCTATAGGATTTGCCCCTGTTACTACAGTGAGTTAGAGATTGAGTCTTCTCATGCTGAAAGATACTGTAGGGGCCTGTGCTGTGGGCCAGCAGGTAAAGCTGCTGTCTGTGGTGCCGGCATCCCATATGGGCACCGGTTCCAGTCCGGCTGCTCCACTTCTGATCCAGCTCTCTGCTATGGCCTGGGAAAGCAGTAGAAGATGGCCCAAGTCCTTGGGCACCTGCGCCTGTTTGGGTGACCTGGAAGAAACTCCTGGCTCCTGGCTTCGGATCAGCCCAGCTCTGGCTGTCGTGGTCATTTGGGGAGTGAACCAGCGGATGGAAGACCACTCTGTATCTGCCTCCTTCTCTGTCTGTGTAACTCTGACTTTCAAATAAAAATCTTAAAAAAAAAGGTGATTATTAATACCTAGTTTTAGTAATTTATATATATTCCATATAAGATTTAATAAAGATGTATTAACTACCCACATATGTGTGTCTGAATTTGTTCACACCTGCATGTATATGTGTGTGCTCATATTGTATAGATTTGTATTGGAGACTTAAGCTCCAAGAAATTGAAAATATTAATAAAGGTTAATAATTTAGTACAAAAATTTTCTAATTTATTCATTTAATCCTGACTACAATCCAATAAGTGAGGTATTTCAAATTGACACATCCTCAGTTATTGATAGTATTTAATGGTCACCAAGAAATTGAGTACAGATGGAAAAAACAGAGGCCAAGGATTGAACTAGGAACCCCCAGTGCTTAGTTAGCATTTGGGTACCTGAGGGGAAACCAACAAAATAGATTAAGGAAGGGATGCTGATAGGGAGGAGAACATAAGAAAGGGATGTCCCGGGAATCAGGTGAAGTAAGTATCCACAAAGGTGAAGTGACTGTGAACACTGTGTCAAAAACTGCTGATATTTTAAGCCAGATGAGGACTGAAAAAATGTCCATATTTTAGTGAAAAAATGAGGGCAAAAACTCAGCATAAATGGGCTCAAGAGAGAGTGAAAAAAGAGGAAATCAAGATAGCTTGCGAGCACAGACCATGGGTTGTTCTGCAAGAGGGAGCTGAAAAATAAGATGGTGATTGGACAGGGATTTAAAGTCCAGGGTGATTCTTCTGTTTTGTCTGTTTTTAATAGACTTTATTTTTCAGACCAGTTTTATTTTCACAGCAAAAGTTAAGTAGAAGGTTCAGAGATTCTCTGTTTATCCCCTAAGTCCTCATGTCTCCCACCCTATCAGAATCCCACAGCAGAGTGGAACATTTATCACAATCAATGAAACTACATTAATAACATCATTGTTCCCCAAAGTCCAAAATTTACATTAGAATTCACCCTTGTTGTTGTACCTTCTGTGGGTTGAACAAGGTGTCATGACATGCTTCCACCTTTATAGTAACATAGAGTAGTTCCTATGCCTTTGTAATACTCTGTCCCTCCTTGCTCCTGTCAGTCACTGATTCTTTTAACACCTCCACAGTTTTGCCATTTCCAATATGTCTGTAGTTGGAATTATACAGTATGTAATCTTTACAGATTGGCTTCTTTCTCTTTAGTAGCAGGCATTCAAGATTCCTCCATATCTTTTCATGACTTGTTAACTCATCTCTTTAGCACCAAATAATATTCCATTGTCTGCACCTACTCAAGGGCATCTTGGTTGCTTCTGAGTTTTGGCAGTTAAGAATAAAGCTTCTACAAATATCCACGTACGAGGTTTAATGGGGAAGTAAGTCTTCGGCGCATTTAGGTAAATATCAAGGGGTATAACTGCTGTCTTATATGATACATGTAATTGTAAGAAATCAACAAACCGCCTTCTGAAGTGACTGTTTCACTTCACCTTCCTTCCAGCAAAGAATGAGAACTCCTATTGCTCTACTTCCTTACCAGATTTTGGTGGTGTTTGTTTTTTGGAGTTTGATCATTCTACTAAGTATGGAGTGATAGCCCATGTTTGTAATTTGCAATTTCCTAACAGCATATGATGTGGAGCATCTTCCCATATACTCATGGACCATCTGTCTGTGCCTTGGTTAGTTGTTTTGACCCACTTTTAAACTGGGTTGCTTATTTTCTTAATGTTAAGTGTTCTTTGTATATCTTGGATAATGGTCCTCTATCAGGTATGTCTTTTGCAAATATTGTCTCCCAGTCTGTGGTTTTTCTTCTCATTCTCTTGGCAGTATATTTGGCAAAGCAGAAGGTTTTTAATTTTTATGAAGTCCAGCTCTTCAATTTCTTACATCAAGTGTACCTTTGATGTTATATCTAAAAAGCCATCACTATAGGCAGGGTCTCCTAGGTTTTCTCCTACATTGTCTTCTAAGTCTTTTATAGTTTTACATTTTACATTTTGATCTGTAACCCATTTTGAGTTTATTTTCATGTACCGTGAAAGGTTAGTATCTAGGGGCTGGCACTGCAGCACATTGGGTTAAGCTGCTGTCTGCAGTGCCCACATCCTATATGGACACCAGTTTGAGTCCTGGCTGCTCCACTTCCAATCCAGCTTCCTGCCAATATGCCTGGGAAAAGTAGTGGAGGATGGCCCAGGTCTTTGGGCCCCTGTCACCCACATGGAAGACTAGGAGGAGGCTTCTGGCTCCTGACTTTGGCCTGGCCCAGCCCTGGTTGCAGCCATTTGGGAAAATGAACCAGCAGATGGAAGATTCTCTCTCTCTCTCTTTTTCTCTATTACTCTGCCTTTATTATTATTTTTTTTAAAGACTTACTTACTGATTTGAGAGGCAGAGTTTCAGGCAGAGAGAGAGGAAGAAACAGAGAGGTCTTCCATCTATCGGTTCACTCCCTGAATGGCCACAATGCCCAGAGCTGAGCCTATCTGAAGCCAGGAACCAGGAGCCTCCTCCAGGCCCCCACACAGGCACAGAGGCCCAAGCACTTGGCCATCCTCCACTGCCTTCCCAGACCATCAGCAGAGAGCTAGATCAGTAGTGGAGCAGCCAGAACTGGAACTGATGCCCATATGGGATGCCAGCGCCGCAGGCCGAGGCTGATCTCACTGTGCCGCAGCATCAGCCCCTCTAACTCTGCCTTTCAAATAAATAAATAAATGTATCCTTGCCCTCATTTTATTGCTTTTGCAGTTGATTGTATTTATGTATGCCTATTTTGGGGCTCTCTATTCTGTCTCATTGATTTACCTGTCTATTCTAATACCAATACCGCACCTCGAAGACTGGAGCTTTGACAAGTTTGGAAGTCATGTGATATCAGTGTCCTTTATTTTTCTCCTTCAGAATTCTGTTGGCTATTCTGAGTTGTTTACCTTTCCATGGACACTCTAAAATCAGTTTCTAAATACCTGTAAAAATAGCTTGATAGGGTTTTGATTGAGATCATATTGAGAATTTATATCTTGACAATATTGAGCCTTTCTGTCCATGAATGTGGAATATCTCTCAACTTAGTTCTTTGATTTCTTTTGTCATAACTTTGTATTTTTCCTCATGTAAATATTATATATATTTTTGACATTTCATTTTTTGGTGCTAATATAGGCAGTATCATGTTTTTAATTTCAAATTCCACTTATTGGTGGTATATAGTAAAGTAATTGACACTATATATTAATCATATTCTATAAACTTAGTAATGTTGCACATTAGTTATAGGATTTTTGTTGTTGCTGATTCTTTTGGATCTTCTATGCAGACAGTCATGCCACCCTTACTCTTGAAGAAAGATGGCTTTCTTTTTTCCTTCCAATCAATATACTTTTTGGGTTTTCTCCCTATTTTTATTTCTTTAAAATTTCTATTTCTTTGTTCAAGGGACAGATATACAGAAAGACAGAGCTCCCATCTGTTGGTGCACTCTCTCCAGATGACCACAAAGGCTGAGGCTGGGCTGAGAGCTAGAGCCAGGAGCCAGAGCCAGGTGTCAGATACCCAATCCAGGTCTTGCACATGAGTGGCAGGGACCGAACCTCTTGAGCCATCACCTGCTGCTTCCCAGGGTCCATATCAATAGGAAGCCAGAATTGGGAGGTCAAAGCTGGGAATTGAACCAGGCATTCCCATTTGAAACATAGTACCTCAAATGGCATCCTTTTTTTTTTTTAGATTTATTTTTATTTGAAAGACAGAGTTACAGAGAGCAGTAGAGACAGAGAGAGGTCTTCCATCTGCTGGGGAGCTGTGCTGATCCAAAGCCAGGAGCTTCCTCCAGTTTTCCCACATGGGTGCGGGGGCCCAAGCACTTGGGCCATCCTGTACTGCTATCCCAGGCCATAGCAGAGAGCTGGATCAGAAGTGGAGCAGCCAGGACTAGAACCGGCGCCCATATGGGATGGGGGTGCTTCAGGCCAGGGCATTAACCTGCTGTGCCACAGCGCCAGCCAGTCTCAAATGGCATCTTAAGTGCTAGGCCACCAGCTCCATGCCCCCTCCCCAACCATCTTCCCAACTCTATTTCCTTAATGCTTTGATGAGAACATTCGGTACAATATGGACAAGGAATAATGAGATATCCTTGCCTTTTTTCTGATCTTAGTGGGAAAGCTTCTAGTTTCTTGTGCTGTTTACTATGTTTTCTATACATGTTGACAGTTTAAGGAAATAACCCTCCGCCCGTTCCTTTTTCACTCATTTTTTTTAACTTTTATTTAATGAAGATAAATTTCCAAAGTACAGCTTATGGGTTACAATGGCTTCCCCCTCCATAACTTCCCTCCCACCTGCAACCCTCCCTTTTCCTGCTCCCTCTCCCCTTTTTCGCTCATTTTTATCATGAAAGGGTGTTGGAGTTTGTATAATGCTTTTTCTGCATCTATTGATATGATCATGTGCTTTTTTTTCTCCCATCACATGAGAAATTACATTTGTTGGTTTTCTTTTTTAAAGATTTATTTATTTATTTGAAAGGCAGGGTTACAGAGAGGCAGAGGCAGAGAGAGAGAGAGAGCTGGAGCTTCTTCCAGGTCTCCCACGTGGGTGCATGTGGGAGCAACTGGGAGCAACTTGGACTAGACTAAGTTACTGGAATTAAGACTTATTCTATGCATCTGCTTTCCCACAATATGGCGCTGAGAAGGGAAACAGCTTCTACACAGCTGCCTCCAGTTCAACCAATAAACTGTGGGACCTGCTCCTGATTGGAGGAGAGCAGCGTACTCGGCATGTGGGTAGCAGAGTTGGGATTGGTGGAAGAGGACTATAAAGGAGGAGAGAGACGGCATGCACCAGGAACATCTAAGGGGAACATCCATCTGAGGGAACACCTGTGCAGCCCCCGAGAGAGCCGGCCAGCGGTATGTTGCTCCCCCGTGGAAGTGGGGAAGGTGGCAGGGGGCCCGCCCTTCCACGGAGGTGGAAGGGACGGTAGCCAACCCGGGAAGAACCAGCAGCAAACCCGGGGAGGGCCGAGCAGACAAAAGAACAGCGCAGGGTCCTGTGTCGTTCCTCCACGAAGAGGGGGAGCGACATAATGGTGCCGTGACTCGGATAGGAAACTTAGGAAGAAGCAGGAAAATACCGGAGAGAGAGACTAGAAGAGCCTAGGGGAAAGCCGGACGGAAAAGGTGCCGGAAGAAGCTATTGAAAGCCTAGGCATAGACTTGGATACGGACTGTGGGAAAGAAGTTAGGATTTAAAGTGAAAGCAAGAAGAAACTTAGACTCAGATACGGACTGCAGGTTGAAAGTGAAAGTGAAACCTATAAGAAACTTAGACTTGGATACGGACTGTGGGGAGAAGCCAGGAGAAATGAGGGAGGAATATTGTTGGAAGAAAACCTAGGGAAACATACCGGGTAGAGAAAAATGTTAGGGAGGATGAAGCCGCGAGTGCAGGCCGAGGCGGAGACGTAAGCCATCTTGGAATTCTTCAAGTCACCCCGGGGAGCAAAAGGCGAAAATCTGGAACCAGAGGCAGAGACGTGGGCCGCCAGGTTGGAATTTGCCAGGTTAGTCCGGGGAACTTGGATTGAATGCTAGTGGTGGAGACGTAAGCTACGCTGTGTGACTCGCGGAAGCCGCCGCATGCAGAGAGAGCACGGGGCGTGAATGGATAGGGAACGCGGGGCTGGCGCAAGGCCGTGGTGCGGACGCGAAGGGCGTGGAGACCGCAGAGTGTGCGCGCGAAGCCGAGCCGCGCAGAGCTGGGAGCCCGCCGGCGGGGTGAGGCGCCAGGAAGCCGCGCAGAGCCGTGAAGCTGCCGCGGGGCGGGCGCCGGGAAGCCGCAGGGATAAGAGAAACAGAAGTTTAGAAGTAAAATGAGAGAAATAGGAATGCTGGAAGATAGAAGTAAAATGGGAGAAATAGGAATGCCCGGAGATAGAGAAATAGAGAAATAGAAAGGCCTCCCCACAACATGGCAATGAGAGAGCTTGGATTCAGTCTGCCTGATTAGTGAGGCGATGAGCACCTGCGGGCGGCTAGCAGCTTATGCGCCGCAGGTCACCGAAGACAGGCACGTTATCAACACCAATAAGTCTCCCCACAATAAGGCAATGAGAAGGCTTGGATTCGGTTTGCCTGATTGCTAGGGCTTGTAAGCACCTGCAGGCAGAGCAGAGCATGCGCTGCAGGGCACCGAACACAGGCACGCATCAGCGCCTAAAAACCTCCTCACAACATGGCGAAGAGAGGACCCGGATTCGGTTTGCCTGATTGATAGGACTTGTAAGAACCTGTGGGCAACTCTAGCAAGCAGAGCAGAGTGTGTGCCGCGGGGCACCGAAGACAGGCGTGTATCAACGCCAAAAATAAAAAGAAAGGGGGATCTGTGGGGAGCAACTGGGAGCAACTTGGACTAGACTAAGTTACTGGAATTAAGACTTATTCTATGCATCTGCTTTCCCACAATATGGCGCTGAGAAGGGAAACAGCTTCTACACAGCTGCCTCCAGTTCAACCAATAAACTGTGGGACCTGCTCCTGATTGGAGGAGAGCAGCATACTCGGCGTGTGGGTAGCAGAGTTGGGATTGGTGGAAGAGGACTATAAAGGAGGAGAGAGACGGCATGCACCAGGAACATCTAAGGGGAACATCCATCTGAGGGAACACCTGTGCAGCCCCCGAGAGAGCCGGCCAGCAGTATGCCGCTCCCCTGCAGAAGTGGGGAATGTGGCAGGGGGAACCGCCCTTCCACGGAGGTGGAAGGGACGGCAGCCAACCCGGGAAGAACCAGCAGCAAACCCGGGGAGGGCCGAGCAGACGAAAGAACAGCGCAGGGTCCTGTGTCGTTCCTCCACGAAGAGGGGGAGCGACAGGTGCAGGGTCACAAGCACTTGGGTCATCTTCCACCACTTTCCCAGGCCATAGCAGAGAGCTAGATCAGAAGTGGAGCAGCCAAGATTCGAACTGGCACCCATATGGGATGCTGGCATTGCAGGAGGTGGCCTTACCTGCTACGCCACTGCGCCACCCCGAGAGATCCTATTCTGTAGTTAGCTCATTTTGGTATTAGAGTAAATCTGGTCTCACAGAAAGAGAGGAAGTATTCCTCAGCTTCTTTCTTCTAGAAGAAATTTTAGAAAATTGGTATAATTTATTTCTTAAATATTTGGTAGAGGGATCGATGCTGTGGCGCAGCAGGTTAACGCCCTGGCCTGAAGCACCAGCATCCCATATGGGTGCCAGTTCGAGAGCCAGCTGCTCCGCTTCCAATCCAGCTCTCTGCCATGGCCTGGGAAAGCAGTAGAAGGTGGCCCAAGTTCTTGGACCCCTGCACCCATGTGGGAGACCCGAAAGAAGCTCCTGGTTCCTGGCTTCAGATCGACACAGCTCCAGCCATCGTGGTCTTTGGGGGAGTGAACCAGCGGATGGAAGACCACTCTGTATCTGCCTCCTTCTCTGTCTGTGTAACTCTGACTTTCAAATAAATAAATAAATCTTAAAAAAAATTTTGGTAGAATTCATAAGTAACCCCATCTGGAAGTTAATCATTGATACAATTTTATATATATATATATATATATATATATATATATATATATATGTATTTGTATGAGAGTTTTTACATATGTGTCTTTCACAGATTTCATCTAAGTTATCAAATCGGTGGGCATAAGATTGTTCATGGTACTCTTTTATTATCCTTTTAGTGCCCATTAGTTAATGATGATAACCTTGTTTTCCTTTCAAAAGTGTCTTTTTTTCATGGCCTGGCTTGAGACTTCTTGATTTTATTGATGTTTTCAAAGAATTGCTTTTAGTCACTGATTTCCTATTTTTAGCTCCAATTTTTATTATATTTTCTTTTGCTTACTTTGAAATTAATTTGTTCTTTTCTAGTTTCCTCAGATGGAATCTTAGGTAGTCAATTTTAGATTCTTGTTATTTGATAATTTGTACATTGAATGATATATATTTCCCCAGAACCACTACTTTCGTTGAATCTCACAAATCTTGCTAAGTTACATTTTAGTGTTATTAATTATGACAAATATACTAATATAACATGTTAATAATAGGGGATTGGGTGTAGGGTACTACTTCACAATTTTTGTTTTGTAAATTTAAAACTACTCAGAAACAAAAAGTTAACTTCAAAAATATCTATTATCTATCTATCTTGATTTCCCTTGAGATTTATTTATTCCTTGACTCAAGTGTTATTTTAAAGTGTGTTATTTATTCAACAAGTATTTGGAGATTTTCCAACTATCTGTCACTGATTAATAGTTTAATGCTTTTGTAGTCTGAGAGCAAATATTGTAGGATTTCTCTCTTTCAAATTCGCTAAGGTGTGTATTATGGCCCTGTCTTGGTGAATATTCCATGTGAACTTGAGAACAATGTCTCCTCAGCTGTTGTTGGATGAAGTAATCTGTAGTTCCATCCACAAGGTTAATGATATTCTGGAATTCAACTGCTTTTACTGATTTTCTGCCTGCTGAATCTGTCCACTTCCGACAGAGAGGTGTGGAAGTCTCCAGTTCTATAGTAGTGGATTCGTGTGTGTCTTCTTCCAGGTCTGTCAGTTTTTGCCTCACATATTTTGATGCTTTGTTGTCAGACATATGCACATTAAGGTTTGCCTTGTCTTTTTGGAGAATGGACCCCTTTATCATAACATACTGCTCCTGTAATCCCTTATAACTGTTCTTACCCTGAAGTCTGCTCTATCTGAAACTAATATAGCTATTTCTACTTTCTTTTGATTATTAGTGTGGTATACCTCACTCTCTATACTTTTAATATTCATGTGCTTTACATCTAAAGTGAGTTTCTTGTAGACTTTGTGTAGCTGGATGTTGTTATTTACCCACTCTAATTGCCTATGTCTTTAATTGATATATTTAGATAATTGACATTTAAAATGATTATTGATAAAGTTGGATTAATATCTACCATATTTGTTATTGTTTTCTATTCATTATCCTTTTCTTTTTTCTTTTTTTTTTTTTTGCCTTTTTTTTTTTTAATTTAGAGGCAGGAAGAACAAGACAGATAGAAAGGTTCTGTTTGCTGGTTCACTCCCCAAATCCCATCAGTAGATGATGGACAGAGCATAGTGTATAAAAGAGAACTTTATCCAGGTATTCCACATTTGTTGCAGGAACCCAGTTACTTGAGCCTTCTTTTGCTAGAATCAGGAGCCAAAGCTGGGTATTGAACTCAGGCACTCCGATGTGGGACATGGTCATTATAACTGGTAGCTTAGCCACAAAGCCAAATGCCAGCCCCACCATTTATGGTTTTTAATTGAACATTTTATGGTTTCATTTTCTCTCTTATTTTAATATATCAGTTATACTCCTTTTGTGTGTGTGGTTTTCTAGAGTTTACAATATTCATTTATAACTAATCCAGATCAGCTTTCAAATAGCACCATGCCATTTCATGGTAGTGTGATTACTTTATAATAAAACAATCCTAATGGCACTCTCTTACCCCTTGTATCATTTATTTTATGTATGCATTAACATATGTATACACATACATACTCATGTGTACAAAATTGAATGCATTATGGCTATTATTTTCAAGTTATCTGTTATATCAGTTGAGAATATGAGAAATAAAAGTTTGTAAGTTTTCTGTTACTTTTTTTTATCTCTTGCATTTTTTAAATTCTTAGCCTTTCCATCTCCCTGCTTTATATTGTCCATCTATTCCTGTATGCTGTCTGCTTTATCCATTAGAGTCCTTAAGTGTGTTAACCATGGTGGTTTTAAATTTCCAGTCTGATAATTCCAACATTCTACCATATTTGAGTCTGGTTTTGATGCTTGCTTTGTCTCTTCAAACTGTTTTTCTGTTTTTTGTTTTATTTGATTTGGTTTGGTTTCAGCTTTGGTTTTGCCTTTTGGTATATTTTGTAATTTTTTTTTGATCACCAGATAGAATGTACTGAATAAAGGGAACTGCAGTAAACAGGCCTTTCCTGAGGTGGTGGGAGATTCAGGGGCAGAATTCTGCAGTCTGTGATTAAGTCTTGACCTTTTAGAGAACCTGTGCCTCTGAGCTCTGAATTTTCACAATGCTTCTCTGTTTCTCTCTCTCCTGCAGGAAAGAATGCTGGCGTGAACTGTAGTCAGTGCTTCTCTTCCCCTAGATTGGAGCTTTGATAGAATCCCAGTAGGACAAGCTCTGGTAGAACAATTTCTCTTGAGGGCCAGCCACTGCTAAGAACAGAATGCTCTGGCACATTTCAAAATGGTTCCTCTTCCCTTCCTGTGCTGGAAGCACAAGGAGCTTTCTTCCCCAGTATTCATTATGAGAATGAGGTTGAGCTCCTGGAGATAAAACTGATCCCCTCGCCTATGGGATTCTCCTGGGATTTTTAACTCTCAGGTTTGTATGCTTTGAGTCTCAAGTAATTTGTCAATGCAGAAATTCAAATTTTCCTGCTGGTTCCCTTGGAGGTTTCTGCTCTGGTAAGAGAAACAACTTTGTGATTCTCGGTATTTGCTTTTCTGTCTCAACAATTTTAGGGGCAGCAGTTTGCCTGGTGATTGCACTTCTCGGATGATCTAAGAAGAGCTGTTGATTTTTCAGTTCAGTCTTTTACTTGTTAGATGGAGTGACAACTTCCAAGCTGCTTACATTGCAAACTGGAAAAATAAGTCTGTTTTTGTTCTTAAGAGATATTTGTGTACTGATGGGAATGGTTTAGCAGAGATAGGAAAATTGATGAAATGGAGAGACAATAAGGTGCCAGAGAGATAGACAAACAGACATAGAAAAGGCAAAGTTTGGGATCCAATGCACAAGGAGCTATTGGATTTAGGTAGAAGACATTCTTCCAGAGTAAAAGGTCAGACAGAGTATATCGGTCTCAAGGCAAGTAGGTGAGTAGATGAGGAGGGAGATGCACATGGAAGTTCTCTTCTGATTACTTGCATTCTCTCAAAATGTGAAGCAACTGTGGGGAGTCAGAGACTACACCAAGGTAAGGTGCTTTTGTGTGCTGCGTACTGTGAACTGAAGGATATTAGAATGGTTTCAGAAACCAAATCTGTTTCTAACCTTCTGCCCCTCTTCCTCCTGCTTCCTTTTCTCCTCCAAGGAAGGCCATGGAATCCAGAATTCCTCTTTTCTAGGGAGAATCATAGAAATTAGAATCTTTTTCCCCAAAAGACAGCCATAAAACCTAGAACTATTACTTTAGCTTTCCCCTGCTTTTTTGTGGTAGAATTGACTATAAAGAAATTCTCTGACTGACCTTGTCTGATAATAGATCTAAGACCCTCATTTCAGAAGGGGTCCTTTCCTCTATCTGGGAGGAAGGAATCCTACACCGAGAAGCACCCCCCCCCCAAAAAAAAAACCAGACAACCTTGCAGGATTTCCCCTCTGTCATATACATTTGTCCAATCATATTGCTACATAGCTGTCCATTTCTCATTGAATCTAAGCATAAAGTGAACAGTTTTCCATGGGTCTTTGGCCCTTCACTTCCTGTTAAGTGAAACTTTAGCTAATTGAATCTGTGAAGCTTTTCTCTTGTTAACCTGTCTTTTTTTTGGCCACACCCTTTATGATGGAGAAGAAAGATATCACATCTTTCCACCCCTACCCAAGTCCTCAGCAGTGAGGGTGGGAGAGGAGGCAGCAAACATTTGCAGAAAGAAAATATGTGAAGTAATCAACAAATGAGTTGATGGAATGCAGAACAGGTTCTTCGGGCTACGCCAAGACATGAACTTGAATTGAGAACAATCAACATTGTTTTTCTTCAGCTGTGTTCAGCTGCCCAAGTACAGGCAGGGGGAGTTGCAGTGTTAATTTAGCCAGGGAGGACTTTTTCAGCAGTGTATGAAGGCTAACAGCACAGACTCTGAAGTCAAGCAGCCCAGGTTTAAAATCTGGTTCTGCCACTTAGCAGCTGGGTGGTCTTGAGCAAGCTGTTTATCCTCTATGATTTGACTCCCTCAACTGTAGAGTGAGTACAGACTTAGATACCATTTACAGAGACTAAAAACATTTAGAAGAAATCTTCCACATGCTTTCCCTATCCTGTTGCCCAATTTTCCTGCATCTGGACCCAGGTACTGTGCTGTATATTCATAGGGTATTGTTCGGTTAATAGGGGTAAAGTGCTTAGAACACACAAAGTTAAATAGAACTGCTTTGTTATGTGCTGAGAGTAAAATAAAGTATCAAGAAATCTGGGAATCTATACAAAGGAGTGGTCAGGGTGATGAGTGATGAACTGAAATCTCACTCCTTTAAATCTCAATACAAGCCAAGGAAACTCTTTAACTTCAGGGAAAGCACTGCATCTGAAAGAACACTGTGGGATTTGATTTGAACCCAAATGAGAAAGAGGCATTCTTGAAACACATAATCTTTCATACAGTTCAATGATGAAAGGAGAAACATGTGCCAAGAAAATGACAAATAATGCAAATCAGAGAAATTCTGCAGCTTTGTTGAAAACAGTCTTTTTTTCTGCTGTAATTAGTTTAGTGGTGCTGGATTGCTTAGAATCCCTGCTCAAACGCAGTTTTAGAACTGTTTTCGTATTACCCATTTCCAGAATCTAAAATTACATGGCAGCTTGCTGCATATCTTAAGTATTTTGTGTTCACTGGCCACAAAATTACTTCCATATTCTCCTTCATATTTTTTTTTTGCCCAAGAAAAGGCAGTTTCAGTGTTGTTCTAACAGAGTTCCATCAAAGTTTCTGTTTTCCTGCTAATACAATGACCATGTTCTGTTTGTTATGAAGATTTTTCTTTCCTGATTTTGTTTTAAATATTTATTTATTTGAAAGGCAGAGTTACAAAGAGAGTGAGAAGGTTAGACAGAGAGAGAGATCCTCCATCCACTGGTTCACTGCCTAAATGGCCACAACAGCCAGGGTGGTACCAGACTGAAGCCAGGAGCTTCTTTTCTTCCAGGTCTCCCACGTGGGCGCCAGGGGCCCAAGCACTTGGTCCATCTTCCACTACTTTCACAGGTGCGTGAGCAGGGAGTTAGATCAGAAGTGAAGCAGCCAGAACTTGGAACTCGAACCCTTGAAAAGGGGCCCATATGGGATGCCAGCACTACAGGCAGTGGCTTAACCACTCTGCCACAGCTTTGGCCCCTTTGGTGTTTCTTAAGGGAGTCTGTTAGTGAAGGAAGAGAATGGTTTTATGAGGTAAATATTCACTTACCAGCAATACAAATAAATAAGTGAAGAAGTGTGGCTTCTGGAGCCAGACTGCCAGGGACAGCCCCCACCTTCCCCTACGCTACTGTTAGCTATGCATCCTTGGATTTTTCTCTGGTTTCTTTGATTTACAAAATGGGCATAACAGGGTTGGGCGTGAAGATTAAACAAACTACTATATAAATATTTAGAAAATTACTTGACATAATATGCACTTAATATTATACATCACTATTAACTGAATAACATATGAATGGATTACAGTCTATCATTTTCTTAGCATGACCAAACCATATTTGCATATGCCCTTCCCCCTTTTTTGGGGTCTTTTCTTGAATAAACCTGGATTTGACCCTGTAAAAAATCTGCTATTTTAAGGATCTTATGGCTAGCTCAGCAGGTGAGGAGTGCAAAAGGGTAAAGCCAAGATGCCTTTGTAGGATCATGACTTCATGAGCCATATACATACACCTTGGATTGTTGTTGAGGGAGGGTGAGTCAATACCTATGAAGTTCTTACTGCCTGACTGAAATGCCTGCTATCTGCTAGGAGAAAGAGAAAAGATGGGAAGAGTAAGGAACCCGAGGGAGAACTCTTTCTAGTCATCCAAGTCATTACCATGACCTCCTAATTACCTGGAGGATGCAGCCCCTTCTCTCCAGTTCTGAACACACCGCACTCCCTACTTCTCTAGGACCCTTGAGAATTCTCGTCTGTCTGGCTGCTAGTCCCTTACCATAGCCAATTCATCGACTCTTTCACGTTTTAACCCCTCCTCCCTCTTTCAGATCTCGGCTCAGGTTTAGATTCTTTATGAGAGAAAGTTTTACTACCTCTTAACCCAGATCTTCTGTCCTTTGTCACCAAGAAACCTCATTCATAGGACATCACCTCATCTGTGATCGTGTTTGTGATTATTCGGCTAATCTTTCTGTTTTCTTGTGGTTAGCCTGACGCATAGTAAATAATTTGTAGATATTAATCAATGTCTGCAATAAATATTGCTCTGATTCTCACATTCTGAAAATTTTCTCTTCTCCCTCACTTCTCTGTAAATGGTTGGACAGTGAAAGCAGCAGCCAGAGGGGAAAGGTGCTAGTGGATACACAACTGGGGCAAAAGCAAAAAAGGTTGAAAGTGCATTTTTTTTTCCAAATGAATACAAAAGTTGGAAGAATTCTTAGAAGTTATCTGTCCAACTTCTTTGACATTGAAAATATAAGAAAATATATGGTCACCTAGTGTTTTGAGAATTCTAGCCAGCTACCTTCCAAGAAAGTACTCCATATGCAAATGAAATTTTGTTTCAAACTGTAAGAGCATAAATGGGACTCATCCACACATGCTTTCTTTAAATACTTTTCTCTGAGATTAAAATCACTTACAAAGATAGACTAAATTCCTCCAACATACATGGGAAAGCACATGCGTTTTATGCCACTTCATTTGTAAATCTCTCATTTTAAATTTCAAATGACTTTCTGTATCACAGGACTCTTTCATGAGGAATGTTGGAAAGAACCTATTGAATCATAGCTATAGAGCAGCTTATTTAAGGTTACTATAATAATTTAATCTCAGTGGAAGACTCTGACATTTTTATATTAATATCATGTAGCCCAGAATAAAGAACATTAGACTGAGGGGGAAAGTCAAAGTTGGTTTTGATAGCATTCCCTTTTATTTCTTCCTGAGAAAGAGAAAATTTGAAGCTTCCTTCTTTCAGCTCAAAGTCCTCGGTAAAAATTCTTCAGTAACTTGATATTTGTACTGTGTCTCAAACATTTCTTATTCTATCTGCGTTCCTCATTCCCTACCATTAATCCTCAACTCAGAAAAAAGGAATGGAGAATTCTTTAATCAAAGACTGTAATCACTGGTAATGTGTTAATAGGCTAATATTCTGTCTCAACAAGATAATAACACCTTTTACCCAGTTAGGATCGAACTTCCTGGAAAGTCCCTCAGCGGTGACTAAGGTGGGGAATTTCAGTCATGGCAACAAAACTCATGGGTAGAAATATATGAGGATTCCAATTTTTTTCCATCAAAATGAACTCATCTTTTAATTCCATTTCCCACAGCTTTTTGAATAACTCTACTATTTGACCAATTGATGCATAATCTCATTATTGTTTACAAGACACTGTGTAGAGAGCTTTTTGTAACTGACTTTGGTGGGTTGACAACCAGTTCCTGCCAATAAAGCAGGCTAAGAATCCAATGGTGCAAAAACTTCTGTGCAATCTCAAAGTTGTTTCCAATAACAGACATCTTCAACCAAGCTAGAAACAAAGACAGAAATCAATGATTAGTATCCAGGCTTTATGGAGAATTTCTACAAGTTAATAAGACACAGAGGTGAGCATTGGGCCTAGCCATTGAGCTTTGGTTTGGGATGCTCATGTCCCATATGGGATGGCTGCGTTCTGTGCCTGCCTCCAGCTCACACCGGCTAATACGGACCCTGGGAGGCAGGAGTGATGGCTTAAGTAATCAGATTCCTGTCACCCACCTGGGAGACCTGGATCAAGTTTTCAACACCTGGCTTCCAATCCTTACCCCCACCTCCCTGCATTTGGGGAGTGAACCAGTAGATGAGGGTGGGACCACGATCTCTCTCTCTCTCTCCTCTCCCTCTCTCTCTCTCTCTTTCACACACACACACACACACACACACACACGACAAAATTTTAAAAAGAAAACATGACAACTCAATAGAAAAATAATAAAAAGTTATGAGTAGGAAATTCATAAAAATGCAAATAATCCACAAATCTTTGGGAAGATAATTAATTGTAACAAGGAAAATGCACCCTAGAAATGCAATGAAGTGCCTTTTTTATTTGCCTAAAAAGTAAATAGAAGGTAGGGAGCTATTTATTTTATATATATATATTTATTTATGTATATAGTTAATAAGAGTATAAAATTGTGAAATGGGTGTTAGGGCTCAGTGAGGCAAGCTCACATCCCATATTAAGCACCAGTTCAAGTCTCTGCTTCTCTGGTCCCTGATCCAGCTTCCTGATAATGCACCTGGGAAAGCCATGGGTGATGACCCAGGTACTTGAGTCCCTGCCACCTGTGTGGGAGACCCAGATAGATTTCTGAGCACCCGGCTTCAGCATGGACGAGCTCTGGCTGCTGCTGCTATTTGGGTAGTAAATCAATGGTTTGAAGGATCTCTCTCTCTCTCTCTCTCTCTCTCCATGTGTGTAGCACTCTGCCATTTAAATAAATAATTTTTTTAAATGGTAAAAAGTAGTAATGTCATTTTAAAATATCTACAATATTTTTTTAAGATTTTATTTATTTATTTGAGAGGTAGAGTTACAGACAGTGAGAAGGAGAGACAGAAAGAAAGGTCTTCCTTCCATTGGTTCACTCCCCAAATGGCCACAACGGCCAAAGCTGCGCTGATCCGAAGCCAGGAGCCAGGAGCTTCCTCCAGGTCTCCCACATGGGTGCAGGGGCCCAAGGACTTGGGCCATCTTCTACCACTTTCCCAGGCCACAGCAGAGAGCTGGATTGGAAGAAGAGCAGTGGGACTAAAACCGGTGCCCATATGGGATGCTAGCACTGCTGGCGGTGGCTTTACCCGTGACACCACAGCACCAGCCCCTACTTTGATTCTTTATTGGGTATCAAATGTGATACACTTGACAGATGCTATCCCATTTAACCATCACAGCAGTCCTAAAAGCGGGAACTAGTAAACCTGCATTTTTATGGATCAGATAACAGACATGGAAAGGTTTTAATAACTTGCACAGGTCACCAACTGGAGAGCAGCATGGCTGGGAGTTGGAGCATGGCCTCTCTGACCACAAAGGTGATGTGCAGACCCACTGGGCTCTACTCCTACATAGCCTTTCCCACTGCTTCCTGGACTGCATGAAGCAGAATCTGCACTCCTGAAGGCTTCTTGCATAACCTAGATTTCTTCTTGCTTGATGTTGCTTCATTTCTAAGATACTGACCCCAGACACATTCTCACTTCAATTCCAAATCCTCCATTTCTTTATAACTCTGAACATATTTTTAACCTCAATTGTGTTTGTTTCTTGAAATTTCTCTTTTCTAGGCTAATCTGTCACATCATTCACCCTCTCTTTTCTAGGCTCATTTGTCACATCAGTAATACACCAAGCTGTGTCAGTAATACACTTTTTTTTTTTTTACTTTTAACCACCACACAACATCCCTTGCCATTTTTATCATTGATTATTTCTGTCTTAGCATTTTGAAGTTAAAAAGAATGGAAAATAAATGTTCTCACTCCCTCTTAGGACATTTAGCCATGCTGGAGAAATTGGGTCTACCAGCAATTAGTATATGTAATTTCAACTCAGCTCTCATTACTGTCCAGAAATTATTGTATTCAGCCAGTCAGTACTCAGCCTCACATATGGCTCCCCTGTCTTTCAGCTCCCACTCTGTTCCTGAAATCTCTCAGAAATTACTAGTCACTTTTTTATTTACCAGTAAGATACAGACGTCTTATAGTATAGTATAGACCTTGTATGCTAATTTCATTTGCTCTATCTCAACATGTTGGTAATCTTGGTCTGCCCAACCCTTTCCTTTACTCTTGTCTTTGATGAAGATGTGAGGCTCAACCTAGTTACTCTTCCCATTCTTCCCTAGGATCTTATTCTACCACGGATGTCTTTTTTTTTTTTTTTTTTTTTTTTTTTTTTTTTTTTTTTTTGACAGGCAGAGTGGACAGTGAGAGAGAGAGACAGAGAGAAAGGTCTTCCTTTGCCGTTGGTTGTGGCTGGCGCGCTGCAGCCAGCGCACTGCGCTGATCTGATGGCAGGAGCCAGGTACTTATCCTGGTCTCCCATGGGATGCAGGGCCCAAGCATTTGGGCCATCCTCCACTGCACTCCCTGGCCACAGCAGAGAGCTGGCCTGGAAGAGGGGCAACCGGGACAGAATCCGGCGCCCCGACCGGGACTAGAACCTGGTGTGCCGGCACCGCAAGGTGGAGGATTAGCCTAGTGAGCCGCGGCGCCGGCACCACGGATGTCTCTTAATAGTGTTTTCATTTCCTCTCCCTAAGTTCCTGAAAATATTCTCCCTCCTTACAAAGATCTTTCCTCTGGCCTTAATGCCCTCTCAGTTACTGCCCTGTGTTCTTCCTGCTCTTCTTTGGAAAACATCTTTCAAAAGTAGGTTGCCATCAGAGCTCCCATTTTTCCTCCACTCACTCATTCCTCAGTTCCTTGGAATTTTGATTCTACCCTTGGTTCTTTTTCTAAACTGTTCTCTCAAAGGTCACAAATTACTCCATAATTGGCGGAGCCTGCAATTTTTTCTCAGACCATTATGTACCAGTTAGAACTACTGAACACTCCTCTCTTTCCTGTAATTTTCTCCTTCCTTGGTACTGTGACTGGCATCATTCTGGATCTACTCCAGATATTAAACTCTCCCTGTGTGCCCTGTCCTGGCTCCTCTTACTCTTTCTGTCTGCTATGAGCAAATACCTAGTAAGGCTCATTAGTGCTCCCTTCTCCCTTGTTATGATATGTCTCATGTAATAACTCAAGTAATAACTCAGTGTGATTCTAAACATCTCTAAGTTCCTAATGCACATAGCAAACAACCCTCTAGATCTCTTCAGTTTACATTTTTAAATATCTATATGCAGGCCGGCGCCGCGGCTCACTAGGCTAATCCTCCGCCTTGCAGCGCCGGCACACCGGATTCTAGTCCCGGTCGGGGTGCCGGATTCTGTCCCGGTTGCCCCTCTTCCAGGCCAGCTCTCTGCTGTGGCCTGGGAGTGCAGTGGAGGATGGCCCAAGTGCTTGGGCCCTGCATCCCATGGGAGACCAGGATAAGTACCTGGCTCCTGCCATCGGATCAGCGTGGTGAGCCAGCCGCAGCGCGCCAGCCGTGGCGGCCATTGGAGGGTGAACCAATGGCAAAGGAAGACCTTTCTCTCCATCTCTCTGTCTCTTTCTCTCACTGTCCACTCTGCCTGTCAAAAAATAAATAACAATAAATAAATATAAAAAATATCTATGCAGGGCTGGTGTTGTGGCACAGAAGGCTAAGCTGCCGCTTGGATATACACTTCAAAATTGGAGTGCTGGTTTGAGTCTCGCTACCCTGCTTCCTATCCAGCTTCCTGCTAATGTGCCTGGGAGGCAGCAGATGATGGCTCAAGTACTTGAGTTCCTGCCCAGATATTGTGGGCATTTGGGGAGTGAACCAACAGGTGGAAGACCTGTCTCTGTATGTCTCTTCCTCTCTCTTTCATTCTGCCTTGCAAATAAATAATAAATCTTTTTAAAGTAAAAAGCATATATCTACATCTGCTTCTCTATTATTTATCCAGTTTTCTAAGAGAGATGAGTTTGTGAAGATTCTTCAAAAGAACACTTAATGAATGGAGAGGTGACCATCAAGAATTTACCTAGTATAATTGTGGTAGTAGTATAACTATAGTAATGACAACCAGCATTTATTAAGGCTTGAATATATGCCAGCTATCATGCTGGATGCTTTACATTTCAGAATTTCTTACTTCCTCACAAAAATTTTATGTGGGAGCAACTACTACTAGCCTCTTAAAAGAGCCTTTATTAATAAATCTCATAAATCTTTTTAACAACTATTACAATGGTTATTCTTATTACCCCCATTTTAACAATTGACATACCAATGTTTAAGGAGATTAAAGAATCCTACAGCCAGTAAATGGCAAAGCCAGTGTTTGAATCTATCTCTGGAAGGATGATGATGATTGTGATAGCTGTCACTTTTTAGCACATACCACATGCGAGGACTAGTGCAAGGGAGGTAGATGCACACTTTCCTGTGTAAAGCTCTCCCATAGTGTTTAATGCCTAGTAAGTGCTATCTAGGTAACACAAATACTTCCTATTATTTTACTTGCTATTTCCACTTCCCTAGGATTTGTCTCTGATTTTACACCTTGGTACTTTCTTGTATCATGTGAATTCCAAGTTCCCCACGCCAGTGGACAATTTCTGTCATTCTCTGCCTCTGTCTCTGATGTCCCTGAGTCTCTCAAATGCACATGCACACACACACACACACATACATACAATACACCTTTGCCTGTAGGACCAGAGCTCGGATTCAGTGCCTTAGATTTGAATGGATACTTCTCAGCAATTAAATAGACAAATTTACACCTTAGATACAAGTGAAAAGGGAAAAACAATTCACTGTCCTGTTTTGGGAAAACTGTCTATGTTTAAAAAATGAGAGAATTGTCCTATCAGCTTTAAACAAATTGGTAAATTATCAACTTTAATTACTTGAAATTTTGTTTCTATTTGAAATAAATATTGTTGAATGAGCAATTGGTCTGCTGAGGGATTATATACATATTTCCAGTCAGCAGGATGCTGTTCAAAATGCATTTGTAAAGAACACGAGTTACAGTGATTTCATAATTGCCAAAAAATTATAATTCCTGTTTTGAAGCCAGTGGAAGCTCAGATGCTTCTGATATGTCAGATCTTGATGGAAACAGAAGCATGAAGCAAATGAATCACTGAACAAAATCACTTATTGAGACTAACATTATGTAGGGATTTCAGCTGGACTCACCGCCTTTTAGCACTTTGCAGTATAGTGGGGAGATAGGGCAGGTTACATACATAAAGATGGGCACGGAAAACATCCTGCATCAAGTGAATGAGTAGCATAGTCTTGTATTGCTAAGACTATTTAAACTGCAGTGTAAAATAATTACGTGTTTAGTAGGATTTCATCCTATGGCACATGGCAAGGTAAAATCATAGGAAGTGTAGATTGCTCAGCATCTATGTCCTCTAATTCCACAACCCACAGTTGGCTTGGAGGTTGATTCCGTCCCCACTCTCAGTTCATCTAGTTCCCATGCAGCTAATTCTATTTTGATAATAGGCCAAAGAGAGCATCATTTTATTCAGGGTCTGTTACTAATTCACAAGCAGGTCCACTATGCTAATGACTCTGACTGTGTTGGAGCCATCATGGTGGCTGACTACTTTCCTGCTGGGCTTGAATCAGAAAAATTGTAAAGACAGGGCTATTGCAGCTTTCTTGTCACCAGGAGAAGTCTTAGAATGAAGCCTGCACATACAAGGAATATTCAGAAATTCGTGGAAAATGGCATTAAATGATGTGAATTTTCTTTTTTCTTTTTTTTTTAAGATTTATTTTTATTTATTTGAAAAGTTGAGTTACAGAGAGAGGTAGGGACAGGGAGAGAGGTCTTTCATCTGCTGGTTCATTCCCCAAATGGTCGCAATGACTGGGGCTGGGCTAGGCTGAAGCCAAGAGCCAGGAGCTTCTTCTGGGTCTCCCACAGGGGCCCAAGGACTTGGACGTTCTGCTACTGCTTTCCCAGGCACATTATCAAGGAGTTGGATTGGAAGTGGAGCAGCTAAGACTTGAGCCAATGCCCATATAGGATGCCAGTGCTGCAGGCCAGGGCTTTAACCTGCTGTGCCACAGTGCCAGATCCACTGATATGAATTTTCTATGAACTCTTTGGATGTCTTTCATATTGCACATGAATTCTAATACAGAGAATATTGTTCAGCTAAGAGATAGATAGAAGTATACAGCTTCCTACAGCTAGATGTTTCTGTTTTGTAAGTCAATATATTCCTTCCTGAAATCTATTTTTGAGGGTTTTTGATTTGTTTTGAGAGTCAGAGTGCTCTCATCCACTGGTTCACTCCCCAAATGCTTGGTCAGCCTAAGGCTGACCCAGGCTGAAGATGAGAGCTGTGATCTTAATGCAGGTCTCCCATGTCAGGAACAAGAACCCAATTACTTGACTCATTACCACTGCCTCCCAGGTTTTGTATTTTAGGAAGCTTGAGTGAGGAGCCAGAGCTGGGGAACCCAATCTAGCCACTCTGATGTGGGATATGGCACCTTAAATACTAGACTAAACACCCACTCCCAGTGTTTGAGGACTTTTGTTTGCTTTTTGTGTTTTGTTTTGGTCTCAAACAATATGCAAGAGTGTTAAGTTTTATTTTAGGCAAACAGTGTCTAATTCAGTATGTAGACATTAAGGAAATTCCCTTTCTCTCTAATCACTTGAGTCAATGATTTTTCTTCTCCAGAATCCATGAGTCAGTTGGTTACAGCCAGGGTTATTTCTTCCTCTGAGAGGAAATTCTTGTGTCAGATTTTCTCTACCATCTACAAGACCTTAGATGGACCTCAGGAGCCAGTGTGGCTGAAACTCTTGGTTACCTTCTTCTACCTTCCCACACCTCATAGTGCTGCTACCTACTGACTGCGGGACCTTGGAAACCCTTTCTCTCCACTTTTCCTCCCTTGTCTTTTTTTGTTTTTTAAGAACTATTTATTTGTTTATTTGAAAAGCAGAGCGACAATAAGAGATAGGGAGAGATACACACAGACAGAGAGCTTCAATCAGCTCGTTCATACCCTAAATGGCTGCAGCAGCTGAGGCTGAGCCAGGCCAAACTAGGAGCCCAGAATGCCATCAAGGTCTCCCAATTGGGTAGCAGGGACTCATGCACTTAGGCTACTATCCACTGCTTTCCCAAGTGGATTAGTGGGGAATTAGATCAGAAGCAGAGCAGCTGGGGCTCAAACTGGCACCCTGATATGGGATGTCTGCATAGCAAGCATTGGCTTAACCTGCTGTCACACAGCAGCCCCTCTCCCCTTTCACTGCCACCGCTACTATAGTCCTTCCTCTCAGCAGTTGTCTTGTGTGGTTTATATTGAGGTAGAGTCTTGCCTATTCATGGTAAATAAGGTCTTCTACTGTTATGTTCTGTGGGCAAGTAATAATTGTCATTTGTTCAATGCACATTAGGGGACAGTCCATGTAGTGGTGAATTAAGCCTGTGAATACAGAGTGGATTAAAATTATATTTTTGCAAAAACTGATGAAGAGAGAGGAGGGAGGGAGGGGATTGGAGGGGACACAGGGGAGTAAGGTAAGTATGGTAGTATGGTTGTCTTCTTGGAACTGTCCCTATGGAATGCATAAAATCTGCTCTCTTTATATTAACATTTTTTTAAATGAAACAGTCCCGGCTAAAAGTTTTACATTGATTACCTCACATAACCCTTTAAACAACCCTGACATATGGGTTTAATATTATCCCACTTAAGCCGGCGCCGTGGCTCAATAGGCTAATCCTCCACCATGCGGCGCTGGCACACCGGGTTCTAGTCCCGGTTGGGGCGCCGGATTCTGTCCCGGTTGCCCCTCTTCCAGGCCAGCTCTCTGCTATGGCCAGGGAGTGCAGTGGAGGATGGCCCAGGTGCTTGGGCCCTGCACCCCATGGGAGACCAGGAAAAGCACCTGGATCCTGGCTCCTGCCATCGGATCAGCGCGGTGCGCCGGCTGCAGCGGCAGCCATTGGAGGGTGATCCAACGGCAAAGGAAGACCTTTCTCTCTGTCTCTCTCTCACTGTCCACTCTGCCTGTCAAAAAAAAAAAAATATTATCCCACTTTACATATCAGGAAGATGGAGCATAGGTCAATTAAATTTCCCAAGGTCATATAACTCATGAGTGGCCAAACCATGAAGTGGTAAGAAATGTTGTCCCCCAGTAAATGTTGGCCATGCTTTAGAAGACTCCAGCTGGATTGTGATCACTGATATATGTCATAAGATGCAGCAGACAGAGGGGGAGACCAGGGTAAGGCATAGGCTGCATAATTCTATTAATCATTAATTGAAATAAGGAGCGAAATCTACTACTTTGGTGGGAAAATCTTATCTAGGGAAGGAAAGAACAGAACGGTCATGTATAGCTACAAGAAAATGTATCTTTCAATTTGTAATTGCTCATAGCAATGACAATTCTGGAAAATTGTCCATGCATCCATGTAGCCACAAATCCATGTATCTTTTATCTTTAGAAGACTTCTTCCAGAAACTTTGTCTTCTCATGTGTTCTATCCAGGTTCTCTTCCTGTCAGTATGTCCTCTGCATGGTCATTAATTTAGTAAATATTTATTGCTTGCTTATCATATACCAGGTATTAAACCACACAATGGAGTGCAATGCTGTCAGTCTGTATATTATACAAATAAGTGACAACTTACAACTGAGGTGTTTCTTTAAAAATACATTCATTTATTTATTTGAAAGGCACAGTTAGAGGAGAGAGAGAGAGAAAGGAGGAGACAGACAGAGATCTTTCATCCGCTGGTTGTTCCTCAATTGTTACTGGCCACAATGACTGGGGCTGGGTCAGGCCAAAGCCAGGAGTCTAGAACTCTATCCAGGTCTCCTACAAGGGTGGTAGGGGTTCAACTACTTGGGTTATAGGATGCAGGTGTCACAAGCAGTGACTTAACCCACTGTGCCACAATGCCAGCCCTAGGTGAGTGGTCCTATCCATGAAAGCCTATGGTAGGAGAAGTGGCTCAGTGAAGGATGGCACAGCAGAGCCTTCTTTATGAGTAGACCTGAATAAAGGGTGGCTGTGTACTAGTGGAGGAGAGAACCCTGTGGGGGAAGAGGGCACAATGCCACAGAGGTCCCGGGAGAAGGGCTGTGTGGCTGTAACACATGGACCAAAGATGTGGGTACATACCAGATAGAAACAGAAAAATTGCAATGTAGATTTTAACCATATTTTAGGGGTAGAATAGAGTTGATTTATCTTCTCTTTTTTATTTGTTTGAAAGGCAGAGACACAATGAATAGACAGAGATCTGTCATCTGCTGGTTCACTCCCCAAATGTCCCCAAACCCAAGACTGGGGCAGGGCTGCACCCAGGCATCAGAAACTCAGTCCATTTCTCCCATATAAGTAGCAAGGACCCGGATACTTAAGCTAATACCTACTGCCTCCCAGGGTGCACAATAGCAGGGAACTGGAATTGCGAACAGAATCAGGACTTGAACCCAGGTACTCCATTATGGGTACTCCATTATGAAGAGATAAACAAGAAAGAAGGAGCCTGGGTTCCTGAGGGAGTTGCAGAGCAGGGCTGCCCCATCTACCCTAGACTGCTTAACTCTGTGGAGAAATAAGCTTTGATCATATTTAATTCACTATTTTTGGAGCATCTGCTACTTTCTCCACAACTTAATTTTAATTAAAAGAGGTACTTCTGGTGTAACCCTTTCTAAAGGTGATATGCTTTTAACATGTACCTTTTTTTTTCCTTATCTTTTTCTTACTTCTTGCTTGGATCATGGATGTGAGGGCCTGAGCACTGACAGCAATCTAAGCCAATTTTGCAGATTGTGGATGTAAAGAGCCTGGGAGGCTGATCACTGTGGAAAAGGTCCACCTGCACTGGGTCTATATTCTCGGAGAAAAAAGACAAACAACTCTCTCTCTCTCTCTCTAACTCTGCCTGACTAACTCTGACAGGCAGAGTTAGAGAGAGAGAGAGAGAGAGAGAGAGAGAGAGAGAGAGAGAGAGAAAGGTCTTCCTTTTTGCATTGGTTCACCCCCCAAATGGCCGCTTAGGCTGGTGCGTTGCGCCAATCTGAAGCCAGGAGCCAGGCACCTCCCCCTGGCCTCCCATGCAGGTGCAGGGCCCAAGGACTTGGGCCATCCTCCACTGCCTCCCTAGGCCACAGCAGAGAGCTGTACTGGAAGAGGAGCAACCAGGACAGAATCCGGCACCCCGACCGGGACTAGAACCCGGGGTGCTGGCGCCGCAGGCGGAGTATTAGCCTAGTGAGCCACGGCGCTGGCCTCTCTCTCTCTTTAAAAATTTATTTATTTCTTTTGAAAGACAGAGTTAGAGAGGCAGAGGCAGAAGGAGAGAGAGAGAGAGAGAGAGAGAGAGAGAGAGAGAGATTGAGAGCGCAAGCGAACTCTTCCATCTGCTAGTTTACTTCCCAAATGGCCACAACGGCTGGAGCAGCACTGATCTGAAGCCAGAAGCCAGGAGCTTCTTCGGGTCTCCCATGTGGGTGCAGGGGCCCAAGGACTTGGACCATCTTCTATTGCTTTCCCAGGCCACAGCAGAGAGCTGGATCGGAAGTGGAGCAGCCAGGACTTGAACCAGCGCCCATATGGGATGCTGGCACTGCAGGTGGTGGCTTTGCCTGCTACACCACAGTGCCGACCCCTCTCTCTCTTTTTAAAGATGTATTTATTTATTTGAAAGGCAGAGTTACAGTGAGGCAGAGGCAGAGAGAGAGAGGTCTCCCATCCGGTGGTTCACTCCCCAAATGACCACAAAAGCCACAGTTGTACCCATCTGAAGGTAGGATCCTGGAGCTTCTGCTAAGTCTCCCACGTGGGTACAGGGGCCCTAGTACTTAGGTCATCTTCTACTGCTTTCCCAAACACATTAGCAGGGAGTTGAATGGGTGCCCATATGGTGTTGCTGGCACTGCAGGCTGCAGCTTTACCTGCTACGCCACAGCGCTTTCCCGACAAACTTCTCTTGGTTGTTTAAGCCGCTGTTATTTTTGTTGTTGAGTGTTAAGTGCCTAAGCACAATTTAAAACTGATAAAATCTAGAATTGTGTAAATAATCTCCAGTTAATGCAGTGCTTTGGATTGGATGCAGCCTCTCCAAAATTCAGGTGTTGCCAGTGTGGCAGGATGAAGAGGTGGGACCTCATGATTAGGCTACTTCCTGGTGGATGTGATTAAGTCCCTTATAAAAGAGGTTTCACAAAGCCTTTGTTGAGTGCACTTGCCCTTCGCCTCTGCCACAGCGTTCTTCCTCTCCAGACCATCTTGGAAGCAGAGACCAGTACGTCACCAGACAAGGCACCGTCCATCAGCAATCCCAGACTTCTGAGCCTCTGGGACTGTGAGAAAGTAAGTTTGGTTCTTTATAAATGGTATGATCTCAGATGTCTTGTTATAGCTGCACAAAACAGACACACAACATGCCTTTTTTAGCTTGGAAATGCTTTGTGATTATTATCAGGGCTCAGTAAAATGATACCCCCAAATATGTTAAGTTTTGGGAGACACAACAGTTTGATCTAAAGAAAGTTCTAGGCATTAAAAGTAGGCTCAGAAGCAAGGTCCCTCTAAGCCTTCTTGCTCTTCTCCCCACAAACACAGGAAGATGGCTCTCTGGAATGCCCTTTACCTGTAGTAAGATCAGTGCCAAAGGGAGCAATTGTTTTTCCTTCCTCCCCTTGATCCCATTATCCATCTCAGATAACTGAAGGTTGTAATTACAACTGGACAACTTTCTAGAGAATGTCTTCCCTTGGGCCCATCCAAATTCCAAAGAATCTGTTTCTGGGGTCATTTGTGGTTCTAATAATCATTTAGATGCCCTGAAATTGTCTACATCCCTCCATTCCCCCATCCCATATGGATAAAGGAGTATATGAGTTTCTGAACAACATTAAGCAGGTGGGTAATCCCACTCCTGTGATTACCCCCACCCCCATGCTGTGGTCTTCCCCTCTTGCACCTTAATCAGTTGCAGTCTTTGTGCTCCTATTTAGTCTCTGTCAGTTTGTTCCATCAAACCTTCCGAAGGTGGAGGGGATGTTTCCCTTTGTCCACAGAATACCCTTGTTACTGCCAGCATTTTTTTCCCATGATTTAACTATAGGGGGCCCAAATTTCAGTGTTTACAACTTTCTTTCATTTAATTGCCATTCTAATCCATACTGAGAAAGGTGTCCCATATTAAAGTATGATTACTATACATGTCATTTCCAACTGAGTCTCACATTTTTCCTTTTCCCACTTTCATCATACCTGGCTCTTTTGTGAAGAAGCTTCAACTGCTTCTGAATAAATGCAGTGCCATTAGAGGCACTTTCTCCATCACCAAAGAGAAGAAAATTTGCGTAACCTATAAATGGCAGCTCTACAAAAGGCAATTCTAACTAGCTCAATGTATCTTTCCATAGTTCACTACCTGTATGCTCCTTTTTGAAAATGATTGTTTATGTTCATTTTATTTGAAAGGCAGAGTGACAGACAGTGGGAGAGAAAGAGATTTTTCCATCTGTTGGTTCATTGCCTAAATGTCCACAACAGCCAGGACTGAGCAAGGCCGAAGCCAAGAGCCCAGAACTCATCCAAGTCTCTCATGGGTGCCAGGGACCCGAGTACTTGAACCATCATCTGTTGTTTCCAAGAATGCATTAACAGAAAGCTGGATCAGAAGCAGGTTCGCTGGAACCCAGACTGTCACTCTAATATGTCACTTGGGATGCAGACATCCGAGGCGGTGGCTCAACCCACTGAACCACAACGCACACCATGTGTATGCTCGTTCAAACTATGGTTTGACATTCCTAACTCCAGACTTTTGCCTGTTGTCCATTTATTGGCTTTCTTCACAATTACACCTCAGTTGTCTTGTGTGCCTGGGTATTCATTTTCCCTTGCTATATTTGTCTACTGAATTTCCTATAGCCTAGATGTTTGTGTCACCCCTTCTTGTACCCAAGCTGGGCCAGGTGATTTCCTAGAAAACTCATGGGTGTTTTACTTATTTGGATAGATTTTGCTTGGGTGTCATAGGTACCTGAAATTTCTGCACTCCAAGGCAAGAACTTTTTGGGGAGTTTTCACTGTTGTGCTGTTGGCTGGAGATCTATCCTCCACTTGTCCTGATTGATCAAGATCACTTTCCAGGGCCTGGTTCCTTTTCACAGTCTGCTTTGTCTTGTTTCCAGATGAAAGTCCTGGAATCTTTAAGCTATGTATCCTACTTGACCATCATTCATGCTCTGCTTGATGAAAGCCTCTTTCCATGGTTCTCAATCAACGATAAGACCCAACTTGGATTTTGGGCTTCGAATACCTGGCCTTCACTAAACTTACTGTGCAGTATCCAAATTTAACTTCTGATAGTTTGGACCTTTATCCTGGAAACTGAAACAACAGTCCTGGCTTAATAAAAATCATGCTAGCCCTTTATTAACTCCCCTCCTTCCCTTAGGGTTACTTTTTCTAACTAGGAAGAGTCTGCACTGGGGCCCCGGGAGAGAGCAAAGAGATCTCTGTGTGGACCACTTGGTTATGGATGGGATAGGCAAGGATGCCTAACAGAAACTAACAAAAGAATATCCTGAAGAGTACTTCCCCCAAATAAGGCTTCAGGAAGTTCCTGTAATAAAAGCAATCTCTGAAGTCTAAGACACATAAGGAAATAATTTGTCATGAGCAAGAGCCACAGAAACTATAATCGAGGAAGTATCTCCAAGAACTTGAGAAAAGAGAATAATATGTAATAGGCTACAGAATAAATATTTTTTGGAAGTAAGGAAATACATGAATGAAGGAAGAAAAACAAGGGAAAAACCAAATTACAATGAAAAAGGAGCAGGTGGACTTGAAGGACCAGAAAAGAACTAGAAAAGAAAAATATATTCACTGCTTGAAGCAACTCAGCTAGAAAGTGAACTGAGCTCAAAACTCGGCATTTTCTGTCCCTCACTCTATTGTCTAAATATCAAAACGCACCAAATCCCTACAGACCAAAACCTAAGTTAATGATTTACACAGGAAAATCTCCCTCTGTTGACTTGATGAAGTCTCTTTGGAGTGAGCATATTACTAAATCCCATATGCTGAGATAAAACAACAGTAAACCCTGGCTTTTCTATAGGGAATTAACAAGTAACAACAACAACAAAGTTTTTAAAATGGTAAGGTCAACAAAGAATTTAACGAATTAAATGAACAGACCTATCAGCAGCTGGGACAATGAATGACACCCGTCATCTACTTTTCCTTTAAACTTCTAAAGTAATTGCCATTTGTTGTGAGTAGTTATTTGCATGAGTGGAAAAGGAGTCTGGGCAAGATTATGGGGTGGAGATGGATCACTTAGCTTCATGTGAAGGTGATATTTAAGAAGAGAGGCAGAGGTTATTTACTGTTTTAAACAAATTCATATTCTGATGTATTTTTCTACCAATTATTCTAGCTCCCTAATTATTCTACCAATCCTTTCGGTCAATTTATAGATGATTACTCCAAACTGGACAACAATGGAAATTGAAAATCAGTTTGCTCAAGTTTATTGCTTTACAGCCCTGGCAGTAATCAAATCACTGAAGCATGTTACTTTGGGCCCCATCCAGCTCATGGAGCTGGAATTTTTATATTAAACTTTTCTTGTAAGATTTGTTGTGTTGAATATTTAACAAATACACTGTTTTCAGTCATCTCCAGTGTAAATGAAATCGGAAATGACTCCCTAAAATCTACACCACAATGTGGCCCTTTAAAGTTCCCCAGAAGCGCCATCTGGGGTGCCACATATGCTACCAGAATTTGGGGTGCTATACAATATCACAATATGCTTACTAATAAATCCCCAATATTAATAAACCTGAGAGGGTTCTTGCCTAATATTTAGAGAAGAATCTAAATACTGGCACAGATAAACAAGGCAGCATGGTACATTTTAAGCCTTTATTTAGTGAGAAAGATGCATAGAAAAGTGAGAGCGTTATGTAAGGGGTGGGGGGTAAAATCTGGGTTCATACCAAGCACCAGGAACCAGCCACGTGGAGGAGCATCTAGGCCAGGAAGCCTAGGGCTGGTAGCCTGAAGGCCACGCGCTCTGGAGGTGCAGGGCTACAGCAAGCCCCCTCGTGGCAAGAGGCCAGGGAAGAAGAGAAGGGCTGGACACACCGTGTCCCAGCCTTTTAACCCACTTCCAAAGGGGAGTGGTTAATTAACCTGATTGGTTGGTGGGCACCCAGGTGTGGCTAGGTAGGGGCAAGAGGTCACACAGGGGCGTGGCAAAGGTGTGGTCGTCCAACTCACAAACCTAATCAGTTTTAACCTATATGCCTGCCTACTTCATAAAGACTTACAAAGGTGGTCATAAATGACAAATGTGTTGTCTTGTGCTTCTCATCGATGAGTTTTATTGAACAGGTACACTTAGCTGTGCATTCACAGAATCTCAATGCAGTTAACATCTCATTCAGTTCTTTCATTATGTCTCCTTTTGTCTCATATAAAGTGTTCAAAATGTTAGTGAACACAGAATAAAATGTGGGAGTTACATGGCTGATGTCAGGCAGTAAATGGGATCAAATGAATGTGATACATGCCTCTTCTAAGTCTTTCTTGATTACAGGGCTGATTGTATTTCCTCTCCTCCAAATCTGCAGAAACCTTTAAAAAGGTGTTTATTAAAATGGAAACAAAGTAGGAGTCTACACAATCTTATATAGCTACAAAGGACCAATTTTGAATTTTTTGTGCTTTCCTTGTGCAATTTGATTTTAGTTTTCATTAGGTCACCAGAAATGGGAGAATTTAAGGGCACTCACATTGGGTCAACTGTTGACCCCAGGCTATACTCAACAACTGAGCTAAGCAGGTCATAGACACACGCACTCTGGAAAAGCTTCCTGCAGATAGTCATTCAACAAGAGAAGGAAGCAAGGTCATCCTTTCAGGTCATTACATTCTAGTCCAATGACCAGTGGTAATTAATTGTATTGTGTTCCCATCGTAAAAATAAACGAGGAGGAAGTGCAGTAGGTTGTAAATGCCCTAGGCATTCTTGGAATTTAATCTAGCTCCTTTGAATAGTGAAAAGGAAATGAAAGCTTCACTTTCTCCCAGAATGAAACCAGGTTATAACAGGCAGCAGACCTGTAACTACACATTCAGCCTACCACTAAACGAGTCCTTAAGTTTGATAGCTTTTGATAACAAAAGTAGAAGCTTTACAAAATAAAGTGTAACCATGGCCTATATTCTCTCAGAAGATATACATTACTTGTAAGACCAACACAAAACGTCTCCTAGCTAAGCATTTTGGAAGAAAGGCAAATAAATGAATACTTGGGCATAAATTTATTTAAATCCAAAAGGAGAAGGCTGTCCAAGAGTTTCCCTACACACCTTACATCGGTCCTGATATAGCCTAGGAAAAGAAGAACAGATCCTGGAGGATATATGCAGTGTACAATCGCAGACTAAAGGTGGAAGAAACAGTTTAATTTGAGCTTTGATTTCTCCAGGGAGAAACATTTCAAGGACATTATTAGAACCTGCCAAAGTTAGTTAGTAGCAGAGCTACCTGTAGCCCCTGAAAGTGAGTCAAGAGCTCCTTTTATAGCAGGGTGTGTTTTCCAACTTCAGAAGCCCTAGATCTAGAATGTAAGGGAATTCAACAGCAGTTAACATTCTGTTCTCTTTCAAGTTAGACTTCTTATTGCTTTATTAATTCAAACATTTTACTTTTCTAAAAAAAAATGTATGTATTTAAAAGTCAGAGTTACACAGAGAGAGAAGGAGAGGCTGGAGCTGTGCCAATCTGAAGCCAGGAGCTTCCTCCAGGTCTTTTTACATGGGTGCAGGGGCCCAAGGATTTGGTCCATCTTCCACTGCTTCCCCAGGCCATAGCAGAGAGCTGGATTGGAAGTGGAGCAGCCAGGACTTGAACCAGCGCCCATAGGGTTGCTGGCACTGCAGGTGGCAGCTTTACCTGCTACCCCTAAGATAGCTTAAGTGCTTGGGCCCCTGCACCCATGTGGGAGACACAGAAGTTCCAGGCTCCTGGCTTTGGCCTGGCCTAATCCCAACAGTTGCAGCCATTTGGGGAGTGAACCAGCAGATGGAACAGCTCTCTCTCTTTCCATTTATAATTCTACCTTTCAAATTAAATAAATATTTAAAAAAGAAGATGATTAGCAATTATGAGTAGAGGTATTAATACAAATACCAATATAAGCCTTGCCTTTTGTTATATTCAGACTGAAAGGAATTTGAAAAGAGAACCTAAACCTTACTGTGATTCATTATAATTTAATATCAAACTCGTGTAACACTTCTTATAACTCTTCAACTACTGGTTTAGTTTGCAGAAAACTATAGTTAATGCATTTGCTACTATTAATACCTAAAATGAGGGTCTTCTTTTAAGATTTATTTTTTACTTATTTGGAAATCAGAGTTAAAGAGAGAAAGGGAAGAGACAGAGGGAGAGATCTTCCATCCACTGGTTCATGTCCCAAGTGGCTGCAACAGCCAAGGCAGAGCCAGGCTGAAGCCAGGAGCCAGGAACTACTTCTGGTTCTCCCATGTGGGTAGCAAGGATCCATATTCTTGGGTCATCTTCCATTGAGTTTCCCAGGCCATTAGCAGCAAGCTGAATCAGAAGTGGAGCAGCTGGGACATGAACTAGTACCCATACGGGACGCTGGCATCACAGTCAGCAGTGGCTTAACCTGCTGTACCACAATGCTGCCCTCAAATGTATAGTCTTTGGTATTCTTATTCCCTGCAAGAAATGCAAGAGGCAGAATAGCATAGTAGAGGCCCCAGATATATTCAAATGTAAGTATATATAACTGAGCTATATTGGAGTTTGACCTCTAATTTGATTTGTTTGGATTCACATCCTGTCTTTACTGCCCAATTACCTGTGTGGCCATGGGCAAGGCATTATTCTCTGATCAGGAAGTGATAGTACTTGTTTGGTTGTTATAAAGTCAAAAGGTCTGGTGCATATAAAAATGCATGGTGACTGCTTAGCAAATATTAGTGGAGTTACTATTTTGTTACCATCTTACATCCTACATTGCTGTTCTGTGAGTTAATTTTTTTTTTTTTTTTTTTTTTTGGACAGGCAGAGTGGACAGTGAGAGAGAGAGACATTGAGAAAGGTCTTCCTTTTTGCCGTTGGTTCACCCTCCAATGGCCACCACGGCCGGCGCGCTGCTGCCAGCGCACCGTGCCAATCCAAAGGCAGGAGCCAGGTACTTCTCCTGGTCTCCCATGGGGTGCAGGGCCCAAGCACTTGGGCCATCCTCCACTGCACTCCCTAGCCACAGCAGAGAGCTGGCCTGGAAGAGGGGAAACTGGGACAGAATCCGGCGCCCCGACTAGGACTAGAACCCGGTGTGCCGGCACCGCAAGGCGGAGGATTAGCCTAGTGAGCCGCAGCGCCGGCCTTGTGTGAGTTAATTTTAAGAAAATGTGCATGAGCCTCTCACGGCAGCCAGAGTAAACCACGATTGTTTAGAAAAAAAAAAAAAAACACTTTTAGGTGGCTGACTTTTATGAATGACAAATCAGGTAGACGTTTTCCTGAGACAATTCTGTTGCATAAGAGCCATTTTCCACTCTGCCCTCCTCCACTCCCAGGCAAAAGTTCTCTGAGAAGGCACGGGCAGGAGATCCCACAATGAAATGTTTGCAAAATAACTTGCCACCTCCTAATGTTGTCCCCACTCTGAGTCACCTTTTCAAGTTGGCAGCCTTTCAATATCCTTATAGGGCTACCCAGTTCCAGGGACATGTGTGGACTTATGGTTTTTCCCCAGGGTGTGGTAACCACAGCCGTAGTCAGTGAGGGAGGCAGGTCAAACAAAAGATTGCAGAAGGTTTGGGCTTGAGGGTAGAGGACTGAGCAGTGAAGAGATGGGGAAGTGTAGGCCAGGCTTGAATGAGAGAAGAGAATGTGTGATGTGTGCAGTGGACAATGGAAACCAGGATAAGTAAAAGAAATATGCCAAAGGATAGCACTCACATGTGAAGTGTAAGGCGTACAGACGTCATTCCTCAATCTAAACAGGAGTGCAGAAAAGAAAACATGGTGATTTAAAGAAGATGGCATAAAGATGAAAACTAAAATAACAAAATTAGAAAAAAGAAGGTCTTTGGTTAAGTCATAACACCTTTTGAGGCCAGTGCTGTGGCTTAGCAGGTAAAGCCACTGCCTGCAGGGCTGGCATCTCATATGGGTGCCAGTTTGAGTCCCAGCTGTTCCACTTATGATCCAGCTCTCTGCAATAGTGCCTGGGAGAACAGTGGAAGATGGCCCAAGTCCTTGGGCCCCTGCTACCACATAGGAGACCTGGGAGAAGCTCCAGGTTCCTGGCTTCGGATTGGCCCAAGTCTAGCCATTATGGCCATTTGGGGAATAAAATTGCGGATGAAATGCCTTTCTCTCTCTCTCTCTCTCTCTCTCTCTCTCTCTCTCTCTCTCTGCCTCTGCCTCTCTCTAACTCTGCCTTTCAAATAAATAAATACATCTTATAGGTGTTATGTCTTTTTTTTTTTTAAAGGTTCCCCTGGCTAGCTCTGTCAGCAACCCTCTGTTTTATGTTCAAGTATGTATTATATACATGCTCTATTCATATTAGTAGCTTTGAAAGCATACGTTTATTGTTGAAAAATATAACTATTTGATTTTCTTCCTTTAAGTCACTTTCCTTGACTCTGGCCAAGCCTCACAAAGAGCAACAGATGATAAATTCCAGTATTTTCCAAGCCAGACTAACTCTGAGGTAGTGGCTGTTTGGTTTCCATTAGAAACATTAAGAGAAATTAATTATTTTAGACTCATGGAAAAAATCTTTTCCAACAATCATGATGTTACAGATATAAAATTTCAGATCTGGAAAATATTTAGTAGAAAATATTTTTATAACAGTTGAAATAATAAAAATCTATTGCTTTTCTCAGTGGCTTAGAAAGCATAAGAAAAACAGACACATTGAAAACACTGGTGCCGGTGCTGCGGCTCACTAGGCTAATCCTCTGCCTTGCGGCGCCGGCACACCAGGTTCTAGTCCTGGTTGGGGTGCCAGATTCTGTCCCGGTTGCCCCTCTTCCATGCCAGCTCTCTGCTGTGGCCAGGGAGTGCAGTGGAGGATGGCCCAAGTGCTTGGGCCCTGCACCCCATGGGAGACCAGGAGAAGCACCTGGCTCCTGGCTTCGGATCAACGCGGTGCGCCGGCTGCAGCATGCCGGCCGCGGCGGCCATTGGAGGGTGAACCAATGGCAAAGGGAGACCTTTCTCTCTGTCTCTCTCACTGTCCACTCTGCCTGTCAAAAAAAAAAAAAAAAAAAAAAAAAAAAAAACACCACTGGTGGTGACCCTCCAAGTTTCAGTCTCTCTAGACTACAGTTAGTATGTGACAACTGGTTTGCCAATTGTTTTTAAAGGGCTTGTCTCCCATCTGTGTGATAATAATAAACAGTAACCAGAGTGGATGTGACCTGTCGCTCCAAGACAGCAGTTCCTAACATTGACCACACACAGGACACAACTGAGGAGCTTTACAAAAACACTGACACCTGGCTCCTACCCCAGAAATTCAGACTTTATTTGGATAGGATGCAGCCTGGGCGTCAAGAGTTGTGAACGTTCCTTAGGTGATTTTTATGTACAGCCAGATCTGAGACACACTTAAAAAGCTTTCAGTCGACAAGCGTGGTCCCTGGACCGGCAGCATTGTGATTGCCTGGAGCTTTTTGGAAAAGCAGGACACCACCCTGAAGGCACTCGGCTGCATTTGATCTCAGAAGCTAAGCAGGGCGGGGCCTCGTTAGTACTTGGATGGGAGAAGCACAGGATGTCAGGTCCCACCTCAGCCTGGATTTACCTAAGATTCCCACGTGGTTTATGTGCACGTGAAAGCCCGAGAAATGGCCTCAAAGGAATTCCTGTCCCTGCTCATAGTTTCTTTCTCTGAAGTTAGACAGTGATTGCATAGTAAATAAAAAATGAAGGAAAAATAGTTTTCACTTTCCCAAACTCAGGAAAATAGCCTTTCATCTTTATGACATTCTGTAGCATAATAACCAGTAGATGATGTGGGGTGCGAGCTGTATATATAGGGTTGTCAGATCAAATATAGGCTGCCTAATTAAATGTGGATCTCAGATAAATTCCAATTTTTAAGTGAAAATATGTCCCAAATTTTGCATGGAACATATGTATGCTTACAAACTATTTATTGCTTATCTGAAGTCCAAATGTAGCTGGACATCCTGCATTTTTATCTGCTAGATCTGGCAGTCCTACATGTACTCCCAGGAGCCTCTTTTTGCTCTCTAGACTCTACCAACAAAAAAAAAAACAAAACAAAACAAAACAAAAAAAAGGAAATGATACCATAAATGGGCATGCAGCTACGCTTTATGCTGTCTAGACTGATTGACTGTAATGTTGTTTCTCATGCAGCCCAGACAGCCGGGACTCTGTGACTTCCTTAAGCCGGGCTGGTGACTCATCTAACTGGGAGAGTAATGGGAAATTTACTTGCTGATTCAGAAAGACACAAACCTTGGCAAACTTTTCTTTCAGTAAAACCAAAAGAAAAAAAAATTCCAACTTACAAGTTAGAGGAAAATATATTAAAACAATTTAACTTGAGGCAGCAGGCAAATTAGTTGCATGCTTTCTCTTTTTATTTTATTAAATATTTATTTATTACTTGAAAAGCAGAGTTACAGAGAGACAGAGATCTTCCATCCACTAGTTCACTCCCCAAATATGGACGGAGGTGGGCTGGTCGAAGCTAGGAACCATGAGCTTCCTCTGGGTCTCCCATGTTCTTGCAGGGGCCCAAGCACTTGGACCATCTTCTGCTTTCTCAGGCACATTAGCAGGGAGCTGGTTCTCAAATGGAGGAGCCAGGACTTGAATCAGTGCCCCATATAGGATGCTGGTGCCATAGGCTGCGGCTTTACCTACTACGCCACAGTGCTAGCCACAGCATGCTTTTAGTTGATTAAAATACATTTTCCTGGTTTGATTATTGTAGTCAGGTATTTTTCCTAAAAATTACTGCTATTTAAGCTCCCTCTAAAGCCACAATCCAAGGATGCATTTTAACTCTGCTCTTGATGCTGCATGTCATTTGCAAATCCAGTAGCACATTCTTGGAGCAGAGATGTAGGTGTGGATAGGACGACCATCCCATCTTTGTTACCTGTCTCGAGAGGCTTCGCAGCCAGGGGCACGTGAGATAGGTCAGTTTGCGCTCCTGAAGTGAACACTTCATAGTGTGCTCCATACTTAACTTCTCAGGTTGACTTCAGTCCTTCTGTATTGTGACCACCATTTTCAGGTTTACATGAAGCTTTTTGCTTTTATCAAGATAAGCTGTGGCAGAAGAGGAAATTAAGTTCACATTAGCCAATTCTGAATTTAGTTTTCATGTTTGGAAAGGCTTTAATGGGGAAAACATAAAATAGTTGTGAAAATACATAATTCTATTGATTTTTCTTAAATAAGTTCATAGTTGCTTTTGAGTAGATCTAAAGTGGAATTATAGATATCAACTCTTTTATATACGCTTTCTGAACCTTCTCTGCTGAGGCTGGGTTTTCATGGGTAATGAGACTACCAGCTATGATATAGATGATCATGGTTTCAGGACCTGAAAGCAAACCAACTCATTTCTTGCACATATAAGCAGAAACATCCATTTTATTTTAAAGATTTATTTATTTATTTGAAAGGCAGAGTTACAGAGAAGCAGCGGCAGAGAGAGAGGGAGAGAGAGAGAGAGAGACCTTCCATCCGCTGGTTCACTCCCCAAATGGCTGCAATGGACAGAGCTGGGCTGATCTGAAGCCAGGAGCCTGGAGCTTCCTCTAGGTCTCCCGCATGGGTGCAGAGGCCCAAGGACTTGGGCCATCTGCTGCTGCTTTCCCAGGCACGGTAGCAGGGACTTGAACCGAAGCCCATATGGGATACTGGCACTGCGGATGGTGGCTTTAAATGCTATACCACAGCACCAGCCCCAGAAACAACCATTTTTAAGCAAAGCCCTCAAATGCCATATTCCAGAAGCTTCTCTACCACTTCACCCCCTGCAAACACATGGTAAAGACTCAAAGTGTTAAGTACTCTGAGGTGGGAGGAATGAATAGTCACAAATGCTTTGCTGCTGATGACATCAAGGAACTGCAGTCCGTTTTCCCGTACTTTGAACCTTGCCCAGCTTTGTAACTGGCTTTGATTCAGTAGAATGTGGCAGAAATGATGATATACAAGCAAGCCTCTGGAGAGCTTACAGTTTCCACTGTTGCTGCCTTGGGACACTGCCCTGAAATGACATGCAAGGAAGCTGCTCCAGCCAACTGGAGGATGAGAAGTCACAAGAAGGAGAGCGGAGGTGCCCTGCTCACAGCCAGAACCTCTACCAAATACATGAGTGTGACTGTTTTAGAACTCCCTACTCTCCCCACGCCTTCGCCTGAATGATGCTCCCTCAATAAGCCCAGGAGAAACTGCTAATCAACCCACACAGAATCAAGAGTGATAATAAGTTTAATACTCAAACTTCAGTGTGCATAAAATTTCCCCAAAGAGAAAGTTAAGTAGGAGGAAGATCCCTGGTCCCCACCATAGCAATTCTGATTTCATAAGCTTGGCCTGGGATCCTGTGATCACACTTTCAATACAAGGAGTCCAGATGGTGGTGATCCTCAAACAACCCTTTGAGAAGTGCATCCTGGCAAGATTTCATTCTGCTCAGAGGTCTGAGGCAGCCAGCCACGAACTGTGCATCACCCCGGTCCCCAGGCTGTACAGTGCACATTTCATCACCCACATACTGAGCCAGGTACAGGCAGTCACTTTTCTTTTTAATGTTTGTGTGAAAAAAGAGAAAATATATATATATATAGAGAGAGAGAGAGAGAGAGAGAGGTAGATAGGTAGAGAGAGAGAGAGAGAGAGAGAGATCTATAAAGTATCAGTGGAAATTCACCAGGAAAGGATTTAGGATAAACAAGGGTGACTATTTCAGAAAGCAGTTTGCAAACTGGAGAGGGACAGCCTTGGTACAAAACAAAAATGCACTGGAAAGGAACAGAGGGAACAGTGATTTGATGTAGACAAAGTTCTCGCCCAGGTTCCCATTCCAGGCTGCCATGCAAAAAACGGATGCAAGTTGGTAGGGAAAGCACTTGGTCTGACTGTTTGGTTCTTAAAACTAGCTGCAGGTCACAATTCATTGGTCAGACATGTGTGGAGAAATGGAACTCTACAGAAATTGTTCTTCTGGCAGCTGGAACCGGAATGTGCTCAGGTAAGGGCCACAAGGTGGGCTCTTCCAGGAACATAGAGTGAGTATAAGAGGATGTGTGTGAAACCTCCAGGCAGCAAATGGCTGTTGGCCTCAATTTGAGTTTTGGGCCCAGTTACCTAAGATTCATCTTGAAGTTTCAGCTCTTCTCAGAGTTTGTGACTGATGGATGGATGGATTGATAGATGGACATAGACGATACTTGTAAAATAGAAAAAGAAAAGCTTTTCTTGCTCGTTTGCCTAATGTAGATTATCAGGGAGATGGGTTGGGTGGGAAACCAGACATGGCTCAACCCCCTGGGGAAACAGATTTGGTGGGAGATTTTGACTGAAATTGATATGGGCTAAAGTCTTGGAATAAAAGGCTAATATTCAAAAATAAGTTGAAGCTGCACTGGAGAACAGTTGCAGGTTTTTTGAGCACTATGAATGGAGGAGACAGGAGAATAGGGAAGGCAGGTGCTCAGGGAGGTTCATTTGAGAGGAGAACAATGTAAACTGCGGGTGAATGCACAGAAACGTGAAGGTGATTGTTGCTTGTTCATCTCCTCTCATTGTATCCGTGCATCACTTAACCACATGGGTTTGGAGCCCTGGAGCCACGGTTCCAGCTGGGGCTAGTGGTGGCTCTCTAGGAGGAGGTGGGTCCTGCTTTTATCTGTCTTACATGTGCACTTCTGGCTGACGTGCTGTTGGGATGAGAGGGTTATGCTGCCTAGAAACATTTGAAAACCAATGAGTTACAACAGAAGGAAATTGCTATTTAACTGAAGAGAAGGATGCATGATCAGACAGATGATATTGTCTTTTAGAGAAGGCGCTGTCAGTGGTACCTGAAAGATTCCATCTTCTCACGGTTGTCTTCTGTCCTCAGGAGTTCGGGAACCCAGAAAAACCCTCAGCAACTACCACTTCTAGGATCTCTGTGTATTTTCTTCACCACAGTAAAAGTAAAATAACTTGTAAAACACGAATTTCTAGTATAGCAATAACATTTTCCAGAAACCTTCCTTTATGGGGCCAGTGTTGTGGGTCACGAAGTTAAACCCCAACCTGTGACACTGGCATCCTATATTGGAGCTCTGGCTTGAGTGCTGGCTGCTCCACTTCCAATCCAGCTCCCTGCTAATGCACCTGAGAAAGCGGCAGAAAATGTCCCATGTGCTTAGGCCCCTGCAACCCATCTACGAGACCTGGATGAAGCTCCTGGCTCTGGCCTGGCACAGACTTGGCTATCGTGGCCATTTGGGGGTGAATTAGCAGATAAAGATATCTATTTCTCTCTCTGCAACTGCCTTTCAAATGAATAAATACATTATTTTAAAAGCAAGGGATCTTTTTCAATTAAAACATTAGTTACTAATAGAATACCTGAAGTGTAACGTATTAGAGTGAAATAGAAATTTTGAGATTCGATGATTGTTTACAGCCTTTTTGTCTTCCATTGAGGAACAGTGTTATTTTTTTTCTCTTCATACTATTTGTTGAGCTCTTTTTTTTTAAACTTTTATTTAATGAATATAAATTTCCAATGTACAGCTTATGGATTACAATGGCTCCCCCCCCACATAACTTCCCTCCCACCCGCAACCCTCCCCTTTCCTGCTCCCTCTCCCTTTCCATTAATATTAAGATTCATTTTCAATTCTCTTTATATACAGAAGATCATTACAGAGAGAGGGGGAGAGCCAGAGAGAGGTCTTCCATCTACTGCTTCCCTCTCCAGACAGCCACAATGGCCAAAGCTGGGTCAGGCCAAAGCTAGGAGCTTTGTCCATATTTGGCCATCTTTTACTGCTTTCCCAGATAAACTAGCAGAGAGCTAGATTGGGACTGGATAAGCTAGGACTTGAACTGGCTTCCATACAGGATGCTGGCTTGCAGCAAGTGCATGACCTGCTGTGTCACATTGCCAACCCCTGGTTGGATCCTTTTCTGTGTGAAACTGAAACTCCTCCTTCCTAAATAGTAACATCCATCAGCCAACTGCTGTTCCATATCCTGGCCACAGAAGTGATCACCTGACAGAGAAATGGCCAATCACAGAGTTTCACTCCTCTGAATAGAAGTTGGGTTGGAGTGAGCAATTATTTTTTTTTAAGATTTATTTATTTTCTTTCAAAGTCAAAGTTACATAGCGAGAAGAGAGGCAGAGAGAGAGAGAGAGAGAGAGAGAGAGAGAGAGAGAGGTCTTCCACCTGATGGTCTACTCCCCAGATAGCCACAACGCCGAAGCTGCGCTGATCTGAAGCCAGGAGCTTCTGCCGGGTCTCCCACGTGGGTGCAGGGGCCCAAGGACTTGGGCCATCTTCTATTGCTTTCCCAGGCCATAGTAGAGAGAGCTGGATTGGAAGAGGAGCAGCCGGGACTAGAACCGGTGCCCATATGGGATACCAGCGCCACAGGCCAGGGCTTCAACCCACTGCGCCACAGCACTGGCCCCTGGAGTGAGCAATTATAAAAAGTCAATGAGTCATTGCCTGGAGTTGATTATTGGTTTAAGAAGAGGGTAGTGGAACTGGTGCCGTGACAGTAATATCTTCTACTGATTGTATAACTAATATACTAATTGTATAACTAGGGCCAAGTCCTCTCTGAGGCACATTTTACTCATGGCAATACATAGTTGTAAAGTGTACCCATCTATAGTTACAGGAAAAAGAAAATTATATTTCAGAACCTGGAATCTTTTTAAGGTAAGAATATTCTTTACTTAGTTTTTCACTTGAAATTTTAAAGTCTGGTCATGTAAGTCCCAAACATACTATTAAAAAAATAGGGCAAAACTAAGTGAGCAATTCAGATCTCAAATTGCTTAGCATGAGATCTGAGAGAAATTGAGACATGGCCTCAGCCCAGAGAGAGGAGACAGGGGCCTGGGAGCTAGAAGAGAGAAAAAAAAAAGAGGGCCTGATGGAGATGGGTGGGTACTCACAACGTGGCAAGAGGTCAGGAGGTACAAGGGACACAGACAGACGTTCCCAGGTTGGAATGGCTGAGGGTTTTCAAGAATGAGAACATCACTTCTTGGCCTTTTGGGCAAGATCCAGTGTGAAGAATGGAACAACTAATATTCAACTATAAGAGCTTAGCTGCTCTCCACGGCAAACGTTGCCCCTCAACCATTCTACAGAGTTCTGCAGTATGCAAGTACCTTGCATTTGGCTTGCTTTATGGAATTAAAGCAAAAAGGGCCATGCTCCATCTTTGGGTTAGCACAGGGCATGTACAGGGTTGAGTGGACAGACTGGATACAGGTGACACAGCAGGGAGACTGAGAATTCAATGTTGGGGGCCGGCACTGTGGCGTAGTGGGTAAAGCCGCCGCCTGTAGTGCTGGCATCCCATATGGGCACCAGTTCAAGACCTGGCTGCTCCACTTCCAATCCAGCTCTCTGCTATGGCCTGGGAAAGCAGTAGAAGATGGCTCAAGTCCTTGGGCCCCTGCACCCGCATGGGGGGGGCCCTGCACCCGCATGGGAGACCCCTGGCTCCTGGCTTCAGATTGGCGCAGCTCCGGCCGTTGCAGCCAATTGCATAGTGAACCAGTGGATGGAGGACTTTGCTCTCTCTCTGCCTCTCCTTCTCTGTGTAATGCCAACTTTCAAATAAATAAATCTTTAAAAAAAAAAGGCATTCAGTATTGGCTTAAGTCCTTTTAAGGATCCATAGAGACATCAGGAAGGAGGCTGGTGGCAGTGGAAATTACATACAGCTCACAATCTCAGATCTGCAAGACACAGTACATAATCTATGTAAAATTCAACACAAACTGACTCAGACTGCTTATTGCTCCCACCTGACTTCATCTGAGAGGCAGAGAGACACACAGAGACAGATTGAAAGACAAATACAGAGTGTTCTGTGACTTTGCTCCTTTCAAACAGAGAAATCTCTGGAGATTCCAGAAATGAAGAGCCTATGGAGGGTGGTAAAGAAGGAAAAACAAGAAAATCAGGAATGTTGATGCCAGAGCAGTTTCTGGTTTTTGTTCACTGCACTTGGCACCATAGTTCTGTGATGAATGAATGAATGAGTGGATTCCAAAGATTAGAAGCAGGAAAAAAAATCTGTGCAGAATGGAGCAGAAATAGAGAATACAGGAAGTTTCACCACTTATTTTTGCAGTGATAGCAAGATAAAGTTGGAAGATATTTTAGAATTCATCAAATCTCATTCTTTAACTTTCATATGAAAACCATCTATAACTATACCTTTCCAATTTGGGAGCCGCTAGTCACATGTGACTATGGGATTTTTTTAAATCCAAATTTTTTTTTTCATTTTCAATTACCTTTAAATACAGAAGATCAATTTAGTGTATATTAAGTAAAGATTTCAACAGTTTACACCCACTTAGAAACACAAAGTGTAAAGTACTGTTTGAGTACTAGTTATAGCATTAATTCACATTGTACAACACATTAAGGACAGAGATCCTACCTGGAGAGTAAGTGCACAGTGACTCCTGTTGTTGACTTAACAATTTGACACTCTTGTTTATGGCGTCAGTAATCTCCCTAGACTCTAGTCATGAGTTGCCAAGGCTATGGAAGCCTTTTGAGTTTGCCAACTCCGACCTTATTTAGACAAGGACACAGTCAAAGTGGAAGTTCTCTCCTCCCTTCAGGCACCTCCTTATCTGATGGCCCATTCTTTCCACTGGGATCTCCCTCGCAGAGATCTTTCACTTGGGTGTTTTTTTTTTTTTTGCCAGAGTGTCTTTGCTTTCCATGCCTAAAATACTCTCATGGGCTCTTCAGCCAGATCCGAATGCCTTAAGGGCTGATTCTGAGGCCAGAGTGCTGTTTAGGACATCTGCCATTCTGTGAGCCTGCTGTGTATCTCGCTTCCCATGTTGGATTGTTCTCTCCTTTTTAATTCTATCAGTTAGTATTAGCAGACACTAGTCTTGTTTATGTGATCCCTTTGACTCTTAATCTTATCATTATGACCAATTGTGAACTGAAACTGATCACCTGGACTAGTGAGATGGCATTGGTACATGCCACCTTGATGGGGTTGAATTGGAATCCCCTGGTATGTTTCTAACTCTACCGTTTGGGGCAAGTCAGCTTGAGCATGTGCCGAACTGTACATCTCCTCCCTCTCTGAATCCCACTCTTATATTTAACAGGGATCACTTTTCAGTTAAATTTAAACACCTAAGAATAATTGTGAGTGAATTAAAGAGTTCAACCAATAGTATTAAGTAGAACAAAAAAAATACTAAAGGGATAAAGTATTAAGTTGTTCCTCGACAGTCAGGACAAGGGCTGATCAAGAAACTCAGAAAATGCATCTGTTTTAGCTACCATAAAAAGTAGGGGTTGGACATTTGGGTTAACATTTAGGCCATAATGGAGTACCCCAGCTCAGCTCAATTCCTGGCCCTAGCTCTTTATTGCAGCTTTCTCCTGAAGCAGACCCTGGGAGGCAGCAGAGATGGCTCAAGTAATTGGGTTCCTGTCACCCATATATGAGACCTGGGTTGAGTTTCTGCCTCCCAGCTTTGGCTCTCTGGCCATTACGGGCATTTGGAGAGTAAACAAGAGGATGGGAACACTCTCTGTGTATGTTTTTCCATCTGTCTCTATACGTCTCTCTGCCTTTCCAATGGAAAAAAAAATAATGTAGGGAGAGGAGCAAGCACTTAGCCTAGAGGGTAAGGTGCCTATTTCTACATGTGAGTGCCTGGGTTCTATTCCCAACTTTAGCTTCAGATTCTGGCTCTCCTCTAATGCAGACTTGGGAAGGCAGCAGTGATAGCTTAAGTAATTACATTCCTGCCACAAACTTGGGAGACTTGGATTGCATTCCTGGCTCCTGACTCTAGCCTCAGCCTATTCCAGGAAATTGCAAGCATTTGAAGGGTGAATGAGTGGATGGAAGCTCTCTTTGGTCTGTCTCTCTGCCCTCTCTCTCCCTCTTAAAAAAAGGGGGGGGGCAGAAAATAGTAGGAAGATGTGTCAACACGTCTAGAATAAAAGTAGGTAACAATAAAATCTTTGACACTAAAATTTATATATCTGGGCCAGCATTGTGTTGCAGCAAGTTAAGCAACACCAACATCCCATAAGAGCACCGGTTCAAGTCCTGGCCACTCTGCTTTCCATCCAGCTTCCTGCTAATGCACCTGAGAAAGCAGCAGAAGAGGGCTCAAGTGCTTGAAGCCATGTCAACCTCGTGGGAGGCCCAAAAAGAGCTCTTGGCTCTTGGCTTCTATTTGGCTCAGCCCCAGCTGTTGCAGCCTTGTAGAGAGTGAAACAGTAGCTGGGAGATCGTTCTCTCTCTCTTTCTATTACCTTTCAAGTAAATAAATACTAATCCTCAAACAAAAAATTTTTTATTTTTTAACTATTAGGTCAGTCAAAGTGTAACTGAAAAACCTAAGAAATAGCAGCTTAAAGGTAGAGGCATATTTTTGTCTTACATAATACAGTATGAAAGTTTATCATCCGAGATTGGAATGATGAATCCATGTTTATCAGAAACTCTGTTCTGTGTTCTTAGATCATGACTTCTATTACTAAATATGCTTCCATACGTACAGTATAGCTGCTGTAGTTCTTTTTTTAGATTTTTTTAAAACTTTTATTTAATTAATATAAATTTCCAAAGTATAGCTTATGGATTACAATGGCTTCCCCCCACATAACTTCCCTCCCACCCGCAACCCTCTCCCCTTCCATTCACATCAAGATTCATTTTCAATTCTCTTTATATACAGAAGATCAGTTTAGCATATATTAAGTAAAGATTTCAACAGTTTGCACCCACTTAGAAACACAAAGTGAAAAATACTGTTTGAGTACTAGTTATAGCATTAAATCACAATGTACAGCACATTAAGGACAGAGATCCTCCATGAGGAGTAAGTGCACAGTGACTCCTGTTGTTGACTTAACAAATTGACACTCTTGTTATGGCATCAGTAATCACTCCAGGCTCTTGTCATGAGTTGCCAAGGCTATGGAAGCCTTTTGAGTTGACTGACTTCAGTCTTATTTAGACAAGGTCGTAGTCAAAGTGGAAGTTCTCTCCTCCCTTTAGAGAAAGGTACCTCCTTCTTTGATGACCTGTTCTTTCCACTGGGATCTCACTCGCAGAGATCTTTCATTTAGGTCATTTTTTTCCCCCAGAGTGCGTTGGATTCCCATGCCTGAAATACTCTCATGGGCTTTTCAGCCAGATCCGCATGCCTTAAGGGCTGATTCTGAGGCCAGAGTGCTGTTTAGGACATCCTCCATTCTGTGAGCCTGCTGTGTCTCTCGCTTCCCATGTTGGATCGTTCTCTCCCTTTATTATTCTATCGGTTAGTATTAGCAGACACTAGTCTTGTTTATGTGATCCCTTTGACTCTTAGTCCTATCATTATGATCAATTGTGAACAGAAATTCATCACTTGGACAAGTGAGATGGCATTGGTACATGCCACCTTGATAGGACTGAATTGGAATCCCCTGGTATGTTTCTAACTCTACCGTTTGGGGCAAGTCAGCTTGAGCATGTCCCAAATTGTACATCACTTCCCTCTCTTATTCTCACTCTTATATTTAACAGGGACCACTTTTCAGTTAAGTTCCAACACTTAAGTATAACTGTGTATTAATTACAGAATTAAACCAATAGTATTAAGTAGAACAAACAAAAAAATACTAAGAGGGATAACGTATTAAGTTGTTCATCAACAGTCAGGGCAAGGCCTGATCAAGTCACCATTTCCCATAGTGTCCATTTCACTTCAACAGGTTTCCTTTTTGGTGCTCAGTTAGTTGTCACCGATCAGGGAGAACATATGATATTTGTCCCTTTGGTACTGGCTTATTTCACTCAGCATAATGTTTCCCAGATTCCTCCATTTTGTTGCAAATGACCGGATTTCATTGTTTTTGACTGCTGTATAGTATTCTATAAAGAACACGTCCCATAATTTCTTTATCAAGTCTACTGTTGATGGGCATTTAGATTGATTCAGGTCTTAGCTATTGTGAATTGAGCTGCAATAAACATTAATGTGCAGACAGCTTGTTTGTTTGCCAATTTCATTTCCTTTGGGTAAATTGCAAGGAGTGGGATGGCTGGGTTGAATAGTAGGGTTATCTTCAGGTTTCTGAGGAATCTCCAGACTGAATTCCATAGTGGCTTGACCAGTTTGCATTCCCACCAACAGTGGGTTAGTGTCCCTTTTTCCATACATCCTCTCCAGCATCTGTTTTTGGTAGATTTCTGCATGTGAGCCATTCTCACCGGGGTGAGGTGGAACCTCATTGTCGTTTTTATTTGCATTTCCCTGATTGCTAGTGATCTTGAACATTTTTTCATGTGCCTGTTGGCCATTTGGATTTCCTCTTTTGAAAAGTGTCTATTGAGGTCCTTGGCCCATCTCTTAAGTGGGTTGTTTGTTTTGTTGTTGTGGAGTTTCTTGATCTCTTTGTAGATTCTGGTTATTAATCCTTTATCTGTAGCATAGTTTGTGAATATTTTTTCCCATTCTATCGATTGCCTCTTCACTCTCCTGACATTTCTTTTGCAGTACAGAAACTTTTCAATTTGATGCAATCCCAAATGTTAATTTTGGAATTGACTGCCTGTGCCTCCAGGGTCTTTTTTAGGAAGTCTTTGCCTGTGCCTGTATCTTGCAGGGTTTCTCCAATGTTCTCTAATAATTTGATGGTGTCGGGTCATAGATTTAGGTCTTTAATCCACGTTGAGTGGATTTTTGTGTAAGGTGTAAGGTAGGGGTCTTGCTTCATGCTTCTACACGTGGAAATCCAGTTTTCCCAGCACCATTTATTGAATAGACTGTCCTTGCTCCAGGAATTGGTTTTAGATCCTTGATCAAATATAAGTTGGCTGTAGATGTTTGGATTGATTTCTGGTGTTTCTATTCTGTTCCATTGGTCTATCCATCTGTTTCTTCTGTACCAGTACCATGCTGTTTTGATTACAACTGCCCTGTAGTATGTCCTGAAATCTGGTATTGTGATACCTCCGGGTTTGTTTTTGTTGTACAAGATTGCTTTAGCTATTCAAGGTCTCCTGCATCTCCATATGAATTTCAGCATCATTTTTTCTAGATCTGAGAAGAATGTCTTCGGTATCTTGATTGGTATCGCCATGGTTAGGCCAGGCTGAATTTGGAAGCTGGGAACACAGTCCAAGTCTCCCTGTGGGTGGAAAGGATCCAAGTACTTGAGTAATCATGTGCTGTCTCCCCAAGTGTGCATTATCTGGAATGTCGAAATGAAAACTAGAGGCAGAACACAAACTCAGACTCTCCAATATAGGATACACATGCTTCAAGTGGTATGTTAACCACTGTAATAAATGCCTGAACCTAGAGCATTTATTTTAAAATATATTTATTTATTTACTTATATATGTATTTGAAAGGCAGAGACAGAGATCCATTGCTTCAATCTTCAAATGCCCAGGGTAGCTGAGGCTGGAACTGGCTGAAGCTATAAGCTGGGAACTCAATCCAAGCCTCCCACAGGGGTGGCAGGGACCTAAGTACTTGAGCCATCACCTGCTGCCTCCCAGGGTGTGCATCAGTAGGCAGCTGGAATCATCAGTGCAGTACTGAGATGTGGGTACCCCTAAAGTATTGAGTACTTCTCATACAGCACTCTAACATTAGTTGATGTTACTTATTTAAGTATTTGTCTAGTCAAACTTATGTTTTTCATAAGGGTTTGTGTCTGATTTGTCTTCACAATTCAAGCTCCAATTGAAGTCTTGGGCATTCAGGAGGCCCTTAATGAATGCTTAATGATTAAATGTACGATTAACATATTATTTCTTTAAAATCCCTCAGATGCCAGAAGGCATAATGTTTTTGTTTTTTTCATTATTTACTTGAGAGGCAGTTACAGAGAGAGGGAGAGACAGAGAGAGGTCTTCCATCTGTTGGTTCTCTCCCCAAATGGTCACAATGGCTGGAATTGAGCCAATCTGAAGCCAGGAGCCAGAAACTTCTGGGTCTCCACATGGGTGCAGGGGTCCAAGGATGTGGGCCATCTCCTACTGCTTTCCCAAGCCATAGCAGAGAGCTGGATCAGAAGTGGAGCAGCTGGGACTCTAACTGGTGCCAATATGGGATACCAGCACTGCAGGCAGATACTTAACCTACTATGCCATAGCACCGGCCCCAATTAATGTATTCTTTAAGTAGACTAATTAACTGTAGTGTGTTTGTAAATGAAAAGAAAAATAGTGTAATAGTCATTGTGAACACATTTATTTTATCCACATTAACAACATCAGATTTTCATAACTATAATAGGGCATTAAAAAGTACACACCTAAAGTAACTTATACTATATTCTTAGAACTGTCAACTCATAATATTCAGTAGTATTTAATGCTTTAATAGGATTAACTTTTTATGTTCTTGATATTTAAATTTTCTCATGCAAGAATGAATTTATGTAGACATATGTACTTATGGCATTTTTTTTTAAGATTTATTTATTTATTTGAAAGAGTTACGCAGAGAGAGGTCTTCCATCCAATGGTTCACTCCCCAATTGGCCGCAATGGCTGGAGCTGCGCCGATCTGAAGCCAGGAGCCAGGAGCTTCTTCCAGGTCTCCCATGCGGATACAGGGGCCCAAGGACTTGGGCCATCCTGTGCTGCTTTCCCAGGCCACAGCAGAGAGCTGGATTGGAAGTGAAGCAGTTGGGATTCAAACTGGTGCCCATATGGGATGTCAGCACTTCAGGCCAGGGAGTTAACCCACTGCACCACAGTACCGGCCCCTGTACATATGCCTTTTTGAGAAATGCAGATCGTTTTTACTTCCTAAGTATTTTTTTGACAGGTTTCAGTAACCACATTCTTTTTTTTTTTCCTTTTTTTTTTCTTTTTTTAAAATTTGACAGGTAGAGTTATAGACAGTGAGAGAGAGAGAGACAGAGAGAAAGGTCTTCCTTCCGCTGGTTCACTCCCCAAATGGCCACTACAGCCAGCGCTGCGCCAATCCGAAGCCAGGAGCCAGGTGCTTCTTCCTGGTCTCCCATGCGGGTGCAGGTGCCCAAGCACTTGGGCCATCCTCCACTGCACTCCCGGGCCACAGCAGAGAGCTGGTCTGGAAGAGGAGCAACTGGGATTAGAACCCGGCGCCCATATGGGATGCCAGCGCCACAGGCGGAGGATTAACCAAGTGAGCCATGGCGCCAGCCCCTACTTACTAAGTATTTTAGTCATCAGTTAGATGTTATGTTACTAAACAATAGTAGGATTAATGCATATCTCTAATGAGAATTTCAAGAATTAGATATGTAATCATATAAATGGAATGTTTTGCAATTAATAATATATTTTCTTGCCTTTTTCTCAAGAAAAAAATACATGTGTAACTTTTTTAAAAATTTATTTTATTTATTTGAAAGAGTTAGAGAGTTAGAGACAGAGAGAGAGAGTTCTTCCATCTGCTGGTTCACTCACCAGATGGCCACAACAGCCAGAGCTGCGCGGATCTGAAGCCAGGAGCTTCTTCCACGTCTCCCACGTGGGTGCAGGGGCCCAAGGGCTTGGGCCATCTTCTACTTCTATCCCAGGGCACAGCAGAGAGCTGGTTTGGAAGAGGAGCAGCCGGGACTAGCACCGGCGCCCATATGGGATGCCGGCACTTCAGGCCAGGGCTTTAGCCTGCTGCACCACAGCACAAGCCTCCTTGTGTAACTTTTTAAACTGCAGTTTTTAAAAGCCTTCTTGTTATGAGTGTTTACATCTATCATAAGTCTGAATAAAATAAGAGAAGTTTTGAGTCATAATGTCCAGTGAGAAACAGACCAGATTTATATGAAGTGATTTTATGGTGAAAGTAATAATAGTTATCTATCAAGTACCAGAAACATTTTAAATTATCCCACATAATTTTTTCCATTATTCATGACATAAATAAAACAGGGAGTTTTATTAGAATTTTAAAAATTCTATGTTCCTCTGATATGTTATTTTTAAAAATCATGTTAGCTCATTCTGTACATAGCACAAATACTTCACTTTCTATATCGAAGCCTCTAATTTGGCTTTTCAGTAACAGATGAGTAACTAGGACAGCAATTCCTGCTTCCAAATGTGGCTCATTTTTGGAGTATAAGCACTGTTCTGAGAATTGTGATCTGTTTCATTGCATACATCAGAGATTTCAACACTTCAGGTCGTTAAAAATTACATCTCCTTAGGTAGTTACACTGTAAGAGGATGCAGTAACCTTTAATTGAAATAAAGTAAGATGTATGATCCCCTTCTACATTTTTACCACATGTTGGTTCTTGGAAGAGGAATTCTGAAAACCACCAGGTACTTCTTTGAAGTTGAGAATTACCTATCTTGACAATATAGTGATTTTCACAGTGAGATGTAGAGAACTGCAGGGGTACACAAGACATTTATTGGTATTTATGATTTATTTTTGTTTCCTTCATAAACCCCAAATCTTAATCCTAAATTGCAGAAATGAAAGAAAAACAGTTAAAAATCTTAGAAGCACTATTCTTGGGGCCGGCTCTGTGGCATAGTGGTAAAGCCAGCCCCCACCAGTACTGGCATCCCATATGGGTGCCAGTTCGAGTCCCAACTGTTCCACTTCCAATCCAGCTCCTTGCTGTGGCCTAGGAAAGCAGTAGAAGATACCCAATCCTTGGCCCCTACACCTGCATGGGGGACCAGAAGAAGCTTCTGGATCCTTGTTTTGGATCGGCCCAGCTCCAGCTATTGCAGCCATCTGGGTAGTGAACCAGCAAATGGAAGATCTCTCTTTCTCTGCCTCTGCCTCTCTCTAACTCTGACTTTAAAATAAATAAATAAATCTTAATTTAAAAAAAGGAAGAAAAAAAAGAAAAAAAGAAACTTTTTAAAATATAAATAAATAAATCTTAATAAAAATAAATAATAAAAATAAATAAAAAGATAAATAAATAAATCTTAATTTAAAAGGAAGAAAGAAAAGAAAAAAAACTTTTTTTTAAAGATTTATTTATTTGTTTGAAAGGCAGAATTAGAGGGAGAGAGAAAGTGTGTGATCTTCCATCCACTGGCTCATTTCCCCAAGTGGCCACACATCTGGCTAGGGCAGGCCAAAGCTAGGAGTCTGGAACTCCATGTAGGCTTTCAACATGGGCAGCAGAGGCCCAAAGACTTGGACCATCTCCTGTTGCCTTCCAAGTCACATTTACAGGGAATTGGGAGAAAGAAATGGAGTAGCAGGGATTTGAACTGGTGCTTATATGGGATACCAATATTGCAGGCAGTAGCTTAACCTGCTGTACTATAATGTAGCCCCAGTACTTCAGCAAATTAAGATTACTTTAACTATTTAATGAAATCATTGCTCAGGCACACTTGCACAACTTCTTCTTGGACAAACCGCTAAATTAGTGGAACTCATTTGATGAACACAACTAGTAATATCATTTTATTAAAATCTTTAAATTTTTTTATTTAAAAATTTTGAGAGGTGGAGATACAAAAGAGACAGAGATGAACACACCTCCCATCCTCTAAATGGCCTCCCAAATGCCTGCAAGGCCTGAGCCTGGGACAGAGCTGGGTCAGGGAGCAAGGTATGCAATCCAGGTCTCCCATGTGAGTGGCGGGAACCCAGTTACTTCAGCCATCACTGCTGCATCCCAAGCACTCCATTGCTAGAATGGAAGCCAGAATCAAGAATTGAACCCAGGCACTCTGAAGAGGGAAGATGGCGTGTTACCTGCTCGGCTAAAAGGCCTTTTCTTATTAGACAGTACTAGAGGCAAACAGTATGCTATAAACAATTCAGATTGAGGGTAAAGATAATTTGTCAAGTAAATTTTCAGATCATTTCGAATATATTATATGCTTTTTATCTTTTTCATTCTTATATTGTTACTTTATGAATTTTTATATTGCAATGAAAACCTAGTGGTGATGAACCTGAGCTTGCAGTCATAGCATCTTGTGTTCAAAGTTTGTGCTATGTTAGAGTCATGACCTTGGAGAATGATTCTGTCTTATAGAGAATCAGTTTCTTCCTCTTTAAACTGGTGAGGCTAAGACTGGCACTGTGGTATGGCAGGTAAGGCGACTGCCTGAGATGCTGGCATCTGATGTGGTCATTGCTTTGAGTCCCAGCTACTCCATTTTTGATCCAGCTGCCTGCTAATGGCCTAAAAAAAGCAGCAGAAAACGTCCCAAGTGCCTGGGCTCCTGCACCCATCTGGGAGACCTGGAAGAAGCTCCTGGCTTCTAGCTTCTGTTACAGCCATCTGGGGAATGAGGCAGTGGATGGAAGATCTCTCCTCTCCCCTCCTCTCCTCTCCTCTCCTCTCCTCTCCTCTCCTCTCCTCTCCTCTCCTCCCCTCCCCTCCCCTCTCCCCTCTCCCCTCTCCCCTCTCCTCTCCTCTCCTCTCCTCTCCTCTCCTCTCCTCTCCTCTCCTCTCCTCTCCTCTCCTCTCCTCTCCTCTCCTTCAAATACATAAGTCTTTAAAAATCTAAAAAACAACCAAAAAATAAACTGGGGATGCTAATGGAACCTATGTGATAGAGTTTTATGACTAATAAATAACAACATATACACAAAATGCTTAGCACAACACCCAGTGTATCATGAATAAAAATCAATGCAATTTTTAGTCATTATTAAGTCTCTGGACAATGGAATTCATTCGTAAGGCCCTGTGTGGAGCTCACAGCATGTGAAGACAATAAAGCAAGGATATGATGATCCTGACACAATCTTTGAAAGACAATTGGAACTAGCCACTTCAAGGAGACTGTGCAGGTTTGTATGTGACCGGAGGCTGGGGGAAATGGTGGCAGAGGAGGGCTAATGTTTTCCAGGAAGATGGTGCCCTATGAACAAAAATGGCATTCTGGAGAAACTGTTAAGTAATTCAGCATGGTTAAAATTCCTTTGTGAGGTAGGGACTGGTAAGAGGTAGTAGTTGAGAGCATGACAGTGAATAAGCTCCTCTTACGGATGTAGAATGAGAAATACTGCAAATCAAGGACAGAATCTTAGGGAACTCTAGCATTCAAGGGATAGTTTTAAGAAATGAGGTCCAAAAAGATCAGTTTCTTGGCCACCTTTTTTTCAGTCACCAAGGTGCACAAGTGTTATCTGGGGTTTTTTCAAATACAGATCATATAAGGAAAGGCAGCAGGGGGGGTGAGAGTGAAACCACAGAGGCCAACTCAAACTCCCTAATAAATCACTAGGAGAGCAGAGGCCAGAGAGTTAGACAAATAAACTACAGCAATAAAAACTCCAGGACTGGGTGGAGTGGAATGAAAGTTCTGGGGAAATGGAGAGTAGAGGGGATTTCAGAAGAGTTCCTGTGGGTTAGGAACTGAATCTCCCTGGATCTGTGTGTGTGTGTGTGTGTGTGTGTGTATTTAAAGATCTATTTATTGGGGCCAGTGCTGTGGTACAGTGGGCTAAGCCTCTGCCTTTGGTGCAAGCATCCCATATGGACACCACGGTTTGTATCCCAGCTGCTCCACTTCCCATCTAGCCCTCTGCTATGGCCTAGAAAAGCAGTAGAAGATGGCCCAAGTACTTGGGCCCTTGCACCCATGTGTGAGATTTGAAAGAAGTTCCTGGGTTCAGATTGGCCCAGCTCCAGGCATTTCAGCCATTTGGGGAGTAAACCAGTGGATGGAAGACCTTTCTCTCTCATTGTCCGTGACTCCACCTCTGAAGTAAATAATAAAATATTTTTTAAAATTCTATTTATTTATTTGAAAGGCAAAGTTATATATAGAGAGGAAGAGACACACACAGAGAGATCTTCCACCTGCTTGTTCACTCCCCAAATGGCCACAATAGCCAGGGATGGGCAAGGCTGAAGCCAGGAGCCAGGAGCTTAATCCAGGCTGCCCACATGGGTGGCGGGGGCCCATTTTTCCACTGCTTTTCCAGTAGCATTAGCAGGGAGCTGGATCAGAAGTGGAGTAGCTGGGACATGAATTGGCATCACAGGCAGCAGCTTAACCTGCTGTGCCACAATGCTGGCCCTATGGATGTGCTTAGAGATGCAAATTTTGAAATTTCTCTTGTTTTGGCATAACTGGACTGAACTCCTTGTGTACAAGCAAAGTAGAACATGGGTTTATTTTTATTTATTTATTTGAAAGACTCTGTTTCTTTCCCTCTCTCTCTCTCTCTCTCTCACACACACACACACACACACACACAATTTTTCATCCACTGATTCACACTCCAGATGGCTGCGAAGTAGGAGGTAAGAGCCTGGAACTCTATGCAGGTCTCCCACATGGGTGGCAGGAACTCAAGTACCTGAGCCATCATCTGCCCCCAGGACATTATCAGGAAGTTGGATCAGAAGCAGAGCAGCTGGGTCTCCAGTGGGCACTCCAATATGTGATGCTGGCCTCACAGGTGGTGGCCTAACTTCTGTATCACAATGCCAGCCCTGGAACCCTGGTTTAATTATGATTGTTGAAGGAGCTTCAACAGTTGTTGGATATGTACTAGGAGAACTAAGAGCCTAGTAATAGTCACATGAATTTACTACTGTGCTAAGTACAGTACAGAAGTACTGATGGCAGCAAAGGCTGTTTAATTATACAACATAGGTGACATTATCATTTCCACTTTATAGATAAGAAAACTGAGATACAGAATGGTTGGATCAATTTTCCCAGGGTCAACAATGAGTAGTTGGTGAAGGCAGGAATTGAATCCAGATGCTTGAATTTATAGAAACCAATTGCATCAAGATTTTTAACTAAAGGACAGTGGATTAGAGGCAAAATTCAAAGTCAAAATTCTTTTTACTGAGGCAGGCATTTGGCATACGGGTGAAGACACTCATTGGGATACCTGCACCCCATTCTGAGTGCTTTTGTTGGAGTAATGGCTCTGCTTCCAATTCTAATTTCCTGCTGACCCATGCCCTGGGAGGCAGCAGGTGATGGTTCAAGTAGTTGGGTTTCTGCTGAAGTGGCGGGGTGTGGATTATTAATTTTTTTCCAGGCTCTTGCCTTGTACCTAGAGAGGCATTCCAAGTACAGGCATAAAATAACAAATTTTATTTAAAAGGTGAGAAAGAGAACACACATACACAAGGTAGTGTGGGATGCCCACCCCTCCAAACATTTTATGAGTGGACAGCAGGCCCAAAAGGAGAAAGGGGTGGTGGAGTGGAAGCAGAAAGCCCAAAGCCCACCTAACAGTCCCTCTAGATGTGGTCTTTGGTGAAAGAGAGACTCCTCCCCAGTTGTTGGCCTCTTTTATGATGTCAGGGTTGGGGTGGAGTGTGCCTCCATAGGAATGAGGCCACCTGGGAGTTTTATGGTCCTCCATAACTCCCACAAGGAGCTCAATATCCATATTTCCATTATGTCTTACCCCAGGTCCTGGATGAAGCAGACACATCCCAGGAAAGGGAGCACTTTTTTTTTTTTTTTCAATTAGAAGAAAATAATTACACATGGTTTGGGGGTGGGGATGGGAGTTGGGGTGGGGTAGGGCTTGTGACTTTCTGTTCAGAAATCCTAAACTAGCTGCCTCCCTGTTCTACATCATTGCCACCCGTGTGGAAGACCTAGAGGAGCTCCTGGCTTTGGCTTTGGCCTGGCCCAGCCCCAGGTATTGTAAACTTCAGCTGCGGGGGTAGAGGGCTGGGGGAGCATACTGATGGTGGTGGTGAAGCAACCAGCAGATGAGAGATCCTATCCTTCTGCCCTTCAAAGAAATACATAAAAATTTAAAAATTCTTTTTGCTACCTAATATTTTCTATATAAGAAAGGGATTCTGCTCAATGTAGATAAGGCAGATGAGTTGGAGAGTTGCTGGGATGTACAGGAAGAGTACAAGTAGTGGTATAAAGAGCAGCTGGGCATTGCTTTTCTTCCAGTCTAAAACATGCTTTTTCCCTCTCCCATGCACACAGTACGCAGCACAATGTTGATTCTCAAGTAAGTGCTGGCAGAATTGATATGTTCTCTAGTACATTTGCAAGGCACTGCACGGATGACTGCTCAAGCATGGTAACACAAAGATGCCTGCATTTATAACCCTAAGTTCCTAAAGGCACGGCATTAGTCAACTTTATTGTCTCCTAATAGAAATGTATGTGCGTGTGCTTTTTAAACAAATTCCTTGACTTGCGAGACTGCTCATTTGAAAAGAAGTTACAAAGAATGACTCAAGAAAAAGCACTTTTAGTAGCTATTTGCAGGCTTACTTACCGTTGTGGTGTTCACTCAGATTTTTGTGGGGGCGTGTGTGGTACCATTGACTTCTTCCTTTTCCTGCTTCTCCCATGTTCCTCCCCCCTCCCTTGGTGAGACCTCTGTCCTGGGATGAGGAGTTGAGCAATGGGAAATTTACTGGTTTAGCCAGACATTACTGAACTCTTTCCCTGAATGGATTTCCATGTGGGTTGGTTCTCAGGCTTTTAGGTATAAAAAAAATTCTTTGGCTTTACGCATCCACACACCTATCCCGGGCATCTTAAGTGCATTAGGCAACATAGAGAGGAGAATGGTGTATTTGTATTTATGGGTAAGTGAGCTGTAGGATTTGTTATCTCTATTGGTAACTTCTTTAAGGCAGATGCTGTACAATGGCTTGTTTACAATGGCTTGTTTAACCAATGATTTTTCTGCATTATCTTTTTTTTAATTTAAAAATCAGACTATTTAAGGCTAATTTCAAGTTTGGATTTCATTTCAATTTATATACATAATCCTTCAGAGGATTATTTAACAATGAGAGTGATATATATTGTGATTGAGTTTTAATAGTTACTTTGGGCAACAGGTCCAATATTACTATGGCAGTATTTGTAAATTTTAAAGCTCTACACAATGTTCTTCTACTTTATTCCGTTCACCAAATTTTTTAGCATATTATACGCCGTACGGGAAAGTCAGTTCTCTGGGCAAAGTTTACTCATCTGCCATTCATTCAATGCTTGAACATTTTATTGACAGCTTACTATCTGCTTAGCAAGCGGCTAGATATTGGGAATAAACACACACACACCCCACTCCACTTATTTCTCGATGATGCATATTCCTTCTTCCAGTTCTGAAATTTGTCTACCTAAGCATCCTAAAATCAAAGAAGCAGTTTTGTGATGTCTTTGAACAACCCCATTCGGAATAAGGCTTCGGCCATTCTGACTTGATTGCAAACCATCACTGCTCATCTTTGACTCGACACCGCTTTGGTGTGACTATTTAGTTCAGCTGTAACACACCCAGCTTAGGAGAGGCTGCACCAGCCCAGCGTTGGGGAAGTTGGTAATTACTTTGGTGTTTGTGTGTGGGAGAGGAAAAGGAGCATTAATTAGAGTTTCGCTGACGAGAGCCAGCCAAGCTCAGTTGCAGAAACAGGAGGAGCGGATCAAGTTTTCCGCACTTCTAAACAAAAGTCGCAGGGAAGTTCCCCGCGGGATCAGGGTTATGGGGCGTCCTTGCGACTCGGGCGAACTCGAGAGGGTCGGGACACTGGACCTCATCGGCCCGCCAGCTCGTGGTGCTCGGCCTGAGGCCCTCGTGCTGCGCCCGGCCGCCCACCCAGGTTCTTTGGGGTTGGAACCCTGGCACAGGCGCCTGGGGCTCGGGACAGGCGGCGACAGGACGCACGGAAGTGCGCTCAGCTCTCCCTAGTCCGAGGACAACTCTCCGCCCACACTTCCTCCTCGGGCTGGGCGGCTCAGCCTCCCGGGCCGGCTCCTCCTCCTCCTCCTCCTCCTCCCCCCCTCCGCTGCCTCCTCCCCTTGCCCGCCGCAGCTCCCGGGCCAGAGGTGCAGCGCTCAGCCCCGCAGCCCCCAGCCAGAGTCTCGATTTGGAGCGGTCAAGCGGGAGGGGCGCCGGGGCCGCCTGCGCCGTCGTCGCCGCCCCACGCGCCCTGCACCCCACTCCTCCCGCGGCCGCTGCGAAGCTCAGCCCGCCCGCCTGCCCCGGCGCTGTCGCAGGGTAGCGGGGAAGCAAGCGGCGGGCAAGTTCAGGCGCGCGCAGGCGGCGGGCCGCGGGCACCGTGCGCCCCGGGCTGGGCGCCCCGCGCGCACTTCGGCGATGGCTTCGCTGCCGGGGCGGCTGAGCCTTCGCCCTCGCTGCCTCCTGCCGCTTCTTCCCGGACTCCTGCTACCTCTCTGCGGCGCCTTCAACCTAGACGTGGACAGCCCTACCGAGTACTCTGGCCCCGAGGGAAGTTACTTCGGCTTCGCGGTGGATTTTTTCGTGCCCAGCGCGTCTTCGTAAGTGGCTGCGCTCGGACCGCCCGCCGGCCCCTTCCCCCACCGCGCACCCACCCTGCGTTTTCCCCCGGGGATTGGTCTCGGGGAGATCCGGGCGTCTGCCTGTCTCGCCCTCCTCACCCGCGGGACGGTTTATGTCCTGGATGGATGAAATATTTGGGAGAAGCTGAACTCTCTAAGCGGTCACCACCCAGTTCCCCACCTCTCGTCACCTCTTAAAATTGGTTGGGGGCAGAAGGGCAGCGTCGGAGCGAACCTGCGCTGCAGATTCGGGCAGAGTGGGGATCCACAAAGCCGGGTCCTGCCCGACCCCGCTCCGCGCCTGCCGGTGTCCATTTGGTCTCCAAGCGTCTTTCCCTCCGGGACCAGTGAGCCTTCTCAGTAGCCCTTTCCTGCCTCCCAGGCTCGACGCCCGTCCTCTCCGCTCTCCCCAAACGAGCCCTCCCCCACTCTTGATGCCTTGCACTCTGTGTTTCTTCTCCTTTTCCAGACATTCGGGGAACTAAAATGACCCTGTTGTATTACATTGGTTGTGTCTTATCTCTGGTACTGTCAGACCTTGACGCATTTGAGGTTGAACAGATGAATGTGTCATCTGCTCTTTTTATAGCGAGCCACTATTTAGGTCATTGTTCAGAAAGAACAAGGGTTTTTGCTGAGTTTTCGCTCACTGCCGGTCGTTTGGATATCGCAGAATGTAAAAACTCAGGTACGTTTTCAAATGGCCATCGGTCTGCGTTGCAAAGACCGTAGCGGTTTGCAACAGTTATTGTCATTATTGGATTCAAAGTTGTCTGTGACTTTACTGAGCGCTGACATCATTCTCATCGCCCCACCCCCATACTCGCGTTAGAAATTCTGATTTAATGAGTGCTCCTGGGATGTTTTACGTTTAAGTCTTTTCGAGAGGGAAGCTCGTCTCAGCGTTCTTTCTGAACTCTTAGAACTTTTAGTAACTTTTGTTTCTGAATTTTCTTTATATAATATCCTTTATTGTTCTGGAGTGGGAACAGGATCATTTTGATGGTCAGTACTTGCTTGAGTAGGACCATTTTTCCAATACATACAAGCCTAACTTGAGAGTGGACTGAATATTTTTCTATGACTATTAAAGCGTTCATTAGGATTTGCTCTCAACATTTTTTAGAATGTTGCTGATTGTAATTCATTTGTAACAACCTTTGTAGAAATATATACATTGTATGCGATTAGTGGACACTAGGCTTTTCTTCTTCTTCTTCTTCTTCTTCTTTTTTTTTTTTTTTTTTTTTTTTTGTAGTGAACTCAGCTTTGTGCATTCTACTGAAAACTGCTTCCTGTTCAGGGAAATCTGAAAACAGATTTTTCAAGATAAAAATATTCATTAACTTTAGGGAAGCATTTGCCACCTTCACAGTAGATTTACTAATCATTTTAGTTCTCCTTGTTAACATTTTTTGTTTCCAGATATTTTTAGTTGTGTGCCTTTAGAGTACTGCACATTTTACTTTCACCCAGGTGTGTACTTTTAGATGTAAATTGTACAGAAATTTTAGTCATTTCCAAAATCTTTTCTTTTGTGGAGGTGGTATTTAAATAGGAGAGAGTTGAGGGCTGCTAATTCTGCCACCATCCTCTGAGTTTACTGAAGTTATCTGATAAAATGATAGACATTTAAATGTCTTTACCATGGAAAATGCACTAACATTGAACTATTGGTGATATCTGCCACCACTAATTACAGGGAGTGATGGTAATCCCTGAGTAGTCATTGTGATCACTGGATATACTGTGACCTTGCATGTTTAATGACCTCACCTATGGCCTTCACTGGTAAAACTGAATGAAGATTTGGTTTCCTATAACATTCTGGAATGCTTGTCAGTAACTTTGTTAGTGATAGGTTATACCTAAGGCTCCCTAGTCTAACTTAAACAGTGGAAGCCAATGAAGTTTTTATTGTTTCAAGTATATGAATATATACATATGTAATATGTGTATATATGCATATATATACAAAATATATATGCAAAGGTTTCTACTTACTGAGTTTCTCAGATTAAACAAAAATTATTGTAAAATTGTGCTGAATTTTGTTAAAAGGTACTCTTCAATTTAACAGGCATTGAATCCCAGATCCCCTAAATTAAATATTATCATTTATAATATTACCAGCTGGATTTATGGTTGTTATTGCTGTTATCATAAGCTTTCCAAGGGGAAAAAAGGGAGACAGAGCTTGTATGCACTGGTTCACTCCCCAAGTGGCCACAATGGCTGGAGCTGGGCCAAAATAAAGCCAGGAACCAGGAACATTTTTAGGGGTTCCCATGTAGGGGCAGGGGCCCAAGCACCTGGGTCATCTTCCACTGCTTTCCTAGGTGCATTGGCAGGTAGCTGAATTGCAAGTGGAACAGCTAGGACACAAACCAGTGCCCACAGGGGATGCGGGTGTTGCAGGCAGTGACTTTATCCGCTATGAAATAGCACCGACTTCCAACTGTATAATTTTTTCATTTTTAAAAGATTTATTTGTTTATTTGAAAGGTAGAATTACAGAGAGAGAGGAAGAGATACACAGAGACATATCTGCTGGTTCACTCCCCAAATTGCTGCAATGGGCAGGGCTGAGCCTGGAACTCCCTCTGGGTCTCCCACACGGGTAGCAGGGTCCCAAGTAGTTAAACATCTGCTAGGCAGGGAGCTGGATAACTGACCCTCCTGTCGGGTGCTGGCAGTGGGTTAACCTGCTGCCGACCCCTTTTTCATAATTTGCAAAGTACTTTTACTTATGTCTCAGTTCATTCTATACTACAAACTGGTAGGGAACTAGTGGGGATAGTTAGGTTCATTCATTCTTACAGATGAGGAAATTGAGGTCAGTCATTAGATTGTTAGACACTGAAATTCATACCTCTTCCTTTTTATATGCAAATATTGATTTTTTTTTTTAATGTGAAGGGATGGAATGAGAGGAGGAGAGAGAGAAAGAGAAAGAGAAATCTCCCATCTCCTGGTTCATTTCCCAAATGCCTGAAACAGCAGAGGCTGGGCCAGGCAGACCCAACTACTTGAGCCATCACCTGCTGCCTCTCGGGGCCTGTATTAGCAGGAAGCTGGAATTGGGAACCACAGCTAGGCTTTGAACCCAGGCATTATGACATGATATTCAATACCTCAAGCTACATCTTAACAACTGTGCCAAACACCAGACCCCAAATATTGACATTTCAAGAAGAAAATAATTGGGCAATCTTCCTTATTCTTCAAATACCATATGCTATAGCATACAACTTTCATTTTGTTTGTTTATTTAAAAATAATGCTATAAAGAGGAACAGCGGATTTACATTCTTGCCTTTCCCTCATTAAACATTCAATGAGGGGCTGGTGCTGTGGCTGAGTAGGTTAAGCATCCTATATGGACCCTGGTTCAAGTCCTGACTGCTCCACTTCTAATCCAGCTCCCTGCTAGTGCTCCTGGGAAAGCAATAGAAGGTAGCCCAAGTGCTTGGGCCCCTGCACTCACATGGGAGACCCAAAAGAAGCTCTTTGCTCCTGGCTTCGGATTGATCCAGCTCCAGCCATTGTGGCCATTTGGGGAGTGAACCAGTGGATCAAAGACCTCTCTCTGTCTCTCCCTCTCTCTGTAACTCTGACTCTTGAGTAAATAGATAAATCTTAAAACACACACACACACACACACACACACACACCATAAATTGAATCTTATTTACAGTTTGTGTGTGTTCTTGTGACCCTCCCGCCCCCCCTGCCAAGAACATGGTTGGGTGAATTTGCCTTGGAAACAGAAGTCCTTCCATTAGCATAGCAACACCTGGACAACTTTTTAAATCAAACTGCCTCCCTGGTTGCATTGTAGTTCTCAAGTAGAACTCTAACTTGATGTTTCTATAGACTGTGGATCACTTCTCCCTGAGTAGCCCATCTCAACTCATTTTAACAAAGAAAAACTCTTTTGCACCAAGAGATGTCAGATGTACCTTTGTTTCTATTAATAGTACCATCATTTTCTCTGTTGCCCTGGAAATAATTTCATAGTCCTCCCTCTCATTTTCTATTTTTCTTTGTCCTCCTACTGCACTCCTCCAATATTACTCAGAGATTAGTCACCAGGCAGAAAGTCCTAGAAATTCTTCCTTGTTAAAGTTGTCTTATATCCATCTCTGCTTCCCACTTCTTTCACTGCCCTATCTCAGCCCCAAGTGTCACAGGTCCTCTTCCTTGATCCCTCTGTCCATCATTTGGTTTATACTTGAAAACTGAAAACATCTTTGGTATTTTTTTTTTTTTATTTGACAGGTAGAAAGTTATAGACAGTGAGAGAGAGGAGAGAGACAGAAAGAAAGGTCTTCCCTCCGTTGGTTCACTCCCCAAATGGCCGCTATGGCCAGAGCTACAGGAGCCAGGTGCTTCCTCCTGGTCTCCCATTCGGATGCAGGGGCCCAGGTACTTGGGCCATCCTCCACTGGCCTCCTGGGCCACAGCAGAGAGCTGGACTGGAAGAGGAGCAACCAGGACTAGAACCGGCACCCATATGGGATGCTGGTGCCGCAGGCGGAGGATTAACCAAGTGAGCCACAATACTGGCCCCCATCTTTGACATTCCTTAGTTTTGTCTTTTTGAAATATCTTTTTTGGTCCTATAATTCTGCTGCTAAAATTCCCCCAGCAATGCTTCTGTTGCTAGACAGAAAGTCCAAACTGCTTAACCCAGATTTAGGCCCCTTTGGGTCTGTCCCAACCTGCATGTATTTTTAAAATTTTGTGTTCTCTTTCTCCCTTTGTCATTGAAACCACTGGCATAACACTTTACAAAGTGACTCCAGCTTGCTTTCCTGAGCTTTAGTGTGGTGTTGGATATATTGGTTGATTTTTCTCATCATAAATAATATGTATGCGCAGACTATGTTCCTTATTATTTAGAAAGTAGAGTCTATGTTGATTATTCCCAATTAAGACCATAGGCATATTGGGCATTATATATACAGGGAAAACCCATGGGATTCATGGTTACTGTTTCTGTTTTATGTCATATAATTGTTGACAGTATAGCGTTTTTTAAATAGAAAGTAAATCTGAAATTGGAATTATAGCTCTGAAATGAAACTCGGTACCGTTTTATACACATTTCTTCCTCTTCACGTGCATGATAATTTCTCAGAAGTTTCTTCTGGTGGAGACTCATTGGTTCACCCAGAGTCAGCTGAATATATTGAACGTGCTTTATCTTGGAAAGGTCAGTGCTGAAAGCAGCCAAATAACTTTGTTCATTTGGAGGGTTTGAGAAATGTACTTGTCATTGTTTGGCAGCCTGCCCTTCCTTGGTAGTCAAGGTCACATTCCCTGAAGCAACTGCCCTTCAAGTACAATGAGGATAGAAAGGGCATCCAAAGGGCATCCTTTCGGTTGGTTGCTCTGGTCTTCTCTCTCTCACTTCTTCTCCCTATGTCTCTACCTCCTCATTGTTCCCTTTTTCCCTCCTTCCCATCTCTTGTCCTCCCTCTCCCCTCTCCTGTCTCCTTCTCTCTCTGTGTGTCATTCTGTCCCCCTCTCTCATTTCTGCCTCACTCATAACTTTAATCCCTCTTTCTGCATTGTTCTTCTGCCTTTCTCTGTCCCCTACACCTTACCTTTTTAACACTTCTTGACAGGCTATTAAGAGCCTACTCATGGATGGCAACCTTAACTCTGGAGTCTCATTTAATGAAAATGTCTCCATTCATTTAAAAAGAATGGTGAAGATGGGAACCCTAATAACATTAAAAAAGACTTATTTATTTGAAAAACAGAGTTACAGAGGGGGAGGGGAGGGAGATACACACACACACACACACACACACACACACACCACTCCCCCCATACACAGAGATCGTCCATCTGCTAGTTCACTGCCAAATAGCTGCAATGGCTGGGGCTGGGCCAGGCTGAAGTGGAGCCAGGAGCTTCTTCTAGGTCTCCCACATGGGTGCAGGAACCCAAGCACTTGGGCCGTTCTCTGCTGCTTTCTTAGGTACATTAGCAGGGAGCTGGATTGGAAGTGGAACTTGAACTGGCACCCATATGGGATGCTGGCACTACAAGTGGTGGCTTAATCCACTACACCACAGCACCAACCCCTATGAAAGCAGATTTTAAGTTTTGTAATGCTTACTTTGTTAGGGAATAGTTTATTAGTTGTATTAATTGTTGTTTTCAGTTCTGATACCATCAACTGTTATTTTCTGATGCTTTCGGACTTTCAAAGTTTGTATCTATCCACTATGCACCTTTAGAAAAATTCTTTTCAGAGTAATTACAGTGGGTGTTGCTATTTCCATTCAGTAGAATAGGGAACAGGGATCCAAAGTGAGCCTTTCAATTCATTTATTGTGTTTGTAACTTTTCAATCCAAACTGTTTCTATTAGACAGTGTTGTTTATATTGCAAACATTTTTTTCTGGTCTGTCACTTCTTTTACCCAAATTAAGCTGTAGTAGACATTCTTAGAGGAACTTGAAGTAACCTTTGTTTAATTTTTTACAAACATTTTATTAATAGGCTTTTGTTTTTCATAGCATGTCTTGTTTTTTTATATTTCTTAATTTTTTCACTTAGCATATTTTACCACCCTGGGTCCTTCATGCAAATAGTTCCTTCACTGTGTAACTCCCTCTTAAGACTCACATATGTGTATAGTGATTTTACTTTTTCTATCTGTCCATTTTTCTCTTTTAAAAACTTAAATATCATAAAAGTAACTTAAATATCTTGGTGCCATTTTGGCCAGATAACTTTGTTCCTCTGTTTTTTTTTCTCCACTAACCGAGCATTGAGCTGTTGACACTGCTCACACATTCCTTTTATATTATTCTGCCATTTCTGTGGCATTTCAGCAATGCACAAGACTGTACTTGAAGGTATGCCTCGCAGAACTTGATGAACATCCGTGTTAGTAATCTAATTACTGTCATTTCATGTGTATAATGTGCAAATGTTCTGATGAAAAGCAGCAGCCTGGTTTCTGTCTTACCCAAGGAGCTCTGTTGTTTTCGTTCAGAGAACTCATCTATTGCACTCTTTTCTGCATGAGTTAAAGGCTATCCCTCATGACTGCCCAGCCTTCTCTGTCTTACAGAGCCAGGTAATGGAATTGTGTGAAATCTGAAACACAAGGGAATTGTTGTAAGGTTGATTTCAATAGAGAGTGTTTAATAGAGGATGGTGTTTAAATTCTAGAGGGGTTGAGTATAGTGAAAATGATTTATTTATATGTTGGTGGTTTAAGATTGAGACCTATAGTTAGTAAATTTACTTGCTCTTCTACTATCAACTCAGAAACTTGCCTTGAATTCTTATTTGTGGCAGGCACAAAAATGCATTAGGATACCCTAAATTCTAAGAAGCAATTTATCATAAGATGGGAAGAACAGTTTTGATGATAAATTATAAAGTGTTCTGTAATGTATTATATTATGACAGTCCAGATTTGAGTTTGGCTTGCAGGTGCTTAGGCAAGTTCTGATAACTCTCCTACCCTGAGCTCGTGGAACTAAAATCACTTACACACCTATGCTTTATTACCTGTCTTGGGAGCATTTAGAGAATGAATGACTCAGGACTTTACACTGTCAAGATCTTGAAAAAGATGCTAACTTAAAATGTTGTTTTTCTCCAACATGCACTCAAAAATTATTTAACTCAGTTGAAGAGGATCAGTTTGTGATTTTTGTAGTCACATTTTTGACCTATTGGAAAGAAAAACCATTATATTTGTTTACATATATAAATGTAGATGTTATAATGTATCTGCTTGTATATAGTAATTAAGCCATGTTGAAACCAGCTCTCTTTAGAAAATATGGAAGGAGTTGTGCTGACAAGGAGCTGCTCTCTTAATTGTGGGTAACAGGGGTTCTTTTACTCAGTCATATTTTTTCTCCTTGGGAAAGCTTTTTGATGAACGAAAGTTGATTTATTTTCCAAAATCTTGCTACAATGGGTGAGAGTCAGCATTGGTGTTTTACTGATGCCAAATATGACTGCATAAACCTTTATTAAACAGGGCGTGGTTTGATTCAGAGTAGCATTTTTATTTTCAATTTGTGGGTTTGAGGATAAGTTTCTAAAGCAGAACCTGGAATCCACACACAGCCAGGTCTCATCTAGACTAGATGAGATTTGACAGCTCCTAGCCAGAATAAATGAAATTGTAATTGACTTAAAAAGTTAAAATGATTGCACTTTAAGAAAAAAGGAAAATGTTTCCTTTGCCAGAAGAATGTACGAGACTTAGTATTCAAAGAAATAGATTGATAAGGATGGTGGCATTTATTTAGTACTGTGTCGACTTCTGCCCTGTTTTTTTCTTCCTACATTTCAGTTTGCTTCTAGTGAGGAAAGACTGACAGTCCCCTATATCATCTTTCTCCTCCTGACTCCCAAATGTTATTGCCCCGCAGAGCTCACTCCTTGGTGTCTTCTTGCTAGACTTGACCTGGTTGAGCTCGTCCTGACTGTGTGAACACATTGTCTCCTCGGCTGATCTCTCCTCAGAGCCTCACACTACCAAGCACGTGTCACACAGACACCTCCAGCTCACACCGAGAACCGAATTCATGTTTTCCTGTCCGTAGGTAATCTGTCTCTGCTTCCTTCTCTCCAGGCTTTCCTCATATCCGTACAGTCAAGAGGGAAACCTGGCTGGCCTTCTTTAATCTTCCCTTTATCCCCGTCCAAGCCACCATCCCTGTCTCTTTCCCAGATCTGCTCACTCATCTCTGTCTCTGCCCTCCCTTCCTGCTGCAGGTCACTCTCATCTCTTCCTGGATGCGTTGCAAGTCTCTTGCTTTCTGTGTTACTATTATTATTATTATTTTGGCCATCCTCTTTCTTAATGCTTTCCCCACAGGGCATGGCACTTACTTTCCTTTAAATGGAAAAAGTTTTACCATGGCTCGCAAGCTCTTCTCTACCTTGCTTTTGCTGGGCTCCCAGATGTGATCTTGTGCCCCTGCCAGCTTGCTGTCTTTTTTTTTTTTTTTTTTAATATTTATTTATTTATTTACTTGAGAGGCAGAGTTACACACAGAGAAAGTCTTCCAGCTGCTGGTCCACTCCCCAAATGGTTGCAAGGGCTAGAGCTGGGCTGATCTGAAGCCAGGAGCTTCTTCAAGGTCTCCCACGTAGATGCAGGGGCCCAAGGACTTGGGCCATCTTTCACTGCTTTCTCAGGCCATTAGCAGAGAGCTGGATTGGAAGAGGAGCCGCCAGGACTCCACTGTAGGCTGAGGCTGAATTTACTGTTGCAAAGCGCTAGCCCTTAGCTTGCTGTCTTGCTTCAGCAACGATGAATTCTTTCCTGCCTGAGGTCTTTCTACCTCCTGCTTGGAGTGCTGCTTCCACCTCTTTATCTCATTCCCTCATCTCACCTTCCACCACCAGTACACAAAAAGTCCTAAGAGCTGTCCTAGTTCTGTTCCTCAGAGAAAATTGCCCTGACTACATTATCTAAAAAGATCTCTGCTCCCCATTCTTTAAAAACCCTTTCCTTAGAGAAACCTTGCTTTATCTACAAGAAGTCTCACCTCTCAATTCATTAGAGAAATTTTTGCTTAATCTGAAGAGGGCCTCCCCTCCCTATTCCCAAATAATCTCTCTCAGCCACTTGTTTGCTTCCTTCACAGCATTTGTAACTGAGTAATTTGTTTCTTTTTTGGCAACTTTCTTGCATCCAAAGGAATGTAAATGCTACTGAGAAAAGGAACCAAGGTGGTTTTATCTGTCTTCGTGTCTCTAGTGCCTGTGCTATGCTTTATGTAGAGGAAATAGTCAATCCATGTTTCAGGCTGCCGCCTGCAGTGCGGGCATTCCATATGGCGATGGTTTGAGACCCGGCTGCTCTACTTCCAATCCAGCTCTCTGCTATGGCCTGGGAAAGCAGAAGATGGCCCAAGTGCTTGTACCCCTTCACCCAGGTGGGAGACCTGGAAGAAGCTCCTGGCTCTGGATCCGCCCAACTCCGGCCATTGCAGCGTTTTGGGGAGTGAACCAGTGCATGGAAGACCTCTCTCTCTCTCTGCCTCTCTGTAATTCTGCCTTTCAAATAAATAAGTAAATCTTTTTTTTTTTTTTTAAAGATTTATTTGTCTACTTGAAAGAGTTACACAGAGAGAGAAGGAGAGGCAGAGAAAGAGAGAGGTCTTCCATCCACTGGTTCACTCCCCAGATGGCCACAATGGCCAGAGCTGTGCTGATCTAAAGTCAGGAGCCAGGAGCTTCTTCCAAGTCTCCCACACGGGTGCAGGGAGGAAGCACTTGGGCCATTCTCCACTGCTTTCCCAGGCCATAGCAGAGAGCTGGATTGGAAGTGGAGCAGCCGGAACTCGAACTAGTACCCAAATGGGATGCCAGCACTTCAGGCGGCAGCTTTACCTGCTACGCCACAGCGTCGGCCCCAATAAGTAAATCTTAAAAAAAAAGGAAAAGTCTCATTTTGAATAAATAGAAAGCAACTAGAGGAAAGGTCTCTTTGTACTTAAAAATTTGGACTCCTAATGATCTTGCCGTCTGTTTATTTTACCCTGATAAGAAATTGAGTAGTGGTTCTAATCTTTGACCAAGAATTGATTAGTTAGTCTTGTGAAGAGAGATTTATTAATCACTATTAAATGTAAATGGTAATATTTAGAATTATCATACTTTGCAATAATTTATTGAGAATTCTTTGTTCATTTTTTTATAAGAATCCAGGTTATAGAAAACACTAAGCAGATCACACTCCCACACAAAAGACAAAACCAAACTTCCCTGAATCTAGCCGGCATGTGTGTGTGTGTATAATATGGATATAATATATATACACATTTTAGTATATATTTTATATGTATTTAATATGTATTTTAATTTCATTTTATTTGAAAGCAGAGCAATAGAGAGAGATAGACACTGGTTCATTCCCAAATGTCTGTAATAGTTAGAGTTGGGCTAGGTAGGCTAAAGCCAGGAGCCCAGAACTCAAAACCAGGAACCTGGACCTCAATTCAGGTCTGTAATGTGGGTGGTAGAGACCCAGGTATTTGAGCCATCATCTACTGCTTTACTGTGGTGCACGTTAACAAGAAGCTGGATCAGAAGAAGAGGAGCTGGCACTCAAACCAGGCACTTCAGGCTGAGATGTGGGTATCCCAAGTGGCAGCTTCGCTGCTGTGCCAAGTTCCCACCCCCAGCATACATTTTAAAAACAGCTTATTGAGATCTATGACATATAATACACTGTTTGTTTTTGTACATAAGTTTAAAACGTATATATAGCTTGACCAGTATAAATTTTTAAATGAATAAAACCCTACAGTTGGTTTGTAATGTTACAGGATGAATAATAATTATAACAAATAGTGGATGTGTGTAAGAAAGTTTCAACTATATAAGGAAATTATATCCTTAGGGAATAGTTTTAAAAAATTGTTCATCACATTAAGAAAATGATTGTTCCTTATAAATCATGTTATTACTTATGCCTTACGTCATTTAAAATTTTGTTAATGGGTTGGTGTTGTAGTGTAGCGGGTAAAACTGCCACCAGTGATGCTGGCATCCCATATGGGCACCGATTCGAGTACCAGCTGCTCCACTTCCAATCCAACTCCTCATTTATGAGTCTGGGAAAGCAGCAGAAGATGGCCAGGTCTCTGGGCCCCTGCACCCACATGGGAGACCTGCATGAAACTCCTGGGTCCTGGCTTCAGCCTTTCCCAGCCATGGCTGTTGTGATCATTTGGAGAGTGAATCAGCAGGTGGAGGATCTCTCTGTCTTCCCATAAGTCTGCTTTTCAAATAAATAAATTTTTTTTAAAAAAAACCCTATTTCTTCTTTTGTATTTTAGGAGGATGTTTCTTCTGGTGGGAGCTCCCAAAGCAAACACTACTCAGCCTGGGATTGTAGAAGGAGGGCAAGTCCTCAAATGTGACTGGTCTTCCAACCGCCGGTGCCAGCCGATTGAATTTGATGCAACAGGTAAATACTGCTGCAGTGGTTATTTCATTCATATCATTTGATATTTTTAAGCAATTGATTTGGTTTAAATGTAACAGTTTAATAAAGTGATGAATATAAGCACCTGAGATCCACTGATAAAGTTATTTAAAGACAAATGGCTTATTTTATGATTTTTTTCTACAATTTTGTGGCATATGAAAGCATTAAAAATACATTGTGTTCCATTAGGTGTCTTCCAATTTAAACTGATAGCGTTAAGCTGTAGAGATTTGGAGAGATTCGGTTAAGGTGTTTTTGCATGTCTTCTGAGATGAGGAGTTCATGGGCACAGCCACAGTGAAGCATGAATGCTATGGATCAGGTTTCTCATCATGAGTATATTCAAGTCTTGGGTCGTGCTACAAAAACCAGTTGAGGAATTTTTTGTATTTAAGCAGATTTTGGTAACTTAAAAAACAAACAAACAAACACCTTTGGGGCAGACTTTGACATAGTGATTAGCACACACCCATGCCCCCTCAAGGTAGCTGGTATAACTTCCGGTCCTGGCTCCTGACTCCAACTTTCTGCTAATGAAGACACTGGCAGGCAGTGGTGATGGCTTGAGTAATTGGGTCCTGAACTTTTGTGGGAGACTTGACTTGTGTTCCTGGCTTGCGTCTTTGGCCCTGGCTGAGCCCCAGCCTCTGTGAGCATTTGGGGAGTAAACCAAAGGATGGTTTACTCGCTCGTTCTCTCTGTCAAAAATAAATAAATAAACAAGCAAATAAATAGATAAATGAATATTTTAAAAACCTCTTTGCTAAACCAATGGATGGGAGCGCTTTCTTTTTCTCTCACTTTATAAATAAATAAATAAATAACCAACCAACCAATCACTCTTAGCCAAAATTTATTGGGCAAAATAGGTGTTATGGTTCTGGTAAAAGGAGAACTTTATCTCAAGTTTCAATGTCAGTCATGATTGCAGCAGTAAGGAGTGAAGTAGCAGATGGAAGATGAGAAATGACAAGAAATGATTTAAGGCTATGATAATGTCAGAAATGAAATGTGCAAAATCCTTTCTAAATTTTTATTAGTACTTTATAAATTTATTATTATTTATGAGGCAGAGAAACAAAGGGCCTCTGTCTGCTGGTTCACTCCCCTAAAGACTGCAGTGGGCTGGGGCTGGGCAGAGGGCAGACCCAGGAGCCAGAAATGCACTTGAGGTCTCCAGTGAGGGTGATAGGAGCCCAGTTAGTTGAGCCATCTCCATAGTGCCTCAGGATCTGCATTCGTGAGAAGCCAGAGCTGGGACTTGGAACTCTGATGTGGCATGAAGTTATCTTAACTGCAAGGCTAAATGCCCCCTCCTATATTAGCATATTTATGTACATATATATTATAAATGTTTAGAGAATCCTCAAAGAAATTGTGTGACATTTCTTCTAGTACAACATGTCACAGAATTTTTAATGATTTGCTGATGTTTATAGAATGCTTCAAGACAAGCCTGAACAAAATCAGTCCTTTTTTTTTGTTTCCTATATTTTCATTTCCTGGTAGTTCTAAAATACATTGATTCTGGAAATTAAAATATCAGTAAAACAGGAATCATATGTGGACTGTTCCATTTGATATGGTGATTATTGCCAAAATGATCATCTGTCATTAAGCCTGCTCTTAACAGGAACCTGTCACATGTTTTTGTTTTTTCCATCTGAAACCATATTAACTCTTGTTGTCTTTTTTCCATATGTGACTAATACTTGGAAAACCCCAAAAGTTTATAAATAGGCTTAATTTTTACCACAAATGAAGAATACCTGTGATTCAAAATATTATGGGTCACATTATTTGTCTTCTAAGAAAATGTGAATATTAGTAAAATAACTGTATGATAGGTTGAACTGTTCAAATATGTTTCTCTACTGGACACCGTAGATTTTTATATATTGCAAGGTAGTTTATTGCTGATCCTTTTTCCTGGAACTGCTTTAGGTAATTTTTTATTTATTGAAAAATAATATATATACCTTGTTTAAAAAAAAAAGTCAGATAATCCAAAAGGATATATAGTAAAAAAATAGAACTCTCTCATCAGCTACCAGGAGGCAATCATGCTTGACTGTTTCTTTTATCCCAGAATTTTTTTTTTTTTTTTTTTTTTTGACAGGCAGAGTGGACAGTGAGAGAGAGACAGAGAGAAAGGTCTTCTTTTTTTTTTTTTTTTGACAGGCAGAGTGGCCAGTGAGAGAGAGAGAGACAGAGAGAGAAAGGTCTTCCTTTGCCGTTGGTTCACCCTCCAATGGCCGCCGCTGCAGCCGGCGCACCGCGCTGATCCTGGCAGGAGCCAGGAGCCAGGTGCTTTTCCTGGTCTCCCATGGGGTGCAGGGCCCAAGCACCTGGGCCATCCTCCACTGCACTCCCTGGCCACAGCAGAGAGCTGGCCTGGAAGAGGGGCAACCGGGACAGAATCCGGCGCCCCAACCGGGACTAGAACCCGGTGTGCCGGCGCCGCAAGGTGGAGGATTAGCCTATTGAGCCACGGCGCCGGCTTTATCCCAGAATTTTATTTCAATACATGTATGCATACTTTAAAAAAAAAGGCAACACCAAAATAGAAATATACTGTTAGGCAGTACCCACTTTCTAGCAATATGAATCTTACAGATCTTTCCATAATAATATATTTGTGTTTACTTCATTTTTGTTGTTGGTCACTGTGGTTATATCCTATTAATTTGCAGTCCTTTTGTTAATAGTAAGACTGGGCATCTTTGCATTTGTGTGTAAGCTGCACAGATTCCTTTTCCTATGAGACATTTTCAGTATATTTGTGTATGTTTTCTACTGATTTGTGAATTTTAAAAAATGAATCTCAATTTTGGACACTCCATCATTTCAAAGCATAAACTAGAATATGGAATCATGTTTGCCATCAAATCTGTCACCAAATTCGAATCTAAATGGTCTTTGTCATTCTACTAACATCATGGCCCAAATAATCATTGTCTCCCACCTGTACCATTGCCCTAGACTCTGAATTAGGGTGCTGCCAGGGTCCAGATGGCACACTTAGATTGGAATAGTTAGGAGCTTGACTATTGCAGAGGGCTGAGTAGGATATCAGGTGATTGGTTAGTCATACATCGGCACTAGTTAAAATTTGGCCTCCAGGGCTGCAGGGAACAGTTTCCAAATCCAACAACAGAGCCCTCTATGGAGAGTTGCATGATGGGAGCTATGGCTTTCATCAGAGGGCAGTAGCCTTACACAACATGACAAGAGGGGAGGAGCAGAGGATTAAATCCTGATCTTGTTTTTCTTCCTCCTTTTGATTCTCTGGATTTCTTTGCTGTGTCTCATAAACAGTAGCTACTTTCCTACCTCATCCTTACCTAGGATGTTTTATCATGTCAGACATTCTATCTTCAGATGTCTCCTGGGTATGCCTGTCACCACCATCTTTGAGAATCGCTCCAATACCTTCTCAGTAATGCCCTGACCATCTTGATTAAATTGCAACTCCCCCTCCCCACCTTGTAATGTTTGCTTTATTTTTCTCTGTAGTACACATATTTCACACTACTGTATACAGAACCAGGAACACCATCTCCACATGGGTGGCAGGAACCTCAGTCTTCAGGCCAGCATCAACTGCCTCCCAGGCACAGTAGCTTGAAGGTGGACCAGAAGTGTGGAGACACTGGGACTTGAACCAGGCACTCTGATATGGGATGTAGGCATCCCAAGTAGCTGCTTAAGCTGCTGTTCTGTAACACCTGCCCCAAGTTGTTTGTTTTTAGTGAATGCCTGTCTCTCTCAGTTAGGGCATAAGTTCCATTGGGACAATTTTTTATAAAAGATATATTTTTATTTATTTGAAAACAAAGTGACACAGGGGGAGAGACACAGAGAGAAAAAGATCGACCATCTGCTGGTTCACTCCCTAAATGGCCACAACAGCTGGTGCTGGGCCAGACTGAAGCCAGGAGCTCGGAACTCCATCTGGGTCTCCCCTGTGGACAGAGGCGAGGTACCTAGGCCATCTTCTGGTGCTTTCCCAGGTGCATTTGCAGGGAGCTGTATCAGAAGCAGAGCAGCTGGGACTTGAACTAGTGTTCCACTATGGGATGCTGGTGTCCCACACAGCAGCTTAACCCACTGCACCACAAACCAGCCCAGGTTAGTATTTTGTTTTGTTTCGTTTTTTAAAGATTTATTTACTTATTTTGAAAGGCAGGGTTATATATATAGAAAGAGACAGAGAGAATCTTCCATTTGCTGGTTTACTCTCCAGATGGCCACAATGGCTGAGGCTGAGCCAGGCTAAAGCTAGGAGCCAGTGGCTTCATCTTGATCTCCCACATGGGTACAAGGGCCCAGGCACTTGGACCATCTTTTGGCTGCTTTCTCAGGTGCATTAGCAGGGAGCTGGATTAGCAGTGGAGCAGCCAGGACTTGAATCCATATGGAATACCACTGCAGGCAGAGGCTTAACCTTCTATGCCACAGTCCTGGCCTCATCTTTTTTTTTATTTTTTATTATTTATTTATTTGTGTGTGTGTGTGTGTGCATTATATTTTGTATCCAAAGGATGTTTGCTTGAGTTCGACAGGACAGTATAGATCTCAATAATATAGTCAAGAGAATACATCTTTAGAGGCAGCACTACTAGACTGTATTGACTTTTGTGGAGAAAATGCCTATAATTTACATTTTGCTTCTGAACTTTCCTTAGAGCTCTGTCCCAAGGAATTCTTTCCACTTCCTTGTTCAAACACATAAGCATCTCTGCACCACCAATGTCTTGCTATCTTTTCCAGCACCTCAGGGGAGATAGAGGTGGGTGGTTGGTTATCTGTGGTTTCTGGTTTTTGCTCCAGGCTCAGACTGCTCGTGCCATTCAGCAGCTGTTTATTTTGCACAGGTTGCTACCCTTATCTTTGTGGTGATGGTCCTCATCTAACCTTCACAGACGTGGCTTAAGCAGATTTTAAAGGTCGAAAGGACTTTGACCTCATATTTTAAAAATTATTCATTTTCATTTTTATTTGAAATGCAGAGAAACAGAGAGGTAGAGACAGACACAAAGAGAAAGTTCTTTAGTTTTTTAAAGATTTATTTGTTTGGAAGAGTTACAGAGAGGAGAGACAGAGAAATTGATCTTCCATCTGCAGGTTTGCTCCCCAGATGCCCACAATGATCAGGGCTGAATCAGGCTGAAGCTAGAAGCCAGGAGCTTCATGGGGGTTTCCTGTGTGGGTGTCGGGGCCCAAGTACTTGGGCCATCTTCTGCTGCTTTTCCCAGGCTATTAGCAGGGAGCTGGATTAGAAGTAGAACAGCCAGGACTCAAACCAGCACCCATATGGGATGCCCACGTCACAGGTAGTGGCTTAATTCACCACAACATACTGCTGGCCCCCAAGAGAAAGTTCTTCAATCTGCTGGCTCATTCCTCAGATGCCCCAGCTACTGGAAGTGTGCCAGGCTTAAGCCAGGAGCCCAGAACTGAGAGTCTTCTGTGAGGGTGATGGGGGCACAGGTACTGGAGCCGTCACCTGCCACCTCTCAGGTTACCTATGGGTAGGACCCAGCACTTGAACCCAGGCACTCTAATATGGGATGTGGGCGTCCCAAGAGACATTTTGGCTGCTTTGCCACTTACCTGTCACTGTCTTCATGTTTTCGATATTTGGGAAGTAATTTATAAAATACTCAGGAAAATAAGCTCTGGTTATGTGATTTAGTAGATATTACCACTCTTTAGCAGTGTTCATCTTTCTAAAACTGGCCTGCCCAGGCGACTTTTTATGGCCAATAAAATATAAGCAGAAGTGTGTCATTTGTGGGTGGCTGTGTTTAAGGGCTGGGGCATTATTCTGCCATTCACCAGATTCCATAGTGAGTTGTGAGAGCTTAAATGACAGAGCCTGTCAATCTGAGTCCTGTAGATAGGAAATCATTGATCTGGTTCTTAGCAACAAATAATTGCTATTTTTTAAATTATTTATTTATTTATTTTTTTATTTTTGACAGGCAGAGTGGACAGTGAGAGAGAGAGAGACAGAGAGAAAGGTCTTCCTTTTGCCATTGGTTCACCCTCCAATGGCTGCCGCGGCCGGTGCGCTGCGGCCGGCGCATCGTGCTGATCCGAAGGCAGGAGCCAGGTGCTACTCCTGGTCTCTCATGTGGGTGCAGGGCCCAAGCACTTGGGCCATCCTCCACTGCACTCCCGGGCCATAGCAGGGAGCTGGCCTGGAAGAGGGGCAACCGGGACAGAATCCGGCGCCCCGACTGGGACTAGAACCCGGTGTGCCAGTGCTGCAAGGCGGAGGATTAGCCTATTGAGCCACGGCGCCGGCCAATAATTGCTATTTTTAAAAAAAGATTTATTTATTTATTTGAGAGAGTTAGAGAGATCCTCCATCCATTGGTTTACCTCCCAAATGACCACAACAGCCAGGGCTGGGCCAGGAGCCAGGAGCTTCTTCTGGGTTTCCCATGCTGGTGCCCTTGGGCCATCCTCTGCTGCTTTCTTCAGCCATAGCAGAGAGCTGGATCGGAAATCGAGCAGCCAGGACTTTAACTGGCGCCCATATGGAATGCCAGTGTCACAAGTGGAGGCCTTACCCACTGCGCCACACTGGCCCCCATATGGAGATATTAAAATACAGCATTACTAGTAGTCAGCTTTTGGAAAAGGCCATCAAAATCCTTTCCTATTCTACATGCAACCTTGATTTCTTGTAAGTTTCTTGTTCTGTTTTACTGGGGACTTGAATGAGTAAGTGACTGGATACCATTCCTCATGCTAAAAATGACCATGATTGGTAAATTGCATTTGGATTGGAAAAAACTAAACAGAGTGAGTGCCTGCTGAGGATGCCATAGTTTTTGAGTTCCCTGTGTAGTGACTCATAACCCGCATGTGCTTTATTGGGATTCTAGAAACTATGGCTATGGAATTGTTGCGAGAGACATTTTTCCTATGTGGCTTTGAAGCCAGGGTGGCTCCTGTGCCTACTAGATCTTGTTTCTTCCTATCTGGGCTGGCATCTGGTGTGGGAAAGAGAACTCTGGACACCTGTGTATGCAGGAGAGTTCATGTAAGGACTCTCAGCCAAGAGGTGTTTGGACCACTCTTGCTGTCCTGTGTCCTTCTAAGTGAACTGATGCTACATGGGATCTTTGTTAGCTCCGTGAACCTGAACCTTTAGCTGAGCCTTAAGAAGTTCTGGGTGATTATTGCATGCAATTTGAACTTTGTAGGAATTCTTTGATTTAGGAAATACAGTTTCTTAATTCACTTATAAAACTGTGATAATCAGTGGGACGAGGTAACAGTGTTAATGAAAGGACAAATTGTTTTATAAATGTCCGATGCGTTTTAAGTGTTTCTAGAAGCGTAACTGTATGGCCTTGAAATGGCAAGAGAGGAAGTACGTGGAGTCATAGACTACTGAAAAATGAGTCTAAGTAAAGAAGAGTTAAAAACCGAAGTAGCGTATCCAGAAGAAAACGTGATGAAGCGCGTTTCATTGGCTGTAGTGTAGGCTCCTTTGTTTCTCAGTCTGTTCCTTCACTTCTGGCTTCTCCCTCCATCTTCAACGCCAGCGGTGGCTGGCAGAGTCTTTGTCAGGCTACAGCACTGTGGCATTGACTCTTCTCTGTCCCTGTTAGGATTACATTGCTTCCCCCAGCTAACCCAGAATACTCTCCTATTTGAAGGCCCTTGTTTTGGTCATGCCTGCAAAAGGCTTTTTGGCCATGTTAGCTCACATATTTATGTATAAAGTTCTGGAAATTAGGACTTGGATGTTTGAGGGTTTAAGGAGGAGAGGCATTATTCCGTCTGCTACAGTGCTTTTTAAATATATTTTGTTAATTGATGTTGGTTATTTTCCAGGCTAGAACTCTGCTTATGTAAGTAGGCATTGTTCCCTCTCTCCCTTTTCTGTTGGCAGCTGTTGTCATGAGGAATGCAAACTGGATTTAGAAGATACAGGCTCTGATACTTACCAGGTGTGATATTCAGCAAACGACTGAAGTCTGAGAGCCTTAGAAATGTGGGAAGCCCATAGTTATGGAGAAGGAAATAAAGATAATTACAGATGTTGTTAAATGGATATATTTTGGTTTGCATTTTAGCTTCTGATATTGCGACATTTGGGAAAAATCTTGTCTGTGCAACATGTTTTTCTTTTCTTAAGAAGTGTATGTTACTAACAGGATGCCTCAATAATGTATCTTTCCTAAAATGATAAGAGTGCTGATTTGCAAACCAAGTGTTGCCTGGCTCTGCCAAAGTTTCTGTTTGGAAACACATACAGGCTTGGCTTCTTGCAGAGGATGGCCCAAGTCCTTGGGTCCTGCACCCCATGGGAGACCAGGATAAGTACCTGGCTCCTGCCATCGGATCGGCGCGGTGCGCCGGCCACAGCGTGCCGGCCGCGGCGGCCATTGGAGGGTGAACCAACGGCAAAGGAAGACCTTTCTCTCTGTCTCTCTCTCTCTGTCACTGTCCACTCTGCCTGTCAAAAAATAAAAAAAAAAAATTAAAAAAAAAAAAGAAAAAGAAGCTCCTATCTTTATATACCAAATACAGTGGATGTCACCTACTGCCCACCATGTCTGTCCTAGAGGTCAAAACTCAAATTACTCTCCTTCCCTTCCCAAATGGCTTGAGGCAACATTTACCGATTGCTCCCAGATGGACTTAGCTACATGCATTGGGAAAAGCCTGGTTGTGCTGCTTCTCTGGTGAAGAAAAATGCTTGTGATATTTTCTGGGTATTACTAGATTTTGTATTTAATGAGGAATACAGACCTCTGAGCTATTTTTGCTTCTTTGCCATACAGTTTCCATCTGATTATGATTAAAACACCCAGGCAGATTCTAAACTAGGCTGCTTAAAGTTTAAGGTCCTGATTTGGGTAAATATCAGTCTTTGCACAATTGTGTCTAGATGTTTCTATGGTTGCAACAGTTCTGTGAACTGAAAAGAAAAACACGGAAGAAGAATAACTTCCCTTCCTTTGTTAATAAATAAATTTATACTAAGAAAGATTTTCTGTTTTAATGAAAATGTTTCTCCTGATACACTCTTTCGTCCCTTGGTGCAGAAGTATACAGTTGGAGAACTGGCAAGCTCCTTGGAAATCATTTAGTCCAAATTAGGAGTTAACTCACACTGATGCGGCTTAGTCAGTGTTTTAACATTTTTATGGTTTACCTCGTCTAAATTCACATAATCCTTCAAAGTTTGCCCCCTTCTCCGCCCACTTTGATATCATTCATTCCCATTCTTTTAGATTGTTTTTCATTTTTTTCATGTCCTGTAAAGAGGTTTTGTTTTAAAATGTTAGATGCTTTCAGGATTACTTCCTTCTATCACCAGGAGGAAACAAACCAGCATTGATAAAACAGTGGTGTTTTCAAAAGGCCTGTTTTTGTGCAGCCTCCAAAAGAACCATCAGAATCGCTCATGGAAGCACAGGGAGATTTTGATTCTTTGTTCAGTGTTGTAGTAAAAACTACAAGATAAATAAAATAAATCCCAATGCCAGTGAAACGAGCTTCATCCTCTTTTCTTCTTGATATACTTTTCTTTTCTTTTCTTTCTCTTGTTTACTCTTACTTTAGACTCATTTTTCAGCAGTCTTTGACTCCAAGTACTTTGCATTTAGAAATCTTTGTGTCTTGCCATTTCAAGTTAATACAATTATGCTTCTAGAGACATTTAAAGCCACGTTGGAAGTTTATAAAGCAAATCATCCTGTCATTAACACTGTTACCTTGTGCGTGCCAATTATTATCTAACATAGTTTCCCAAATCAAAGGACTGGTTGATCTATATTTCAGTCTTCAGGACGATCTAGAATTTTGATTTTTTTTTCCCTTCAACTTTGTTTATTGATGTACTGAACATGAATTTTGATTTTTTAATGATTTTTTTTGCTATATTATACTCTAATAATTTGATTCTGTGACATGCAGCAAGATTCCCAGGAAGACCAGTGCTTTTTAAAATGCTAGGAAGAGCTCGCTCAATTGAAATAGTCTTGCATTTTTGTGAACATAAACTCCATGTATCTGAGATGAAAATATAAACTTAAAGTTAATAAAGAGGGAGTTACGGAGCTCCTAACAAATCAAGATTAACAAATACCTACCCATACTACATTTTAAAATCATTTTAAAATATTACAATAATAGATGTCCATTGATGAAAATCAGAGAAAATTCTGGAAGATAAAAAGAAAATAAAAATCAACTAAATTCTATGACCCAGATGACCAAATAGTCATAAAATATATTTGTGCAGCTGTCTGTATTTGTATGTGTACCTTATATTCTGTGTATGTACTGTGTGTGTAAATATATAAAATTTTAATTTAGTCAATCTGTCTTCTATTGGGTTGGACATTTTTTTAAATGGTTTTAACAAGACTTTGAGTATACTTATCATTTTAATTACTTTTTGAATGGATTCCTAAAATTAAGTTCAGAAGTCACGTGAATGTGGTGGAAAGATTGATGCAACCTATCTTTTAACCAAATTTGATGCCAGCTTTTCTCATCCGACAGGTGAAACATGGATCTAGTCATCATTTATGTAGCAAGATTTCGTTTGCAGCAAGGTTGTGCTTATTAGCACTCCCTTTTTAAATTATCTATTCTTAGTCTATTACTCTACTGATACTATTTATTTTTAAATAATTTTGAAGAATCTTTATTACAAACATGCCTGTTCAATGTTACAACTATCTTTTCACCTGACAAATATGACTTTTTTTAAAAAAACGATTTATTTATTTATTTGAAAGGCAGAGTTACAGAGATGCAGACACAGACAGGGAGAGAGAGGTCTTCCATCTATACACTGGTTCACTCCCCAAATGACCGCAATGGCTGGAGCTGGGCTGATCTGAAGCCAGGAGCCAGGAGCTTCTTCTGGGTCTCCCATGTGTGTGTAGGGGCCCAAGGACCTAGGCCATCTTCTGCTGCTTTCCCAGGCACATTAGCAGGGAGCAGGATCAGAAATTGGAACTGCCAGTACTTGAACAGGTGCCCATTTGGGATGCTGGTACTGCAGGCGGTGGCTTTACCTGCTATGCCATAGCACTGACCTCAAGTATGTCATTTTTAAAAATAGATTTATTGAGATATAATTTACCGTAACATTCACCCATTTTAAATGTACAATCCAATTAAATCTTACATTATTTATAAAGTTTTGTAGCCATAACTACAATTTCATTCCAGAATGTTTCTCTCACCTTAAAGAGAGATCTTGTGCCTTATCAGTCTCTCCATCCGTATCTACATCCCTAAGCCACAACTAATCTATTGTTTGTCTATATATCTTCCTTTTTTTTTAAAAAAAAAATTCATTTAAATATAATACACAGTTGTCCTCGTTGTAGTGTGTATCAGTCCTACACTGTTTTTTTGCATAATAGATTTTCATTAAAAAGATAAACATTAGGGGCCAGTGCTATGGCATAGTGGGTTAAGCTGCCCTGCTGCAGTCCCGGCATCCCATATGGAGATCAATTCTAGTCCCAGCTGCTCCATTTCCAGTCCAGCTCACTGCTAATGCACCTCAGAAAACAGCAGAGGATGCCCAAGTGTGTTGGTCCCTCTACCCACATGGGAGACCCAGATGAGCTCCTGGCTCCTGGCTTCAGTCTGGCCTGGCCCTGGTCATTGCAGCCATTTGGGGAGTGAACCAATGGATGGAAGACTTCTCTCTCTCTGCCTTTGCCTCTCCCTCTCCCTCTCTTTAACTCTACCTTTCAAATAACTCAATAAACAAATCTTTAAAAATAAAAAAGGATAACTGCAGGTGCAAATATGGGTTGTTTCCACTTTTTGGCCCTTATGAATAATGCTACTATAACATTTATGTACTAGTCTTTGTGTGGACATATGTTTTTAGTTCTCTTCAATAGAGACCTAGTAATGGAATTGTTGGGACACATGTTAACCTATGTTTAACTTTTTTTAAAAAATTGCCAAACCATTTTCAAACGTGTACCATTTTACATTCCTCTTAACAATATATGAAGGTTTCAGTTTCCCTACCTCTATAGGGACAGTTGTTTTCTGTCTTTTCTATAATTGCCATCCTGTTGAGTAAAGAGCCATGTTTCAATGTGTTTTTCATTTGTATTTCCTTGATGTATTTCCTTGATGATATTGAGCATCTTTTCTTGTGTTTATTGGCCATTATATCTCCTTTGGAAAAAATATCTATTCAAGTCCTTTGGCCATTTTTAATTGTGTTATATGTTGTTTGTATTTTTATTACTGACTTTTAAGAGTTTTTCCTTCAAATTATTGTATATACAAGTTTCATACCATATATGACAGGCAAATGCTTTTTTTTTTTTTTTTTTAAGATTTAATTGTTTATTTGAGAGGCAGAGTTACAGACAGAAAGGGGAGAGACAGAGAGAGGTCTTCCAGAGGTCTTCCATCCTGTGCTTCATTCCCCAAATGGCCACAATGGCCAGAGCTGGGCCAATCCAAAGCCAGGAGCAAGGAGCTTCCTCTGGGTCTCCCTCGTGGGTGCAGGGCCCCAAGCACTTGGACCATCTTCCAGTGTTTTCCCAGGTCATTAGCAGGGTGCTGATCAGAAGTGGAGCAGCCAGGACTTAAATTGGTGCCTGAATGGGGTGCTGATGCTACAGGTGGAGGCTTAACCAACTATACCGCAGAGCTGGCCCTGAGGCAAATATTTTCTTTGATTTTTTTTCCACTTTCTTTGTGGTATTTTTGAAGCACAAAAGTTTTTAATTTTGATTAGTACATTAGCCCTCTCTCTCTCTCTCTCTCTCTCTCTCTTTCTCTCTTTATTTCTTTTAAATATTTAGTTGAAGGAGTTATGGGTAAGGGGAGAGAGAGAGGAAGAAAAAGAAAGAGAAAGATATCTTCCATCTGTTGGTTCACTCCCCAAATGGCCACAATGGTCAAGATTGAGTCTGGCTGAAGCCAGGAGCCAGGAGCTTCTTCCAGGTCTCACATGTGGGTTCAGGGACCCAAGCACTTTGGCCATCTTTGCTACTTTTCCAGGTGTAGTAGCAGGATGGGAAGTGGAACAACCAGACTCAAACCTGTGTTCATTTAGGATACTGGCGTCACAGGCAGCAGCCTAACCTGCTTTGTGGCAGTGCCAATTCCAGCCCTCTCTTTTATTGCTTGTTCTTTTGGTTTCCCAAGTCATTGCCTAACTCAATTCTGTGCTTTATTCCTTTCTTTTAAGGGTTTTATAGTTTTAGCTCTTAAAGTCTGTTATCTATTTTGAGTTAATTTTTTGGTAAGATTTGAGGTAGAATTCCTAATTATTTTATTCACATAAAATCCAGCACTATTTGTTAAGAAGATTATTTCTTTCCCATTGAATTTCTTGGCATCTTTTAAAAAAATCAGTTAGCTGTAAATGTGGTGGGGCCATTGATGTTAAATATACTGCTGAAAATTGCTACTAATTATGAGTACAGCATCATTGACTGCAATACACATTCATATTGCAGAGGTGTTATTGTCTGAGTATTTGTCACTCTGAGTCATTGAAATACATTATTTCACAATAACATTAGATCATAAGTAAATGTGTAAATCTAGTAGCTGTCTGACTACCTCTTCATTCTTTTTCTCAGATTTCATTTATAGTAGTTGCAGCTTTCTGAAATCATCTCATATAGTTATTTATGATTTTTCCCCTTGAAAATGAATGACCTTACCTTTTTTTGGATTATTCTATTTCAAAAAATTTTTGATTAACGTATAATAACCTATATGTTTCTAGGAGGTACAGTGCAATATTTAAACACATATGCACCATGTAAATTGATCAAGCAAGGCAATCAGCCTTTCCATTTACTTATCTTCTTTTTGTGTTTGGTGCCTACTAGCTCTCTTCTAGTTCTTTTTATGGTATCTAATGCATTATTGTAAGCTATGGCGCCACTGTGCTATAGAAGTCAAGAACTTGTTACTGCTGTCTGACTGTTTTGGCCTCTATCCCCATTCCTCCACCTTTCCCATCCTTCAATTAAATCACTGTTCTGAATTCAGATCAACTGTTTTTTCTTTTTTAGCTTCCACATGTGAGACAGAACATGCTGTATGTGTCTTTCTGTGCCTGGCTTGTTTCACTTAACATATTGGTCTCCAGTTCCATTTATCTTCCTGCAGATGTCCAGATTTCAGTCTTTATTCTATGTTGTGTATATACCACATTTTTAAAGTTCATTCAGCCATTCAGGAATACCAAGATTGATTTAATATCCTGGTGATTATAGCAATGAACATGGGAGTGTAGGTATCTTTTTAATATATTGAGTTCATTTCCATCAGATCTATACTAGAAATGGTTTAACTGGGTCATATGGTGGAAATCTATTTTTACCTTTTTAAGGAACCTTCATATTGTTCTCCATAATGGCTTTGCTACTTTCCAGTCTTACAAACAGTATGTAAATATTTCCTTTTGTCCATATTTTTGCTAGCAGTTGCATTTTTTTTTTTGTCTTTTTGATAATAACAACTGGAATGAGTGAGATAATACCTTATTGTGCTTTTGGTCTGAGATAATACCTCATTGTGCTTTTGGTCTGTATTTCCCTGAGGGCTAATAATATTCTGCAGTTTTTTCATGTATTTGTTGGCTGTTTTTATTTATTTTGAGAACTGTCTATTCGGATCGTTTGCCCATTTCTTATATGCATTCTTGTTTTTCGTTTTTGGGTTCTGAATATATTCTGAATATTAATCCTTTGTCAGATGAATAATTTGCAAATATTTCCATGAATGCTATGATGAAGTTTCTTAGTTTGATATAATTCCACTAACTTCTTAGGGAAGCACAACCCTTGAATAGCTAAAACAGCGTTGAATAGAAAGAACAAGGTTGGAAACATCACAATACTTGATTTCAGGACATTCTGCAGAGCTGTTGGAACCAAAACAGCATGGTACCCATGTGAAAACAGACATGTAGACTAACACAACAGAACAAAAATCCCAGACTGAATCCAGGCATCTGTAGCCAACTGATATTTGACAAAGTTGCCAAAAGCATCCTCCAAAGAAAGAACAATCTCTTCAATAAATGGTGCTGGAAAAACTGGCTGTACACAGGCAGAAGATCAAAACTTGCCCCTACTCTCACTCTATACAAAGATAACTCAAATGAACCAAAATGTAAATGTGAGAACTGAAACTATGAATCTACCAGAAGAAACTATGGGAGAGGGGCCAGCGCTGTGGCACAGTGGGTTAACGCCCTGGGCTGAAGAGCCGGCATCCCATCTTTGTGCTGGTTCAAGTCTCGGCTGCTCCACTTTCTATCCAGCTCACTGCTACGGCCTGGGAAAGCAGTACAGGATGGCCCAAGTCCTTGGGCCCCTGCACACGCGTGGGAGACCAGGAACAAGCTCCTGGCTTCTGGCTTCGGATTGGTGCAGCTCTGGCTGTTGCGGCCATCTGGGGAGTAAACCATAGGATGGAAGACATCTCTCTCTCTCTCTCTCTCTGTGCCTCTCTTCTCTCTGTGTAACTCTGACTTTCAAATAAATACATAAATCTTCAAAAAAAAAAAAAAAAGAAACTATGGGAGGAACACTTTAAGACATTGTCACAGGCAATGATTTTATGAATACAGTAACAAAAGCAAATTTGTCTTATTTACTGCTGTATTTCTAGATATAGACATAGAAAATATCCATAATTTATCTATTTAATAGATGATCAACGGAGTCCTTTGACTTGTCAATTTTTATATAAATGAAGAAGTTCTATAGGGAAGTTTTTCTTTCAAGCAAATTTGTTAGGGCAGCAGTGATGCTTGAGATAAAACACTGCAAATTGTCAATTTTATGCAAGTGTGAATATGAGGTGGCATTGTTTTAATAGCCTTTTTTTTTTTAACTTTTATTTAATGAATATAAATTTCCAAAGTACGATTTATGCATTACAATGGCTTCCCCCACATACCGTCCCTCCCAACCACTACCCTCCCCTTTCCCACTCCCTCTCCCCTTTTAATAGCCTTTTTTTTTTAAACCAAAAATAGAATTCTCTAAGGGCCTAAATCATTTCATTATTCTTAGAAGTCATAGTAATGAATGGGAGCCAAATGACTACAACCACATTTACAAATGAAAGTTATTGTAATGCTTTTGCATTGTTCTTCACTTTGGCTTTTCCAAAGAAAGTGATGTAGAGACTGGCCAGTCGTGGTACAGCAGGGTAAGCTGCTGCTTGCCGTGCCAGCATCCAGTATCAGAGCACCAGTTGGAGTCCTGCTGCTCCACTTCTGATTCAACTTCCTGCTAATATCCCTGGAAAGGCAGTGGAAGGTGGCGCAATTGCTTGGGTCCCTGCCGCCCATGTAGGATGGAGTTCCTGGCTCCTAGCTTTGGTGCAGCTCTGGCTGTGGCAACCACTTGAGGAGTGAACCAACGAATGAAAGATCTCTCTGTCACTCCCTCTCTCTCTTACTCTGCCTTTTAAATAAGTAAATAAATATTTTATAAAAAGGTGGCATAATCTTATTTTTCCGAAGTATATTCTTTAGACATGAAAACAAGAAACAAAAAATTTAGCTTTTGGGTGGCAAACTGTGTCTTTATTTTCCAATGTTCCAATTTTCCAATGCTGAGAGATTGACTGTTTCTTTTGAAATACCAAGGAAAAGAGAAAAGTGACCCACAAATGAGAGCAGAGTATAAAGTTACAAATCAGGGCTTGCATTATAGCGTAGGAGGTTAAGTTACCACCTGAGAAGATGGAATCACATTTGGACACTGATTCCAGTCCTGGCTGCTCTACTTCCCATCCAGCTCCCTGCTAATGCACCTGGGAAAGCAGCAGAAGGTGATCCAAGTGCTTGTGCCCTTGGACCCACATGGGAGACCAAAATGAAGCTACTGGCTTTGGCCTGGTGCAGCCCTGGCTGTTGTGGCCATTTGGGGAATGAACCAGCGGATTGAAGATTTTCTCTTTCTCTCTGTAACTTTCAAATAAATAAAAAATAAACCTTAAAAATAGTTATGACAATCTGCCATTTACTTCTGCCCTTAAGTGTTTAATTATGGGAACATGATAAAAAAGCTTATTACAGATTTCAAAACCTGGCAAATACACATTAAATTTTCAAGTTTCACGTGATTGGCTTACTAATCACCTTGAAGTTTTCCATCAGTATTTTCCTCTATATTTTTGAAAGTGATAGTTCGGAGTCTTGTCTTAGTATACATCACACAGGACAATTTCTTCTCATTTGTAACATAGTGTGAGATACTGTTTTCCCCTTTTCCTTTAGCCGGGTGATCAGAGCTGCTTTTCCTGTGTGTTTTATGACAGAAATCTATGTTCTTGGCTGTTGCCTGGGGAAGCATGGCTTTCAGCACTGGAATATCTCCAGTTTTCTGTGTCCTGTTTCCTTTTCAAGGTCAGAAGCATAATCCTTGCTGTTTGGCGAATTCCAGCATCACCCAAAATGGTGACCTCAGGGCTGTGACTCAAATATTTGCTTCATTCATGTGCCCCAGAATAGCTGCCAGTTTCATCCAGGTCGTGAATGGACTTCTGGTCAGTTTGTTTAGAAAGCAGACTTTCCTTTTCCTCTCCACACCCACCTCTGCGTGTACTTCCTCTAAGTGAAACTTCTCAATGATATTGAATTGCGTATTTTAAGGCTTAGTGTCTGGGAAAAATTCTGATTTGTAAAGGAAAGCTTCCTCTTGAGCGTGCCGGTTACCAAGATGCTGATATAAGATTGTGACTCTCCCAAACCTGTATATGTGAGATATGTGAAACCTGTATAACGTAAAAAATTTCAAAAAATAAACAAAAAAAAGCATAAAAAAAAGATTGTGACTGTGGTGAAGCTAGAAGCATTCGGAGCAGTGGATGGTAGCTTTTTAAGATTACTGACCAAGTTTTGATGCCCATGCATCCAATACATTCTATCTAATCCTAACTTTGAGTAGTAATGTAGTAGGAAAAAAAATGAATCATAGTACTTTCAGACATGGCTATTGTTTTCAAGCAAATCTTAAGTTTTAGTAAGACTCCAAATATACTTTTCAAATTAAATTTTTCTTTTATTTTTTTAAAAATATTTATTCATTTAAGGATTTATTTGGAAGGCAAACTGAGAGAGAGTGAGTGAACCCAAATGGCCACAGTGGCTGAGGTGGCCAGGCAAAAGCAAGGAGTCACTAACTCCATCTTGGTCTCCCATGTAGGTAGCAGGGGTTCAAGTACGTGGGCCATCATCTGCTGCTTTCCCAGGTGCATTAGAGCTCTGATATGGGACGCTGGCATCACAAGTGTCAGGTCACTGGGCCACAATGCCGACCACTTTAAAAACAATTTTTAATGGACACATAAAACCTGTACATATTTATGGAATACCATGTCATTTTGATACATGTATGTATTATGTAATGTCCAGTCAGAGTCATCATATCTATCTCCTAAGGCATTTAATTTTTTTTTACAGTAAACACATTTGAATTCCTTTTTTTCTAGTTTTATTTTTAGAGAAATATACATTATCATTCACTACAGTTACCTTACTGTATAGTAAAACATTGGAACTTCTTTCTCTAACTGTAACTTAATAGCCATTTTATACTCCACTTTCCTTTCTTTCCGCAGCCCCTGGGGCAGCCACCATTATATTTTTAATGTCTATGACTTCGACTTTTATATTCCACATGAGTGAGATCATGTAGTTCTATGTTCTTTCTGTGTGTGGCTCATTTCACTTAACATTATGACCTCCAGTGGCATCCATGTTGTTACGGGTGACAAGATTTCTTCCATTTTTGGTGGAATAGTATTGCATTCTGTATATGAACCACGTTCTTCATTTATCAGTGGATGGGCATATCGATTGTCCCATTTCTTGACTATTGTGAACAGTGCTTCAGCAAACACAGGATCGCAGATGTCTCTTCGACAGACTGATTTCATTTCCCTTGGATATATACCTAGTGTTGGCATTACTAGATTGCATGGTAGTTTTCCTTTTCAGTTTTTGAGGAACTTGAATACTGTTTTCCACAGATCCCTGTACTAACTTACATTCCACCAACAGTGTGCAAAGGTTGTCTTTTCTCCTCATCCTCATCAACACTTTTTGTTTTAAAGATTCTTTTTTAAAGATTTATTTTTATTTGAAAGACAGAGTTACATAGAGAGGTAGAGACAGAGAAGTCTCCCATCTGCTGGTTTACTCCCCAATTGGCTACAACGGCCGGAGCTGCGCCTATCCAAAGCCAGGAGCCAGGAACCTCCTCCGGGTCTCCCACATGAGTGCAGAGGCCCAAGGACCTGGGCCATCTTCTACTGCTTTCTCAGGCCATAGCAGAGAGCTGGATCGGAAGAGGAGCAGCTAGGACTAGAACTGGATGCCCATATGGGATGCCAGCACTGCAGGCGGAGGATTAACCTACTGTACCATGGCGTCGGCCCCTCATCAACACTTTTTTTTTTTTTTTTTTTTTGACAGTCAGAGTGGACAGTGAGAGAGAGAGACAGAGAGAAAGGTCTTCCTTTTGCCGTTGGTTCACCTTCCAATGGCCGCCATGGCTGGTGCGCTGCGGCCAGCGCACTGTGCTGATCCCAAGGCAGGAGCCAGGTGCTTTTCCTGGTCTCCCATGGGGTGCAGGGCCCAAGCACTTGGGCCATCCTCCACTGCCTTCCCGGGCCACAGCAGAGAGCTGGCCTGGAAGAGGGGCAACCGGGACAGAATCCGGCGCCCTGACCGGGACTAGAACCCGGTGTGCCAGCGCCGCTAGGTGGAGGATTAGCCTATTGAGCCACAGCACCGGCCAACACTTTTTATCTTTTGTGGTTTTGGTAAAAGTCAGTCTAACTGGACTGAGGTGATATCTCATTGTAGTTTTTATTTGTACTTTCCTGATGACTAGTGCTGTTGAACATTTTTTTCTTGAACTTGTTGGTCACTTGTATGTATTCCTTTGAGAAATGTCTGTTTAGATATACAGCACATTTTTAAATTTAGTTATTTGGCTTTTTTAAAAAAAGAATTATTTATTTGAAAGTTGGAGTTGGAGAAAGAGGGAGAGAGAGGGAGGTTGATCTTCCATCCATTGGTTCACTTCCCAAGTGGCTTTAACTGCCAGGGCGGAGCTAGGCCAAAATCAGGAGACAGGAGCTTCTTCCAGGTTTCCCACATAGGTGCAGGGGCCCAAATACCCGGACCCTCTTCGGCTACTTTTCCCAAGCCATTTGCAGGGAGCTGGATCAGAAGTTGAGACATGAACTGGCGCCTATATGGGGTGCCGATTTTGTAGGCAGGGATTTTACCTGCTATGGTAAAATGCCATCCCCAGTTATCTGACTTTTTATATTAAGTTGAGTTTCCTATATTCTAGTATTAACCCTTTGTCAGTTGTGTAAGTTGCAGATACATTCTCCTATTCTGTTGATTGTCTCTTCACTCTGTTGATTGTTTCCTTTCTGTGAAGCTCTTTAGTTTGCTAACATCCCATTTGTTTATTTATTCTTTGTTTCCTTTGCTTTTGAGGTATAATCCAAAAAAATATTGCCCATTCCAATGTCCTGAAGCATTTCCTCTATTTTTTTTTTTTCCTGGCAATTTCACAGTTTCACGATGTTAACATTTAGGACTCTGGTCCAGCTGGAGTCGCATTTTTACATGATGATAGATAAAGGTTCCAGTTTCAGTCTTCTGCATATGAATATCTAATTTTTCCAACATGTTTATTGAAAAAGTCTGTCCTTTGCTCTAATGTGCATTCTTATTAGCACCATTTTCAAATTTTTCAATTTTACTGTTTCTTCAAAAAGAGCCACAATGTCTGATGCTTTTTCACATTTTTGCTCTCATTTTCATTAAGTGCTGTTGGTAAATGGCTTTACATATGGAGAGAACTGTGGGTTGTTGTGCTCTGCAGTACTTAGTGATGAACATGAAAGCACAAAGATCTATAATATTTGCACTTGTTTCCCATGATCCTTCCTGGCTTAACCGAAGCGTGATGTTCACAAGACAGACATCCATCATTCTTGTGGCAAGGTTTCATTTTAATACTTTCAAACATAGGAAACAGAATGTGATAGCTGTGAGAAGCGTTCGCCACTTGCTGACTCACTGCAGCATCTTGTGTCGCCATATATAAATTTAGAGAAAATGATGTTTGCTGAGAAAAATATTTATGGAAACATTTTTTTAAAATTATAGGAAGATAATTGAATAACGTTTTACAGAGAGCCTCCTCTTCATTTTTAAGGCATATAACAATTGAAGAAAAATTGCTTAGCAAAGCTGGCAACTCAAAAATCCCATGATAGACATTCTTAGAATGACATGAAGGTCCCTGACAACTCTGTAGACTTTTCTCTCTAGTCAATGAACAACTCACAGTTTCCTAAAGAATCCAGGCTTATCATCGAAGCTTTCATTTATTTGTGCATTTCTTTGGCTAGGAAATATGTCACTGCTTGTATTGTGTCGCCATTTTCCCATGATTCTTGATATATTCCTCTGCCATTCTACCATCACAATGACTTGTTTTTAAAAGTGTCTCTTGTGTTAGACAAGTATTTCCTAAAGGGACAGATTGCACTTCATCATGCATTAGGGTTCTGAATAGATACCTACAATTGGATTTTCAGGTAGCATTGAATCCAGAATGAAAGAAATAAAGTTTTCCAACCAACAGGGCTTTGGGTACAAGGGTTGCTGGTGGGAATGAGCAGGACTTGTTTCAGAGACTGGGGACTGACAATAAGGAACTCTTAGGTATAAAAAGAAGTATATTGTGGAACCTTGATAGAAAGTTACCCATTATAATAAAATTCTGTATTACATACCATATTCTAGAGGATTTATGAGTTTAGCTTAGCAATGAGGTTGTGTTTCAGACCCAAACAAAACAGTATGCCAAGATTCTTGTATATGTTGAAGAAAGAAGTAGATACAACTTTGAGGGGATATATGTCTCTTTTTTTTGTTTTTTAATGATTTATTTATTTGAAAGGCAAAGGCAGAGGCAGAGAAAGAGAGAGAGAGAAAAATGAGAGAGAAAATCGTCCATCCACTGGTTCATTACCAAAATGGCTGCAGCGGCCAGAGCTGGGCTGACCCGAAGCTAGGAGCCGGGAGCTTCCTCTGGGCCTCTCGTACAGGTGCAGGGGCCCAAGCACTTGGGCTGTTCTCCACTGCTTTCCCAGCCACATTAGCAGGGAGCTAGATCAAACGTGGAGCAGCTGGGACTAGAACCAGCACCTGTATGGAATGCCAGTATTGCAGGTGGTAGCTTTACCCTCTGTGCCACAGCTCTGGCCCCCATATAGATCTCTTAAAATAAAAATATTCCTAAACTTGAAGCTAAAGGGAATTGATTCAGTAAATCATTAAATGGCTGTAAAATGGGATGCTGTGTCACAAGAAGATTATATTATAGATCTGTTATTATTGACATTTTGTTTAGGGTGAAAAAGCTACAAAGATTTATAGATATTAATTTAGTGTTATAAATATTGGCATCAAATATATGTGTTACATATAAAAGGATATGCACATATATATGAAGCAAATCCTTAGAACAGACAGCAAAATGTTAGCAGAAATCATTTTATTTATGTTGTGGTTATGGTATTTAGAGCATCTTTAAAGACTTTTATAATCAGAGTCAACATATTGAAGAGTTTAAATAAAACAATTTAAGGTATCTTGCTGACATTGTAGTACAAATGTACTTGTTGACTACTGTACTTGTAAAATTTTCAAACCAATAGAAAACTTGAAACAATAATGCAGTGGATGGGAATATACACTTCACCTAGCTTCACTCATTGTCATAAACATTGAAGCACTTTTCCTTCTAAATGCAAGGGTATTTCAGAAAATTTGTGATAAAATTAAAAGAAGTTTTTTGGTACAAAAATCTTTGAAATCCATGCATAGTTTATCATAAAATGTATTTTCTATGAACTTTTGAAGACCCGTTTAACTTGAGCACATATCCCCTAAAAGCTATCACATTCCCTTACTGTCATCATCACACATTAGAAATATGTCATTATTACAATACCATTATATACTCTACAGTTAATATTTGCATTTCCACAGTTATTCTAATAAAGTCTTTTATACCTTTAAAAATTGTTTAAGATAGAAAGCTCAATCAAGAATCATGTCTCAGATTTGTTTGCTATGAATCATTCTCTTTTTTTTCCCCCACAGAAACCTTTTATTTAAGGAATACAAACTTCATGCATTCCATAAATATAACTTTAGGAACATGGTGATTCTTCCCACCATACCCAACCTCCTACCCATACTTCTACCCCTTTTCCTCCTTCCTCTACTATTCCACTTCTTATTTTTTACTAAGATCTATTTTCAGTTAACTTTATACACATATGATTATGTTAAGTAAAGAGTTCAATAAATAGTATGAAAAAAAAAACTGTTCCTCAACAGTTGAGACAAAAGCTATTCAAAGTCACTGCATCTCAAGGTGTCAGTTTCCCTTCAATAGATTACCTTTTAGGTGCTCTATTAGTTTTTACAGATCAGGGAGAGCATATGGTATTTGTCCTTTTGGGACTGGCTTATTTCACTAAGTATGATGTTTTTCAGTTTGTTTGCTATGACTCATTCTGTTTTAATCTAGAACAATCTGCAGCATTTTTTTTTGCTTTGATATTAGTATTTTTGAGGAGTTTCTCCAGATGTCTTGTAGGCAGGAACACTTGTGTTGGCAAGGGTATAGCTATGTTGGGTCTGTACCACTGTATCATTTTGTATTAGTTATTGGGAGTTTTAAAATTTGAGAAAATAGAACTTTTTTTTTTTACAGATTTTATTTATTTATTTATTTGAGAGGTAGAGTTACAGACAGTGAGAGGGAGAGACAGAGAGAAAAGTCTTCCATCTGCTGGTTCACTCCCCAAATGGCCGCAGCCAGGAGCCAGGCGCTTCTTCCGGGTCTTCCACATGGGTGCAGGGTCCCAAGATCTTGGGCCATCTTCTATTGCTTTCCCAGGCCATAACAGAGAGCTGGATGGGAAGAGGAGCAGCCGGGACCAGAACCAGTGCCCATATGGGATGCCGGTGCTGCAGGGGGAGGATTAACCCACTGTACCACAGTGCCGGCCCCTATCCAGAACTTTAATTTGAATGTCTCTGATGTGGCACTCTATTCAACCAGTGATATTCTCTAATACAGAAAAGCTTTGCTTCTGCTTGGATGTCTTTAGGTTTGCATTTTGCTGAGAAGGCTGTGCTTTAAATGAAAGTAGAGACAGGAGATACAAGTTGGGAGAATGCTACGTTAAAAAAATTTTCTATTTTATTTGAAGGGGGGGTGAGGAGGAGAGGGAGAGGGAGAGGGGGTGGAAGTGGGAGTGGGAGAGGGAGAGGAAGAGAGAGAGGGAGAGAGATCTTCTATCCAGTGATTCATTCCCCAAATTTCTATAACAATCAGGGCTGGACAAGGCTGAAGCAAGGAGAGCAGAACTCAGTCCAGGTCTTCTATGTGGTTGCAGGGATCCAAACACTTGAGTTATCATCTGCCATCTCCCAGGATGCATTTTTAGGGAGCTAGGTCAGAAGTAGGGTGACTTGGACTCATGGCTTAATCCGCTGAACTTCAGTTCCCTTTTTGAACTGATGAAGATGACCTGAGTTTGTCTTGATGCTTATAGTCTCCAGGGATGGTGAGTTGAGACAAATCTTTCCAAGCAGCAGCTGTTTCTTTTCATAGTCATCCTATATTTCTTCTATATCAGTAATGTTAGGGAGAAAATATCTTATTTTGCTTTACCAAAGAGAATAGAAGAGAAAAGCCAGTAACAGCAAGAGAAACAGTGGAGTAAAAAAAAAACCCAAGGAACTTAGAGCTATAAATTTTGTGCTTAAAATCCTTGCACAGCTATCAGCGGAATCCAATTCTTCTAAGGGCTAAACGTTTTTATGGTTGTAGGTCAGGCCCTTTTTGAAATTATATTATGTTTTTAGAATATGTATTAAGACATGCAAGAATGTATTTCAGTAATGGCATGATTTTATCATCCATTAAGAGATAATGTCTTCTTCCTGGTGCTGTCCAGTATGGGTCATTTGTGTCTGGTGGCTTAGAGCTTTGGGCTGAGAATACTTCCATGTAGGAGCTCCACTGTTCTCATGGCCTCAGTGATGGGAGACGGGAAACAGAGACCTCATATCCATCTTTTTATAAAAACATTCATTTATTTATATTTTTTGAGAGGTAGGAGACAGACATCAATCTTCCATTCACTGGTTTACTTCCCACTTGCCCAAAACAGCCAGGGCTGGACCAGGCTGAAACTAGGATCCCAGAGCCCCATATGGTCTGTGTAGGTGGCAGGAACCAAAGCATTCAAGCTATCATCTTTTGTCTCCCAGGATGCACATTAGGAGGAAGCTGGATCAGAACAGAGTAACAGGACTCAAACCTAGCACTCTGATATGGGATAGTGGCATCCCAAGCAGCAGTTTAAGCTGCTACGCTAAATTCCCTGTCTCTGATTTGCACTGTTAACTGTACTTGAACTGGAAATGAAGTGTGCTACTTCTGTTCTTACCTTTATGAGCAAGAATTAGTTACATTGTTTTAACACAACTGTGAGAGTATAGGAACTGTAAGACAGCACAGGTACTCAATCCAGATCTCTTAAATGAATGGTAGAGACCCAAGGACTTGAGCCATCTTCTGCTTTCTCCAAGGATGTACATTAACAGGGAGCCAGAAACAGAAATGGAGCTGGGACTTCCACCCAGGACCTCTGATATGGGATGTGGGCATTCCGAGCAAATACCTTTCCCCAAGGAAATGATCGAAAGCTTTTTGGTGGTATTTACGTGTTGGCTAACATTTGTAAAATCAATATTTATCTGCTGTATTGTCCAACATAGTTATTAAAATATGTTAATAAAAATTATTATTTTAAATAGATTTTAAGAGTAACAACTGGACTTTAAAAAATAGGGCTTCCTTTCTAACTACTTTGTGCAACTATTTCTGTAATTTCCTCCTGATCAGATCATGGAACAGATTTTAACTATTTAAAAAAAAAGATCTGCGGTGTTTTACATGAGTGCCTGGCACATTGGGGTCATCTTCTCAGTAGCTGGGGCTAAAAAGTAAATGTTTAGATGAACATTCTTTTTCCTGCTGCCAACTCATGTCTTGGATTTTGACTCTTGTATTATAATGTAATTAGCACATGTCTTAGTCTTATCTTTATTGCCTTTGTTATACATAAAATGTTCCATATCCCTTAATGTTCATAAATTTCTTTATGCCATGGAAAGACCTTCTGGGAATATGATTGATGATTGTAAGTTTGAGCTTTATGGTTAGCTAATAATTTAGCAATTAGAAAAATTATTATGGTTACTTTTTCGTATCTGTACTATGACCGTTGATGGTGCTAACAACCTTGAGACACTTTTAAGCTATTATGTATTACATTTTTATGATCAGTTGACAGTTCCTAGTATATATAAATTATATGAGATAGATAACTAATGTAGTATTTCATTAGTCAAAGTATGCTATTTCTAAACTTGGCTGGATAGAAATAAGCTCACTTTTACTAAGAACACTAAATTTTGTTTTTCACCCCTCACAATATTCTTTTTTAGGCAATAGAAATTATGCCAAGGATGACCCATTGGAGTTTAAGTCACACCAGTGGTTTGGGGCATCTGTCAGGTCAAAACAGGACAAAATTTTGGTAAGTCTTGAATATTTACTCACAGTCAATTTATCTGGAGACACAGGGAGTGTTATGATTTTAAGCTGGAAGTAAAATTCAGTATGCTTAAGGGTGCAGGGTATAATAAAGTAAGATAGGGATAACTCTGATTAGGGGCTGTCCCATCTAAGAATGCTAAGTCTCTTTCCCTTCTTGGGCTTCTGTTTCTTTCTATTCATTCCTACATTGTTGGTTTTTCCTGCCCCACTTGATTGTTCCCATCAGTTTGTTTCTGTCCAGCCAAGTTCATGGAGAATATGTAGTTTCTTATAATACACATTTTCCGTGAGCTTTTTTGGACTCCTGTGTATATATCTGTGATGTTTCGTTTTGTTTGGTACTTACTCTTCTCTTTCTTGCCCTCTCAACACCATTCAACAAGATCACTCAATCCTCCCCCTTTTTACAGACACCTTTCTTCTCTTGGTTTCTGTGATACAGTACTTTCCTGGGTTTTCTCCTGTATTGCTGACTGCTCCTTTGAAGTTTGGATTTCGCCTTTACTTTCATTTCCTCAGAGAGCTCTTCCCTATTTTAATTACCTGCTAGGCATTTATATTATCTACCTTTCATCTGATTATGGGGCATTAGAAACTTTGTTAGGAGATGAAGTTTCAGCAGGGATTTAAAGGTTGTGCCTAATTTTAGCAATTGGAGATAAAGGATGGGGTTCATTGTAGGGGCATTCTAGGCAGGAAGATGTATAAATAAACAGAAGTAAGCAGAAGGAACAAATCATCTACTCTGGAGCATTGAATACGTATAGGGAAGTTCCAACGATTGGCTACTGTTCCCCCTTCCATGAATATAAAATAATCCAGTGTCACTTTCTCATTGTTTATATGAGTGTTTTGTTTCAAAAAATATTACAGAAATTTCATTGAACTGTTACCAGTAAATTAAATTGTTACAGTTTTGGTAGATTGCTGTGTTATTAAGAAATACTTTATTCCACCACTTCCATATAGTATTGAAATCTAGAACTCTGTAAACAAAAAATTCAGTTTATTTGGAAAGTAAATAAAATAATGGCTGCAAATTATTTTCTGAAATTTTATTTATTTACTTTTTTTATTATTTGAAACACAGAAAGGGTGGGGGATAGGTAGATATCTTCCACCCCCTAGTTCATTCCCTAGATGCCTGCAACAGCTGGGGCTGGGCTAGGCCGATGTGTTCCAGGAGCCAGGAATTCATTCTGGATCTCCCATACAAGTTGCAGGGATCCAAGCTCTTGGGCCACAGTATGTTAATTCCTTGGGTGTGAATTACCAGGAACTGAAAGTGGAGCTGGGACTCAAACCCAGTCAATCTGATATGGCCTGTAGGCATCCCAGGTGGCATTTTAACCACTACACCAAGTATCCACCCCAGCACCATTAATTATTTTACTGTCTTCTTGATACATTTTTTTAAATTTAGGGGTATATCAGTATTACTAAGTTTAAAATTTGATTCTATTTATGATAGCCTAGAAATTGAAGCAACCTAATTGTCAACTGATGACAATAAAGAGAATAATATATAATATATAATATAATATATAATATAACAATAATATAATATATATAATAGAATACTATTCAGCCATCAAAAGCATGAAATGTTGTCATTTGTGACAACAGGACTGGAACTGTAGACCCTTCTATTAAGTGAAATAAGCCAGGTGCAGAAGTACAGTGTCACATGCTCTCACTCATATGTAGGATCTAAAGAAGTCAATTTCATATGAGTTGAGAGAACAGTGGTGATTGCCAGAGACTGGGGATTGTAGTGAGATGGTGAGATAAAGAAAGGTTATTTAATTGGTATTAGGTTGTAGTGGGACAGGGGTAGGATAGTCTGGTGTTCTATTGCACAGTGAGGTGACTGTAGATAATGATAATGTACTGTATTTGTTGTTTAGCTAGGAGGATTTTGAATGTTTTCCCCTCAAAATAAATGTTAAATGTTTGAGGAGATAGATGTGTTTACTCTGATTTAAACATTACACAGTTTAAATGTGTATGGGAAGCATCACATGGAACCTCATAAATACACACAATTTTTTGTGTGTCTGTTAGAAATCAAGCAAAATTTTAAACAAATTGATTTAATCTGTGACCTTCAAGTAGTGTGTTGTGTCAAGAAATATATATGAAATAATAATGTTTCTATTTTGAAATATACATAGACTATAGATAGGCTTTGGAAGAATAAGAGAAAATACATCTTTTAAAATCATTTTTAAAAGATTTGTTTATTTATTTGAAAGAGGCAGAGAGGGAGAGGGAGAGAGATCTTCTATCCGCTGGTTCACTCCCCAAATGCCTGCAACTGCTGGAGCTGGGCTGATCTGAAGTCAGGAACCAGGAGCTTCTTCTGGGTCTCCCACATAGATGCAGGGACACAAGGACTTGGGCCATATTCCACTGCTTTCCCAGGCCATTAGTAGGAGGCTTGATTGGAAGTGGAACAGCTGGGACTCGAACTGGTGCCTGTATGGGATGCCAGCACTGCAAGCAGCAGCTATAACCACTATGCCACAATGCCAGCCCCTAAAATTGTTTTTAAAAGGATTTATTTATTTGAAAGGCAGAGTGACTGAGAAAGAGGGAGTGATGGAGAGGAAGAGGGAGAGAAAGAGAGGGAGAGATCTTCCATTTGTTGGTTCACCTCCCTAAATGGCTACAATTATGGGCTGTCCAGGCTGAAGCCAGGAGCTCAGAACTCCATTTGGGTCTCCCACATGGGTGGTAGGGGCTCAAGTACTTGGGCTATCTGCTTTTTTCCCAGGCTCATTAGCCAGGATTGGATTGGAGGCTGAGCAGCCAGGACTCAAACCAGAGCTCCGATGATGGATGCTGGCATCACAGGTGGTGGCTTAACTTGCTGTACCATGACAGCAGCCCACTTCTTTTAAAATCTTCATCTGCTACTCTGATAAGGAATTTAAGGTCTAGGATAGAGTTGATTAATTTTAATTAATGGTTAGAACGTGATACTATATTCTAAGTTACCATAGGTGGTTTGAACCACTGATTATTCAGAGTTTTTATATCATGAACTAAACCTTTAATTTTAGGCCTGTGCCCCTCTGTACCACTGGAGGACTGAGGTGAAGCAAGAGAGAGAGCCTGTGGGGACCTGCTTTCTTCAAGATGGAGCAAAGACTGTTGAGTATGCGCCATGCAGATCAAGTATGTACAGGAAGTTGTACCAACTTTTAAGAGGAAGGATGTGAAGTCTAGTTTGTTAACAATGTGTTTGAGTATGTGTGCATGATAAAATAGACAGACATATTGTGATGATGAGAGCAAAAATGGAACAATCCTACTAATATAAAGAAATTACAAGTTTAAACAGATTTATCTTTTCTCCCAAAGAACTCATTTTCTGCCAGGATTAGTATTAATTGATATCTGATTTAGGAAACTTTATTTTTAATCAGTATCAGTTAGAAATGTTCCAGTGAGTTTCTTTACCAGAGACAGGGTCTGCCACAGGTAAAGGTTGTGATTCAGGGGGGTCTAGGTTAGGTCTGGGTACTTGCATTTGTTAACAAGCTCTACAAGATAATTCTGATGGATACCAGTGTTTGAAAATCAATACTTTATAGTAACAATGATGTTCAAAAAAAAAAAAATAAATGATAACAGCACCTTAAAGAGCCAGAGTTTATGTAGGAAGATGAAGCTGGAGCTGGGAGTCTTGATTCTGAATTTCTCTGCTCTTAATCTGAGTTTTTTTTTTTTTTTAACTATTATCAAACCTGCCCTTCTTTGGGCTATTCAGAAAATCTCATACTCTTCTCTGATATTGAAAATTCTCATGAAATTAACATTGTAAGGAAAAATGATTTCAAGCACAGACAGTTTGGATTATGCTTTTCCGTATTCTACATTCTTTTCCTTTAGAGATGCTGATCTTTTTGCACCTCTACCCTGTGTTGAATTGTCCACTATTCCACATCCTCTGAATCATTAAATTGGTTGCCATATATATATATATATATATATGGTACTTCAAAAAGTTCATGGAGAAGTGGAATTAAAAGATAAGTTTTTTTTGATACAACAAATTTTTTTTTAACTTTTATTTAATGAATATAAATTTCCAAAGTACAGCTTATGGATTACAATGGCTTCCCCCCCATAACGTCCCTCCCACCTGCAACCCTCCCCTCTCCCACTCCCTCTCCCCTTCCATTCACATCAAGATTCATTTTCGATTCTCTTTATCTATAGAAGATCAGTTTAGCATACATTAAGTAAAGATTTCAACAGTTTGCTCCCACACAGAAACATAAAGTGAAAAATAATAGATGATTTTTTAAATGATGATGAAATCAGATCAGACCTATTGTCATGTTTAATCCCAGTGAGAGTCAAGTTGGGAATTGATAATTTCTTCTTCTTCTTCTTCTTCTTCTTTTTTTTTTTTTTTTTTTCAGAAGATCAGCTTAGTATACATTAAGTAAAGCTTTCAACAGTTTGCACCCCCATAGAAACACAAAGTGAAATATACTGTTTGAGTACTCGTTATAGCATTAAGTCTCAATGTACAGCATGCTAAGGACAGAGATCCTACATGAGGAGTAAGTGCACAGTGACTCCTGTTGTTGACTTTACAAATTGACACTCTTGTTTATGGCATCAGTAATCTCCCTATGCTCCAGTCATGAGTTTCCAAGGCTATGGAAGCCCCTTGAGTTCTCCAACTCTTATCTTGTTTAGACAAGGTCATAGTCAAAGTGGAGGTTCTCTTCTCCCTTCAGAGAAAGGTACCTCCTTCTTTGAAGACCTGTTCTTTCCACTGGGATCTCACTCACAGAGATCTTTCATTTAGGTGTTTGTTTGTTTGGTGTTGTTTTGTTTTTTTTTTTTTTTTTTTTCCAGAGTGTCTTGGCTTTCCATGCCTGAAATACTCTCATGGGCTTTTCAGCCGGATCGGAATGCCTTTAGGGCTGATTCTGAGGCCAGAGTGCTGTTTAGGACATCCACCATTCTATGAGTCTGCTGAGTATCTCACTTCCCATGTTGGATCACTCTCCCCTTTATTTATTCTATCGGTTAGTATTTGCAGACACTAGTCTTGTTTATGTGCTCCCTTTGACTCTTAGTCCTTTCATTATGATCAATTGTGAACTGAAATTGATCACTTGGACTAGTGAGATGGCATTGATACATGTCACCTTGATGGGATTGAATTGGAGTCCCCTGGTATGTTTCTAACTCTACCATTTGGGGCAAGTCAGCCTGAGCATGTCCCAAATTGTACATCTCTTCCCTCTCTTATTCCCACTCTTATGTTTAACAGGGATCACATTTCAGTTAAATTTCAACACTTAAGAATAACTGTGTATTAATTACAGAATTAAACCAGTCATATTAAGTAGAGCAGACAAAAAAACTACTAAGAGGGATAATGTATTAAGTTGTTCATTAACAGTCAGGGCTATGCTGATCAAGTCACCGTTATACAACAAAATTTTGAAACCCATGTACATGACAAGTCTATAAAAAGTTCATGGAAGATGGATGTTATGGAAAAAACTTCATGTATTTAAAAACTTATGTTAAAATAAACTCATCTTTTAATTCCATTTCCATGAACTTTTTGAATTTAATTTGTATGATAAGGTTTAACTTAAAAATTAGGCACACTAGGAAATTAGCAACAACAATAACAAAACAATAATAAAAGTTACTAAGACTTTTGAGCTATATATCTCTGGTCTGTTTTTGTAAATAAAATTTTATTGGAATCCAGCAGCATCCATTGTTTACATGTTATCTGGGAAAGTTGTGCAGTGAGAATTGAGTATTTGCCATACCATATGGTTCTTAGGCCTAAAATATTTACTTTACAGAAAAAGTTTGCTGAGACCTAAAGTAAATTATAAAACCTCAAATCTTAGGAAAAACTCAGGGATAGAAAAAGCAAAGGGAATGCCTTTCTTCCTAACAGACTTGGCTTTCAGTAACCATTGATTATTTTACATGCATTTTAAGAAAAGATGTATTTTTTTAATTTATTTGAAAGGCAGAGTGACCCCCTCCCCCACCTCCCACAGATGGATTGATTGATGTTCATTCCTCTGATTCACTCCTCAAGCAGTTGCAATAGCCCAGGGCTGGCCAGGATGAAGCTAGGAGCTCAGAATTCCATCCAGGTCTCCCCATAGGGGTGGCAGAAGTTCAAGCACTTGCGCCATCATCTGCTGCTTCCTAGGCATATTAGCAGGAAGCTAGATCAGAAGCAGAGTAGCAGAGACTTGAATCAGTACTCCAGTATGTGCTATGGGCATCCCAAGCAGCAGCTTAACCCTATATGCCTTTCAGTTCAATTGTTGAAATGTTTTTTTTTTTTTGACAGGCAGAGTGGACAGTGAGAGAGAGAGAGACAGAGAGAAAGGTCTTCCTTTGCCGTTGGTTCACCCTCCAATGGCCGCCGCGGCCGGCGTGTTGCGGCCGGCGCACCGCGCTGATCTGATGGCAGGAGCCAGGAGCCAGGTGCTTTTCCTGGTCTCCCATGGGGTGCAGGGCCCAAGCACCTGGGCCATCCTCCACTGCACTCCTGGGCCACAGCAGAGAGCTGGCCTGGAAGAGGGGCAACCGGGACAGAATCCGGCGCCCCGACCGGGACTAGAACCCGGTGTGCTGGCGCCGCTAGGTGGAGGATTAGCCTAGTGAGCCGCGGCGCCGGCCCCAATTGTTGAAATGTTAAGCTACCTACAGGATCAGGTTACGAGATGCAGCCGATCTAGAGAAAAATCTCAGGACTGGGAGTCTGAGAACCTGGATAATAATCAGACATTCAGCGGACGTTCACCTATAGCAGAGGCTAGTTTCCTTAATGACTCTGGATTCCTTTTTAGACCAAAAAAAAAAAAAAAAACCTATAAAAATTTCAAAGGCACAAATTTAGTATTGTACATCTTCCATATGTTAGTAAGTAGTACAGCCTAATAATTGGTTTTACATGATGATAACAGGTTTTCTTGAGCTGGCTTGCTAACTTCTTGATGTCTGGATTGTCTCCATGGTGGCAGTCTGCGAGTTGTTTTTTTTTTTTTTCTTGGTTTTAGTTCCATTTGCTTGGCTTGGTTGGACAGTGCTTTTTTAATTACATTTTTAAAAATTTTATTTAAGTTACACAAGTTTCATGTATTTCATATATACACATTTAGGAACATAGTGGCACTTCTCCTCTACCCTCCCTTCTGCCCATGCTCCGACCCTTTTTCCCCCTCCCTTTCAAATTCCCATTCTCAATTTTTACAGTGATCTATTTTCAGTATTCTGAATGATCATATAGTTATCCTTACTCTAAGTAAAAGAATTCAATAAATAGTATGAAGAGAGAAAAAAAAAAAAAAACCACTTCCTCAATGGAAGAGACAAGGGCTATAACCAATCATTGATTCTCAAAATGTCTATTTTAGTCCAATACATTACATTTCAGGTACTCTATTAATTACTTCGAATCAGGGAAAACATATAACATGACCTATGTGGAAATCCTGGACAAGGAACTTAGCTGTTCATCATCAACTTACCTTTAAACTGATTATTTTTACTTCCAGTTTCTCATAACCACATCTGTGACTTTCCTTGGCGTTATGCAGTAGGCCAGATGTCCATCTGTTCTGAAAGTACCTCTTAATACTGTTTCATCTCCCTGCTCAGATTGAATCTTTTGTTCTTCCTGTCTGCTTTTTGGTTACAAGGTTACTTGAACATAGATTTTTCTCTTTTAATGATTTCTAGTTGGCTTTTCCTTCCCCGTTGCCATTACTGAGGGACTGATAAATACCTTCTTGAGTTGAGAGCTCAGCAGAGTGGTGTAGACACCCCTGGGTTCAGGTCCATACTCCTTTATTTACTAGCTGGCTGATCATGGTCAAGTTACTTCTTTTCTCTAAGCATTAGTTTCCTTACCTGTATAAATTGTGAATAATAATAGCATCTCTTGTGGTATTGCTATAAAGAGTTAAAGGATGGTACTGTGTAAAACACTGTAGCATTAGACATAGATCACAGTAAGGGCATCTTAAACACTAGCTGATCTATCATAATCAAGAACAACTGTTTATGATTTCATTGCCAGACTTAACGAATGGGAGAAGCATAACTCACCTGTAAAATTAAACACCAAAGTCTTCACTGAAATAAGTTATATTTAACATGAAAGTCTTTACATTGGCAAAGCATGCAGTTTAGTATGTGCCTGTTAAGAAAATTTTAGAGGACAAACTTTTTTTTTTTTTTTTTTTTTAGCTGGATGTTCTGGGAAACTAAATAAAGTAGATAATTGTACAGTGTGATAATCAAAAAAGGATGTCTTTATAAATAGCCTGAAATGGTTCTCCAGATGCAACTTGAATAAAGTAAATCAATGGCTGGCTTGAGGTCAGAGCAGAATTCCTTTGTATGATTCACTAGATGGTGGAAACCCCAGCCCCTCATTTCCCACTCCCTCTTGGTTACAGAAGTTTACATTGGGGTAGCATTACACGCTTGAGGGCATTTTCAAGAAAAAAAGTTGGGTCAATTCCCAGGCTTTAAAATTGGTTCAGAACTTTTGATGGGATTATTTGACAGAAATTCTTGGAAGTTTGTCCTTATGACTGAAAATAGATACTTTTCTTCCTGTATTTGGGTGGCAAATACAGTAAAAACAAGTAACTTTTCATATATTTGTAACATTGGCTACAAAACTTCTTTGATAACTGAAGGATGGTGTTTCCCAATGTTCCTGTTGTCCTGGATGTAAAGCAAGGAGAGTGTTCAGATTCATCCTACCACTATTCTAGATACAGTGTCGCTCATGATTAAAGTTAAATTAATTGATGAATTGCTCAGAATTAGTCCCTTTCCATGAGAACTGCAAAAAGAATGAGGTGTGTGTGAGTAATCACAAAAGAGGAGAACTGTTGGGTCTTCTGTTGGAAAATACTTGAAAGTGTTATGTTTAAAGATAGTCACTTTTATTAGACCAAATTTACTCAATGTGTTGTGTGGATAGTTTCATATTTTGCTCTTCATACAAGATTCAATTTTCTGAAATTCTGAACTGTATCATTTTTCATTTTTGTTGATGGCTGTAAAATATATGTATTGGTAATGTATGTATCTCTTTGTTATTATTCATGATTACTTATTTAAAAACATAGTAACTCGAGTAACAAGGATGAAGGAATCTGAGAGTTGAATTTTTAACTTGACACCACAGCTCATTGGTGTTTTGTGAAACAGATACAGTATGTCACAATCAGTAATTTTGAAAGTAACAGAATGAAATGAAATAGGAAACATCAACGAGTATTATGTAAAATTGCAATATTGTTTTATGAAATTTAAGTGATATATGTATGTATAGTTTACACATGTAGTTTGTGTTGGATTGTGATTTAAACTATAATCTTGCTGTGGATTGTGGTTAAAAAAATGTTTGAAACCTACCATTTTTTTGTGGATCTTTCTATTTCTTGGTGATTGGCATGGGTACCTAAATATCTCTGTTTCCATATCTGAGGAAGTGGTGCTGATAACCATGTATATTAAGTTTTCCTGGAAGTAATAATAACTCTGCCTGAATGAATGACCACTCCCAGAAACTAACAGATCATGTTAGGATTATTATTACAGCAAATTTTCTTATGTTTTATTTTGTGTTATTTGTTTGTTTTGGGGTTTGTGTATATTTCCAATCTTTTTATTTTAGAAAATATTGATGCTGATGGACAGGGATTTTGTCAAGGAGGATTCAGCATTGATTTTACTAAAGTAAGTTCTCATTTAAGATTGGATGAGATTTAGATCTACCTTATTCACTAAACTATGGCTAAAAATAAACTGATCAGTGCCTCAGCTTCTTTGTAACTACTGCCTTTTTCATGAAAATGGCTAGCTATTCATTTTGGCATTCCTTGCCTTACACTACTCCTTCCCTAGTAGTGTTTTGAAATAGGGAGGTACTGTAATGGGAACGGAGGAAAGTAGGTAGTCTCCTCAGTAGATGATAGGTAACTGTTATGATTTAATACCATAATCTCCAGTTATGTGGCTTGTTAAATATTAATGTTTTTATTTTCAGCTGCAATTAATTTTCACAATAGTTACCAATAGGAACTTTATACAGACTTGCACTTTCGTTTTATAAAAGCTGAGAGACATGCGTAAGTTTGTTATCTTATATGCCTACAGGCAACATGTGAAGCAGAAGCAATTTAATATTCATAGGAAATCACATATGCAAGCTATATATTTTTAGTTAAACTAATATGCTGTCCAGAGTTGATTGTTTTGACAGTTTCCATTTATGTTTTCATTGACAGTTTTTCATTAGTACTTTACATAATTTTCTTTTCTGTGTTTCACTTGTTTATTTACTTTGGTGGGGGGTACATGAACATTTTGAATAGTGAATTGAGAATATTGCTTTCTCCTACAGATGTATTAAAAATATTGAAAGTGAAACTTACTTAGAAACCTTACAATGGTTTTCTAAGAAAATGTGAGGGGCCGGTGTTGTGATGTAGTGGGTAAAAGCTACCATCTGCAGTGCCAACATCTCATATGGGTGCCAGTTCAAGACCTGGCTGCTCCACTTCCAATCCAGCTCTCTGCTATGGCCTGGGAAAGCAGTAGAAGATGGCTCAAGTCCTTGGGCCCCTGCACCCGCATGGGAGACCCAGAGGAAGCTCTTGATTCCTGGCTTCGGATTGTTGCAGCTCTGGCCGTTGCCTCCATCTGGGGAGTGAACCAGCGATGGATGACCTCTCTCTCTGCCTCTGCTTCTCTGTAACTCTGCCTTTCAAATAAATAAATAAAATCTTTAAAAAAAAGGTAAGCAAAAAGGATGTCTTAAATTTATGAAGATGACAGAAATTAAAATCATGCAATGTGGAAATAATAAAGCATTTTCCTACTTTTATTTATTTGAAAGGCAGAGTTAGAGGCAGAGGGAGAGAGAGAGGGATGGTCCATCTGCTGGTTCACTCCCCAAATGGCTGAACAGCTGGAGCTGGCCCGATCTGAAGCCAGGAGCCAGGAGCTTCTTCTGGGTCTCCCACGTGGGTTCAGGGGCTCAAGGACTCGGGCCATCTTCTGCTGCTTTCTCAGGCCACAGCAGAGAACTGGATCGGAAGTGGAGCAGCCAAGATACAAAGTGGTGGTGCCCATATGGGATGCCGGCACTTCAGGAGGTAGTGCTGTTGTGCCACAGCACCAGCCCCACATTTTCTGTTTTTAAAATTTTGTTTTTATCTCTATTTTCATTTTATTAATGAAATTGATTTTCTGCACTAGGTACTGATAATTATAGTTAATTCTCACAACTAAGTGATTAATTTTTAATTTACTTAATCTCATATTACATTATCCATAATTCAAATAGAAACCAAACAAAAAAAGTATAATAATAAATATTAGATGTAAATTTGCATAATGTTTTCAAATAAGTATTTTTAAAAATGTGTCCATATTCTCTGTACCTGTGCCTATACATCTGTAACCTCAGAAGCAATCTCAATGTGAAATTTATTGCTAAATTATTCCTTCTCTTAAACCCATTTATGAGAAAAGGGTGTGATTTTAAGACAACTTGGAAATATCTTATACATAGTAAGGGCAGGAAATTGATTGTTGAAAGCTTAAGAGCTGTATGTACCTTTGGAAAGAAAACATTTTTCTATTCTCTCTGATAAAAAGAAATTTCCAAAATATTGTGCTCAAACAAAATATTTGGAATTAGATGTTTACAGTTTTTTTTACAAGTATAGTAAATTTGTGTGTTTCTATAACTCCTTAAAAATATATTCTATAGTTTTACTCCTGTTTAGATCTTTGAATACTAAACATAATTTTCCTTTATCATGAAAGTCTTCAATGATTGTTAGAAAGAAAATTTCCCTTATCTAGGCCCAAGTCTGAAATGCAAAAGTAAGAAGTGACTTTTTCCTCATTCTAACCCAGAGTAATACTCCGCACTATTACTTCATTCTAGATGTGCAAAGAAACTAAGATCCGCAGAAATAAAGTTTTTATATTCTCATATATTAAATGAATACATTGTAGCTTTCCTTTTTAATTTTTAGAGTAGGAAGAATGAAAACTACGGGAGTTGAATTAGATGAGTTTGACATTTAAGATTTTGTGTATATATTTATGTACACTATATATCTGTATGTATCTGCTATTGCACAGATTTCAGTGTTATGCCTATTTTTTAAGTATATATATACATCTTTGTTTGATTCAATCTAGGCTGACAGAGTACTTCTTGGTGGTCCTGGTAGCTTTTATTGGCAAGGTAGGTTAATATATTTTAAGTTACTCAATAGTGACTATCTCTGATTCATCTGTCTTATTATGCATCTGAGATATTTTCTGTTTCCCTTTTTTTAAAGATTTATTTATTTATTTGAAAGGCAGGGAGAAATACAGGGAGAGAGAGAGGGAGGAAAGAAGGGAGGGGGAGAGAGAGAGATTTTCCATTCATTCACTGGTTCACTCCCCAGCTTCTTCTGGGTCTCCCATGTGGGTGCAGAGGCCCAGGTACTTGGATCATCCTCTGTTGCTTTCCCAGGCACATTAGCAGGGATCTGGATTGGAAGTGGAGCAGCTAGGACTTGAACTGGCACCCATATGGGATGCAGGATGCTGGTGCAGCAGGTGGGAGCTTTATCTGCTATACCATGGCACTAACTCCACATCTGATTATTTTCAAATAATTTAAAGAAACAATGGAAAATATATTTAATTGTGTAAACATTGTTACACAAATTTTTAAAAAATAATATAATATTTAAGTAGTGGAAAAACTGAATAGTTTATGTAGATTATGAAGCAAATAAAGTAATTTAAGATGGTTTATTTTTATTGTATATGATATATACTTCTCCTTGAAGATAAACACTATGAGGGCGTTCAAGAAATCAATGGAAAATGCAATAATGAAAAATCTACACATTGATTCAACATCCAGGGCTAGGCCCTGAGGAAGCTAACAGCCAGGAACTCCATCCAGGTCTTCCATGTGGGTGGCAGGAACCCAAGTACATGGACTATCATCTACTGCCTTCCCAGGGGGCATTAGCCGGAAGCTGGATTGGAAGAAGAGCTAGGACTCGAACTGGCACTCCCATAATGGGATGCAGGTATCCCAAGATGTAGCTTAATCCACTGTGACATGACATATTTTTCCATTTTTATTAGCAGAGCTTACTTTTAACTGGTAGCCTGAATAAAGATATAGTCAGACCTCTATATACCTAGGTTCCTTAACTGTGTATTCAACTACCCACAGATAAAAAAAATTTGATAAGAAAGATTGACATCTGTACTGCACATGGGCAAACTTTTTATTCCCTAAACAATACAGTATCACAACTATTTACATGGTATTTACTTTGTATTAGTTACTATAAATAATCTAGAGATGATTTCATAGATACAGGAGAATGTACATAGTTGATATGCAAATAAGGGACTTGAACATCTGTAGAGTTTGGAATCTACAAGGAACTGGAGCCAATCCCCCAAGGGACTGAGAGACAGCTGTAATTCCAAGTTTTTATCAGTTATGTCAACTTTCGTGGGGGTAGATTGTGTGGCACAGTTGTCTTAGCTACCACTTGGGACATGTGCATTACATATCAGAGTGCCTAGAATGGAGTCCTGCCTCTGCTTTCTCTTCCAGCTTCTTGCTAATGTGCCTGTGAGGCAGCAAATGGTAGCTCAAGTACCTTTCTGCCACATACATGGAAGACTGAGATGGAGTTCTTGGCTTCCAGCGTCAGCCTGGCCCAGCCTTTCTGTTGGGGTATTTGGAGAGTAAACCAGCAGATGGAAAATCTCTGTTTCTCTATTTCTATCACTCTGCTTTTCAAATAAATTTTTAAATATCAAGCATCATATTTCATGTTTAGCACTATTGATGAATTAAGATTAATAACTAGAGATATTAGTATCTAATATTGTTTTTTTTCATGCAGGCACCATTATCTACATCACAAAAATGTTTCTATTAGAAGGTTAATTTACTTTATATAATTTTTTAGGTCAGCTCATTTCAGATCAAGTGGCAGAAATTGTGTCTAAATATGACCCCAATGTTTACAGCATCAAGTATAATAACCAATTAGCAACTCGGACTGCACAAGCCATTTTTGATGACAGTTATTTGGGTAGGTAAATCAAAAGTACAGATGCTTTATATGGAATTGTAGTTTATATGGAGTTGTCCTGTATTTGCAAATCCTACTTTAATTAGAAAAATATTTTATGTGAAACAGATTAGTATTTTTCTAAACATAAAGAATGTACAGTTTCAGAATGTTATTGAATACTTTGATTATGTTCTATTTTGTAAATTAAAATTAAAGATAATATACAGTGATAATAATAGTAACAGCTAACCTTTGAGATGTACTTACAATGTTCTGGGTATTGTTCCAAGTGCTTTATGTACTCATTTATTCCTCACAAGTCTACAAAATTATACTGTTATATTCTCATTTTATAGGTGAGAACATTGAGGCACAGAAAGGCAAAAATCATACTTCACTTCAGACACAGGCAGTTTTATTCCTGAACTTTAATTCACTATGCTGAACTATAGTTTTGGCTTTGGAATTTACTAATGTTTGCTCTCATTGAATTTCTCTTATTTATTAAAATAAGATACACATGTCAGAAATGGTATTTGCTTATGCAGAGTCAGTTATTGCATCCTTTTTGGTACATTGCAAACTTACTGTTTTTCATCGACTGCTTTAAGACTTTAATAGCATTTATTTTTCTAATAGAAATTCCAGTTTGAGTACTTCGCTTATTTATTTCTTTTAAAATTCATTCGTCATATGAACCTATTACTCCTAGAAGACGAAGTATTGCCTAATGAACAGAATTACTTAAAACTGTTTCTGAGGCCAGCTCCGCCGTGAAGTACGTTGAGGAGAAATGTTCCCGTGCTGATGACGTGTCACCTTTGATTCCCCCTTTAGGCTATTCCGTAGCTGTTGGAGATTTCAATGGTGACGGCATAGATGGTATGAACCTCTTGAGCCATTTTTATTCCTTTATGAAAAGATTTAAGTTAGGCATTAGGAACAGATGCCATTGAAATTTTTCAGCAGTTTGAAGCCCTCTCATAGAATACGAAAGAAGAAGTCAGGACGTTGAGGAGAGACCAGCACCTCATGCTCTGTCTTCTGCTCCTCGCCTGCCCCCAGCATCCCTGGCTGGGCTCTGTTCAGCTCCTTCTTCAGCTTTCAGCAAGTGCATTCCTCTTAGTGAGGCTTAGTTCCTTCTCTCTGTAGAGGATCGGTAACCCTGGGCTGGTTCTGGAAGGTGGATTCCCATCCTCTCTTTGTCCATCTGTCTTTTTTCAGATCTCCATTTAGGAAGCGTAGACCTGATTTTCATCATGCTCAGGTGCCACAGCCCACCTCTATGCCATTTCAGTTCTACTATATTATTTTTTATTCCTGTAAATATAGTCTTACCCCCCCCTTCCTTAGGTTACTTTGTCTTATCTATTCTTGTTTAACTAGGTTACAAATGACTTAGGGTTTATTTACATGTATTTGAGAGTCCTCAAGAATATTTATGTATTTTGTAAATTTGATTTTGGGGTTTTAAAATGCTGGGTTATTTATTATGGAGAGCAACTTAAAAATATTTTTCTTATTTTCTATTGAAATCATAAAACAAAGCTTTGTGACATAATTGCTTCCACAATTTCCAATGTTGATCTTAAAAATGATTAATTAAGTTTTGTTTGTTTTCAGACTTTGTTTCAGGAGTTCCAAGAGCAGCAAGGACTTTGGGAATGGTAGGAAAATACAAAGGTGCTTTTAAAAGTCTCTGAGTTGGGGCATGCACTTGGCCTAGTGGTTAAGGCACTAGTTGGAACACTCAGTGGAGTGTCTGGGATTGAGTGCTGGCTCCACTTCTAATAATGCCTTTCTGCTAATGTATACCCTGGGTTGCAGCTGTTGTTAGTTCAGTAGTTGGGTCTGAGCCACTCCTATGGGAGACCTGGATTGAATTCCCAGCTCTTGACTTTGGTCTGGCCCAGTCCTACCCCTAGTGGGCATTTGGGGAGTGAAGTAATAGATGGACGATCTCTGTTGCTGTCTCTGTCTCTTTGCCTTTCAAATAAGTAAATAAATGTTTAAAAATATCTGAATTATTTTATATTTTACTGTATTTCACATGCTTTTATTTTTCCTGCACAGGTTTATATTTATGATGGGAAAAACATGTCCTCCTTACACAATTTTACTGGTGAGCAGGTATGCCTTTAAAATATATCCCATCTCCCAGAAGCAGTGTAACATTCATTTGAGAAAATTTGAGAAATAAAGAGAAATGTTAAAACAACAACAAAAAGTCAACTGTAATTCAATCAAAAGATAATCCTTCAACCCATGATCTTTTTGGTGTAGTTCAGTCTTGTGTGTGTATAACAAAAACTGGTTAGCTGAGTATCTTAAACATTATGTCTTTTTTTTTTCCCACTCAACAGTTTATCATTAGCATTTCTTAATATCTTAAACTTTTTCTAGCAGTATTGAAATGGTTTAATGATTCCATAATGTATGCATAGATATAAGACTGGCTTTAAATATTTCCCCTTTGTTTTAACTAAAGTAATTTGTATAAGCAAATTTATAATTGTTTTTGTTTTGTTTTGTTTTGGAAAATGCAAAATCAAATTGCACAGACACAGAATCACAATAATTCCACTTTTCTTTTCTGATGACATCTGTACTTTGAATTTTCTTTGAGATGACCTATGCCTTTTAATTATTAGATGGAAAATAAGCATTGTATTACAACATAACCATTGTTTTTTTTTAAACTTTTATTTAATGAATATAAATTTCCAAAGTAATTTCCAAAGTACAGCTATGGATTACAATGGCTTGCCCCCCATGACGTCCCTCCCACCCGCAACCCTCCCCTTTCCCGCTCCCTCTCCCCTTCCATTCACATCAAGATTCATTTTCATTTCTCTTTATATACAGAAGATCAGTTTAGCATACATTAAGTAAAGATTTAAACAGTTTGCTCCCACGCAGAAACATAAAGTGAAAAATACTGTTTGAGTACTAGTTATAGCATTAAATCTCAATGTACAGCACACTAAGGACAAAGATCCTACATGAGGAGTAAGTGCACAGTGACTCCTGCTGTTGACTTAACAAATTGACACTCTTGTTTATGGCATCAGTAATCAACCTAGGCTCTTGTCATGAGCTACCAAGGCTATGGAAGCCCCCTGAGTTCACTGACTATGATAATTTTTAGACAAGGCCATGGTCAAAGTGGAAGTTCTCTCCTCCCTTCAGAGAAAGGTACCTCCTTCTTTGAAGACCCGTTCTTTCCACTGGGATCTCACTCCCGGAGATCTTTCATTTAGGTGTTTTTTTTTTGTTTTGTTTTTTGTGTTTTTTTTTGCCAGAGTGTCTTGGCTTTCCATGCCTGAAATACTCTCATGGGCTTTTCAGCCAGATCCGCATGCCTTAAGGGCTGATTCTGAGGCCAGAGTGCTGTTAGGACATTTGCCATTCTATGGGTCTGCTGTGTATCTCACTTCCCATGTTGGATCATTCTCTCCCTTTTTGATTCTATCAGCTAGTATTTGCAGGCACTATTCTTGTTTATGTGATCCCTTTGGTTCTTAGTCCTATCATTATGATCAATTGTGAACAGAAATTGATCACTGGGACTAGTGAGATGGCATTGGTACATGCCACCTTGGTGAGATTGAATTGGAATCCCCTGGTATGTTTCTAACTCTACTGTTGGAGGTAAGTCAGCTTGAGCATGTCCCGAATTGCACATCTCTTCCCTCTCTTATTCCCACTCTTATATTTAACAGCAATCACTTTTCAGTTAAGTTTCAGCAATTCAGAATAATTGTGTATTGACTACAGTATTCAACCAAAAGTATTAAGTAGAACAAACAAAAAAAAATACTAAGAGGGATAACATATTAAGTTATTCATCAACAATCAGGGCGAGGGCTGATCAAGTCAGCATTTCTCATAGTGTTCATTTCACTTTAACAGGTTTCCTTTTTGGTGCTCAGTTAGTTGTCACCTATCAGGGAGAACAAGTGGTATTTGTCCCTTTGGGATTGGCTTATTTCACTCAGCATAATGTTTTCCAAATTCCTAACAGGGATCACTTTTCAGTTAAAATTTAAACACCTAAGAATAATTGTGTGTTAATTACAGAGTTCAACCAATGGTACTAGAACAAAAAAAAAATACTAAAATGGATAAAGTATTACATTGTACATCAACCATCAGGCCAAGAGCTGATCAAGTCACTGTTTCTCATAGTGTCCATTTCATTTCGACAAGTTTCCCCTTTGGTACTCAGTTAGTTGTCGCCGATCAGGGAGAACATACGATATTTGTCCCTTTGGGACTGTGTTAATTCACTCAGCATGATGTTTTCCAAATTCCTCCTTGTTCCAAGACCCCTACCTTTCACCTTACATAAAAATTCACTCAACATGGATTAAAGACTTAAATATAAGACCTGACACCATCAAATTATTAGAGAGCATTGGAAAAACCTTGTAAGATATAGGTACCGGCAATGACTTCTTGGAAAACACCCCAGAAGCACAGGCAGTCAAAGCCAAAATTAACATTTGGGATTGCATCAAATTGAGAAGTTTCTGAACTGCAAAAGAAACAGTCAGGAAAGTGAAGAGACAACCGACAGAATGGGAAAATATATTTGCAAACTATGCAACTGATAAAGGGTTGATAACCAGAATCTACAAAGAGATCAAGAAATTCCACAACATCAAAACAAACAACCCACTTAAGAGATGGGCCAAGGACCTCAGTAGACATTTTTCAAAAGAGGAAATCCAAATGGCCAACAGACACATGAAAAAATGTTCAAGATCACTAGCAATCAGGGAAATGCAAATCAAAACCACAATGAGGTTTCACCTCACCCTGGTTAGAATGGCTCACATTCAGAAATCTACCAACAATAGATGCTGGAGAGGATGTGGGGAAAAAGGGACACTAACCCACTGTTGGTGGGAATGCAAATTGGTTAAGCCACTATGGAAGTCAGTCTGGAGATTCCTCAGAAACCTGAAGATAACCCTACCATACAACCCAGCCATCCCACTCCTTGGAATTTACCCAAAGGAAACGAAATTGGCAAACAAACAAGCTGTCTGCACATTAATGTTTATTGCAGCTCAATTCGCAATAGCTAAGACCTGGAACCAACCCAAATGCCCATCAACGTAGACTGGATAAAGAAATTATGGGACATGTGCTCTATAGAATACTATACAGCAGTCAAAAACAACGAAACCCTGTCATTTGCAACAAGATGGAGGATTTGGAAAATAACCATTGTATCATATGTGTGTATTATGTATAGGAGGGTCTTCAAAAAGTTCATGGAACAATGCATGTTATCCTTTAATTTCATTTTTCACAGTTTTTAAAGTACTTGCATATATATTATAAATAAACTTTGCTGGTATTATGTGAAGTAAGACATTTTAGAGTTAAAGAGTAGTACTTTTAAGTACTATATATCATGTTCAACACAGGTATTTTTTAATCTGTAATGTATAAGAGTACTTCAAAAAGTTTGTGGAAAACTGAAATTAAAGGATAAATTTATTTTGGTACAAAATAATTTAGAAATGCATGCATAGTTTTATCACAATACATATTTTTCCATAGCTTTTTGAAGACTCCTTGCATGTCTCAGAGAATTAAATAATGATAATCACAAAGGAAAATTAAACAGTCAGTGTAGGAAAAATACCTCACGGTTTGCAGATTTGGTATTCAAGCCCATTTCTTGTCAGTAGAGATTGTTGGGCTTTGAGAGGATCCATAGTATGGGGACCAGCTTCAGGATTGTTGCTCCACATGAAGTAATGCATAATCCACAGGCAATTGGGATTGCTGGAGGCATGGTTATCCTTTTGTGCTGTTTCATTTCTATCCAGTGTCCGTGGTTGTGTCTGGATCCTGTTGCAAGTGGGCGGTGATGCTTGCTTTGTGAGCTGTTTCCAAAACATTGCTGAAAAACACCTATTGTGAAAAAGCTGTGCATGGGTTCCCATTATGTTTTGAACCAAAATGAACTTACTTTTTAACTCATTGTTTTTCATAAACTCTTTGAAGTTTCCTTATTTTCATCTTCAGCTATCGTTGGGGAAGTGCAAGGCTTAGATGAGGACAGACCTGGGCTCTGTGCTGTTTATTATTGCTTTGGACAAAGTGTTTGCCACTATGATTCTGATTCCTCATTGGTAAACATAGGGATGCTGCTAACGTTCTCATGGGGTAGCCGTGAGGATCCATCATGGTGCTCAGGACAGAAGTTGTTCTCAGTAAATGCCATACTTTCTTTACCCTTTCAGGACAAACACTCTGACAGAATAAGGTTCAAGAATATTATTTTGGCATATTGTAGTCAGCACATCAACATGGTACCCCAAACATAGTACACTTCAGTACACAAATTCTGATCTTATCATTGAATAGCGAATGTGTGTTTTGTTTTCTCAACTACACTGTATCAAGCCAAAATAGATAAGGTAGGAATCTCCCTTATCATCCCCTCTGGATATATATTCAACTAATCAAGATTCAGAAGCATCCCTATTCCTAAAGTTGTACCTATGAAATTTGCATTCATTGAATTAAAGCTTAAAAAAAAAAAAAGAAGCATCCATAACTTTCCTTCTTTGCTTTGCTGACTCATTCACTCATTTGTTGACTCACCTTAGTTTATCTTTAGTCTGTCATCTCTTCTAGCTTTGTTTTGCCTGTTGGGCTCTCTTTAGAACTTCCTTTTCTCCCATTCCCACCCCCACTCCTGCCCCCAGCTGTCTGTGGTAGCCAGTGGTCTCCTGTGGTGGAGGAGAGGAAATTTCTTCTCCCTGTGCATAATAACTTCATAATAAATCCAAACATATTTGTAGTGTGTGTGTAATTAAGAAACAAAGCCATCTGGCAAATAATTGATTGAGATGTGAGACAAGAATGAACTCCTGTTTGTGTCTTTCCAAACAATAACTTCTAAAGAATAGTTGTTTCACAAAGGGAGAGCCAGTTATTTTCTGTTATCAATAATTATTAACTATTGTCCTTTCTGAATAGGCATCCACTTATAACTTCTTGGGTCCAATTAAAATGTTTGTGACTGTGTCTTTCTGTTAGTATGCCTGTGTGTGCCTTTTGTCAGGGAATGGGGAGAAAGGGAGCGATTGTTAGGCATAGGAAGGAGAGTTGATTGTACTTGGAATACAAGTAAATGGAATTTAAACATTGAAATGTTATACCTAGAATGTATTTTACTTGCAAATTAGCAAGCCTCATTACCTGATTGTTGTGGTGTTGCTAGAATAAACAAAAGAGAAGACTTTTAAATTGAAGCACTGTATATAGAAAAAAATAACCATTTCTATTTGCTAGATATATTGTAATTGTTAATTGCCTAAAGTATTTGGATGAAATATAAACATTTCATTTTCATCTTGTTATCCAGATGGCTGCATATTTTGGATTTTCTGTAGCTGCCACTGACATTAATGGAGATGAGTAAGTTTTAAAAAATTTTTCCAGAAACAGTTTTGCTCTCATGTTTGTGAATTATTTACTAAAACTAAGCAGTTTTGCTTTTGTTTCTCTGTTCCCTTTCTGCTAATCTATTTAAGGAAGCAATTTGAAGCAACCTGACACAAACATGGAAAACCTCTGTTGGTCATATTTTTTTAATAGTTTTTATAGCATGAAAATTTTATGGTTTCATAATTTCTTAAAAGAGTTAAAAGAAGCTTTGAATTTGAAATGGCTACTATGGTCATCGTTTTGTGCTTCCATGTACCTGTGAGAGATGTGGAAAAGGGGAAACTGAGTTTTAATAAGAAAGAAAATGTGTATTAATAACAGATGGAATTTGATCTTGCTTTGGTGAGGAGTTCTGTCTCTCAGTTATGCAGACGTGTTTATTGGAGCACCTCTCTTCATGGATCGAGGCTCCGATGGCAAACTCCAAGAGGTGGGACAGGTCTCCGTGTGTCTGCAGAGAGCCTCCGGAGACTTCCAGGTTACGAAGCTGAATGGGTTTGAGATCTTTGCACGGTTTGGCAGTGCCATAGCTCCACTGGGAGATTTGGACCAGGACGGCTTCAATGGTAAGATAGAAGTTAAGCAAAAGAAGTTAAGTCCTTGATTTCTGAGCCCATCTGGGAAAGTCCATAACCCCATCTGTTGAAATTCGCATGAGCAAATCTCTTCTGGAAGATGGATTGAATGTCAGTGAGCAGTACACCAAGTTTATAGATAGGTTGCATTTTTTTTTTTACCTTAAAAATCAGAGCAAAATTTTCAAAAATTGATTCTCAAGAGAAATTCAGAACGGATGATTTCTGAAAGGCAGTTTTTTCATTCTCACAGAGCCCAGTGCTGGTGACTTTCTGTGTCTCTGTGTCCTGCTGAGCAGCAGTGCCCTCTACTGTTCATTTGGCTACAAATATAAAAAAATGCTCCCAAGGCACATTGCAAGGCAATGCTGACTAATGTATATCTTATGCGTACCTCAAAGGTATGCTTTAGCAATACTATTTTGAAAGTCATAACTTTGTTGTGACTGTCCAAAATGTTCTAAGTGAGTTTCTGTTTCCCTTCATGGGGACACACAAACATATAAGCCCACTATTTGATGATCGTCTTATTTCAATAGCTGTAGACATCTTTAAAAAGCAAAGTTAGCTTTCAGTATAGAACTTTGGAAATGTGAAATACAAATTACAAAGTACCAAAATACTTTCTAAAAGATAATACTAAAACCTTTCTATAGATCATGTAGTAGAGAGATGCACTGTTGGTTTGTTTGTGTAATCAACAATATATCAGGATTCTTACTAAAAGAAAAGCTACACATTAAGTAAACTTCAAAGATACAGAACCACAGAATAAGTAAGCAAGTAATGTGGAAACCCAGATAATGATAAAGACTGCAGGTTTTTTAAGGCAAGGTAACATGATGGAGAGCAGCTATATAGAGTGTATGATAGAGTGGAGGGGGAGAGGGGCAGGGACCAGGGGACACTGGCAGGATGATGTCTGATGTAGGATTTGAGCATGAGGAAACAACAATAAAAAAGGCCAGTGGTGTTGGGAAGAGTGCATAGTTTGAAGAGAATGAGTCATAGAGGCAAGCCTTGAAGTGAGAGGTCACTTAGAAGGTCACTTCACAGTTATAGACACAGGGTGGCCACAGCAGCAGAGAAAAGTGGACCTATTTATAGTATATTTTAGAGTCAAAAAAGGTCCTATTGACCATTGGTGTTTTGTTTATTTTAAGAATTTATAATTTTATTTGTTTGAGTTGAACAAGATGAAAATGAAGTCCTTTCAAATTTGTGATCCAAATGGATTTCTGTTCAGAAAAAATTAAAGTGATGCATGAATCAACAAAATAGAATTTTGCTACCTAGAATGAACTTTAGATGAATCTTTTGACATGTTCTCCTCCTACCTTCCACACCCCCAAGTTTAAGTATGGGGCACTTAAGGTTCAGAAGTAAATGATGTATATAAGGTCAGACCCAGAATATATGGCTCTAAGTTATTGTCATTTCTACAGTTTTGCTTGAACTTCCTTGAATTATATTGTTGCTTTTTGAATTACTGAACTTTGAACCAATACTGATCAAGAGAAAAGGTTCTGTGAATATTCCGATCCCCATATAAATGACTGAGTACTGAGACTTCAGTGTCACCACTCTTGCCTTCTTCCCCCCTCCTCCTCCCTTCTCATCCTCTCCTTTCCATGCTGCTTCTTCTCTTCCTCCTCTTCCTTTCACCCCATAGATATTGCAATTGCTGCTCCCTATGGGGGTGAAGATAAGAAAGGAGTTGTGTATATCTTCAATGGAAGGGCAGCAGGCTTGAACGCAGTACCGTCTCAAGTCCTTGAAGGCCAGTGGGCTGCTCGGAGTATGCCACCAAGCTTTGGCTATTCAATGAAAGGAGCCACAGATATAGACAAAAATGGATATCCAGGTGATTTTCTACGAATACTTACAGCTCTGAGAGTTTTCATTCCTAAAGTAAATAATGTTATTATTCTCCTGATTTGTTTTATAAGCCATTTCAATTCAATATTTCAAGTATTATGAAACCTCAACCATGCTCAAAGCATTGTTCAAATCACTGAAGGTGATGTGAAGGAAAGGCAGCTCTGTTTCCTGCGAGTGTACAACGTGAAGCACATGTGCGGAGCTTTTTTTCACTGTCTTGAAGTCTGTAATGAAACGTTAGAAGAAAATGTTGTAGAAGATGTTGTTTTTGTTGTTGCTGCCTTACAATCTCTTGACTGAGAATCTGCTTAAATTCTTTTGTGTGCATTGAAAGTTTTATAGCATGGTGTAGAAATTTAAAAACCATTATTAACATGTGTTTTCACTCTCTCTTCAGACTTAATCGTAGGAGCTTTTGGTGTAGATCGAGCTGTTTTATACAGGTGAGTATATCCGGTATTGTGTATGATAGGATTACTCTGAATTATTTGAAAGTTTTTAAGCTAAATGTCACTATTTGAATTTCAGCTCAATTTCTTGAAGTAATAATGAAATGTGTTCTTTCTGTCCAACAATTGCTGCAAGTAAATAATATTTATACAGAAAAGTCTCAAGAAAAAACTATAGATGTTTTATTTTTTAGTTTTAGTTTTTTAAAGTTTTATTTTTTATTTGAAAGGCAGAGTTAGAGAGAGATTGAGGTTTTCCATCCCCAAATTCCCTCCACAGATGGCTGGATCTGGGCTGAACCCAAGCAAGGAGCCAGGAACTTCTTTTGGGTTTCCCATGTGGATGCAAGTATCCAAGCATCTGGGACATTTTCCACTGCTTTCCCAGGCACATTAGAAGGGAGCTGGACTGGAAGTGGAGGACTCCAACTGGCGCCTATATGGGATGCCGGTGTTGCAGGCAGCGGCTTTACCTGCTATGCCCATAGCTGGCCCCAGATGTTTTCTTTTGAAAGGAATTCACAATTTTTCATCCTTGTCCTTTAAATTGTATTCAAAACTATTCTCCTATTGAAATCAGACATGACCCCCTAAAATTTATACAAAAATGTGGCCCCTTAAAGTTCCCCAGTAGTGCTATCTGGGGTGCCGCATATGCTACCAGAATTTGGGGTGCCATACAATTTCACCATGTGCTTATTAATAAACCCTCAATATTAATAAGCCCTAGAGGGTTCTTGCCTAATATTTACAGAAGAATTTTAAATACCGGCACAGATAAATGAGGCAGCATGGTACGTTTTAGGCTTTTATTTAGTGAGAAAGGTGCATAGGAAAGTGAGGGCTTTAGTAAGAGAGAGAGGTAAATCTGGGCTCATACCAAGCACCAGGAACCAGCCACGTGGAAGAGCATCTGGGCCAGGAAGCCTGGAGCATGTGGCCGGAAGGCCATGCACCCTGGAGGCGCAGGGCTACACTGAGCCCCCTCCTGGCAAGAGGCCAAGGAAGAAGAGAAGGGATGGACACACCCACACGTCCCAGCTTTTAACCCATTTCCAAAGGGGAGTGTTTAATTAACCTGATTGGCTGGTGGGCACCCAGGTGTGGCCAGGTAGGGGGAAGAGGTCTCACAGGGGCGTGGCGAAGGCCTGGTCTTCCAGCTCACAAACCTAATCAATTTTAGTCTGTATGCCTGTCTACTTCATTTAGACTCTTTAACTTTTTGACATTTGTATCAGTAGCATTTTACATTATCATAATAAAATTTGGTAATGCTTCACATCTTGACGATACCTTTAATATAATCCAAATAGCCGTATTAGTTAAAGCTCAAAATATCAGGTTGAAATAGGATCCCTCTACATCATGGGGCCAAATTTGATAATTGATACAAAATGATTACTCAAATGCTTTAAAGTGAGCACATATTTAAACAATCCATAGCTTTTAATAAAAAAAACTCAGCTACTTTTAAACAATTAGAACTTTTTTTTTAAACTTTTATTTAATGAATATAAATTTCCAAAGTACAGCTTTTGGATTACAATGGCTTCCCCCCACATAACTTCCCTCCCACCTGCAACCCTCCCCTTTCCTGCTCCCTCTCCCCTTCCATTCACATCAAGATTCATTTTCCATTCTCTTTATATACAGAAGATCAGTTTAGCATATATTAAGTAAAGATTTCAACAGTTTGCACCCACAAAGAAGCACAAAGTGAAAAATACTGTTTGAGTACTAGTTATTACATTAAATCACAAGTACAGCACATTAAGGACAGAGATCCTCCATGAGGAGTAAGTGCACAGTGACTCCTGTTGTTGACTTAACAAATTGACGCTCTTGTTTATGGCCTCAGTAATCTCCCTAGGCTCTTGTCATGAGTTGCCAAGGCTATGGAAGCCTTTTGAGTTCGCTGACTTCAATCTTATTTAGACAAGGTCGTAGTCAAAGTGGAAGTTCTCTCCTCCCTTCAGAGAAAGGTACCTCCTTCTTTGATGACCTGTTCTTTCCACTGGGATCTCACTCCCGGAGATCTTTCATTTAGGTGGTGTTTTTTGTTTGTTTGTTTGTTTTTGTTTTTGTTTTTTTGCCAGAGTGTCTTGGCTTTCCATGCCTGAAATACTCTCCTGGGCTTTTCAGCCAGATGCGCATGCCTTAAGGGCTGATTCTGAGGCCAGAGTGCTGTTTAGGACATCTGCCATTCTATGGGTCTGCTATGTATCTTGCTTCCCATGTTGGATTGTTCTCTCCCTTTTTTATTCTATCGGTTAGTACTTGCAGACACTAGTCTTGTTTATGTGATCACTTTGGCTCTTAGTCCTATCATTATGATCAATTGTGAACAGAAATTGATCACTGGGACTAGTGAGATGGCATTGGTACATGCCACCTTGATGGGATTGAATTGGAACCCCCTGGTATGTTTCTAACTATTGTTTGGGGCAAGTCAGCTTGAGCATGTCCAAAATTGTATATCTCTTCCCTCTCTTATTCCCACTCTTATATTTAACAGCGATCACTTTTCAGTTAATAAACAATTAGAACTTAACAGAGACATTAAGAGAACCTAATAGATAACTTTAACAGGACACAAAATCTGTCTTTGGTCATCCCAAGGATCATAAATGAAACTTAAATTATCTAGCACATGGAATTATCCAATAACTTGGAACAATTTTAACAGAATCAGAAACTAGGGAAGAGAAAATAGCTTACTGGAGCTAGTTAGAAAACTGACAGTGTCACCAATTAAACAAAACTATTAAAAGGAGATGCTGTAGTGTTTTTTTTTTTCTATATGCATTGCAAAAACCTCATTGCTTTAACAGAAGACCAGATTCTAGTTCTATGTCAAAGAAAAATAGATTAATAGCTTTTGTATCCAAAAATTTCTTTCTTTCATAACCTTCTGTGACTTCCACACACCTTCTTCAACTTACTTGAAACTCTCATTTCCATTCCAGTCTAGAGTAACCTAGCCATCAGGATAAGGTACTTCTTACAAACCATTTCCTTTCTTTATTCAAAAAAACTCTTTTCTTCTTAACCTTCCTTACCAAGAACACATTTTTATACTTCTGACCTTTTCTATCTGCTCATTTCCTTGATTTACATTTTGAAATAACCCTTTAGAAGTCTCCAAATTAAGACCACATTTTCTAAATAAGATAACACATCGAATTTTAAGCTTAGTTACCTCCAAGTGGTGTTGAAGTATTTTCATATGGACAAAGCATGTGCTAAGATTACCTAAGTTTACATTTAGTAATTACACCTATGTGACTGAAGATGCTGATATTATATCATACCTCTGTCTGAATTAAGGTTGAAGTTACATTTATATCATAGGTATAAACCAGTGTCATTAAAGCAAAATTGCAAAATGCACCTTAGGCGGGCTATAAGATGCATTGATTACCATTGCTATCAGAAACCTGTTAAACCAAGGTGTAAAAACGAGTTTGGCAAGTTACAGAGCAACATTTTTAAAGGCAGTGAACTTCCTAGATTCAAAAGAGAGAAATTTCTTTAGACCCAACGTTCAGTTATAGTTGAATGAAATTCTGTTTACCAAAGACATCATTTTAGACTCTAACTGAATCTGAGTCTAGTTTTCCTTTTACTCAAAGAAAAAAAATACCTTAAGCCATCGATGCCTAGTCAACAGCCAGCTACTTGGGACTGCCTCTGAAGCAAAAGGTTCAGCAGCCGCGCGATGGGTCTCAAAAGTGACTGTACGCTAGAGACTGATGTGCCAGGGATAAGAAGTGCACTGGAGATGGCTCACCATTGTTAGGTTTTAATGGGAGAGGGCATCCAGAGATTCCTAAGGAGCATCTGATGGTGGTAGAAGAGGTCAGTTACTACAAGGAGGCTCCTGTAAGAGCCCGCAAAGGGGCAGGATAGAGAAAAACTGGAGGCTCTGCAAAAAGACAATAACCTTATACTCTAAAACCAAAAGCCAATACTGGACATGTCTAATAGTGAGGCTGTCAGTCAAACCAGCCTCAGGGATGAGGAGTCAGGTCGGGAGGTGTCTCAAGAAGACATCATGTGGATTAATCCACATGCATTCAATGACATCTGAAGTTATTGGGCCTAGATTCTTGCCTAGAAAGCCCCAGACAAAATTAAAACTGTGGGGGCAATTGTCACCTGATTTAACAACAACAACAAAAAGACTCCTACACTGGGATTAAAACCTCAGCAGTCACAAGCAAAAACAGAAGAAGCCTGATAGCTCGCTGAATAGACCCAAGGACTCTGTGACACTCTGGAAAAGAATTTAATGCGTATCGGAGCACATGCAGGGTGATAGAGGCAAGAGGTCTGTTAGGAGACAGAGTTCTGAGACAGGGAGTCAGAGCACAGGGGCTGGCACTTTTTGTAACTCACTTAAGCTAACTCTCCATCCTCTGTAAACAGGCCAGGTAGTGGTGCGGAAAATGAGGCATTTTTCTGTAAGCTCAGGGTCCAAAGAAATAAAAGTAGATGGTTTGCCTCCTGGCTGGAATGAGAGCATAAAGACAGAAGCGTACTTCAGGTCTTACATCTCCTGAGTTTGAGACATCTCTCAAAGCGGTCTTGCTGCCTGTGGCATTCAGATGTGCACTGAAGCCCACAGGGAAGGGAGGAAGGTGAGGGGAGGGTTAGCACGTATCACCTACTCTTGCTCAGCCTTCCACACCTGTAGCCTAGGGTATATACTTGTCAGAATAGCACACGCAGGGAGTGATCAGTTCCCTTACTGGTGATGTGCTAAACTAGGCCTCTGCCTGGTCAAATATATATTGTCGCTTTGTTCTTATACATAAGGAAAAATAGTTGTTCTTTGTTTGTTTGTTTTTGATTTGACAGGCAGAGTTAGAGAGAGAGAGACAGAGAGAAAGGTCTTCCTTCCATTGGTTCACTCCCCAAAAAATATTTGTTCTACACCTTTCCTTGAGTCTTGTCTAATAGGCCTGATTTCGACAATGAGCTTTCATGGTAAGAGCCTTGGCAGAGGTGTTTATAAGCTAGCGTGCCAGCCCTGCCTACCACCTACATTGGTGACTACACAGGCGAAGTCACAAAGAAGCAAAGTGGGGAAATATAATTCTCCCCAGTAAAACTCTGTGGTAGCTGACAGTGGGGACCCAAAAGAGCAGACTGGAGAAGGAAGGTAGGGGATACCAGAGACCTGCTGAGAGTTATCTGTGCCACGTGGGGACTGCAGCTAATGAGAGTCTAGCTCGAGAGACTGCCTGTCTGCAAACGAGATGGTTAGACTTTAACCTAGAACCAAGGAACAAATTATCTAGGAAATAGCCATTAATGAGACCAGGAAATTGAGTTTGTAGAAACTCTGGAGACTTGACGAGGTCTAGAAAGCATTTAGAGAAGCAGAGAGAGAGAGAGAGAGAGAGACAGAGAGAGATCTGCTGAGATCTGGGATAAAGGAAAAACTCACTGAGGCATGGAGCTCAGAGCCCCTGGCCTCACTCCAGGGTGTGCCCAGTCTCACCAACAGATTAATCTCCAGGAAGGAAGAACAGAATGGAGTTTTCGGCTGACATCTTATTGGGCCATTGGGATCTGGTGTCCAGTCAGGGAGTCCTTGAAAAACGCTAGAGTGTGGCCCTCGCCTGAATTTTAAGATTACTCCAAACCTTTCTCCCAGTCCTGGCTGTTGGGCCAATCACCAAAAAAGGAAGCTGAATTGGGCCAGCCAACGTTCTCAGAGCTGAGACAAGAAGCAAAGAAGAATGGAGCCTCTGGCTTTACAGCTCGCGAGAACTCCAAAAAGGCCGGGGGCTGGCTCCCCACTGGAAACTGCGGTTCTCAGCCCAACACCATTCCGGCAGTTGGAGCCCGAGACCTTCTGAAAACACTGGAGTGTAGCCCCAGCCAGAATCCATCAGTTGTATCAGGCCTTCTTCCAGGCCCATGCAAAGGGCTGATCCATGCAAGAGGGAGGGGAGCTGTTAGGACAGAGTCCCAGCTCCAGGGAATTGATATGGCCTAGGTCAGCAAGCCTCACCCCTGTGTCTTAAGACTGGCAGCTGCGCTAATCACTTTTAACTGGCTGACAGGGACCTGGTGTTTTAGGGAAAATGTGAGTTACTGTGAAGGAGAGCAAGGCTCTCTGAAAAAAAGCGACAGCAGTGTGCATGCTCACCAGTCCGGCTGGATGATCTGAAGTTGGATCCGCATCACGCTGGAGTTGCAATCCGAGTCACGGCACCAAAAATGTTACGGGGACACCGCAGTGAAGAGACGGCCTTGGTTCTTTGTCTCGTGCAAAATAATTATCACACATGGACACAGCAGTGAGAGTAAAGTGGGATTTTTTTAGGTTGTAAACCTCCTGCCAGAGCGGCAAAGAGGGGAGTTCCAAGAGAGGAAGACCCCAAGATTTAATTATTTATTTGAAAGGCAGAGGTAGAAGGAGAGAGAGCATATTCCATCTGCTGGTTCATTTCCCAAATAGCTGTAGTGGCTGGGGCTGGGCCAGGCCAAAACTAGCAGTCACGAGCTTCTTCCAGGTCTCCCATGTGGGTTGTAGGGACCCAATGACTTGGGCCATACTCTGCTACTTTCCCAGGTGCATTAGGAGGGACCTGGATCAGAAGTGGAGCAGCCGGGTCTTGAACTGGTGCCCATATGGGATGCCGGCACTGCAGGCTGAGGCTTAACCTTCTATGCCACAGCACCAGCCCCTGATTTATCATTTTTGAGACAGGCTGAGTAACATGTGCATACTGTATTTTTTGTACAGGATTCAAACCAGTGAATTTGAACTTTTTTTTTTTTTTTTTTGACAGGCAGAGTGGATAGTGAGAGAGAGAGACAGAGAGAAAGGTCTTCCCTTGCCGTTGGTTCACCCTCCAATGGCCGCCGCGGCTGGCGCGCTGCAGCCGGCGCACCGCACTGATCCGAAGGCAGGAGCCAGGTGCTTCTCCTGGTCTCCCATGGGGTGCAGGGCCCAAGCACCTGGGCCATCCTCCACTGCACTCCCTGGCCACAGCAGAGAGCTGGCCTGGAAGAGGGGCACCCGGGAAAGAATCCGGCGCCCCGACCGGGACTAGAACCCGGTGTGCCGGCGCCGCTAGGTGGAGGATTAGCCTATTGAGCCGAGGCACTGGCCGCATTTGAACTTTGAAAACCTATACTTACAGATTGAATATCTGTTATCTGAAATGGTTCGTACCAAAAGTGTTTCAAGTTTTGGAGATTGTTGGATTTTAGAAAATTTGCAGATTTTGCCACTTGAGTGTCAATAATCCGGAAATGGAAATTTGAAATATCAGCGCTCAGAATTTTGCATTTCAGATTAGGGGTGCTTGCTTTTAATTGATTGTTTTAGTTTTTAAAATTGCTGTTAATGAATTAACACATGCATGTAAAAATATTCAAACAATACAAATAAATATAATTTAAAATATATTTTTCCTTAAAACAGTTACAAGCTTATTAAGATTACCAAAAATCTATGCATTGAAAAATCATGTGTTTTCATGTGTGTTTGTGTGTGTAAGCATTCTTTGTTAGATATTTTCCTCTCCTACTAACAGTGGTCTAGGATATATTTCAGGGATCATCTTCTATTAGCACAGATGTGCTTATGGCACTCATTTTCCCACTATGTTCCATTGAATTAGGTAGATATCCCATAACCATACTTTAATGGACCGAGTTCAGATACAGTGCCGGTTGTCCCACTTTACCTGGAACTGAGAATTTTCCAGGATGTGGAGCTTTCAGGCCTGGGCTCACAGAGACATTTGATCCTGCATTTGGGTTGTTCCTAGGCTTTTTGCTGTTATAAACAGTGCTTAGTAGACATTGCACTGCCAGGTGGTGAATGGGAACCTAAGTGATTAGATCAGTGTGGCTGTAAATAATTGTCTCTCATTTTTTCAGGGCCAGACCAGTTATCACAGTAAATGCTGGACTTGAAGTGTTCCCTAGTATTTTAAATCAAGACAATAAGACCTGCTCGCTGCCTGGAACAGCTCTCAAAGTTTCCTGGTAAGAGTATTGTTTACTAACAGTTATGATTGTAATTATTGATTCAATCACTCTAACTGAAAATGAAGGTAATCAGGATTAAACATTGTTAAGCAGGTTCTATAGGTATACTGTATTTTTAGTTATAGAAATACTCCTAGAAAGAAGATATCTAGAAAACTCCAGAAATCCTGGAAGATATCCAGAAGGCTCTATAAATTAGAATAAAATGAAATTTTAAAGATTTATGTATGGTTAATAAATAGATTCATAAAGAAGGAAAAGCTAATAAGATCTAAGAACTTATTTCTATTTAATTTTAGGCAAGTTTATGAACATATAAAGTGTTTTAAAGGATATGTTACTTTCCAGATTTAATATATGTGAAAAATTATTTTGCTCTGGATTACTGTCTTTTACATATATCTTTACTAGTTTCCATAGAAAAATATGATTTTTCATAAGTCCAGTGTTTGAATTCTCTAGTCCATTATTTCTCATGTCTCTGTCATGTATGTTACTTTTATAATTTTTGCTATATTTTTCTTCTATAATTTTCTTAAGATTCTCTTTTAATTGATTCATGTTTTTTAAGAAAATAAAGATAAAGTGGAGAAATCAATATCTTTCTCATACATGAAAATGAATATAAAAACTGGTCACGGGCATTATGAGGTAGTGAGTCAAGCTGCTGCTTGGGACACGCATGTCCTTTGTCCCTGGGTTTCAGTCCCAGCTGCTCTGATTCCAGTTCCTGATAATGCGTCCTGGGAAGCAGCAGAAGGTAGCCCAAAAATCTGGTTTCCTGCCACCCATATGGGAGTCCTGGATGGAGATCCAAGCTCCAGGCTTCTGCCTGGCCCAGCCCTAGCTGTTTTGGTTATTTGAGGAGTGAACCAACAGATGGGAGATCTGTCCCTGTCTGTCTCTCTCTCTTTCTCTGTCACTCTACCTTCGAGTAGATGAAAATAAATAGGTAAATATTTTTTAAAAACTTACAAAAAGTCTTGACCCATAAACCATGAATATCATCATGAGTAGCCCCTATTTTGGGAAATGCTTAATGTTTCATACTTATACAGAAAAATCACAGAGAACTTATAGTCTGATACCTAGGAAAAATTTGCTTCAGAGGATTTGCCTCATTTTGTTTTTAAGTTATTAAAATTTTCAAATTAAATTTTTTATTGGATTATATAAAAATTCACTGATATTTGCTGTTCCTTTTTATTGACTGACAATGAAGTTGTTTTTCATGGTTTTGGCTTCAAGTTTTATTGCCTTTTCTCACTCTGTAAAATTGCCAATAATATGCTTATAATTAAGCTAATAATTTGAAGGCTTCTAATGACTACAGCAGTGGCTTTCAATATAATTTTGAGCATGTCACATAATAAAAAATACACTTGGCATCTTAATTTGGTGAGCACATATACACAGTTAAAACCAAAATTTTACAAAATCATATTTTCCCTTAGTACTTAAGTCAATTTAATTTTTTTATTAAGATGCTGGATACAACCCATTAGCCTGATTTCATAACTCATGAATAAATTGTGGAAAATTCTGCCTAAAGGAAGCTTCAGTGGGTCATCTTATTAGAAGATACATTATTTTGTTTCTGAACTTTTTTTTCATTTTGATTTAGCAACACCTATAAACTTGAGAGGAGGTTAGAAAATTTTTTCCCCTTCCTCTTTTTTTCTTCAAAGTACCATGAAAGCAAACATGATGGAATTACTGATAGATGAGCTATATTAGTCTGTGTAGTTTTATGTTTTAAGAGTAAAACTCAGATATTAAGAAAGAGCCTCATGATACAAGATTTGTGTATAGTCGGCCTTCTGTATCCACGGTTCCCTCTCTGTAGGTTCAACCAACTTTGGTTTGAAAATATTTGAGGAGAAAAAGTGGGTTCTGTACTGAATATGTGCAGACCTTTTTTCCTTCTCCTTATTTCCTAGACAATACAGTATAACAACTTGTTTTCTTATATTAGGTATTAAAAGTAATCTAGAGATGATTTAAAATGTCTTGGAGGCTGTGTGTAGGTTATATGCAAATACCGCTTGAGGATCTGCAGATTTTAGCTTCCACAGGGGGTCCTGAACTAATGCCACATGGATAGAGAGGTTTTACTGAATTACACATAATCGTATTTCTATTACATTTGGATGATATTGAAAAGTACATCTAAATTGTATTATAGAATTTATATCAGATTTTTTTTTTCCTCCTGCAGTTTTAATGTCAAATTCTGCTTAAAAGCAGATGGCAAAGGAGCACTTCCCAGGAAACTTAGTAAGTGTCTTTTTAAAAATCATATGATTTTAATGATGCTGTATATGTAGTACTTAAAAATGTTTTAGGATGTTTGAAAGCTACTTAAGATATTGTATTTTGTTTGAATGTTTATGCTTACAGACATTTAAGATTGCAACATAATTACTTTCCTTATTGGGCAATTCTTAAGCCAATTCAGAAATAATACACTTATTTATTGACATTGTGAGCATAACCGTTCACAGAATGGTAAACTATGGCTTTTAGATAGTTAAGCAGTTACCAATATGAGGATGAATTCTGGGTAAAATGAATATCAATGCACATAGATGATCTACTGAGATGTTTATCATTTATATTTTATAGAAGCTCCTAGCAATTTAAGGAGCAGAGACATTTAGAAATAGCAAGAAAAAGAAGAAAAGATTTGGTCACTAAATTTAGCTGAATTTTAATCCTCACAACAAACTCTGCTCTTCAGCTCTTCCTTTATTAAATGGTTTATGCATCCTGAGAGTGTTGAATAGTTATTGCCAAGATTTGACATGCTTGCTAGTGACAAAAGCTAAGGGATAATAAGACAGTAGAACAGAGGTCTGGAATGTTGGCCATGTGATTGTACATGAAAATGTAGAGAAGAGCCCCAAGGAGCCAAGCAGGGTCTCACTGGAAGATAACCTTTTGGTGGCTACCTGAAGGAAATTAGGAAACTACAGGATGTTGGAAGGAATATTTTGTGCAGAGCAAATGGCAATTTCAAGAGGCCTGAGGCAGGATTGTGCTCAATGAGTTTGGGAATCTGCAAGGAGGGCAATGGGACAGGGTGGAACAGGATATAACACAAGAGAACCCTGCACTTTCACCTGTGTCTAAAATGAAGGTCAGTGTTTACAGAAACTTGGAAACGTGGACAGAGACTTTTATCTCCTTTTAAGGAAACTAGCTCAAAAACTGAATCAAGAAACTAGCTTAACAACTGAATCCTAACAACTGTGCTTCAAACTATTGGCTTTGCATTCATTTTTAGATGATTTTGACAGCTCATGAAACTGCATCTGGTCATTGGCTTCAGGAGGAACACATTTATATTTATCTCTTGGGTTGATATATTGCTTCATTGGAAACATGAGTTGCAAATGATACAACTTGCTTTATCATGGTGCTTAACACAATGATAGGGGCGCCTGTTAGTGAATACTCTGAAACATGGTCAGCAACACTCTTGCTGTTGGATCAATGGCAGAAGTCTTAATGCTGTATGTTTCACTCTCTAGACTTCCCTCAGCTGAAATAAAAAGATAACAGTTCCCTTCTGTCTGATAGCTCTTTTATTACCATCATTATATAGGATTATGTATGAGACTACCTTGGGGAAAGTTGGATTAATTATTATCATTAAATATTTATTTACAATTACTCTGTACAAAAAATATGCAGATATTTTTCATGACTTAGAATCAAATTGGTTCTAAGGAATAAATATCCCTGTTTATGTGAAAACTAGGACAGCTGAGTGTCCATATGAGTATGGTTGTTATAAATCCTTTGATTTGTATAGACTTCCAGGTGGAGCTTCTTTTGGATAAACTCAAGCAAAAGGGAGCAATTCGCCGAGCACTATTTCTCCATAACAGGTCCCCAGGTCACTCCAAGAACATGACTATTTTCAGGGGGGGACAGATGCAATGTGAGGAACTGATAGCTTATCTACGGGTAAGAGATAATGCTTCTTGTCAGTCATTATTTATTCTTTTTTATCTAAGTGATTTTCACTTTCTATAAATTGATATTATACAAAAATAGAAAATATAGAAAAATACATTTGAGGAAATTTGGCTTTTTCGGTCATGAAACCTGGCAGTAGAAATAATGTATCATGGCACTACTAGCTATTAAAACTGTAAGAAAACCTGAACTGTCAGAAACCTGTCTTTAAAATACTGCTGGACTCTCAAGACAATTAAAGAAATCTCAAGAGCCCCCCCCCCAAAAAAAAAATGCAATGAACTAGTAAACCCCAGTGACCAAATGTGAATTGTTAAGTTGTATGTGCCAAGCTTTCTGTCCAGGGAGGGAAGCTGAGCTGGACAGAGGGTGAGCAGAAGTTGTTGCAGACACCAGCACACCCGCATGGCGAGTCAGATTCCTGGGGCGTACTTCCATGAAACTGAAGTGTTCTCAAGGCAGACCTGCAGACTGACTCCCACAAGAGCAAATGCAAAGCTTCTCTGTGGGAGAGCATTCCTCTGTGGGGCCCATGATTGCCAGTGGCTCCGCGCCACCACGTGGGGGACTCAGCTGGAGTTCCTGCTCCTGTCTTCAGCCTGGCCCAGCCCTGGTTGGCATTTGGGGAGTGAACCAGTAGATGGAAGGTCAATTTTCTTTCTCTCTCTGACATTCTGTCTTTCAAATAAATAAAAATAGCTAAACACTTAAAAATAGTATGGGTCAAAAAAGAAACCCTAATGGAAATTTACTTAGAACTGAATCATAATGAAACCACTACATACAATGTGTGGATATCTGAGAAGCAGAATGTAAAGGTAAATATATACCCTTCAATGCTGTTTAATTTAAAATAAATGAAGGAAAGAACAAAACCTCCTACAAAATTAGAAATTGCAAAGAGACACGATTATGGAGAAGGGCGGGATTATGAGAAATCTTGTACCAAAATGTCAGAAACTTAGACAAAAGGGAGAAAGTCTTAGAAAAGCAATGCAACTGCAATAAGCAGAAATAGAAAACCCAAATAATCATCCACACAAAGGAAACCCAAAGCCAAGATGGTTTTATAGACAATATCTACCATTCAGGAATGAGACATTCTGATATTAAGCAAAATCTTCCAAGAGTTGAAAAAAAATTTGTAAAGTCATTTTGTGAAGCTAATAATTGATGTCTACACTGGTCAAGGATAGTAGAAGAAAGAATTTTTTTTTTTTATTATTTTTTGACAGGCAGAGTGGACAGTGAGAGAGAGAAACAGAGAGAAAGGTCTTCCTTTGCCGTTGGTTCACCCTCCAATGGCCGCCGTGGCCGGCGCGCTGCGGCCGGCGCACCGCGCTGATCCGATGGCATGGGGTGCAGGGCCCAAGCACCTGGGCCATCCTCCACTGCACTCCCTGGCCATAGCAGAGAGCTGGCCTGGAAGAGGGGCAACCGGGACAGAATCCGGCGCCCCGACCGGGACTAGAACCCGGTGTGCCGGCGCCGCAAGGCGGAGGATTAGCCTAGTGAGCCGCGGCGCCGGCCAGAAGAAAGAATTTAATGCCAGTTTTACACAAAGACATAGATGTAAAATTACTAAACTCACATAGCAAACTAAATGCTAGCAGTTTACAAAAAAGATAAATGGACCAAGTTGGATTTATCTTAGGGTGGGATAACAGAATCTAGAAGTATAACTTACTGCATGAGCACACTAAAAAACATGACCATCTTCCTGAAGTGATGAAAAAGCTTTAAATTAAATAAGTAGCCACAATTTAAGAAACAAAAAGACAAACATTTCAAGCTATAACTGTGAAAAAATAAAATTATTAATTTAAGCATTTTATCAATATTCATTAATTGGCCAGGGTATGAGTTAATTGGAACTCTTACAAGTATGGTGGAAGTATAAATTGTTATGAAGATATTAGAAAGTAATATGGTATTACAAAGCTGACAGATCTACATAATCACTGTAAAAATTTGTGATAACAAAAACAAATAACCTTAGAAAATGGATAAATTGTGATAGACTTATGTGAAGAATATGAGTGTTATTACTCAACAATGAAAATTGTGGGTACATGGAGCACCATGGACAAATTTTTTTTTTGTTTTTTAAAGATCTTTTTACTTGAAAGGCAGAGAGAGAGAGAGAGAGAGAAAGGAAGGAAGGAAGAAAAGAAAGAAAGAAAAGGAAGAAAGAAAAGGAAGGAAGAAAAGGAAGAAAGAAAAGGAAGGAAGAAAAGAAAGAAAGGAAGAAAGAAAAGGAAGGAAGAAAGAAAAGGAAGAAAGAAAAGAAAAGAAAGAAAAGAAATAAGGAAGGAAGGAAGGAAGGGAGGGAGGGAGGGAGGGAGGGAGGGAGGGGTCTTGCATATACTGTTTCACTCCTCAAATGACCGCAACAGCTGGGGTTGGGTCAGGCTGAAGCCGTGAGCTTCTGGATCCTCCACATCAATGCAGATACCCAAGGATCCTGGCCATCCTCTGCTGCTTTCTCAGATAAGTTAGCAGGGAGCTGGATCAGAAATGGAGCAGCCAAGACACAAACTGGTCCTCATATGGACTGCCAGTGCTACCAGTGGAGGCCCAACCCACTATGCCACCTTGTTGACCCCATGGACAAATCTTAAAAAAAAATTTTTGAACAGAAAGTGAATCATAGAAAAATACATATGATCCCATTTTTAAATAAGCAAAAGAAAAGGCAAAACTGAAGAACATATTAAGGACATAAATAGTATTGTAGAAGCTTGATTTAATAGAGTTGTGTAGAACCTAGAACTAAATAATTACAAAATGTAACTGACTTTGCGTAGGCCATAAAGTATAAGCAAAAGTCAAGTAAACATCACAGAGAAGCAAGTAAACAAATGGCAGACTTTAAATTCAGGGTGGTGCCTCTGAGAAGGAAGGCAGAGGGATGAAAAGAGAAAGCAGCATATGGATAGCTTAAGTAATATTAGCAATGTTCCAGTTGTTAAGTTGGGTATGTGTGTGCTCATTTTGTGAACATACCTTGTATGTTTTTGTGTGGATTAAAATATTATATCATAAAATAAAAATTGATTTGAAGTTCTCAATGGATAATGAGATTTTTGGATAGTCCTTCTTGGATTTACATAGATAGTTTCCCAGAGTTTTGGTTTGTATTAAAGGATCAAGGGGTAGAGCTGACTTAGTGGTGTGCAACTTAGTCTCCAGATGGTGTAATTGATGTCATCATTAATTTCAAGGTTTTGTTTCTAGGATGAATCTGAATTTAGAGACAAACTCACTCCAATTACTATTTTTATGGAGTATCGATTGGATTATAGGACAGCTGCTGATGCAACAGGCTTGCAACCTATTCTTAACCAGTTCACCCCTGCCAACATTAGCCGACAGGTACTGTACTTTTGTAATTTACCACTAATTTCATACTTTGATAGTTTTTTAAGGCTTTATGATTCATGTCCTTAATTATAAGGGATTGCTTTTATAAAGTTGATAAATGTTTACTCAAAAAAGTCAGGGAGAAAGAATCTAAATTTTCAAGACAGAGATAGTTAAAGCCACTCAGAGTTTAGTGAATTGTAGAGAAAGACGTGTTATATTTCATATACATAAAATAGTAAAATACCTCAAAGAAGACAATAAAATATGAGTTTATTTATTTACATGGTGCTTTAATACTTTGGTAAACATCTTTGATATCTGTTATCATTTGTGTATATATATTTTAATGGTAAATAGCATATTTATCTGTATATAGTTAGATATATACACATATATGCATCTATGTAGTATATTCTTTTCATAAAAAGAAATAAAGCAACATACAATATACTTTTATATTTTTAGGAATTATCATTTTATATTTTATACATGATAATTTTAGGAATTTTAACCTTATACTTTAAATATTTGTATTATATATATATTTATAAATACAGTTATATATAAATATATTTATGTATACATTTATATATTATATATTCTATTTATATAATTATAAGTTTTATGGTTTTATATTAATATTAACTTTATAATTTACATATAATTTATGTGAATGTTTATAGTTTAGATTATATAATTTTAGGAATTATAATTTTATATTTTTGAGTATTATAATCTTAGGAAATCCTGTATAAAATTCATATATTTAAATATTGTATATTCTATTTCTCACTTTTTAAATTACATACTCATATTTTTAGATGAATATTTCTGCTATAATAAAACTTTACTCCAGGATCAGGTTGTCATTTGTTCTTTGTCTTCCTTTCTGTGGTCCCATTAGCTGGTCTTTTTTCTTTTTATGTAGTTTGAGAATACCATATGTGATAGCATAAGTCTAATTATAATATTTCTTGAAGTTTTCTCTAATTTTAACAATTCATTATTATATTTCATTTTGTATATTAATGTGGCCATTTACTATTCATTAATAACTTAAAAATAATTCTGTGTTTATATTTTTAATATTTTTGATGACTGTATAATGTTATGTTGATTAATATTTTAATCATGAACATCTGTGATGGGTGTTTGGTGCTGTGGATAAGACACCACTTGAGATACCCACATCCCATATTGAAGTGCCTGGGTTCTAGTCCAGCTTCCTGCATATCCCAGGAGGTAGAAGGTGACAGCTTACGTACTTGCATCCCTGCCACTGGAGCAGGAGCCTAGTGTTGAATTCCATGTCTCCGTCTCACTCTTTCAGTTGGTCCCTGTCTTTCTGCCTTTCAGATGTTCCTTATTATTTCATACTGTTGCAGGAATTGAGGAGTGAACCAGTGGATGGAAGAACTCTCTTTATCTGTTTCTTTCTGTCTTTCTGCCTTTTGAAAGAAATGAAAATAAATATATTCGTAAAAAATCTTAGGAGAATCCTGGAAGTTTGTGGAAAATGTACATTGTCTTTGAGTTCTATTTTGTCTCAGAGAGTTTATACTCTTTGCAAGATATTTAGCATATAACTGTAGAGGTTTCGTTCTCTGGGCATGGAAGACATTGTTCTGTGGTATTCTGTTTCTGAAACTCTCTTTTCTGATTGCACGTCTTAATACTGTTGCTGCTCTCATGCCAGCTAAGTCCTTTGTGGTAGCTTGCCAAATATCCCTTTACCGAAGTTTTGTTAATATTCTGTACATAACCACTCCCACTCAGATACTTAATCTGTCATCCCAACTAAGAGTGTTAGAACACTGTGTCTCTAATTTATTATCTGCAAAATTCACACTATATTCCTGACTGAGTAGTTATTTATACTGAAATTCTCCAAATAGCTGTGACCTTTTTCCTCCTTAAAGCTTTTAGCATCTGCTTATGTCTAGGTAATTGAATTAATTCACATATATTTTTGGGTTTTATTCTGGATAACTGCACATCCCTTGTGACTTAGAATTTTGCCATCATCTTTTTCATAAAAGATTCTGTTTATTTTTCTTTCCTTTTAAATCCTTTTGTCTCTTGTTTTGTTTGCCCCTGGACCTTTTTGATGTTACAATAGATAAACCAAAAATGGCTTCATCTTTATATATTTCTTTCGCATCCTACTAAGCTCTTCTGCTTCCTCCTACTATTTCACTGCTTTGGATTTTTTTATACTCTGATAGCTGGCCAGATCTAGGAGAAAAAAGTTCAAGGTTTTGCTTATTTCAGCTACCCTGATCACTTGAACGTTTTGAGTTCATTTTCCTTCTTTTCTTTACAGATGACCATGCACATGCTGAACTCATTTTGTGCAGTTTCTTTTCCCCTCTGGTCTGCCTTTCTGAGTTGCTGCTCTATATCTGTAGCTCCTGAAACTTTTATCCTCTGAAATCGTATTTTGAAACTACCAGGGAGCTTATTTTGCTCAAGATCACACATCTTAGCTAGCAGTACAGTCAGAACAGATCCTTATTTCTTGAATATTTCATTCAGAATATGCCAAAATGATAACAGCGAATTTGAGATAAAACTAAGTTCCAAGAATCGTATTATGCACCGTGGATCCTTTTTTCCTTTCGCGTTCTCAGCCCGCTGCACTTAAAGATAAGTGGCCATGATCTTGTCTGCATTTAGGTGTGCAGACAATTTGAGAAGTGTACATAAAAATTTGCCTGTGGTGCTGGCATTGTGCCGTAGCTGGTTAAGCCACTGCCTGCAACACTGGCATCCATGTGAGATTCCCAGCTGCTCCCACTCCCAATCCAGCTCCCTGGGAAAGCAGCAGAGGATGGCCCAGGTCCTTCAGCTCCTGCATCTGAGTGGGAGACCTGGAAGAGGCTTATGTCTCCTGCCCCAGTCCCAGCCATTGCAGCCAATTGGAGAGTGAACCAGCAGATAGAAAACCTCTGTCTCTTCCTCTCATCTCTGTAACTCTGCCTTTCAAAAGAAAAAGAAAAAAAAATTGTGTACATATGTATATATCCGCAAATGTACATTAATATGTGCTTCATTTATAACCTATACTGATATTTTATCATATAGAAAAAATGTTTTTTTCTAGGCACATATTCTGCTTGACTGTGGTGAAGACAATGTGTGCAAACCCAAATTGAAAGTTTCTGTAGATAGGTAAGTTTTGTTCTAAACAAGAAACAATATAATTAGCAATGTAGGTGAAAGAGCACATTTTCCTATTCAAAGTGTGAGTATGTTTTAATAAGTAGTTATATTGGATTATAATACGTGATTTTCTATAACAAAATTAAAAGTCTGAAGCCTCAACAAAAATATCAGCTGTGTTTTCACCAGTTACCTAGGTTGACTTATTTATTACCATTCAGCAATGGGTAGTGTCACAAAGTAATATGATGTTATTTTAAAGGTTTACTTCATTGTAGACAAACTCCAAAGTATATTCCTACTAGTCTATATTATATACCTATGATAGGCCGGCGCCGCGGCTCAAGAGGCTAATCCTCCGCCTTGCGGCGCCGGCACACTGGGTTCTAGTCCCGGTCGGGGCGCCGGATTCTGTCCCGGTTGCCCCTCTTCCAGGCCAGCTCTCTGCTGTGGCCAGGGAGTGCAGTGGAGGATGGCCCAGGTGCTTGGGCCCTGCACCGCATGGGAGACCAGGAGAAGCACCTGGCTCCTGCCATCGGATTAGCGTGGTGTGAACCAACAGCAAAGGAAGACCTTTCTGTCTCTTTCTCACTGTCCACTCTGCCTGTCAAAATATATATATATATATATATATATATACACCTATGATAAAGAATCCTATAAGAATCATGACAAATGATTAATCCAGCTATTAAAAAAAGAAATCTGGGAATTAAGCAGATGCAGAGTTAGAAAATTCAGTAATAAATGTGAACACTTATTATGTATTAATTGCATCAGTGTTTTACTGAGAGAAGCATTGAATTTGTATCTACTGTGCTATTTTCTGTTTCTGTTGAGCTGTGAAGTAGTCTTAAAATATCTGAAGATGCTGATGAACTTGTCAGTGCTGTCTGTGTATTTATCTTTCGTTTCTTTGAATTGTCATATGCTCCCTGTATCGTCTTTTTTTTCACCGTCTGGATCTGTATTAACTTGCAGTGATCAAAAGAAGATCTATATTGGGGATGACAACCCTCTGACATTGGTCGTTCAGGCTGAGAATCAAGGGGAAGGTGCATATGAGGCTGAGCTCATCATTTCCATCCCTCCGCAGGCTGACTTCATTGGGGTTGTCCGAAACAGTGAAGTATGCAAGCTTCTCTTTAAACATTAAAATGCACTCATGGGTCTTGTTAACAATAATGAACTACTCCCCTGTTTAGTGAAGCATAAGCTTAGCCATTCTACCTCAGGCTCAATTGCTAGACAATAGTGTGCTGGTTTTACATAATCCCTTTCAAGCCTAATACGTTGTGCAATGCATTGATATGACATTTTTAGAATTGCTAGCTTAGTGTCTGAAAACAAGGTCAGATGGATAAGGTGTCTAAGCCTGTCCATCAAATTCTTTGCCAGAGGCAATATAGTTACATATCTAAGTCCTCTTGGGATCTTTCAGACACACTTTTACATTTCTATGTGGCAGTTGTACCCAATTCTGGCTTCCGTCTTACTCTTGGTTTGCTCAAATAGATGAATTTGCTTCATCGAAAAAAGAAACTTAAATATCCAACCACTTGATATTATGTAAGAACTTTAGTCTGTGTCTTCTGCATTTTATTTATTTACTTTTTTTGGTCATAAATTTATTTGAATTTCACATCCTGTTTCTTTGTCCATCAAAGGCCTTGGCAAGACTTTCCTGTGCATTTAAGACAGAAAACCAAACCCGCCAGGTGGTATGTGATCTTGGTAATCCAATGAAGGCTGGAACCCAAGTAAGACATTTTAATTAAATAAATTTTTCCTCCATAAATAGAATCACATGCTTTTTTTTTTTTTAGGTTTTTCCATAGTGATTTCTTGAATAAACATTTTATAATAATGTCTTCAAATTGGTTTTGATTTAGTAAATAACAGAGTTTAGTAATTAGCAGAATTTTATTTAACTTTAATTAAGATACCAAAACAATAGGTTATGCTATTACACTATTAGGTGACCATCCTTTACAATGCCTTCAGTATGGTAAATAGGCAAGAATGTGGTTTAAGTCAGGGTTGGGGAACCTTTATTCTCCCAAGGTCCATTTGGATATTTATCACATTATTCATGGACTATACAGAATTATCAATTTAAAAACTAGCCTATATATATATAGATTTATTGTATCATTTGAGTCCCACCTGCAGTTGCCTTGACAGGGCCAGACCAAATGATTTTGCAGGCCTTATACATCCACAGGCCAGTTATTTCCCACCATGGGTTTAAACTAAGGTCTCAAGTTATAATTTTGATATTTTATTTTATATATTTTTAAAGATTTATTTATTTATTTTAGAGAGTTACAGAGAGAGAGGCAGAGACAGAGAGAGATTGTCTTTCTGCTGGTTTAGTTCCCAGGTAGCTGCAACTGCCCAGGCTGGACCAGGACAAAGTCAGCAGCTGGGAGCTTCATCTCCCGCAAAGGTGGCAGGGGAACCAACACTCGGGCCATCTGCTGCTGCTTTTCCCAGTCTGTTAGCCAGGAGCTGGATTGAAAGTGGAGTGGCCAGAACATAAACTGGTGTTGATATGGGGTGCTGGCATGGCAGGCAGCGGTTTTACCTGCTGTGCTACGAGCCTGGTCCCATAATTTGGATATTTTAATACATACTTTAGTGGATCCTCAAAAACCACTCTGGTAAATACTAGGACTGATGTTCTTAGATGAGATAGAGTTATCTCCTGAACTTGAAACCCTATGTTGTCCTATACAGGGCCCAAAATAAGGCTTCGTTGGATCGGTTTCCCCCTTACATGGTGGAATAGCAGCACAGGAGCTTGGAAAGAAGCACACCGTGCATCTCTTCCCAACCTTCTAAAAAGTGAATGAAATGTACCTTGTAGAATTCTTAGAATCTAAGAACAAATGCCAGTACATATTATGTTACCATTTCAACAAAATTTATTTAATGGCACACTGATAATTTGAAGATGTGTTAATATGAATATAAATATTCTGTGTCACTTTTGGTGTATTTTTCATTAAAGTCATTATTTCTATATATGTGTTTTCTTAGGAAAGAGGCATTGAACAAAATATCCTGCGTTCTGTTTTTCCACAAGTAGTCAGTTAGCAAGTCAGCTTGCTTTTTAGTCTCACTCCTTGTAGCTTTTTTTGTTGTTATTGTTCACAGCTCCCTCATTATAGATAGTTCCTGTTATTCCAGATGGCCAGCTCTTGGCTTCGTAAAGTCCTCAGGAAGTACCATTTTTAAAAATTCATTTATTTATTTTCATTTCGATTTGAAAGGCAGAGAGACAGAAAGACCACATCAGAGAGAGGCCTTCTTTCTGCTGGTTTATTCCCCAAATGCTCACAATAGTGTGGTTTGGCCAGGCCAAAGCCAGGAGCCCGGATCCTTGAGCCATTACCTTCTGCCTCCCCTGGTGTGTGTTAGCAGGAAGGTGGAATCGGAGCGCACTTAGGACGTTAACTCAGGAACTTCAGTACGGGATGTGGCTGTCCCAAGTGGTGTCCTGATCACTGTGCCCAATACCAGATACCTGCCCTAGAAGTACAAATTTATGTGTCATGTATATGATTCTGCTAGAAGCATGTTTTCTTATACCTTGCAACTTGATTGTTTTCTTTAAAATGTCTCAATTTTCTACCTGTAGGAGTTAGGATATTTGGTGTCTGAGGGTTGTGAAGTGGTGTGAAAAAAAATTCTGGTTCTGGCCACACCAATGCATTCTTCATTTTTAAAAAGATTTTTTTTTTTTTTTACTTATTTGAAAGGTGGGGGGCAGAGAAGAAGAGCGAGAAACCCAGAAAGAAATAACAGGTTTTCAATGCACTGGTTCACTCCCCAAATGGCCTCAACAACTGGGGTTTGTCCAAGCCGTAGCCAGGAGCCTAGAACTCCATCTGGGTTTCCCACATGGGTAGAAAACACTTGGGCCATCTTCTGCTGCTTTTCCAGGTACATTAGCAGGTAGGTGGCTCAGAACCAGAGTAGCCAGGACTCATACTAGTGTCAGCCTCATAGTGGCTTAAACTGCTGTGCACTGCACGCCTGACTCATACCCACGTCAGCCAGAGTCTTACTTTTACCAACTATCCCTTTCTTCTTTTCTTGCCCATGAACACAGTTCTGTTATTAGCTTCCTTTTACCAAATCATTTGTCTCTTTACTGTACTTTGACTGGATCAACAGATATTTTATTGCATTTACTTTCAGAAAGATACTCAATATTATAAGGAGTTAATTATGATTGGTAATTGCATTAAAAAGGCTCCATCACGGATGACAAGTGCTCGGGCCCCTTCCATCCCTGCAGGAGACCAGGACATGGCTTCTGATCCAGCCCTGACTGGCGTGACCATTTGGGGAGGGAACCAGTGGATGGAAAATCTCTCCCTTCTCTCTGTTGTGCTACCTTTCAAATAAATACATACATAAATAAACCTTTTTTTTAAAGGCTCTATTATGGATTGGCCCAGAAATCTTAAAGAGATTCAGTAGAAAATCAGATTTAGTTATCTTTGTTCGGTTTTATTGTTAGCTCAGAAAAACTCTATTTTAGAGGGCCAGCATTGTGACACAGCAGGCTAAGCCACTGCCTGTGATGCTGGCATCCCATATGTTCACCAGCTGGCATTCTGGCTGTTCCACTTCCCGGCCAGCTCCCTGCTAATGCTCCTGGTAAAGCAATGGAAGATGGCCCAAGTGCTTGGGACCCTGCCACCCTTGTGTAAAACCCAGATTAAGCTCCTGGCTTTGGTCTGGCCCAGCTGTGGCTGTTGTGGCCCTTTGGGGATTGAAATGGTGGATGGAAGATTCTCTCTCTCTCTCCCCACCCCCCCCCCATTTTTTTATATATATATATACACACACACACACACACACACACATATATACATATATGTAAAGTTATATATGTATAAACTCTGTCTTTCAAATAAATAATAAAATTTAAAAGAAAAAGGAAAACCGTATTTTAGAGCTATATTTGTTTGACTTGGATTTACAATTTCACTGATTAGACATTGGCTAACATGATTATATACTGCCATTTGTTCTTAAATTATCCTCTTTTCTTCTCCCCTTCAGCTCGTAGCTGGTCTTCGTTTCAGTGTGCACCAGCAATCAGAGATGGATACTTCTGTGAAATTTGATTTACAAATTCAAAGGTATGAGAAGAACTTTATAACAATTTGGAGGAAAATCTTTGTTATAAATATGTACTATGCTTAATGATTATGTAATATATCAATTAAAATTTCAGTGCTTGATTATAGCATTTTAAAAATTTACATTTACATTTACATTATAAGAATAATTTTTCCAGCTTTGAGTTTGCAAGACAAAATTTAAAAATAAGAGAAAAATCATCAGAATTATGTGGAAATGGAAATAATTCTTTTGATTCGTGCTTATTTTTTCTTTACTGTTAATTTGTTCATTTTTACTTTCACTGGGTTTCTGCATTATTTTGATGGAGATTTTGCTCATTTCAGTCCTAAATATGTTTTCTTTCCTTTTCAGCTCCAACCTTTTTGACAAAGTAAGCCCAGTAGTATCCTACAAAGTTGATCTTGCTGTTTTAGCTGCTGTTGAGATAAGAGGGTCAGTATGATCACGAAGTTAAATGTCTCATTCTTGTGATTGCTTTCTAAAAGCAACTTCTAGACCTTAGCCTCTTTTGGAGTAGTTTTACTAAGACAGTAACTTTGATAGCTATTAGGTCTTAAGTGTGTTCCAAAGCTCCAAATGTTTATTTGATATTACTTTGGGAAGGAGTAAGACACGGGAACAAGCATGACATAAGTTTATTAAACCTTCACAAACTTACTTTACTTTTTTTTAAAAAAAGATTTATTTATTTATTGAAAAGGCAGAGAGAGGGAGAGACATAGAGAAAGAGAGAGAGATTGTCCATTTGTTGGTTCACTCTTCAAATGGCTGGGACAACGGGGGCTGGGCCAGGCCCAAGCAAGGAGCCTGGAAGTCTGTATGGGTCTTTCATTTGGGTAGCAAGGACCTGAGCATTTGGGACATATTCAGCTGCCTTTTTTGGCGCAATAATGGGAGGCTGGATTGGAAGTGGAGCAAACAGGACTCAAATCAATGTCACCCATATGGGATACTGGCATTGTAGGCATTGGCTTTAACCTGCACCACAGTGGAGGTCCCACAGATTTACTGTCCAATTCAGCTATTAAAAAGTAAGTTTAGTAAGAACAGTTTTTGTGCATACCTGCATTCACTAATTGTTTCTTTTAAAATATATTTTTATTAGGTCTAATTTTATTCTTTGAATATGTATACTTTTGAAAATGTACTGACAATGCCACTTTGATATTCATGGTAGGTTTTCTTTAATCACTGTTTAGAGTCTCAAGTCCTGATCATATCTTTCTTCCAATTCCAAATTGGGAATACAAAGAGAATCCTGAGACTGAAGAAGACGTTGGTCCAGTTGTTCAGCACATCTATGAGGTTTGCGGCTGTTAGATTTAACTGAACCTAATGAGAGCCAGCAAAGAGAAGAACAGCTAAGCTGATTTTAGAATAATTCCATTTAGTTTTTACATAAACTGTGCACAGCTTTTATATGTATCAGGGATTTCTATTAAAATCTTCCTTATTCACAAGTACATTTTTATTAGAAATAGCTTATGATTTATGGTTTATTTTCTATGTTTTAAAAAGATGTTGTTTAAAACCAGTAAGTTCTTCTCGAATAAAAGAAACAAGGAATTGGGTATTTTCTCATGAACCTATTGCATTGCTAAGTAAAAATTGGATATGCCTTTAACAGGTAATATTTCTTTAGGAAGAACTTTTTTGTTATTGTTCATTAATAACTTTTAAAATATTTTTACATTTGGTTTATATTTTCATTCTGGCATATTCTCATTCATATTAGTCTACTTTAAAAATAACTGTTGAGTTTGATTTCTTTTGCATATTAATGGTCTTGTTGTAATATTAGAACCATACAATGGAAAGTCAAATCTTGTTGATTTGTCATTAGCGTCATTTCTAAATTTGACATGAGAACAATTCTAGAATGGATTTTTTGCCTACATTATTTTCATTTTCTCTTTCTCGTTAGCTGAGAAACAATGGTCCAAGTTCATTCAGCAAGGCAATGCTGAACCTTCAGTGGCCTTATAAATATAACAACAACACTTTGTTGTACATTCTTCATTATGACATTGATGGGCCAATGAACTGTACTTCAGATATGGAGATCAATCCTTTGAGAATTAAGGTAATGTGTTTAAAAACAGCCTTAATCATGCTTTTTTTTTTTTTTTTCTTGTTACTCTCTCAACCTATAAATGAAATGCAGGAAATGAAACAACTATTTTAATGCACAAACAATTCTGCAAAAATATTTTAGTTTGTAACTAATACACTAAGGATTAGATTACTTATTTATTTTAAACATTTATTTTATTCATCTGAAAGAGTTACAGAGCAAGACAGCCAGAGATAGATGTTCCATCCTCTGGTTTACTCCCCAGATGGCCACAATGGCCAGGGTTGGGCCAGGCTGAAGCCAGGAGCCAAGAGCTTCTTCCAGGTCTCCCACATGGGTGGCAGGGGCCCAAGTACTTGGGCCATCTTCTACTACTTTCCCAGGTGCATTATCAGGGAGGTGGATTGAAAGTGGGGCAGCCCGGGGGCCGCGGCACCAGCGCTGTGGTTCACTTGGTTAATCCTCCGCCTGTGGCGCCAGCATCCCATATGGGCGCTGGGTTCTAGTCCCAGTTGCTCCTCTTCCAGGCCAGCTCTCTGCTGTGGCCTGGGAGGGCAGTGGAGGATGGCCCAAGTCCTTGGGCCCTGCACCAGCATGGGAGACCAGGAGGAGGCTCCTGGCTCCTGGCTTTGGATCAGCGCAGTTCCACCTGTGGCGGCCATTAGGGGAGTGAACCACGGAAGGAAGACCTTTCTCTCTGTCTCTCTCTCTCACTGTCTTTGACTCTAGCTGTCAAATAAAAAAAAAAAAAAAAAAAAAGAGAGAGAGAGAGAAAGTGGAGCAGCCAGGACACTAACCAGTGCCCATATGTGACACCGGTATTACAAGCAGTGGCTTAATCCGTTATGCAATAATGCTGGCCCCAGGAATAGATTTTATAACAGATAAGAATCAATTTTGTGAAGTCCTAATGAGATATGCAATTATTGAGTGTTTAGTGAGTCACAGGAGATATTCTTAAGTGGCTCAATTTGACTTTTGCTCCATTGCATTTATCCAGTGTATAATATTGTGTCCTGAGTGTGTGTTGAGTTTCTGTCTTTAGAATCAGATACACAATTTAACTCATGACTCACTTGACCTACGTGACCTACAAAAATGTCATTTTACAAAAATACATATGCTTCTGGATATAGTTGTATCCATCTTAGCACGTATATTTGCATAAGAAGCTATTGGACAATGTGGTCTAAGGAAGGTTAAGAAAACAAAATAAAAATGTACTCATAACTGACACTCATCACAGATGTTCTGTGGTATTACAGACTGTTTCTGTGTTTCATTAGCTTCCCTGATAGCCTCTATCTATGCAAGAAAAAATGGGATGTCTAGGGAAAGCCAACTCTTTTTGTACATATTAAGAACTCTAATCTTATTGGATGCCATGTTTTAAGTGGTGAATTTTCCATCATAGCAAATTTTTACTCATTATTATTTCATTATGAATCTGTGTTCAAGTCAAAATGTTAATGTAAAATGTTTGCTCTTATCATTTCCCACCATTTGTTAATGCAGGTCTCATCTTTGCAAACAACTGAAAAGAATGACTCAGTTGCTGGGCAAGGTGACCGGAGCCATGTCGTCATGAAGCGGGATCTCGCCCTTGGTGAAGGGGATGTTCACACTTTGGTAAGTGCCATTTCAAGTACACTCACTGTAAACATTTTAAAATATGCGATTACAAATAGATGCCAAAGAACATTCAAAAATAACAACAGCTGTGCCTGAAAGAGCTACACACATTTTTACACCTTTCGATCCTCTTTCCTCTGGTCAAATTTTTGCCAAACTTTCCTCAAATGTTCTACCTTTATGGATTGCTAATAAAAATATTTTATGTTCCAACTCATTTTTCTGACTGCATCCCTTTACTGGTTCTCTTTCTTGGCCTTATCCTAATCTTTGAGGCTTTAGGGCAATATTCTTAAAAACCCAGAAGACCTCAACAAAAATATAATAGAAGAGTATTTACCAATATGATTCAATTTTGTTGAGTCAGCCTAGGTAATGACTATAATGTTTTGAAGGTGCTAAATTAAGTTTTTGAAAATTTAACATTTTGGAGTCAGCTCCATGGCTCATGTGGTTAATCCTCCTCCTGCAGCGCCAGTATGGGACTGGGTTCTAGTCCCGGTTGCTCCTCTTCCAGTCCAGCTCTCTGCTGTGGCCTGGGAGTGCAGTGGAGGATGGCCCAAGTGCTTGGGCCCCTGCACCTGCATGGGAGACCAGGAAGAAGCACCTGGCTCCTGGCTTCGGATCGGTGCAGCACCAGTTGTGACGGCCATTTGGGGAGTGACCCAATGAAAGGAAGACCTCTCTGTCTCTCTCTCACTGTCTATAACTCTACCTGTCAAAAAAAAAAAAAAAAGGAAAATTTAACATTTTGCAAGTCAGCCTCTAGTAGAAATCCTGGTATAATGTTCATGTTCAATAGCAAGCACTAGTTATTTCTATGAATGTCAGATTCTATGAATGTCGGATTCTATGAATGCCAGATCCAACTGCGTACAAGAACTTCTCTTAATTATCTAATGGGAATCTCAAACTTACTCTAAAATTATAACCTTGAATTTTCTCAATGCTATTCCTTCCACTGTGGTCCACATTTTAGTAAATATTCATTCCATTCTCTGTCTAAACTCTATGCATCATGCTTCATTCCTCTGTATCCCTCAAACCTCACATCCTGCTTTTCATCAAATCCTATCAGCATCTGCTTTCAAAATACCCAGAATCAGGCTTCTTGTATGTTCTATGTAGCACTGCCGCAGCCTAACCCAGTCCAACCTTCCTCTCTGATTTGGACTATTGCTAAACTCCTAGTTGGTCTCCCTCATAGGTGCAGGGGCCCAAGCACTTGAGCCATCTTCTACTGCTTTCCCAGGCCATCTGCAGAGAGCTGGATCAGAAGTGGAGCTGCCAGAACTCAAACTGTCGCCCATATGGGATGCCAGAGCCACAGGTGGAGGCTTAACCTACTGTGCCACAGCACTGGCCCCAATAAGTAAATCTTTAAGAAATGAATAGATGAAGGAGTACTTCCATGACTATCCTATGAAATAGAAGATGCCTTCTACATCTACCCTGCTTTTGGTCCTGCACCCTCTATCCCTCTATCTTCCTACAGAATTGTGTTTTTAAAAAATTGAGAAGAAACTTATATAAGATAAAATCCATCTCAACCACTTCAATTAATTAAATTACATAATTAAATTAATAATTATGATTAATTAGATTAATTAATTAAAATATATAATTCACTGGTTCTTAATCTGTTCACAACATTGCACAGCAATAACCATCATAATTCTAAAACATTTTTGTCACTTTCAAAAGAAATGCAGTTCTCATTAAGCTGTCATTCACCATTCTCCCCTACTACCAATCCCTGGTAATCCTATATATTCTGAACATCATAACAAATAATATATGTGGCTTTTGGTTATATGGCTTCTTCTACTTGGCATGTTTTCAAGATGTCATCCATGTTGTAGTATATATGAGAGTACTTTAAGAAGTTCATGGGAAAGGCAATTAAAATAATTAGTTTATTTGGGGCAAGAAATTCTGAGTACCATACATTTTTTCCTGTAATATGTATCTTCCATAAAACTTTTGAGGACTCCTTGATTTAGTACTTCATTCATTTTTATGGCTGAATAGTATTCCATTCTGTGGTTATACCACCTTTTGTTTATCCATTCATCAGTTTGAAGGATAGTTGGGTTGTTTCCATTTTGAATGGTAGACAAAGCAGACAAAGGAACATTCATACACAAGTTTTTGTGAGAGCAAATACTTTTCAGTTTTCTTAGGAATACAACTAGGAGTGGAATTGCTGTGTTGTATGGAAATGCTATGTTTAACGTTTTTGGGAATTGCCAAACGATTTTCCAAAGTGGCTGTACCATTTTATACTCTCAGCCAACAATGTATGAGGATTTCAGTTTTTCCACATACTTGTCAACACTTGTTATTGTCTATTTTTGTTCTGTTGCCTTAAAATGTTCATAGTTGTTTTAGTAAATGAAGAAGTAGCTCATTGTGGCTTGGATTCACATTCTTTGCCCATTTTTTAATATATTTTTTTAAACTTTTACTTAATAAATATAAATTTCCAAAGTACAGCTTTTGGATTACAATGGCTTTTCCCCCCCATAACTTCCCTCCCGCTCGCAACCCTCCCATCTCCCGCTCCCTCTCACATTCCATTCACATCAAGATTAATTTTCAATTATCTTTATATACAGAAGATCAGTTTAGTATATATTAAGTAAAAATTTCAACAGTTTGTACCCACACAGAAACACAAAGTGTAAAGTACTGTTTGAGTAATAGTTGTAGCATTAAATCACATTGTACAACACATTAAGGACAGAGATCCTACATGAGGAGTAAGTGCACAGTGACTCCTGTTGTTGACTTAACAATTGACTTGTTTATGGCGTCAGTAATCCTTTGCCCATTTTTAAGTTAGTTTGTTTGCCTTCTTTTGTTGAGTTTTAAAAGATTCTTTTTTGTGGATTCTATCCTTATCATATGTATTTTCTCTAATTCTGTGTGAGTTATCTTTTCATTTTCTTGATAGTATCCTTGGTGCACAAAAATTTTTAAATTGGAAGTCCAATTTGACTTCTTTTATGTTTGTACTTGTATTGTCATATTTTAAAAAATATTCCCCAAATCAAGGTCATGAATATTTATGACAAAGTTTTCTAGTTTTCTGAAGTTTTATACTAGTATTTCTTAAGTTTCCGCCTTTGATTCATTTTGAATTAATTTTTCTGTCTGATATAAGATAGGGGTCCAGAACTATTCTTTTACATGTGGCTATCCAGTTGTTGCAGCAGTATTTATCTAAATGGTCTTGATATCATGGTAACTTGTTGGAAACAAATTGATCATATATATATATATATATATATATATAATTGCAATCCTACTGCAGAGCTATAGTAACCAAAACAACTTGGTTTGGTTACTATAGCTCTGCAGTAGGATTGCAATTAGAGAAGTGTGAATCATCTAATATTTTTTCTTTTTTAAAAGATTTATTTATTTATTTGAAAGTCAGAGTTACAGAGAGAGAAGGAGAGGCAGAGAGAGGTTGGTCCTCCACCTGCTAGTTCACTCCTCAATTTGCCACAGTGGCCGGAGCTGCGCTGATCCGAAGCCAGGAGCCAGGAGCTTCCTTCGGGTCTTCCCACATGGGTGCAGGGATCCAAGGACTTGGGCCATCTTCTGCTTTCCTAGGCCATAGCAGAGAGCTAGATTGGAAGTGGAGCAGCCAGGACTTGAACCAGCGTTCATATGGGATGTAGGCACTACAGGTGGCAACTTTACTTGCTACACCACAGTGGCAGCCCCAATATCTTTTTCTTTCTCAAGATTATTTTGGGGGCCAGCGCTGTGGTGCAGCAGGTTAAAGCCCTGGTCTGAACTGCCGGCATCCCATGTGGAGTGCCAGTTCTAGTCCCGGCTGCTCCTCTTCCAACCCAGCTCTCTGCTATGGCCTGGGAAAACAGTAGAAGATGGCCCAAGTCCTTGGGCCTCTGCACTCGCATGGGAGACCCAGAAGAAGCTCCTGGCTCTTGGCTTTGGATCAGTGCAGCTTCATCTGTTGCGGCAATCTGGGGGAGTGAACCAGTGGATGGGGGACCTCTCTCTCGCTCTGCCTATCTTCTCTCTGTGTAACTCTAACTTTCAAATAAATAAATAAATCTTTAAAAAATTATTTTTGCTATTTGGGGTCCCTTGCAATTTCATATGAATTTTAGGATAAACTTGTCAATTTCTGTTGGAATTTTTTTAAAAAATGATTTATTTAGTTAGCTAGTTGAAAGGCTAACACCGGAGAAACTGGTAGGAAAGGAGGGAGAGAGAGAGAAAGAGAGATTTTCCATCCATCCCAAAATGGCCACAACAAACAGGACTGGGACATAAAAAAAGACAGGGGGTAGAACTCCATCCAGGTTTCCCACATGTATGATAAGGGCCCACGCACTTGTGCCATTATCTGCTACCTTTCCAGGTGCATTAGCAGGGGCTAGATCAGAAACAGAACATCTAGGACTCAAACCAACACTTTGGTATGGGATGCTGGCATCACAAATGATGGTTTAACCTGCTGTGTCACAACTCTGGTCCCTCTGTCGGAATTTTGATAGCAATTTTGTTGAGTCTTTATCAGCTTGGGAAGTATAGCCAACTTAGCAATATTACATCTTTCACTCCATGAACATGGGATGTCTTTCTGTTTATTTAGGTCTTCTTTAATTTCTATTACCAACATTTTGTAGCTTTGGGTGTAGTAACCAACACTTGGTTAAATTATTTTACTGTATTTTATTTTTAGCACTGTTTTCACATTTTTCATGGCTGTTTATATCTTGATCTTGAATTCTGCAACTTTTCTGTCCTTGTATATTAGTTCTTCACTAGTTTTAGTGTATATTACATAAAGTTTTCTATATATAAGATTCTTGTCACCTGCAAAGAGATAACTTCAGTTCATTCTTTCTAATCTGGATGGCTTCTTCTTTCTTGATTGATTACATTAGATAGAACCTTCTGGACATTGTTGAATAGAAGTGGCTTGAGTGGGCATTCTTGTCTTATTCCTTGTCTTACAGCAAACATATCAAGTCTTTCACCATTAAATATGATATTAGCTGCGGGCTTTTCAGATGCTTTTTAATGAGTCTGAGAAGCTCAGTTCTATTCCTAGTCATCAACTGGTACAACCATCTATCAGATGTCAATACTGCATGCAAAGTGGTGTATCCAATCCAATATGACCAGCACATGGAAAGTGGTGAATATTTGTTTCTTTTAGTGCCTATCTTCAAGTTACAGATAACAACACTGGATGTGGTAGAGACCCTCAGCATGCCATGTGATTTCTACAGATCTGACATTGAGTAACTATTAAGAATTCAGTCTGTTTTCCTTTTCTTTTCCACAGGGATATTGTGATCTGATTTTCATGTCTTATTGTAATCATGATGCTCTGGGTTTGCCTAAAGAATATTGAATTCTAGTCATAAAAGTGAATCTTTTAATGTTATTGATTTTATCCTCCTGTAACATGACATTAAAATCAATACCTTCAGGGCTGATGTTGTGAGGCAGTCGGTTCAGCTGCCACTTGGGACACGCACATCCTATATCAGAGTGCCCGACTGAATCCCAGCGACTCTGATCCAGTCCTCTGCTAATGCACGTGGGAGGCAGCAGATGATGACTCAGATGCTTGGGTTCCTGCCACCTGCATGGGAGACCTGAATGGAGTTCTGGCTCCTGCCTTTGTCCTAAGCTCTGATTGTTGCAAGCATCTGGGGAGTGAACCAGTGTGTGGAAGAGCTCTATTTCCTTCTGTCTCTCCTATTACTCTATCTTTCAAATACATAAATAAATCTTTAAAAAAAAGGAATATAACAGGCACCCTCATAACAAAAAACATCTGTAAACTCAACCATTAGCCTCTTTATGTATTATTCCTACAAAAGAATCTGGATACTTTATCTTTGGCCTTCACAAAGAGTAAAATAAAATGTCTGATTTTCAGATATTGAAAAGATGGTGAAATGACCATTTCTTATACATAAATATTTGTCTTTTTAGGGTTGTGGCATTGCTCAGTGCTTGAGGATTGTCTGCCAAGTAGGGCGACTAGACAGAGGCAAAAGTGCAATCCTGTATGTCAAGTCTCTACTGTGGACTGAGACCTTTATGAATGTGAGTAGACAGATGCAGCATTTGTCATACTTATCCATTTTTTTTCTCAACAAATTAAGAAAGCTAGACATTTGGGTAACCATCTTGTTGTTATTTCCATTACAGAAGGAAAACCAGAATCATTCATACTCTCTGAAGTCATCTGCTTCATTTAATGTCATAGAGTTTCCATATAAGAATCTTCCAATTGAGGATATCTTCAATTCTACATTGGTAAGTCACTGATTTAGGGAAATGGGATAAATGAATTCAGTTCAAAGGTCTTAGATATTTTTATTTTGTTTTTGAAACTGGCAGTTTGTTTCAATAATATAAAGTTTTGAAGAGTTATTTGGTAGGATGATAACATTACTACTTTACTACTTCACCCCAGAATTATTAAAAGTAGATGCTTTACTCTAGTGTCTTTTCCTATATGAACTTTTATGTATTTATTTATTTTTAGAATGAGAGTACTTCAAAGGTTTTTGGAAAAATAGAATTAAAAGATAATGCACACTGTCTACAGGGGTCTTTGAAATATCCTCATATGCACAAAATTACATTGGGGAAATTCAGAAATTTCCCCTCATAAAATTAGGAAGTTGGAAATTAATTTCAACATCTGGAAGCATTTTGGAGATATTTAAGAATAAAAAATTCAGCACATCATAAACTGGTTTGGATTACTTAAGAAATCATTTCAGATGAGTCAGAAGTTAACCTGTTATTGGTTAACTTTTCTTATTTGTGTTTGTGCATGCCATTGATACCAAACACCACTATCATTAAATTATCCGAACCAAGAAAAGAATATAATGTAAATAATGCTAAAATAAAATATAATAGGCACTCCTATAGCTTGTGATTGAGTCACTAAACCATTATTAGGACTAAAAACCTTTTCTTCCCCCACCAGGTTACCACTAACGTCACCTGGGGCATTCAGCCAGCGCCCATGCCTGTGCCTGTGTGGGTGATCATTTTAGCAGTTCTGGCAGGACTGTTGTTACTGGCTGTTTTGGTGTTTGTCATGTACAGGGTAAGTAATGAATTTTGAAAGAGAGGAAGCCAGGAAGAGAGGGAAAACAGACAAAGGGAAAGGGGGGCTGGAAAGAAGAAGGAATGAACAAGAAGGAAGAAAGGATGACAGGGACTTCCCATGGTGACACTTGGTGGGCATTACCTTTTATTTAAGGGAAGAGACGTTGACTGCCAAACAAATGTTCTTACTTATATGCTAGTCACTAAAAAAGGTACTTTTAGTAATCTACACCTGTGTGACAATAAGATTGGTTTTTCTTCACCTGACAGATGGGCTTTTTTAAGCGAGTCCGGCCACCTCAAGAAGAGCAAGAAAGAGAACAGCTTCAACCTCATGAAAATGGTGAAGGAAACTCAGAAACTTAGCTGCAGTTTTCCAAGTTATGCTTCATCTTAACCATCAGAACATCAGCTTCATTATAGATTTAAATCTTTGTCATCAAGAATGAAATTCCAAAACTTTACTGCTAATGGTCCCCCATGGTCTCCCATGACATGAGAGCAATACAAGTATTTATCATCCTTCTCTTTATAAATCAGTTCAGACATACATTTAACACAATGCACACTGACTTGTGTTTTTAGTTATTTAAATAATAAAATTTCAAGTGGTAGAGTTTTTATTCAATGTACAGAAAATAGTAGTGCCTGAGTTATACTTTATATAAAATAGTACCTCCTACAATCACTGTTTCTGATTTATATGTGGAATTTTCTTGTTTGTTGTTATTTTAAAGCAATGCAAATTTGGACTTTAGCATCCACATCTTTTGTATAGGTACTTAATGTTAATATACATGACACTACAATTCACTTTTCAAGCTACTAAAAACTTTATAACTGAATGAACTTGGATATTAATATCACCTATATAGTGGACTTTAAAAAAAAAAACTCATGTTAACAATTTTTTATCCTGTGACTACAAAGGTACAATATTTTGTTTTAATATGAAAATTAGATACATGCTATTAATTTTTATTTATATTTAATCCACAATCTATTTTATTGCATTTTTGCTTGTACAGTTTATTTTCTATGGCAAATCCTTTAAGCCAGCCTATACTGAAATTAGTTCTGTAGTCAGAAATGCCTCTTTTCTGTAATGGTTTAATTTCACCTAAACATCATGATGCTTAAAATCGTGTGGAGTTATAGTTCATTTCCAAAGTACACTTAGTCCATTGCTTTAGTCTAACAACATTACAAAGCAGAAAGCATTTTGGTTAAAAGCCTTAACATTTGTACTTCTTTGACATAATTGCTTGTTATTATGTTTTTAGATTAGAGCAGAATTTTTCATTGGTATTAATTTATTTTCCTTTCATATGTGTGTTTTTTCTTCTATTTCCAAAATTGATACTGAAAACAGGTCAAGACCAATGAGGAATCTTACAAGTTACAAGAACCTCAATTTCCCAATTCTACTCCATGAGAATGCTTGGAATCAAAATGCATAAGTTAGCTTAATGGTTTAATTCTAAACCCAGCTTTTTTGCTACCTACATGGAAATTACCTTAGGATAAGCAAGATAATGTGTAAAACGAGTCTCAGCTATCAGAATAACTTCTAAAAGATATTTTTATAAGCAGTTCAACTTATTGAAACCTTTGAAGAATTTTTTTAGATTTGTTAATGTAAATCACTTTTCTAAGATTTTTTAATAAAAGCCACATAATGATAATTTTATAGTTTTATATGCCTGTAGGGTAGTGACTCTTCTAATGGAATATATCATTTATTCACAGTTCCTCAGTGCCCGAGGATGACTATCAACTGTACCCATTTTTGTGCAATTACATCATGGTGTACATTAGAAATTGAGGGATTAATAGCTTTTTAACTGCTTTCCTCTTCAGGAAATAGTATTACCCTTAAGTAATGTACTATTTTTATGTGTTTTAAAAATAATTGAGATTTATTTGCCATATCTTATTATATAGTAATTCCATGTACAAGTGGCTGAGTTAATCTTCAAAAATCATGTTCATAAAATAGAAGCACATTTAAGTGAGTTATACAAGTTAGAACATAGACAAATCCCTATATTTAGCTTTAGTGCATTTTAAAATTAATAGTTTTTGGAATATAGACTTAAAAGATCTTAATCATATGTAATAAGTATTTTGATTACCAAGCAATTTAAATCTTTTTAATAAGAAAATATTTTTATCCCAGGGTCAAGTGTTGCCTGTCACCAGTCACTAAGTTGGTCTATAACAACTTTTTATTTGTATGCTTTCTCATTTAACAGCTGCCATTCCTGAAAATGTATGTTAGGTAGACACTCTTTGACACAAGTGTTAGTATTTGCTTTTGCACAATCATTCTATTATAGCCTCTAGTTCAGATTGAAAGCTACTGTAATTAGAAATTAACATAATATTTTAAATTATAAAGTTTAATTTCAAATAACAGCATACATTCTCTTTCAAAGAAATGAAAATCCATATCTATACAAAAATATGGAGAAGTATAGTTTGAAAAAACATTCCTTGAATAAAATGTTGGGATTCTTTTTATCCTAAAGTAGCATGTGAGTGCATCTGATCACATATTTTAAAATAGTCCTATGAAAATTATTTTAATCTTCAAACATTTTAAATACTACTATATTTGTAATTTGTTGAATCAAAATCCATTTTAAGTTTCAGATTCTCATAATCTGACACAGTTTAAATGAGAACTCTAGAGAATGTTAAAAGCATTTGACATTGGTGAGAAATATTGATACTAATATTGATTTCTTATATTGGTGTTTGTTTTAGAATTGCTGTTTGAGAAATATTTGTGTGAGGATCCCTTTTTCCCTTTCTTTCAATTAGCTTTCTCGTGATTATTTATCATTTTACCTTTGATCAAGATCTTAACAATTCTGAAAGGTAAAACAATTAGCCAAAATACTGCCACAATTCTGTTTGGAACTACTAATTCATAGCTAATTATCATTAACACAATATGTATGTTTATGGGAATAATTAAAGAATTAGTAAGAGACTTATAGGGTCCTTTAAGGAGGCTGTGAAGGATTTTTGATAGTGAATCATGACTCTAAGGGAGAGATTTTTGTGGCAAATAAAGAATATAATAGATCAGATGATTTTTATTACGCAAACAGATTTTTTTTTTTTTTTGACAGGCAGAGTGGACAGTGAGAGAGAGAGAGACAGAGAGAAAGGTCTTCCTTTGCCGTTGGTTCACCCTCCAATGGCCGCCGCGGCTGGCGCGCTGCGGCCGGCGCACCGCGCTGATCCGAAGGCAGGAGCCAGGAGCCAGGTGCTTTTCCTGGTCTCCCATGGGGTGCAGGGCCCAAGCACCTGGGCCATCCTCCACTGCACTCCCTGGCCACAGCAGAGTGCAGAGGGCTCGCCTGGAAGAGGGGCAACCGGGACAGAATCCGGCGCCCCGACCGGGACTAGAACCCGGTGTGCTGGCGCCGCTAGGCGGAGGATTAGCCTAGTGAGCCGCGGCGCCGGCCCTACGCAAACAGATTTTGCAAGTGATAGGTACTCCTAAATTTCAGAATGTAGTGATGAACCTGGTGGAGAAGAATAAGCTGTTTTTACAAAAACTTGTGTGTAGCCATTGCAAATCTCAGTGTCACCCTCTTGGTACCTTTGGATAGCTTGTATATTTACAAGTATAATTTAAAAAATACAAAATTTTAAAATTGATTAAAGGTTCTAAAAAGGCTAGTAAATTATTCCTCCATATTTTGGAGCGTATCTCTTTTAACTTGTTAGTTGGCTAATATGAACAATGAACTTTTAATGTACAACATGTATTATGTGCTTATATTTCATTGTAATTTCAAATACATAATGAGCTACTTAAGGAGAGGTACTCAAATTTTGATTTTTGTCGTCATTGTTCTCAAGTGCAATATAACAATGTAACCAAACCTAGATAATTTCAAAGTTCTCATTAGTAAGCCTAATCTAAACAAAAATGTATTAGTATTTTTTAGGCTGTGGATATACAGATGGAATTATTTCCCCTAAATGGTCCATTTTATTTCAAGATGGACATGAATTATTCTTTGCCAGTCTTGAAACAACTTTGAAATATCTTAAGATAACCTGGAAGCTGTGTATATCAAGTTCATTTGCTGCCTAAGTAACATAGAAAATAGTTGTCTTTATTTAGCTTCTCTTGTGATCACCCACATTGGGTGAAACATAAAATGAGTCTGTTTTAAAATCTGTCATTTGCTAACTTGAATTGAGTTAGTGAAAACTGGTACAGTGTTCTGCTAGTTTCCAGTGTGTAACTTGTGACTGTATAATAAACTTGAGCATATGGTGCCACTTTGGTGTATGATGTCCTTTTCTTTGGATGCTACTTTGCTTTTTTACTCACATGAGCCAGCAATAATGCACTAAAAAGATAACTTCAAAAAGGTGATAAACATATTTAAAAGTTAAATTCTTTTTTTTTTAAGATTTATTTATTTGAAGAAAGGAAAAACAGGAAGAGCAAAGGAAGTGTAATGTTAAGATACATAATCAGAGGTGCAAGTGTTGTGGTACAGTGGGTTAAGCTGCTGCTTGGGATACCTGCATCCCATGTTGGAGTGCCTGAAGTCAAGTCCTTCCTCTGTTTTTGATCCAGCTTCCTATTCATATACCTGGGAGGTAGCAGATGTGCTTGGGTCCTTGCCATCCTGGTAGGAGACTTGGCTGGAGTTCCTGACTCCTGGCTTCAGCCTGCTCAGCCCTAGGTGTTGTGGGTATTTGGGGAGTGAAGAGGCAGATTCATTTTCTCTCTCTCTCTCTCTCTCTCTCTCTCTCTCTCTCATGCTCTCTCTCCATTTCTCTGTGTGTATCTTCCTCTCTCTTTTTTTTAAGATTTATTTTTGAAAGAATTACAGAGAGAGAGAGAGAGAGATCTTCCATCCACTCGTTCACTCCCCCAGATGACTACAATGGCTAGTACTGGGCCAGGCTGAAACTAGGAACCAGGAGCTTCCTCTGGGTCTCCCATGTGGGTGACAGGGGTCCAGACACTGGGGCCATCTTCCTCTGCTTTTCCCAGGCATATTAGGAGGGAGCTGGATCAGAAGTGGAGCAGCTAGGACACGAATTAGAGCCCATATGGGATGCTTACTCTGCAAGTGGCAACGTTACACACTATTACACGTCTCCAGTCCCATCTTCCTTTCTTTCACTCTGCCTTCCAAATATGTTTGTGTGTGTGTGTGTGTGTGTGTATCTTCTCAGAAAGTTAAAGTATTTGCCTGTATAAGAATCCTTTGATTTCTAAACAAACTCAGTTATTTCTAAATTTCATTGCCCTGACCTTTGTTATTCAGCAGATTGCCTTAAACTAACTTTTTTTACACATCTGCAGTTTTGCAAAAAGTTCTACTAATCACACATCTTTACTAATATAAGGTGTCAGAAAAATTATTCCTCATAGTTTATTAAAATAAATCTGTAGATAAACTGTTCAAAGAAATCATCTTCCAAGTTTCTGCAGTGGATTGATGAGTTACAGGTGTCCCTTTGAGTAAGACATCTATGGATTGTGTTTCTCCTTAATCTGTCTTATCCAAACAAAGTACTTGTTCTCAAAAGTGATACCATTTCCTGAAAAGCATGCTAGCTTTAGTTTCAAATTCAATTTACAATTGATGTGACATGGAAACCTACCTTTATTCATTGAATTTTGAAATTAGAACCTTTCCATACAACATCTAATGGTTTGCTTTCCACGGAGGAGAGTAACTGACTTTATATGATGAAAAGCAGAGGTAGCTCACTACCAGCCATCAACAATCAAAGTTACTCTAGCATGGCATGGCTTACCATAAGCATACATGGTCTTTTGAGACTTCTTGTGTTTATAACTGGCTTCTTCCCCCGCTGTGAAGGCATACTGTCTTTTGCTATTGCTAAAATGAAAAAACTCTATGCTTGCATAATCTACACTTAGGTGCAGGTTAAGGATTTGGGGTTTCATTTGATGACTAGACCTCTGGTGCCATCACAGACTGGTCCTCCCAGAGACAAAAAGGGGTGGTTTTAGCAGCAGCAGCATCTCCTGTAGCAGTCATTGTGCCATTCATTACTTAAATTAACTTTCATCATTTAAGGAATGAAAGGAAAATGAAAAAATGACATTGCTGAGTGTAATAGTAAAAGAAGTCATTAAGACAATTGTGACAAAATTTGGTTTTAATCCCATTAAATTGCATCTAATTGTTTTCATAATAGGGAAAAAGGAGCAAAATTAGAGAATCTGTAAAAAAATGCTGATGATATTTAAAATGTTTCTAAAAGGAATGGCATAGTCAAGTATATTTCATTTTTACCTCAACAGTGAAGGAAAATCTGTAATACTGAAACTTTCCAAATGGAACCTTTCTATATTTTGGTATCCTTAAATACAAGTGACGAAGACTGCCTGAAAATATACTGCTTTCCTGTGGCAAGAGGGTTTATTTCATTAAAGAGAAAGGTGCTGATTAAATGTGTCTAAACACATCCTTTTGTCAGCTCTGGTCACTGTAGCATTTTATTGCTATTGTCTAACCAGTCACATGGGAGAGTTTTCTGACTGCATGATGCAACTGAGGAGGCTCAGAGCTCAGATCTTTGCTAATTAGGAAGCAAGTGGACCTTGGCCCTTAAATTTATGCCAAAAAGTTATTGTTATATACCTTGCTTAATAAATACTGCTGCATGTGGACTGATTTTGGACAGTCACTTCTTGTCGGATAATCTACCAGAGTCAAAGTAATGGTGATTTGCTCTGTTATTGGTGATTTACTCTGTTATTGGTGTAAATATAGTCATTGTCAAAGTGAAAAAAGTCTGCCTACAGTTATAAAGCTATAATGGAGGTCAGCTTTGGCTTAGTGGTTAGGATGTTCATAAGATGCCCTTATCCTATATCCAAGTACCTGGGTTTGAGTCCCAGCTTTGCTCCTAATTCCAGCTTCCTGCTAATGCAGAACCTGGAAGACAGCAAGTGATGGCTCAAGTGGTTGTATCCCTGCCACCCACGTGGATTGACTTCCTGACTTCCAGCTTTGGACTGCAGCATTTCAGAAGTGAGCCAGAAGGTGGGAGTTCTCTCTCCTCTCCTCTCTCTAGTAAAAGCAAAACTGATAGTGAAAAAAATCAGGAAGGTATGATGGCCAAAGCAACAAATGTAGACCTGGTGATCAGGTAGAAATGAGAAAGGAGCATCTGACTAGCTAGAGAATGCAGCAGTTCAAGACACGAGGTAGGGCATCAAGAAGAGGAAAGAAAAGATGTGTTTGTGTGTTAAGGTTTGCAAAACATGTTTTATTGTACATATTTAAGAATAATAGGATGTCTCAATACATACATATATATGTATATACACAATGTTTAATTCAGGGTAAACTATCTTCTCAAATAATAATCTCTTTGGTGAAAGTATTGAAAATCCTTTCTTATAGTTTTTAAAATACATATGTAGAATGTATTGTTATAGTTTCCCTACTGTGCAGAACAACAGAACTAATTTCTGGTAACTTAAACTTAGAATCTGTTAATCAGCTTTTCCCTGCTCCATCTCTCTCTCCTACTGTCTCCAGCCTCTTGTAACCACTATTCAACTTTCAACCACTCTAATTTTTGTTTTAGATATGAGTGAGATCATGTACTACTGTTCTGTCTTTGCCTGACTAATGTCCCTTAACATAAGGACTTTCATGTTGTCACAAAGGATGAGGTAGTAACTTTTTATGACTGAATAGTATTACTTTGTGTGTGTGTATATATACATGTGTATGTATACATATGTGTGTGTATATATATACACACCACATTTTTAAAATCAATTGATACATAGTTTGTATATTTCTTGGATATTGTGAATAATGCTGCTGTAAATATGGGTGTGCAGGTGTCTTTTCAACATACTGATTTTATTTCCCATAGATATATATACTCGGTATTGGGATTGTTGGATCATATGCTAGTTCTCTTTTTAGTGTTTTTAAGGAACTGCCATACTATTTTACACAATGGGTGCATTAATTGAGGTTCCCATCAACAGTGTACAAGGGTTCTCTTTTTCTCTATATCCTAATTGATTCATTGTCTTCTGTGTTTTTGATTGGAGCTTATCTGGATAGGTTGGTATCTCATTGTCACTCAATTTGAATTTCCATGAGTATTAGTGATGATGAGCTTTTTTTCTATGTTCTTGTTGCCATTAGTATGTCATTCTTTGAAAACATTCTGTTCAGATTTGTTGCTCATTTTAAAATTGGATTATTAGCGCCGGCGCCGCGGCTCAATAGGCTAATCCTCCACCTAGCGGTGCCGGCACACCGGGTTCTAGTCCTGGTCGGGGCGCCGGATTCTGTCCTGGTTGCCCCTCTTCCAGTCCAGCTCTCTGCTGTGGCCAGGGAGTGCAGTGGAGGATGGCCCAAGTGCTTGGGCCCTGCACCCACATAGGAGACCAGGAGAAGCACCTGACTCCTGGCTTCAGATCAGCGCGGTGTGCCAGCTGCAGCGCGGCAGCCATTGGAGGGTGAACCAATGGCAAAAAGAAGACCTTTCTCTCTCTCTCTCACTGTCCACTCTGCCTGTCAAAAAAATTGGATTATTTATCCATGTGCTATTGAGTTTTTACAGATTCTGGCTGTTAAATGAACAGTTTGCAAATATTTTCACTAAGACTGTAGTTTGTCTCTTGAATCTGTTGTTTCCTAGCTATGCAGAAGGTTTTTGTTTTAATGAAATACTGTGTGTCTGTGGTGGAAAGGGAAGGCCATGCCAAGATGGCCGCTGGCAAGTGAGCGTCAGTTACTCAAGAATGGCTTTGAAACTGCCTGGCAACAGGCTGTGATTGGATGGCTTTAGAAACTGCCTGGCAACAGGCTGTGATTAGATGGATTTGAAACTGCCTGGCAACAGGATGTGATTGGATGGCTTTGGAACTGCCTGGCAACAGGCTGTGATTGGCTGGGGCATAGACCGCCCCTTGACCAGATTGGCTGGTCTTGGCTATACAAGATGTTGTACCAACTGAAATAAACGAGTCTGGGGGCTGCTCCCCTCAAGCCTGCTTTCACCTGACTCCCGGGGTCTGTGTGGTGACTCCGCGCCCCCACCACGCTGCTCCTCTCAGAAACGAATCCACTGCAACATTGTTGAGAAATCAACGGCAACAGTATGTCTACTGTTGTTTTTGTTTCCTGTCGCTCCCCGTCTTCGTCTTCGTGGAGGAACGACACAGGACCCTGCGCTGTTCTTTCGTCTGCTCAGCCCTTTCCGGGTTTGCTGCTGGTTCTTCCAGTGTTGGCTACCGACCTTTCCACCTCCGTGGAAGGGCGGTTCCCCCTGCCACTTTCCCCACTTCCGCGGGGGAGCGGCACACCGCCGGCCGGCTCTCTCGGGCTGCACAGGTGTTCCTTCAGATGTTCCTTTTAGATGTTCCTGGTGCATGTTGTCTCTCTCATCCTTTATAGTCCTCTTCCACCAATCCCAACTCTGCTACCCACACGCCAAGTACGCTGCTCTCCTCCAATCAGGAGCAAGTCCTACAGTTTATTGGTTGAACTGGAGGCAGCTGTGTAGAAGCTGTTTTTCTCCTCTCCCAGCGCCATATTGTGGGAGAGCAGATGCATAGAATAAGTCTTAATTCCAGTAACTTAGTCTAGTCCGAGTTGCTCCCCACAGTTTCCTATGCTTTTGGAGTCTTAGACAAAAAAACCCTTATTCATTCCAATGTACTGGAGCATTTTTTTCTGTTTTTCTATAATAGTTTGAGTTTTGAGGCTTATGTTTAGGTTTTTAATAATTTTTATTTGTCTTTTGTACGTGGTGAAAGATATGCATTTACTTTCATTCTTCTGCATGTGGATATCCGAGTTTTTCCAGAACCATTTGTGGCAGACTGTCCTTTCTCCAGTGTATGTTCTTAGCGTCCTTGTTAAAGATGTTGGTTGTTGACATATGAGTTCACTTCTAGGTTCTTTACTCAGTAAATTTTCTGCTTTCTGATATTTTCTTTTTATTTGTTTGTATCTCCTTTCAGTTAGTATCTCTTATAGGGCATATCTGGTGGTGATAAATTGTTTCAGTTTTTGTTTGTGGATCTCTTGATCTCTCCTCCATATTTAAGAGATAACTTTGCTGAATGTAGTATCCTTGGCTGGCAGTCCCCCCTTTCAATACTCTGAACATCTCATTCCACTCTCCTGACCTATAAGGTTTCTGCCAAGAAGTCTGCAATCAAGTAATTTGGGACATACTTATGTGTTACTTGTTTCCTTTCTCTTGCAGCTTTGGTAATGCTTTGTCTTGGAGATATAACAAATATCTTGAATATTTGTTTCAGGTAGACTTGGTTGAATTGAATCTGACTAGTGACTTTGTTTTAAAGATTTATTTGAAAGGCAGAGATAACGGGGGGGGGGGGGAGAAAGAGAAAGAGAGATCTTCCACCTGCTGGTTCATTCCCCAAATGGTTGTAACAACCAGGGCTGGGCTAGGCTGAAGCCAGGAGCTTTTACAAGGTCTACCATAACAGGTACAGAGGCCTAAGCACTTGGGGCATCCTCCCCTGCTTTCCCAGGAGCATTAGTAGGGAGCTGGATCAGAAGTGAGCATCTGGACTCAAACCAGTGCCCGTATGCATTGCTTGCGCTGCAGATGGCAGCTCAACCTGCCGTGCCACAGAGCCCATCTCTGACTAATGTCCTTTGACATTTATCTTGATAGTTGTATCTTTCTATAGATTTGAAAAGTTTTCTGTCACTGTCTCTTTGAATATGGTTTTGATCCAGTTGACCTTCCCAAGTCCCATTTGAATTCCAGTAACTTGTACATTTGCTCATTTAATGTGATCCAAAGCTACCATAGCTTCTTGCACCTTTGTGTATTTTATATAGCCTTTCTTCATTTCTTCAAGCTCACTAATTCTTTCTTCTATTTGATCTATGCTGTTGAAGTCTTTTATTATATTTTTAATTTCACTTGATATACTTTTTGAATCAAGGACTTCTGTTTTATATTTTGAAAAATTACTTCCATATATATGTTAAGTTTCTGTGTTAGAATAATTAATAATAGAGGCTGGCACTGTAGCGTAGCGGGTAAAGCTGCTGCCTGCAGTGCCGGCATCCTGTATGAGCGCTGATTCGAGTCCCGGATGCTCCACTTCCGATCCAGCTCTCTGCTCTGGCCTGGGAAAGCAGTAGAAGATGGCCCAAGTTCTTGGGCCCCTGCACCCATGTGAGAGACCCAGAAGAAGCTCCTGGCTCCTGACTTCAGTTCGGCACAGCTCTGGCCATTGCAGTCAATTGGGGAGTAAACCAGTGGATGGAAGACCTCTTTCTCTGCCTCTCTTTCTCTCTGTATATAACTATAACTTTCAAATAAATAAATAAATCTTTAAAAAGAATAATTAATCCTGGGGCTGGCATTGTGGCACAGCAGGTAAAGCTGCAGCCTGCGACACTGGCATCCCCTGTGGGCACTGATTCAAGTCCCAGCTGCTGGATCTCTGATCCAACTTCCTGATATTACTGCTAAAGTAGCAGAAGATGGCCCAAGTGCTTGGGTATCTGTACCCAAGAGATCCAGAAGAAACTCCTGACTCCTGGGTTTGGCTTGGCCCAGCCCCAGCCATTGCAGCCATTTGGGGAGTGAAACAGTGGATAAAGATTCAATCTCCCTCTCCCCCCCTCCTCCTCCTTCCCCTCTCCCTCACCTTCCCTCCCCCTCTCCAAAACTTTTCAAATAAATAAATAAATCTTTTTAATAAAAAGAATAAGGAATCCTTTCTCTGTTTTCCTGCATTTTGTTTCCTTAAGAGAGCTATTTTTAAATCTGCATCCAAAGATATGAATCTATCAGTTGCTATCTGATTGGTTTCTGACATCTTATTTTGTTCATTAGATGAAGGAATAGCTCCCTGAAGGTTCTGTCAAAAAATTTATTTGAAAGAGGGAGATAAGAGAAACAAAGATATCTTCTATCTGTAGATTTACTCTCCAAATGCCCACAAGAGCCAGGATAGGCCAGATGGAAGCTGGGAATCTGGGAACTCAGGCCAAACCTTCTGCATAGGTAGCAGGAACCCAAGTACTTGTGCACCTCCAAGGGTGCACAGTAGTAGTGAAAAACATGAGAGCGTGAGGAATTAGGTTAATGGGCAGTTAGGCAGTTGGAAGGCTATTAGTTTTACCAAAGCTAGACAAGATTGTAATCCCAACCTTCTGCTTAACTGCTATTCTGGTCCTCCCCTGACTGGTTAAATTTAGGTTTGATTTTCAGAAAGGGACCAATCAGAAAGAGCCGCTTTATGTATATAAACGGCCAACTTCTTTGGCAACTCCTCCCTTGGAGACGCCCTCCAGACTGCTGAGGCAGGAGATTTCTCACTTTCAATAAACCTTGCTTTGCTCACTGTTCCTATCTGTGTGGAAGTTCTTCTAAGTGAGACAAAAGCAAAGATCACCTTTGTCATCATCATCCCTCAACAGCTGGAAGTTGTATCAGAAGTGGAGTAGTTGGGACTAGAACCCAGGCCTACTGGTATGGAATTTGGGCATCTCAAACAATGGATTAACCACTGTGTAAAATGCCTGCCCCCTTAAAAATTGTTTTTACTTATTATAATTATGTGAAAGGCAGAGAAAGAGAGAGGGCGAGCGAGCCGGAGCTCCCATCTGCTATGTTCACTCCCTGAATACATACAACAGCTGGGATTGATCCAGGTCAAAACCAGGAGCTGGGAACTTAATTCAGGTCTCCCATGTAGGTGGCAGGGATCCAAGTACTTGAGCCATCACTTATTGCATCCCAGGATGCATATTAAAATGAAGCATGAAGCTGGAATCAGGAGTGGAGCCAGGGTTCAAGCCCAAGTGTATTGATGGGATGTAGACATCCCATGTGCTGTCTTAATCACTGCTCCAAATGCCCGATCACTCTAGAATGTGTGTATTTTGATGTGTGATGTTGACTGTGCATTTAGGAATTAGGATTTTTTTTCCAGTTCTTTTAATCTGGCTTTGTGCCAGCCTTACAGAAATTCTGAGCAGTCTGTTTTTGTTTGTTTGTTTGTTTGTTTTTCCTTTTATTGCCTAATGGGTCTGGCTAAAACTTCCAGAACTATCATGAATAGTAATGGTGAGACTGGGTATCATTATCTGGTTCTAGATATTAGGGGACATGCTTCTAGAATTTTCCCAATTCAATATTAAGTTGACTATGGGTTTGTCATTCATTGCCTTTATTGTGTTTAGATATGGTCTTTATATACCCATTTTTAAAGGTTTGTAATCATGAAAGCATGTTGTGTTTTATTGTGTGTTTCCTCTGAATCTAGTGAGATAATCATGCTTCATTTTGTTGACATCATATACATACTTAATGATTAACATATGTTGAATTATCACTGCATCCACTTTGGGTGAATGATCCTTTTGGATGTGTTGTTGGATTTGATTTGTTAGTATTTTGTTAAGGACTTTTGCTTCTATATTCATAAAGGATATGGTCTATAGTTCTCTCCCTCTCTCTTTCTCTCTTGTTGGACCTTTCTCTGGCTTGGGAATTAAAGTAATACTGGCCATATAGAATGAGATTGGAAGAGTTCCCTCCCTTTCAATTGTTCAGAATAATTTAGAAGAATTGAGGTTAGTTCTTCCTTCAAAGTTTGGTAGAATTCAGCAGTGAAGTAATCTTGTCTTGAGCTTTTCTTTGTTGGGAGACATAAACAATAGTGTCTGCAAATACTAGCTGATAGAATCAAAAAGGGAGAGAATGATCCAACATGGGAAGTGAGATACACAGCAGACCCATAGAATGGCAAATGTCCTAACATACTCTGGCCTCATAATCAGCCCTTAAGGCATGCAGATCCGGCTGAAATGCCCATGAGAGTATTTCAGGCATGGAAAGCCAAGACACTCTGGGGGAAAAAAAACCTAAATGAAAGATCTCCGTGAGTGAGATCCCAGTGGAAAGAATGGGTCATCAAAGAAGGAGGTACCTTCCTCTGAAGGGAGGAGAGAACTTCCACTTTGACCATGGCCTTGTCTAAATATGATCAGAGGCGGTGAACTCAGGTGTCTTCCATAGCCTTGGCAGCTCATGACAAGAGCCTAGGGTGATTACTGAGGCCATAAACAAGAGTGTCAATTTGTTAAGTCAACAACAGGAGTCACAGTGCACTTACTCCTCATGTAGGATCTTTGTCCTTAATGTGCTGTACATTGAGATTTAATGCTATAACTAGTACTCAAACAGTATTTTTCACTGTATGTTTCTGTGTGGGAGCAAACTGTTGAAATCTTTACTTAATGTATGCTAAACTGATCTTCTGTATATAAAGAGAAATGAAAATGAATCTTGATGTGAATGGAAGGGGAGAGGGAGTGGATAAGGGGAGGGTTGTGGGTTGAAGGGAAGTTATGTGGGGGGAAGCCATTGTAATCCATATTCTGTACTTTGGAAATTTATATTCATTAAATAAAAGTTAAAAAAAAAAGATTGCTTTAGCTATTTGGGGTTTCTTGTGTTTCCATATGAATTTTAACATCATTTTTTCTAGATCTATGAAGAATGTCTTTGGTATTTTGATTGGGATCTCATTGAATCTGTAAATTGCTTTTGGTAGTTTGGACATTTTAATGGTATTGTTTCTTTCAATCCATGAGCATGAAAAGATTTTACATTTTTTAATGTCTTCTCCTATTTCTTTCTGTTTTGTTTTGTAATTCTCATCATAGAGAACTTTGATGTCATTGGATAAATTTATTCCAAGATATATTTTTTTTGTAGCTATTGTGAGTGGGAATTATCTTAAAAATTTTTTTCTCAGCCATGGCATGGTCTGTGTATACAAAGGCAATTGATTATTCTGTGTTGATTTTATATCCTGCCACTTTAGCAAACTCTTCTATGAGTTCCAATAGTTTCTTAGAGTATTTTGGATTCCCTATATATAGAATCATATCATCTGCCAATAGGGATAGTTTGACTTCCTGTGTCCTGATTTGAATCCCTTTGATATCTTTTTCTTGCCTAATGACTCTGGCTAAAACTTCCAGGACTATATTGAATAGCAGTGGTGAGAGTGGTCATCCTTGTCTGGTTCTGGATCTCAGTAGGAAGGCTTCCAACACTGTCCCATTCAATAGGATGCTGGCCGTTGGTTTGTCATAAATTGCCTAGATTGTGTTCAGGAATGTTCCTTCTAGACCCAATTTGCTTAGAGTTTTCATCATGAAAGGGTGTTGTATTTAACAAATGCTTTTTCTGCATCTATTGATATAATCATATGGGTTTTTTCCTGCAGTTTGTTAATGTGATTTATCACATTGATTGATTTGAGAATGTTGAACCATCCCGCATACCAGGGATAAATCCCACTTGGTCGGGGTGAATGATCTTTCTGATGTGTTTTTTGATTCAAATGGCCAGAATTTTGTTGAGGATTTTTTTTTTTTGACAGGCAGAGTGGACAGTGAGAGAGAGAGAGACAGAGAGAAAGGTCTTCCTTTTGCTGTTGGTTCACCCTCCAATGGCCGCCGCAGCCGGTGCACTGCAGCCAGCACACCATGCTGATCCGATGGCAGGAGCCAGGTGCTTCTCCTGGTCTCCCATGCGGGTGCAGGGCCCAAGAACTTAGGCCATCCTCCACTGCCTTCCCAGGCCACAACAGAGAGCTGGCCTGGAAGAGGGGCAACCGGGACAGAATCCGGTGCCCCAACTGGGACTAGAACCCAGGGTGCCAGCGCCGCAGGCGGAGGATTAGCCTATTGAGCCATGGCGCCGGATTGTTGAGGATTTTTGTGTCTATGTTCATCATGGAAATTGGTGTGTAGTTCTCTTTCTCTGTTGCATCTATTCTGGGCTTAGGAATTAAGGTGATGCTGGCTTCATAGAAGGAATTTGGGAGGATTGTGTCCCTTTCAATTGTTTTGAATAACTTGAAAATAATTTGAGTAAGCTCTTCTTTAAATGTCTGGTAGATTTCAGCAGTGAAGCCATCTGGTCCTGAGCTTTTCTTTGTTAGGAGCATCTTTCTTACTGATTCAATTTCTGTTTTGGTTATGGGTCTGTTTAGGTTTCTATATCATCATGGCTCAATTTAGGTAGGTTGTTTGTGTCCAGGAATCTATCCATTTCTTCTAGGTTTCCCAGTTTTTTTGGCATAATTTCTGGTGATTCTTTTTATTTCTATGGTGTCTGTTGTTACATTTCCTTTTTCATCTCTAATTTTATTGATTTGGTTCTTCTCTGTCCTTTTTTGGTTAGTTGGGCCAATGATGTGTCAATTTTATTTATTTTTTCAAAAACCAGCTCTTCATTTTGCTGATCTTTTCTATTTTTTCATTCAATTTTGTTGATTTCTTCCCTAATTTTAATTATTTCTCTTCTCCTACTATTTTTGGGTCTGGCTTGCTGCAGTTTTTCTAGATCCTTGAGGTGCATTGTTAGTCCATTTATTTGGTACCTTTTAAATTTCTTGAAGTAGGCACCTATTGTTAAAAACTTTCCTCTCAGCATTGCTTTTGCTGTATCCCATAAGTTTTGTATGTTGTATTGTCTTCATTTGTTCTGAGAAATTTTTGATTTATCTTTTGATTTCTTCTGTGACCCCCAGTTCATTCAGGAGCATGTTGTTCAGTCCCCATGTGCTTGTGTATGTTCTGGGGATTCCTGAGTTGCTTATTTCTAGCTTCATTGCATTGTGGTCCAATAAGATATATGGTATGATTTCAATTTTTTTTTTAATTTGCTGAAATGTGCTTTATGACCTAGCATGTGGTTAACCCTAGAGAAAGTTCAATGCACTGGTAAGAAAAAATGTGTATTCTGTGGGTTCGGGGTGCAAGGTTCTGTAGATATCTGGTAGGTTTATTTGGGCTCTAGTGTCGATGAACTCTTGTTTCCTTTTTGATTTTCTGTCTGGTTGAACTGTCCATGGCTAAAGTGGGGTTTTGAAGTCCCCCATCACTACTGTATTTGAATCTATATCTCCCTTTAAATCCTTTAACATTTCTTTTAGATAGTCACGTGCCTTGTAATTAGGTGTATATGCATTTATAATAGTCACATCTTCCTGTTGAATTGATCCTTTAATAATTAAAAGTATTTTTCTGTTGAAGTCTGTTTTGTCTGATATTAGGATGGCCATACCAGCTCTTTTTTGGTTTCTGTTAGCATGGATTATTTTTTCCATCCTTTCAGTTTACATGTATCTTTGTTGGTAAGGTGTGTTTCTTGTAGGCAGGAAATAGATTTTTTAAATCCATTCAGCTACTCTTTGTCTTTTAACTGGGGAGTTGAGACCATATATATTCAGGGTGACTATTGCTAATTACCAACTTTGCCCTGTCATGTTTCCGTAAATAGTCCTATGGTTGTATTTTTGATTTCTTTGTACTTTTGCTGGGTCATTTTCTGCCTTCATCTTTCATGGTGATGTTCTTGTTTCTGTGTTTCTGCGCATTTTGAGCATCTTTCTAGGGCTGGGCAAGTAATTACAAATTCTTTCAATTTCTGTTTGCTGTGGAAGATCTTTATTTCTCCATTCATAAATGAGAGTTTTGCAGGATACAGTATTCTGGGTTGACAGTATTTTTCTCTTAGGATTTGGAATATATCTCACCATTCTCTTCTTGCCTGTAGAGTTTCTGATGAGAAGTCCTCAGTGAGTCTAATTAAATTTCCTCTGAATGTGATTTGGCATTTCTCTCACGCACATTTTAAGGTCTTTTCTTTATGTTTTACTGTGGGGAGTTTTACTATAATGTGTTGTGAAGAAAATCTTTTCTGGCCATGTCTGAATTTCCTATATTTGGATGTCTCTTTCTTTCTCAAGATTGGAGGAGTTTTCTGCTATTATTTCACTAAGATGGCCTTCTAATCCTTTCTCTCTTTCCACACATTCTGGAAATCCTAGATCCATCTATATCTTGGGTCATTTGATAGGATCTTATAGATCTCCAATCATGTTTTTTTAGTTTTCTGATTTTTTTTCTTTTATTTGGTCTGACTGTAATATTTCCAGAAATTTGTCTTCTAGCTCTGATATTCTTTCTTCTGCCTCACCTGTTCTTTTGATAAGGCTTTCTATTGCATTTTTAGTTGATCTACTGAATTTTTCATTTCTTTTTTTTTTTTTTAAACAGGCAGAATTAGACAGTGAGAGAGAGAGACAGAGAGAAAGGTCTTCCTTCTGTTGGTTCACCCCCCCCAAAATGGCCGCTACAGCCAGTGTGCTGTGCCAATCCAAAGCCAGGAGCTAGGTGCCTCCTCCTGGTCTCCCATGTGGGTGCAGGGTCTAAGCACTTGGGCCATCCTCCACTGCCTTCCCGGGCCACAGCAGTGAGCTGGCCTGGAAGAGGAGCAACCGAGACTAGTACCCGGAGCCCCAACCGGGACTAGAACCCAGTGTGCCAGTGCCCCAGGCAGAGGATTAGCCAAGTGAGCTGTGGCTCGGGTCTGAATTCTTCATTTCTAATATTTCATTCTAGTATTTCATTTCTAGTATTTCATTCTTTAATATCTCAATTTCTTGGGAGTACTTTTCTTGATTTCTTAATTTTCAATATCAAAAACTTATTATTATTATTATTGAAGAGTTGTAGTGTTCCTTTGAGGGGTCCATAGTGTCTTCTTTATTCTTATTTAGCATTTTTCCTTTGCTTTTTTGGCATTATGTATTTTTTCTTTTTTTGTCTGTTTGCTTTTCTCTTTAATTTGTGTCTTTGTGCTTGTGGTGAGGTTTCCCTCTGCTATGAGCTGCTATGTGTCTGTGTGTTGCAAGTGGAAGCACATAGCCCCACCTCTTGGAGCTCACTTCTCAATCATGGTGAGGGCGGGTATGAGCTCTGCTGCACTGAGCTCCACCTACTGGTTCCCAGCTCACTTCTCACTGTTAGATGGAATGAGCTTGAGTTTTTGATACTCAGGACTTCTCATTGTTGTACAACTTGTGTAGTGGGGATGAAATTATTCTGAAGTGTTGCGGTCCTCATGCCGAGGTGGGGAGTATGGTGAGGGTGTGCCCTTGTGGCAAAGGTGGTAGCCTCCTGCTTATGTTTGAAAATGTAAACAAACAATATGGCTTCTCCCAAGTCCTTGGGCCCCTGTACCTGCGTGAGAGACCTGGAGGAGGCTCCTGGCTCCTGGCTCCGGATTGGCACAGCTTTGGCCATTGTGGCCATCTGGGGAGTGAACCATCAGATGAAAGACCTCTCTCTCTACCTCTGCCTCTCTGTTACTCTGCCTTTCAAATAAATAAATAAATCTTTAAAAAAATTTTCAGAAGTGTAGTATGGGTAATAGAGCTGTAGTCTTAAATGAGATTGTTCAGGAGGCATGTGTGAGGTAGGGGGACAAGATAAAGGTGGTGCACTAACTTTAACATTTACTTGTTTATTTCTAAAGATTTATTTATTTATTTGAAAGGCAGAGTTAGGGAGGGAGAGACAGAGAGTTCTTCCATCTGCTTGTTCACTCACCAAATGGCCACAACAGCCAGAGCTGGGCCAGGCCAGAGCCATGAGCTTAATTTGTGTCTCCCACATATGTGGCAGAGACCCAAGCACTTGGGCCATTTTTTGCTACTTTCCCAGGTGCATTAGCGGGGAGCTGGAACAGTAGTAGAGGAGCCTGGACTCAAACCGGTATCATTTGGGATGCTGGCATTGCAGGTAGCAGCTTAACCTACTGTGCAGCAATGCTGGTCCCTGACATTAACATTTAAAAAGGTAAGACAATTATGCTTAGTGAAATAAGCCAGTTCCAAGAAGACAATATATGTTTTTTATGATATATGGTAGATAACTTAGAAAACAAAAAAGAAGTATAAGAATGCATCTGACATCTTATGATTTGATTATTGTTTTTAGCTCTTGGCTATACTCCTGTGGAACAGTGGTCTTTCTAATTTTTACTTGTTAAACATTATGGTTGATGGTGCATTAAGCCTATGATTATAAAGTCAATTGAAATTATGTGATTGCAAATATTAAAGGAAAAAAGGAGAGAGGGGGGTTTGAAGGAGGGAGGAAAGTATGGTTATCTTCTTAGAATTATACCTAAGAAATACATGAAATCTTTTTGTATTGATAAATATGTTTTTTAAAAAGGATGAAATTGCAAGAAGTCTCTGGGAGGACTGCTACAGAGATAAAAGAGAAATCAGGGGAGACCATGACACAAGCACTATAAAGAAATCAAGTAAGATGATTAGAAAAAAAAAGAAGTAATTAGTGATCTTACAGAGAGCAGTTTCCATAGTGAGATGAAGCACCGAACCAGCTTATGGTGGATCAAGCTGTGGATAGAAAGTAAACAGGTGAGTGAGGTGAGGCTTTGCTTAGAAAGGGATATAGGGTGAGGTGAAAGCAAAGGTGAGAAAGTTTACAGGTAGAGAGAATGGAGCAGGTTTATATAATGAGGGGCAAAAGACAGTTTTAAAGGATATGAAAAGAAAAGGAAAGTAGGAGCAATTGAGAATTGAGGAAGGCAGATCTAGGACATATTAAGAAGGAGCGAGAGGCAGGAAAGCATTAGGAGATCAGGTAGGATAATTCCAGGGAGGTTATAGCTCCTGACAATGACCATATTGAAATCATGAATGGATCAGAATTACCTGGCAAATTTGCCATACCAAATACTTTTGCTAGGTTACATCCAAAATAACCTTCTGTCTTCAGTCTATTTAGTTGCACAAAAGCTATATCAAAAACAACGTAACTTGGTAATAGACATGGTGATATTTTGACATACTTGATCAACTTAATCAAAAAAAGATTACAAATAATTTGAGTGTGGAATCAGACATTTAAAATGTAAAAGGGGTTTCCAATTCTAATAATGGTAGAGTTAGCAGTATCACATAACAATGGTGTATTCTCTTTGAAGACACTGAAACTAACTGAAGGCAGAAAGAATTTTTATTGTATTTTAATTTTTAAAGCAATTTTAAAAGATTTAATTTATTTATTTAAGAAGTAGAGTTACAGACTGAGAAGGAGAGATAGAGAGAGGTCTTCCTTCCACTGGTTCACTCCCCAAGTGGCCAGAGTAGCCACAACTGGGCCAATCTGAAGCCAGGAGCCAGAAGCTTCTTCTGGGTCTCCCAGAAGGGTACAGGGGCCCAAGCACTTGGGCAATCTTCTGCTGCTTTCCCAGGCCATTGGCAGAGAGCTGGATTGAAAGAAGAGCAGCTAGAACATGAACTGGTGCTCATATGGGATGCCGGTGCCACAAGCAGAGGTTTAGCCTGCTATGCTATAACCCTAGTTCCTAGAATTAAAAAAAAATTATCTACCCTTTCTTAACATCTTAGTTTAAAAAAATTTAATTATTTTTAATAGATTCAATATAGTTTGTAGATACAATTCTAAGAATATAATATTCCCTTTCTCTCATTCAATAGCATGTTGTTTAATTTCCAAGTAGTTATGAGAGTTCCATTCTTCTTCTTGTTGATTACTAGTTTTATTTCTTTATGATCTAAGAAAATATGTGGTATGATTTCTATTTTAAAATTTGCTGAGATTCGATTTATGGCCTAGCATATGGTCAATTCTCGAGAATGTTCCATGTGTTGATGGAAAGAATGCGTATTTGATAGTTGTTGGGTGAAATGTCCTGTAAATGACTATTAGTTTAATTTGCTGAATAGTATATTTCAACTCTCATCTACCTTTATTGATTCTCTGTCTGGATGATCTATCCATTGATAAGAGTGGGGTATTTAAGTCAACCACTATTACTGTATTGGAGTCTGTCTCTCTGTTTAGGACTAGTAGTATTTGCTGGTGGTCTTGTGTTGGTGTATATATACATTTATGATTGTTATGTCTTCTTGCAGAATTGAACCTTTTATCAAAATACAATTCCTTTTTTTATCTCTTTTTACCATTTTTTAAATTTAAAGTCTGTTCTATCTGATATTAGTATAGTTCTTCCTGCTCATTTTTATTTTCATTTGCCTGGTATATCCTTTTCTAGTCTTTCTTTTTTTAAAGATTTATTTATTTATTTATTTGACAGGTAGAGTTACAGACAGTGAGAGAGAGAGAGACAGAGAGAAAGGTCTTCCTTCCATTGGTTCACCCCCAAATGGCTGCCACGGCCGGCGCTGCGCTGATCCAAAGCCAGGAGTCAGGCACCTCCTCCTGGTTTCCCACACCGGTGCAGGTGCCCAAGCACTTGGGCTATCCTCCACTGCCCTCCTGGGCCACAGCAGAGAGCTGGACTGGAAGAGGAGCAACCGGGACTAGAACCCGGTGCCCATAAGGGTTGCCAGCACTGCAGGTGGAGGATTAGCCAAGTGAGCCACGGCGCCAGGCCCCCAGCCTTTCACTTTCAGTCTGTGTGTATATTTGTTTATGAAGTGAATTTCTTGGAGGCAGCATGTAGTGGGGTCTTGTTCTTCATTTTTTTAATCTATTCAGCATACCTAATTTTTTTTGGCTGGAGAATTTATTCCATTTATATTCAAGGTTAGTATTGATAAGGACTAAGACCTTTCATTTATTTTTTATTGGATACTGATTATACATGTTCTGTTTGTGAATTCGGTTGTGAGATGTGTTTTCATAATGTTTAATTCTAATGCAGGACACCATTCAGAATGTCTTGGAAGGCTGGTCTGGTAGTGGTGAATTCTCTGTTTTTACTTATCTGAAAGATACCTTATTTCTCTTTCACTTTTAAAGGATAGCTTTGCTGGATGTAATATTCTTGACTGGAAGTTTTTCCCTTTATGATCTTGACTATATCATCCCACCTGTAGGGTTTCTATTGAGAAGTCTGATGTTAATCTAATTGTTTTGGCTGGCGCTGCTGCTCAATAGGCTAATCCTCCACCTGCGGCAACGGCACCCTGGGTTCTAGTCCAGGTCGGGGCGCCGGATTCCGTCCCGGTTGCTCCTCTTCCAGGCCAGCTTTCTGCTGTGGCCTGGGAGTGCAGTGGAGGATGGCCCAAGTCCTTGGGCCCTGCACCCACATGGGAGACAAGGGGAAGCACCTGGCTCCTGGCTTCACAGCGCGCTGGGCGCAGCAGCCATTGTGGGGTGAACCAACGGAAAAGGAAGACCTTTCTCTCTGTCTCTCTCTCACTGTCCACTCTGCCTGTCCAAAAAAAAGATCTAATTGTTTTCACTTTATATGTAACTTGAAACTTTATTATTTTTAGTATTCTCTCCTTGTCCTTAATTTTGGTAACAATTTGACTACTGTGTACCTTGGAGAAGATCTTTTTTGGTCGAGTCTGCTTGGGGTTCTTTGATCTTCTTGTGTCTGACTATCGAAGTCTCTTTCAAGATTTGGGCATTTTCAACTATTCTTTCATTTAGCAGGTTCTCAATGCCTTTTTTCCTTTCTTCTCCTTCAGGAATACCGATAATACAAATATTTGCTTGTTTAAGGGTTTCCCGTAGTTTGCATAGACTTTCTTCATTCTTTTAAATTATTTTTTCTTTATTTTTGATTGGCTTATTTCAAAAGTCTTATCCTCAAAGTCAGAAATTCTTTCACCCACTTGGTCTTTTCTGCTCTTAAAGCTCTCAATCACATTTTCATTTCACAAACTGAAGATTTCATCTCTAAATTTTCCATTTGGTTCTTCTTAGTGAGTTCTAGCTGCTTAGTAATTTTTTCGTTCATGTCACTCATTGATTTCCTCATTTCTTTAATCTATCTGTATCCTTTTGCATTTCATTGAGTTTCTATACAGTCATTATTTTGAATTCTATGTTTGTCATTTCATAGATTTTCTTCAGATCAGGGTTCTTTTGGAGGCATCATGCTACCTTGATTATTCACGTTTCCTGTGTCCGTACATGGTATCTGTGCATCTGGTGTAATCATCCCTTCTTACTAATGGAGTAGGTTTTATTGGAAAAGAGTTTGGTTTAGCTCCTTTTGCTTTGGTTCTGGGTGAGCCTAGGAGTATAGTAGCTGAATGATTTATTTTGTCTTAGTCAATTTCAGGTTTGTCTATCAGTGACATAGTGGTCTAGGTGTGGCTTTGAGATGAATATGTGTTTCCTAGGGTGTGTATCTTTGGTCCACAGAGAGTTCTTTGTCAGCTGTTGATTACGATAGCTAGGGCCTTATTTTTGGTGCCAAGGGAGACCAAGTTGGCTGTCCCTTTGTCCAACTGGCAAGCCTTAGTTATGGCTTGTGGGACCAATTGCTGTGGCTCTAAAACTGTGTGAAGCTAGGAGAGTTTAATTGGTGTTTTAAGAGCAACAGCACTAATCCTGGGATTAGGGAATGTGACCCTAATCCTGCTCCAGTCCTATGGGGTGACTTTAATGTATACAGGAGATTTGTCTCTGGAGAGTATGAGTCCAGAGAGGTGGAATAAAGGTAGGTTCTTCCCTAGTTTTACTGGGTAGATTACAATCGCATTGAGAAATTTAGAACTATTATAGTCCTGGTGTTTCAGGGTATAATGGGGTAATTACTCATTTCTCCTAGGGTGGGAGTGGATTTTTTTTATGGGCTGCTTCTGGTGTTATCCCCCAGAAGGTAAGCTGAATCCCCTGAGAACACATAGAGTGTTTGAGCATAGCTGAGGCTAATGCCCCAAAACTTCCACAATTTTTTTTCAAGGATTTATTTATTTCACTTGAAAGTCAGATTTACAGAGAGAGAAGGAGAGGTGGAAGACAGAGAGAGAGAGAGAGAGAGAGAGAGAGAGAGGGCTTCCATCCGCTGGTTCTCTCTCCCATTGGCCGCAATGGCCAGAGCTACATTGATCCGAAGCCAGGAGCCAGGAGCTTCTTCTGGGTCTCCCATGCAGGTGCAGGAGCCCAAGGACTTGGGCCATCTTCTACTGCTTTCCCAGGCCAGAGCAGAGAGCTGGATTGGAAGTGGAGCAGCCAGGACTCGAACCAGAGCCCATATGGGATGCTGGCACTGCAGGCGGCAGCTTTACACACTATGCCACAGCAGCTGGTCCCCAAAAACTTGCACAATTACAGTATATAAGTGATTATCCTTTGCCTTCCACATTGTTCTGATTCTGATGTTGGTAGGAGTAGAACAGAGGTATGGTGCATGACTTTTTTCTGCCAAGTATGGTGCTCTGGGGGAGTCGGGGAGGAGAGGGAAGCAATGCAGCTTCCCGGCTCCAAGCCTGGCAATTGCTCAGACCCGTCAGCTCCCAAGGCTGAAGTAAAAGTCCGTGGGTGACTATGGAATTCCCTCTCAGCTAAAACTACAAGCGGTGGGGTGCATGGCAATTTCTTCCGACCTTGGCATGGTATGATGGTAGCTGGCAGCTGGCGATTGTCTGTGCTGCATGGATAGCTGTGGTGGTGTCTGTCTTCTCTCCTCTTGTTCACTGCTTTCTCACTTTGTTGAAAACTTTGGTCAGTCAGAGCCCTGGAAGCATGGTCCCTCCTTTGTTCTTTTCTTATCCTAGAGCAGCCGAAGTTAGCATGGCTATGCTCTATTCAGTCATGGTAAATTATAGCCCCAGTTTCCTGAAATTCCACACCACTTTAGTCCTGGCTAAGTGCAGAGATTTCTTTTCTACCATATTTCTTATTTTTTATTTTTATTTTATTTTTTAACAGGCAGAGTGGACAGTGAGAGAAAGAGACAGAGAGAAAGGTCTTTCTTTGCCATTGGTTCACCCTCCAATGGCCGCCGTGGCCGGTGCATCGTGGCCGGTGCATCGTGGCCGGCGCACCGCGCTGATTCGATGGCAGGAGCCAGGTACTTCTCCTGGTCTCCCATGGGGTGCAGGGCCCAAGTACTTGGGCCATCCTCCACTGCACTCCCTGGCCACAGCAGAGAGCTGGCCTGGAAGAGGGGCAACCGGGACAGAATCCGGCGCCCTGACTGGGACTAGAACCCAGTGTGCTGGCGCCGCAAGGCTGAGGATTAGCCTAGTGAGCCGCGGCGCTGGCCTTCTACCATATTTCCAACACTCAGTCAAGTCCCATTGATGTTGGAACATAAGAAAATCCTTCAGAATTGTGAGGTAGAAACCCTGTGCATGTGCACAGAGCACCCCTGGCCACCATGCAGGTGGAAATAAAAGGAAATCTGACTCTTTAACAAAGGAAGCTACAATTTTCCTCTTAGGTCGCTCTGTGTTGTGTGGATAGAATGAAAGCTGAGGGCCGGTATTGCAGTGCAGCAGGTTAAGCTCTGTGATGCTGGAGTCTCATATGGGTGCCAGGTCAAGATCTGGCTGGTCCACTTCTGATCCAGCCCTCTGCTAATAGGACTGGGAAAGCAATGAAAGATGGCCCAAGTCCTTGGGCTCCTGCATCCCCATGGGAGACCCAGAAGAAGGGCCTGGCCCAGTCCTGGCCATTGCAGTTAATAGGGGATGAACCAGTAGATGGAAGATCGCTATATCTGTCCGTCTGTCTCTCTCCGTTCTTTCCTCCCTCTCCTCCTCTCTCTGTAACTCTGCCTTTCAAATAAATAAAAAGTGAATCTTAAAAAAAAAAAAAAAAAAGAACGTGGCCGGCGCCGCGGCTCAATAGGCTAATCCTCCGCCTGCGGCACCGGCACATCGGGTTCTAGTCTTGGTCGGGGCACCGGATTCTGTCCCGGTTGCCCCTCTTCCAGGCCAGCTCTCTGCTGTGGCCAGGGAGTGCAGTGGAGGATGGCCTAAGTGCTTGGGCCCTGCACCCTATGGGAGACCAGGGGAAGCACCTGGCTTCTGGCTTCAGATCAGCGCGGTGCGCCGGCTGCAGTGCGCCAGCCGCAGCGGCTATTGGAGGGTGAACCAACGGCAAAAGGAAGACCTTTCTCTCTGTCTCTTTGTCTCACTGTCCACTCTGCCTGTCAAAAAAAAAAAATGTAAGCTGAAAGCTGTTTTCATGTCCTAGAATGATGTCACAGACATTATGTCTAGAAATTGAGAAGGGAAACACAGGAAAGGAAAAAGCCACGGGGTTGGTGGGTTTCCCTTCAAGCCCTTGACTGACCCCCAACCTATGTATGCTTGAGTGAGGCTCCAAAGGGCCCAAAAGGAAGACAGCAGATAGAAGGCTGAAAGAGCAGAACAGTGACTCCAGCTACTGTCCACTCCACTGCGGGAGAAACAAAATCAGAGATCCATGGGAGGGGACTAATAGTAGACTGGGTGGAACAGAAGGAAGAATTGTTGAGCCTACAGGTGGATCAACAGAATCCATTCAAAGTGAAACACAAGAGAAAAAACAAACAACCAGAATAACTCATAGGACGATCTAGGTAGAAAAGGAATATCAGAAAATATGCAAAACAAATTGTTTGAAGCCAAACAATTTACAAATTGATTAAAATAAGCAGCATCCTCCAATTCTAGAAAGTCAGTGAACTCCAAGCAGGACAACAACAAAGACTATCATCGAGGCACATCACAGCCACAGGTGAGTGTATTTCCACCCTCTCATGATGCTCAGAATCTTGTTCAAAGCAGGTATTGTGAGGACAGGTACTAAAGCTTACATATTCAATGACCTGGTACAGCGGGCTTCTGTCTGGACTACTAGATTACTATTAAAATAGATTCGTTATTGAGGTGTCTGAATATCACTTGGTGCAAGGTTAGTATTTTTCCAAGTAATGTTTTTATTCAGTTTGTATAATGTTCTGAATTTCATAGAAAGTTCTGGGCTCCCCTTTTACATTCTTGTTCCCTATCTTTGTCAGCCCCATTTCCTGAAGTATTAAACAAATTGTTTTAATTAAAGTAATGTTTAGATTTTGAATTTGGCCCTAACACAATAATTGCCATCATGTTATTTAAAAACCTAATTCATTTCAAAGTTCTTTCATTCCATTTCTCAGATCTTGGTATTGAAATGGAATTTTTGGGACTACTTTTTTGATAAGCCTCTTTTTTAGAATATTAATTAGCCATTATAAATTTATACACTAAAAACATTGAGTGATGTATTTGAATAGTATTGGCAGTAGTAATAGTAATAGTATTCAATTTAGAAAATTATACTCTACATCAGAGTAATAGGAAAGAAATTATTCAGCTTGTAAAAGGGTACATAGCAAATTTTCCGTAGAAGCTTCTGGTGACTTGTAGATTTTTTTTTTCAACTTTGAAAACTACAGTTAAAGTTGTTTCTGAGATTATATTAAGTATAAATGCCTTAAAAATTCAGAGGTATTGTCACTTCAGAGGAAGACAAGTCAATCATTTTGAATTTTTCAGTATACTTTAGTGAGGAAATAAAAGGGGAAAGAATTCATTAGCAATAACTAAATTTCTTACTCCTTTGTAATACTGATTGTGACTTTCTGATGTGAATCTTCACTGTAGTTATTCACTTTTACATTTTATGTAGTCAATCCAAGTTAAGCTAATTTCTGTAAGTGGAATGCAGTAAAGATCCAACATCATTCTTCTGTCTCAGAATCATATGTTGAAAAGACTATTCTTTCATTAAGTGATTTTGGTACTCTTGTGGAAAATTAGTTGACCATTGATAAATGGATATATTTCTGCACTCTCAGTTATTTTTAATTAATCTACAGGTTTATCCTTAAGCCAATATCACAGTGTCTCGATTACCTTTATTGTAAGTTTTGAAGGTGTGTGAGTCTTCCCATATCGTTTTTATTTTTCATTTTTTTTTCACTACTCAGGGTTCCATGCAATTCCATAATTTTAGAATAAACTTGTCAGTTTTCACAAAGGAGTCAGCTGGGATTCTGACCAATGTTGTGCTGATTCTGTGGATCAATTTGGGGAGTACTACCATGTTAACAACATTAAGTTTTCCAATACACAAACATGGTATATTTTTCCATTAGTTTAATCTTCTTTAATGTCTTTTAATGATATATAGTTTTTAGAGTATATACTTAGCAATTTTTTGTTAAATTGATTCCTTCCTCAGTATTCTTTTAAGTGCTATTATAAATGGAATAATTTTCTTAGTTTGATTTTTGGTTTATTTACTGTAAGTGTATGGAAGTACAATTGATTTTGTGATTAGACTGGGTCCACCTGGATAATCTAATATAATCTCTCCCTCTGTATGTTCTTATATTGATCAGATCTGAAAAATGCTTCTTGCTATGTAAGGTAACATATTTACAGGTTGTAGAGAAAAGGATATGGACCTCTTTCGGGGTCTCTATTCTGTTCATTATAGGCTATCTCACTGTGATAATCAACTTCTCCCAGAAATTTTTCTCACAGGAGATAGAGGGAGATGTCTTTCAACAGATAAAACAAGAGGAAAGAGGACATACTGCTTAGATCATGGATGTGTGATGATCCGAGGCTCACAGGGACCTATCTCTGTATTACCCCAAGGAGCAAAAAAAATGGTTCAGTGTTAGCCAATCCAGTGTTTGTGGTGATTTCATAGATCATGATTACTGCAAAAAATGATAATTGACTATATATAATGTGAAATTTTCTATGCATATAAAATACATATAAATACAACATAATGACCATATAGAACATCAACAAGAGAAACTTCAGCTGACATTGGGTGAAGAGTTCCTATGGTCAGGAACTGTTTTACCTCTTTTGTTACCTCTTTTACATTGTTATTTTTCCTACTACACGGCTGAGGAATCTGAGACCTAGAATCTTATGTAAATACCTGAAAAGTCTGATTCCAGCACCCTCTACCCTTAACAAATGGTCCCGCCTCTTCAAAAGCAATCTCTTGATTTAATCATCGGAGTGACCAAATAAGCAATCAGTGTCAGGGGCTGTGGCAGGATCTTGGGATGCAGCCAGATACCTGATGGTCCTGGTCTTTGTGGAACAAACACTAATGAGGATACCAGTAAGGAAATGCCTATTTGAAGTAATGGGTTCATAAAGGGAAAAGTGTGTGATGCAAATTCATAGCAAGGGCACCAATCAAAAACCTAAGGATGTCAGGAAATGTACCCTAGATAAAGTAACATCTAAGTGAACCTCTTTAGGGTATGTGTAGGCTTGCCAGTTAAATGGATGAGGAGGTGAGTTTCAGGCAGAAAAAAGTCATATGCAAAGGCTTAAGGGCAGCCCAAATAAGTCTAGTTCAAAGGAGTAGCAGAAATCCCTCTCTCTTATATGTGTGTTTATGCAGGAAATATTAAAAGGTAGTCAGGACACAGATTGCAAAAGTCTTTGTAAATCATGGTGGGAATTTCGGAGTTTCTATAAGAGCAATTAGGAGCTTACAGTAGATCTTGCACAGGGAAGAGGTACATATTAGTGTTTATAGCATTGTTCTTTGTCTTCTGATGGCTCTTGCAGTTTTTTTTTTATAAAAATGAAAGACTATAATTTCCATGCTTTTGGTGTATTAAGCATGAATGTTTTCATGGATTATGTCTCTGAAAAGAACTTCCCGGATTAAGTGGCATTTAACTGGCATTTCCCTTTCCTTTAGAAAACACACAGATTGACATTTAAGGGCTGTGTAGTTAGCAGGACACATCTTCCTGACTGTCGGCTCGTTTTTATCCCCCACTGGTTGGTTTTTGCACGTGCCAAAATTCAGTTATATTTGTTCACAAGCTTCTATTTTTGCCAATTCTATGTGTTTTTAATGAATGGATGGAATATAAGTTTGAAAGAAGTATATTCTTCCTGTGTAAACCAAGTATAACACTAAACATGTTGGAAAATTGTAAAAGTTTGGGAAAAAAATTGAACATAGAAGAACTTGATGCTCAAATTGCTTGTCAATGGTCTTTAAGAATTCCTCCCATTTAAGCTAAAACTGATAATCATAGGGGTGAATTATGATGGTTGTTTATAACTTCAAACCCTAAGATGTGGTTAAATGTACAAAGAAAAATTCTTGTACTTCAATCAAAAGACTGGTACATGAATATATATTTATTTATTTTAAGGTCAAATAAGCAGTTTATTTTTTTTAATTTTATTTGTTATACAAGTTTCATGTATTTCAGATATACAGATTTAGGAATATAGTGATCTAATAAGCAGTTTAACACATCCTTAGGATATATTGATTTTTACATCTTTTGCCCAACTTCTTTGATTCAACATCAGCCTTGACTGTATCAGGTAACATGGCTTTTGCATACTGCACATAAAATAAACTTAATGAGTAACAGAGCATTTAAAAACCACTTAAATATCCATGATTGACAAAACTCTCTTTGAAGAGTCCACAGTATTGAAAAATTTGGGGCTCACTTTCTACTTGGGCCACCATTCAGTGGTTTTTTGTCTGGTAAAGGTTCTATTTCTAATACATTAAAGATGATTTGGCCACCAAAAGGCAAGACACAGGTATCCTGGCAGCATTCCCTTCCTTCTGATCCACCAGTCAGATTTTTGGAGCCATTTCCATTTTCTTCTTTCTTCTCCCCAGGAGCAGGGGTAACTTGGAAGAGAATGCAACAAAACAGCATGATGAGATTAATGAACGCTCACTGCACCCAGCCCTCTCCCCACAGCGGCTCCTGCTCCCAAACAAGGCAAACCAATGACAGAACACAATAGTGTTCCGTGTGAGAGGCATCACTTTGGCATCTATTTTCTAAGTAATATATGTGTGTATTTTTATTAAAAAATGACTATAAATTCAATACAAGCTTGTGGTAGAAGTTCCAAACAGTATAGTACAGTAAAGTCATATAGCACCAGATCGTATCAGTGGGGCCTTGAGCAAGACACAGAGCCTCCCTCATCTTCATTGGTTCCATTCACTAAATAGAATAATGAGAGCTAATTTGTAAAACTGCTTTGAGGATGTGAGATAATGTATGTAAAATGCCTATTATTATTATACTTTATGGTAAGATAGGCACTATTTTCACACCCATGATCAAAGAATAATTTTCTTTCTTTTAAAATATTTACTTATTTATTTGAAAGGTAGAGTTACACAGAGAGAGTGAGAGAGATCTTCCATCCATCAGTTTATTCTCCACTTGACCACAATGGACAGGGCTGGGCCAGGAGCCAAGGAGCTTCATCCAGGTCTCCCTTGTGGGTGGCAGGGGCACAAACACTTGGGGCATCTTCACTGTTTTCCCAGGTGCATTAGCTGGATAGGAAGTAGAGCAGCTGGGACTCAAACCGTTGCCCATACGGGATGCCAGCACTACAAGCAGTGGCTTAACCAGCTGCGCCACAGTGCTGGCCCCAGAATAACTTTCTACCACTGAGAAGCTTGTTGTTTTCCAGCAAGTTGAAAATATTGAGAGGGATATATGTAAGAATGGCAGGGTTAAAAAAAAAAGGACTGCATGCCTGGGGTGTAGGGCCCAGGATCTGTGGATTCAGATTCCAACAGGTCAGAGAATAACTTGTAACCATTTGTGTGTTTCTATCTCCTTTACTCACAATGGCAGTGAGACATGGACAAGGAGCAGCCACTAACCCCCCAAGGGCAGTGGGGCCTTTGTGTCCCGGCAGTGGTTGGACACACACACACCCAGGGACATTTAACATGCAGCCACAGGTAGCCACCTACAGCGACACATCCAAGGCTGCTGCATCTAGCCATGCTCCTGGGTTTGTAGAAAAAAAGTGGACCAGAGTCAAACAGACTCCTGGGCACCTAGCCAAGCAGGTAGACCTGTCAGTTACCATGACACCAGTTACCATAGAGATACTGAGATACTGGAGCACAGAGATGAAAGAGCAAGGGTGAAAGGTGTGGGAACTTGATAACTTCACCTTCCCAAGTTCATCTCCTCAACTGTCCACTCAATCAACTGAATCAACTACGATGGTAAATGGTCATTTACAGATGAGATTTACGTTATACAGTGGCACTAGGAGACTACAACTGACCGAGCAGGGGCCCATTGCTCTAGACCCACCCAGCAATCCATCACCAGTTGATGTGGACAGTGTCATAGGTGGCTACCCAAGATCTCAGTCTGGCAACTTGTGTTTCATACCAGACAAGCTTACCCTGTCCCCCATCCCACAGCCTTGACTAAGCATTTGTGTTGATTCTAGCCTCAAATAGCCAATAGCCTCGAAAAAGCTAATATCTCACTTTCTCTTCTCCTTTTCAAGTCTCACAGGCCTTTGAAGTCTCACGGGTTTTTGCAAATGTCTCTGAACTGAGGCACCTAAATACTTTGTGTCTCATCTACCACCTTCTAATCCATCTTCCACGCTGATATCAAAGTGGTCCTCTTAAAATGCACAATGGGTACTGGATCTCTCAATTTTTTCATCATTGTCCACTGTGTATGTTTCCATTTTCTTGTACAGCAAGCTTATTACAAGAGTTAATATGTGCCGGCACCGCGGCTCAATAGGCTAATCCTCCACCTTGCGGCGCCAGCACACCGGGTTCCAGTCCCGGTCGGGGCGCCGGATTCTGTCCCAGTTGCCCCTCTTCCAGGCCAGCTCTCTGCTGTGGCCAGGGAGTGCAGTGGAGGATGGCCCAAGTGCTTGGGCCCTACACCCCATGGGAGACCAGGAGAAGCACCTGGCTCCTGCCATCGGATCAGCGCGGTGCACCGGCCGCAGCGGCCATTGGAGGGTGAACCATTGGCAAAGGAATACCTTTCTCTCTGTCTCTCTCTCTCACTGTCCACTCTGCCTGTCAGAAAAAAAAAAAAAAAGAGTTAATATGTATAAAGAGCTCAGAGTCCCTGATACACAGCAGGTACTACAGAAATGCTCTTATTACTATTATTTTAAAAATTTATTTCTTTATTTGAAAGAGTTACACAGAGAGAGAAGGAGAGGCAGAGAGAGGTCTTCCATCTGCTGGTTCATTCCCCAATTGGCCACAATGGCTAGACCTGTGCCGATCTGAAGCCAGGAGCCTGGTGCTTCCTCCAGGTTTTCCCCTGAGCGTGCAGGGGCCCAAGGACTTGGGTCATCTTCTACTGCTTTCTAGAGCCATAGCAGAGAGCTGGATTGGAAGTGGAGCAGCCAGAACTTGAACTGGACCCATAGGGGATGCTGGCACTGCATGTGGCAGCCTTTCTTGCTATGCCACAGAGCCATCCCCATGTTATTGTTTTTAATGACCTGGTCTCCACTTCATTTAACACAGTCCCTCCTCTGCCCACAATGTTCTAAGCTCACGGTGCTACTGTTAAGGCAGCTAGGTAGATATTAGCCTGTGTATATAAGAGGGACTGAAGAAAATGAGAAGTTTTAAAGAAAATAAACTTATGTGCAATGGAATGAGGTAGCAAATCCTGAAAGTAGAACCCCGCCTCTTGTCTGACTCCCCTAGCCCAAGGTGTCCTTGCCTGTCCTGTATCAAAAAAAGAATTCACTGGAGCCAGTGCTGTGGCTCAGTAGGTTAAAGCCATGGCCTGCAGTGCCGGCATCCCAGATGTGCACTGGTTTGATTCTTGGGTGCTCCACTTCCAATCCATCTCCCTGCTAATGTGCATGGGAAAGCAGCAGAGGATGGCCAAGTCCTTGGGCCTCTGCACCCACATGGTGGGAGCTTCTGGCTTTGCCCTGGCCCAGACTGGGGTTGTTGGGGCCATCAAGGGAGTGAACCAGCAGATGGAAGCTCACTTGCTCTGTCTCTGTAATTCTGCCTTTCAAGTAAATAAACAAATCTTTAAAAAAAAAAAAGAAAGAAAAAGGAAATTCAATGAATTTCCTTTCTGGGCTGAAGGACTCATTTGCTCCTCCAATCGATAAGAACGCTGATGGCCAGTATTGTCCAGAGGGGTTTATTTAGGAGAATTCCATATCCAGAAGTCCTCCACTCAGATTTTCCCAAAAGAGGGAGGCAGAGAGAGGAAACGGGGAGCCATACTCATGTCCATAAATACGCCAGTCTGAATGCAGACTGGGCTCTCAGGACCTTATTAAGTTGCCCGCCGGGCTGTCAGGTGTAGGGATTTTTTGTCTCTTCACCTTTTCCAGGGAAGGCTAAAATTAGCTTTCTGTCTGCTTGTTCGTGGGCCACATTCTTCGGTGTGCACAGAACATGGTCTCTGGGTTTTACATGTGCAGGTCAGCGTGTGTGCGCAGGCGCCCACCTACACACCACTCCCTGCACTTTTTAGAGGGTTGGTTGCCTTCTATGTGTGGAATGGTCACTCTTTTTTAATCCCATCTTTCCCAGTGTTTCCCAACTCTATTTCTACATGAATTTCCCCCAATTCTGTGCAACCATGGGACACTCTACTGCTTCTCCAGTTGCAAGCACTTGCCTGGATTAACATTTGTTTATATGCACCCTCTGCCCAGGTGGTGAGCTTTTAGCAAGCAAGTATTGTACCTCACTTGTTCCACGAACCTAAATGCCCGTGTATAGAAGGCTCCTAGTATTTAGCAAAATCTCTTTTGAACAAATGCGAAGTGTAGCCCAGCTACACTTAGACAAAATGCAATTAATATTTTAAGATATAGAAGGAGATTCCCACTCAGGCAGAGTCAAAAACCGGAGAGCCATAGTTGAACTTCTAGGTAAGCAATGATGGCTGGGATGCAGCAGAGCTTATCCGGTTAGGAGACCCTGGCTTTTTGACCCGTTGCTGCCACATTAAGCGTTGCGATGAGCATAATCAACGTGTCCCACCTGGGGGTCTGCTGGGGGGGGGGGCGGGAATTTTTTTCCACTTTCTGCCCATTTTCCCGCTGCTTTAGTAGCAGTGGGGAGGGGGGCCGGTCTGAAGGTTCCCCAGTCCCCCAGAACGGCTCTGCTTTCTTGTTCGGCCGGCCTCGGAGGCCTTCCCGAATCGCAGCGCCCCGACATCCCCGCGCTCTCCAGCCAGCCCCGCGGCGGCGGGCGGACGGCGCGGGGCTGCGGGTGCCCGGCTCGCCCCGCCCCAGCCCGCGCGTCACGTGCGCGAGGAGGCGAAGTCGCCGCGGCCGCTGCCTCCGCCCCCGCCGCCTGCGCGGCCTCCTCTTCGGCGTGAGGCTGTGCGTGCAGACGGCGCGAGGGGGAGCGAGCGAGCGGGCGCCGCCGGGAGCCCGCAACCCTGGCGCCCGCCGCAGCTCGGAGCCCCGCAATATGCCGCCGCGGCCCTCTGGCTCTCGGCCATGGCGAGGCTCTGCCGGCGCGTCCCTTGCACCCTGCTCCTCGGCCTGGCCGCGGTGCTGCTGAAGGCGCGGCTGGTCCCCGCGGCCGCCAGAGCCGAGCTCAGCCGCTCCGACCTCAGTCTAATCCAGCAGCAGCAGCAGCAGCAGCAGCAAAGGCAGCGGGAGGAGGCTGAGGAGGAGAGGCCAGGGGTGCCCGGGGCAGCCTCTACCTTGACTGTTCCAGGTAGGTCCCGGCAGCCCGGCCCTGCCTTTCCATCTCGGCCATCGATGTCATCCTTCGCTCTGGCTTCCTCAGCCAGGTTGCTTCCCCGCGTCAGTTCCTTCGCATCCTCATCCCTCTGTCTGCCCTGCCTGCCTGCCGGGTGTTGGGTCGTTGGGTCGTTGGCTCTGGGATCGGGAATCTGCCCTCCGGGTAATGAGCTTTCTGGGAAGCGCCGGCGGTGCCGTGGGTTGGAGAGGGGTCGAAGGGGTGGGGGAGGGCGACTGCCTCGGTTGATCTTTCTCTTCTCCCTTCCTTCCTGATTGCTTCCCTTTGCCCTGGGAATGAAAACACACACACACACACACACACACACACCCACACACCCCCTCACACCCTCAAATCCTCTTAGCATTTCTGTATTTTTGTTCTTAATCCTTCTCATTCCTAGACACGGAGGAATCTTGACATAGACACCCACACACCCCATTTCAACGTTTCTCCCCGCCCACTATATTTAAATTTAGACCTGGAGAAAGAGATCTTGGTATTACAAAACCTAAGCCCACCTAACAGAAAGCCAGGAAGGGTTAAGGCAATTTGCAACCTCCCTCTCCTCCCCACCAAATAAAAGACAAAACACAAAAATGCCTTCGACACAATAAGATGGAATGAGACAAAATGAAGCCAGAGTTTGTAATTGGAGGGAAGGGAAAGGGAGCGGCGAGGGACAGTTGAGTGGAGTCTGGAGTGAAGGTGGTACAGCAGGGTCTGCCCCCAGAGAGGGAGAGCACCCTGCTTGTTCAAGAACTTAGCAGAGCTCGACACTGCAGAACACACCTGTGTTATATGTGGCTAATCAATCCCCCCGTTTCTGCGTATTGGGCGCCCCAGCCCCACCAAAGCTTCCCTGGTAATCAAAAAGCTGGATAAGCCGTTTAAATAATGTCTCCCCACCTCCCTACCCAGTTGCCTTTCTTGTTGTAGATGCTGCCTATTATTTGGGAAGGGAAAAAAAAAAAAAAACTACACCCATCAGTTTTCTGGCAAGTGGGCTTAGGTTTTGAAAACCAGGGCATACTATATTGTAACATTTGTTGGTGTTTTAAAATCCTGCCTAGTAACATTATACAGGAGGCTGAAGATGAGATTCTGAAGAGTGGAATCAGCATCTTGTTTTGTATTGCTTGCTCATCATCAAAGAGCAGTACTCAGGCATGCCAGCTGTGATTCATGACACAGCCAGGCTGATTTAATTTATCAGAGTGCTTTGAGCATGGGGTGAATCACCAAAGTGTGCAGGAAAGCATGTGTTTCTGATACCCTCTTAAACCAATTAATAGCACTCAAGGATGGCCAGAAGTCCTGAAAGGTATGCAATGTGCGCTGGTTTTCCTACAGCTTCTAATAACTTAAAGTGACAGCAGCGTGGTTTGGGTGAGGCTATGGGTGGACATGCTGCTCACTGAACTTAAGGGAACTGGAGATGCAGAGATTGTGTTCAAATATGCAACTGAAGTCTTGGAGAGTGTTGGTAGGTTTTATGCTTTGCAATAAATGATTATTCAATTTAGCTTTCAGAAATATTAGTTAAATTGGTTTTGACTACTATGGTATATGTTGGAATGAGGGTTGTGAATAACTTCAATGATATGAAACCTTTTGTATTTAGTATGCAAATTACAATATTTTCTGAGTTTTTTGAGGGATTCTTTGAAAAGTAAGATTGTTTGGAAATCAGCAATTTTTGTTTTATTTACCTATTAGGTTGATTACATGAAGGAACTACTAAAACTTGAAAAGTACTGAGATTCTTATTTCTTAAAAACAGTCAAGCCAGTGGCAAACAAGAAGTTCAGTTGACTGGTATTTTAGTTATTCAAATATCAATCCATATAATGAAACCAGCCTGTAAACAGATAAAGTTAAAATATTCCTCTGCATGCACTGTGATTTGTTGAAATTGAACTGGTCTTCCTGTCTCATCCTTTGTTCTCCTACTGTCCTCACACAGATAGTAATCTTTTTTTTTTTTAAATGATTGATTTATTTGAAAGAGTTACACAGAGAGAGGAAGAGAAAGAGCGGGAAGGAGGGAGGAAGGGAAGAAGGGAGAGAAAGAGAGATAGATTGATTTTCCATCTGTTGGTTCACTTCCCAAATCGCAGCCATGGCCAGGCCAGGCTGAAGCCAGGAGCCAGGAGCTTCCTCCGGGTCTCCCATGTGGGTGCAGGGGCACAAGGACTTGGCCATCCTCTGCTGCTTTCCCAGGCATATTAGCAGGGAGCTGAATGGAAAGTGGAGCACCTTGATCTTGAACTGGTGCCCATAGGGGATGCTGGTGTTTCAGGCAGCTGCTTTACCCTGCCTGGCCACAACGCTGGACCCAGTTAGTAGTCTTTCAATAGAATATACAGGATCATTTCTGCTCAGTCCTCCAGTGGCTCCCCATCTCTCTCACACTTGATGCCCGCATCCTGAAAATGGCCCATGAGGGTGTAAGTCATTTGTATCATGCCCCTCCCTTCCATCTTAGTCCTTACCCTAACTCTGCTATAGCTGCACTGATGGTTTTTTAAGTCTGAAGTGGGTTCAGGTGCTGGGCCTTTGCACTTGGCACTTTTGTGCCTGGGATTCTGGAACTCCGTAGGCTTCAGGTTTATTGAAATGTCACTGTAATTGAGGGACTTTTTTTTTTCTGAGCAAATGTATTAAGTAGCAGTATCCACAGCCTTCTACCCTTAACCTGATTCATTCTCCGTGGTACTTCTTATTTTCAGCCCTTTTGATCAGTCTGTCTCCTTGTACTGAAATGTAAGCTCTAAGAGGGCATTTTTGTTCATTGCCATTTCTTTAGCATCTACAAGAATATCTGGTATGAGTGGACACTAAACCATTTGTTGGATGAATGAATGATGCATGAATGAATATGTTAGCATCAAGGATCACTTTCACTTTCTGAGCATTGGCCATTTACTGTCTTGCGCAGTTCTTCATTGGAACTTAGCAGGATATGTATACAAATTTTACATAAAGATTTCTAAGTAGAGGTTATAAAGTTTGTACATTTTAGATCTTTAATTTTAGTGTTTATCTTATGTTGACTATAGAGGACTGATAGAAATACTTGAGCGAGCTTACTAGGTTCTGTCAAGAATATATTTACCTAACTGCACTTACAATCCTCTTATGAGCTGGAAGGGTATTAACACACCATACCTTTAAATAGCTGTGATTGAGTCTGAGGTCATTCTTTGTCTCTATGTTGCTTCTGATTCTTTGGACTTATGAAAAAAAAAAAAACTTAGAAAACAAAGGCATGTTTGTTCAGTGACTGGTATGTGACCGAGTCTTATCAGTACATGGTGGAGAAATTGCCACTGATACCTTAGTTAAAATACCTTGAATTTTATTATGAATGTTTGTTCCTTTATATTGCTGAAAAATAAGAGAGATTTAAAAAAACTTTGAAGATTTTTAAAAATCAAGATTTCAGAAAAAGCACATTTTCATTTTTCTTATTAACGTCTAAAAACACTGTCTTCTGGGAGTAGTGAGAATGAAGACAGACTAAGGTTTGGCTCTGTCAAATCAGTTGCTTTCCGCAGTGGACAAATCAGCTCTGACTTCTCTATCTGCACTGGTATTTGCTAGAAATAAATATTTGAGGGTCCAGAGGAGAATCACTTTGGAGTCTGGTGGTAGTGGAGACAAGCCCATATCATATTTACCCTGTTGGCCCATTAGATGGGAGATATGCTGGGGTGGGGACAGGGCAGCTGGAGAAGATAATGAGCCCATTTAAAATCTGCAACGTGAAGCACAGACACAGGATCTCTGTGGATCTTGAGGAACCTCTCCTGGGTCCAGAGAAAGCTGCTTGAGAGGGATTTTTTATGGTACGAAACATTTTGATGGTATATTTCAATGACATGTATTGTTCAACTTATTTTGGAAAATGTCAGATACATGGAGAGCAAACATGACAACATGTGCTCCTCACGTAGCTTTAACAATTGTAAAAATTCTGCCATTACTCTTTCTCTAATGCTTCCACTTGTCTCTGCTATGTGGAATTTCTCTGTTTTAGCTCTGGTTTTGAGGTATACTGTACAGGAGATGGAAGTGTGCGTCCCTTAACTGCACTCTCCTTGACAAATGGGTACATCACCTGTATGAAACTATCACCTGTATCAAGTTTCAGCACATTTACATCTGTAGAAGTTTCCCTTACTTCCCTTTCCCTTCACCTAGAAATAGCTGCTGTTTTGGTAGCTTTCATTATTGCATTTGTAGAACTTCACAAAGTGGAGTCATGTGGTATGTACTATTGTGTATGACTTCTTTAGTGTGGTATAGTTTTCATAGTTGTGTGTGTGGTGGCACGTTCAGTGTGTTTCTTTTTACTGCTAAGTAGTCTTCCATTGTATGTACTATTACATTGCAGTTTGTTGCGTCTCCTGTTGCTGTTTGGATTGTTTCCAGTTTTAGCTGTGGTGAGTGAAGCTGCTACATTCATGTCCAGATCTTTGTGTGGACATGTTTTCTTGTTTCTTGAATAAAGGATGAAAGAGTGTAGTATCTGGGCCAGAAGATATACTAATAAAAAATTAATAAAAAGATTTATTTGAAAAAGTTAGAGAATGGAGGGGTGCGCTTCCATCAGTTGGTTCATTTCTCAAATGGCTAGGCCAAAGCCGGGAGAATTATAAGGATCTCCCACATGGGTGGCAGGGGCCCAGACACTTGGGCCATCTTCTGCTGCTTTTCCCTGGGCTATTGCAGAGAACTGTATCAGAAGTGGAGCAGCTGGGACTTGAAATGGTTCCCATATGGGATGCCAGTGTCACAGGCAGTGGCTTTACCTGCTGTGCCACAATGTCAGCCTCAAGACATACTTTTGGAATTAAAAAGTAAATTGTTTTCCCCATATTCTATGTTTCTGGTGCCTGCCTTACTTAAAGAAAAGATTACTTAAAAATTGTAAAATTTTATAAATTATTACTCTATATGTCTTCCAAATTAGTTTATTTAAACTTTTATTCAGTTTTAAAAACCTGTAATACATGATGTTTTCATGTTGTAACTAGTGAAATGGATACTTATAGTCAAGCTGATTTAACATAGGCATCCTCTCCTGTAGTGACTCTTTTTGTGTGTAATGAGAGCACCAAAATCTGTCCTAGCAAATTTCTGGTATATAGTGAACAATATTACAACTGTATTCCTCAGCCTCTCTGCCCTATAGCAATTTCCTCTTGCCTCTGGTAACCACTGTTTTATTCTCTGTTTAAATCTGTCCTTCATGAAAGCTTTACTTATTTACTTTTGTTTAAGGAATTTGCAAATTAATAGGAAAAGTGTGATTAGAAATTAACTGTGCTATCTAAAAGTACTCATGCTTTAACGGCCGTATTCCCAGATGGGGTAATTATGATTTCTTTCCAGGATTTTAATAGCTCCAAAGGAGCTATTTCTTGGTGTTGATTACAGGTTGAAAAACACATGTGTTTGTGTCAAATCTGAATCCAGTATTTTTAGTGGTGGTTTTACAGTGTTCTTAATGTGACTTAACAGAAACTGTACCAAATATCTTCCTGAAACAAAATTCTTCCCCCAAGTATATAAATATTTAACTTGATTCCTTTTCAAAGTCTGTCTGACTAGGTTTTGTTGTCATTAATTTACTTGGCTTAGTGTAATGTTTCTTAATTTCCTTTTGTCCAGATTGCCTTAGCTAGGAAATGGATACACTATTTTCCATCTGATCTTGGTAAAATATGTGCTTTGGGATACTTACCTGAAAGACTCTAAAACTGTGGAGGCTATGTATAATAGTGAAATATAAGCTTAAGAAAACAACTTGTGTTTGCTTCGAATATTCTATTTGGAAGATGCTTCTCTTTTTTAACAAAAAATTATTTATTTACAAGGGAGGGAGAGACAGGCAGATCGAGAGATAGAGACAGAAATCTTCCATCTGCTGGTTCATTTCCAGATGTCCGTGACAACCAAGCTGGGCCAGGCTGAAACTAGAAGCTGGGAATTCCATCTGGGTCTCCCATACAGGTGGCAGGAACCCAAGTATTTGAGTCACTGCCGCTGTATCCCAGTATGTGTATTAGCAAGAAGATGGAATCAGAAGTGGAGCTGGGACTTGAATCTGGGCACTCCAGTTTTGGATATGGGCATCCCAAGCAATGTCTTAACTACAGCAAATGTCCACCCATGGAGATGCCTATTTAATTGGCCTTTTGTGTAAACGCAGTCTATCCAAGATATGGAAGATTCTGTGCTTTTTGAATTATTTTTAATGAATGCTCTTTTCATAGCAACTAGGTCATTTTCTTAAAAACTTGTTGATGATGTCTGGCAATAAAGACCAAATTCAGTTGGTTCTAAAATGACCAAATGACTCTGAGTGTAATTTCATGTGGGATAGTTGGTGTAAATGAAATGAAAGTCATTTTCCATCATTACTAATGTCACATGCACCTCAGCAAACCAGGGCTGCACAGTGCCCTAGTGATGCACTGTGGCTCTTCAAACCTTTACTTGATAATGCTGAGCCTCCAAATTAAGGTTCTATGTCTTGCCTAGAAGTTAATATTTAAAAGGAATTTCACTTATAAAGGGGGAAGATTTTTGTTTATATTTAATGTAATATTTTTTTCCTGAAGCAAATTTCTGTATTACAACAACTTAGGGAATAATTTACAATGTAAACACTTTCCAGGGTTATCAGTTATTATACTTAGTTCAGTTTTGTCCCTGTTCAGTAAAGAAACATTATTTATAAGCCATGCATTTTTAATTCACTTGTTAGCTCTGTTGACATTTAGAACCCTCACTTGGCTAAGCAAAAGCAATTCATATCTAAGGACTAGTTGGGCTTTAAGTGGCCCAGTTGACCAGTTGGAACCTGGTGATTTGGTCCCTTTTAAATTCAGGGCTGATGTAAAGTCCCCAGCTTATATTTGGCCTAAGTGCTCCAGGAATGTCGTGAAATTCCATATCCTTTCATTTTTCCAAGAAAAAACCAGCATTCATGGTTTTATTCCCATCTACCTGCTTCTTGGTTCTTTTATTATAGAAATATGATACCAACAGGGTAGATGATTTTTTTTTTTCCTACAGTGTTAACTATAGCCAGGACTTGTGCAGAGACTGCAGAATTCCTAGATTTTGTGACTCTGGATTTTATGAACCATTCTACCCTTGTTTGCTTCCCTAGGTTCTGGGAGAGAGTAAAAAATAAGCTAGAAAAAGAAATAAATAAGAAAAATTAATCTGTCTAAATATGTCTCAGAATAGTTAAATGGATTGTGGTTCTTTAAAACTTAAACATACTGCTACTGATCTTTCATATTGGCATGAGTAGGGATATTTATAAATGTCTGGGTGACTTAGACAAGAATACCAAAAGAAAAGCAATTAACTATAAACATGAAATAGAAGGAGACAATACTTTTGTGTGAGGGGAAACATGTCACCAGGAATAATAAGTATAATGAAATTTCTTTAACAATTTGATTTTAAAGATTTATTTATTTGAAAGGTAGAGTTACAGAGAGATAGAGGCAGAGGCAATGAGAGAGAGAGAGAGGTGTCTTCTGTCTGCTGGTTCATTCCCCAAATGGCTGCAACAGCTGGAGCTGGGCTGATTGGAAGCCAGGAGCCAGGAGCTTCTTCCAGGTCTCCCATGTCGGTGCAGGGGCCCAAGCACTTGAGCCATCTTCTGCTGCTTTCTCAGGCCATAGCAGAGAGCTGGAACGGAAGTGGAGCAGCTGGGATTCAATGGGATGCCAGCACTGCAAGTGGCAGCCTTACCCGCTATGCCACAGCGCCAGCCCCTTGAAAATGTAACTCAGTAAATTAACCATGATCAATGATTAGAAAGAGTCATGAAACAAGCATTATGATTAATTCAATTTGTGGACATGAATCTAAAAAATACATCCACTTATTTGTATTTTTTCCCCAAAAAACACATTTATATAATGAGTACAAATTTCACAAGTACAACTTTAGGAATATAGTGATTCTTCCCATCATACCTGTCCTCCTATCCCACTCCCACCCCACCGCTTCCTCCCTCTCCCATTCCCAGTCCCATTCTCCATTAAGAAAAAAAAGAAAAGAAAAACTGTTCCTCGACAGTCAAGACAAGGGCTGTTCAAGTCATTGCTTCTCAAAGTGTCAATTTCACTTCTACACATTTTCTTTTAGATGCTCTATTAGTTATCACAGATCAGGGAGAACATGGTTTTGTCCCTTGGGGACTGGCTTATTTCACTAAGTATGATGTTTTCTAGATTCATCCATTTTGTTGCAAATGACTGGATTTCATTTTTTTTACTGCTGTGTAGTATTCCATAGAGTAAATGTCCCATAATTTCTTTATCCAGTCTGCAGTTGATGGGCATTTAGGTTAATTCCATGTCTTAGCTATTGGTGAGTTGAGTTTCAATAAACATGGGAGTGCAAATAACTGTTTTATTTGCTGATTTCATTTGCCTTGGGTAAATTCCCAGAAGTGGGGTGGCAGGTCATATAGTAGGTCTGTATTCAGATTTCTGAGGTATCTCCAAACTGATTTCCATATTAGTATTACCAGTTTGCATTCCCACCAACAGTGGATTAGGATACCTTACCCCTACATCCTCACCAGCATTTGTTGTTTGCTGATTTCTGTATGAAAGCCGTTCTAAATGGGGTGAGGTAAAACCTCATTGTGGCTTTGATTTACATTTCCCTGACAGCTAGTTATCCTGAACATTTTTTCATGGGAATGTTGGCCATTTGGATTTCTTCTTTTGAAAAATGTCTGGTTAGGGGCTGGCGCTGTGGAGCAGTGGGTTAATGCCCTGGCCTGAAGTGCTGGCATACAATATGGGTGCTGGTTTGAGACCTGGCTGCTCAACTTCTGAACCAGCTCTCTGCCATGGCCTGGGAAAGCAGTACAAGATGGCCCAAATCCTTGGGTCCTGCCACCCACATGGGAGACCCAGAAGAAGCTCCTGGCCCCTGGCTTCAGATCAGCGCAGCTCCAGCAATTGTGACCAATTAGGGAGTGAACCAACGGATGGAAGACTTTCTCTCTCTCTCTCTCTCTCTCTCTCTCTCTGCCTCTCTTCTCTCTGTGTAACTCTGACTTCCAAATAAAATAAAAAATCTTTAAAAAAATTTAAAAAAGTATGTTTATGTCCTTTGCCCATCTCTTTTATTTTAAAGTTTTTATTTAACGAATACAATTTTCATAAGTACAATTTTAGGAATATAGTGGTCCTGTGTCACCACCACCTCCCTCTCCCATCCCATTCTTCATTAAGATTCATTTTTATTTAACTTTTATACAGAAGACCAACCCTATACTAAGTAAAGATTTCAACAGTTTGCGTGCGCGCGCACACACACACAAATGTAAAAAGTACTGTTTGAGAATAAGTTTTGCAGTTAATTCTCATAGTACAACTCATTAAGGACAGAGATCCTACATGGAGAGTAAGTGCACAGTGACTTCTGTTGTTAATTTAACAATTAGCATTCTTATTTATAATGTTAGTAATCACCTGAGGCTGTTGCCATGAGCTGCCAAAGCTATGGAAGCCTTTTGTGACCACAAACTCTGATCTTATTTAGACCAGGCCATAAGCAAATTGGAGGTTCTCTCCTCCCTTCAGAGAAAAGTACATCTTTCTTTGATGGCCCCTTCTTTCCACTGGGGTCTTGCTCACAGAGATCCTTAATGTAGGATATTTTTTGCCACAGTGTCTTGGCTTTCCATGTCTAAATTGCTCTCATGTGCCCATCTCTTAACTGGGTTTTTGTTTTGTTGTGGAGTTTCTTGATCTCTTTATATATTCTGATTATTAATCCTTTATCAGTTACATTGTTTGCAAACAATTTCTCTCATTCTGTCGGTTGCCTCTTTACTTTCCCGAATGTTTCTTTTGCAGTACAGAAGCTTCTCAATTTGATGTAATCCCATTTGTTGATTTTGGCTTTGGTTGCCTGTGCCTCTGGGGTCTTTCCCATAAACTCTTTGCCTATGCCAATGTCTTGCAGGGTTTCCCCAATGTTCTCTAGTAATTTGATGGTATCGGTTCATAGATTTAGAACTTTAATCCATTTTGAGTGGATTTTTGTGTAAGGTTTAAGGTAGTGGTCCTGCTTCATACTCCTGCATGTAGAAACCACGTTTTCCCAGCACCATTTGTTTAAAAGACTGTCCTTGCTCCAGGAATTGGTTTTAGCCCTTTGGTCAGATATAAACTGGTATTAGATGCTTGGATTGATTTTTGGTGTTTCTTATGTTCCATTGGTCTATCCATCTGGTTTTGTACCAGTACCAGGCTGATTTTTTAAAAAGATTTATTTATTTACTTGATAGGCAGTTACACAGAGAGGGAAGGAGGGGCATAAAGGGGGAGAGAGAGAGACAGAGACAGAGACAGACAGAGCCAGGTCTTCTCTCTGCTGGTTCACTCCCCGGCTGGCTGCAACAGCCAGAGCTGCGCTGATCCAGAGCCAAAAGCCAGGAGTTTCCTCCAGGTCTCCATGTGGGTGCAGGGGCCCAAGGACTTGGATCATCTTCTACTGCTTTCTGAGGCAGCAGCAGAGAGGTGGATGGGAAGCGCAGTGCTGGGACTCAAACCATGATCCGTATAGGATGCTGGCACTGTGTCGCTCCCCCTCTTCATGGAGGAACGACACTAAACCCTGCCTAGGCTTCATATCCGAGTCACGGCACCATTATGTCGCTCCCCGTCTTCGTGGAGGAACGACACAGGACCCTGCGCTGTTCTTTTGTCTGCTCGGCCCTCCCCGGGTTTGCTGCTGGTTCTTCCCGGGTTGGCTACCGACCCTTCCACCTCCGTGGAAGGGCGGTTCCCCCTGGCCACTTTCCCCACTTCCGCAGGGGAGTGGCACACCGCCGGCCGGCTCTCTCGGGGGCTGCTCAGATGTTCCTCGGGTGTTCCTGGTGCATGTTGTCTCTCTCCTCCTTTATAGTCCTCTTCCACCAATCCCAACTCTGCTACCCACACGCTGAGTATGCTGCTCTCCTCCAATCAGGAGCAGGATCAGCTCCTGCAGGTCATCACTCAAGTTGGCGAGAGACAGCTGCGTAGAAGTTGTTTACTCCTCTCCCAGTGCCATATTGTGGGAGAGCAGATGCATAGAATAAGTCTTAATTCCAGTAACAGTCTAGTCTGAGTTGCTCCCCACAGCACTGCAGGTGGTGGCTTCACCTGCTATGCCACAGTGCTGGCCCTCAGGCTGTTTTGATTATAACTGCCTTGTAGTATGTCTTGGAATCAGGTATTGTGTTGCCTCTAGCTTTGTTTTTATTGTATAAGATTGATTTAGTAGGGCCGGCGCCGTGGTTCAGTAGGTTAGTCCTCTGCCTGCGGCGCTGGCATCCCATATGGGCGCCACTTCTAGTCCCGGCTGCTTGTCTTCCTCTCCAGCTCTCTGCTGTGGCCTGGGAAAGCAGTTGAGCATGGCCCAAGTCCTTGGGCCCCTGCACCCAAGTGGGAGACCCGGAGGAAGCACCTGGCTCCTGGCTTCTGATTGGTGCAGCTCCGGTCCTTGTGGCCATTGAGGAGTGAATCAATGGACAGAAGACTTTTCTCTCTGTTTCTCCCTCTCACTGTCTGTAACTCTACCTCTCAAATTAAAAAAAAAAAAAAAAAAAAGATTGATTTAGCTATTTGAGGTCTCCTGTGTTTCCATATGAATTTCAGTGCATTTGTTTCTAGATCTGAGAATAATGTCTTTGATGTTTTGATTGGTATTGTATTGTATTGAATCTTTAGATTGCTTTTGTAAGAATGGACATTTTGATGATATTGATTCTTCCAATCCACGAACATGGAAGATTTTTCCATTTTTTGGTATCTTTAATGTTTTGTAATTCTCACCATAGAGATCTTTGACATCCTTGGTTAACTAACTTATTCCATAGTATTTGATTTTTTTTTTTTGTAGCTATTATGAATGGGATTGATCTTAGCAGTTCTTTCTCAGCCTTGGACTTGTCTGTGTATACAAAGGCTGTTGATTTTCTGTGTATTGATTTTATATCCTGCTACTTTACCAAACTCTTCTATTAGTTCCAATTGTCTCTTGGTGGAATCTTTTGGATCCCCTATATATAGAATCATGTCATCTGCAAAGAGGGATAGTTTGACTTCCTCTCCCGATTTGAATTCCTTTAATTTCTTTTTCTTGCCTAATGGCTCTGGCTAAAACTTCCAGGACTATATTGCATAGCAGTGGTGAGAGTGGGCATCCTTGTCTGGTTCTGGATCTCAGTGGAGTGCTTTTAACTTGCAAGATGTTGGCCAACGGTTTGTCTTAAATTGCCTTGATTGTGTTGAGGAGTATTCTTTCTATACCCAGTTTGCTTAGAGTTTCATCATGAAAGGGTGTTGTATTTTATCAACCATCTCTGCATCTACTGGGATAATCATATGGTTTTTGTTTTTCAGTTTGTTAATGTGATGTTTCACACTGATTTGTGAATGTTGAAGCATCTCTGCATACCAGGATAAATCCCACTTGGTCTGGGTGAATGATCTTTTTAATATTTTGTTGGATTCGATTGGCCAGAATTTTGTTGAGGATTTTTGTGTTCTCTTCATCAGGGAAGTTGGTCTGTAGTTCTCTTTCTCTGTTGTATCTTTTCTGGGTTTAGGAATTAAGATGATGCGGGCTTCATAGAAAGAATTGTGAGGAGTCCCTCCTTTCAGTTGTTTTGAATAGCTTGAAAATAAGTTGAGTTAGTTCTTTAAATGTCTGGTAGAATTCAGTAGTGAAGTCATCTGGTCCTAAGCTTTTCTTTCTTGAGAGGGTCTTTATTGCTGATTTAATTATCATCTTGATAATGTGTCTATTTAGGTTCTCAGTGTCTTCATGGCTCAATGTAGGTAGGTTGTATGTGTCCAGAAATATATGTACTTCTTTTAGGTTTCCCAGTTTGTTGGCATACAGTTCTTTGAAGTGATTTCTGATGATTCTTTTTATTTCTGTGGTGTCTGTTGTTACATTTCCTATTTCATCTCCAATTTTATTGATTTTGATCTTCTCTCTCCTTTTTTTGGTTAGTTGGGCCAATGGTGTGTCAATTTTATTTTTTTAAAAACCAGTTCTTCGTTTTGCTGATCTTTTGTATTTTTTTTTTGTTTCAATTTTTTGATTTCTTCTGTAATATTAATTCTTTTCTCCTACTGGTTTTGGATTTTGTTTGCTGAAGTTTTTCTAGATCCTTAAGATACATTTGTAGCTCATTTATTTGGTATCTTTCCAGTTTCTTGATGTAGGCACCTATTGCTATAAACTTTCCTCCTAACACTGCTTTTGCTGTATCCCATACATTTTATATCTTGTATTGTTATCTTCATTTGTTTGCAGAAACTTTTTGATTTCTCTCTTGATTTCTTCTGTGATACACTGTTCATTCAGGAACATGTTGCTCAGTTTTCATGTGTTCGCATATGTTCTAGAGATTCCAGAGTTGCTGATTTCCAGCTTCATTGCATTGTGTTTTCAAGAAGTTGCGTGGTGGCTGGCGCCACAGCTCACTAGGCTAATCCTCCGCCTTGCGGCACCGGCACACCGGGTTCTAGTCCCAGTCGGGGTGCCGGATTCTGTCCTGGTTGCCCCTCTTCCAGGCCAGCTCTCTGCTATGGCCAGGGAGTGCAGTGGAGGATGGCCCAAGTATTTGGGCCCTGCACCCCATGGGAGACGAGGAGAAGCACCTGGCTCCTGGCTTCGGATCAGCGCAGTGCGCCGGCCGCAGCACACTGGCCGTGGCAGCCATTGGAGGGTGAACCAATGGCAAAAGGAAGACCTTTCTTTCTGTCTCTCTCTCTCACTGTCCACTCTGCCTGTCAAAAAAAAAAAAAGTTGCATGGTATGTTTCGATTTTTTTGAATTTGCTGAGAATTGTTTTATGGCCTAACATGTGGACCATTAAACCATGCACAGGTGAGAAGAATGTGTATTCTGCAACTGTAGCTTGAAAAGTTTGTAGATATGTTAGGTCCATTTGGTCTGTAGTGTTCATTAACTCTGATATTTCCTTGCTGATTTTCTGGTTGATCTGTCCATTGCTTCAAGTGGGGTATTGAAATCTCCCTTACTATTGCATTTGAGTCTATGTCTCCTTTTAGATCCCTTTTTTTTTTTTTTTTTTCAAAAATTTTTTTGACAGGCAGAGTGGACAGTGAGAGAGAGAGAGAGACAGAGAAAAAGGTCTTCCTTTGCCGTTGGTTCACCCTCCAATGGCTGCTGCGGCTGGTGTGCCGCGCTGATCCGATGGCAGGAGCCAGGTACTTATCCTGGTCTCCCATGGGGTGCAGGGCCCTAGTGTTTGGGCCATCCTCCACTGCATTCCGGGCCACAGCAGAGAGCTGGCCTGGAAGAGGGGCAACCGGGACAGAATCCAGCACCCCGACCGGGACTAGAACCCGGTGTGCCGGCACCGCAAGGCGGAGGATTAGCCTAGTGAGCCGCGGCGCCAGCCTCCTTTTAGATCCCTTAACATTTCTTTTATATAGCCAGGTTCGCTGTCATTAATTGCATATTTGTTTATGAGAGTCACCACTTCCTGTTGAATTGATTCCTTAATCATTACATAGTGTCCTTCTTTGTCTCTTTTAATTGTTTTTGTGTTAAAGTCTATTTTATCTGATATTAGTATGGCTACACTAGCTCTTTTTTGGTTTCTCTTAGCATGGATTCTTTTTCTGTCCTTTCACTTTCAGTCTGTGTGCACCTTTGTTGGTGACATGTAGTTCTTGTAGGCAGCAAATGGATGGGTTTTGCTTTTTAATCCATTCAGCCAGTTTGTATCTTTTAACTGGAGAGTTAAAGCCGTTTACATTCAAGATGACTGTTGATAAATAACAACTTTGCCCTGCCAGTTTCCATAAATATTCCTATTTTTTTTTACTTTGGATTTCCTTTGTACTTTTCTGGGAATTTTCTTTCTTTTACCTTCTTCTGTGTTGATGACCATATTTCTGTGTTTTTGTGTGCAGCACTTCCTTAAGCATCTTCTGTAGGGCTGGATGGGTGGTCACAAATTCTTTCAGTTTCTTTTTGTTATGAAAGGTCTTTATTTCACCTTCATTCACAAATGAGAGCTTTGCAGGGTATAATATTCTGGGATAACAGTTTTTTTTTTTTTTTTTCTCTTAAGACTTGGACTATATCTTGCTATTCTCTCCTGGTCTGTAGGGTTTCTGATGAGAAGTCCGCTGTGAGTGTAATTGGAGATCCTCTGGAAGAAATCTGACGTTTCTCCTGTGCACAGTTTAGAATCTTTTCTTTATATTTTACTTTTTTTTTTTTTTTGACAGGCAGAGTTAGTGTGAAAGAGAGACACAAAGAGAAAGGTTTTCCTTCCGTTGGTTCACCCCCTAACCCTAAATGGCTGCTATGGCCGGCGCGCTGCGCCGATGCGAAGCTAGGAGCCAGGTGCTTCCTCCTGGTCTCCCATGCAGGTGCAGGGCCCAAGCACTTGGGCCATCCTCCACTGCCCTCCTGGGCCACAGCAGAGAGCTGGACTGGAAGAGGAGCAACCGGGACAAAATCTGGCGCCGCAACTGGGACTAGAACCTGGAGTGCCGGCGTCACAGGTGGAGGATTAGCCTAGTGAGCTATTTTTGGACTATATATGATTGGATTAGTGGAGTGTCTGCTTTCAGGGAATACCTAGAGGCCTGTGGTGGGAATGGCGAGGGCGCTTTGTTCAGTGCTCTAAGACAAAGGGTGTATCTGAGGTGACACATCCAGATTTGGCATGGTAAATGGTAAATCTCTCCTCCTTTTTTTTTTTTTTTTTTTTTTTAATAAAAGGGGAGGTTTCTTGTAGACTCAGCTGAGCTCCTCTCTTTGAAAGAAACCAGTTCCTGGGTGCTATCCCCAATGAGTATATTATTCATCCACTCTGCCACAAGGACCGCACAAAGGATCTATGCAGTCCTCAGCATTAGCTCAGGTTCCCCAGTAATGTCTCTTGCCCAGTAACCAGGGAGCCCTGAGTCCTCCCAAGCAGCCTCAGTGTTTTCACAGTCCCAGCACACAAGCCTCCTACAGCGATGAGCACCCAGCTCCCTTTCCATTCTTCCCACCAGACTCAGGAGTCTCTGCTTGGCTGGTTGCTGGGCACAGACACGAGCTGGCACAGCTTCTATGTATGTCCAAAATGGTGCCTTCTCTCTGTCACCTTATTATAGGACGCCCTTGCAGGATGATCGGGGAGAGAGAAAACGTGTCTCTCCTTTGTGGTTTTTTTTTCTCTGCTAGATTGGCAGGTACACTAGCCCCCAAAGGGCTTCAGGCAAGATTCCCTCTAGTCTCTTCCTCCAGCTTTTTTGCCAGTGGCTTGGGCTGCTGCACTCTGTTCTCACCTTGGTCTCCAGTGCTGGGGTGGAGGCTCTTGGCTGGTGAGGTCCTAAGTTGTGTGCATCTTTGCCCTCCATGTAGGTCCACTGCATTCCTCCAATTTATGTAGTTTTCTCTGCTGTTTCCTCCTGAACTCTTTCCTGAGACTGCACTCTTTCCAGTTTTTTTAAGACTATCTTCTCCTAGACTCTAGCAGCAAGCTCCCTCCCTACTCTGCCATCTTAATCCTGTTGATATTCCTACTTATTTGTATTTAAATGAACTTGTTTTTATAAAGTATTTGCATTTATGTATTTGCAAATAACTTTCTTCATAATATATTTCTTAAATCACATTTTATAATACATTTATGATATTAGATTCTGGAGGTTTAGCTAAAGACCTGTGAGTTAATATTTTGATAATTTCATATCTTCATATTAATCAGTTTGACTCTTACAATAACATGCAGGGAAACTTTTTATGGTGGTGTATGTAACAACAGATCTGATCTAATGGTGTTTACAAGGAAGCAATGTATACTATTGATTAAGATCTGTCACCCTATTTATAAGATCAGAAGCATTCCCTTCACAGATTATATGAGGTTCTATGCTTTTTTAAAAAATAAGCCTTCTTAGAAACTTCTCATAGGTGCTTGGAGAGCTGGAAGAGGTAGAGATGATCTTTTTGTAAGTGTTTTTCCTTGGCGGTGTTTGAGAGGTTATGATACAAGCTAGAGCACATCCTGCCCAGGAACCGTGGTACCACTCGGCAGAGACCAGGTCTGATAAAACTGCTTATGGTAATTGGATGAGAGTGGGCTTTTTCATAATCTGAAGCTTTTGCTATCACTGATTCAAGTTTGTGAATCAGGAGAGCCAACAGAAGGTATATTTTTAAATGCTTCTATACCCTGGATTTCAATGTAGAAGAGAATTCTGGTGAGTCAGTAAAACTTGGCGAATGTCGGACACAGAGGGATCAGAAGTGAAGGCTTTGGAGGTTCAGAGGAAGAACGAGGTAACTGATTGCACTGTGGCCAGGATGGTAGGCGGGCCGTGACTCAGGAGGCCCTGACGGAGGAAGAATGCTTGTGAGTGGCGGATCTTATTTTACCCCTGTTTGTACAAGGAACTCACTTTCCCTCACCCCTTACAATACAAAGGTTCTAGGGCATATGGGCATCATGAGAACCTTAAAATTAATTATACAATCGGGAATTTTGTAGTGTTCAGTTGATCTGTGAGGTTTTCAAAGAAACTGCTGGCCCTCAAGGTTAAGAAAACCTGCCATGGTTAATTAAATCTTTTCAAATGGACTCAAGAATAGAACAAAGGTACATTCAGGCTCAAATACCATTTTTGTGTTTTCTTAGCGTCTGAGATTTTTCTGTTGTTGTGTAGATGGGATGGGTGAAATTAGTATGCATGACAGCAATATAACCAATCCTGCCGGGTTTTAACCCTTAAAAGAAGTGATTGTTTACTGTGGTTGTACATTGGTCACTTTTTCTGCCTTTGACTTCTCCATTCTATTTATAGAATGGGTACTAAAACAGAATAAGTATGTTTTGAAAAATCGCATGTTTTTACAAATTTTATACAGTTTATTTGTTTAAGAGGCAGAGAGGGCCGGCGCCGCGGCTCACTAGACTAATCCTCCGCCTTGTGGCGCCGGCACACTGGGTTCTAGTCCCGATCAGGGCGCCAGATTCTGTCCTGGTTGCCCCTCTTCCAGGCCAGCTCTCTGCTGTGGCCAGGGAGTGCAGTGGAGGATGGCCCAAGTGCTTGGGCCCTGCACCCCATGGGAGACCAGGATGAGTACCTGGCTCCTGCCATTGGATCAGCGCAGTGCGCCGGCCGCAGCACGCCGGCTGTGGCGGCCATTGGAGGGTGAACCAACGGCAAAGAGGGAGGACCTTTCTCTCTGTCTTTCTCTCTCACTGTCCACTCTGCCTGTCAAAAACAAAAGGGGGGGGGGCAGAGAGACTGACAGGGAGAAATCTTCCATTTGTGGTTTTATTCCCCAGATGTCCACAACAGCAAGGGTGGAGCGAGGCTGCAGCTGGAAGTTGGGACAATTAATTCACATCTCCTTCATGGGTGGCAGAGACCCAGTTACTAGAGGTACCATCTGCCACCTCCCAGATTGCGCATTAGCAGGATGGTGGATTTGGGAGTAGAGCTGGAATGCAAACCCAGACACTCCCAAATGTGATACCTGGTCCCAAGAGGTGTTTTACCTGCGGCAGTGAACGTCTGCACCAATCACAAGCTTTTGAATTGTTGTATATCTAGATCTCATATTAAGCTGGCAGGATATCTTATACCCCAAGACACCCTCTGTTCCGAATTCTTTGGTAGGTAACCCATGAACTCTCTCTGTTTTGACTAATCCATCGAAGGACAGTGTGGATGAGATTAAGTTAGTGGTCTAAATGTGGCCTCTGATGGCCTTTCCAGATCCCCCTCCAGGCCTGTTGGTAAAGCGCAGTCAGTTTTTGCAGATGAGAGCCTCCTGTATTAATGATTCCCAAAGGAGACATCTGTAAAAACCTAAGTTTCCCATCTACTGGTAACAAGTACTAATCTTGGGTCTTCAAAGTTTTTGGAGATTGAAATAGAATTTCAGGCTGGCGCCGTGGCTCTCTAGGCTAATCCTCCACCTTGTGGCGCCGGCACACCGGGTTCTAGTCCCGATTAGGGCGCCGGATTCTGTCCCGGTTGCCCCTCTTCCAGGCCAGCTCTCTGCTGTGGCCAGGGAGTGCAGTGGAGGATGGCCCAAGTGCTTGGGCCCTGCACCCACATGAGAGACCAGGAGAAGCACCTGGCTCCTGCCTTCGGATCAGTGCGATGCACTGGCCGCGGTGGCCATTGGAGGGTGAACCAACGACAAAGGAAGACCTTTCTCTCTCTCTCTCTCTCTCTCTCACTGTCCACTCTGCCTGTCAAAAATATATTTAAAAAAAAATAAATAGAATTTCAGCCTACAGAGGTTTAAATCTGTTTTTATCACCAAGGCTGTGCAGGCTTTTGGAATTAATATCTCTAAACTCGGTGTAGCCCATATTTTTCTTATTTTTATGATTCACACTTTTCCTAGTTTCACAAATAGCTGATTACATTGGAAAAGCTGGATGCTGTGAAGGGTGAATAATGGAGTGAAGATTTTTTTGTTTTGTTTTTGAGGACTAGCTCTATCCTGAGGAATTTTTATTTCATTTAAAAATCCAAATGGAGAATTTTGTATTTCAGTACATTCTGATGATCCAAAGATTAATACTAGCATGTGTTGAGATTTGGAAAGCTACCACTTCAGAGAACAGCATGGGGTATAGATACGAAGATAAAAAGGAAAATAGGCAGCCCTGACACATCCAAGTCCTTGTGTGGCCATTGTGCCTCTTGTATAAGACCTGTCTCAGAGGTCAGGCCTGTATATGGGACTGTGTATAGGGCCCATCATGGATCCTGTAGCTTGGAGATAGGTTTGACAAAGGCAGATGAAAATGTGTTGATCCAATTTATTCCCTTTTATTCATTATCAATATATATTATCAAGCATATAAAGTCTATAACTCTTGAATAATTTGCTGATAATTAAAAAAATTTTAAATATTAATATCACAACCATAAAATGTTTGATAATGTAATATATAGGTCATTAAAATATTTTTATATTTTAAAGCATAAAAATAGACAGAATTTTTCTATTTAATTTAATATTCTCTGACTTCTCTCTTTCCTCTCACAAGATGATCTCCTCCACAACAGTTGCTTTAAATGGCATCTATGAGGGGTCTTGGAAAAGTTCATGGAAAACATGCATTCTATTTTGATTTCATTATTCCATGATTTAAAAAATTTTAAATTATTTACTTATATGAAAAGCAGAGTTACAGAGAGAAAGAGAGGGAGGAAGGAGAGAGAGAGACAGACAGACAGGCAGACACCGATAGACGTTCCTACCACAAATGGCACCAACAGACAGAGCTGGGTCAGGCTGAAGCCAGGAGGTTCTTCTGGGTCTCCTACATGGGTGCAGGGGCCCAAGTACTTAGGCCAACCTCTGTTGCTTTCCCGGGTGCATTAGCAGGGTGCTGGATTGGAAGTGGAACAGCCGGGGCTTGAACCGGCACCCTTATAGATTGCCAGTGCTGCAGGTGACGGCTTAACTCGCTAAGCTACAGTGCCAGCCCCATTCCATGATTTTTTTTAACTATCCTTATATATATTAAAATTTCCCAGAGTTCTTTCCTGGGGCAATTATTCTGACATCTTTATGTATAGATACCACAGATCTATCTGTTAAAACAGGTCTAAAACTGGAGTCTTTACCATCATACCATCAAGAACAATGCATTTTTCCTTCTTTGTTGTTCTTGCAAGCCAGTAGAGTGACCTGCTGGCCAAAGTCCCTAGCATCTGGGCTGCCTTTCTCCCTTCAGGGATGGGGAACCATTTTTTTCTACCAAGGGTATAACATCAACCTAAAAATTAGCCTGTTATAGACTTACTGGATTTGGCAGAGTCAGACCAGGTGATTTTGTGAGCCTTAAAAGGCCCGTGGGCTGAACGTTTCCCTCCCCTGAATCAGTCACTAAATTCCACCGAGGAGTCTGTGTACTTTCTAAATATTCTCCATCTTCACTCTCTCTGCTTTTGTGCAGGGTTACTCTCATACTGTAGTTCAGGTTGGCATATCAACTGGCCTGCTTGTGGGGCTCTAAAATCCATACTCCCCAAAGAAGGCATGAGGATAGTTCTCCCCTGCTCTCTCGTAGTGATAACTTAAAAAAAAATTATTTGAAAGTCAGGATTACAGAGAATGAGCAGACAGAGAGATATTGTATCTACTGGTTCACTCCCCAGGTGGCCACAATAGCTGGAGCTGGGCCAGGCTGAAGCCAGGAACTTCTTTCAGGTCTCCCACATGGGTGCAGGGGCCCAAACACTCAGGCCATTTTCTGCTGCTTTTCCCAGGCCGTAGCACAGATTGAATCGGAAGTGGAGCAGCCAGGACTCGAACCGGCACCCCTAAAGGATGCTGGCATTGCAAATAGTGACTTTACCCACTATATCACAATGCCAGCCCCAGTTACTTTTACTTAAAGTAAAAATCTGATCAGGCTTCCCATTACATTGAAATGAAGCGAGAAGTCCTGACGAGATTTGCCACTCCAGTTTCAGCTGCTGTTTCTCTCCTGTCCTCACTGCTCCAGCTCTCTGTGTCTTGAGAGGGACAGGTTTTTGCACCTCAGGGAGCTTCACAGGTGGTTTCCTTGCTTGCAACTCTTCCTCTGTCCAGCATACACCCTTGACCCCATCACCTGGCTCATTGGATTCAAAGTTCAGACACTAGCTTAAATATAATTTCCTTCATAAAGATTTTCTTTGACTTTCCAGGCTGAGTGAGTTATGTGCTTTCTGTTGTGTGCTTTCATGAATATCTCTGCCTTGTTCAAGGTCTAGAATTAATCTGTGGCTAGGCACCTGCTCCATACTCCATTTTTGTCTTTTCCTCTGGATTGTAACCTGCAGTTCCATTTCAAGATGGAGAAGCCTTCTGTCCCACCAGGCTCCAGGGGTGAAGTGGCCCCTGCGCTGGCTGATGAATGGTCTCTGCCTCCGTTCCTGCAAGAGGCCTGCTCATGCCCCCCTGGGGGGCCTGTGCTCCCAGGGCCTCCTGGGCCTCTCCCAGGTGCCCCCACCTGCTGCAGGTGTCAATCCCCCTGCGCTAGTGATCCACTCTCAACATCAAGGGTCCACCCTCCAACCTTGGGGGTCCACTCCCAATACCTGGTATCCACCACCAGCCCCTTCAGTTCACCTCCAGCCTCCTGGGATCTACCTACTGACCTCTGGGATCCATCCTCAAGCACCGGGGATCCACTCGCAGCCTCCTGAAGTTCATCCTGCACCTAGCTTCTCTTCTTAACCCCTCAGGGATCTGAATTTCAGTTCCACCCCCCACTATAAGGCAGAGATTGATTGAAATTGTTAATGATTGCAGGTGCAGTATCTAAATGGAGAGCTTAAATATATAAACTGCACATATCATTTGCCTGGTTTTCTGCTGTGTAGAATGGTTCATGAAAATCCTGAATATCAGAAATTGTGTGTATTCAGGTTAGCTAGAGATGTACTCATAGCAAGAGGCCACTTAGCTGGAAAGTATCTGAGCAAAATAAATGGTATTACCCTAACTTTAAACTATATATACCTATGCATGTGTTTTTGAGGGTACAACAAAGTTTGCTCTCACCACTTAGTGCATCCTGTGATGCAATTTCTGTACTTTTAAAATCCCTGAAATTCTGTAAATCTTCCAAGTTGGGGCACTGAGACACTGAACAGGTGGCTTAGCAGGCGAAGCATATGGGCTGACTGTGGCTGTTCTCCCTCAGGCTCCAGCCCAGGGTTCTCAGGCTGGTGTGTTGTCTTTCTGAGCATTTGAAGACTAAGGGGGAGAGTATATCATAGACAGAACCTATCAGTATATGAACTATACAAGGGGGCTTAAAAAATTCATGGATTCATGGGAATGGAATTGAAAGTAAACTTAATTTAGTACAGAAAATTTTGAAATTGAGGCAAGGTTTTTTTTCATAATGCAGTGAAAGACACTGTATAAACCCAACAGAACTCCTTTGGACCTTATTCATTTCTACCATTTCTCTGGTTACCCAGCTTGGAGAAGCTGGATTCTTCCTCTGTTCAATTTTTTTCCTTTCCTTAAAGGATCCCATCAACAGTGTGTTTAGTATTTCCTGGCTGTTTTTCATGGCCGCTTTCCCTGTCCAGGCCCCAACTCCATCCATTTGTATGACTACTGTACTCTCCTGTTGGGTCTTCCCATATTTCTTCCCTCTTAGTCTATATCCTCTGCTGCATACATTTTCCTGTGACACTGCTTTCCTGCTTTCTCTTCTAAATTTTCATTGTATATCCATTAAAAGTTTGAAGTCTTCCATCAGGTTTCTACATACCTTCAACTGTTTATAATGAAAACTTTGAAATATACTGAAAAATCAAAATTGACTGATAAATACTCATGTATCCTCCACCAGGATATAACAGTTGTTGAAATTTGGTCAATTTTTTTTTACCTCTATTACTGTCTTGTCTTTACACACACACACACTCACTCAAATATTTGCATGTGGAATTTCAGCATAAATTGCAGCTTAGTTTAGATATGCTGAGTTTTATCCCTGAAAGTTTCACCATGCCTCTCTGAAAGTCTGCGGGACTTTATGGATGATTCCTACTTTTTATTTTGAAATAGAAACAATCATTAGAAACATCTTAATAACCTCTATGAAAATTCAATGAGGAAAAGGTATAAAGCTTTAAGTAATTAGCACATAAAAGAATCTTAGACACTAATTGTATGTGACATATTCTTAAAAGATTCAGTGTGATTGGCATGCTCTGTTTGCACAAAGTTTTCTATCATATGTCAGCCACATTATGGTAAGACTGAATGTTATAGCATTTTAGCTCCTCTATTGTCATTTTGTCTTTTATTATTATTATTTTTTAGCAATCTGGGCTCTAGTCATTCCCAGGACTGACTAGATAATTGTTGTTCTCATAGTTTACTTGTGTAGCCTTTCCTGTATTCCATGAGTTGACCAGTTCCCATTTTGCCTTAGCAGATTCTGTTCGTATTTCTGTCCCTTTCAACCAGAAAGTCTTATCTAGCTTTGTATGTTATTTCCTACACGATCTCCTAACTTCAAACAAATTTAAATCTGCACACATTTCTGTCCCTCTGGCACTGTCCTCTGTCCTATTCCTAACTGCAGAGGAATCAGCTTAGCAGTGTTTTCCCTGTAAAGGTTTTGCAGTCCACAATTATCTTTATCCACAAGATCACTTATAATCTCTATTTGGTGATTCAGTACTAGATAATATGTTGTATAGATTACTCTCATTATTTCTGGAGTGTTTATTTCGTTTCTTTCTTAGCTATTAAATTCCTTCAGAACATACCTGTTTTTATTCATTCATTGTATATCCCAGTTAGTAAGTGTAACATAAAAGCATTTTGATTCATAATATGTTTATATATTAAAAGAAATATCTAAGGAATTATGTATTTTTGTTACTTATGTATTTACTCCTGGATGTTCAGGGACTTTTAAGCAGTATTTATTTATTTTTTATTCTTTATTTTGCTAGGGTTGCTCTAATTTTAAAATATAACATGCAATTATCTAAGTGCATCATTATGAGATATGATCTCTCATTGTACCTTTTCCTTTATACCCAAAGTGTGTCCCAAAATATGTTTAAATGGCATTAATTGATCATTGCCTCCTTGTCGGAGTAAGGTTTCTTCAGCCAGGTCCTCATGCTTCTCACAGTACCAGACTCATGCCAAATTCTTAACTGAAAAAGTTCTGCTCTCAGGTTTATGATTTTGAGGCAAACGAGTTGGAAGATGATGAATTGAATGATATGAGATGCTTTGAGATTGAGAACTGTGCAGTTCTGAAACCTGAAGTGCTTTTTAGACTAATTTTCTTTCCTTGTTCTATATTTTTGTTTCTTCCATCTCTGCCTTCCTGTTTCTCTCTCATTAGCACTTAGTTTTGTCACTTTTTGGTGCATGATAACCTCCTGCCTTCCCACTCCTGCCCCCTTCTTGTTCTCACCTTCATTTCTAGCCTCCTTACATCACACTACTCATTTAAATGTCCTTAGGATTTTTCTCTTCCAAGTTGGTGGTCTTTATTTTCTCCTCAAAATGCTGCCAAGGGTCTCTTTCTTCTAACAACACATTTCCAAATCTACATTGCAAGCAAGTACATTTAACCACTCCTCAATAATTAGCAAATAAAAGTTCTCATTACCACAAAAAGCATAACAAATGAGGGCAGTCTTTAAATCTTCTTGGCACTTGAAAAAAAAAAAAAAACTGTGTTATTGGTTTAGTACCAGTTTCTGGTTGTCATGCTGGGCAGGAAAGACCTTGGTGAGCCTGAGACCTGAAGAAGGTGGTGTGGCTGCCCTGGACAGTGAGGGGCAGAGTCCTGGGCTGGGGTTGGAGAGGGAGGCAGGCTCAGGTGTGGTAAGGGTGGATTGCAAACTTCTGTGGTTGATATAACCAGCAGAGGCTACATCACAGGGCTCTGTGTCTGTGGCTAGGGCATGACCTCTGTGTTAGGGTGACTAGAGTCCAAAAGTTGTTCTGTCCCTGTTAGCTGGATCTTGGGCAAGCTAAACATTCCCTGAGGTGCAGATAATGACACTTTACTTTGCAGAATAGAAAGCATTAGAGATGATGTATGCAGAATACCCAGAACTCAACAACTTTGTATCAGGTACTTTTATTATTAGAGATGAGTTTTGGTGAAATCAGTATTTCAGAAGTATAAATATTTTATTACTGATTTATAGTCTGTTATATGATGTTAGTAAGGATTGAATTACGACTTTGTAGTCAAGGAAGCTGGATTTGTTTTTTGCTGTTTCTTTGTACTTCCTGTAAATACTCTCTAAAAGTGTATACATCTTTCTGTAATAAGATGTATTAAAGCGTATTGTGGAATCAAATTGCTGTCTTTCTTTTAAAACAACTTAGGAACAGAATTATCTTTGGCACATTTCCTCAAATAAGCCAGCAAGAAAAATATATTTGAAAGGCAGAAGTCAGTATAGTATTCGTTTGTGAGCCTCAGGTTTTCACTGTTGTATTGATTCTTTTTGTTTGCACAGAAGATAAATTGGCTCCTTAGAAGGGCTAAATTCAAATAGTAGTTTTTCTTATGCTTTATTTCTGTCCAGAAAATCTCAACAGGAGATAGAATATACTCAGCGTACAAATAAGCCAGCTAATATTGGCTGTTGTCCTTTGGAAAACTGCCTATTGAAAAAATAGGCAAAATAAGAATGTTTTATAGTTTTCTTCTTTTTTTCTTTGCGAGCACTGGCATTGTGTATCATTTGTCCATTAAAATGGTGTGTCTTCCAACAACCTCTTTAGAAAATAATCTGCAAGGCAGATGGAATATTTTTTAAGATATGTACCTCAAAGGAATAGTAAATTATGTTCTTATTGTGTGTTGCAATTACTGCTTCTCAACAGAGAAGAGCATTAACGTCCTAATGGAGGCAACTGATTGATTAATATATTGATTAGATCTAGAAGATTATCTTTGAAATTCTAGGCTGACCCAATTCTCAAATTGGTATGGCAGCTGGATATGAATACTTAATTTTTTTTTCTAATGTTAACAGTATTCACTAGTTTTTGTTTTTTTTAATCCTAAACAAGCCAGACAGGATAAAGGATGGCACATTTATTTATTTGACAGTTACACAGAGAGAGAGGTCTTCTATCTGTGGGTTCACTCCCCAGATGGTTGCAACAGCCGGAGCTGCACCAATCTGAAGCCAGGAGCCTGGAGCTTCTTCCAGGTCTCCCACGTGGGTGCAGGGGCCTAAGGACTTGGGCCATCTTCCACTGCTTTCCCAGGCCATAGCAGAGAGCTGGATCAGAAGTGGAGCAGCTGGGACTCAAACTGGCACCCATATGGGATGCCAGCACTGTACGTAGTGGTTTTACTCGCCACACCACAGTGCTGGCCCCAACAGTATTTGCTATTTAAACAACGTCTTACTCAATTTTTATCAAAAACTGGGAAGAAAGAATAGAAGAAAATTAGAAATTACACATTTAGACAAAAGTATGCAAAGATTATTTGCTGTGTATTCTTTATAAGTAGGAATCAGGAGAAAGTCATGAAAAAAATGAAGATTTTTAGTCATTTGAGTGGTCTCAAAATTAAAGTGATAAATCAGATGAATTATAGAAAGTTGGTGAGACAAAACAAATCTGAGCATTATTTAGGATTCATTTGTAGTTCCCTCTATATGTAACTGAAAACAAGGAATTTAGCTGTGTTAAATTGATCTTGTTTTCTCTCTACTTCCAGAGCCTACCAGATAGCAGGAAGACAGAATGAACCCTGGACTTGTGTTAGGTTCCCAGGAATGGCTTCCTGAATACATAAATGTTTGCTTCTTAATTGGTTAGGTGGAATTGATGGACAAATGTGGCAAAAAGCTAATAAGGTAGCTTTGTCTCAGTTGATGACTAGCAAATGAAAGATTTGAGTTGTTATTCAGTTTGTGTTATTTTCTTGGGCTTTTTTTCAAAAAGAAAGAATCAGAAAAATGTACTTTATTACTGGTGGTTTCTTAGAGACTATAAAGTCCAATAATTAAAAGTAGACATGATACATTGAACTGCTAAGATGGAAAATTATTCAAACAGTGAAATAGAGAGGGGCATAGTTTATACTCAAGTTCAGTACTGCAAGTGCAGGTGAACATTTACTTGCACAGACTTTCTTTGGCTGTTTGAAAGTACTCTGAAGAGCTAGTTCTTTGTTCTCAAGGTACTTAACTTTTACAAGTAGAAAGAGTTAAGCATAAACACAGGATAAGATGTAGTATGTTCTATTAGAATTTCCAAGTGCTGTGGGCACATGGTGGGAGGAGAGACAAATATTCCCTCACTTTTTAAAAATTATTTATTCATGTATTTGAAAGACAGAGGTGTTCTGTCTGCTGGTTTCTCTTTAAATGTGTGCACCAGCCAGGGCTGGGCCAGGCCAAAGCCAGGAGACTGAAACTCAATCAGGTCTCCTATGTGGGACTCAGGCTGGCACTCCTATATGGCATACAGTGTCTTAAGAGCTGCACAAAGGCTCACCCAGAAGACAAATTTCAGTTTTTAAGAGACTGATTCCTCAACTGGTTACTGCTTACTTTCCTGGATTTTGATCATCTCAGTTTTTATGGTTTGAAAGGAATATGGAGAATTTTTGCTGTTTGTCTCTAAATGGAAGGCTATCTGGTAGAACGTGAAGCAGAAAATAGAAATACAATTTTGGTATGTCTTTTTATATATATTCACATTCACCATAGTAATGAATTCTCCAATATTCAAGAGGCAGAGAGGCAGAGAGAGGGAGTACTCCTATATGTTAGATCACTCCTCAGTTGCCTGCCAGTGGTGAGGGCTAGACTGAGCTAAATCCAAGTTTCCCACATTGGTAGCAGAAACCCAACTACTTGAATCTCTTAGGGTCTGTATTGACTGGAAGCTGGATCAGAAACTGGAGCCTGGAATTGAATCTAGGAACCTCAGTATGGGATGTGGACATCCTAATTGGTTTCTTAGCTGCTAGGCCAAACACCTGCCCCTAAAATTTGTCTTATGAAAGATTCTAGACATAGCGATACATAGTCTATATAGTGGATACCCTTGTACTCAGCATTGTGATGAACCAGATGTTAACCTTCATTGTTATTTGCTTCACATTTTTCTCTATCCATTTTAAGATATAAAAATTAAAGATAGGATCAGCCCAGAATTAGTCATTTTCCTGAAATTTATGTTATCTTCTGTTTAAAGAAATAACTGTAAATGAAAAATAAAAAAATAAAGGGATCTGGCACTTGGCATAGCAGTTAAATTGTTACTTGTGACACCTACATCCCATGTTAGAGTGCATGGGTTCCAGTACTGGCTCTGCTCTTGATTTCGTGTTGTTGCTAATGTGCATGCTGGGAGGCAGCAGGTGATGCCTCAAGTAGTTGGGACCCTGTCACCATGTAGGAGACCTGGATTGAGTTCCTGGCTGTTGGATTTGACCTTGCGCAGTCTCAGCTATTGTGGGCATTTGGAGAGTGAATGGAAGGTCTCTCTGTGTATCTCCATCTATCCACCTTTCAAATAATTAAAAAGTTAAAAAAAAAAAAACAGGAATAGATGTAAATACATATTCTACATATTCCTTTGCTATTTGATTTTTTTCCTTAGCATCATACTTGAGAGACTTTTGTTATTGATACAGTCACATCTCAATTCATTTTTATGAAAATGTTTTTATTTGATAAGACACACATGCACAGACACAACACATACACAGAAGGGCGGCAACGTGGCAGGGGAGGGACAGAGCTATCTTCCATCTGCTGGTTATTCCCTGGGGGTAAGCTAAGTCAGAGCCAGGAGACAGGAGCTGTATCCTGGGCTGCCACATGTGTGGCAGGGACTTTGAACTATCATTTGCTGCCTCCCAGGATGCACAGGTAGGAAGCTGGATTGGCAGTGGCGTAGCTGGCAGCTGAACAGGCATTCTGATAAGGGATGCAAGTGTAAGTGGCTTAACTCTGTGTACCACAGCACCCACCCCTCATTAACTCATCTTAATTACTGCATAATACTGCATTGCATAACTGAGCCACACTGATAGACAGTTAGAATTTAACCCTTGTTTTTCTGTTATGCAGAGTACAATGTTCAAACTTATGTTTCCATTTAGGTGTGTTCTAAGAATTTATTTAGGGTTCTTACAAAGTCATAGAATTGCTGAGTTATGTGATATATATATTTTCAGAATTTCTAAGTCTGTCCAAATGGCTCTCTGAAGTAGTTGTACAATTTGCCTCTTCCTGGTTGTAGCTAAGTGACCAATATATTTCTCATGTTTTTCCTTTTCCATTTTTCTTTTCTGAGAATTGTCTCTTTATATACATTGCCAAGAAAAAGAGCATTTTTTTCTTACTGATTTTGTAGTAATAATTTTGAGCAGAGTTCTGCTTTTTGTTTCAGGAATCAAATGGTGGTCTCATCCTTTAACACACAGCAAGTGGTTTCAGATATAAGCACAATATTTTCCACATTAGTAAATAATTATTATTAGTTATTCAGAACTCTGAATGCATTGCTTATGTAATGATTGAGAGAGTTATTTGGTTGGACAGTCTTCTCAGCAGAGCAGGACACTGGTTTTCCGTGGGGGTTTTGGGTGGAAGCATTGAGTTCTGGGATTTGAGGACTGTGGCTGGTGGTGGTCTGACATTGGCAGTAGAAGCTACCTGCTCAGGTGAGATTTTGTTGTTTGTGCTGATACGCATCAGCAGTCAGTGTACTGCATCCATTTCTGGATGGCTGATGCTTTAGAGTGTTGGTGTCTGCTTGGTCGAGTTACAGACATGCATTTAATAAAGCACCTTGTCAATGATTGATTAAATTAGCACTATGGTTATAAGGCAATAGAACTGTCATTGGGTAAGCATATCTAAAAACTCTTTCTGGCTACCTGTTACCATGGTTTCAGTACAATCTGTTTTAGGAGTGTGAGAATTTTTTTTTCTTCTTGCACATATAATTTATTTTCAGAATTGACTGCTTTATAAATTGGGTTTTTATATAGCTTCTTCAGAGCAACTTGTATGCAGATTTGGTGGAAAAAGGCAGTATACTGGGTTCTGTAATTTGCCCATATACAGTTTTTGGTATGATTTGAGATGGGAAAACAATTATGTAGAAGTCCATCTAATATTCTTGTATCTTTCTAATGGATAGTGTCACATGATTTCATGTATCTTTTTTTTTCTACTTAGTAAAGAAGGAATATTTTAAAAACTTGTTTATTTGAAAGGCAGAATGACAGAAAGAGAAAGAATGCATGAGAGCTTCTATCTGCTGGTTGATGACTAAATGGCTGCAATGGCCTGGGCTGGATCAGGCTGAAGCCAAGGACCTGGAGCACCATTCAGGTCTCCCTCATGGGTGGCACAGACCAAAGTACTTGGGTCATCTACTGTTTTCTCAGTCACGTTAGCAGGAAGCAGAGTAGCCAGGACTCAAACTGGTACTCTGATATGGGATCCTGGCATTTCTTATAGCATTGAAACATTGAGAGGTTACTTTGAATCCTGTTGGTCATTTTCAAATCAGAAGAAGAAAACCAGAAATGATGGTGAGACTTGAAATGAGCTAATGTGTACAAGATGGAACACCATGACTCAGTAGGCAGAAATATTATTATCTATCCCACTGTCAATATTTCTTCTTCAGTAAATGTTTGTTGAATACCTAAAATTTCTTACAAGACTTCCCTTTATGTACAATGTATTCAAGACAAATTAAGTGAATATTTAAATATGTGGTTAATTCTCTTCACAGAAGTAATAAAAACAAATCAAGTGTTCTAGTAACTCCCAAATGTGGACCATTTAGCAAAATTTGCTCTAAGACTTTTTAGTAAATATCAATATTTCTATTTCATTATACCATATGAATTGTCTTTCAAGCAAAATTATTTTATTGAGTTTTTAGCTTAGTTTCATACAAATAGCCTCCAATAAACTGATTTAAACAGGAAGAAAAATTTTCACATGAGCCAAATTATACACACTAACTGTAGACTCCTTGTCCTTAGGAAGTCTTCATAAAGTTAGGGCTTCCCTTCAATATCAGAGCAGGTTTATGTTCAGATGGTAAAGGAATATTTACAAGTATGAAATATTAACACCATACTCTGGTAGTACTCACTTCAGGAGAAGGCGCTATTCTGAGTTTGTAATCTGATTATGTCTTCACATAATCCCTTGGTAATTCTATGAGGTGTGTATGTCAGCAGACGCTGTCATTGCACTCATTTCCTAGGTGAAATTCAGGCAGACAGGCTGTGTAAATTGCAAGGTGACATGAGTCTATACACGAGACAGAGCTGCAGTTGGCATTTGGCTATTTAATTCTTATTGTGTACAAGGATACTATAAAATGTGGCTAGTGGAATTAAGAAATAAATTTATTTTGATGTGAAAAATTGAAATGCATGCATACAAGGAGCCTTCAAAAGGTTCATGGAAATGCGTATTATGAAAAATCTATGTGAGGTTACATAATTTTTCTTTGTACTGAAAGAAACTTATCCTTTAATTCTGTTTCCCCGTACCCTTTTTGGAGTTGCCTCCTACAGTGTAGCCTCTGTGGGAGAGTACCTCATCCTTACCCATTATGTCAGAACACAGTTTTTGAAATTAGCAGTGTCTAAAATGACCATTCTCATTTAAAAAAACTGGAAACAGAGCACATAATGAGGTCCTTAGCAACATTTCAAAGCTTAATTTATGGGAATTCTTGAGGCTCATGAAATTGCACCCAGAATGTATGTGTGTTTATTAGTATAGGCTTTTTAATTTTTTTTTTTTTTTGGTTGGGGAGAGAGTAAGGAGAGATCTGTAGGCTAATCAGATTCTCAGAGGGATTAAAGAAACACTGCTCTGATATTGAGGAGAGAGGTGTTGTAAAGGAGAGGTATATCATAGTATTACCAGCCTGAGCCAACTTCGCAAGCTCACTTTGCAAGGTGTGAGGGATCTTGCATGATGTTTGTTTCCAGAAGGACTCTAGTAGTGAGTCTGTTGCAGTGCTTCAGGTCAGATGTTGCCTTTACCTCTGTTTCCTTCCTGCCTTCCCTTCCCGGCCCTAGGCAGGTTTTCCTGTGTGCTGTGGCTGCCTTCTGTGGTCTCAGGTCTCAGTATCTTTGCTCACTGACTAGAATTCTCTCTGATCTGGATAGGTGTTAAGGTGATGAGAGACTTTCTGCTGTCAGCTTTCACTTCCCTCAGGAGCCACTGGGGGTCCTTCAGACTGGCCCTGTGCCCTGTCAGGGTTTCCACAGCACTGACTCACAGCCTCACAGAAGCACTCTTCCGCTTAGCTGAAACAGCCTAGTGATGTGTTTGCAGCCTCCCGCTGGTCTTCTGGTCCACGGAGTGGGACTATTGTGTTTTGTTGTTCTGCTGATGGTCAGTGCCCATCACCTTGATAGACCATTACTAGGCACTCAGTAAATAGTTGTGAAATAAATGGATATTATTTTTCTTCTGGTTGTTCAAACTTAAGAATCTTGGCATCATTTGAAATTCTGCCCAATCTCAGTATTATGTCAGTTGCCAGGTGCTAAATATTTTTGTGTCTGGTCTTTGTCATGTCTCTATGTCTGCTCTAATTTTGACTTTGTTGATTTGGTCTCAACTATTTTCAGCAGCTCCCTCCAGTTTCTCATGAACAAAGCTCCCAGAAAAAGAGGTGTTTTTATACTTCAAGGGTCTTGTCACACGTTGCTTAGTCTTCATCATATTGGCAATCGGAAGAAATTCAGTTATCTCCCCTTGTTCTCAGACTCATTTTTTTTTAATTTATTTTGTTGCTGCACCTGTATTACCTTAACACTGCACTATTCAATATATGGTAAGTTTTGCTGCCCTTTCTCATGCTATTTCTTCTGCTGGATGGGGCCTTACCCCAACTCTAAATTGTAAAATGTATCTACTCTTTCAAGTTCGATCTCATTTAATTCTCACTTGGAGATATCTGACATTCCCTCATTTAGAGTTCATATTTCTAATACTTTGCATAACTTTTATATGCCTATAGCACTCATTTTAGAACTACTTTAGGCTTGAAATTGGGGGATATTAAATATACAAATACATAAAGTTTTAATGTAGTTACTGGCACAAATAAAACATTGAATAAATGGAAGCTGTTTTGATGTGGTGGCACTTCAAATATTTTATGGCAACTGGAATTAAAAGATGTTTGGGGTGGGTAGATGGTGTAGTGGTAAAGACACTGCTTGGGACACCTGCGTCACATATCTGAGTCCTTTGGATTCAGGTCCCAGCTCCGCTCCAGCTTCTAGCTTCCTGGTAATGTGCACACTGGGAGGCAGCAGGTGATGACTTAAGTGTTTGGGTTGCTGCCATCCATGTGGAGAGATCCAGATTGAGATCTGGGCTTGCAGCTCTGGCCTGGCTCAGCCATGGCTATTGTGGGCTTTTTGGGGATGAACCAGAAGTTGGGAGATCTCTGTCTCTGTTCTCTGCCTCTCAGTTAAATAAATGAAAGTATAAGAAATTGAAATCCATTCAGTTTTTTCATAATGCACATTTTCCATGAACATTTGAAACACCCTCATATATACGCCCACTAGACTTAGCATTTTTTGCCCAGCAAGTATTCAGTAAATGTCTACTGAAACAAACTTACTGATATCCTAGTTTTTGAACATATTAAGATGCTATTTTTGGAGTTTTCTTTCATACAAAATGTGTACTGCATATGCATTGTGTCATACCTGCTTTGTCTTTTTTTTAAGACGCATTTTATTTATTTGAAAAGCAGAGGGCTAGCGTTATGGTGTAGTGTGTTAAGCCTCCGCCTGCAGTGCTGGTATCCCATATGGGTATTGATCTGAGTGCTGCACTTCTGACCCAGCTCTCTGCAGATGCTCCTGGGAAAGCAGTGGAAGATGTTCTAAGTCCTTGGGACCCTGCCACCCATGTGGGAAATGCTGATGAAGCTCCTGGCTTCTGCCTTCAGATTGTCCTAGCCCCGGCTTTTGCGACCATTTGAGGAGTGAACCAGTGGATGGAAGACCTCTCTCTCTCTTGCTCTCTCTCTCTCTTTCTCTCTCCCTCTCCCTCTCCCTCTCTTCCTCCCCGACTGTTCTCTTTCTCTCTGTCACTCTGCCTTTTTCAAATTAATAAAATAAATCTTAAAAAAAAAAAGGCAGAGTGACAGAGAGAAAGGGAGATAGGGGTGTGTGTATGTGTGTGTGTGAGAGAGAAAGAGAGACAGACAGCGAGAGCGAGAGAGCACTTCCATCCAGTGATTCATTCCCCAAATGGCTGCACTGGCTAGGGCTGGGCCAGGGTGAAGCCAGGAGCCAGGAACTCCACCTGAGTCTCCCACATGGGTGGCAGAGGCCCAAGCATTGGACCATCTTCCACTGCTTTCCCAGGTGCATTAGAAGGGTGTTGGATCAGATGTGGAGTAACTAGCACTCAACCTGGTGCTCTGCTATGAGATGCTGGTGTAGCAGGCAGCAGGTTAACCCATTGTGCCACAAAGCCCTGTGCTGTGTCTTTTAAACTCTTTCCCTTTAATATTTTTCATTAAAAATTAATGATTATTTTGTTCAAAGTTTCCAGGCTCGTCAGCTTGCTAATACTGTAGACTGCATGCCATTCATGCTGTGGCTTTCATGCCGTGCTAATGCTTTAGGCATTAGGTTTTCCATAGCACCTAAATTCTGTGTACTGGTCACTATTCCTATTAGATGTGCATTTACAGGAAAAATGCTGCATTTACTCAGATGCCAGGGAAACATTAGAAAGAATTCTGGGACTCATTCTGTTTAAATCTAACCACTCTCCAAGCACAGTGGGTCTCACCTGCTTAGATGAAATGCTGACAGTAGGTTCCAAACCCTTATTAAAAGCTGATGCCTGTGTCTGGCACTTTCTAAGTAAGTTCCATTTTCTCCTCATTGATTTCAACATACTTCACATGTAGACAAAACAAGTGAACAGAGAGCTTTCTGTAAATGAGAAAATGGATGTTTTATTAAGTCTCTTCTACTGTAGTTTACTGTGAATAAAGTCTGAGAATTTACCAGTGGAATCCCAAACAACAGAGTGTCTGCTGCACTCCAGTTACTCCTCATTAGGCTATTGTTGGTATATTTAATTTTCCTCAACTTATTAGGAGGGTATTGTGAAGGGAAAAAACTAACAATGTTTGGAATACAAGGTAGATTAAAAGAAAATTGAATGATTTCAAAGCTTTACTGAATATTCTTTTTATGTTAAGTCCCTGGAGAGACAGGAGCTGTCACTTCCATTGTCAACTAGAGTAAAATCAAATAGTAACATTTTCCTGTTTGCATGAATTGGTATCATATTCTGGAAAGCAGTTTAGCAGTGCATGTCAAGAAGCTTTGAACAGTTCATTCCCTTGAATGATTATTTCTCTTCCCCAGGAAATAATTGAAAATTCAGACAAATATATTATGTATATACATTTTAATTAAAGCCTTATTTGTAATGTGAAAAATTAGAAATGATGAAACATACAGTAATATGAAAACTTAAATAAAAACCTCTAGATTTTATCTAATAATGTAATTTTGAAAATATTAATACCATGGGTGTTTGTTGATAGTGCAGTCTTAGCTGGGGAACATAGCATATATTCACTATTGTCATATTTTTCCCCTTCCTACCTGTAATAAATGCTCACTGTTCTGAGTCAGGTCATACATTGTAGCAAGTTGCATGGTATTCCCTTCCCACAGGACCCAGTTGTAATAGTCAATATTAACAATTGGGTGAGGTCTTTTCACACCTTACCCCAAGGTTGTTCAAACAGAGTCATGAGTTATCACATAAACATAAATCATCTTAATTCTTTTTTTTTCCAGTATGTTTGGATAGAAAACATGTTACCTCTGAGTTGGGATTAGGGAGAATTTTCATTTTCTTCTGTATTTTTCTATATTATCCAATTTTTTTATGTATTATAATTAAAAATATTGAGTAAATTCAAACCCAAACTTGGCCTTGTAATAACTAACAATGATTGTCAGTAGATAAAGCAGTTATCAAGTTCAACTTTCATTTTTGTCAGTATTTGCATCTCTGATTGGAGTGCTCATACCTTGAGGAAGCAAAGACTAGCCATGGAATATTAAAAAAATCAATGATAAGCAATTTGAATTCTTACTATTACATTAAAAGATAACAATTAAAGATGAACTGAAGAGAATGTTGTGGATTCTGTTTCTGCCCTCTTGGGATTTATTTATCATCTTGGTCAGTGCTTCTTAACGTTGGCTGTATCCTACCGTCATATGGGACCTTTTAAAAATGTGATTCTCTGGATGCCGTATGTAGTGATTCTGACTTAATTGGACTATAGCAGAAGCGGCTGGGGATATAGCAAAAGTTCCCTAGTTGAGTCTAATATGTAGCCAGATTTGAGAACTGCTTAGGTCTTAGGTCAAGAGTTAAATACTCTAGAGAAAGCTTAAAATGGTAACACATTATACAAATTGATAATCTTGAGGTTTTGTAAGATTCTCTTTCAATATTTCATTTATGTATAAAACCAGTCATGCATTCAGAAAATATTAAGTATACTGCATTTACCATATACTAATTTTTTTTACATAAAAAGTACACTTTCCAGAATGTTCTTATTAAGATAATAAAGTGAAGTGGCATTCTTTAGAAAGATGTATATTAACAGTTCATATATGACTGATTTATTTTTAAATACTTTAGTATTTTTAAATGATACATAATTACATTTATGGGGTATAATGTGAGTTTTGTTATATACATATCTTGTATAATTGTCGAGTCAGGATAATTAGTATATCCACCACCTCAAAATTTATTATTTGTGATAAAAAACAATCCTTTCTTCTGCCTATTTTCATAATAGCCAACCCCCAACTCTAAGAGCTTGACTTTTTTAGATTCCAGAAATGATTGAGATCATGCGCTATTTTTCTTTCTATGCCTCGCTTAATTTCACTTAATATGATATCCTCCAGGTCCTTCCATATTGTGGCAGATGACAGGATTTCATCTTCATTATGGCTGAATAGTACTCCATTGTGCATATGTAGCACATTTGCTTTATCCATGCACCCACTGATGGATGTTCAGGTTGATGTTACATCTTGGTTATTGTGAATAATGCTGTGATGAACATGGAAGTATCTTTTCCACATAGAGATTGCTTTTTGGAGGGTATATGTCCAGCTGTGGGATTGGTGGGTTGTATGGTAGCTCTGTTTTCAATTTTTTGAGACCTCCATACTGTTTTCCACAATGGCCATACTAATTTACTTTACCACTAACCATGTATAAGGGTTCCGTTTTCTCCACATTCTCTCTAGCACTTAGTTGTGTTTTTTTTAGCCATCAAAACTGGAGTGAGATGAAATCTTTATTGTGGTTTTAATTTGCATTTCCCTGATGAGAAGTGATATTGAGAGTTTTTTGTAAATATACCTGTTGCCTGTTGTCCATTTTTATGCCTTCTTTTGAGAAATGCATTTATGACTGATTTCTTTGTTAAATGTTATTCACTAAAAAGATTTAGTTGAATGATTCTCTGAACACTCAGTTTATTTGTACTTTTCTTAATACTATCACTTCAACTTTTTCATATATGTATTTTTTTTGATTTATTTATTTGAAAGGCAGAGTTAGAGAGTGAGATCTTCCATCCTCTGACTTACTCCCCAAATGTCCACAACAGCTGGGGCTGGGCCCTACTAAAGCTAGGATTCTTCTAAACCCAGACCTTCTTCTGGTCTCCCACGTGGGCTCAGAGACCCAGAGACTTGGGCCATCTTCCACTGCTTTCCAAAGTGCATTATCAGGAAGCTGGATAGGAAGTGGAGTAGCCGGGTCTTGAAGTGGTGCCCGCATGGGATACTGGCATTGCAGGCAGAGCCTTAACCTGCTATGCCACAACGCCAGTCCCTCATGTAAGTTTTTAATGACAACTAATTTGTTTGGATCTCTCTCAGTGACTTTTCTTTTCTTTTTTTTTTTTTCAAGATTTATTTATTTGAACATCAGAGTAACAGAGGTGAGGCGGGGAGGCAGAGAGGCAGAGAGAGAGAGACATCTTCTGTCCGATGGTTCACTCTCCAATTGGCTGCAATGGCCGGAGCTGCGCCGATCCGGAGCCAGGAGCCAGGAGCCAGGAGCTGCTTCTGGGTCTCCCACGCGGGTGCGAGGGCCCAAGGATTTGGGCCATCTTCTACTGCTTTCCCAGGCCATAGCAGAGAGCTCTATTGGAAGTGGAGCAGCCAGGACTTGAATGGGCACCCATATGGGACATTGGCATTGCAGGTGGTGGCTTTCACCTGCTATGCCACAGCACCAGCCCCTAGTGTGATATTTCAAATAACAGCTGCTTAATAAAAGTGTGTAGCATAAAGAATGCATAAACATAGTCTCTTAAACTTCCTTTATTTGTAGTCTCCTTAGTGTCTTAGCGAGTTTTTTGTTGATCAAACAACTTGTGATAACTCAGCAGGCATTTGAAAAATAAAAACATATTTGTTAATTACTGCATGGGATGCCTGTGCCTATTACGCACAGCATAACTTTGCCAATCTTGTAATAAAATTGAATACTGCCACTGCCTTATCTTTCTCTTTTTAAAAAGAGAGGAAGAGAGGAGGAAGGGAGGGAGAGTCAGAGAGAGAGCATCCATCTGCTGATTCACTCCTCAAATACCCACAACAGTTGGGGCTGGGCCAGGCTGAAGTCAGGAACCAGAAACTCAATTCAGGTCTTCCATGTGAGTGGCGGGGACCCAAGGACCTGAGCCATCATATGCCACCCAGGGTATGTATTAGCAGGAAGCTAAAATTGGAAGTGGAGTTGGGACTTGAACTCAGGGACCCTGAAATGGAATGCAGGCATCCCAAGCAATGTCTTAACCTCTGTACTGAATGCTTGCCTTGAGCCATCCTTATTACTTGGCCACAGTTAACTTTAATGCAGTGTTTCCTTTCTACCAGTGCAGTCGCTGAAAATGCAGCTTCCTATAGATGCAGTATCCTTGAACTGAGTGTCCTATGTTCTGTTGAAAGAGAAAACTCTCTTGCTTTTGTGGTATCCAGCAAATGTTCATATTGTTCTTGTATGAAATCTTAAAATATTTTCTGATACCTCTGTGAGTTTGTTCTGTCACCCTTTGTGGCTTCAAGTGTAGTTTGAGAACTGTGCCTCCAAATCTCAGGATTTTGAAATATTTGTTTTAGATACCACATAGGATTTAGTTACTTAGCTTTTCAGTCATGTCATTCAGTTGCTAAGCCTATGCATACATTCTATGAGAGAAGGCTGGTGACACTATTTCTTTATGGTATTAAGATTTGGAAACAGTGGAAATAAATGTTTTTTTTTTTTTTTTTTTTTTTTTAGAGCTTAACTAGATTCAATGCACTTGTGCTAATATGTACCTTATTTATTCTTTGAGATCAACATTTTAATATTTTTGAAATTTGCACCCTTTACCAGTGATAAAGAAAATACTGTGTTGTGGTATAGGAAATTCTGGGTTCTGTAGCTGTATAGGGGTTAGTAATGATGGCCTTGGGTGGCTCTGATAGTTCCCTCGGCAGGAGGTGGAGGTCCTAGCCATCTCCCTGGGTTCCCTGGGTGTTGAAAGGCATTCACTTGGACTCCAGAAATTGATAATGTCTTCACAGTTGTTGACTGGAGATATTGCATCCTTTTTAGAAACTGAGGGAAATTTTTTTTGGGGGAAAATTTTCTGGGGACATTGCCAATTTTAGAAGATAAATTCTTTTCAGGACATTAATTGTATAAATAGCATTATAATATATTTTAAAATTATAGATAGCATTATAATATATTGATTCGATAAATAAAGGACTGTGGAGATGACATAGTCCTTTCTAGATTTCATCCATCAATTATATGGAATTGGGAATACTTAAGGACACTCAGTCATTAACTTGGGAAGGAAACCAGAGTATTCTGCATGCAGTTCAAATAGTCCACATTTGATTTAACCCCAAGAGGATATGGTCCCTTCACTAACAAATCTACCCTGATTTTCATTGGTGTATTCATGGGAGGGAACATTCAGTAATTGTTGATTCCCCTAGGGCTTTGTGTCTCTCCCACATACTATCATCAGTATGCTTGAAACCAGAGCACAAACATGTGCTATCCAAAGATTCCTATAGGGTGATTCTTCAATAGCAATTTACTAAACAGCCTAATTCTGTGTGACATATGTTTTATCACAAGTCTATATTCAAAAATTTATTTTCCTAAATGGGGTACTTTCTCGTATAGTAAGTAGCCTTTTTGTTTCCATCTCTCTTACTTGTTCTCATTTTTATTGCCAACTTCAATTTTGTTTCCAGTATTTTTCCAGTTAATTATTTAAAGTTAAGTAACGGATAATTGATGCAACTCAATAATTTTTTTTCAAAGATTTTGCTTATGGGGCCTGTGCTGTGATGTAGAGGTTAAAGCCTCTGCCTGCAGTGCCGGCATCCCATATGGGTACCAGTTTGAGACCCGGCCATTCCACTTCCAATTTCACGCTCTGCTATGGCCTGGGAAAGCAGTAGATGGCTGCCCAAGTGCATGAGCCCCTGCACCCACTTGGACGACCTGGAAGAAGCTCCTGGCTCCTGGCTTCGGGATCAGCCCAGCTCCAGTTGTTGCGGCCATTTGGGAAGTGAACCAGCGAATGGATGACCTCTCTTTCTCTGTCTCTCTCTCTCTAACTCTGTGTTTCAAATAAAATAAATAAAGGTTTAAAAAATAATAAATAAAATAAAGATTTAAAAATATTTTTTCAAAGATTTATTTATTTTATTTGAAAGTCAGATTACACAGAGAAAGAAGAAGAGGCAGAGAGAGAGAGAGGTCTTCCATCTGCTGGTTCACTCCCCAGTTGGCTGCAATAGCCGGAGCTGTGCCGATCCAAAGCCAGGAGCCAGGAGCTTCCTTGGGGTCTCCCATGTGGGTGAAGGGGCCCAGGGACTTGGCCCATCTTCCACTGCTTTCCCAGCCCATAGCAGAGAGCTGGATTGGAAGTGGAGCAGCTGGGACTCGAACTGGCACCCATATGGGATGCTGGCGCTGCAGGTTGCAGCTTTATCTGCTATGTCACAGCATTGGTCCCAATAAAATAAATCTTTTAAAAAAGGATTTTATTTATTTGAAAGGCAAAGTGACAGAGAAAAAGATCTTTCTTCTGCTGGTTCACTCCCCAAATGACCTCAATGGCCAGGCCTGGCCAGGCTAGCCGGGAGCCTGGCACTCCATCTGGGTCTCCAAGGTGGGTGCCACAGGCCAAGTGTTTGGGCTATTTTCCACAGCTTTTCCAGGCATAGTAGCAGGGAGCAGAGCAGCTGGATCTTGAAACAGCAGTGGAACTGGTGAGTGTTAAAGATGGTGGCTTACCCTGCTGAACCAAAATGCCACCTTGTCTATGTTTGTTTTGCTAAGGGCAAACAATAGTGGTTGCCCTAATCTTTTTAACATTGTGAGATTTTACGTGTTTGTTGAAGTTGCTGAAGAAAGAAATAAAATGTTAAAGAATCAAAGCATTTGTATTTGGCTTGAAGCACGTACTTATGAATGTTCTATCATGATTGTTTCCCCATCTTTTCGTAGTCCTACTCTTTAATTCCAGGCTTGGCTTGTCTACCTCATTTCAAGTGTAGTCTCCCCTCCCCCCCCCCAAGATTTACTTACTTATTTGAGAGGCAGAGTTACAGAGTGAGAGGGAGAGACACACAGAGATAGACTTCCATCTGTGGGTTTGCTTCCCAGATAGCAGCAATGGCAGGACTGTGCCAGGCGAGGCCAGAAGCCAGGAGCTTTATCTGAATCTCTCGCATGGGTGACACATGGGTGGCAGGGGCCCAAACACTTGGGTCATCTTCCACTGCTTTTCCCAGGCTATTAGTAAGGAGCTGGGTCAGAAGTAGAGCAACTGAGGGGACGGCGCTGTGGTGTAGCGGGTAAAGCTGCTGACTGCAAGTGCCGGCATCCCATATAGGCTCTGGTTCAAGTCCTGGCTGCTCCACTTCCTATCCAGCTCTCTGCTATGGCCTGGGAAAGCAGTAGAAGATGGCCCAAGTCCTTGGGTCCCTGCACCCATGTGGGAGACCCGGAAGAAGCTCCTGGCTTTGGATCTGTGAAGCTCCAGGCGTTTATGGTGATCTGGGGAGTGAACCATCAGAGGGAAGACCCTCCCTCTCTCTCTCTCTCTCTGCCTCTGCCTCTCTGTAATTCTGCCTTTCAAATAAAATAAATCTTAAAAAAAAAAAAAGTGGAGCAACTGGGACACCAACCAGTGCCCATATGGGATGCCAGCTTTGCATCTGGAGGCTTCACTCATCACATCCCAGTGCTGGCCCCTATAGAGTCGTCTGGAACCAGTGGTTCCATCGGTAGTACCAGAAGCAGAGTCAAGAATTCATTAAAACAGTTACATATCACTCAAAAATAAGTATTGGTGTTTGAGATTACAGTAGTAAATTAAATGAAAAGTGCTTGACCTCATACAGTTAATGTTCTGATTGGGGATACAGAATATGAACATTATGAGCAAATTACATATGTATTAAGGTAAGATAGGAAAAGATTGTGGAAAAAATAGATCAGGGTGGGAGGAAAGTATGTACATAGCAGGTTCAATCCTCGTGTTTCACGAAGCCCGGAACCCTGGTTGCCTTTGTCCTGCCCCTGGGAATGTGGCCTTCTGAGTGTTCTTTCTGTTACTGATTGGTAGTGATGTTTATATGCCTGGAGCAATGGGGCATGTTGTTCCAGCTTGTCATGGCTCCACAGGACTGTTCCACAAGTTCATGATGTGTGTCCTGTGTGTCTGCTACCATGGCTCGTTACATTACAGAAGTGTGTCCACGTGGCAGGTGCCTCTGTGACAGCCTTGGCCTCTGATTCAAGTCACTTTCTCTGTGCAGAGACTTTTGGCATGTGTCCCTCAGCTCACAGAATCCACGATCTGTGCAATTCCAGAAGGGGATGGGCCCGGAATCCTGGGCTGCCTTCTGTGGAGTTGGCCATTCGTATGTTTTTTCATGGTTTTACTCTTTTTTTATTTTTATTTATTTATTTAAATATTTATTTATTTATTTTTGACAGTCAGAGTGGACAGTGGGAGAAAAAGAGAGAGAGAAAGGTCTTCCTTTACCGTTAGTTCACCCTCCAATGGCTGCCACGGCCGGCGCGCTGCGGCCGGTGCACCGCGCTGATCCGAAGCCAGGAGCCAGGTACTTATCCTGGTCTCCCATGGGGTGCAGGGCCCAAGCACCTGGGCCATCCTCCTCTGCACTCCCGGGCCACAGCAGAGAGCTGGCCTGGAAGAGGGCAACCGGGACAGAATCCGGCGCCCCGACTGGGACTAGAACCCAGTGTGCCGGCACCGCAGGCAGAGGATTAGCCTATTGAGCCACGGCGCCAGCCTCCTGGTTTTACTATTAAACCTTGGCTGTGAGTACAACCTGGCTTTGAGTCCTGTGAGTACTTTTGGTGAATTAATGAACTTGAGGGTGGTCTCAGGATGCCTGAAACACACACCAGATAAGGGGGGTTTGGAGGATAGGAGGCACAAGGTCCTGCATAAGCACAAGGACCTGGATTATCTGCAAGAGAATTCTGGGAAGAAGGAAGAGCGTGTGCAAAGCTGGAGGTGGAAGCATGCGCAGTGTAGTGAGGCTGCTGTGGACCCAAGAGAGAGGATGAGGGAGGGGATATGAGCTCATAGGTGCAGTGTGCACGTGATCGGACGGGGCGTCCCCGAGGGTCCGGGATAACGTCAGTGAGCACGTGCCTGCTCCGTGAGCTAGTGAATTTCCGACTTTGCTCTAAGGAAGAATACCTGCTTCTCCCGTTGGCTCAGCTCAGTCACTTCTATTTGTGACAGCATCTTCACGTGTTCTTCCCACATTCTCTGTTGTTTCCTCACTCTTAATTTTTTGCTGACTTGCGTCGGAAGGAAAAAAAAAGTCTCACTTTGTTCTCAGTCTCCTTTTCATCTGGGTGCCAAACAGGACACCTGTGTCAGGAGATCATGGTGTTTCAGCTGACTCCATCAGTTCAGAGGCAGGGGGACACCCCTTCTCCCAGCCCCCACCACCCCCATGGCCCTGTGGAAGTGATGGCTGGCTGAGCTGAGTCCTAGGGATAAGTAAGGATCCCTAATTGAATTCCTGCAATGCTGCTTGCCCCTCCTTCACACCCTTTGTTCAAAACTCATTTGCTGTTTTGTCTCCAGGAAGGAACCCTCTCCCACACCTTATTCTGACTAAGGTCCAGGACTGCCAAGGCAACAGTGACCAGCGCTTTTTCAGACACTGAAAGGAACAAATGACCTTTTGCTTGTCCTCATTGAGCTCTAGGCTTTTCTGTGGCTTTAGGTCTAAGTGCCTTCACTAATAAATGCTTCTTGAATGCATTTGTGAGTGGGTGAATGAAGGAGTGGTTGTAAGTGATGCCAAGGCAGGATGAAAAATTGGAAATAAAACGCCAGGATGATAAATGTTTGTGGTGTGAGCTTGAACAGTGTTTTAGGAGCTTGAGTCAGATTTATTTACTTCCATGGAGGAATGGGGCCCTGAGGGTGGGCAAGAAGGATCTGAAACAAATACTAATGTCTCAGCCCTGTCATTTGCCCCTCTCTGAGTTGCCTGTTATATGCTATTCTTGAGTTATAAAGGTGGTTCTTATGTTATCTGTTTCGTTATTTTTGGTGAACCACACTCATGTAAGCCTTCAGTCCTCATGGAGAAAATGTGCATACCGGGTTCTAGTCCCGGTCGGGGCGCCGGATTCTGTCCCGGTTGTCCCTCTTCCAGGCCAGCTCTCTGCTGTGGCCCGGGAAGGCAGTGGAGGATGGCCCAGGTGCTTGGGCCCTGCACCCGCATGGGAGACCAGGAGAAGCACCTGGCTCCTGGCTTCGGATCAGCGCGGTGCACTGGCCACAGCGCGCCGTCCGTGGCGGCCATTGGAGGGTGAACTAACGGTAAAGGAAGACCTTTCTCTCTCTCTTTTTCTCTCACTGTCCACTCTGTCAAAAATAAATAAATAAATATTTAAATAAATAAATAAAAATGAAAAAAAGGTTTCATAACCTTTTCCACCTTTGGAGATAAAAATCCTCATTCTATCTCCTTAATGTCTTCTTAGCTGTGACATTTTCTTTGTAATGAATATTAGTTTACTGGTAATAAATTTGTGCTTCTAGTGTGCACTTTTTTTCCTTTTGCTTTTAAATTTCAAAGCCAACAAACACTTTGGATCTAATGTGGGGCTTACCTAATGAAAAGGAGAATTTCTATTTTACTGAGTTTTTGGTTTTTTTTTTTTGTCCCCCCCCCCCCCCATTGGTGCTCTGTGTTCCTTCAAAAGGAGGCTGTGTCTCTGTATTTGAAATGCTGTCAAGATTAGACTGTTGAAGTCCTTTCCACTCTGCTTCACAGAATGGATAATAATACGGTTCTTTCTCTTTATAAGTGTCAGTGCTGTTCTGGGCTATTTTCTAAAGGTTCAGCTTTCATTCCCACTAAGTTGGGAATTAAATTATATTAAATTGAAAAAGAAATTGTGCTAGCAGCCTGAGAGAAAGACTTGTCAAACCACTTTGTTGGTATTATTTTGTAATAGCAAAACTAAAAGTTTTAATTTAATCTTTGTGATATATTTGCCTTGTATTCATTTAGGAAGCATTTGATATGTATTCTTTAGTCAGAATTCCCAAGTTAAGTATTTTTATGAGCAAGAGGGAAAAGTTGTATTAATTCCCAAAAAAAGGGGGATCTTAATAAATTTATTTGTTGTGTTTATTGTAGCGATGCAAAGTAGTTTTCACTGGCAACTGTGGTGCTAACTTGAAAACTTTTACATCTAATGCTGAGGCTAGAAACCTCGCTATAATGAAAACTGGCCTCTGCTGAAATCCTATAATCATTCATTCTCCAGGGCTTGGCCACTTCTGATCTCTATCCTCTCTCTTCAGTCCTCTGCCTCTCCTACTTCCTTTCTTCCCTCTCTTTCTCCTTACCCATCCTCTCTATTCAGTAAATATCTACCAGGCAGTGGGTCAGAGTTGGCCTCTAAGTTATTAAGCTCTACTAAGATACAAGGCTGGGCTCGAAACAATATTGGCTGTCAAGACGCCTATTCATGCAAGAAGAAAAATACACGGAAAAGTAAAACACACACCTTGATATGTCATGTGCCATTAGACCCATCAGAACAGAAGTTGGGCTAAGAGCAAATTTGTTTGATTAAAGGACATTCAACTTAAACTTTGAAGGATGGATTAGGATTTTGACTGGTAGAGATGGAAAAAAAGCATTTCAAATGAAAGCAAGAAACAAAAACTGATGTAATAGGAAATTGGGTTGGTCATTATCATTATCAAGAGGGATCATTATCAGTGATCCATTTATGTGACAGTTTATAATAGGGTTCATCAGGCTTTTTCTATGAAGTGTCACATAGTAAATATTTTAGTCTTTGTAGGCCGTATGACCTCTGGCACAACTATCAACTTTGCTATTGTAGCAGAAGTGCACAGAAAACACATAAATGAATGGGCATGGTTGTGTTTCAGTGAAACTTTACACAGTCAGGCAGTGGGTCAGGGTTGGCCTATAAGTTATGATCGCCAGTCTCTGATAGAAGAGTATGGTATGATTAGGGGGAAATAGGGCTGGAGAGGGAGATGGTCATCCGATTTCAGAGGGTTTTGAATATCTGGCTGAAGAGTTGGGAATTAACTGGTACTCTCCTTAATGAAACTATGATTGTCATACCTCTGTGACTGAAAATTGTGTATAAAAATGGTATGTTGAGAGCAAACTAGACCTCTTAGAGTCCCTAGTAAAACCTGATTTAGATCAGAAGCAGAAATTAGAAAGACTCCATGAGAATGGACCAAACAGTCAGATCATGGAAAACAGGAGCTTGTGCGTGAACTGGCCCTTAGGACATCTGGACCAAAAATGTCAATGTTCACTCTGCTCAAAAAATGATAGTGAACTGACTCCAAAGTAGATATTATATACATATTTTGGATACTAATGTGAATAGTTATTTTATTGAAAGCTCAGACAAGTCCCTAGTGCTAAGTCAGAAAGATGAGGATAGGTTTGAGGGTAAAGGAAAAAAAGCAAGTTTAGTTTGCTGACAGATGAGGGAGCAGTAGACCTCCAAGTCTCAAGAAATAGCCCTCAGCTGAATGCTTTGGGGTTTTTAAGGAGACTAAAAGAAAGGGGGAGCTGGTCTGGCAGAATGATGGAGGAGCCACAAAATATAGCCTGACCAGGTTGTCTTTCTCCGTTTGCAAAAGAAGTTGAGGTTAGGAACAAGACGGTGTATGACTTAGGACACAGACGAGCAGGAAACCAGCAATCCAGCTCCGAAGGAAGAACAAACTGCTCTGCATAAGCTGCCTGCACAGTGTCACCTGGTTGGTTTGATGGCCAAGTGGGCTTCAGTAAGCTTGTGGGCTATAGAAAGTGGTAGTTATTCCTGGCCTAAACCAGATCCCTTGAGACAATACTGGCCAGTAAGGTATTATCTACTGGAGAAGCAAATGACCTCACAAGTTCCATGATTAGAAACTTGTAGGGCCAATTGTACCACTCCCCTAATTCAATGAGTTAACCCAAGGGAGCATGGGCCTGATGGTATCTAGCATCTGTATTCAAGGCACTGTTTGAGGGCTCAGTTTCAGTTATACAGGTTCTAAATTATTTTCTGTATCCCTTCACGGATTATGTTAGATATTAGAGAAAGTTCTTTTGTCTATTAGTTTTTAATTTGTATTTCTTTTATGGTAGAACCAAATTTTGCAAGACTTTTTTTCATGTTTCCCCTCAGAATAAACTTCCTCAAGGCAAGACTATGTTCTATTAATGCCTATGTCCCCAAATACCTATCTAGTGCAGCTCTGACAAAGCAGTCATTAAGTCATTCAGTGAATTGAAGTGAGCATTTCTAATTGTTCCCATTTTATTCCACTGTGTTTTTGTGCTATTCATTTCTTTGTGGTTCTCATCAGAGTACATTAATCTCAACCAAATATTTTAAAGTCATTTCATTAGAATATTTAAATTAAAATAATGACCTATGATTTATTTATAAAAGGTTATATTTTGGCATTATGATCCTATAAAGGAAACAAAGTTATACTGCATTAAATAAAAATGTTGTAGCTGGTCCCAACATAATGGAAAAGAAATAGGCAATTTTTTTGGCAGTGGAAAAATGTGCAAATGAGGTGGTTTTCCCATATGCACAATTGGTAATGTAATGGTGGTAACATTAAAGGATAGTATCAGAAAAGAAGTGGGATTGTGATTTTATTAGCTCACTCCATGCATCTCATTAGCAGTATTTTTAGTCCCTCTGGGCTTTGATTTACTTATCAGTATGCTCTGGCAAAACCATAATATAATGTTTATTCTAATATGTCTTTTGACATATATCTCTTTATGTATTTATTAATCTGAGATGTAATGATTCTAAGTACTTAACAGTGCTTCTGCTAATCATGTGATAGATAATAAGCAGCCACCTCAGGACCTTGCTCATTGATATGTATTTTATTTTTACTTGTTTTTTTCTCAACATTTAAATTACATGTTTTCTGAGGGTGCAGTTGAAATCATTTGGTCCATTTTAAACTCATGGTGACATAGTGAAAAGATGATTATGTGAACAAGACATAATAGTTATAATTAAGTGACAGAAAATAATACGTTCATAGAAAGCTGAAAAATACAACGCAGAAAGTAAGTAGATTATGTAGACAAATTTGTGGTTGAAAACCACATATTTAATCATGGAATCTGCCCAGTCTAAATGCCAGAGTGTTTTTGTTGTAGGCAAGGACTGCGGATTGCCGTGGGTGTACTTTGCTTTGGGCTGCCAGTGCAGTTTGCTTGATCAAAAGTAAACACCACAGAAGACAGAGGCATCCTGTCAGGAGCAGATAATGCTCTGTAACTTTCCCTCCTCTGTGGGGGAAAAAGAGTTATTCATGGATCTTTAATTGCTTTGACCAGGCTTTCAGCCAAACCTATTTTTTTTTAATGCTGTTTTTACTGTGCCTTGGGCTGGGGTGAGAGACAACACGCGCTCACAGATGTGAAAGGGAGGCACAGAGAGTCAGCAAATGAGCGTTTTCTTCTCAGCAATTGTTGGGAGCCAAAAAAGTCTGCTAGGACATGATGGAAGCAAATCCCTGAAACTTCCCAGAGCAAAGAGCATGGAATAGAGTGTGGGACTTCAGGAGCTTATTAGTTATGAAACTATTACTTCTTAAAAAGATTTATTTATTTAAAAGGTGGAGTTACAAAGAGTCTTCCATCCACTGGTTCACTCTCCAAATGGCCGCTATGCCCAGAGCTGGGCTAATCCAAAGCCAGAGCTTCTTCTGGGTCTCCCACATGGGCGCAGGGGCCCAAGGACTTGGGCCATCTTCTACTGCTTTTCCAGGCCATAGCAGAGAACTGGATCGGAAGTGGAGCAGCCGGGACTTGAACTGGTGCCTTTTTGGGATGCCGGCACTGCAGGCAGCTCCAGCCCCTCCCTGTGAAATTTTAACCTCAGTTTCCTTACCTTAAAATTGGGTAATGTCTTGCAAGTTTGTTAGGATACAATTGGACAATGTATGTTAAGTTTCCAGCACTGAAATATTACACAAATTAATGTATATTATATGTGTTCCATGATGTCAGTTTTCACAAAATGGGATTGAAAAGAAAGCGATTACAACAGTCTGTTAGTTTTTTTTCAAATTGAGCTGGATTGGACCCTGTTTATCAAGTTTCCTTATATACTAACTTTACTAAGTTATTTAAGGTATAGATATAGTGGATCTCTTCAGAAAGGGAGACTTTGATTTTGATAGCCCAGAAGTGGCCTGTGCAAACAGTTTTTCCTAATTGTGTTACTCATTTGCTCATCAAATTTGTATTAACATTGTATTACATGTGACAAAAATAAACATGTCCATTTTGGATTATAAAATGTCTTAGATATTTTGTGAATCAAACCCTGTTTCTGAATGTCAAGAGACTTTGGAATGAAGAGTTTAGACTTCAGAATGTCAAGAGTGTCTTACTTTGGCAAGTGTACTTTTACAAAGATGAAACAGATGGAATGTGTAGGTGTGTGTGCGTGTGTGTGTGTATGAATTTAGCTTAAGATCTTATCACATATTGAGATTTGTCTATAAATCCAACAGCTCTGAGAATTTCTGAAACTGATATTTGGAGCAGATGAATTGACAGAAATTATCTATTGAATATACTGTTTCTTACTGAATATGCTGCTGGAAGAGCCATGGCAGGTACATTTAGTTTCAGTAAGACCAAAGATCAAATTGTACTAGGGACTCCTAATTCCCTCTTCTTTTGGTTCTTTCCAGTCTCTTATGTGGTTTATTATGTCTTAACATATTTTTGGCACTTAACCTTTATCTTTCCTTCACTTTCTCTTATAAATGATACAGTGCCCTATTAAATAAAATAGCCTATATTTATAGTGGTACCCTATATCATTTAAGGTACTTGGTTTAGGAACAAGCAATAGAAACTGACTCTGGCTCTGAGAAATAAAGGGACTTTGTAGGAAGGATTATGATGTGGTTTGCATTAGCAGAGGAGCTGCACTACCCAGCTTTGGGAAGGAGAGGGATCAGGGAGGTGCTGGAAAGCACAGTGGGTAACTGTAGCAGCCGTGGGCGTCTGTGGATCTTTAGGCACATTCCGAAGTCCTGCTAAAATCTGTGTGGCCTACTTTATGCCCGTGGCTCAGTATATTTTGACCAGTCGATGAGGGGCTGGGTGGCTGGGGGACTTTTTTTTTCTTTGAATTGAACAGCAGCTACTTGTTCTCTACATCTTTAAATAGCTTTTTGTATTAGATGGACCTGTTCAAGTACCTTTGGTTTAGAAGCTCATCATGTTCTATAGGTTACAATCTTTTATTTTTTTTATCCAAGTGTAAGATTTCCCATTTGAGTTTGAGACCATCTTTAATGAACCTCTTTCTTTGTCCACCCATAAATGTGCATTTCCTAACATACAACAGTTTTCTATTATTATTCAGATGTGCTGAATGATATCCTAAAGTGTAGTGGCCCATAGACTCTAGCATCTAACATGCTGGTTTTTCTGGCTTTTTTCACTTTCAGTGTCCATGTTTATGCTGAAAGTCCAAGTGAATGACATCATCAGTCGTCAGTACCTGAGTCAAGCAGTTGTAGAAGTATTTGTAAACTACACGAAGACAAATTCTACTGTAACTAAAAACAATGGAGCAGTGTTGATAAAAGTACCCTATAAATTAGGACTCAGCTTAACCATTATTGCTTACAAAGATGGTTACGTGTTGACGTCTCTGCCTTGGAAGACTGGAAGAATGCCAAGTAAGCACTTAAATGGGTTTTGCAGCCCCTAAATGTAAATGATTATTTTTTTCTCTGTTTATGATGCCTAAATGATGTGTTCAGAAGGACGTTAGAAGAGCGTGCCATTTTTAAGAAACCATTATCTTAGTCTGGGCTTCTCAGACTGCCATAAACTCAGTAGTTTATAAACAACAGGAATTTATTTTTCATAGTTCTGGAGGCTGAGAAATGCAAGATTTAAGTACCAGCAGATTTGGTGTCTGGTGAGAGCCTGACTTGTGGTTTCTAGATTACACCTTCTTCCTGGGGCTTTAATCCATGATAGAAGGGGCCAAGGAGTTCTCTTGAGCCTATTTATAAGGGCACTAATCCCATTCATGAGTGCTCTGCCCTTTTGTCATAATCACTGCCCCAAAAGGCCCCACCTCTTGATACTATACCTTGGAAGTAAGGATTTCAGTGTAAGGATTTTGGGGAAGAAACAAACCTTCTGACCATAGCAATCATGAAGGCATTTTTCCTTTGTAAAATTATTCATTTTCATCTTATTTCAGAAGCAGAGACAGATTTTTTGTCTACTAATTCATTTCTCAAATGTCCATAACAGCTGGGGGCTGGGCCAAGCCAAACCCAAGAGCCAGACCTGAATCTGAGTCTCGTATGGTGTGCATTAGCAGGCATACTGGAATTGGGAATGGAGCTGGGCCTCAAACCTAGGAGCTGTGGACGCTAGTGTCCCAGCTGGAATCTTATTTGCTGCACCAAATGGCTGCCCAGGCCTTTTCCTTCAAAAGAAACTGTTCTTCACTGCCTCCTAGAGTTCAGCTCTGGACAAAGCTTGTCTGCAGGTGCTGCTGCAGGGGCTGGGAACAAGGACTAGTGAGAGGCAGGGTGGGCCAGATGATGAAAGGACATTCTTAGGTTAAACCAGCAGTTTAGATTTCTGTGCTAAATAATAAGGCAGTTATTGTACATTGTTGAGCACAATGAGTGTAGGTTATATGGAAACTGGATTTGCTCAGTACGGTGTAATGAATAAGCCAGCAGCACAGCTAAAGTGAGAACCTGACTAGCAAACTATGGCAGTGCTCTTACCCAGGAAATTCAGCCTGAACCAGAAAGGGAATGAGAAGGACAGGTGAGTGTGAGAGACCTACTGAAGAAGGAATTGGTAGAACTAGTGCAGCTAATTGGATATTGGAAAGGATACCAGAACACAAATTTGACTGGAATTATGATACTTCAGTTATTCAGTCTTTTAAAAAAAAGGATGCTGGTTCTTATTAGGATTTAGATACTTTGTTTGCTTTCACACTGGAAACATTTGAATTCTTAAATAGTTATTTAAATTTAGAATGAGAGAAATAAGATGAAAAGTAAAGACATTCACACAAAACTTTAAGTCATAACTGGAAAAATCACAATAGGATTGCTTGAGGTGAATTCATAACTACTCATTCAGTAAAGTTAGAGAAATAAAGAAGAAACCAAGTAAAATGGTAAAAAAAAAGATAATAAAGATTAAACTGGATTGACATACATTGGAAAATACTAGGAAGAGATCATTGAAAAAAATCTTTTTTTTTAACTTTTATTAATGAATATAAATTTCCAAAGTACAGCTTATGGATTACAATGGCTCCCCCCCCCCATAATGTCCCTCCCACCCGCAACCCTCCCCTTTCCCTCTCCCTCCCCCCTTCCATTCATATCAAGATTCATTTTCAATTCTCTTTATATACAGAAGATCAGTTTAGCGTATATTAAGTAAAGATTTCAACAGTTTGCACCCACATAGAAACACAAAGTGAAAAATACTGTTTGAGTACTAGTTATAGCATTAAATCACAATGTACAGCACACTAAGGACAGAGATCCTACCTGAGGAGTAAGTGCGTAGTGACTCCTGTTGTTGACTTAACAAATTGACACTCTTGTTTATGGCATCAGTAATCACCCTAGGCTCTTGTCATGAGTCGCCAAGGCTATGGAAGCCTTTTGAGTTCACCAACTCTGATCATATTTAGACAAGGTCGTAGTCAAAGTGGAAGTTCTCTCCTCCCTTCAGAGAAAGGTACCTCCTTCTTTGATGACCTGTTCTGAAAAAAGTATTTTTTAAAAAAGATTTATTTATTTGAAAGAGTTACACACACACAGAGATCTTCCATCTTCCATCCAATTGTTCACTCCCCAGTTGGCCACAACAGCTGGAGCTGCACCTATCGGAAGCCAGGAGCCAGGAGCTTCTTCCAGGTCTCCTATGTGGGTGCGGGGCCCCGAGGACTTGGGCCATCTTCTACTGCTTTCCCAGGCCATAGCAGAGAGCTGGATTAGAAGCGGAGTAGCTGAGACTCAAACCGGCACCTAAATGGGATGCCTGCACTGCAAGCAGCAGCCTTACCCACTATACCACAGTGCCAGCCCCAAGTCTAGTTTTGTGATATAAAAAAAGTATACGTATATTGGCTAATCTAAATTAAGATGAGGGAAATAAGACAACAAACAAATACATAAAAACTTTTTAAAAAGTGAAAAATGGTCTACACCAGGGACTGATGTTATGGCCTAGCTAATTAAGCTGCTGCTTATGACATTGACATGACGAATGAGATCATGGTTTGAGTCCAGGCTGCTCTGCTTCCAGTCCACCTTCCTGCTAATGCACTTGGAAAAGTAGCAGAAGATGGCTAAGTACTTGGGCCCGTGCTACCAATGTGAGAGTCCAGGATAGAGTTCCATGCTCATGGCTTCAGGCCCTCCCAGAACAGGCAGTTGCACCCATTTGGGGAATGAACCAATGGATGGAAAATTCATTCTCTCTCTCTCTCTCTCTCTCTCTCTTTCTGTGTGTGTGTGTGTGTGTGTGTGTGTGTATCTCACTGTTTCTGTTGATTTGCCTTTCAAAAAACAAATCCTTTAAAAAATGTTTGGCACCAAATCTGATGGCAGTAATCTTAAAATGTTCAATAAAATGAATAGTTTTTTGATATATAAAAGACTTTTGATTTCAGATGACCTAGACCTATAACTGTTGGCTAGAATGTTCTAGGTACAAAAACTTGATTAAATATTATAAAGAAGTACTACAAATCTAGTGTAGCCTTGATTTTATATTAAGAGAACAAATTACAATTACTATGTAATAATAATGACCTGGGTAACAGTTGAAATACGTGTGTCCAAGTCTTCAGCTTTTTCATAAATGCTAACCCCTGCATCCGCTAGTAGTAATCTCTCTCAAAGACAAACATACAAATAAAGTGAATTGACATTTGTGCACCTGGATGTTGATTCCATATTTTTTAAAGAATGAAATGGTAATAGTCTAAATCTATAGTATTATGGCACTGCTTAAGTAAATCTTGCTACTTTACTTTTAAAAAGATTTGTGTATTTGAAATAGTGAAAGAGAGGGAAGGAAGAATGTAGAGAAGGGGAGAGAGAAAGAGATCTTCTATCTGCTGTTTCACTCTCCAGATGGCTACAATGACCTTATCTGGACTAGGACAAAGCCAGGAGCCTCTTCTGGGTCTCCCATGTGGGTGGCAGGGGCCCAAGTACATGGGTCATGTTGTGTTGCCGGGCCATTAGTTTGGAGCTGGATCAGAAGTGGAGCAGCTGGGACATGAACCAGTGCCTATAAGGAGTGCGGCATCACAGTCCATGGCTTTACTTGATACGCCACAATGTTGGCCCCAAATGAAATATATGTCCTTAAAATGTTAAGAGTTTCTAATGAGAAACATATTTTTAAGAATGTAAAAATAGTCACTATATAGTCATACTCTGTATTTTTAAAAATCATTGGCTATTTACATTAAAATATTAATAGTTGGTGATATTGTGAAAATCGTTTTCTTTTTATTCTTTTCTGTATATCTCAGCTTTTTCCAAGTTAACATTGTATCTTTTCAATAAATAGAAAAAATTCTAAGTAATAAGAAATATGAATGTTTTAGTGAGGTTCCAAAAGATTTTCCTAGGTTTTAATTGCTGATAAAGCTATCTGGCTGTCGTTGAAAGTCCAAATATGAAATAATGCCCTACTTGTAATCATTCTGAGGTCCATCCTAAGATCCCACCACTGTCTCCCCAATTGAATATATTAGTCTAAATGTTAATATATTCTGATAGTGAAATTACCTATTAATTTGGTCATTATTTTTTCCCTTGGAAACAAGAAGTATGTTTTACTTCCAGTCATTGCATGCTTTTTGTATGTACTCTTTCTCCTATTTTCTTTAAAGGTCTTTGAAATATCTCAAATTATTAAAGATATTTCCATGCAAATGTGCTTTTTTTTTCCCCATAAGAGGTTTGAAGATACTATGCTATTTCTGTTCAGTTTAAATATTTACATATCATAGAAGAGAAATATGAGAAATCATGCTTTAGGCAACTCCCCAAAATTATTTTTCTTTTGTAGGATTGGTAAGTTGATTTGATTAGTTCCTCAATTATAAAGCCATCTTTTTCCTAGCTTCTTGATTAAGATCTTGAAATGATTAGCCATCTTTCAAATGATCTTCTTATTCTATCAGTTATTTTATGTGCCTGTTCTTGTTGACAGGTTCAGCCTCTCTCTGTGTCACTACTAAAGGGAGTGCATCGCTCTTTGTGGTATACTCTTTCTTCCTCTGCCAGCTCTGAGTCCACTTGGGAAATCACATCATGTGTAGAAGGGTACTGTGCTCTTATATAGGAAATTAAAAAGTGAAGAGTGGATGTAGTTCATCTAGATAACCTGGGATCGTGGAGCTGAGAAACTTAAACTTCAGAAGTGAATAACAAGTAACAATTAAGTAAAGAAAAACCAGAAGTTTATTCAAGCATTTAACTTAATATTTATATCTGGGGTTAGTAATGGAACATCATTAGTCATGTTGGTACGAACTACCATTTGAAGTAGAAAATATTAATAAATCTTTTTTCTTTCCATATTTTATATGTGGTGTCTTCAAAAAGAATAGAAATGCATTTTGTGAGAAAACTATGCATGCATTTCAAATTTTTGCATCAAAATACTTATTCTAATTGAGAAATCTTGAAATCCCTTCATGATCATTATTCCCTTGTTTTATTTTTGCCATCAAGTTTTCCACTTCTCAGGACTTGTTGTGAAAGAATTGTATTTGTCCTATTTATTTCCTTGTATTACATATACTAATTGTGCTATGTTTCATAGTATATTCATCAGTTACACTTTCACTGTTCCCGCAAAGTCAAGCAAATATATGGCTATTTGAAGACACTGTTTTAATTACTGGAAAATTAGCAGGTAAGTACAGTATTTCTTACTCGGTAAATAACTGCTGCTTGTCATAATGATCTTGGATAGATCCTCATGAGCTGCAAGTTGGTGTGTGAAAGTGTCGCTTGACAGAGCTTGCATCTCTCTTTACCTTTTTTCTATGTTACTGTGCTTTTTCACTAAGGAGCTAATGTTGATTATGAGCTGGGAGATACCTAAATTTATCATTATTAGTATTGACTACAAGTTGATCAAACCACTTTTTATTTTACTATCAAGCGAAGAATTTATATGTAGTGGGAATTATTTTCTCCTTTGTTCTTTTTGTCCCTCATATAGGAGTTTTAAAATGCTTTTATTTGAAATGTGGAGACAGGGAGATCTTCCATTTGCTGGTTCACATCCTAAATGCCTGCAACAGCCAGGGCTGGGCCAGATCAAGCCAGGAGCCTAGAACTTGAACTGGACCTCCCACATGTGTGGCAGGGACCCAAGCATTTGAGCCATCACCTGCAGCCTCCCAGGGTGCACACTGGGAAGAAGCTGAGATTGGAGTGGAGTCAGGACTCAAACCCAGCACTCTGATACGTGATGTGGGCATCACAGCTGCAGTTTACCTGCTGAGCCTGATGCCCATGAACCACCCTCTCCCCGCACCCTGCAAGTAGGGAGTTCCGACTGTGGAAAGTACTGGACAAACTTCTGCTGTCCTTCCTACGTCTCAGCTTCATTGGGCTTCAGTGGTTGGTGAAATTGGGAAAAAGGCAACATAGATTGCTTAGAACCTTGGGGTTTTTTAATTGCATGTCTTTCCCTTGTTACTTGCTACATTAATCTCACTGCCTGTCTGGGAGAGGCCCGAGATTTCGCTGGGTAAGGATCTGCTTGTGGGACATGCATTTCCCTGATTGCATACACATCCTAAGGAACTTAGTGCAGAAAGCCTTGTTCTGGGTGTTGGTTCAAGCTGGGTCTTCCGGTGTCATGTTACCAACCCTGAAGATGGCAATTTCATTTCTACCTCACCTATACCCACACCATAATTTGTGCCTAGGAGGAACCCCAGTATTCTGTGACTCCTTAAGATTTAGTGACAACAGTTTACTTTTGTTTGTTTTACATTGGTAAATTTTGTTAGATTTAAAACAATGCAAATGACTGGTAAAAGAAAATCCTCAAGATAGTAAGACAGGCATAGTAAAAAGAACAGTTTATGAGAATTCTTTTCAATTTTATAAGCTGTTCTATTTGTCCCTAAAATATTGAAACAAAAAACTTTAATGCATGGTCCTTGTGGCCCATCAGGTTAATGTGGATTAACCAGGATTAATCAGTATGTCAGCACCCCCACCAGAGTACTGGTTTGAGACCGGTTGCTCTGCTTCCCATCCTGATCCAGTTCCCTGCTGATGCACCTGGGAAGCATCCGATGATGGCTCAAGTACTCGAGTTCCTGGTTCCAGGCTAAATCCTATACCAGCCCTAGCTGTTGTGACTATCTGGGGAGTGACCCCTTGGATGGAAGTCTCATTCATTCATATTCTCATTCTCTCTCTCTCTCTCTCTCTCTCTCTCTCTCTCAAATAAATTAAAGAAAATTACCTATGGCTTGATTAATCTTACAGTAATCTACTGAGTGAAGCTGTAGAATGTCTTACTCTGAAATGCCTTGGTAAAATTCGAGGCACTTCTTTTGCTTATCTGTGGCAGAACAGCGGATATGCAATAGTGTGTAGAAGAATGTGAAATGCTAGGAACCACATGTCTGCAGAGAGAGATACATTTGATGTTGCTGGGGCTTTAATGAAATTAGATTTTTCCACTGCTCCTCTTTAGTTTTTTATTTGTTCTGACACATCCCTATCGCTGACTGGCTTCTTCAAACCCCACAGAAAATCCTAGTTTCTGCTTAAATGCATGCATGGATCAGTATGAAATGGCCTGGACCATTCCTTTGCCATTGTACCAAGCAGTGGTGAGTGCACATTGGTCTAGACAGTACTGACCATGCCTTGGGTTGTGCCCGTGAGAATCCTAAGTCCTCCTGATGTCTCAGGTTATTTGTACTGTATTGTTTCTCTCTGAGGTGACTCTCTGGTAAGGCCATGTGGGTGAGGATGATATATCTGATGATGAGGAATCTTCCCACAGAAGGATACATCCTCACTTCCACAAAATATTTGATTAAAAGAAACTCAGTTTGTACAGTGAAAATGTGTTAGGCCTGGGTATGGACGTATTTGTGGTCAAAGTAGTAGAGGAAATTGGAAATGTTAGGAATGTATAAGCCCATACAGAAGTTTACACAGAAGTTCAGCTAGCAAATAAACTCTGGCAGAAATAAGCAGTCTTCAGTACAAAGGTGCCTTGTGTGATCTAAAGGAGGGGAACTTTCTCATTTAGTTATGAATTTAAAATATTATATGAGCAAATGTTTGTCATTCCGAAATTTTAAAATAATTATAACTGCTTGCTTTTGCTTAGTGTGCATTTGTTTTGTCTGTTTGCTAATGTGGTTTCCTTTTTTCAGATGCCAAATCTCAACCAAGTGTTCAGTTTTCAAAAGCCTTAATTAAACTTCCTGATAACCATCATATTAGCAATGTTACTGGCTATCTTACAGTTCTACAACAGTTTCTAAAAGTGGATAATTTTCTGTACTCAACTGGAATTACTCTCAGTAAACCAGGTATCATCTAATTTTACATAATTTAATCAACTTTGTAAGCAGTAGTATATAAATCTTTAGATGGGTAGTTATTTAAGCTTTGGAGAATAAATGACATTTTTGAAATACAAATCTGGTTATTAAGATGTTTATAAGCAAGTCCTCCTTGTATAGTGATACATTACTTTGAAATAATGGAAATTTCACTTTACTTAATTTGATAAATCTCATTTGATCCAAAGCAGGAAAGCATAGTATAGAAAACGTTGATTACCTTTATATATGGAAATTGTATTTAAAGAAGCTTATATACTTTAATAATTTGAGTTATTGATTCTTATAAGTGGCAATGATTGAGATATAAAAATTATTTTTATAGATTTGGATAAAATACTATATTAACTTTTTAAAAATGATTTATTTATTTGAGTTGCGCAGAGAGAGAGAGAGGTCTTCCATCTGCTGGTTCATTTCCCAGTTGGCCACAACAGCTAGAGCTGTGCCAATCTGAAGCCAGGCACTTCTTCCGGGTCTCCCACATGGGTGCAGGGGCCCAAGGACTTGGGCTTTACCACTATGCCACAGTGCTGGCCCCATGTTTTTATCTTGATATATAGTTGATATTTTCTGAGTAAAAACTTAATATATCTGTTTCATAATCAACAGCTCTAATATATAAAACTTTCATTACTTAGAAGTTAAGGGAATGAAGGGACTTTGCATTTATTCAAGAGTACACATAGAATAAAAATGTCCTATATTCACTTAGCACATCTACAGTTGCTTCATCATTTCTACCACTTGTTACAGTATAACTAAAGTTACACTATTTAAAAATCACCTTGGACAATGTATAATAGCCAGAAATGAGAGTAGTAGAATAAATATATATTTGGTTAGATACTGTTTTTTTTTTTTTTTGGACAGGCAGTGTTAGAGAGAAAGGTCTTCCTTTTTCCGTTGGTTGACACCCCCCCCCCCCCCCACCAAGTGGCCGCTATGGCCGGCGCTCTGTGCCGATCCAAAGCCAGGAGCCAGGTGCTTCCTCCTGGTCTCCCATGCGGGTGCAGGGCCCAAGGACCTGGGCCATCCTCCACTGCACTCCCGGACCACAGCAGAGTTGGACTGGAAGAGGAGCAACCAGGACTAGAACCCAGGGTGATGGCACCGCAGGTGGAGGATTAGCCTTAGTGAGCTGGGGCGCTGGCCTAGATACTGTTTAACCTGCAGTAGCTGATACTGTCAGCCATATGGTCCTTGCTCTTTTGTTACAAAGGGGTGTTTCCTACTGCTCACATCTGTGACTGCCTATGGGCATTCCCTGGTAGGTTTGGCTCTTAACATGGGACAAGCCTTCATCCAGTGACAGTCAAGGGTTGGTCCATAGATTCCTTGCTTTGGCTTCAAATCTGAGCCAGCTTCTCTCCTCCATGGCACTGGATTGGAGTTTCTACAGCCACTCCCTTAGTAGAAGGTGCTTCCTGAGCTTGCCTCCCAAATAACATGTACTCTAATTCTCTCAGGGTCTGCTTCTTGAGGGAGCTAATCTAGAATGCCTACTAGGAGCTTCCAGATGTAACTTAAAGGATGTTCAAAACAGAAACAAAAGAATGGTGCTAACGTATGCATCCATAAATGAAGCACCTGTTACGCTGGAGGACATTCATGGATAAGACTCGTTAGATTGAGTGGGAAGGGGTCACAAGCTCTGTCCTTTCCCCAACATTCTTCTACAAACCACACACTTTGGGACTATTCATTAAAATTTTTGATTACCCAGAGAATGCTACTATCTTTTAACAAGTTCTAGAGCAGTGCTGCCCAATGGGAATGTTCTGTCCAGTATGCTGTCCACTAGCCACTTGGGACCCTGGAGCTCTTGAAATATGACTGGTACATTGAGGAGCTTGATGAAAGCTAAATTTTAATAGCCACATGCAGCTTGTGGCCTCTGTTGGATTTCGTATTCCATAGTCCTGGAGTTGTGTGAGTATGAAAGTGTTCTTTTAGGAACATTTCCCCATCCTCCTCATTGTATTGGCCTTTTCTTTTTCTTGCCCCTTCTTTGAGTGTGCTTTATCTAAAATGATGGGTTATCAGTCTGCAGTTTGTGAAGCCATAAACTTCATGGAGCTGATGGGGGAGATGGAAGGAGGCGCTTGGGGAAGCTAGATGCTGGGTTTTACCGAATAGTTTGATATATTGTAGGTATTTAGCAGACTATGTAAAAACTTGTGTTTACACTGGATTACTTACTGGTATATTTGTCTACAAAATATGTATGACATTAATTTGTTCATTTGATATTAGTATCTAAGGAGTTTCCCGGCTAGTTCTCGAAGTGGACATTGTCTGTTAGCCAGTAGTTGCTGAGATAACTGAAAACATATGCCGAATGACAGTGCTAGTGATAACAGGAACTCCTTTTCTACACTGCCACCTCCCTGCCTCTCTGCATCTGCCAGGATCACTCCTTCCCTTCCTTCCTTCTTTCCTTTATTTATTTGAAAGTCAGAGTTAGAGAGAGTGGGAGAGAGAGGTATCTTCTATTTGCTGGTTCACTCCCCAGATTTTTACGAGGGCTGAGCCAGGCTGAAGCCAGGAGCTTCTTCTGGTCTCCTACTTGAGTGGCTCAGGCACTTGAGCCATCTTCACTGTTTTTTCAGGCCATTAGCAGGGAGCTGGATTGGAGGTGGAACAGCCAGGACATGATCTGGTGCCCATGAGGGATTGCCAGCATTGCAGGCCATGGGTGGCTTTACCTGCTACATCATAATGCCAGCCCCCCAGGATCACTCTTGATGTGAGGTCTTTGAACTTATTTCTCCCATCTGTAAAGTTCTTTTGAGGTCTTTGCACAGATGGTTTCTTTGCATTTGGCTGCAGCTCAAATGTGCATTTCTCCAAGAGGAGGCCTTCTTTGTTTTTCTAGATTGTCAATACCTACACACACACCCTCTCCACCTGAATGTAAGTACATGGCAATGTGTAAAGAAATGGGGGGGAAGGGCTGAGGGGTTAGGATTTTTGAGAATCAGTGAGGACTACAGAAAAAAATATTGCAGACAATATAAGAGATCATGTACTTATTGTATTTTAGGAGCCCATATGATTACATTGGGCCAGTTAGGACTTTAAAATATGTTAAATGATTGAATAGCACTGTAACTCTTTGAGGACAAAAGTTTCAAGATTTGGACAAGAAGCAAATTATGTATACAAAGTATACTTTCTCTAACTGATTAATATGTTAGTAAATTACTCATAAAATCTAAAATTATTAAATTACTCCTAGAAATCAACATTATAATTAAAAATTATCTATAGCTACATTTTATTGTAAATATTCTGGTACATATAACTTTGCTTGAAATTGATAATATTTCAAAAATAAGAGAATCATCTACTGTTTTTTTAAATAACAAATCTCTAACTCCTGATATTTAAGGAAGCATAGTATAAATTATATGATCAAATCTTTAAAATCTTAGGCAAAACAGTATAATTTTTCTAGTAATCTTTTCTCCTATTTTCAAGCTTTGAAGTCTAATACAGTGTGATATTAGTATTGAAGTCTTCTTTCAGTTATATTGTGTTTATCAAATAATATTACATAATGATTTTATTTTATTTGATTGCCAAGCCTATATGTTAAACTGTCCTGGTGGTAATGATACCAATTAAGAAGCAGGTATTCCATAACAAGTACCTGGGTTCAGTTCCTGGCTTCAGTTCCTGGATCCAGTTCTGTGCTGATGCAGATCCTTGGAGGTAGCAGTGATGGCTCAAGTAATTGGGTCTCTGCCAGCCACCTGAGAGAACTTGAGTTCCTGTTTTACAGTTCAATTTGACCTATCTTGATTAATATAGGCATTTGGGGAATGACTGAGTGGTAGCCCTGTGTGATAAACCATTTCTTTTAAATTGCACTTTGATTTGGAACGCTTCTTACAGAAGACATAGAGCTAGTGTGTTGGTTCTGGCACTCACTGAAGCGAGTGATCTTGGGTGAAATAGGGCCAGATGTAGCAGATCTGCATCTGCATTGATATGATACTACTGAGAGATGGTTTTTTTGATTGTTGGTTTTTAGATTTTTAAACATTGAATTAAATTCTGGTGCTCTTAAATGACTGACAGCATTAGATAAATTAGGCTAAAATTTATTTGTCAGTGTTTCATTGTAGAGCTCATAATTAAGAAATATTTTGAAATAACATTTAAGAAACACTTAATATGGGGCCAGCGCTGTCGTGTAGTGAGTAAAGCCACTGCCTGCAGTGCCAGCTTCCTATATGGGTGCTGTTTCGAGACCTGGCTGCTGCACTTATAATCCAGCTATCTGCTATGACCTGGGGAAGCAGTAGAGGATGGTACAAGTGCTTGGGCCCCTGCACCCGAGTGGGAGACATTGAAGAAGCTCCTGGATCTTGGCCACTGCAGCCATTTGGGAAGTGAACCAATGGATAGAGAATCTCTCTCTGTAACTCTGCCTTTCAAATAAAGCTTTAAAAAAAGGTTTTTAAAAAAGAAATACTTAATATGGATCCAGTAACTACTTGGTATTAAAATGGATAACCATAGGTTAAATACTTGTATAACTAGATATTGCAGACCCATTATTATGAAATTATAACCTCGGTTTACATTTTATTATAATAAACTGATCTCTGTTAGGTTTTGAAAACATTGAATTGACTCCTCTTGCTGCGATATGTGTGAAAATATATTCTGGAGGAAAAGAATTAAAGGTTGATGGCCCTATTCAAATTTCTCTTCCACTTCTACATACAAATGATATAAGTGTGGGGGATCGCATACCTGCTTGGACATTGGATATGAACACAGGTGAGTTAAATAGGTGAAAGTATTTTGTTTAAATATTTGGATATTTTATCTAAGAGTGTTGCAGCTACAGTTTTTCAGTAATGTTAAAATTTTATGTATTTTGTTAGTGACAAAATTGTTTTCACTTTGATGAATATAATACAACTATGGGGAAAAATTTAATAACAATTCATTATGTCTTTTAAAAATAGCATTTGAGCCAGGACCAGCATTGTGGGTAAAGCTGATACCTGCAATGCTGGCATCTCATATAGGTGCCACTTTCTGTCCTGACTGTTCCATATCCTATCCAGCTGCCTGCTAATGGCCTGGGAAAAGTAGCAGCAGATGTCCCAAGTGCCTGGGTCCCTGCTACCCATCCTGGCTCTTGGCTTTGACCTGGCCCATTTCTAGCCATTGCAGCCATCTGGGAAGTGAACAAGTGGATGGAAGATCTCTATGTGTCTCTTCTTCCCTCTTTGTAACTCTAACTTTCAAATAAATAAATAGATCTTTTTTAGAAAGATAATATCACTGCTACTTATTGGCAAGGGAATACAGTCTAATATTATTGCTATTGTAAATCATTAGAGTAAGAGCATGATCTGTTTATGGAAGTATGGTTTTGAGCAAGTCATATAAGTTACCTGGATTTTAGCTTTCCAATTTGTTGAATGACAGAGATGTTTCACAGCATTTTAAGGAGAATAGCTGCTGTTTTGAGGTCTGGTTTCTGATTGTTCCTCCTGGCAAGCACCTTTGCATGTAACTTTCAGTGATAATATTTTTGAATTGGCTTATCACATTTACAGTATTTTAATTTTAAAGTGACTGCACTTACGCATTATTTAACAGTGGAGGTTCAGTCTGAACACATCATTAGGTGACTTTGTCATTGTGTACATTTAATGTAAAGTAACTATGATGTAAGCAGGTGATATAATCCAAGGGGAGCACAATTGTAAATGTGGTCTGTGTTTGACCAAAATGTTGTGTGGCACATTTAAAAGCAGTAGAGTGAATTATTGCCATCATGTCAAATTCTCCACCTTACTAAAAATACTGTTTTACATATTGTAGATAATTGACTATTACAAATCAATAAGCCAGAATACAAACATATACAGTAAGGCTGTGAGCAGCTTTGTTATGCTATTTATACATAAAATTTCATATATGGTATGGGTTTTACTGAATTCTTCTTTCCATAGATGGCAAAATTTTATTGGTTTAGATAGCATTTTCTGAAAGTTTAAAAATATCTAGGCCCAAAACAACTATACTAATAGTACTAGAGTAGTGTTTGACAAATAAAAAATTTCAATAAGATTTTTAAATATGATTATAAAACACATATTGTGAGAGTTTAATCAAAATCTCAGAACAACCAATATGAATTGGGATTTTACTACTTACACCCTTAAATGTTTAAACATGGAGCCTGCACTGTGATGTAGTCTGCCTGTGATGCCGGCATCCCATGTTCATGTCCTGGCTGCTCCTTTTCTAATCCAGCTCCCTACTATGGCCTGAAAAAGCAGTGGAAGATGGCCCAAGTGCTTGGGCCCCTGCATTAAATTAAATAATTTAAACTTTATTTCCTTTGGTCATAAATATTTCAAATTATCCTATTTTTTATTTTATATATATATTGTATAATATGTCATTTGTCAAGGGGCTTCCAAATGAACATTTTGAAGCGTCCTTATTTATTATCCCATGATAATGTGTTGCCATGGTTTTTATAGTCTTGGAAAAAAGTCCTGTAAAGTATTCTTCATAAGACTATAAGCAAAATCCTATCAGTGCTAAAGATATAATAGCTAGTTGTTTTTTTGTTTTGTTTTGTTTTGTTTTACTTACATTCCTTTTTAGGTGCTTGGGTAAATCATGGCCGGGGGATGGTCAAAGAACATAACAATCATTTAGTTTGGACATATGACGCACCACATTTGGGCTACTGGATAGCAGCTCCACTTCCTGGATCTAGAGGTATTATAAATATAAAACAAATTAGTTTTTAAAAAGTTAAGTAGACTGGAATTAATATTAGCAGACCTGAGTTTTATTCTAAGTGCTTTTACTTACCTGCTATGGAAAAGCGTTTAATCTTTAGATCTCTGCTTTTTTTGTTTTTCATGTGTATATGAGCAAGTTAAGCTTCATGAACTCTGAATTCTCTTAGGTATAAGAGATGCATCTGTGAGAATGAAGTTTGTTTAGATCAAACATTTTCTTTACTCTTTCACTAATAAATTCTACACAGATCAGGTAGAGTTGCAAGCAATAGCAGTAGGAACAGATTTTGGATAATTGAAAAACATTTTTTGGAAGAATCTGGGGAAAAGGCAGGAATGCCTGCAGTGCCAGAAGACCTAGTAAGCAGCCAAGTTGCTGCTGTGTGGTGGCTGGCTCCACCTTTTGCAGTTCTTTTATCACACTGTTCCTGATGACCTTGTGGGTAGAGAATCTGACCCACCCTTGGGTCATATGCATACCCCTTGTAGTGAAGAGGGCAGAAGAGGATGGACTCTTGTTTCCAAGAGAAGACAGGTGATATTCTAAATGGAAATTGACCTGACATTTTGAACAGAAGGTGGATGGGGGCTTGTGCCAAGAAACCAGGAATAGTCCACTAGGGATGATGTACGTGTGTTCTAGGAGAGGTGAATATTTCATTTTCTTGGACTTAACAGTGTCAGGTAATCTAGATGATTGGTGCCAAAGGAAACACCACCTTCATCTCACGATATTCAAATATTGTATATCTTAAGAAAACAGTCCTGTAACTGCTGTAGTCTAGATCAGTTGTGCTGTTGACTTGTTATCACTTTCTGGGTCTTTGGAGTGTTTGCTGGCATAAACTGAGTTGCTTCTTGGTTTTCCCTGCTGCCAGCTTTGCTGAGTCAGTTCTGGCCTCCAGCATTTTTGTTGCTGTTGCCTATTATCTTGGTTTCCTTATTCCTTGTAGGTTTATGAATTTACAGAATTGAAGCAAGGCAGAACTTTTAGTGTTATTTCAGTGAGGATTTGGTAGTGGAGTTTCATGCATGTATCGCTTCTCATCCTCGGTCATGTGTCAGGGGTGATTGTTTGGGTTTATCAAGTGTTGGGCTCCCGGCTGAGAGGCAGCTGCTACCTGGCTATTTCATGCTGGTCAAGAATCATCCCGATAGACACCCTGATCCAGGATGTGAATGATATTTTACACGCATTTCTCTGTAGTATGTATGCTATCATCTAGCTTTGCACAGGTTCTTCAAAAAGATCATAGAATTCTGTATTATGAAAAAAACTGCATGGATTTCAAAAATTTTTTTGCACCAAAATAAACTGTTTTAAATTCCATTTTACAAGAACTTTCTGAAGCTCCTTTGTATTATAACTATTATTTTGAAGGCTCTCAGTTTTTCCTGAACTTTTATTTTAGTTATTTTAGTGCAGTTTGGGTTTTATGTTCCTTTTGTGTTGACAGCATTTGGACTTGAAGCCTGCAAGATAAGACTTTTCTTCACTGAAGCCAAAATTTACTCTTCTAATAGATAAACATGAGCCTTTATTGCCATATGTGATCAAGAGGGATTTTTTTTGTTTCTATTTGAAGTTAGAGTGTATGAGATTATTTATTAAAAAACCAGAGGGTGGTTGTTTTTGTTCTTTATGATGCAAAAATATCATGCAGTCTTGCCAGCTGTCTGGCCTTATCCCATTTTTAGATTTGCAGCTGTAATGAAATACTGATAAAAAGAACAATTAATAATTTACTACTTCAACTAAATCCAGATTATTTCATTGTTTAACAAAACAACATAAGGAGCATTTGGATTTTGTTGGAAAATGTACTTATGCTAAAAACATACCTGAAACAACCAGTTTACTTAAGATAGCTTTAGGAATTTTAAAAACCAAGATCGTTTCTAAAATAAGTGGAAGTTCTGTTTCACTTTATCTGTTGCTCCTGCATAGATTAGAGGACTGAAGTAGAAACATCAGATTCTTGTTTAATTTTATTTAGATTCTGTCTGCTGATGCTTTGAAAAAAATCTATTCTGCAAGCATATTAAAGTTAAAGGAACAAGATATTACTAGCTGTATGGATAACTTGTATCCCAGCTGCTCCACTTCCAATCCAGCTCCCTGCCTAGGAAAAGCAGTGGAAGATGGTCCAACTATTTGGGCCTCTGCCACTCATATGGAACACCAGGATGAAGGTCCTGGCCCAGCCATGGCCATTGCAGCCAGCTGGGCAGTGAATCATCAGATGGGAGATCTCTAAGTCTCAAATAAATAAATCTTTTTAAAAAAGTGATGTTGAAGATAACTAATCTTGGGGTAATCTAAAAACATACATCTCCATCAATCTTAGTAGCCTCTGCTGATCATCTTAGTGTGTTTGTCAGCTTTTACAGCAGTAAAGCATATCACGGCAGCATTTGTATGTAAGGACACTTCAAAGAGTTCATGGGAAAATAAAATTGGAAAATAAGTTTATTTTTGTGCAAAAATTTTAAGGCCATGCATAATTTTTCATAACATGAATTTTCCATAAATTTGATTACCCTTCATATGCATGGGTTTCAAAAACCTGTCTTTAAAACATTCATGGAAAAATGAGTTCAAAGTCCTCTCATAACAGGAGGTAATGGGCCAGCTGTGCCTAGAGCACAGGTGGAAACAGTCACAACTTTTAATCCTTCAAGTCCCAGCATTTTTAGATTGTTACTTTTCTTTATAGCTCTGCTTGCCAGCTTTGCAGATTCTTCCCTTGGAATTTAAAGTTTCTTTTAAAATCAAATGCAGCTGATAAATCAACGCTCATTACCAACATTCTGTCTCAAAACTTCTTTGCAAATTAGTCAGAAATATTTTCTCCTGGTTTATTTTACCAAATGTTCTGCTGCTGTATGGTTTGGGTCATAATTTCTGCTACCAGCTAAAACAGTTTCCTCCTCATTTGTTTCCTGGCCTCTCCAGGAGCCACCATCACATATTGTTAGTTTTAGTTATAGCAGCCTCTCAGCAGCATCTACTGGCAGTTTCTCCAACTGTGGCCACTGCTGCAGTAACAAACAAAGCTGTGGTCTCAGGGCTCACAATAGTAAACATCTACTTGCTACTTAGATTTCATGGGTGTTTTGGGTTGGGTTTGGTTCAGTACAGTGTGTTCTCTCATTCTAGACCCCGGATGGAAGGAGTAGTGATGCTCTTCATATCCGAGTATTAGGATGCCCTAGTGATTGGCCAGAGCTAGACCATGCAACCTCAGTTAAACTGCACACATTTCCTTGGTCAGAGAAATCTAATGAGAAGTCTGTCATGGGGGTGGGCTGGGGTCAGAGCAAACAGAAGTGTGTGTACATTTTCAGTCTGTCTTACCTAGGATGTGACGTAGTTAAAATTCTGATCCAAAATATTTTCTCTTTATCTTGAACCATGTAGGCTCAGGTGCAAATGAAGATTCCAAGGACATAACTGCCTACCACACAGTGTTTCTTACAGCCATATTAGGAGGAACAATAGTCATTGTCATTGGATTTTTTGTTGTGCTGCTTTGTTATTGCAGGTAAGAAGAGCATTAATGAATGAATATAAACACATACCCATCAAAATATAATTTTAGTATATTCTGTATATTCCAAATTATATTTGTAGAAATAGTATTCGACCTTCAAAATACATAATTAAAAATAAAATGGTTGTATTATACAGTAGCGTTGCTTATGTGATACTTATAGAACAGGGTGATTTTTAAGAATGAACTTTCTTGATCATAACTTTTAAATTTTGTTTTGCCTTCTCTCTAGGGGTAAGTGTGGTACTCCGCAGAAGAGGGAAAGAAATATCACTAAACTTGAGGTCCTCAAGAGAGACCAGACAACTTCAACAACACACATAAATCACATCAGTTCTGTCAAAGTTGCATTAAAAGCTGAGGAAAAGTCACAGCTATTCAATGCCAAAAACTCCACACATAGCCCTCAAAAGAAGGAGCCAGCAAATGCAGAACCAGAAGAAAGAGTTTCAATGGTGAAAACTCGGGACAATTTTAAAATCTACAATGAAGATGTCGCGTTTCTGTCAGTCAATCAGAACACTTACTCAAGAAACGCAACACAGTCTTTGGAGCCCAACGTAGGGTCCAGACAGCCTAACCACATTAACAACAATGTGTCTTCATCATTAGGTGATGCTCAAGAGGAAAAGAGGTATCTCACAGGTAACGAGGGGGTATTCGGGCGTTCCCACATTCCAGAACAGCTTATGCATATCTACAGCCAGCCCATTGCCATCCTTCAGACATCCGACCTTTTCTCCACCCCAGAGCAGTTACACGCTGCCAAGTCAGCTACTTTGCCAAGAAAGGGACAGTTAGTCTATGGCCAACTGATGGAGCCAGTAAACAGAGAGAACTTTACCCAGACGCTGCCCAAAATGCCGATGCACTCTCACGCACAGCCTCCAGAGGCCAGAGAAGAGGATATGGTACTCGAAGGCCAACAGAGCTTGCCGTCCCAGACTTCAGATTGGAGCCGATACTCCAGCAGCTTACTGGAATCAGTCTCTGTTCCTGGGACACTAAACGAAGCTGTTGTAATGACTCCGTTTTCATCAGAGCTTCAAGGTATTTCAGAACAGACCCTCCTGGAGCTGTCCAAAGGAAAGCCCTCGCCCCATCCCAGAGCCTGGTTTGTGTCTCTTGATGGAAAGCCAGTCGCACAAGTGAGACACTCCTTCATAGACCTGAAAAAGGGCAAGAGAGCTCAGAGCAATGACACGAGCCTGGACTCTGGGGTGGATATGAATGAGCTTCACTCAAGTAGAAAGCTGGAGAGGGAGAAAACATTTATCAAAAGCATGCATCAGCCCAAGATCCTTTACTTAGAAGACTTAGATCTCAGCAGCAGTGAGAGTGGAACCACCGTCTGCTCACCTGAGGACCCAGCTTTAAGGCACATCCTGGATGGAGGGAGTGGAGTCATCATGGAGCACCCTGGGGAAGAATCCCTGGGAAGAAAAAGCACTGTTGAAGATTTTGAAGCCAATACATCCCCCACTAGAAAAAGGGGCAGACCGCCGCTAGCCAAAAGAGACAGCAAGACCAATATCTGGAAGAAACGAGAGGAACGCCCACTGATTCCCATCAATTAATTCCAATAGTGGTTGTGTTTCTGCTGTCTTGTGCTGTTCTTGCTTCTTGTTGTCAGTTACAGTATGAACTTAAGAAGTGAGACTGAGCAATCTTAAGGTCCATCGGCAGTCTCAAGCAGAGTAGATAGTAAAATGGTAATTCAGTAATCAGAGAGAAAGATACTGAGGAATGTTTTTTCTGGCCTATTCCTTTCATTTATTTTGGGTATTAATTTGAAATATCCAAGTTTTCAAAATGTAAAGTAGTGTAAGGTGTTATCTGAAAACATTACTTAGTCAGCCAGATGGGCCTTGACTCTCTAGAATAACAATGAAATGAGTACTCCTAAAGTTGCTTCCAAAAATAGAAATGAAACTCTTCTTCAGGCTTCGAATTCCTGTGAAATGTTACTGTGTTCTCTCTGCCTACACTTGAAAATAGCTTGATAAATGTTCTGGATTGATGTCATTCTAGAGTTTAAAGACCAAATAACATTTTTTAATTGATAGAAACAGCATGCATATTGTATCATCCCAAAACTGGTTGTCAGGGAGAGAGATGCAAGCTCTTAGTTATTTTTGGATATAACTTTACCCAATAAGATCTTACTTGGAAATTATCCAAGTTTTATTTTCAATTTTTTTCCCTCTCTCAAAAATAAATGAGCTTAATTGTCCAGGAAAACTTTTTCCAAACTGAAAAAAAGAAAAAGACAGTTTAAGGCTCACTGATACGTTACCAATTTAAATGTATTTCTTCTATTCCAAAACAAATTTAGTCACTTAAATGGCTATCAAACTTGATGTTTTAAAAAAATCAATGACGTAGAAGTTTCTTATGAACATCAAAACATTAAAATATGTGAGATAAAGGATGTAGACATTTCACCCTTTTGTCTGAAATGTTAATGAACAGGAAAAAAGGCCATTTTCCAGAGGCTCAAAAACAATTTCGGGGATCAGCATTGTGGCTCATCAAGTTACGCCCCCATTTAGAATGCCAGCATCCCATATCAGAGCACCAGTGCCAGTCGCTGCTGCTCTTCTCATTCAGCTTCCTGCTAATGTGCCTGGTAAGTCAGTGGAAGATGGCCCAGGTGCTTGGGCCTCTGTCATCTGTGTGGGATACCTGATGAAGTTCTTGGCTGCAGCTTGGCCCAGCCTGGCCATTTGGGGAGTGAACTAGTGGATGGAAGATCTGTCTCTCCAACTCTTTCAAATAAGTAAATCTTAAAAAAATAACTTCAGGATAGTATCTGGGAATTCAGATGGTGACATTCGTGAAGCATGTTTGAAGAAAACACTTTCCATTTCAGGAGAAAAGTGAAAGTTTTTGTTTAATCATTTATGGTCCAGCATTTTTTGGAAATAATTTAGTACAGAATTCAGTGTGAACACATTCAAGAACTGTTTTTAATTATGTTTTTAACTCTGAATAATAATTCAGGTGTTCTAAAAATAAAAAGTCTTTGTTAATTAAAGTCAACCTACCCCATTTTTTTTTTTCTGAAAATTTCCATGAAGGCAAATGTGTGAAGCACCTCTCCTTTTCCTTTTAAGGGATAAATAAAACTAAAACTGCTTTAATTCTCATCCTCGGACATTCAACATGGGAGCAACTTAAATACCTAAGCAACATAAACAAGTTGAGAGAACCAAAATAGTCACATGAGCTTTAGTAAGACTGTAGATACATGTACAATGAACTACAACATTTTTTTTCCTACACCAAAATGTTAGCCTTCAGCCAATTTTTTTCCTATAACCACTTCTAAAACATTTGTCCTTTCAGGTAAATCACCTACCTTTATGTATTAACCCAAAGAATGTAAAGACCCTGGCAAATGTTTGTGATAGATTACCCCAATCCATGGAAATGATAAATGTTTTGGGTAGTACCTTGGCTTTTTTTTTTTTTTTTTTTTTTTGAGTAATGATAAGGCTCATATTTGGAGGAGGCTTCTTAGTGGTCTTACACAGAAAGATAAAAGCAGCATGAATGAAAATGATTTGGAAGGGGTTAAGGGATAGTGCTCTGCTGAAGTGCCTTTGCTATAGAATCGCATTATTAGAAGGATATAATAACATCTTTTGTAATTGTACATTTTCTGTTAGCCAAGTTAAACAGATGTGCAGTTTTTTATTAATTTAAAAAACATAGACCTAGTGTTTCATGTTGGAACAATGAACTTTGCATGTAAGTAACATTTATCTCCTTCTTTTGTGGGTTTAATTTTTTTTAAAACTAGTATATATTGATAAATGTTTATGTTGGAGTGAATTTAGAAACTGTATAGCAAAATGTTGCATTTCCTCAACATTTTAAGTATTTTTCTCACCTTCAAGTAAAAATATTTCATCTCCACTTGGTAATAGAATACATATAATATTATAAGGTTGCACCATTCAGTTGTGTCACTTTGTTTTTTTGTGGAAGGGAAATGAAACAGTGTATTCCAAGGGCTTTTCTAGAACTACTTACTTGGTTTATGCTTTTTTACACTGCACATGCTGTTTTCAATTGGGAATTTGAGGCAATTTATCTTTTTCTAATGATCAGAAGAGTGTGACTCCTTATTTGTGAGTAGTTCAAAGATTTCCTGTTAAAAATTGAAGCCATCTACTTTTTCTTAACCCAAGTGACAATAAACCAACAATATTCACTACTTTCTTAAATTTTTAAATTGAAAGCCAAGAGGTTTTCTGCAAATGTAAGCCTAGATAATTTTGGCCATAAATTGTTAACATTTGTGGATCCTTTTTACATACTTTGGATATATCTTGAAGGCAAAACTTCCCTCAATTAACTGATGGGTTCATTCACTAAAAAGCACAGCTATATGTAACTTTTGAATACATAATGATCTTTTGAGACTTTATAAAAATCAATTTTTATGACTTTATGCAGTTGTATAGGGATTATGCCCTTTTATAGTAGTATACCACGAAGATCACAAATGTTGAGGAATGAAAGTACTTCTTTGCTTTGGCAATCGTTTTCAGATTACTTGCTGTGTTTGAATTCTCTGGTATCAATGCATATTATGGGTTTTTAGAGATCTGTATGTAAAATGATGTCCCTCCAAACTTCACAGAAAGGTGAAGTTCAAGGTAACACATTGATTTGTAAAATATGAGTTACTTATTTCCCCATGCACCAGCATCATGAAGGGATTTGTCTGTATTAATTTCCATTTCAGATCTAGAATTGACATTTGGCCTTCTTGTTTCCAAGTGTTTTTATGTTTTGTATTCTTTTCAGAGAAATTCACAATTCAGTGTATTTATTGCCATTACTACCACATTTACTGCTGAAAACTGTAATAATCTGAAGATTTGTAAAATGTTAAACAGTTCATTAAACATAAAATAAACCTAAAATTTTATTTGGTGCATTGTTTAATTCTAGGTAAACTATGAAGCACACTCATTTAATCCATAAACATTCAATCGATTTTACTTTTTGTTCATTACACACCCTACTAGTAAAATCAACTCTTGGTTTATATGATTATACTTCATGTCTCCAAAGTTCACATTTAAGGAGATAAAGTTAAAGACAGATTTCATATAGTCAGAAGATTTAATCTGATAGAATGTAAAATAAATTGCAGTCTCCAAAACAGCAGTGAGAAAATGATTCAATATCCATTTCACCTTTTAAAATATTTCTTGGACTTTCAAATTCAGAGTAAATTATAACAAAGAATCTAAACAGTGTTAGATCCCCAACAGCCCTTCTGCTTAGCCAACGATATTAAGTTTAAGAGGTTTGTATTTGGGAACTGTACAATACTTTGTAAAATCATCCTGGCACATTTCATATATATATATATATATATATATATATATATATATATAGAAATAACTTTGCTTACTTCTGGGAACTGGGCTCTAAATCCATTCATAAAAAGCAAGGTATCTGGGGCTGGCCTTGTAGCACAGTGCGTAAAGCCACTCCCTGTGACATCAGCGTCCCATATGGGCACATCTTCTCCACTTCCAACCCAGCTCCCTGCCAATGCACTTGGAGAGGCAATGGAAGAGAGCCCAAGTGCTTGGATCCCTGCCACCCACGTGGGAGACCTAGAGGAAGTTTCTGGCTGTTGGGGCCATCTGGGGAGTAAACCAACAGAAGATTATTTCTCTCACTCTGACCTTCAAATAAATATATCTTTAAAAAACAAAACATGATACCATAGAGCCTATGACCCTTAACACTAGCATTGTGTTAAAGACTTCAGTTAGAGCCCTCCAAGTGCCAGCTAGGCTGCGGCTGCCTTTATTCCAAGGCCTGATCTCTATGTGATCCTAGAGACTTAGCAGAAATGATGCAAACCCTGGAGGAGTCATGAGGATCCAAACTACACAGAACTGGTTTATGATCAAAAACATTTCTTAGATCCTAATCATGTGATTTCTGAAATCACAGTGTTCATGAGCTGGTCATAATATTGTCTTCTCAGGAAAAAAACTAGTGAGACTGAAAAATTACTGTAGGAAAGGATGTTGAATGGAGGTCATAGAATTTTAAATTAGTTAATCAAAAGTTTTTTACCTCTTAGTCCTTAATAATTGTGATAGTCAAGAACACTTCCCTTGAATCACATGTTGGGAAAATGTTAAACACAATATTTAGGATCTGAAATTCACTTTTTGATCTTGTGTAGATTTCTTTTTCATGATACATGGTGAGAGCTTAATTCTATGAATAAGTTCTCTGAATCAGATGGGGGGTTAATTTCTGAGGTAACTACCTCATTGCTTTAGATTTGGGTTTGTTTCTTCCATCAAGGAAATTTCCTGTGTTTTCCCTTTATTTTAAGCCTCAGTGTAGGTTGGTACTGTAGAATTCTATTAAGATTTTTTTTTTAATACTTTCAAGAAGTGGTGCTCTGTTGCAGCAGATTAAGCTGTCATTTATGACAATCACATCCCAAGTATTGAGTACAGGTTTGAGTCCCAGCTATTCTGCCTGCAATCCATCTTCCTGCTAAAGTGCTGAGCCCTGCCACCTACTTGGGAGACCTGAATGTAGTTCCTAGGTCTTGGCCTTGGCCTTGCCAGGCAACAGCTTTTTAGTCATTTGGAGTGACCAACACATGGAAAATCTCTCAAATGACTAAATATTTAGAAAAAAATTATATACTTTCAGACAGCATCTAAGAAAAACACTAAAAATCAGCCATGGGGCCAGCGCTGTGGTGTATAGGGTTAAACTGTAATAACTGCCTGTAATGCAGTTATCCCATCTGGGTGCTCTTTGGTGTCCTGGCTGCTCTACTTCTGACCAGATCACTGCTAATAGGCTAGGCAAAGCAGCAAAAGATGGCCAAAGTTGTTTGGGCCCCTGCCACCCACATGGAAGACCCAGATGAAGCCCCTGGCTCCAGCCTGGCTCAACCTTGGCCATTGTAGCATTTGAGTAATAAACCAGTGGATGGAAGATCTTTGTATCTCACAAGTAAGTAAATCTTTTTTTTTGACAGAGTGGACAGAGGGGAGACAGAGAGAAAGGTCTTCCTTTGCCGTTGGTTCACCCTCCAATGGCCACCGCGGCCGGCACACTGCGCTGATCCGATGGCAGGAGCCAGGTACTTATCCTGGTCTCCCATGGGGTGCAGGGCCCAAGTACTTGGGCCATCCTCCACTGCACTCCCGGGCCACAGCAGAGAGCTGGCCTGGAAGAGGGGCAACCGGGACAGAATCCGGCGCCCCGACCGGGACTAGAACCCGGTGTGCCGGCGCCACAAGGCGGAGGATTAGCCTAGTGAGCTGGGGCGCCGGCCCTCAAGTAAGTAAATCTAAAAAACAAAAACAAAACAAAACAAAAAAAAAAAACGATTTATAGCGTTAGGGGCCCAAGATGTTATAAACTAAAAAATGGTAAAATGTTTCCATTTTAAGGACAAAAACCCAATCACACTTTACTCCGTCTGTTAGCTATAGATGAACATCTTCCTATTTCTGTTGGAAAAGTTCACATGTTGAAAAGCATATGCTATTTTTTTTCCTTAGGTGACAAACCATTCTTAGTTTCACTGTGTATATCCTGGTTTTCAGTCATACACTTGATATAGCTGTGAATAATATTCCACAGTGTTGTAGGAATACCCTGATTTCCCACATGACTTGGTCTTTTTCTTCTATTCTCTAAGTTGACTATAGGTTTCATAATTTATCTGTTGACTGGTTCTAATCCTTGTAGACCTTATTAAAACCCTAGACTTAACTGCAGACAGTGTGATTCAAAACAAACCAGATAATTACATTCCCAAGAGACTTTGGGCTTATTGAACAACTTAGATAACAACCTTTCCTAAATGATATTATAAAAAGCACAATTGTGGCTAATAGGTGTTATGAAATAAATATCTTGGAATGATTTTATCGAATATATATATTTTAGTCCAGAAAATATAATACTATTTTACATACAAAGTAGTTCCTAAAGTGTTTCAATTTAAATTTATTTCCAATAGGCAGAATTTTATAAGTACTATTTTGAAACTGATTTGTAACTTAGGTAACTTACGCAAAACTTTTGTCCATTAAAAAGTAGAATAGTTTAATATTTTTATATTTTCTCATTGTTACTATTTTTAACATTTAGTGTTTATGATTTAAAAAATGAATTACTTATTCTATGGATTATTTAACAAAAACATTGATCAGATTGGTCATTAAAGAGGATGTTAATGACAAGTAGATGAGGTTTATAATTCGAGTTTAACAGCTGTTTCTATGGAGTGCTTAATATTTATAAAATAAAAGGGAAAAGAAACCAGAATTACTTCTCTGGCAGATTATTCTGTTTTTATTAATGTATAGGTTAAATGGAAAAAAAGGACCATGAAAATGAATTTATGTTAAAGGCCTTTAGCACGTGCTAGTTTTCTGAAAGCCTGGTTTCTCAAAAAGTCATTCTATTGGTCTATCATTTGCTTTTTCCATGATGCAACATAAGCTATAATGAATTAGCTAACAAGATAATTGTACTTTTTCTCCTTTGTATTGGGACCTGTATATTCCTGCTTCATCTAGAAGTCAAGATGAAATTTGACACTATTAAATGTAGCCTTAGTAAAGCAATTTGAATCTGAATCAGAGAATTTCTAAAATTACATCTGCCACTGGATGGACTCTTCAGTTCACTTCTAAAAATATAAAATTTGTTGATTATGTATGGACTGCCTTATGACATGTACTAAATTATTATATTGAATGGATATTTATATCATTTATTTTTGTCTCCTTAGATCGTTAGATTCTATGGGAGGGAGTATGCTTTATAATTCACCTGAGTCCCAACAATATATTTAAATAATATACACGCAGTAAATATTAAGAAGTTACATATTGAATGGATAATGGATTTTTTTCAGTGGAGGAGGAAGGAGAGTGAAGTCACCAAGATGGTAGGAAAAAACAACTCCCAAATCTGTATTCCTGCATTAACCATAATTTAGCAGTTACCCACAGACAAAAGCACCTTTGTGGGAGATTTGGGATCCAGATAGGAGATTGTGAAGCCCTGATAGAGTCCAAGGCCTAGGAGCGCTATTTTGAGAAGGTATTACCATGCCCAGTAAGCAGGATGGTAGACTGTTGTCCATAGTCTATAACTAGAAAAGGCCCTGACCTCAAGGAACTCAATTAGCCCTGTTTGGCTTGGCTTTTGCTACCAGAACCATCCACCAAGGATCTAAGAGGAGTTAAACCCACTTGTACCTGATATGATAGGTCTGCTGATCTTTTTCTTGGCTGTAAATTCCCAAGTGACCCAGAGACCCTGCTCCAGTCCCTTTTAGCTGAAGGCTAAAGAAGACCTACTCCCAGTGAGATACCTGGTGGTGGTGGTGATAGTGTTATGTATGTTTGAGTCCCCAGGGACAGACCCAGAGAACTCGATTTTGGGGCCAGCACTGTGGTGCAGTGGGTTAACGCCCTGGCCTGAAGCACCAGCATCCCATATGGACATCAGTTCTGGTCCTGGCTGCTCCTCTTCTGATCCAGCTCTCTGCTATGGCCTGGGATAGCAGTAAAAGATGGCCCAAGTCCTTGGGCCCCTGCACCTTCGTGGGAGACCCAGAGGAAGTTCCTGGCTCCTGGCTTCGGATCGGCGCAGCTCCGGCCGTTGAGGCCAAATGGGGAGTGAACCAGCAGATGGAAGACCTCTCTCTTTCTCTGTGTGTGTCTCTCCTCTCTCTGTGTAACTCTGACTTTCAAATAAATAAATCTTTAAAAAAAAAAAAAAACTTGATTTTAGCTGTGTAGCTGGAAACAGCCTCATGACCAGATTCGAGCCCATCTAATCAGTTGGGGGCAGGGAGCCAATATGGCCTGCTTAGCCAAGTCAGTGGGAGCTCGCTCAGGGATTCAGAGGAAGCCACATTCAATTTGTACACCTGGTAAAAGGCCTGTCTTTAAGAACCCTGAAGCAGACCCTCATTCCTGCACCAACCAAGCTACTTGGGGCAGCCTAGACCACCTAAAGACTGCCAAGGATCCATATACCCATTATAAACAGGCTGGCCAACTGTGGACTCATCAGCCACATGACCTAGCTCCAACCCCATTTGACTACAGCACTGTAGGCAATCCCATGATCCCAGTGACCCAGCAAGAGAAGGCCCATTCCTGACAAAACCAGTTAGTAAAGACTGGAAGAGATGCTTTCTCCTTCAAATGCACAGACACCAATTTAAGGCTGTGCAGATAATGAAAAATCAGAAAAACATGACCCCACCCCCAAGAAAACTAATAATACTCCAGTAACTGATCCCAAAGAAAGATCTATTAGTGGTGTGAAAAATAACTCAAAATAATTTTTAAAAACAAGATTTATTTATTTGAATGGCAGAGCAATAGAGAGAAGGAGAGATCTTCCACCTGATGGTTCATCCCTCAAATGGCCGTAACAGCCAGGGCTGAATCCAGGAGCCAGGAACTCCATCCAGTCTCCCACATGGGTGGCAGGGCCCCAAGTACTTGTATCATCATCTGCTGCTGACCCAATTGCATTAGCAGGAAGCTGTATTGGAAGCAGAGCAGCTGAGACTCCAACTAGGACTTAGAGGCAGGATGCTGGTGTTGTGTGCAGCCATGGCTTAACCCTCTGTGCCACAAAAAGAAATATGAATCCCTTCACAAATTTGTGTGTCATGCTTGAGCAGGGGCCATGGTCAGTCCGTATCTTTACAATTTGAGCATCTGCTTCTGAAGTGAGCACCCGAATAATCACCTTAAACCCAATGAGAAGCAAGGAAATACAGACAACTAAACAAAACTAGGAGAATGATTGAACAAAATGAGAAATTTCATAAGAAATATAAACCAGGAGGCTTTCACAATTGCCAAATAAGAGTGCCTAACATTTACCTTCACCTTTATAGAGAACAAAAACAATAACTACATTTCCAGGTGAATGACTGAGGAAGAACTCAGCAAGCAGATTGGGAAATTTGTTGAACCATGAGATATGGGTTGGCATCACAGAAAATAGAAAAAGCCAACTGGCAACTGCAACCCAGGCCCCAGGACTAGGGGAAATTCTCCTTCTCATTGCAGAGGAAAGGGGTAAACAGGGAAGCCTCAGCAAAGCCAGTCTCTGCAGACACCTTATGCTGGCAATGCTAGCTACTGGAGGGATCAACAGTTGTCCCAGGCTTGGACCAATTAAAGGAAGTTACCAGGAATATACACAGCTTTGTCGCTCCCCACCTCTGGAACACAGGCTGCAGCAGTTGGCTGTCATTTTGAGAGAGGTGTCACTGTTAGAATCCATACTGCCCTAAGGAACAGAGTCCCTCCATATCCCCATCACTGGGGCCCAACAGACATTTTACCACACTAGCAAAAAACAACAACAACAACAACAACAACAACAACAACAACAAAACTGCATCCTCAAGTAGACCTCACAAATTAAACCAAGTCATACTTACCCATACAGCACTCTGTATCACAAGAAAAAGGGAATTCAAAAATAAATGGGGGACTCTGTCTCAAAGTTTCTACAAGAAAAGGCTGTTTCCTCTTGAGACTTGGGACCCTACTCCCTATTCTATCACATTTGCCTCCTACCTGGGGGTGCTTGCCACCACTGGGATCAACAACATGCACCAGGATTGCCAACAAAGGATCTCCAACATCTGCCCCCGCCCTGATGGCTGCTGATGGGACTGTATATCCACCCAAATAATTTGACAGTAGAGTTTCCTGACCATGCAACCATTGTATCTGGCCATGAAAAGGACATAGTACCTTGTCATTGCGGTGTGTTGGTGCTCCCTTGACCAAGCACATATTTGGTGAATGGGTGAATGATAGAACTGGAAACCACATTGAGACCTAGGACCTAGCTCCACAAATGCAGATCACTGCCTCGACTTACATGACATTGCCAGGATTATGAGTCTGTGGAACTATGTCCCTGACCCTGCCACAATCCGCAGGGCATAGGCAACCCCAATGACTTAGGAGCATTCCCCCCATAACCCTGCCAATGCTGCCATTGATTATAACAGAAGGTACAGGACTGCAATAATGTGTACACATGTAACTAAAGTGAAAGTAGCCTACTACACTGAAAGTTGAAGATATATCTTTGGAAAAAGTCTTTCAGTACAAACCCCACTCTTTAAAAGTGAAAGAGACAACTGATATGCCACATACATTTATATCAACATAGAAGCACAAGAAGTATGAAAGAGCAAAGCAATAAGAAGCCCTAAAGAGAACACAATAACACATCAGTACAGACTCAAACAAAAAGGACAATGATAAAATGCTTAATAAAGGACTCAAAAGAATGATAATGAAGATATTCAAAGAGATACAAGAGAATTCAGACAGAATAAGGAAAACACTGCATAATAGAAATGAAAAATTCAGCAGAGATGGAGATATTGAAAAAGAACAAAATGAAAATTTTAGAAATGAAAAAGTAAGACAAATAAAAATACACTGAAAGACTCAACAACAGAGTAGATCAAGCAGAAGAAAGAAAATCTGAGGTGGAAAGCCCTGGTATTGGTGCAGCAATTATTAAGACACCGCTTGGTAGTTTGTACCCCATCTCAGGGTGCCTGGGTTTGAGTTCCAGCTCTGCTTCTGATTCTAGTGTCCTGGGAGGCAACATATGATGGCCAAGTGCTTAGGTCCCTGCCATCCATGTGAGATTTTAAAAAAATGAAGGCAAACTTTGAGATATTTTGGACACCATTAAACTCTAAAAAAAACTGAATATTGAGGAATCCTGAAGGATGAGAGATAAAGGCATATAAATAATTTTAAGAAATCAATAGTTAAAAAAATCCCCAAATATTGACAAAGATTTGCATAGTCAAGCACAGTAGTCCCATATGAACCCAAATGTATGCAAACAGAAAAGATCATCACTGTGACACATTATAAACTCCCAATACAACTGAAAGAAAATTCTAAAATCTGCAAGAGAAAAGTACCAGTTCACACTGGAGAGGGTTCCCATTAGACTAAGGCTTCTCAGCAGAAATGCTTCAAGCCAGGAATAGAATAGAATATGTATTCTGGGTTCTGAAAAAATAACAATAAAAAAACTTCCATATATATTCCATATATATAATATATATTCCATATATATTATATATTCCATATATATATATTCCATAGAATATATATATATCCATAGAATATATATCCATAGAATATATATCCATAGAATATACCCAGCTTTCATAAATGAAAGAGAAATAAAGATGTTCCAAAAAACTTAAGGAACTTACCACCCCCCAACTTGTCTTACAAAAGATACTTAAAGGGGTTCTACATAAAGAAACAAAAGGATAATTACTATTGTGAAACCATGTTGAGGTACAAAGCTCACCAGAAAAGCAGATATATGAAATGGAAATAAATAGAAATAAGAAAATATTATCAGAGTAAATTGCCACACTCAAAAGAAGAACAAGAAAAGAGGAAGAACAGAAGATATTCAAAATAAGAATAAGGGAAATTTACAGTAAGAGATATTCCAAGATGGCAGAATAGGGAGGGAGTTTACTGCTTTAGTCTAGGGGAAGATAGTTTAAAAAAAAAACTCCTCAGTTAAAAGGCTCATACTGGCCGAATGGATTAAAAAACAAAACCCATCTATTTGCTGCATACAAGAAACACATCTTTCCAACAAAGGTGCATGCAGATTAAAAGTCAAAGATTGGATAAAAGATATTCCATGCTAACAGAAACCAAAAAAAGAGCTAGCATAGCCATTTTAATATCAAACAAAATAGACTTTAACACAAAAACTGTTAAAAGAGACAAAGAAGGGCACTATATAATGATTAAGGGATCAATTCAACAGGAAGATTAACTATTATAAACATATGCACCTAATTACAAGGCACCTAGCTATTTAAAAGAAATGTTAAGGGACTTAAAGGGAGACTTAGACACCAATACAATACTACTGGGAGACTTTAATACTCCACTCTCAGCAATGGACAGATCAACCAGACAGAAAATCAACAAGGAAACACCAGATATAATCGATACTATAGGCCAAAAATACCTACATAACTTTTCATCCTACAGTTGCAGAATACATATTCTTCTCACCTGTGCATGGAACTTTCTCTAGAATTTACCATATTGACTAGGCCATAAAGCAAGTCTCAGCAAATTAAAAAAAATCAAATTATACCATGCATCTTCTCAGATCACAATGCAATGAAGCCAGAAATCAGCAATTCAGGAATCTCTAGAAATATATGCAAACACATAGAGACTGAACAGCACGCTCCTGAATGAACAGTGGGTTATAGAAGAAATCAAAAATTTCTGGAAGCAAATGAAGATAACACAACATATAAAAACTTATGGGATATAGTAAAAGCAGTGTTAAGAGGAAAGTATAGCAATAGGTGCCTACATCAAGAAATTGAAAAGGCACCAAATAAATGATCAATGCATCTCAAGGATCTAGAAAAACTACAGTAAACCAGCCCCCAAACAAGTAAGAGAAGAGAAATAAGTAAAATGAGAAGAAATCAACAAAGTTGAATCCAAAAGAACACTACAAAAGACCAGCAAAATGAAGAGCTGGATTTTGAAAAAATAAACAAAATTGACACATCTTTGGCCCAACTAACAAAAAAAAAAAAAAAAAAAAAAAAAAAAAGAAAGAAAGAGGACTCAAATCAATAAAATTAGACATGAAATAGGAAGTATAGCAACAGATAGCACAGAAATTAAAAAAATTGTCAGAAATTACAATGAAGAGCTGTATGTTAACAAATAGGGAAACCTATAAGAAGTACAAAGATTCGTGGACACATACAACCTACCTAAAATGAACTATGAAGACATAGAAAACCTAAACAGACCAATGATGAAGACAGAAATTGAATCAGTAATAAAGACCCTCCCAACAAAGAAAAGCTCAGGACTGGATGGCTTCACTGCTGAATTCTACCAGACATAGAAAAAACTAGAGTGCTGGGTTCTAGTCACAGTTGCTCCTCTTCAAGTCCAGCTCTCTGCTGTTGCCCAGGAAGACAGTGAAGGATGGCCCAAGAACTTGGGCCCCTGCACCTGAATGGGAGACCGGGAGGAAGCACCTGGCTCCTGGCTTCAGATTGGCACAGTGCTGGCCATAGCAACCATTTGGGGGGTGAACCAACGGAAGGAAGACCTCTCTCTCTTTCTCTCTCTCACTAACTATCTGTTAAATAAATAATAATAATAATAAAACTAACTCCAATTCTTCTCAAGCTATTCAAAACAATTGAAAGTGAGGGAATCCTCCCAAACTCCTTCTATGAAGCCATTTTAAACTTAATTCCCAAACCTGAAAAAGAGACAACAGAGAAAGAGAACTACAGACTAATTTTCCTGATGAATATAGGTGCATAAATCCTCAACAAAATGCTAGCTAATCAAATCCAGCAACATCATAAAGATCATTTATCTGGACCAAGTGGGATTAATCGTTGGTATGCAGGGATGCTTCAACATTCACAAAATCAATATGATACTTCACATAAACAAATTGAATAAAAACCATATGATTATCTCAATAGATGTAGAGAAAGTATTTGATAAAATATAACATTCTTTCATGATGAAAACTTTAAGCAAACTGGATATGGAAGAATATTCCTTTATACAATAAAGACCATTTATGACAAACTACAGACAGCATCCTATTGAAGGGGGGAAAAGTTGGAAGCATTCCCACTAAGATCCAGAACCAGACAATAATGCCCACTTTCATGATTGCTATTCAATATAGACCTGGAAGTTTTAGGCAGAGCCATTAGGCAAGAAAAAAAAAAAAAAACAACAAAGTAATACAAATTGGGAAGGAGGAAGTCAAACTATCCTTATTTGCACATGACAGAATTCTATATACAGGGGATCCAAAAGACTACACTAAGAGACTATTGTAACTCATAAAAGAGTTTGGTAACGTGGCAGAATATAAAATCAACACACAAAAATCAATAGCCTTTGTATATACAGACAATGCCATGGCTGAGGAAGAACTACTAAGAGCTATTCACAATAGCTAAAAAACAAATTTAATTTAATACCTTGAAATAAGTTTAACCAACATCAAAGTTCTCTATTATGAGAATTACAAAACATTCCAGAAAGAAATAGAAGATACCAAAAAATGGAAAAATCTTCCATACTCATGTATTGGAAGAATCTATATCAAAATACTACTGAAATCCATTTATAGATTCAATGTGATTCCATGATACCAATCAAAACATCAAGGACATTCTTCTCAGATCTAGAAAAAATGATGCTGAAATTCATATGGAATCACAGGAGACCCCGAATAGATAAAGCAGTCTTATACAACAAAAACAAAGCTAAAGACATCATAATGCCAGATTTCAAGACATGCTACAGGGTAGTTATAATCAAAACAGCCTAGTATTGGTACACAAACAGAGTGGATAGAGCAATGGAACAGAATAGAAATGCCAGAAATCAAACCAACCATCTACAACCAACTTATGTTTGATGAAGGAGCTAAAATTAATGCCTGGATTAAGGACTGTCTCTATAAAAAAGGTTGCTGGGAACCTGGATGTCCTTGTGCAGAAGTATGAAACTAGATCCCTACCTTACACAAAAATCCACTCAAAATGGGTTAAAGACCTAAATCTGTGACCTGATATCATCAAATTACTAGAGAACATTGGGGAAACCCTGCAAGACATTGGCACAAAGAGTTCTTGGAAAAGACCCCAGGGGCCCAGGCAATCAAAGCCAAGATCAACAAATGAGATTACATCAAATTGAGAATTTTCTGTACTGCAAAAGAAACACTCAGTAAAGTGAAGAGGCAAGCAACCGAATGGGAGAAATTATTTGCAAACTATGCAACTGATAAAAGATTAATTTCCAGAATATACTAAGAGTTCAAGAAACTCAACAACAAGAAAATAAACAAATGGTAAAGAAATGGGCAAAGAACTTAGCAACTTTTCAAAAGAGGAAATACAAATGGCCAATGGACACATGGAAAAATGCTTGGGATCACTAGCCATTAGGGAAATGCAAATCAAAACCATAATGAGGTTTTACCTCACCCCAGTTAGAATGGCTTTCGTACAGAAATCAGCATACAACAAATGCTAGTGAGGATTTGGGGAAAAAAGGTAACCTAATTCACTGTTAGTGGGAATGTAAACTGGGATAGCCACTGTGGAAGACAGTATGGAGATAGAAATCTGAATATAGACCTACAATATGACCCAGTAATCATGCTCCTGGGAATTTACCCAAGGGAAATTAAATCAGCTTGTGAAGGATATATTTGTACCCCTCATCTTTGTTGCAGCTCAATTCACAATAGCTAAGACATGGAATCAACCCAAATATCCATCAACTGAAGAATGGATAATGAAATTATTGGATGTGTACTTCATGGAATACTGCACAGCATTAAAAATCAAAATAAATCCTGTCATTTGCAACAAAATGAATGCAACTGGAAAGCATTATACTTAGTTAAATAAGCCAGTCAAAATGGAGAAGTACCATATATTTGTGTTAAAATTTCTTTTTCTATTTATTTCTGGTTTTCTTCTATTCTTTACCAAAAGCATACATGATATAATTCTCATTTTTTTATTGTTGAGATTTGTTTTGTGACCTAATATATAGTAAGAGAATTTTTCAAATGCTGATCAAAAGAATATATATATATATATATATATTCTTATGCTGTTATTGAGCAGAATGTTCTGCAGGATCATTTTGTTTTTTTTTTTTTTTTTTTTTTTTTTTTGACAGGCAGAGTGGACAGTGAGAGAGAGAGACAGAGAGAGAAAGGTCTTCCTTTGCCGCTGGTTCACCCTCCAATGGCCGCCGCTGCAGCCGGCGCACCGCGCTGATCCTGGCAGGAGCCAGGAGCCAGGTGCTTTTCCTGGTCTCCCATGGGGTGCAGGGCCCAAGCACCTGGGCCATCCTCCACTGCACTCCCTGGCCATAGCAGAGAGCTGGCCTGGAAGAGGGGCAACCGGGACAGAATCCGGCGCCCCAACCGGGACTAGAACCCGGTGTGCCGGCGCCGCAAGGTGGAGGATTAGCCTATTGAGCCACGGCGCCGGCTGGATCATTTTGGTTTAATATAGTTTAACTCTGAGGTTTGTTGATTTTTGTGGGAGACTGGATGACCTGTCCATTGATGAAACTGAGGTGTTGAAGTCTCCTACAATTATTGTATTGTAGCTTCTCCCTCTTTTTAGATCTAATAATGTTGGTTTTATAAAATTTGATGGTGCTGCATTAGCTTCATTATTAATTTAAAATAAATATATCTTCTTGGTAAATTGATCCCTTGATCATTATGCTTGGATATTCTTTGTGTCTTAAAATTTTTTGCCTGGAATAATTTTCACAGCAAGAATAGTTATTGTTACTTATTTTTCATTTCTATTAGTGTAGAACATCCTTTTCTATTCTTTTACTTTCAAGCTGCATGTGATTTCACTGGTGAAGTAATTTCTTGCAGCCAAAATATTGTCGATCCTTGTTTTTTTTTTAATCTTTTCATCCAATTTGTATCTTTTAATTGGGATATTTAGTGCATTTAAATTGAAAGCAATTATTGATAAATAATGACTTTTTCTTGTCATTTAAAATTTTCCTTATTCTCTTGTTTCATATATTTAAATATTAATAGTCATGCATATTTTTCTACGTGGTTATATAAATTTACATTCCTGTCAGCAGTGTATAAGAGTTCCTGCTTCCTGTTGCTTCCCATCCTTATCAACACTTGGTATTGTCGGCTTTTTATTTTTGCTAAATATAGTAAATTCCATTTGTTCTATTATTTTAACCTTTTAACCTTTTATTTAAGGTATATAAGCTTCATAGATTTCATAAATACAAATTCAGGAACAGTGATTCTTCCCACCCTCCCCCTGCACTCAGACCCTTCTTCCTCCTCCCTCTCCTATTCCCATTCTTATTTTTTTCTAAGATCTACTTTCAAATAACTATTTTTTAAGAATTATTTATTTATTTATTTATTTTAGAGGTAGAGTAATAAACAGTGAGAGGGAGAGACAGAGAAAGGTCTTCCTTCCGTTTGTTCACTCCCCAAATGGCTACAATGCCCGGAGCTGTGCCGAACTGAAGCCAGGAGCCAGGAGCTTCTTCCTAGTCTCCCATGTGGGAGCAGGGGCCTAAGCACTTGGGCCATATTCTACTGCTTTCTCAGGCCACAACAGAGCTGGATTGGAAGGGTAGCAGCTGGGACTAGAACTGGTGCCCATATGCACTTTGAGTATGGTCTGGAACATTAGTGGGGGCAAGGTACCCACCTAACTCTGAACAGAGATCACATTGCCTGCTTCCCATACTCCCAACAAGGGCTTCCACAGACAACCAGGAAGGAGGCACCATTTTGATAAATGAGTAGAGGCAGCTGCAGTTCCTGTGCTTGCAAATAGGGGATTTTATCTGAGGGATACATCTGTGGTCCCTACTGACATTGAGTCTTGCCTGGAGGGTTGGCAGATGGCAGGGGCCCACTTAAGCCTGTGAGGCAAAATCCTCCCCAACTCCAAGAAGGAACACTGACAGCAGCTCTAGGAATGCCTTGACTCTCTCCAAGGGTGGAGCAGTCTCATGAGACTTAGAGTGGAGTCCCTGCTCCCTATGACTCTGGGAGCCCCGCACACTTTGACTGTGGGAATTCTGTGACTGCACAATAGGGTGTGGGTTGTAGCTGTGTCTCAGGGCAATCAATGTGTTTGGCTTCAGAGGCTCAGAATTCCCTGAGTACTTGCGGTAGGTCATTGCAGAGGTTTCTGTGCACACACTGAGGACTACATGGATCCCTCGTGTGGTTCATGTGCATGTGTGAGTGGGGTGTGAGTGGGTTGTGAGTGGGGTGTGAGTGGGGTGTGAGGCCACTGTGTGTCTCATGCAGGTGTTGATCATCTCGGCAGAGAGGAGTTGAGGCAGTGATCACACCAGCTGATGTGATCATATCCTCCACTGCTGCTGACATTAGAGGAGACCTACCAAATATTCAGAGGGCCATAGACCCCAGATTCATGGCACTCAAAGAATATCAAGCAACATTGAGCCAAGGAAGAACAGTCGTATTACAATTGAATTGTCAAAATTTAAAGACAAAGGAGGACTATTGAGAGCTGCAAGAGAAGAGTGACTTGTCACATGTAGAGAAATGAAGGAAGAATATTACTGGAATTTCCAACGCAAGTCTAGCAAGACAGGATGGAAGGGGATGACATATTCAAACTGCTAAAAAAACTTATCAGAAATGAATCTATACCAAGAAAATCTGTCTCTTCAGGAATAAAGGACATTCTCAGACAAAAGCTGAGAGAGTTCAGCCATTAGATATGCCTTACAAGAAATAGAAAAGGTAGATCTACAATTTGAAACAAAAGGCCAATAATAATCTGAAACATCACAACATGTCAATATGTAATATGTAAATGTCAATATGTAGATCTAGAATAAATACTACAATGGTGTGACTCACAGAGTGGCTGGGACTTTGAGCAGTCTCAGTGGGAGTCTCCACAAGCTCGAGGGTTCCTGGTTACCTGGTGAGAGACATTTCTGGGGAATCTGAACTTACACTGAGGCATAGATTCTTTGCGTGGTCCTTCAGACAGAGGAGATAAATATTATACCCACTGGGACTAGTGCTCAGGCACTGGTCTCCATTGAGGAGAGGAGCTCAGCTGAGCAGAATAAACCTCTCTTCTGATAAAAAAAAAAGATTTACCATGCCAAACCTGAGTGTGTCACCTTAGGCATGCCCTTAACCCTGGAGAACTGAACAGCTCTCTGGCCACACCCACTACAAACCACTAGAACGTCACTGAAAGACATTCCACCTATCTACAGAGCCATAGCACAACAATAAAAGACACCACAGCAAAAACAAACTAACAAAAAACAGAAAAAAACAATGAACATCTTCACAAATGCTAAACAACAAACGCGACAATCCAAGAAACAAGAATAAGGAAGACAACATGATGCCCCTAAAGAACATGACACTTCAATACTAGATTGTGAAGATGATGAGATAGAAGAAATTTAAGAAATGGAACTCAAAAAATTTATCATAAGATTACATAGATGTAATCAAAAGCAAATGCACAAACTACTGAAATCCATGCAGGATATGAAAGAAAAATTCTCCCATGAAATTGAGATATTAAAGAAAAACCAAAATGAAATGAAGAATTAAATAGAATAAAATGCCTTAACAACAGAATTGGTGAAACAGAAGAAAGAGTTTTGGACTTAGAAGACAAAGCACAGGAAAGTATACAGTCAAACCAAGGACAAGAGGAAATTAGAAAACTAAAACACACTGCTGGGAATCTACAGGATACTATAAAAAATCCCAACATTTGGATTATAGGAGTTCCTGAATGCATGGAGAAAGAGAAAGAGAAAGGATTTGAAGGCCTGCCTTTTTAGTGAAATAATAGCGTAAAACTTCCATTGTTTGGAGAAAGAAAGAGACGTCCAAGTACAGGAAGCACATAGAACTCCCAAAAGACATGAACAGAAAAGATCCTTGCCAGGATACACTGTAATCAAACTCACCACAGTAAAACACAAAGAGAAGATTCTAAAATGTGCATGAGAAAAACGTTAGATTACTTTCAAAGGATCTCCGATTACACTTACAGCAAACTTCTCATCAGAAACCCTACAGGCTAGGAGAGAATGGTGAGATATAGTCCAATTCTTAAAAAAAAAAAAAAACCTGTCAATCCAGATTATACCCTGCAAAGCTCTCATTTGAGAATGAAGGTGAAATAAAGACCTTCCATAACAAAGAGAAACTGAAAAAATTTGTCACCATCCATCCAGCCCTACAAAAGATGCTTAAGAATGCGTTGCACACTGAAACCTGTTCATTACTATGAAAGAAGGTAAAGAAAGAAAATCTCTAAGTAAAAGATCAAAGGAAGTTAAAAGTATAAATTAGGAATATCTGGGAAAACGGCAAGGCAAAGTCATTATTTATTAACAGCAACCTTGAATATAAATGGCCTCAACTCCCCAGTTAAAAGACACAGACTGGATGAATGAATTAAAAAACAAAACCCATGTATTTGCTGCCTACAAGAAACATAACTCACCAAAAAAGATGCACACAGACTGAAAGTTAAAGAATGGAAAAAGATATCTCATGCCAACAGAAACCAAAAAAGAGCTTATGTAGCTTTCAGAATATCAGACAAAATAGACTAACACAAAACTGCAAAAGAGACAAAGAAGGGCACTATATAATGATTAAAGGATCAATTCAATAGGAAGATGTAACTATTATAAACATATATGTACCTAATTACAGAGGACCTGGCTATTTAAAACAAATATTAAAGGATTTAAAAGGAGACTTGGATTACAATACAATAGTATTGGGGGACTTCTATACTCCACTTTCAGCAATGGACAAAGCAACCAGACAGAAAATCAATAAGGAAACAGCAGATTTAATCAACACTATAGACCAAATGGACCTAACAGATCTACCAAGCCTTCCACCCTACAGCTGCAGAATAAAAATTCTTCTCATCTGTGCATGGAACTTTCTCTAGGATTGACCACATACAAGGGCATAAAGCAAGTCTCAACAATTTAAAAAAAAATCAAAATCATACCATGCATCTTCTCAAAGCATAATGCAATGAAGCTGGAAAAATCAGCAACCCAGAAGTTACCAGAACATACACAAGCACATAGAGGCTGAACAATATGCTCCTGAATGAACAGGGGGTCACAAAAGAAATCAAAAGAAATAAAAAAATTCTCAAAACAAATGAAGAAAATACAACATACCAAAACTTATGGGATATAGCAAAGCAGTGCTAAGAGGAAAGTTTATGGAAATTGGTGCCTACTTCAAGAAACTGCAAAGGCACCAAATAAATGAACTAACAATGCCCCTCAAGGAACAGAAAAACAACAAACCAAACTCAAAACTAGTAGGAGAAAAGAAGTAATTAAAATTAGGGAAGAAATCAATAAAATTTAATGAAAATCAACATAAAAGATCAGCAAAACGAAGAGCTGGTTTTTGAAAAAAAAAAATAAAAAACAAATTGACACATCATTGGCCCAACTAACCAAAAAGAGAGAAGACCCAAATCAATAAAATTAGAGATGAAAAAGGAAATGTAACAACAGACACCACAGAAATAAGAATCATCAGAAATTATGCCAGCAAACTGGGAAACCTAGAAGAAATGGGTATATTCCTGGACACATACAACCTATCTAAATTGAGCCATGAAGACAAAGAAAACCTAAATAGACCCATAACCAAGACAGAGATTGAATAATTTATAAAGGCTCTCCTAATGAAGAAAATCCTAGGAACAGATGGCTTCACTGCTGAATTTTACCAAACATTTAAAGAAGAAATAACACCAATTCTTCTCAAGTTGTTTATTATTCAAAACAATTGAAAGAGAGGGAATCCTCCCAAATTCTTTCTATGAAGCCAGCATTACCTAACCCTGAAAAAGATGCAACAAAGAGAATTACAGAACAATTTCCCTGATGAAAATAGATGCAAAAATCCTCAACAAAATCCTAGCCATGAGAAACATCATCCACCCAGACCAAATGAGATTTATCACTGGTATACAGGGATGCTTCAACATTCAATCAATGTGATACATCACATTAACAAACTGCTGAACAAAAACCATATGATTATCTCATTATATGAGGAGACAACACCCTTTCATGATGAAACTCTAAGCAAACTGGGTATAGAAAAAACATTCCTCAACACAATGAAGCCAATTTATGACAAACCCACAGCCAGCATCATATAGAATGGGGAAAAGTTGGAAGCCATACCCACTGTGATCTGGTACTAGACAGGAATGCCCATTCTCACCTTTGCTATTCAATATAGTACTGGAAGTTTTAGCCAGAGCCATTAGGCAAGGAAAAAAAAAAACAAAGGGATGCAAATTGGGAAGGAGGAAGTAAAAATATCCCTATTTGCAGATGACATGATTCTTTGGTAGGGGATCCAAAAGACTTCACTAAGAGACTATTGGAACTCATAGAAGAGTTTGGCAAAGTAGCAGGATATAAAATCAATACACAAAACCAACAGCCTTTGTATACACAGACAATGCCACAGCTGGGAAAGAACTGCTAAGATCAACCCCATTCACAATAGCTACAAAAAAAAATCAAATACCTTGGAATAAACTTAACCAAGTATGTCAAAGATCTCTATGATGAGAATTACAAAACATTAAATTAAGAAATAGAAGATACGAAAACATGGAAAAATCTTTCATGTTCATGAATTAGAAGAATCAGTATCATCAAATTGTCCATTCTCCCAAAGGTGATTTACAGATTCAATGTGATACCAATCAAAATACCAATACATTCTTCTCAGATCTAGAAAAAATGATGGTTAAATTCATATGGAGGATCAGGAAACCCCAAATAGCTAAAGCAATTTTATACAACAACAAAAAAAGCCAGAGGCATAACAATACCAGTTTTCAAGAAATACTACAGGGCAGTTATAATCAAAACAGCCTGGTACTGGTACAGAAACAGATGGATAGACCAATGGAACAGAATAGAAACACCAGAAATCAATCCAAACATCTACAGCCAACTTATATTTGATCAAGGAGCTAAAACCAATTCCTGGAGCAAGGACAGTCTATTCAATAAATGGTGCTGGGAAAACTGGATTTCCACATGCAGAAGCATGAAGCAAGAACCCTACCTTACACCTTACACAAAAATCCACTCAACATGGATTAAAGATCTAAATCTATGACCCAATACCATCAAATTAATCAAGAATATTGGGGAAACCCCGCAAGACATTGGCACAAGCAAAGAATTCCTGGAAAAGACCCCAGAGGCACAGGCAGCCAAAGCCAAAATTAACAACTGGGATCACATCAAATTGAGAAGTTTCTGTACCTCAAAAGAAATATTTCGGAAAATGAAGAGGCAACTGACAGAATGGGAGAAATTATTTGCAAACTATGCAACTGATAAATGATTAATGATGAGAATCTACAAAGAGATCAAGAAACTCCATAAACAGCAAGACAAAGAACCCAGTCAAGAAATGGGCAAAGACCTTAAACAGACATTTTTCAAAAGAGGAAATACAAATGGCCAACAGACACTCGAAAATAGGTTCAGGATAACTAGCTGTCAGGGAAATGTAAATCAAAGTCCAACAGTTTCACCTCACCCTGGTTAGAATGGCTTTCATATAGAAATCAATAAACAAAAAATGTTGACAAGAATGTGGGGGAAAAGGTACCCTAATCCACTGTTGCTGAGAATACAAACTGATAAACCACTATGGAAGACAGTTTGGAGATACCTCAGAAATGTGAATGCAGTCCTACCATATGACTCAGCCATCCCACACCCCAGAATTTACCCAAGTGAAATGAAATTGACATTGCCATATTTATTGCAGCTCAATTCACAATAGCTAAGACATGGAATCAACCTAAATGCCTGTCATGAAGAGTGGATAAAGAAATTATCGGATATGTAATCTATGGAATACTACACAGTGGTAAAAAAAAAATGAAACCTAGTCATTTGCAAGAAAAATGGATGAATCTGGAAAACATCATATTTAGTGAAATAAGCCAATTCCAAAGGGACAAATATCATATGTTCTCCTTGATTGGTGACAACTAACTGAGCACCTAAAAGTAAACCTGTAGAAGTGAAATTGACACATTGAGAAGCAATGACTTGATCAGTCCTTGTCCTGACTGTAGAGGAACAGTTTATTATTTTATTCTTTTTAGTATTTTTTGTTCTACTTAATACCATTGGTTGAACTCTTTACTTAACATAGAATTATTCATAGGTGTTTAAATCCAATTGAAAACTGATTCCTGTAAAAAAAAATGAGTGGGAATAAGAGAGGGAGGAGATGTACAGCTCATCAACTATTAGAAATACTAGAAATTCTACAAGAGTGGTGTGGTGGTAGGGAGAAGTGTAGTCTTATATCCTATTTAACTTATATGGTCATCAGCTTAACATGGAATGTTTTAACCATAAAATATTTCATTAAATCCAATGATAATTGTGAAAAATATTAGTACATACATAAGAGATAAAGACCAAAAAATCAAAGTATACCACTGAAGAATTTAGTAAATGACAGAGAAGATGGAAATATTATAATAAAAGAACAAAGGAGGGGCCAGTACTGTGTGGTGCAACAGGTTAAGCCACCATCTGCAGGGCTAGCATGCCACATGGGTGCTGGTTCAAGTCCTGGCTGCTCCACTTCCAATCCAGCTCCATGCTAATGTGCCTAAGAAAACAGCAGATGGCCCAAGTGCTTGGGCCCCTGAACCCATGTTGCAGACCTGGATGAAGCTCCTGGCTCAAAAGTCCTAGCACTGGCCTGGCCCAGCCTTGGCTGTTGCAGCCATTTGGGGAGTGAACTGGGAGTTGGAAGATTTTTCTCCTCCTCCCTGTAACACTTTCATATAAAGAAATTAGAAATTTCATAAAAAGGAACTAAAGAGTAACAACAATTCAGCAACAATTAACAAGGTAGTGGTATTTTTTAAGGCTATAAAGCTGTTAGAAGGCTTTTATTTAATGAATACAAATTTCATATGTACAGGATGCATTTTTCTCTAAAGGGAGGAGAGAACTTCCACTTTGCTTATGGCCCTGTCTAAATACTGAAGGAGTTCATGGACTCAAAAGGCTTCCATAGCCTTGGCAACTCATGTCAATAGCCTCAGGTGATCACTGATGTAAAAACTAAGAGTGTTAATTGTTAAATCAACAACCGGAATCACTGTGTACTTACTCCCCATGTCTGACCTCTGTCCTAATGAGTTATACTCTTAGAATTGATGATAAAACTATCATTACTTTAAATGTAAAACATATAAATTTAAAATGTTATCTCAAAATCGAAAAATGAAATGAAGAAGAAAGGAGGGTGAGAGAGAGAAAGCGGGAAGGAGAAAGGAAGAAAGAGGATATTGTTACATTCTTAGAATTGTATCTAACAACCATATTTAATCTGGTAAAAACTAATAAAAAAATCTGTAGGGTCCGGCTAATCCGGTCTTCGGTGCTGACATTCCATATGGGTGCTGGTTCATAGCTGCTCCTCTTCTGATACAGCTCTCTGCTATGTCCTGGGAAGAAGCGGAAGATGACTCAAATGTGTGGGTCCCTGCACCAGCGTGATAGACCCTGAAGAAACCCCAGGCTTCGAATTGGCTCATCTCTGGCTGTTGTGACCATTTGAGGAGTGAAAAAACAGATGGAAGATCTTTCTTTCTGTATCTCCCTCTCTCTCTGTGACTCAACCTCTGAAATAAATAAATGAAATCTTTAAAAAAAAAACTGTAAAGCATAAATAGAGGAGCTGAGTGGTTGAAAACTGAAGCTGGGGATTTCAAGATAGTTGAATAGGGAAAAGATGTGCTGCTTTTGAATGGGAGAAAATAGCAGAAGAAAAGCAGAGGAAGCGCACATATAGGGTAGAGCAGGAGAGAAGTTTGCAGTGGAAATTCTACAGAAGGAAGAGGGATACTGTGGGGCAGCATAAAAAGTGCACAGGTGCAGGAACGAGTGAGGAAAACACACACCACCCTGCAGCCAGGAGCTCCAGCTTTGGACAGTGAGAGAGAGCAACAGCCTGTGATGGTGGTGCTATTGCTGGGAGTGGTGATATTGCCTTGCAGACCAGACTGTCCAGCCTGGAGCCCTAACGGGGCACAGGGTATCTGCCCAAAACAGCAAAAGCAAAGCACATTTCTTCCTCCCTAACCCCCCACAAGGGTGCTAGGCAACTGGTGGGAAGTTGCCATTTTGACATCAGTAGAGGCTGCAGTGGCTCTTGTATGTGCTTGTGACCAAGGGATTTTACTAGAGGGAAAATGCCACATGCGCCACTTTGAGTCTGGCTGGGAGGGTTGACAGGACACTGAGCACCCACATAGGCTTGTGAGGTACTCCCATCCTCTCACCCTACCACAGGTTCCAGGCTCAAACTGTCAAGGCAGAGCACCTACAGGCTGCTGATTCTGGGAACGTTTGCTGTCTCCATGGCTGGGGAAGGCTTGTGGGACTGAGTGGCTCCCTGGACTCTGTGATGGAGGAAGCCCTGAATGTTGTGACTGTGGAAACTCTGAGACTGCGTGATAGGGTCTGGGGTGTAGCTGCATCTCTGGGCAATCACCTTGTCTGGCACCAGAGGCACAGAGAGCCCTGATGGCCTGGGGCGGGTCAGTGCAGAGGGTTACTTGCTCACACTGAGGAGGACCACATGGATCCTCTGTGTGGTTCATGTGCCAGCACGGATGGAGCTGTACTCACTGTGGGATAACCCTAGTTGCGGATCACCTTGGAAGAGTGGAGATGAGGTTGTGATTATGCCAAGAGGCATGAACATACCCTCTCCCCTGATGACAATAGAAGGGATGTACCATGCATAATTCAGGTGTCACCCTGGATCCTCACCCCGCTCTGGAGCACTGATCAGAGTTCCCAGAGCACACCCAGCACACGCTTCTGGACTTCAACTCCACTAAGCCACAGAGGCATAATCCAAAGATAAACCCAGCAGAGGGGAAAACCAGCACGTATTTGCACAACCACTTAAAAGTAAATGAAGGAATTAAACAATAAGGAAGATGTCATCATCATGCCCCCAAAGCAACACAACTCCAATATTAGAATGTGAAGGTGAAGAGACTGGTGAAATGCCTGAAAAGGAATTCAAAAGAATGATCATGGGATTTCTCAGAAGCAATGAGAAGAAAAATCATGTATTAAAGAAACCCATACTTGGCATTGAGGAAATATTTTCTTGTGAGATTGAGATTTTAAAGAGAAATAAAACTGAACTACTAGAAATGAATTCAATAGATCAAATAAAAATACATGGAAAGCCTTAACAGAGTTGGTGAGGCAGAAGAAAGAACATCCAAGGTAGAAGACATACCTTTGGAACTATCTCAGTCAGACCAAAACAAAAGAAAGAAAAAGTAGAAAAATTTTTAAAAAGTGTTGGAGATTTATGTGATACTATCAAATGACCCAAATTATGGGTCTAGGAGTTCTGAAGGTGTGGAAAGAGAGAATGAACTAGAAGGCCTAGGTAGTGCAATAATTACAGAAAACTTCTCCAATTTGGAGAAAGAAAGGCTTGTTCAAGTACAGGAAGCACATAGAACTGCTAACAGACATGGCCATAAAAGATATTCACCATGACACATTGTAGTCAAACTTTCCACAGTAAAACATAAAAAAAAGATTCTAAAATGTGCAGGAGAAAAACAGCAGACTACTTTCAGAGGTTCACCAATTAGACTTACAGCTGACTTCTCATCAGAAACCCTACAGGCTAGAAGAGAATGAAAGACATAGTCCAGGTATTAAGATTAAAAAATTGTCAACGCATTGTGGTTTTGATTTGCATTTCCCTGATTGCTAGTGATCCTGAACATTTTTTCATGTGTCTGGTGGCCATTCGGATATCCTCTTTTGAAAAATGTCTATTGAGGTCCTTGGCCTATCTCAAATGGGCTGTTTGATTTGTTGTTTTGGAGTTTCTTGATCTCTTTGTAGATTCTGGTTATTAACTCTTTATTTGTTGCATAGTTTGCAAATATTTTTTCCCATTCTGTCAGTTACCTCTTCACTTTCCTGACTGTTTCTTTTGCAGTACAAAAACTTCTCAATTTGACGCAATCCCAAATGTTAATTTTGGCTTTGACTGCATGTGCTTCCGGGGTCTTTTCCAAGAAGTCTTTGCCTGTGTCTATATCTTGCAGGGTTTCTCCGATGTTCTCTAATAATTTGATGGTGTCGGGTCATAGATTTATATCTTTAATCCACGTTGAGTGGATTTTTGTTTAAGGTGAAAGGTAAGGGTCTTGCTTCATGCTTCTGCTTGTGGAAATCCAATTTTCCCAGCACCATTTATTTAATAGACTGGCTAGTTGTCACCAATCAGGGAGAACATATGATATTTGTCCCTCTTGGACTGGCTTAATTCACTCAGCATGATGTTTTCCAGATTCCTACATTTTGTTGCAAATGACTGGGTTTCATTGTTTTATACTGCTGAATAGTATTCTATAGAGTACATGTCCCATAATTGTTTTATCCAGTCTACTGTTGATGGGCATTTGGGTTGATTCCAGGTCTTAGCTATTGTAAAAGACTAGGTCATAAAATAAGGCTCAACAAATTTAAAAAATTGAAATAATATCATGTATATTTTCTGACCACAATGGAATGAAGCCAGAAATTAACAAAAGAAACTCTACAAAATATACAACATGTGGAGACTGAACATGAGCCTGAGTGAACAGTGGGTCATAAAGAAGTCAAAAGTGAAATAAAAAAATTCCTCAAAATGAATGAAAGTAAAAATATAACATATCAAAACCTATGTGCTATAGCAAAAGCAGGGTTAAGAAGAAAATTATAAGAATACGTGTCTACACCAAAAAAATGGAAAAAAAGATATAAAATAATGTAACAGTGCACCTCAAGGACCTATAAAAATAACAGACCAAATCCAAACGTAGTAGAAGAAAGAATAAAATTAGAAAAGAAATTAAAAAGAAAATTATATAAAAGATTAATGAATAGATGCTTTTAAAAATACTTACTTATTTGAAAGTTAGTTACAGAGAGGGAAATAGAGAGAGAGATTGATCTTCTATCTGCTGCTTCACTCCCCAGATGGCTGCAACAACCAGACAGGACTGGGCCAGGCTGAAGCAAGGAGCCACAAGATTCATCTAGGTATCTTATGTGGGTGGCAGGGGCCCAAACACTTTGACTATCTTCTGCTTTTTCTAGGCCATTAGCAGAGAGCTGTATTGAAAGTGCAGCGACTGGGACTCAAACTGGTGCCCATATAAGATGCTGGTATCATAGGCGGTGGCTTTACCTGCTCTTTCAAACTGCTGGCCCTGAAAAGCTGGTTTTTCAAAAATAAAAACAAAAAAAATGATAAAATAGGGGCCCAACTAATCAGAAGAGGGAAAAAGACCAACTAACAAAATAAGAAATGAAAAAAGAGATGTTACAAGTGATACCAAATAAATTCAAACAATAATTGGAAATCATTATAAAAAACTATAGAGCAACATATTGAAAAATGTTGAAATAGATTTCTAGACATGTATTTACCAAATTTGAAGCACAAAATAGAAAACCTACACAGACAAATAGCAAAGACTAAAACTGAATCAATAATAAAAAAACCTTCCAATAACGAAAATCTCAGGAGCAAATGGCTTCATTGCTGAGTTCTATCAAACTTTTAGGGAAGAACTAATCTGAATTCTTCCTAAATTATTCAAAGAATTTGACTCTCACTTCCTTGCTCCTCCTAACCCCTCCTCCCTCTCCCATCTCTACATCAGATTTTGTAATGGTATTATTTTAATCTACAAGCTTAATTCACCATTAATCATAATATTCAATAAGTAAAAAGTAGGAAGACCACAGTTCACAGGAATATAAACAAGGGCAAAGAATGATAATCATATCACACAAATGGCATTTCACTTCATTACATTTTTGTATTTTATATTAACTTCACATATCAGAGAAAGCATATGATATTTGTATTTTGGGGACTGGCTTATTTCACTAAGCATAGTGGTTTCTAGTTGCATCTTTTTTGTTGCAAAGAACAGAGTAGTGTCTGCAAATACTAGCTGATAGAATAAAAAAGGGAGAGAACGATCCAACATGGGAAGTGAGATACACAGCAGACCCATAGAATGGCAGATGTCCTAAACAGCACTCTGGGCTCAGAATCAGCCCTTAAGGCATGCAGATCTGGCTGAAAAGCCCATGAGACTATTTCAGGCATGGAAAGCCAAGACACTCTGGAAAAAAAAAAAAAAAAACTAAATGAAAGATCTCCATGAGTGAGATCCCAGTGGAAAGAACGGGTCATCAAAGAAGGAGGTACCTTTCTCTGAAGGGAGGAGAGAACTTCCACTTTGACCATGGCCTTGTCTAAATATGATCAGAGTCAGTGAACTCAGGGGGCTTCCATAGCCTTGGCAGCTCATGACAAGAGCCTAGGTTGATTACTGATGCATAAACAAGAGTGTCAATTTGTTAAGTCAACAACAGGAGTCACAGTGCACTTACTCCTCATGTAGGATCTTTGTCCTTAGTGTGCTGTACATTGAGATTTAATGCTATAACTAGTACTCAAACAGTATTTTTCACTTTATGTTTCTGTGTGGGAGCAAACTGTTGAAATCTTTACTTAATGTATGCTAAACTGATCTTCTGTATATAAAGAGAATCGAAAAGGAAGCTTGATGTGAATGGAAGGGGAGAGGGAGTGGGAAAGGGGAGGGTTGCGGGTGGGAGGACGTTATGGGGGGGGGAATCCATTGTAATCCATAAGCTGTACTTTGGAAATTTATATTCATTAAATAAAAGTTAAAAAAAAGATTGCTTTAGCTATTTGTGGTCTCTTGCATTTTTATGAATTTTAGCATAGCTTTTCCAGATATGAGAAGAATGTCATTGGTATTTTGCTTGGGGTCACATTGAATTTGTAAATTAGTTTTGGTAGTATGGACATTTTGATATTAATTCTTCCAATCCATGAATGTGGAAGATTTTTCCATTTTTTGTGTCTTCTTCTATTTCTTTCTTCAATGTTTTACCAGTTTTATTGTAGAGATCTTTCACCTTGATTCCAAGGTATTTAAGTTTTTTGTAGCTATTGTGAATGGTACTGATCTTCCCAATTCTTTCTCAGTTATGGCATTGTCTATATATATAAAGGCTATTGATTTATGTGTGTTGTTTATATACTGCAAATTTACCAAACTCTAATGAATTCCAGTAGTTTTTTAGTGGACTCTTTGGTTTCTCAATATGTAGGATCATGTCATCTGCCAGCAGAGATATTTGATTTCCTACTTTCTACTTTGTATCTCTTTGAGTATTCCTTTCTTCTGCCTAATACCTCTGGTTAAAAGTCCAAGAACTGTATTTACAGCAATGGCCAAAGTAGGCATCCTTGTCTGGTTCTGGATCTTAGTGAAACACTTCCAACTTTCCCTGGCTGTGGTTTTGTCATAAATTACCTTGATTTTATTGAGGAATGTTTCTTCTATACTCAATTTGCTTAATGTTTTTTTTTTTTTTTATCATGAAAGGATATCGTATTTTATCAAACGTTTTCTCTGCATCTATTTAGATAAACATATGATTTTAGTCTTCAATTTGTTATTGTGACATATCATATTTATTGATTAGCATATGTTGTAGCATACCTGCATTCCAGGGATAAATCCCATTTGGTCTGGGTAAATATTTTCTGATATATTGTTGGATTCAATTAATCAGTATTTTGTTGAGGATTTTTGCTTCTATGTTCACCAGGGATGTTGGTTTATAGTTCTCTTTCTTTGTTGTATCTTTTTCTGATATTGGATTTAAGATGATGCTTGCCTCACTGAAGGAGTTTGGGAGGATTTCTCCCCTTTCAATTGTTTTTAATAGTTTTAGAGGAATCTAAATACCTTTGGATAAATGTAACCAAGTACGTGAAAGATGTCTACAATGATAATTACAAAACGTTAATGATCAAAATAGGAGAGGGCAAAACAAAATAGAAAAATCTCTTATGATCATGGATTGGAAAAGTTGACATAATCAAAATGTCCATACCACCCAAAACAATCCAAATATCAGGACTTTTTTTATAGAACTACAAAAAGCAATCCTAAAATTCGTATGGAATCACACAAGACCCTGAATAGCCCAAAATAATCTTAATAACAACAAAAGTATGGAAAAAGACAATCCACACCAACAGAAACCAAAACTGAGCAAGAGTAGCCCTCATGATATCAAACAAAACAGACATCAAGATAAAATAGACTTTAAGTGAAAAGAGCCAAAGAAAGGCATTATGTAAAAATTAAGGAATCAACTCAACAGGAAGATGTGACTATATTATATATATATGCACCCAATAATAGGATACCTAGCTATTTAAAACAAATGTTAATGGATCTAAAAGATGAAATATGTTATGATACAATAATGATGGGAGATTTAAACTGCCAGCTGTGGAGCAGGGAAGCCAAATTGCTTCTTCCCGTCCTCTAAACCTGAAGAGTATCATACTCAGCAGTGAAAAGTTGGCAGTGCTCCTCTGTTCTGCTTCTATGAATATCAAAATCAGCACCGGGAGGCGATACCATCTTCTTATAGAAACCAGAAAACTACAGCAGCCAGTTTCATTGGTGATATTACCTGAGAGACAACCTTATGCACCACATGGACTTTGAGTGTGGACTGGAGTACTCATGGTGGGGCAGGGTGCCCTCCTAAACTGTGAAGCAAGAGCACATTGTGTGCTTCCTACACCAACAAGGGCTCCCAGTAAATATTAAGGAAGACCATTTTAAAAGGTGAGTACAGGATGCCATGGGACATGTGCATATCACTAGAGGATCACATCTGAGGGATAAATCCATGGTCTCACTGACTTTGAGTCTGGCCTGGAGAGTTGGCAGAGGGCAGGGTGCCAGTTATACCTGTGAGGCACTTCTCTCCCCTTTATATCACTGGCACCTGTACTCACATTGCCAAGGCTGAGAGTAGATCACAAGCTCCATGTGACTGCGGCAGCCCTGCACACTATATGGGAATTCCTTGACTGCATGATAAGGTATAGATCTCTGCTAGGTGTCCGGACAATAACTGTGTCTGGCTTCAGAGGCTCAGATTTCTCTGAGAGTCTAGCGTTGTCATTACAGAGGGTTCTATGGTCATAATGATGATTACACAGAACCTTTGTGTGGTTCTTATGAATGAATGTGTGTGAGGAGTATATAGCCCCTGTGGGCTCATCCTGGGCATTGATCACCTTGGCAGAGAGGAGGGAGGTGAAACAGAGATCATATCAGCCAATGTGATCATACCTTACCCTCCTGATGACAATAGAGATCTAACACACCCAAAGTGAGTGCCATGCTGGACTCTTGTACCATATCCATACACTGACCAGAGTTCCCTAGACCCACATAGCACATCCCTCTGAGTATACACTGAGGGAACAGACAATCCAGTAAGCCACAGATATATTTCAAAAATAAAATCAGAAGAGAAAAACCAGTAAGTAGTTCTACAAGTGGCTAAAAATAAATGTAGAACATGAGAAACATGAAGAAGATAATATGTTCCCTCAAAGGAACATAACACTTAATAGAATGTGGAAATGAAGAGATTGATGAAATGCTTGAAAAGGATTTCAAAAGAATGATTGTAGAATTACTCAGAAGCAATGAAAAGCAAATTAATGAGTTAAAAGAAATCTATACATGACATGTATGAAATATTTTCCCATGAGATTGAGATTTTTAGGAGAAATCAAGCTGAAATATTAAAATGAAGGCTACAATATTCAAATAAAAATACAGTGTAAAGCCTTAACAGACTTGTGAGGCGGAAGAAAGAATATTTGAGCTAGAAGATGAATCTTTGAAAATATCTCAGACTACAAAATGAAGAGAAATTAAAAAAAAAATAAAAACCATGCTTGAGATTTATGGGCTACTATCAAATGACTCAACATATAGCTATTAGGAATTGATACAGGTATAGAAAGAGAATGGATTAGGAGGCCTATTCAATGAAATAGTAACAGAAAACTTCCTTAATTTGGAGAAACAGAGATGTCAAAGTACACAAAGCACATAGAACTCCTAAAATACATGACCAGAAAAGATCTTCACCATGACACATTATAGTCAAACTTTCTAAGTAAACATAAAGAAAAGATTCTAAAATGTACACAAGAAAAATGCCATATTACCTTCAGAGGATCTCCAATTAGACTCACAGCTGATTTCTCATCAGAAATCTTACAGGACAGAAAAGAATCAAGGGACATAGTCTAAGTCTTGAAAGGAAAAAACTGTCAACCCAGGATACTATACCTGGCAAAGATTTCATTTATGAATGAAGGTGAAACAAAGACCTTCTGCAAGAAACAAAAATTGAAATAATTCATCACCATTCATATAGCTTTCCATATGATGCTTAATGATGTGTTACCTACAGAAACACAAAAATAGTCAGCATTATGAAGGAATATGAAGGCAGAAAATCTTCCAGTTAAAGTACACAGGAAACCCAACACAAAAAATAGAAATATTTATGGAAAAATGGCAGGGCAAAGTTGTTACTTATCAATAGTAAACTTGAGTGTAAATGGCCTAAATTCTGCTGTTAAAAGATACAGATTGACTGAATGGTTTGTAAAACAAGACCCATCTATTTGCTGCCTACAAGAAACACACATAACCAACACAGATAAATGCAGACTGAAAGTGAAAGGATGGAAAAAGATACTCTATGCTAACATAAAGAAAAAAAGATCAAATATCCTGATATCAGACAAAAATAGACATTTACACAAAAACTGTTATAAGAGACATGAAGGTAATTATATAATGACTATGGGATCAATTCAACAGAAAGCTATAATTAATGTATATGCACCTAATACCAGGGTGCCTGGCTATTTAACAGCAATGTTAATTGATATAAAAGGAGATATAGGCTACAATACAAAAAGAAGAACTTCAGTGCCCCAATTTCATCAATGGATAGATGAACTAGGTAAAAATTCAGCAAAGAAATAACAGCTAATCTACATTATAGACCAAATGGACCTAACTGGTATCTACAGAACATTTCATCCTATAATTAAAGAATACACATTCTTTTCATCAGTGCATAGAACTTTCTTTAGGATAGACCATATACTAAGCCATAAAGCAAGTCTCTACAAGAAAATTGAAATAACATTTCTGCATCTTTTCTGACCCCAGTGGAATGAAATTGGAAATTACCAACTTACAAAACTCCAAAATATATACCAAACATGGAAACTGGGCAAAATGCTCCTGAATGAACAGTGAGTCATAGAATAAATCAAAAGGGAAATTAAAAAATTCTTGAAATGAATGAAGATAATACAATATGTCGAAACTTCTTTTTACAGCAAAAGAATTGTTAAGAGGGAAGTGTTAGTAATTAGTGGCTACATCAAGAAATTAGAAAGGCAACAAATAAATGACTATTCAATGCATTTTAAGGACCTACAAAAACAAGCCAAACTCAAAGTTAGTAGGAGGGAATAAATAAGATTAGAGGATAAACAAACAAAACTGAAACCAAAGAAACAATGCAAAAGATGAGTGGAATGAAGTGTGTTTTTTTTTTAAAGTAAATAAAATTGATTGACCATTTGTGGAACAAACCAAAAAAGATAGGGAAAAGACCAAAGTCAATAAAATCAGACACTGAAAAGGAGATGTAGGGCTAGCACTGTAGAGTAGCTGATGGGTGGGCTGCCACCTGTTATGGCGGCATCCCATGTGGGCACCAGTTTGAATATCAGCTGCTCCACTTCTGTTCTGGATTTCTGCTGTGGCCTGGGAAAGCACTAGAAGATGCTTCTACACTCACGTTAGGGACCCAGAAAAGGCTCCTGGATCCTGACTTCAGACTGGCCCAGCTCCAGCTGCTTTGGCCATTTAGGGAGTGAACCAGCAGATGAAAGACTACTCTCTCTCTCTCTTCTGTTCTCTTTATCTCTCTCTTCCCCTCTCTGCCTCTGCCTCTCTGTGGCTCTGCCTTTAAAATAAGTAAATAATTTTTTAAAAAAGAGATATAGCCATGGATACCACCAAAATAAAAAAATCATCTATAACAAAGAGCTATATGCCAACATACTATATGCCAATATATTGGAAAATCTAGAGGAAATGGATAGATTTTTGGACACTGACAATACACCAAAATTGAATCATGAAGGCACATAAAACTAAAACAGACCAACTGAGACTGAGAATGAATAAACAATAAAGTTCCCATCCCTAAACAAAAAATGCAGGACCTGACGGCTTCACTGCTGATTTCTACCAAACTTTTAGGAAGAACTAATTCCAGTTATTCACAAACTATTCAAAATAATTGAAAGGGAGGGAATCCTCTAAAACTCCTTCTATGAAACCTATGTCATTTTTATTCATAAGCCAGGAAAAGATACAACAGAGAAAGAGAATTATAGAACAATATCCCTAATAAATATGCAAAAATACTCAATAAAATACTGGCTAATCAAATCCAACAATATATCAGAGACATCATTCACCCAAACCAAGTGGGATTTACCCCCTGGAATGAAGGGATAGTTAAAAATTTGCATATCAATAAATGTGACACATTACACTAACAAACTGAAGAATAAAAACCATATGATTATCTCAATAGATGCAGAGAAAGCATTTGATAAACTACAACATCCTTTCATGATTAAAATCTTAAGCAAACTGGGTACAGAAGAAACATTCTTTGATACAATCAAGGCAATTTATGACAAACACACAGCCAACATCTTGCTGAATGGGGAAAATTTGTATGATCCAGAACCACAGATGTCCATTCTCACCATTGCTATTCAATATAGCCCTTGACGTTTTAGCCAGAGCTATTAGGCAATAAAAAGAAATCAAAAGGATCCAATTGGAAAGGAGGAAATCAAACTATCCCTACTTGCAGATGCTATGATACAATATGTATGGGAACCAAAAGAATACACTGAGAGACTATTGGAACTCAAAAAAGAGTTTGGTAAAGTTGCAGCATATAAAATCAATAGAAATATCCACAGCATTTCTATAGACAACTAATGCCATGACAGACAAAGAACTTGTAAGATCATTTTCATTCACAGCAACTACAGAAAATTAAATATCTTATAATAAATTTAACCAAGAAAATGAAAGATTGCTAGAATGAAAATTAAAAAAACATTAATTAATAGAAGAACACACACACACAAACAAAAATGGAAAAATTTTCCATGTCATAAATTGGAAGAATTACTATCATCAAAATGTCCACATTACCAAAAGCAACTTACAGATTCAATGTGATTGCAATCAAAATACCAAAGACAGGGAGATCTAAGATTGTGGAATAGGGTATAGCCACACTAACTTAAGCTGCACTGGGATATTAAAAGCACAAAGGTAGAACTACATTTCCAGAGGTCTGACAGATGGAAATGTTTTATAAAGCAGTGACCAAAAAGCCATGAAGACTCTGTGGCACAAGAGAGAAGACAGATACTTCTGCAGCCAGCTACATGGTGCAGTCAGCTGCCAGCTATAGGCCACCAGGAAAAAGTTGCTGTATGCCTACCACCTACAATTTTAGTTGAGAGAAAATTTCACAGTAACCCATTGACTTTTACTATAGCCTGGAGAGCCAATTTTGGTCTAGGAAACTGCTGGACTTGGAGCAGGGAAACTGTCTTGTTTCCTTCTTCTCCCCTATTCCCACAAGTGATATACTTGGCAGCAGAAAGTCACATAGCATGTCTCTATTCTGTTACCAGCATTGAAGTAAGAGTCAGGGAAATGTGTGGGGCAAAGGGCAGACTCCTGCATATGTAATTGTGGAAGATTTTAGGCATTAGCCCCAAAGCTATGCTCACATCCTCTATGTGAGAAAGGGGGATTCACCTTAGCTTCTGGGGACTACCAGCAGGAACAGTCAATAAAAAAATTTGCTCCCACACTGGGAGATCTGGGTAATAACTACATTATACCCTGCAACACCAGGACTATAACAAGTCATTCTAAATTTCCCAGTGTCTATAGAATCTGCTCAGTGGACATACCTGCATTCCACCAAATGAAGACAATACAACATAACCAAAATTTGTGGGATACAGCAAAAGCAGTGTTAAGAGGAAAGTTTATATCAATTGGTCCCTACATCAAGAAACTGGAAAGGCACCAAATAAATGAACTATCCATGCACATCAAGGATCTAGAGGAAAAACAGCAAACTATATCCAAAATCAGAAGGAAAGAAATGATTAAAATTAGAGAAGAAATCAAAATTGAAACCAAAAAATGAATACAGATGATAAGCAAAATGAAAAGCTGGATTTTTGAAAAATAAAAAAAATGACACCATTGGCCCAACTAACCAAGAGAAGGACAGAGAAGATTCTAATCAATAAAATTAGAGATGAAAAAGGAAATGCAACAGACACCACAGAAATAAAAAGAATCATCAGAAATTACTACAAAGAGCTGTATGCCAACAAACTGGGAAATCTAGAAGAAATGGACAGATTCCTGGAGACATACAATCTTCTTAAATTGAGCCATGAAGACACAGAAAAACCTCAATAGACCCATAACTGAGGTGACCCTTCCCCCCTCCCCCAAATAGCCCAGGACCAGAGGACTTCACTGCTGAATTCTAGCTGACATTTAAAGAACTAACTCCAATTGTTCAAGCTATTCAAAACAAATGAAAGGGAATCCTCCAAAATTATTTCTATGAAGCCAGCATCACCTTAATCCCTAAATCTAGAAAAGATGCAACAGAGAAAGAAAACTATAGACCAATTTCCCTGATGAACACAGACACAAAAATCCTCAACAAAATTCTGGCCAATAATGCTGGCCAATAGATTTCAATAACATCAGGAAGATCATTCACCTGGAATGAGTGGGATTAATCCCTGGTATGCAGGGATGGTTCAACATTCACAAATCAATATGATACATCACATTAATGAATCAAAGAACAAAAACCATATGATTATCTCAATAGATGCAGAGAAAGCAATTGATAAAATACAACACCCTTTTTTTTAACTTTTATTTAATGAATATAAATTTCCAAAGTACGGCTTACGGATTACAATGGCTTCCCCCCAATAACGTCCCTCCCACCCGCAACCCTCCCCTTTCCCATTCCCTCTCCCCTTCCATTCACATGAGGATTCATTTTTGATTCTCTTTATATACAGAAGATCAGTTTAGCATACATTAAGTAAAGATTTCAACAGTTGGCTCCCACAGAGAAACATAAGGTGAAAAATAATAGATGATTTTTTAAATGATGATGAAATCAGATCAGACCTATTGTCATGTTTAATCCCAGTGAGAGTCAAGTTGGGAATTGCTAATTTCTTCTTCTTTTTTTTAACAGAAGGTCAGTTTAGTATACATTAAGTAAAGATTTCAACAGTTTGCACCCACATAGAAACACAAAGTGAAATATACTGTTTGAGTACTTGTTATAGCATTAAGCCTCAATGTACAGCACATTAAGGACAGAGATCCTCCATGAGAAGTAAGTGCACAGTGACTCCTGTTGTTGACTTTACAAATTGACACTCCTGTTTATGGCATCAGTAATCTCCCTATGCACCAGTCATGAGTCTCCAAGGCTATGGAAGCCTTTTGAGTTCACTGACTCTTATCTTGTTTGGACAAGGTTATAATCAAAGTGGAGGTTCTCTCTTCCCTTCAGAGAAAGGTACCTCACTCACAGAGATCTTTCATTTCACCCTAATGTTTATTGCAGCACAATTCACAATAGCCAAGACCTGGAACCAACCTAAATGCCCATCAACGGTAGACTGGATAAAGCAATTATGGGATATGTACTCTTTAGAATACTATACCGCAGTAAGAAACAATGAAATCCAGTCATTTGCAACAAAATGGAGGAATCTGGAACACATCATGCTGAGTGAAATAAGCCAGTCCCAAAGGGACAAATACCATATGTTCTCCCTGATCGGTGACAACTGACTGAACACCAAAAAGGAAACCTGTTGAAGTGAAATGGACACTATGGGAAACGGTGACTTGTATCAGCATAGCCCTGACTGTTAATGAACAACTTAATACATTATCCCTCCTAGTAGTTTTTGTTGTCTGTTCTACTTAATATGACTGGTTTAATTCTGTAATTAATACACAGTTATTATTAAGTGTTGAAATTTAACTGAAATGTGATCCCTGTTAAACATAAGAGTGGGAATAAGAGAGGGAAGAAATGTACAATTTGGGACATGCTCAAGCTGACTTGCCCCAAATGGTAGAGTTAGAAACATACCAGGGGACTCCAATTTAATCCCATCAAGGTGGCACGTACCAATGCCATCTCACTAGTCCAAGTGATCAATTTCAGTTCACAATTGATCATAATGAAAGGACTAAGAGTCAAAGGGAGCACATAAACAAGTCTAGTACCTGCTAATACTAACCGATAGAATAAATAAAGGGGAGAGTGATCCAACATGGGAAGCGAGATACTCAGCAGACTCATAGAATGGTGGATGTCCTAAACAGCACTCTGGCCTCAGAATCAGCCCTAAAGGCATTCCGATCTGGCTGAAAAGCCCATGAGAGTATTTCAGGCATGGAAAGCCAAGACACTCTGGCAAAAAAATACAACACCGTTTTATGATGAAAACTCTAAGCAAATTTGGTCTAGAAGAAACATTATTCAACATAATCAAGGCAAGTTATGACAAACCCACAGCCAGCATCCTATTGAATGGGGAAAAGCTGGAAGTTTTCCCACTGAAATCTGGAACTAGACAAGGATGCTCATTCTCTCCATTGCTAGTCAACGTATACCTGGAAGGTTTAGCCACAGCCATCAGGCAAGAAAAAAACTAAAAGGGATTCAGATCAGTAAGGATGAAGTCAAACTATCCTTATTTGCAGATGATATGATTTTATATATAGGGGGCCCAAAAGACTCCACTACAGAAGATCAACAAGGAAACAGCAGATTTAATCAACACTATATCCCAAAAGGGATCTAACAGATATCTACAGAACTTTTCATCCAACAGTTGAAGAATTTACATTCTTCTCAGCAGTACGTGGAACCTACTCTAGGATTGACCACATACTAGGCCATAAAGCAAGTCTAAGCAAATTCAAAAGAATTAGAATCTTACCATGCAGCTTCTCAGACCACAGTGAAATGAAGGTAGAAATTAGCAACTCAGGAATCCCTAGAGCATATGCAAACACATGGAGACTGAACAACATGCTTCTGAATGAACACTGGCTCATAGAAGAAATCAAAAACTTTCTGGCAGTAAATGAGGGTAACAGCAGAACATATCAAAACTTATGGGATATGGCAACAGCAGTGTTGAGAGGAAAGTTTATAGCAATAGGTGCCTACATCAACAAATTGGAAAGGCACCAAATAAATGAGCTTTCAATGCATCTCAAGGATCTAGAAAAACTGCAGCAAACCAGGCCCAAAACTAGAAGAGAAATAATTAAAATCAAAGAAACCAACAGGATTGAATCCAAAAAACATTACAAAAGATGAGCAAAATGAAGAGCTGGTGTTTTGAAAAAATAAACAAAATTGACACACCATTGGCCCAATTAACAAAAAAAAAAAAAAAGAAGAGAAAGGACCCAAATCAATAACTGAAATATGATGGGCTGTTAAGAGTTTTTGTGTTAAAGTTTATTTTTTCTTATATTAATATGGCTACACCTGCTTTTTTTGGTTTCTGTTGACATGGAATATCTTTTTCCAAACATGCACTTTCAGTCTGCATGCGTCTTTGTTGGAAAGATGTGTTTCTTGTAAGCAGCAAATAGATGGCTTTTGTTCCTTAATCCATTCATCCAGTCTGTGTCTTTTAACTGGACAGTTCATGCCATTAACGTTCAATGTGACTATTGATAAGTAGTAACTTTGCCCTGACATTTTCCCGGAGATATTTTCTAGTATATGTTTATATGTTTTGAGCTTCCTGTGATCTTTTACTGGGAGGTTTTCTTCCTTACCTTCTTTCATATTGATGGCCGTGTTTCTGTGTTTCTGTGTGTAGCACATCTTTAAGCTTTTTTTGCAGGGCTGGATGAGTGGCAACAAATACTTTCAAGTTCTGTTTGCTATGAAAGTTCTTTATTTCACCTTCATTCACAAATGAGAGCTTTGCAGGATGTAGTATTCTGGGCTGGAATTTTTTTCTCTTAGTACCTGGGCTGTATCTTGCCATTCCCTCCTAGCCTGTAGGGTTTCTGATGAGAAGTCAGATGTGAGTCTAATTGGAGATCCTCTGAGAGTAATCTGACATTTCTCTTGCAAATTTTAGAATCTTTTCTTTATGTTTCACTGTGGTGAGTTTGATTACACTCTGTCATGGCAAGGATCTCTAATGGTCATGTTTATTGGGAGTTGTGTGTTCTTCCTGTACTAGGATGTCTCTCTCCTTCTCCAAACTTGGGAAATTTTCTGCTAGTACCTCACTAAAAAGGCCTTCTAATCCTTTCTCTCTCTCCATGCCTTCAGGATCTCCTAGAACCTAAATGTTGTTTTTTTTTTTTAATAGTATCCTGTAGATTCCCAACAATATTTTTTAGATTTCTAATTTCCTCTTCTTTTCTTTGGTTTGACTGTATCCTTTCCTGTGCTCTGTCTAAGTTCGATATTCTCTCTTCTGTTTCACTGACTCTGTTTTTAAGGCTCTCTAATGCATTTGTCATTTGATCTATTGAATTTTTCATTTCATTATGATTTCTCTTCACTATCAGTTTCATGTTCTACTAGTTGCTTCACTTCATTTTGATTCTTCCTTAATATTTCATTTTCACAGAGAGATTTTCTATCCTGTCCAGTAAGGATTTCTGTAGTTCAAGAATTTGTTTTTGAGAACTTCTTAATGTTCTTATCAATTTTTTGAGATCTGTTTGTTGCATTTCTTCTATCTCATCATCTTCATAATCTTGAATTGGGGTATCTTGTTCATTTGGGGGCATCATAGTGTCTTCCTTGTTCTTGTTTCCTCAGTTTCTGCGTTTGTTGCTTGGCATTGTGGAGATATTCTTTGGTTTCTTTGCTGTAGTGGTTTTTCTCGTTATACTATGACTCTAGATTAAGTGGACTGTCTGCTTTTGATGGATCCTTAGAGGCTTGTGATGGGTGTGGCCAGAGAGCTCTGTTTCTTCAGGGTTAAGGGTCTGCCAAAGGTGATACACCCAGGTTGTTCTCTTGCTTGCTCTCTTTAATTCAGAAAGGAAGTAATTCCACACAGCTGAGCGGAATTGAAGGTAGTCAATGTCTGAAATCTGGCCCCTGTGGTTATAATATTTGTTTGCTTTGCCCCAAGGACTACACAAAGGATCTATGCAGTCCTCAGTGTAAGCTCAAATTTCTCTGCAATCTCCCACCAGTTGCCAAGGTTACTGAGTTTGTGTACTCTCCCGAGAGTACTCATGTCTCCGTGAGTTCTCACACCTTCAGTTTTTCACAGTCTCAGTTCATTAGCTCCACAGATTCACTAGGTCCTAACCTCTTGTTATTTCTCCCCACCAGAGTCAGGTTTTTCTGCTTGGCTGATGGCAGGTGCCACTTTTACGTATGTCCAAAATGGCGCCTGCTCTTTATCTTGCTTGCCTTTGTAAGGTGAGTGTAGAGAGTGACTCGTGTCTGTGCCAGTTCCTTTTATTTATTTATTTTTTTCTCTCCTCTAGTTAGCCTGTGAACTTTCCCCAGCGGGGTTTCAAACCTTGTACCCTCTAGGCTCTTCTTGCTGTTTCCCCGCCAATGCTCTGGCTACTGAGGTTTTGCCCTACCTCCCTTTCCAGCACTGGTGCATAGACTCCGTGGCTGGGTTCCCGAGCTGTGGGTGCCCTTGCCCCCCACGTAGTTCCACAATGCCCCACTAGTTCCAGAAGAGTTTCCTCTGCCATTTTTTTCCTGAACCTTTCCCTCAAACTACAGTATTCCCACTTTTATTGAACTATCTTTTCCCGGACTGTCAGTGTGCTCCCTCACTATTCTGCCATCTTGGCTCCCCTCCTCAACCAACTTACCTTTGACAAAGGAACAAAAACCAATCCCTGGAGCAATGATAGTGTCTTCAACAAATGTTCTGGGAAAACTGGATGTCCTTGTACAAAAGTGTGAAACTAGATTCCTACCTTACACTTTACACAAAAATCCACTCAAAATAGATCAAAGACCTAAATCTATGACCTGATAACTCAAATTACTAAGTACATTGGGGAAATCCTGCAAGATATTTGCATAGGCAGAGAATTAATGGAAAAGAACCCAAAACCACAGGAAATCAAAGCCCAAACTACCAAATGGAATTACATCAAGCTGAGGAGCTTCCACACTGCAAAAGATATACTCAGCAAAATGAGGAGGCAACTGACAAAATGTGAGAAAATATTCACAAAGTACACAATGTATAAAGGGTTAACATCCAAAATCTGTAAAGAGCTCAAGAAATTCAACAACAACAAAACAAATAATCCAGTTAAGAAATGGGCAAAAGACTTGAACAGGCATTTTTCAAGGGTGAAATTGAAATGGCCAACAGACATTTAAAAATGCTCAGGATCACTAGCCAGCAGGAAAATGCAAATCAAAACTATGGGGTTTCACTTCACATCAGTTAGAATGGCTATCATACACAAATCAACAAACCACAAACACTGGCAAGGATGTGGGGAAAAAGGTATGCTGGTCCACTGTTGGTGGGAACATAAACTGGTGAAGCCACTGTGGAAGACACTATGGAGATTCCTGAATGTAGTTCTACCATATGATCCTGCCATCAAACTCCTGGGAATTTACCCAAACCAAAAGAAATCAGCATCTGAAAGAGTTACCTGTACACCTGTGTTCATTTCAGCACAATTCACAATAGCTAAGATATGGAATCAACCCAGATGTCCATCAACTGTTGACTGCATAAAGAAATTATGATATATGTACTCTATGGAGTACTATGCAGTAGTAAAAAAAATTCTGTCTTTTGCAACAAGATGGACACAACTGGAAACTATTATACTTAGTGAAACAAGCTATCCCAAAAATACTGATATCATACATTTTCCCTGAATCAAGGTAACTAATAGAGTACCTAAAATATAATGTGTTTGAGTGAAAAGGATATTTTGAGATTCAGTGATTATTTACAGCCTTTGTCTCTTCTTTTGAGGAACACTGTTTTCTTCTTCAAACCATATGTTGAACTTTTTTGCTTAGTGTTGGGTTAACCTATAATCATTAAGTAATCTGAAAATAGATCTTTGTAAAAATTAAGGATAGGAATTGGAGAGGGAAGAGGAAGAAGGTTTGTAGCATGGATGGGAGGGAGGTTATGGTGGGAAGTATCACTATGTTCCTGAATCTATATTTGAAATACATGAAACTTATATAACGTAAATAAAATTTTAAATAAAAAAAGTGAATGAGAAATTTTCCATATAAGCAAAAAGTGAGAGAATTCACCACCACCAGAGCAGCCTTACAAGAATTCTGCAAGGTTTCTGCTTTTTAAGTAAACATCATAAAAACACATGACACCACCAGATTCAATAACAGAGCAGGTAGAATCATTATCCAATCAATATAATGACAGGTTTTAATGCTTATCTATATACATTAACCAGGACTGTAAACAGATTAAATTCATCAACCAAAAGACATATCATATATATATGCAAATATGTATATATATATACACACACACATATATAAAATGCATTCAATATAAGACCACCCATATATAGATACAAAAAAATCTTAGTCTGAAAAAAAGATAACTAATTCAAAAATAGTGGGTGACTTCAACACCCCACTCCCTTCAATGGACAGATCATTCAAACAGAAAATCAATTAAGACACATCAAAGCGGGTTAAAGCCCAAGCCTACAGTGCCAGCATCCCATATAGGCACTGGCTCAAGTCCTGACTGCTCCATTTCCAATCCAGCTTTCTGTTATGGTCTGGGAAAGCTGTAGAAGATGGCCCAAGTCCTTGGGTCCCTGCACCTGAGTTGGAGACCCAGAGGAGGCTCCTGGCTTCAGATAAGATCAGCTCTGGCCATTGCAGTCATTTGGGGAGTGAACCAGCAGATGGAAGGCCTCTCCCTGGCTCTACTTCTCTCTGTAACTCTTTCAAATAAATAAAACAAATCTTTAAAAAAAAACCCACACACTGTAGAGCTGAGAAAATGGTCCTAACAGACATTTACAGGACATTTCATCCAACTGCTACAAAATATATATCCTTATATATACATGGGAAAAGACCATATAGTAGGCCACTAATCAAGTCTCAACAAATTTAAAAAGATTGAAATCATACCATTTATCTTCTCTGAGAATAAAGGAATAAAACTAGAAATCAAGTACAAGAAGAACAATAGAATGCTCATAAACACTTGGAAATTAAACAACCTGCTACTGAATGATCAATGGGCTATTGAAGAAATTAAAAAAGATAAAAATGTTCATTAAATAAATGAATATGAAAACACAGCTCATCAAAACGTGTGGGAAACAGCAAAAGCAGTATTAAGATGGAAGTTTACAGCATTAAGTGCTTTCATTAAAAAGAGAAATGTCTCAAAGATCTAATGATGCATCTTGAAGACATATATAAACAGTAAAAACCAAATCTCAAATCAGCAGGAGGCAAGAAATAAGGATCAGAGCAGAAATACATGAAATTAAAGAGAATGATCATCTCAAATGCAGAGAAAGCGTTTAATGAAATTGAACATCCATTTTTGGTAAACATTGATCAAATCTGTTATAGAGGTAACATGATTTAGTATAATAAAGGATATGAAAACTCATTGTCAACATCATATTTAAAGAGGAAACCTGAAAGCATTTTTTCTAATAGCTGGAACTAAACAAATATGTACACTCTCACTGCTTTTATTCAATAAACCACTGGAAGTTTTTTTTTTATTTTTTAAAATTTACTTATTTATTTGAAAGAGTGAGAGAGAGAGACAGAGAGGGAGAGAGAAGAGAGGGAGACAGAAAGAGATCTTCCATCCTCTGGCTCACTTCCAAATGGCTGCAATGGCTGGAGCTGGGACAATATGAATCCAGCAACCAGAAGCTTTTTCCTGGTTTCCCACATGGGTGCAGGGGACCAAGCACTTGGGGAATCAGCTGCTACTTTCCCTGGCACATTAGCACAGAGCTGGATTGGAGTGGTGCAACTGGGACTCAAACAGATGCCCATATGTGATGCCAGTGCTTTAAATGGTAGCTTTACCAGGTACAACATGGTGCCAGCCTCACCAATGGAAGTTTTAATTACAGCAATTAAAAATAAAAATTGGAAAGAAAAAAATCAAAATCTTTCATATGACATGATTCTATTTATAAAAAAAAATTAAATACTTCACCAAAAAAATAAAGAACTGATAAACCCAGTTGCATTCCAGGGTAAAATATCAATATACAAATCAATAACAGTTTAATATACTAATAATTAAACTAATTTAGACTCTGCCATTCATCTCCCCACAGAAGTATCAATTTGAACAGAAATCCACATGTCACATCACCTGCACAAGTGATACAAAAGCCAGAGGAAGAGTCCAAGTTCATAATTTTAAGTATAATAAGAAAATATGCACTGAAGAAAGCAGAAAGGAAAGAACTGCCTGTGTCACCTCTACTTCAGCTCCAAAGAGCTCAGCATGTAGATACCTTTCCTCCTTCTTGGGAGAGGAGAGGGGAATTAAGTCCAGACCTTAGAAGTGAAACTTAGGACAAGGATCACCATAGTAAACACCAGTACCAGAGACTGTTCCATAGTCCTGAACTGAGCCACTGAGCTAATCTCTAGATTGGGACTATTCTTCTTTTAAAAAAAGAGATTTATTTTGAAAGAGTTACAGAGAGAGACAGACAGACAGAGAGAAACAGAGTGAGACAAAGATCTTCCACCCACTATTCACTTCCCAGCAGGCCACCGACAGCCAGTGAGGGGCCAGGCCAAAACTAGGATCCAGGGGCTTCATCCAGATCTCCCATGTAGGTGGCAGGGTCTAACAAGACTTGAGTCATCTTCCAATGCTTTTCCTGGGATATTAGCAGGCTGCTGGATTGAACGTAGAGCAGCTGGGACTCAAACTGGTGCCCATATGTGATGGCAGCATTGCAGGAAGTGGCTTTACCTACTATGCCACAATGCCAGCCCTCAGGCTGAATCTTTTGATCCTGCTTAGCTAGATGTTAAGGTTCTGTCTCCATTAGTCCTCCCTCAACTTCCAGCAGACTGCAGAGCTACATATTAGCCTCTAGAGAGCATGGCAGGAAAGAGAATTTGGCATCAGCACTTTGAGATCAGAGTTGGGTCTAACAGGATGAGATGGTATACATTATGAAGATCAAAAAAACCTCTATCCCCTGGTGAGTATTTGCAGATAGAGATTCCAGATTTGCCCTGCAATCAAGCACACACCTGTTCCCTGGAGGGAGAGATTCATTTTGGCATGTATCATTAGCTTCACATGGGTGTGGCATGTACTCCCTAGATGTGCAGAGCTAGTGTCTGAGACATAGGTGTGACTCAGAGCCAGCTTGGGAGGTCAAGGGGACACCTTTGTCACCTTTACCCCCACCTTGTGCAGATAACAAGAAACCATAGAACTGTGTCTTGGAATTCAGTGTTAGGCTGGCAAAACCCAACATTGAGCAGATCCTAATGATCCCTGTCTCCAGGTCAGTACTTGCAGAAGGAGTCTCTAGATACACCCATCACCAAGTGCAGTCCCATGGCTCCTGCTAGCTGGATCTTTTATCAGTGGCAGTGTCACCTTTTCTGGTTGGTTTCAGTGGTCTCAGCTTGTGGATCTGCTTCAGCAGCGACAGGCCACAGCAGTGTGGGCTTGTGTCTGATACCCATGCTGTGTTGGTCTTGGTGGGATACGTGATCAAGTATTGCAAGATTAGTGGCCATTACCCCTTCTAGAACTTCTCCAATCCATTCTGAACAACATAGCAACTATGGATTTAGGACAAATTTGAGTTTCAGGCATTCTCTAGGACTAAAACAGTAACAATAGTAACACAGTGGTATTCAAAAATGCCCATTTTAAGGAAAATCAATGAATTTCAAGAAAAGAAGGAAGTAATTTAATAGTCTAACAGAAATTTGATAGATGGAAGTAATTTTTAAAACACCAAATCCCTCAACCAGAAAGTATACAAAACAGAGTACAAATGAGGTAGAAGACAATAGAACAGCAGAATAGAACAATCACAAAAAAGAATGCATTAATGTGAATACAGCCTTTTTGAAAATACACAGAATGAGGAGAGAAAAGAATGAAGAATGAAGATTAGGGGCTGGCACTGTGGTGTAGTGGGAAAAGCCACCACCTGCAGTGCCAGCATCCCATACAGGCACCAGTTCATTCCTGGCTGCTCCTCTTCTGATCCAGCTCCCTGCTAGTGGCCTGGGAAAGCAGTGAAAGATGGCCCAAGTTCTTGGGCCTCTGCATCCACATTTGAGACCCGGAGTTGGCTCCTGGATCCTGGCTTTGGATTGGCCAAGATCCCACCAGGTAGCCATTTGGGGAGTAAGCCAGTATCTGGGGAATGAGCCAGTGGATGGAGAACCTCTCTGTCTCTCAAGTGAAAAAAATCTTTATATATATATTCATATATATATATGAAATGCTTTAGGACATTGGAATTGGTAAGGGTTTTTTGGATCAGATCCCCAAATTATAGTAAACAAAAGCAAATATAGGTAAATGGCATTTCATCAAACTAAACGGTATCTGCACAGAAAAGGAAATGATCAAACATTAAAGAGGGCTGGCTGGCATTGTGGTTCAGTGGGTTAAAACATTGATTGCTATGCCAGCATTCTGTATCAGAGTACTAGTTCAAGTCCCAACTGTTCACATCCTATCTAGCTTCCTGCTAAAGAGACTGGAAAAGTACAGAGGATAGCCAAGTACTTGGACCCCACCTCTCATGTGGGAGACCGATATGGTGTTCTTGGCTCCTGGCTTTTGCCTGGCCCAGACCTGGCTATTGAGCCCTTTGGAGAATGAGCGTATTTCCCCATCTCCCTGTTACTGTCTTTCAAATCAATCAACCAGTCACTTTAAAAACAAAGGAAAGTTTAGAGGTTTGAGGAGGTAGATTTTTTAAGCCCCAATTGGATTGAAAAATCAAGAAAGGTTGGATAAGAGGTTCCAAAACATAGAATTTGTTCTAGGATCCACAGCACAGTGGTACAGTGTAGTTCTTAACAATGTGTTATATACTGTATTTAAAAAATGCAGAATGGAGCTGGAAGACACCAGAGAGAGAAAAGGAGATGGAAATGTTAATTGTCTGAGTTGAATAGTTTGTGCTATATAAATGTGTTGAGTATTTCATGACAACCCAGAAAATTATACAAGTATCATGCACCAAAATTTTTAGAGAAAAGTGGAAAAAAATGTAGATTATTATAAGGTCCTAAAATATTGATTTAAACAGCAGCTCTGCTCTTGCTCATTGTGTAACAACACTGCCTCAGAAAAAAACATGATTTACCCTGGGGAGAAAAAAAAAAGAACTAATAGAAGACAGTGAGGAAATCTCCAAGGCATTGATCTAGGGAATGATTTTTTCAACATGACTCCAAAACTCAGAAAAAAACAGCAACATTATGGGACTGGCGTTGTGACACAATAGGTTGAGCCACTGACTGTGATGCAGGCATTCCATATGAGTGCCAGTTCAAGTCCCTTCACTGTTAATCCAACTCTCTGCAAATGTGCCAGGGAAGCAGCAGAAGACTGCCCATAGTGCTTGCACCCCTGCCCCTCATGTGGAAGACCTGCATGAAGTTCCTTGCTTTGGCCTGGCCCTGCCCTTGCTGCTGCATCTTTTATTTTATTTCCTTCTCTGTCACTCTGCCTCCCAAATAAGAAAATAAATCCTTAAAAAAGCAAAATTAAACAGGATTTCATTAAATGAAAAAGCTTCTGCACAGTTAAGGAAATAGTTAGAAGAATAAAGAAATAACTTATAGGGGCTGGCCTTATGTAATAAAAGTTTAAGCTGCAGCTTGTGACATTGACAACCACATGGAAATGCTGGTCCCAATCCCAGCTCCTTTGCTTCCAATCCAGATTCTTGCTAATATGCTTGGAAAGGCAATACTTGGTGGGTGAAGTGCTCAGTCCTCTGTCACTGATGTGAGAGACTACGATGGAGTTACTGGCAACTGGCTTCAGTCTGTCTTACGCTTGCTATTATAGCCATTCGAGGAGTGAACCAGTGGATGGAAGATCTGTCTCTCCCTCTCTGTTGCTCTGCCTTTCAAACAAACAAGTGAACAAGATAATCAATTTTAAAATACCTCAACTTGCAAAATGAGGAAAACATTTGCAACAGAGTAAAGTCTAGCAAAAGTTAATATTGAAATATAAGGGACACAAATGAAATTTAAAAATTAGCAAAGGATCTTAAAAGATATTTCTGAAAGCAAGATATATTAATGGCCCACCGTAACGTAAAAAATGCTCAACATCAGTAATCACTAGGGAAATGTAAATTAACCGCAATGAACTATGTTAGAACCTGTTGGAATGGTTGTTACCAAAAAGGCAAAAAGATAATAAGTGTTGGAGAGGATATGGAGAAAAGAGAAGCCTTGTGCATTATTGGTGTGCATGGGAGCTAGTATAGAAAATAACACGGTGTTGCCTAAAAAAATTAAAAATAAAACTCATCTATGACCTGGAAGCTTCACATCTGTATTTATACCCAAAGGAAATAAAATAAATATTTCAAAGAGATAGTCACCCTTCCACGTTCATTGTAGTTTTATTCAAGATCGCCAAGCTGTAGAATTAACAAAAATGTCCATTTATAGATGAATAGATCAACAACTGGATTATACACAATGGAACACTATTTAGCCTCAGAAAGTACCAAAACTCTTGTCATTTGCAACAAATTAAGTCCCACACAGAAAGAAATTCTGTGTGATCACTCACATTTAGAATCTAATAATACTGAATTTACATAGAGTAGAAGAGTGACTACCAGGGATTGGGGATAGGTGGGCAATGCGGAGATAATGGTTAAACGATACAAAGTTTAGGGACCAGCTCTGACATAGTGGGTAAGATTGCTGCCTGCAGTGCTGGCATCCCATATGGGCGCTGGTTCGAATCCCGGCTGTTCCACTTCCTATCCAGGTCTCTGCTATGGCCTGAGTAAGCAGTAGAAGATGGCCCAAGTTCTTGGTCCTGCACCCATGTGAAAGACCCAGAGGAAGCTTCTGGCTCTTGGCTTCGGATTGGCACAGCTCTGGCAGTTGCAGCCAATTGGGAGTGAACCAGCAGATGAAAGATTCTCTCTCTCTCTTTCTCTGCTTCTTCCTCTCCTTCTCTTTGTTACTCTTTCAAATAAATAAATCTTTACAAAAATAACAAAGTTTACGGGCTAGCTCTGTGTCATAGTGGACTAAGCCTCCCCCTGTGACACCAGCATCCCAAATGGGCTCCAGTTCAAGTCCTGGCTGCTCCTCTTCTGATATAACTCTCTTCTGTGGCCTGGGAAAAAAGTGGAAGAGAGCCCAAGTGCTTGGGCCCCTGTACCCATGTGGGAGACCCAGAGGAGGCTCCTGGATCCTGGCTTCAGATTGTCCCAGCTCCAGCCATTGCAGCCATCTGCATAGTGAACTAGCCGATTGAAGACCTTTCTTTGTGTCTCCCTCTCTCTGTAACTCTTTCAAATAAATAAATAAAATTCTTTAAAAATGATTCAAAATTTCATTTGGACAAGGGGAATAAATTATAAACATCTATTTATAGCATGGTGACTATAGTTAACAATGTAGCCTTCAAAATTGCTAAAAGATTTTAACTGTTCAACAGAAACAAACACAAAACAAAAGCCTGATAAACACGGGAGGTGAAATATATTAACTAGTGGGGTTAAAACTTTCCACAGTGGAGCTTACTCCCAATGTGTCCTAAAGAGAGCAGCCAGGCTCCCCCAGAATTTCCACGGCAAGGAAAGATAGTGAAAATCAATCAATCGATCAATCAATCTATCACACTTGATCTTAGCCAAAAGGCCGAGAAGCGATGATCAATCAATCTATCAATCCCAGAGGAATTGTATTCCCAGGGGAGTGTTGGAGAAAAGGCTGCAGTGGAAGTTCTACAGAAAGAAGAGGGACACCATGGAGTAGCATGGAAAGAGAGGACATGCAACAGCAAGCAGGGTCATCTCACATGACTCCCGCAGCTGAGGACTGGAGGACATGCCAGCTTCTGAGAGCTGGGTTAAGGCAGACCGTTAACCCATGCCACTGGTGATATTGCATGAGGGAGAACCTTGTGGACCACACTGACTTTGAAAGAAGCTTGGAGCCCTAGCAGGGGCAGGGTACCCACTTAATCCACTAAGGCAAAAGCACATTTTGCCCTCACAAGGGCACCCAGCAACTAGTGGGGAGAAGGCGCCATCTTGATATCAATATCAATACGCGCTGTGGCGTAGTGGGCAAAGCCATCGCCTGCAGTGCTGGCATCCCATTTGGACACCAGTTTGAGTCCCGGCTGCTCCACTTATGATCCTGCTCTCTGCTACAGGGTGGGAAAGCAGTAGAAGATGGTCCAAGTCTTTGGGCCCCTGCCCTCACATGGGAGACCCAGAAGCAGCTCCTGGCTCCTGCAGCAGCTCTCATGTGAGTAATCAGGGTATTTTATCAGTTTGAAAAATCCTGTTTCCCACTGACTTTGAGTCTGTCTAGGAGGGTTGGAAAGGGACTGGATATCCACTTAAAATTCTGTGGTGCCCATATCCTCTCACTCTACCACAGGCTTGGTGGTTCAAACTGGCAAAGTGAGTACCAACAGGCAGCTGATTCTGAGAATGTCTCTGCTCTCTCCATGTATTGGGAAGGTAAGTGGGGCTGAGAGGGGAATCTCTACTCCATCATTGTAGGAACCTTGTGCACTGTGACTGTGGGAATTCTACGACTACACTATAGGGATCTGGGCAATCACTCTCTGGCATCAGAGGCTCAGAGCTCCCTGTCTTGGGTCAATCGTTTCAGAGGGTTCCATATTCACACTGAGAACTGCACAGATTCTTCGTGTTATTCATGTGCCAGTGTGGATGAGTGTTGTACCCACTGTAGGATAACCCTGGGCATTGATCACCTTGGAAAAAGAAGAGATGAAGTTGTGATTATGCCAACTTGTGTGATCATACCTACCTCCTGCTGACAATAAAGGAGAACTACTATGCCCATCTTGGGTGTCATTCTGGATTCTTGCCCCACCCTTGAGCATTGACCAGAGCTCCCTGACCCCACCCAGCATACACCTCTGGGTATTCACTGAAGGAACAGATACTCCACTAAGCCACAGAAGAATATTGCAAAGACAAAACCCATAAGTTGAGAAAACCAACAAATGTCTCCACAAATGCCTAAAAATAAATGCAGAAATAAACAAGAATACAAAGACAACATGACACAAACAAGTAACATAATAACACTTAGAATGTGAAGATGAAGAGATTGATGAAATGCTTGAAAAGCAGTTAAAAAGAATGATCAGAAGCAATGAGAAGCAAATTCATGAGTTAAATCTATACATAACATGGATGAAAAATTTAAGCGAGAGATTAAGAGAAATCAAGCTGAAATTTTAGAATTGAAGAATTCATTATGTCAAATAAAAGATACAGTGTAAGACCTTAACTATAGACATGGTGAAGCAGAGAAAAGAATATTCAAGCTAGAAGACAAATCTTTGGAAATATCTCAGTCAAAAAAAAGTAGAAATTAGAAATTTTTACATTTTAAGCTTTTATTTAGTGATAAAGATGCATGGGAGAGTGAGAGCTTTATCTAAGTGGTAAATCTGGGTTCATACCGAGCACCAAGAACTAGCCATGTGGAGGAGCATCTATGCCAGGAAGCCTAGGGTGGGTGGCCTGAAGGCCACGCACCCTGGAGGTGCAGGGCTACAGCCAGCCCCCTCCTGGCAAGAGGATAGGGAAAGGAAGAGAAGGGCAGAAAACACAGTGTCTTAGGCTTTTAACCCACTTCCAAAGGGGAGTGGTTAATTAACTTGATTGGCTGGTAGGCACTCGGGTATGGCCAGGTAGGGGCATGAGGCCACATAGAGCCATGGCATAGGCATGGTCTTCCAGCTCACAAACCTAATTGATTTTTTCTTTGCAAATTTATATTTATTAAATAAAAGTTGAAAAGTACAACTTTTGAATTATAGCAGCTTTGGGACCCAATAATCTCCCTCCCACCCCCAACCACCCCATCTCCCACTCCCTCTCCCATCCCATTCACATCAAGATTCATTTTCAATTATCTTTATATACAGAAGATCAGTTTAGTAGATACTAAGTAAAGATCAACAGTTTGCATCCACACAGAAACACAAAGTATAGAGCACTGTTTAAGTAGGAGTCTCACCGTTAATTCTCATAACACACAAAGGGCAGAGGTCCTACATGGGGAGTAAGTGCACAGTGACTCCCGCTGTTGATTTAACAATTGACACTCTTGTTTATGAGGTCAGTAATCACCCAAGGCTCTTGTCATGAGCTGCCAAGGCCATGGAAGCCTCTTGAGTTCACCAACTCGGATCTTATTTAAACAAAGCCATAGTCAAAGTGGAAGTTCTCTCTTCCCTTCAGAGAAAGGTACCTCCTTCTTTGATGACCCGTTCTTTCCACTGGGATTTCACTCAGATCTTTCATTTAGGTCTGTTTTTTTTTGTTTTGTTTTGTTTTTTTTTCCAGAGTGTCTTGACTTTCCATGCCTAAAATACTATCATGGGCTTTTTAGCCAGATCCAAATGCCTTAAGGGCTGATTCTGAGGCCAGAGTGCTATTCAGGGCTTTTTCCATTCTATGAGTCTGCTGTGTATCCCACTTCCCATGTAGGATCATTCTCTACTTTTTAATTTTATCAATTATTTGCAGACACTGGTCTTATTTATGTAATCCCTTTGACACTTAATCCCATCTTTTTGATCAATTATGAACTTAAACTGATCACTTTAAAAACAGTGTTCGAGGTTTATGGGATACTAATCTTTTTTAAAGATTTTATTTATTTACTTGAAAGTCAGAGTTACAAAAGGGAGGAGAGAAAGAGAGAGAGAGAGAGAGAGAGAGAGAGAGAGAATGCAACAACAGGAGCTGTGCTGATCCAAAGCCAGGAGCCAGCACCTTCTTCCAGGTCTCCCATGTGAGTGCAGGGGCCCAAGGACTTGGGCCATCTTCTACTGTTATCCCAGGCCATAGCAGAGAGCTAGATCGAAAGTGCAGCATCTGGGTCTTTAACCAGCACCCATATGGGAAGCTGGTGCTTCAGGCCAGGGCATTAACCCACTGTGCCACAGCACCGGCCCTTGGGATACTATTAAATGACCCAACATATGTGTCGTAGAAGTTCCTGAAGTGTGAAAAGAGAATGAATTGGAGGGGAGGGCCTATTCAGTCAAATAATAACAGAAAAGTTCCTTAATTTGGAGAAAGGGACATCTAAGTACACGAAATTCATAGACCTACAAATAGACCAGAAAAAGCCTTCACAACACATTATGGTCAAAATTTCAGCAGTGAAACTTAAAATATTTTAAAGTGTGCACAAGAGAAATGCCACATTACCTTCAGGGTATGTCCAATTAGACTTATAGCTGCTTTCTCATCAGAATCCTACTGGCTGGAAGAGAATCAAGCCACATAGACCAAGTCTTAAAAGAAACAAACTGTCAACCCAGAATACTGTACCCTGCCAAGCTCTCATTTATGAATGAAGGTAAAACAAAGACCTTTCATGACAAACAGAAATTGAGACAACTTATTAGCACTCATCCAGCCTAACAAAAGATGCTTAAAATTGTGCTACACACAGAAACACAGGAAGATAGCCATCATTATGAAAGAATGTGAAGGCAGAAAGTCTCCTAGTAAAAGTACAAAGGAAACCCAAAGCAAATAATAGGAATATTTATGGAAAAAGGTAGAACCAAGTCATTATCAATAGCACCCTTGATATAAATGGCCTAAATTGTCCAATTAGAAGATCCAGACAGGCTGAATGGATTAAAAATGAGAGTCATCTATTTGCTGCCTACCTAAACACACCCCAAGAACAAAGATATATGCAGTTGAAAGTGAAATGATGAAAAAAGATTTTCCATGTTAGTAGGAACCAAAAGCAAGCAGTTGTAGCCACCATAATATCAGATAAAATAGACTAACACAAAAACAGAAGAGACATAGGTATTATATAAAAATTAAGTGATTAGTTCAATAAAAAAATGTGACTATAATAAATGTATATGCACCCAATGACAGGGTGCCTGGCTACTTAAAACAAATGTTAATGAATATAAAGGGAGATATAGACTCCAATACAACAGTTATGGGGGACTCAACACCCTATTTTCATCAATGGACAAATCAACTGAACAGAAAATCAACAAAGAAATAATGGAGATAATCTAACTACAGGTCAAGTGGACCTAACTGATGTCTACAGAACATTTTGCCCCACAGTTGAGGAATACAAATTCTTTTCATCAGTGCATGGAACTTTCTCTAAGATCAAAAACATGCTAGGCCATAATGTAAGTTTCAGCAAATTAAAAAAAATTTGAAACATACCATGTATCTTCTCTGACCATGATATAATAAAGCTAGAAGCTAAAAAATTAAGAAACTCCAGTTTCCATGTATTTGCATATTTTTTGAACAACACATTCCTGATCAAACAATAGGTCATAGAAAAAAATCAAAAGGGAAATATAAGAAGTTTTGTAAATTAATGAAGATGTCAATAGAACATATCAAAACTCATGATATTCCATAAAAGCAGTGTTAAGAAGAAAGTTTCAACAATTAGTGCCTACATCAAAATATTGGAAAGGCATCAAAAAGTGACCTATCAATTCTCTAAAAGACCTAGAAAAAAACAAGCCAAACCCAAAATTAGGAGGAAAGAAATAATTAAAATTAGAGAATAAAAATCTGAAACCAAAGAAACATACAGAAGATGAGTGAAATGAAGACCTGTTGTTTTTTTTTTAAAAGTAAGCAACTGATACACCATTGGTCTAGCTAACCAAAAAAGAGGAGAAGACCCAAATCAAAAAAGACAATAATGAAGACATAGCAATGGATACCGCAGAAATAATAAGAATCCTCAGCAATTACTACAGCTATATGCCAACAAATTGGAAAATCTAGAAGAAATGTTTACATTCCTGGACACATACAATATACCCACAGTGAATCATGGAGACAGAGAAAACCCAGGCAGACCAATGACCAAGATGGAGACAGATTCAGTAATAAAGTCCCACCCAGCAAAGAAAACCCCAGGGCCAAATGGCTTCACTGCCAAATTCTACCAGACCTTTAAAGAAGAATTAAGGGGCTGGCATTGTAGCATAACAGGTTAAACCACCCCTTGCAGTGCCAATATCCTATAAGGGAGCTGGTTTAATTTCTGGCTGCTCCACTTTTTTTTTTTTTTTTTTGGACAGGCAGAATGGACAGTGAGGGAGAGAGAGACAGAGAGAAAGGTATTCCTTTGCCATTGGTTCACCTTCCAATGGCCGCCGCGGCCAGTGCACCATGCTGATCCAAAGGCAGGAGCCAGGTGCTTCTCCTGGTCTCCTATGCGGGTGCAGGGCCCAAGCACTTGGGCCATCCTCCACTGCACTCCTTGGCCACAGCAGAGAGCTGGCCTGGAAGAGGGGCAACCGGGACAGAATCCAGCGCCCTGACCGGGACCAGAACCCGGTGTGCCGGTGCTGCAGGCAGAGGATCAGCCTATTGAGCCGTGGCACTGGCCTGCTGCACTTCTGATCCAGGTCCCGGTTAATGCATCTGGCAAAGCAGCAGAAGATGGTCCAAGTACATGGTCCCTGCACTAGTCTGGGAGACTTGAATGAAGCTACTGGCTCCTGGATTTATTTTGGCCAAGCTGTGGCCATTGTGGCCATTTGTGTAGTGAACTAGCAGACAGAAGACTTCCCTCTCTGCCTAGGACTCTTCCCTCTCTAAAACTCTGTTTCAACAGCACTCTGGCCTCAGAATCAGCCCATAAGGCATTCGGATCTGGCTAAAAAGCCCATGATAGTATTTTAGGCATGGAAAGCCAAGACACTCTGGCAAAAAAAAAATGACCTAAATGAAAGGTCTCTGCAAGTGAGATCCCAGTGGAAAGAACGGGCCATCAAAGAAGGAGGTACCTTTCTCTGAAGGGAGGAGAGAACTTCCACTTTGACTATGGCTTTGTCTAAATAAGACCAAGTTGGCGAACTCAAAAGTCTTCCATGGCCTTGGCAACTCATGACAAGAGCCTAGGGAGATTACTGACGTCATAAACAAGAGTGTCAATTGTTAAATCAACAGCGGGAGTCACTGTGCACTTACTCCCCATGTAGGATCTCTGTCCTTAATGTGTTGTACTATGTGAATTAATGGTATAACTAGTACAAAAACAGTACTTTACACTTTTGTGTTTCTGTGTGGATGCAAACTGTTGATCTTTACTTAGTATCTGCTAAATTGATCTTCTGTATATAAAGATAATTTAAAATAAATCTTGATGTGAATGGGATGGGAGAGGGAGCGGGAGATGGGATGGTTGCGGGAGGAAGGAGGTTATGGGGGGAAAAAGCTGATATAACCCAAAAGTTGTACTTTGGAAATTTATATTTATTAAATAAAAGTTAGAAAAACTGTTTCAAATAAATTAATCTAAAAATAGAGAACTGATTCCAATTTTAATCAAACTATTCAAAACAACTGAAATGGAGGGAATTCTCCCAAAGTCCTTTGTGAGGCCAGCATCACCTTAATTCCTAAACCAGAAAAAGAACAACGAAAGAGATGTATAGACCAACATCACTGATGAAAATAGATGTAAAAAACAAGCCCAACTAGGGTGCTACCCTGGATGATTGCCCACTCCGGAACATTGACCAGAGTTTCATGGCCACACCCACTACACACCTCTTGGTCTTCACTAAAGTGCAGACATTCCACTAAGCCACAGAAGCATATTTCAAAGATAAAAGGCATCAGAAGAGGAAAAATAAAAATACCACAAATACCTGAAAACAAATGTGGAAATTAAAAAAACAATAAGGAAGACACAATGACTCCCCCCCCACCCCCCCCGGAAAGGAACAATATTTCAGAATTATAATGTGAACATGAAGAGATTCAGGAAATTCCAGAAATGGAATTCAAAAAATAGGGTAACTAAAAAATGGCTCACTAGGCTAATTCTCTGCCTGTGGTGCCAGTACTCCGGGTTTTAATCCCGGTCGGAGTGCCAGATTCTGTTTCTGTCCTGGTTGCTCCTGTTCCAGTCCAGCTCTCTGCTGTGGCCCTGGAAGGCAGTGGAAGATGGCCAAGTGCTTGGGCCCTGCACCCGCATGGGAGACCAGGAGGAAGCACCTGGCTCCTGGCATCAGATTGGTGCAGCGCGCCGGCCATACCAGCCATTTTGGGGGTGAACCAACAGAAGGAAGACTTTTCTCTCTGTCTATAACTCTCTCTCTCACTGTCTAACTCTGCCTGTCAAAAAAAAAAATCAGAAGCAAATCCACAAACTAAAGAAAACCATACATGACATGAAATTTTTTTCCCATGATATTGAAATTTTAAAAGGAATTCTAAATGAAATATTGCAACTGAAGATATCAACAGATCAAAATAAAAAATCTGGTGGAAAGCCTTAACAGCAGGCTTGGCAAGGCAGAAGAAAGAATATCTGAACTAGAAGGCAAATTACTGGAAATCTTAGACCAAAAAAAAAAAAAAACTAGAAGAAATAGAAAAGTTAAAAACAGTGCTGGAGATTTCTGGGATACTATCAAACAACCCAACTTACGGACCTTAGGAGTTCCTGAAGGCATGCAAAGAGAGACTGGACTAAAGTCATTTGTGTAGAACTTTCACGATCATGGATTTTAAGAAGTAAAAATCAAAATGTTCACACTACTGAAAGCAGTGTATAGATTCAATGCAATCCCAATCAATGTATCAATGTATCAACAACTTTCCTCTCAGCTCTAGAGAAAACAATGCTAAAATTCATATGGAATCACCAGAGACCCCAAAATGCTAAGCCATTTTAAACAACTGAAACAAAACTGGAGATATTCAAGACTTACTATGAGCAGTTATAATCAAAACAGCCTGATACTTGCACAAAAACAGATGGCAAGAACAAATGAACAGAAATGAAACCCCAGAAATCAATCTAAGCATCTACAACCAACTAATCTTTGAAAAAGGAACTAAAATCAGTCCCTGGAGAAATGACAATGTCTTCAACAAATGGTCCTGGGAAAACTGGATCTCCACATGACTATGGCCTTGTGTAAATAAGATCAGAGTTGGTGAACTCAAGAGGCTTCCATGGCCTTGGCAACTCATGACAAGAGCCTTAGGTGATTACTGACTTCATATTGTTAAATTAACAACAGGAGTCACTGTGCACTTACTCCCCATGTAGGATCTCTGTCCTTAATGTGTTGTACTATGTGAATTAAAGGTATAACTAGTACTAAAACAGTACTTTACACTTTATGTTTCTGTTTGGATGCAAACTGTTGAAATCTTTACTTAATATATACTAAATTGATCTTCTGTATATAAACAGAATTGAAAATGAAAATTGATGAAGAATGGGATGGGAGAATGAGTGGGAGATGGGATGGTTCTGGGTGGGAGGGTGGTTATTGGGGGAAAAAGCCACTATAATCCAAAAGTTGTACTTTGGAAATGTATATGTATTAAATAAAAGTTAAAAAAATAAAAAAAGAAATTAACAATGCAGAATCTATAAAGAGCTGAAGAAATTCAGGAACAGTTATATGAACAACCTATTTATTTTTTAGAAGCCATTCCACTCCTGGTAATTTACCTAAAGGAAATGAAATCAGCATGTGAATGAGTTGTATGTACCCCCAAGTTTATTGCAGCTCAATTCACAATAGCTATGATATGGAATCAACCCAGATGTCCATCAACTGGTGACCAGATAAACATGGTATATAATCACTATGGAATACTATTCACCCATAACAAAGAATGCAATCCTGTCTTGCACAACATAATGGTTGCAACTGGAACCTATTATACTTAGGGAAATATCCCAGGGCCAAAAAGACAAATTTCACATATTAACCTTGTTAATCCTGCATTATGGTGGCTGGCAAGGCAACTTATTCTCTACTTCTCTGGTTCCTCAAAGTACCCTTTGGTTGCCATTGACTTCTTACAGGCAAAGTATAATGTAAGGAATGTCAGAGTTGAGATAATACTTTTAATTGGTTGTATTTGAAATAGCTTATATTTTCAAATTTTACTAAAAGCTTTTACCTGGTGAACAGTTCCCTTCAGAATGCTAGAAGGGCTTTCTACGAAAATGTTCAGTTGATGGACAAAAGAACATGTAAGAATGGAATAATGGATTACTTTTCATTCACAAAAAGAAGAACATGGAGGGATCTGGAGGATATGATACATTCAGTAAACCAGGCATAGAAAGTTAAATACTACATATTCTCATTCATACGTAGAATCTGAAAATATTTATATATATAATGGAAGATTAGTTACCAGAGGCTGGGATGGTTGGGGTTTGGGAACAGGAGGAAATTGGGCAGATGTTGGTAAGAGGATAGCAAATTACCAAAAGAGGAATAAGTTGAAGAGATTTGGTGTGTAATACAGTGAGTGTTGTTAATGATGATGTATTTTATGCAATGCCAGAAGAGTAGGTAAGTTTTCTTACTGCAAAAATGATAATGATGTGAGATGTTGGACATGTTAATTGGCTACATTTAACCATTCTTCAGTTTATATATGCCTCAAGGTATCATGCTTACATGAAAAAATGTGTATATTTCAATGCAATCCATTAAAAATAAAGGAAAATATGAATATATACTATGTTAAGTGGAATATATGGAAAATCATCTAAATCATTAAACTGTAATGATACTTATTGTATGCTATATATACTATATTCAAATGTTTATTAAATGCCAAATAAGAAAAATAGAACATGAACTCATATAAGTCCCTTACCTGCCTGGGAAAGCAGTGGAAGAGGCCAAGTGATCGAGTCTCCATTATCCATGTGGAAGACCTAGATGGAGTGCCAGGCTCCTGGCTTCTGCTTAGACCAGCACCAGCTGTTGCAGCCATTTGGGAGTGAACCAGCAGATGAAATAATTCTCACTCCTTTTTCTCCCTCTTTCTCTGTAAATCTGTCTCTCAAAGAAGTAAAAAAATTTAAAAAAAAAACCTTGATGAATTTAACAGGATTGGGGTAGACTTTCTCAGGTCTCTCACACAAAGTTGGCCTCCTGTACTTCCTATTAGATGTTGTATAAAATAATAACTGCACGATTCTTTTAAAAAAATAGCAAAAACTGTATAAAAGACATTGAGGGTTTTTAGCAAGCATTCTAATTCAGTGATTCATTAAGCAATGGAACCTGGTTATCTTCAATCATTATCCACACTCAAAGTTCTGTTCTAACTTTTTATAATATTCCCTTCAGAAAAAAATTTGTTTCCGGAAAACTTTCCTTTTGATCTCATCATTGATACTGTGAATGTATCCTAAAACTTGTAGGAGGATGGACTAAAATGTTGAGTTTCGCTGTTACCCCAAAGACTCAAGTCCACAAACAAGAACAGAACCAGGTGTTTTATGTTTAGAGAACTTTCAGGTATCAAGCCAGTCATCTTCTCAAACAGTTTGCTGAGGGGTGCCCTTTCAGCTGAATTGTTGCTAATCTGCTGACCACTACCCACATCACTGTGAGTGGGGTCTCAGAAGCAGAAAACACACCCTTTCTGGGGAGCAGGCATTTAAGAAGGGGAGGCTTCATTTCTCCTCACATCCCATGGGGCTGAAGGGTACACTTCGCTAGTACATTATCAGCCCCACCTGAGAACTTTGTATAATTGCAGTAGTATAAACATTACCCCAGGTGCATTTAATTCATATTTTGTTTTAACAAGATCGCTTAGGTAACTGGAAGCAGACTAAAGGTTGAGAAGCACATCTCGACACTCCAACTTTGCAAATACTGTCTTTTGGGATCTAAACCATATGCGTTTGGAATCTCACTATCCATCTGGACAATCACTGCCTCTATGTGAATCCATGGTCCTGTCTTCCCGTGATCAAATTTACAAACCTTTCTTACTACTACTGATCCCAGCAATGGAACATTAGATTCACTATTTTTGTATTTTGTCTTTTGCACTTAAAATTTTTAATACATTAGAAAACAGTATTTTGTCACTTGGTGGAATTGGAGAGAGACTGTTTACAATAGTGAAAATAACAGTCAACAAGAGATCATATTATCAAGTAAAATTTTTCCCTTAGAGTGCAAAATAATTTAGTGATACAAGCTTTCCGGATTTTTAAGTTTGCAAAACTGTATTTTAGGCATGGAAAGCCAAGACACTCTGGCAATAAAAAAAAAAAAGGACCTAAATGAAAGATCTCTCTGAGTGAGATCCCAGTGGAAAGAACAGGTCTTCAAAGAAGGAGGTACCTTTCTCTGAAGGGAGGAGAGAACTTCCACTTTGACTATGACCTTGTCTAAACAAGATAAGAGTCGGAGAACTCAAAAGGCTTCCATAGCCTTGGAAACTCATGACTGGAGCATAGGGGGATTACTGATGCCATAAACAGGAGTGTCAATTTGTAAAGTCAACAGGAGTCACTGTGCACTTACTCCTCATGTAGGATCTCTGTCCTTAATGTGCTGTACATTGAGATTTAATGCTATAACTAGTACTCAAACAGTATTTTTCACTTTGTGTTTCTATGTGGGTGCAAACTGTTGAAATCTGTACTTAATGTATACTAAACTGATCTTCTGTATATAAAGAGAATTGAAAATGAATCTTGATAAGAATGGAAGGGGAGAGAGAGCGGGAAAGAGGAGGGTTGCAGGTGGGAGGGAAATCCATGTAATCCATAAGCTGTACTTTGGAAATCTATATTCATTAAATAAAAGGTAAAAAAAAATTGGTGCAATATTCCTCCAATTATTAGCACTTATAAAGCATTTAAATTCAACCAAGTAACATCAAATTTTACTGAAGGAGGTAAAGATAGTGCATTTTAAGAAGTTTTATGTGTGCATAAATAAACATTTGACAATACAAAATTTTTTTGAGGAAAAACTAATATTATACTTCTTTTGCAATTTTGTGTTTCCTATATGGTTGCTTCCTATGCAAATATTTCTCCTTTCTGCATAATTGTGACATCATATTATATATATTATATACATTTCCCCATGTTATGACATCTTTTATTATTTGAAAGTCTATATAATCTACTCAACAGCACATTATTCAAATATCAAAGTTTTTCCAATATAAAGCTTTATTATTTGTTTAGAATATTTAAAATTTACAAAATAGTCAAAGGCTTAGTGCTCTACTAAAGGATTCTCTGGCTCCTAATTTATCAAGCATTATCATTTTATAATATCCTATCAAATAATAAAGACTTTTGGGTAATGACAGCAAGTAGAAAATATGATGCATTTCAGAACTAATTCTAAAACAAGTTAAACATTTGATAAAATATTTATTCAGATTGAATTTGGTTGAATTTTACATGGATTATAATATAAAATAATGCATCTTAAAAGTCTCATTGTCAAAAAAAATCAATTGAAGATTAAAAAAATGACAGTTGAGAATTATCACTATACTGTTCTTATTTTTTGCTCATAATTCCTTAGCCCTCCATACTGTTTAGTAAATGAGGAACTGAGATTTTTTTTTTTTTTGACAGGCAGAGTTAGAGAGAGAGAGACAAAGAGAAAGGTCTTCCTTTCCATTGGTTCACCCCTAAAATGGCCGCTACGGCCAGTGCACTGCGCCGATCCGAAGCCAGGAGCCAGATGCTTCCTCCTGGTCTCCCATGCAGGTACAGGGCCCAAGCACTTGGGCCATCCTCCACTGCTTTCCCTGGGCCACAGCAGAGAGCTGGCCTGGAAGAGGAGCAACCAGGACAGAATCCGGTGCCCCAATCGGGACTAGAACCCAATGTGCGGGTGCCACAGGAGGAGGATTAGCCCAGTGAGCCACGGCGCCAGCTGGAACTGAGATTTTTAAAATCATACTTTTTGAAAAACTTTTCATAAAATGAAAGAATATAAATCCAGTGCCATATTTTGTTTTCAAAATCCATGCTATATTTATAATGACTTCATTAGTTTAATTTGAAATATATAGTTTGTATTATAAAAATTTGAATAATTTGTATCAAGATATCCATTTTAATGACTTTGATTTTTCTTCAGAAAATTGATCTTATTTTATATTTGAAAACCATTGCCATTATTGTTTTTCATCATAAGAATCAAATTATGATTTTAAAGAATCAATTATGTAGGTATGTGAAACATTAGGAAATAATAATTTGATGGCTTAATAAAGAATAAAAGGAACATATTTCATTATTTCCAGCATGTACATGATTCCTTAGTTATAATTCAAAATAATGCAATGGAATTTTTTTCATTTTATCTGAACATTGTCTTATTCAAATATTGAATTATCACTGAAACCTACTTTTAATGCATTATTGACAGTGTTCCAATGCAAGTCACTACTACTTTAAAAGGTTCAATTTGATCTTTAGCATTATGTCACACAGGCCTTACTCCCCGGGTTTACAAGGTTTGAACAAGCATACATCTAGGAAATGTGCTTCAGTTATAAAACAGATGGCCACCAATAGTAAAGCTTACTAACTGAAATTAAACTTTAAAACACTGAGCCTCTCCATTGATGTAAAACTTGTGTTATGCCAAACTTTTGTAAGAATCAATGTTTCATTTGGTAGCTTGAGAAATGCTCCCTCCACCCTAGAGAGATCATTCACTCATTGAACAATGATATTTTCACTTTAAAGAAATTGATCATCATCCTCAAAGAACACATTAGAAGTAGAGTGTTCACAGAAGTCATCACTTAAAAAAAAAAAAGCAGTTCCATCAGTTTTTGATTGCTTTTTCAAATGTTCCTACAAATATGTCCCTCTGAATATTTCACTATACTGGCTTGAATAAAATATTTATTACCATATGTACAAGCAACACATACATGTAGTATATGTGTATAGTATAACCATGATAGTCACATAGATATTTGCTCAGTAGAAAACTGGCTATAAATGTAAGCTAACTAAACTGCAATTGTTAGGAACAATGCTTTGCCTTTGTGAGCTTTGGAAAACATTCTCTAGAAAAACTATCAGCAAAAATTTAAATTTAAAAATGATAATATAATTTTCCTGCTATTAAAAGGCTGAGAAATTAAGCATATAAGACACAGAACAAGGAAATGGGAAGTTTTTTTGGTAGTTTGATTCCTCTCTTGCTCTTTGACATTGTGTGAGACATTAAAACAGTGTAAATTTCATTTCCTCAGGAAGATAACAAAATGTTCTCCAACATTTCTTTCAGCTGTTGAACTCTTTGATGAAGAACCAGGGGAAATTAAAAATAGCAAAGTATCCCAGTGGCTGGGTTTTTAATCCTTCCCTTCCAAGGAATGCTGCTCTATCAATTATCACACACATCAGCTGTTATCTTCAATGGTATCTACACAGGTTCAAGTGGCAGCTCTGAAATAAACATCCCTCTTCCAGCTATTATTTTTCTCTTTTCTCATTCATAATCTTCTTTCTTTAGTTATGTGCACATCCTGTTTTGTCTGAGTACTCCTCAACCCGGTCATTCACTTTTTAAGTTATTATTATTATTATTTTTATTGACAGGCAGAGTGGACAGTGAGAGAGAGAGACAGAGAGAAAGGTCTTCCTTTGCTGTTGGTTCACCCTCCAATGGCCGCCGCGGGCGGAGCGCTGCGGCCAGCACATCACGCTAATCCAAAGCCAGGAGCCAGGTGCTTCTCCTGGTCTCCCATGCGGGTGCAGGGCCCAAGCACTTGGGCCATCCTCCACTGCACTCCCTGGCCACAGCAGAGAGCTGGCCTGGAAGAGGGGCAACTGGGACAGAATCCGGTGCCCTGACTGGGATTTGAACCCGGTGTGCCGGCGCCGCAGGCGGAGGATCAGCCTATTGAGCCGTGGCGCCGGCCACTTTTTAAATTATTACTTATTTATTCTAAAGTCAGAGTTACACAGAGAGGAGAGGCAGAGAGAGAGAGAGAGAGGCAGAGAGAGAGAGAGTGGTCTTCCATCCGATGGTTCACTCCCCAATTGGCCGCAACGGCCAAAGCTGTGCTGATCCGGAGCCAGGAGCCAGGAGCTTCTTCCAGGTCTCCCACATGGGTACAGGGGCCCAAGGACTTGGGCCATCTTATACTGATTTCCCAGGCCATAGCAGAGAGCTGGATTGGAAGTGGAGCAGCCGGGTCTCGAACCGGTGCCCATATGGGATGCCGGCGCTTCAGGCTAGGGCTTTAACCCACTGCGCCACTGCGCCACAGTGCCCATTCACTCTTGAACTGAATCCAATCTGATCTTTGCTCCCATTACTCTAGTTAAGCTATCAAAATGAAAGTCGCTAATGCCTTCCTATTGGCAAAGAAAGATTACATTCTTCAGTCCCAGATTAGAGTGTTTCTCATACTTTTTCAGACTCCCTTGTAGCAACTATTCCTGAGTTTCAAATATTGGCATTCCTCAGAACTTTGACCTATGTCTATTCACTTCTTGACTGATAACATATTAACTTTCATCTGCGTGCCTATGACCCCTATATTTATATTTATACTCAAAACTGATATTTAATTGTTTACCTCAAGAATGCAGGTTGACAGTGGAGAGGCTCCATTGTTCTTTGGCTTCGTCACCTAAAATAAATGTGTGTGGCTCCTCCATTACTGTGGCCAGGGAAGAGAAACTGGCTGGTGTATGAGCTTTCTGGAAGGAATAGTTTTTATATTCTCCCCCATTTCATTGGCCAGAGGCAGTCATGGGACTCCGATTAACTTTAATAGGCTTGGAAGTGTCAGTTCCCAGATGCCTCGGAAGAAATCAGACGCTGATGAGCACAAGTAGTATTTACTAAAAAAAATTGTTTTGGACTTATTTTTCCTCCTTACCCTTACCAGTCATCTCTAAAACGTTCCTTTGTCTGATTTTTTTTTTTTTTTGGACAGGCAGAGTGGACAGTGAGAGAGAGACAGAGAGAAAGGTCTTCCTTTTGCCATTGGTTCCCCCTCCAGTGGCCGCCACGGTCGGCGCACCGCGCTGATCTGATGGCAGGAGCCAGGTACTTATCCTGTTCTCCTATAGGGTGCAGGGCCCAAGCCCTTGGGCCATCCTCCACTGCACTCCCAGGCCACAGCAGAGAGCTGGACTGGAAGAGGGGCAACCGGGACAGAATCCGGCGCCCCGACTGGGACTAGAACCCGGTGTGCCGGCGCCGCAAGGTGGAGGATTAGCCTAGTGAGCCGCGGCGCTGGCCCATCCTTTGGATGATTTTATCCATCTCTACTTACGGAGAATCTTAGGTAGCGATGAGCCTCCAGTGAGGGACTCCTCTCCCCAGCTGCTGAGAATTTTACCAGCAGAGAGCCTGCAGCTGTCATCTTCTCCAGGGTCCACCTCAGTTGCAGGGCATCACCTAATCCACACAACCCATCACCCTCACTGAGACATCCTAGATCCCCTCAGTGACTGTGACAGGAGCATGACCGAGGATTTGGAGTTCTGCCTTTTCCTCTGCCAAATCTTGTTTTCCTTCCCAAGGAAGAAACTCTCTGGCAAGTAGGGATGATTAAAACATCAAAATTTGAAATGTAGACAGGATTAGGCCCCCTTTTCAGCACAGGTGTTAATGCTTAGCATATAGCCTTCGCAACAAATTCCATTTAGGCATCTGATTTTGAAAGAAAGAACTTATGCCAGTTGGAAGATAAGAGTCTGAGAAAAGCAGTCTAAAAAGCTGTTGGGGCACACATCAAGAACCCATGAAAAAAAAAAAAAAGCTGTTGGGGCACAGCTGCCATGAAGACCTTGCCTCTGGTAAGTAGAACTTAGACTTCCCTAGGCATAAAATGAATGTGTAATTACTAAATAATCACTGGTGAATTGTCAAAGTATGCCATCAGGGCCTCCAGGTATTCTCCAGCTGATGTGACGTATAGGGCCTTTGGGAAGAACAGAGGAATTAGTAACTCTAGTAATTGCCAGAATGGATTCTTTAAAAAAAAAAAAGATTTATTTTAGAGATAGAGTTACAGACAGAAAGAGGGACAGAGAGAAAGGATTTCCATCCACTCTTTTACTCCCCAGGTGGCTGCAATGGCCAAAGCTGAGCCGATCTGAAGCCAGGGGCATGAGGATATGGGCCATCTTTTACTGCTTTCCAGGCCATTAGCAGAGAGCTGGATCAGAAGAGGAGCAGCCAGGATATGAACCAGTACCCAATATGGATTCCAGCACCACAGGTGGAGGCTTAGCCCACTACGCCGCAGCACTGGCCCCAGCATGGGCTTAAGCCCGTCGCTACCTTAGGAAAATATGAAAAGCCATGGGAAATACCAAACATGAAATGCAGTAGAGTATCTTCATAGCTTACAGAAACAGATAGTAGGAAGGCAGAGCAAGCAAAGGGCCAGAGTTATTATTGGTGTGGTATAATTCTAAAGAAGATAAAATGCCCTGGCAAAAGAGGTCAGTCATGAATTTAGGCCCTGCCTGGGAAAAAACGGGACCCTGACACCTGGAGAGAGAATACTGGGGAGATGCGCGTGGAGATAACCCTACAAAGATTAGGAGGCCTTCGCAATATTAAAATTTTAGGGTTGCTGTGGATAAGGACATGCTGGGATATTCACTCCAAAATAAAAGATAAATGATCACATCTTGCACTTCTTACCACAAAAAAGAAGACTCTGAGTTATAGAGATATTATATTCCACTATTCCACATCTGAGAATTACAGGGATTAATATACTGGATGACACCAATGGCTGACAACTTTGGTAGAACCCAGGACAGAAAAGAGATCTGTAGGTCTATGCTGTGGGATAAGCATCTGCAATGCGAGTGCTATCATATTAGAGGTGGTGGAGCTAATGTCTAAATCAGTGACCTATGGAGCTTTTGGCAAGCCCAAGTGGAGGAATCACATGCAGTTCCCTGAGGTTTCAGGGTAAGGCCATACAACCTGGCTCTTGAAAAACAATTCATGGCATGCTGTGGTACAGAGTGAAACCTATCAGTTATCAATACACAGCCATCAATAAGCTGAGCTGTCAGATTCATTGCAACATAAAGTTTGCTGGGCACAGCAACCATGCATCGTAATGTGGAACTGGCACTTCTAGTCTTGATCCTGAGCAGTATCAGAAGTTGCTTAAGCAAATCTACTAGACTTCTGATTTATCTACCAATGCTGTACAAATGCCCCTCCTCTAAGTCATTCCTATGACTCAATGCTTTTGTTTCCAGATAGCTCAGCTGGGTATCTGGATGCAAACTGAAGATACACAGCAACTGCCCTCCTTTTCTACAAGTGACATTAAATGGCAGTGCACTCGTCTGTATGTCTTTACCCTAGACCTGTTGATCCACAATCATGTCATTTGCCACTTCCCTTAAGTCTGTGTTACGCTAATCTTAGGGCATTTCTTCTTGCTCACAAACTGGGTGCTGTTCATTCTTAGAAATCAGATACTTCTTGTGAATTTTGTTCAATAAACAAATTTCTTCACTCTCGCTCTTTGAACTACCTGTTGACATCCTCAACTCTGTGCAAAGCTTGGTAGAATCATAAGGAATTGCTATCCTAACAGTTAATTTATAAAAATCTTTTGTAATCATGGGTATTTTGTATATTATATATTACTGCAATAATAGAATAGTAATTGCAGAATAATCATTAACAAGTTTGACTAGTCAAGAATAGTATCTATATTTCTTATAAATAGAAAATGAATTTTGTAGCATCATTGTTTTTCTTGACAAGCGTTCCAATTTTCCATTGTTCTTTCATGGCTCTTCCATACGTTTTGCTTTCTAAGCATTTTTATCTTCTGCATTTGAAGAATTCTTTTAAAAGGAGAGTGTAATATTTATTAGAACATAAAATAATATTTAATTAAATGGAAAATTATTTTGTGCTTTTCTTACCTTTCAAAAACAGGCTGATAAAATCCTGGATTACTGACAGATACACTTGGCCATCCATTTGTTTATCAGAAGCAAGTCAAACTTTATTCAATTTTAAAACGCAGTTCATAGAGCTGGCTTTGTAATGCTATGGCTTAAGCCACCTGTGACACCGGATCCTGTACTGGAGCACTGGTTCAAGTCTCAGCTGCCATGCTTGTGATCCAGGTCCCTGCTAGTGCACCTGGGAAGGCAGTGGAAGATGGCCTGAATACTTGGACCCTTGCCACTGGTGTAGGGGGCCCAGACGGGGTTCCTGGCTCCTTGATTCAGCTTGGCTCATCCCAGACCATTGCAGCCATTTGGAGAGTGAACCAGCAGATGGAAGACCTCTCTCTCTCCCTCCCTCTCTCTCTCTCTCTCTCTCTCTCTCTCTTTCTCTGCCTCTGCTTCTCTGTAGCTCTGCCTTTCAAATAAATAAATCAATCCTAAAACAAAATACAACTTGTACGCTAATTACCTGTCACTATTTGTGAACTACATTTTAGTAATTTGTTTCTGTTATGATTAGCCTCAATTTAATGATTTCTTTAAATTCAAAGTTATTTTTAAAGAACTTTGCTTTTGTCAAATTTGTTTCACAGAACCACATGTTCCATTACCCCCCCCACAATCATATGAAGATTTTTCCTTATTACAAACAAAAGAAAATCAATTATATCAACTCTTTAAAAATGTATTTATTTATAAGTCAGAATTACATACACAGAAAAATGAGAGAGACAGAGAGAGAGAGAGAGAGAGAGAGAGAGAGAGAGTCTTCTATATGGTGGTTCACTCCCCAAATGGCAGCAACAACCTGGGCTGGGCCAGTTCGAAGTCAGGAGCCAGGATTTCTTTCAGGTATCCTACATGGGTTCAGGGACCCAGGCTCTTGGATCATCCTCCACTGCTTTCCCAGGTGCATTAGCAAGGAGCTGGATCAAAAGTAGAGAAGCTGGAACTCATACTGGCACCCATATGGGATGCTGCCACTTCAGACAGTGGGTTAACTCTGTGCCACAGTGCTGGCCCCTAAAAATAGTTTGTAAACAAAATTTACTTATTTATTTGAAAGGCAGAGTGAGAGAGGACAATGGATCAGGAGAAAGAGGTAGAGGTAGAGGGAGAGGGAGAGGGGGAAGGGGAAGGGGAGGGGGAGGGGGAAGGAGATATATATATATATATAGAGAGAGAGAGAGAGAGAGAGAGAGAGATCTTCCATCTGCTGGTTCACTCCCCAAATGACTGCAATAGCCTGCACTGGGTCAGGCTAAGGTCAGGAATAAGGAACTGCATTCAGATCTTCTTATGGGTAGCAGGAGCCTAAGTACTTGGACCAACCTTCACTGTCTTCCTAGGTGCATTAGCAGGAAGCTGGATTAGAAGCAGAGCAGCCTGGCCTTAAGCCACACACTGATACAAGATGTCAGCATCACAAGCAGTGGCTTAACCCACTGTACCACAATGCCTGATCCTTAAAACAAAACAAAACAAAACTTCAAAAGCTACTGAGATAGAATTAAAAAAAATGAAAATCTAAAGGCTATAATTTTCATATGAACATTTTGAAATAACTGTTATTTTGAAAATAGAGTAGATTTAAAAGAGCAGATCCTTTAAAAGAGATTGTATCAAGAAATTAGGTAGTACTTCAATGTTACTTGGAAATAAAATGGTAAAATAAATCTAGAACAATTCATAGCATTATATTTTATTTTTCTGTGAAAAATGGAATAAAATAAATTTATTTTGGTGCAAAAATGTTTTCATTTTATGTATAAGAAAACTCCTTTAATTGAATAGTGTAAGAAAAAAACGTGTTTTTGTATACATTTTAGCAGTTATTAGTGCAAGAAAAATGGAAAGGAATACACAAGTATCTGGCAATAATTCCTGCATGTTACATGTTATGAAGTGAAATATTTGAAAAAGAATGATTCAAAACAGGACAAATGTATTTCCTTAATTTAATTAAAAATTAAATCAGTGTGAAATAATTTATAAAAGTTCTAAAATTTTTTTCATAATTTACAACAGTTTGAATATACTGATTAAGACAACTGATGCTTTAAGTCTTATATGTATTATAGGGTAATTACCTGTAAGTGTTGTGAATCATAGATAAGAAAGCAAAATGACAACAAAATTTTACATATATTTCTCAAGAGTGTATATGTATTTTTTAGGTTCTAAAAATAAAACATGTTTACATTCATTAACAAATTTTTTGATAATAATGAAAGTATTTTCCACAATTGAACTTCTTCCATTATTAAAGATATCTTAGTTTGCTTTGTACTAAAGAGTGAGATTACAGGTCATCTTGAGAGAGGACTTCAGTTTTGTCTAATTTTTTCCCATATAATTATTATATCTTTTTGACAAATTAAGTTTAGTTATACCCCAATTGACAATAAGACTTAAATCTTCTGGAAGTAAAGTATTTGGTCTCTTGTTTTCTTCTCTTATTTCAGTACCAAGGGTCTTCTTTGGTTTGTGGTTAATACGTTTATAGCCTTTTGTCATCTTCTGGTTTGGGCCAATAGAGTATTTTTCACTGAAACATGTGCGTTCCACTTCAGTAGGACAAGTAACATTCTTGTGAGCAATAGAAGGAAGAAATGTTTGAGATGATATTTTCCCAAATGATCTAGTGGGTAAATCTTGAAGATATGTGGGGAAGTGTTGGCTAATTTTATATTCATAGATTAATTTTTTTGAATTCAAATCATCTAATTGGACAGAGCATGAATCATCTTTTGCTAAATTCTGACAGGTTTCAGTTTGACTCTGAGGTGTATTCAGTTTTTCAGAATTACATTGATGTATACTTGGTAAAATTCCACATCTATTTTGTCTCAAGACTAATCCAATACAAGGAATGAAAAGCTCTGGTTCTTCCTGCTTTGAGGGATGAGTGATGTTTGTGTTTGAAACACACAAATGTGTTTGTCCATTCATTGTTATATCTTTCCAGATTAAAGGGTTATATATAACTTGTCCATCAATAGGGCATGAGTTGCACTTGTAGAGTAACCAACTGTCAATACATTTCCTATGAAACTTAAAAAAAAGTCATGTTATTCAGAGCTATAACTATCTTATTTATAATCTATATTATTTATATTTTCCCCAGTTTTATAATTGCATGAATATGAAAAGCATTTAGCACAAATGGGAGACAATTATAATTTATCAAGTTTACAAAAATACTTTGAAGAATTTTTTAAACTTACTTATAAATGTAATTAATTATAAACAGATCTCCATTTTCAACAGTAAAATGCACAGTCTTATATGGCTATCACATTTGTTTATATCAAGATTGCTAAAAATTCACTTCCATAATCTGTTGGTTTCACTGCTAACTTACAAGAAATGAAAAGTATTGGCCGGCGCCGCGGCTCACTAGGCTAATCCTCCGCCTTGCGGCGCTGGCACACCGGGTTCTAGTCCCGGTCGGGGTGCCGGATTCTGTCCTGGTTGCCCCTCTTCCAGGCCAGCTCTCTGCTGTGGCCAGGGAGTGCAGTGGAGGATGGCCCAAGTGCTTGGGCCCTGCACCCCATGGGAGACCAGGAGAAGCACCTGGCTCCTGCCATTGGATCAGTGCAGTGCGCTGGCCGCAGCGGCCATTGGAGGGTGAACCAACGGCAAAGGAAGACCTTTCTGTCTCTCTCTCTATCCACTCTGCCTGTCAAAAAAAAAAAAATGAAAAGTATTACAAAATTTAAAAAGTCATAACCAACTAGAGTTGGAAATTGATATGAGTATAGCAAGATATAAAATATCAAATAATATTTTTGGAAATAAAATAAACAATCAGCCATTATAAGTAAAAGTTAACTATAAATGCTTATTTATAGAAACAATTTTACACAAGAAGAAACTTGGTTATCAAATATATGTGCAATATTTGACTTTGATTCTAGTGAGTACATATGAAATAATCAACCATGTCAATTTAGGCATTTCTGTTTCATTTAAAGAATCACAAAAATACTGAACAAAACATTAGTATGCTATGTGGTTTTCCTTTTCATATAACCTAAGTAATTAAATGAATTTAACCCTATATTGCCATTTTATATTTCCCAGGTGATATATGCGGAAATGAATTCTAATCAGTAAGAATACATCCTAAGTAGGTAGAACTGCCTCCTCATGGTCTCTGTTGCAACTGTTCTACATATTCAGTGTAACATGAACATCTCTGCAAGTACAAGTAAAAAATGAGACTTAAATCATCAGTTAATTGTAAAAAAAAAATGGTCCTATAGGGGAAGTCAAGCTACAAAAATGATTATATTTTTACCTTGTGAGTACATGGTAGTGATCGTGTATGTTGACCAAGATGAAATGCCTTCAAACAAAGTCGGCATTGGTAGCCCGGAGCAAGCAGTTTACTATTCTTTGTAATCAGTAGCAGAGGCAGTGATTTTACCACATGTTTTGGTGTGAAAACTTGGCTGAATAAGAATAAGCAGAGAGATGACTGTTCATAGGTAATTACAGATCTGGAAATCATCAGTGGCACAGGTAAAAATCTTCTAATATTGAACCCACCATTTTCTTGGATGAAAAATAATAAATTTCATTCATAGGGGTTAAAAAATATATTGTCTTGATCTAATTAAGATGGATGTCGCTTGGGGCCGGTGCTGTGGCGTAGTGGGTTAATACCCTGGCCTGAAGCACTGGCATCCCATGTGAGTACCGGTTTGAGACCTGGCTGCTCTACTTCCGATCCAGCTCTCTGCTATGGCCTGGGAAAGCAGTAGAAGATGGCTTAGGTCTTTGGGCCCCTGCACCTATGTGGGAGACCGGGAGGAAGCTCCTGGCTCCTGGCTTCAGATTGGCACAGCTCTGGCCATTGCAGAAATGAACCAATGGATGGAAGACCTCTCTCTCTCTCTCTCTCTCTCTGCCTCTCCTTCTCTCTCTGTATATCTGTGTAACTCTGATCTCCAAATAAATAAAAATCTTTTAAAAAAAGAACAAAGTTTAGTTTAGTCATATTAAATAAAAATAATCTCATTTAAAAAAATTTTTTATTGATTTCTTTTTATTTACTTGAAAGGTGCAGACAGTGACAACTGGTTCCCTCCCCAACTGGCTACCACAGCCAGGACTGGGCCAGACCAAAGCCAAGAGTCTGAAACCAAAATGCAATCTGAGTCTCTCACATGAGTAGCAAGGACCCAACTACTTGAGTCATTATCTGCTCCTGCCAAGGGTGTGCATTAGCAGAAATGGGATCAGAAGCAGAGCAGGGACTTGAACCTAGACACTCCAATATTAGATGTGGGAATCTCAAGTGGCATCTTAACTGCTGTGCCAAATGCCCATACCAATAACCTGAATTTTTAAAAATATTTCTTTATTTGACAGGGAGGAAGGGAGAGAAAGAGAGAGTGAGAGAGTGAGAAAGAGAATCTTCATCTGCTGGTTCACTTCCCAAATGGCTACAATAGCTAGGTCTGGGCCAGGCTGTAGCCAGAAGCCTGGGACTCCATTCTGGTCCCCCATAAGGGTAGCAGAAGCCCAAGAACTTGGATCATCATGTGCAGTCTTCTCACGCAGGGAGTTGGATTGAAAGTAAAGCATGCAGGACTCCAGATGCTAGAAAGTGGATGTTGGTCTAAGTGTGGCTAAACCTGCTGCATCACAATGCTGGCTCCTGAAATTTTATGATTTTTACTTTAAGGTCAGTAAAACTAGAACAAAATTTTTATGAGAACCATTTACTCATATTGCTTCAGTCTGAGCCAACACTTAGGCATATGATTAGAAAAATAACCCAATTCACTTTGACATCTGGTACAAAGTGAGATGTAGAGTAAGTCTCATTAAAATATTCCAGGCTACTCTGATAAATTGGCCAAATAACTATGAGGAAATTAATTTTCCATTGCATATATATGGTTGCTACTTTGATAATGTTGAACTATGTTTATGTAACTATAAAAATACAAATTTTTGAACCAAATGTATTGACTGATATAACTAAGATAATATAATATTAATTAACTTCTATTTGATGCTATTAACAACTGGAAAATAGAGAAATCAAATTTTTAAAACAAAAGTGGGTTCAAAGGTCAGGTGCATTTTTATTACTCAAATATCATTCAGAACAAAGTTCAAATACACTCTTTAGCAAACTTCACTCTCCTCATGATTCTATAGGTATATCCTCATTATGCCACAGAAATTACTTTTACCAAGGTCATCTAATTTCAATTAAGAAACATGTTGTTATAGCCTCTACTTTAAGATCAATGGCTCTACCCCCAACCCGTATGTATTGATGGTCCTCTTCCCACACTTAATGTTGTATGATTATTCAGGATTTTCTCCACAGACGAACCCCTCTACCTGCAAGAGACTAGAGGTCCTTTCTCCCAGTTTTGGTTGGGGTTACCTTTAAACCACATCCATCAAACAGTCTTCACACCCCTCATTTCCTCTCCTCTATGAAATCCTCTCGTTACTTGGTTAATGCCACTACTAGGAACATTGGTTGCTAACCTCACCCTGTCTTTTATACTACTGTGTCTGTTTGTTTACAGGAGTTGATAATGTGATAATGGAACAAACCAAGGCCTTCATCAACCAGGCAATAAACCAAATGCTGCTACAGGGATATACTCGGCTCCCCCCCAGGAGACAGCAGCTTGAGACATCGCCCAATGCCAGTGAAGAATACCTCGTCACCCCATGTCAGCAGGAAGTAACTCTAAAGACAGATCATCATCCCTCTACCCCTCCTGGACTTCTGGGGCTAATGTAATTCTATATAACTCCTGCTTTATAAAAAACAATAGGAGGGAATGTTAGTAAAATGGCAGTCTTATCTGTGGTGCGATCAACACCCTGGACCCCATCCTAGGCTCTAGTCCCCGCTACGATTGCTGGAAGTCAGGTGGCCCCATGGCCCAACCACCGGTGTCAGTCCCATCCCCACCCTAATGGGATTCGCGGCTCCTACTTCCCTGCCCACCCCTTGGCAAAGTTTTATTTTTTTTTTTAAAGATTTATGTATTTCACTTGAAAGAGTTACACAGAGAGAGGAGAAGCAGAGAGAGAGAGAGAGTTCTTCCATCCGCTGGTTCACTCCCCAATTGGCCGCAATGGCCGGAGTTGTGCTGATCTGAAGCCAGGAGCCAGGAACCAGAAGCCAGGAGCGCCCCCCCCCCCCAATCCCCAAGTCTCCCACATGGTTGCAGGGGCCCAAAACTTGGGCCATCTTCTACTGCTTTCTCAGGCTGTAGCAGAGAGCTGGATCGGAAATGGAGCAGCTGGGACATGAACTGGTGCCCATATGGGATTCTGGCACTGTAGATGGCTGTTTTACCTGCTGCGCCACAACACTGGCCCTGCTGCCAAAGTTTTAAGAGGACCCATTCCTGAACACATGGCTCTCTTTTCTCTCCATCTCCTGATCTCTCTCTCTCTCTCTGTCTTTCTCTCGATCTCTCTCTGTCTCTTGATCACTCTCTCTCTCTTGCTCTCTTGTGATCTCTCTGTTATGCTCTCCTCTCTCTTTTCCTTCTTCGCCCCTTCCTTCTGGTCTGTCAACACAGCGCTGACTCAATTCTTTCATTTTGAAACTATTTATTTATTTAGTTTTCTCTGCCTAGAATGATTTTCTTCCTATAAACTTGTTCCTCTCCACACCTGTCCCTTGTCCCTCCAACATCTCACAAGTCCAATCTTTAGTAATACAACATCATTTTAATAGGACAAGATACAATACCTGGTCAGGGGAAATGGAGATGAAGTGCCTTTGTGCATGCTCATTTTATGTCCCACAGAGTTCTGCTGTCCAAAGTATGTAGAGTTCTCACAAGGCACAGATAAAATATCATTGGGATTTAGATAAAAATGTACATATATGTGTATATGCATAAGTGTGGAGGGCACATGTATATGGTGAGAGGGGTCCCTATGGCAGGGTTATACACACACACACACACACACATTTAGTGAGAACAAGCACAGTTTTATTTGGTGGATTCATTTAAATTATTTTCTAACAAATTTCAATTTATCCCATCCAAAATAGTCTTTCTGTATACGCTTGATATGTACATAACTTGCTAATAACATACAGCATGCTTAATTTTATTTCATTGATAAGAAGTATGAGAAAAAGTCTAGAACCTTTTGGTTGTTTACTAGTAAACAGCCCAGTCAGTGTCCTGAAATACAACAAATCTTCCCAGCACTCTTCCCACAGGGGTGGAGTACAGTGGCAGAAGTGGTGAAGGGGTCTGGGATATGAGACAAAACAAGACTTTCTTCTCCTAGAGTACAACTATTTCAAAAACAAATAGCAAATTACCTTGTATTTTTCTTTCTTAAAACTTTATTTGAGATGCAGAGAGACAGATGGACACAGCTTGCATCCCTGGCCCACTCCCTAAATGCCTGCAATGGCCAGGACTGTATCAGGAACTCAATCTGGGTCTCCCGCATGGGTGACACAGACCAAAATACTTATCACCTGTTTGTTGCCTACCAGGTACACTTTAGCAGGAAGCCTGAATTGTGAGCAGAGCCAGGACTTAAACCAAGGCACTTCAACGTGGTATGCAGTTATCTAAATTGGCATCTTAATCGCTAGGCCAAATGCCCACCCCAACCCTTGTATTTTTTTCTTTATATAACTTATGTCACTTTAATTTTACATTTATCTGATCAGGAAACTACTCTAATAACTAGTTCAATCTCTTGAATAATTAATGATAAACATAGCATGAATATTTATTGTATATATTAATTCATGTCATATATAAAAGATTCTCATGAGGTTATTTTACAATAATTATTCATATCTTAAAGATGAGGACCTTTCTCTCTGTCCTCTCTGTCTCTCTCTCTCTGTCTATAACTCCATCTGTCAAATAAAAAAAAAATGGGGCTGGTGCCATGGTTCACTTGGTTAATCCTCCACCTGTGGCACTGGCATCCCATATGGGTGCCGGGTTCTAGTCCTGGCAGCTCCTCTTCCAATCCAGCTCTCTGCTGTGGCCCGGGAGTGCAGTGGAGGATGGCCCAAGTGCTTGGGCCCTGCACCCACATGGGAGACCAGGAGGGAGCACCTGACTCCTGACTTCGGATCGGCGCAGCGCTGGCTGTGGTGGCCATTTGGGGAGTGAACCAATGGAAGGAAGACCTTTCTCTCTATCCTCTCTGTCTCTCTTTCTCTGTCTATAACTCTACCTGTCCAAAAATAAAAAAAAAAGATGAGGAAAATGTGACAGGCAGAAGTGATGTAACTAGCCCAAAACTCAGACAGTGTCTGTACTAGGATAGGATTCAGGCAGTGTGACTCAGAGTCTTGCTGTTTACTTGCATGATACAGTGTCACCCAGAAAATATACCACTCTCAATATTTAATAAATAAAGGAATGAAGAGAACTTATTTGAACTAAAAAATTATTTAAAAATTCCATGTCATACAAGAAATGTAAACTTTACAGAAAATCTCACCCTTTCTTTTCTTGAAACTGCGGCATCTTCTCTTCTACCTCATTTTTAATAGTTGTGTATTTTACAACATCTGATCTTTTTTCTAGTGATCTCCATTTTTGGTTTCTCTTCTGTAACAGGTGAAAAGTAGATGTTACATTGCAAATCATTGAAATTTTTATTTCATTATTTAAAATTAATAGGCTTCACATTAATAACATAATAATGTGAATACTCATAAATATAAGCATACTTATTTTTACCACATCGTAGAATTTACAAATTATGAGTGTGTCTCATGTGCTATTTTGCAGCCACTAAAATGACATCACTTTTCAAGATAATGTTAGTAATGATAATTATATAGGTTTTATGTTCTTATATAGTAACAAAGTAGTGTTATTATTTAGCATCAGGAGATTTTTTTTAAAGCTTTATTTATTTATTTGAAAGGCAGAGGCAGAAACAGAGAGAGGGAGGTCTTTCATCCGCTCGTTGACTCCCCAAATGGCTGCAACAGCCCAAGCTGGGCCAATGCGAAGCCAGGAGCCAGGAGCTTCTTCCAGGTCTCCCACACAGGTGCAGGGGCCCAAGGGCTTGGGCCATCCTCTACTGCTTTCTCAGGCCATAGCAGAGAGCTAGATTGGAAGTGCTATTCCACAGTGCTGGCCCCGGGAGTTACATTTTAAATGTTCTGTTCACATGATTTCAGTAAAATTCCATGTTTCATTATTGTTAGTATAAGATACTTATGATAAGCCAATTTGCAATGTTAGAGTTTTTAAAACTAATTTTTAAATTGGATGGCTATAATTCTTTTTAAAGTGTTTGTTACTGTGATGGATTTTGTAAATTACCAGTGTACATGCTGGTTGTTTTGTGCATCCCTATAAAACAAGCTTTTCCTAAAAATATTAAGTTTCTATTAAAAAATAATCAGTTCCATTCCAGAGTGTTATCTATTCTTCTTAGGTTTGCACATAGTTATTTTTACAACAGGACTAAGGATACTGTACCTCACGAAATGTAAAAGTATGAGAATGATGGCAACAGTTATCAAAACATTCCTGGCATAAGTGATATTCCACACATTTGGAACACCTAAAAATTTCAAACAACAAAGCATACAAGAACAAAAAATCCAATTATTATCATAGTTTTGGTTGAAAATTTCTGACCAAACTTTTCAGAGAACTATGAAAACATGGCAAAGTTCTTTTTCTTTTTCTTTTTTGACAGGCAGAGTGGACAGTGAGAGAGATAGACAGAGAGAAAGGTCTTCCTTTTCTGTTGGTTCACCCCCACAATGGCCGCTGCAGCTGGTGCTTCTCCTGGTCTCCCATGCGGGTGCAGGGCCCAAGGACCTGGGCCATCCTCCACTGCACTCCCCGGGCCACAGCACAGAGCTGGCCTGGAAGAGGGGTAACCGGCACAGAATCCGGTGCCTCGACCGTGACTAGAAACCTGTGTGCCTGCAATGTGCATTAGTTTCAGATTGCTGCAGTAAAAAATTATAGTAAACTAATCAGCTTAAACAATACCAATTTATTATTTTATAGTTCTGGTGGGTGGAAGTCTGACATGACTGTAAGGGGCTAAAATCAAGGTGTTGGGGGGCTGTATTACTTTGTGAAGGCTCTAGGTGAGAATCCACTGCCCCCCCTTTCCCATCATCTAAATTTGTCAACTTGTAGCCCCTTCCTCCATCTTCTAAGAAAGCAGTGTAGTGCATCTCTGCCTTTCTTCACATATTTTTCTCGATTGTTTGCTTTACTCTTCCTCTTTTAAGAATCCTTGTAACTACCCAGGGCTTATTGAGATAGTCTAAGATAACCTCTTTATCTATAGAAACTTCAGTTCATCTGCAACTTTAATTTCCTTATGACAAGTAACCTAACAAGTAATTTAGCAAGTAACCTAACAAGTAACCTAAGTTCTGGGTAAAATGATGTGGACGTGTTTGAGAGGCCATTAATTTGCCTACCATATGCTCCCTCTAAATGCCTTTCCAGACTATCTTAGCTTTCATTTTTAATCTAAACTCTTATAGGATTTAAAGACTATTAGATATTGGTATTTGATTATCCAGTGTTTCTTTCCAATAATTACACTTAGTAACACATTTTTTGACAATTTTTATTGTAATATAAAGGGAATGGATTTCATGATGTTGACAGATAAAATTCTAAAAATATAATAATCTTTGTTTTCCTCCTTCCTTTCTCTCTAAGTTTTGAGATAACATTTAAAAAATATTCATTTATTTATTTGAAATTCAGAGTTACAGACAGAAAGGGAAAGACAGAGAGAAAGGTCTTCCATATGTTGGTTCTCTCCCCAAATAGCTTCAGTAGTCAGGGCTAGGTCAGGCCAAAGCCAAGAACTTCATCTGGGTATTCCACAGGGTCAGGGGCCCAAGTACTTATAATACTTGTGCTTTGCCAGGTTTATTAGCAAGGAGCTGGATCATAAGTGGAGCAGTCAGGACATAAACTGGCACCCATATGGAATGCTAGTGATGCAGGCAGTGGCTTAACCCACTAAGCTACAATGTTGGCCCAAGATAACATTTTTTATTTTTATTATAATCAAAGGCTTAATGTTCCACTAAATAGTACAACAAGTAAAAAATAAAAGACCATAGTTCAGTAGGCATGTAGGTAAAGGTTCTGAACAATCAAATGATATACAGTAAATTTTAAAATAACCACAGATCATTACATCTATAGTAGTATATCATTCTTAACAATTAGTTTGAAAAAGATATAAAACAAAATTTGATAAAACTGTATTTTTAGCAATATTGGTACACAGATATATTTTTATTTTTTAATATTAATTTTTAATTTTAATTTTAAAAATTAGTCCTCACATATAAGGGAGAAAATGTGGTATTTCTCTTTCAGTGTCAGGCTTATTTCATTCAATATGATGTCTTTCAGTTCAGCCATTTTGATGCAAATACAGAATTTCATTCTTTTTATAGCTGAATAATATTATTCTGTATGTGTATGTGTATGTGTATCACGTTCTCTTTATGCACTCATCTGATGATGGACCCCTTGGTTGATTCCATATTTTGGCATTGGGAACAGTGCTCCTATAAACATGGTGGTGCAGCTATCTCTTTGATACAGTGTGTTCATGTCCTTCTGGTACATATTCACTAGTGGGATTGCTGGATCACATGGCAAATCTATTTCCAGGAATAAAAAATCTCCATAGGGTTTTCCACAGTGGCTGTACTAATTTACAATCCCACCAACAGTTTGTAAGGGTTCCTCTTTCTCTACTTCCTCACCAGAATTTGTTACTCTCTGTCTTTTGGATAAAAGGCATTCTGCGGGGGTGAGGTTATAGTTTTGATTTTCATTTCTCTGATGCACTGTGATGGTGAGCATTTTTTTTCATTTATTTATTGGTTATTTGTTTTTCTTCTTTTGAGAACTGTCTACTCAGTTCTTTGCACATTTCTGAAATTGACTGGTGGTTTTTTGTTTTTAGAGTTGCTGATATTCTCTGGACATTAATCCTTCATCAGAGAGGTAGTTTGCAGATTTTTTCCCCATCACTTTTGCTGTCTCTTCATTCTTTTGATTGTTTCCTTTACTATTTAGAAGCTTCTGAGCTTGATTTAATACCATTTACCTAGTTTTCTTTTTGTTTCTTGTGCTTTGGGGGTCTTATCCAAGAAGTCATCACCTACATCAATGTCTTGAAATGTTTCCCCTAAATTTTCTTCCAGCGGCTTCATATTCTTAAGTCTTAACTTTAGGTCTTTGACCCTTCTTGAATTGATTTTTGTTTATGGTAAGAGGTAAGGATCTAATTTTTTTCTTTTTCATATATACATCCAGTTTTGCCTGCATCATTTATGGAAGGGATTATCCTTTCTCCAATATATGGGCTGGGCACTTCTGGCAAAAATTAGCTGAATATATATATATATATATTATATATATATATTCTATTGATCTATGTGTCCATTTTTATCCCAATAATGTGTTTTAATTTCTATAAATTTTTGTAGCAGTCAGATGTTGTAATACTTCCAGGTTGATTTCTTTTTTTTCTCATTAAATTTTGTTTTAATGGGTCTCAAAATTCTGTGACAAATTTTTGTACAAGTTGTTTCTGTTAAGAAGCACTGATCTTAAAAACTAATTCACTTAAAACTGATGGATTTCTTCTGCTCAAGATTGCTTTGGCTATTTTCTCTTTTGTCATTCCTTATGAATTTTAGCACTATATTTTCTAATTATGTAATGAATGTGTTTGATTTTTTGCTAGGAATTTCATTGAATCTATAGGTTGCTTTAGGTAGTATAGACATTTTAATGATATTAATTCTTCCAATCCATTATCAAAGAAGTCTTTCCATTTTTTGTATGTCATTGATTATTTATTTCATCGATATTTTATAATATTTATTGCAGAGATATTTTATCTTGGATAGATTTATCCCTAAGGTTCGACTTATTTGTGGAGATCGAATAATTATATTACCTTCCATCTTTTCCCCGACAGAAAGTAAAAAGCAAATATATAAAGAGTCTAAATAAAAGCTGCTAATCAATTTTACAAAGCACTTTATTTTTCACAAAACTCAACCTTAAGTTTATATCATTTATAAACATTTTGGCACAGCAAGGGATTATAGTTTACTTAGAACAGAATTCACCAAATAAATAATATTTGCAGGAGCAGTAATATAAATGTATTTTCTTTTTCAAGTTATCAAAGATTCAAATTTAAATTATTTTATAAGAAATCTGGGAAAATATGTCCTTCAGACATCTTAGAAGCAAATGATAATTTTTTTAAACTTTTATTTAGTAAATGTAATTTTACAAAGTACAGTTTATGGATTTTTTTTTTTTTTTTTTTTTAGCAGAGAGCTGGACTGGAAGAGGAGCAACGGGGACTAGAACTAAGCCTATTAGGATGCCTGGTGCCACAGGCGGACGATTAACCAAGTGAGCCATGGGCGGCCCAGTAAGAAATATTTTCTTATTTTTTTATTTTTATTTATTTATTTATTTATTTTTAACTTTTATTTAATGAATATAAATTTCCAAAGTACAGCTTATGGATTACAATGGCTTCCCCCCCATAACGTCCCTCCCACCCGCAACCCTCCCCTTTCCCACTCCCTCTCCCCTTCCATTCACACCAAGATTCATTTTCGATTCTCTTTATATACAGAAGATCAGTTTAGCATACATTAAGTAAAGATTTCAACAGTTTGCTCCCACACAGAAACATAAAGTGAAAAATAATAGATGATTTTTTAAATGATGATGAAATCAGATCAGACCTATTGTCATGTTTAATCCCAGTGAGAGTCAAGTTGGGAATTGATAATTTCTTTCTTTCTTTCTTTTTTTTTTTTTTTTTTTTTTTTTTACAGAAGATCAGTTTAGTATACATTAAGTAAAGATTTCAACAGTTTGCACCCCCTTAGAAACACAAAGTGAAATATACTGCTTGAGTACTTGTTATAGCATTAAATCTCAATGTACAGCACATTAAGGACAGAGATCCTACATGAGGAGTAAGTGCACAGTGATTCCTGTTGTTGACTTTACAAATTGACACTCCTGTTTATGGCATCAGTAATCTCCCTATGCACCAGTCATGAGTTTCCAAGGCTATGGAAGCCTTTTGAGTTCACCGACTCTTATCTTGTTTGGACAAGGTCATAATCAAAGTGGAGGTTCTCTCCTCCCTTCAGAGAAAGGTACCTCCTTCTTTGAAGACCTGTTCTTTCCACTGGGATCTCACTCACAGAGATCTTTCATTTAGGTCTTTTTTTTTTCTTTTGCCAGAGTGTCTTGGCTTTCCATGCCTGAAATACTCTCATGGGCATTTCAGCCAGATCCGAATGCCTTTAGGGCTGATTCTGAGGCCAGAGTGCTGTTTAGGACATCTGCCATTCTATGAGTCTGCTGAGTATCTCGCTTCCCATGTTGGATCACTCTCCCCTTTATTTATTCTATCGGTTAGTGTTAGCAGGTACTAGACTTGTTTATGTGTTCCCTTTGACTCTTAGTCCTTTCATTATGATCAATTGTGAACTGAAATTGATCACTTGGACTAGTGAGATGGCATTGGTACATGCCACCTTGATGGGATTGAATTGGAGTCCCCTGGTATGTTTCTAACTCTACCATTTGGGGAAAGTCAGCTTGAGCATGTCCCAAATTGTACATCTCTTCCCTCTCTTATTCCCACTCTTATGTTTAACAGGGATCACATTTCAGTTAATTTTCAACACTTAAGAATAACTGTGTATTAATTACAGAATTAAACCAGTCATATTAAGTAGAACAGACAACAAAAACTACTAGGAGGGATAATGTATTAAGTTGTTCATTAACAGTCAGGGGTATGCTGATCAAGTCACCGTTTCCCATAGTGTCCATTTCACTTCAGGAGGTTTCCTTTTTGGTGTTCAGTCAGTTGTCACCGATCAGGGAGAACATATGGTATTTGTCCCTTTGGGACTGGCTTACTTCACTCAGCATGATGTGTTCCAGATTCCTCCATTTTGTTGCAAATGACTGGATTTCATTGTTTCTTACTGCGGTATAGTATTCTAAAGAATACATATCCCATAATTTCTTTATCCAGTCTACCATTGATGGGCATTTAGGTTGGTTCCATGTCTTGGCTATTGTGAATTGTGCTGCGACAAACATTAGGATGCAGACCGCTTTTTTGTTTGCCAATTTAAATTCCTTTGGGTAAATCCCAAGGAGTGGGATGGCTGGGTCGAACGCTAGGGTTATATTCAGGTTTCTGAGGACTCTCCGGACTGACTTCCATAGTGGCTTGACCAGTTTGCATTCCCACCAACAGTGGGTTAGTGTCCCTTTTTCCCCACACCCTCTCCAGCATCTGTTGTTGGTAGATTTCTGTGTGTGAGCCATTCTAACCGGGGTGAGGTGAAACCTCATTGTGGTTTTGATTTGCATTTCCCTGATTGCTAGTGATCTTGAACATTTTTTCATGTGTCTGTTGGCCATTTGGATTTCCTCTTTTGAACAATGTCTATTGAGGTCCTTGGCCCATCTCTTAAGTGGGTTGTTTATTTTGTTGTTGTGGAGTTTCTTGATCTCTTTGTAGATTCTGGTTATTAACCCTTTATCTGTAGCATAGTTTGCAAATATATTTTCCCATTCTGACGGTTGTCTCTTCACTTTCCTGACTGTTTCTTTTGCAGTACAGAAACTTCTCAATTTGATGCAATCCCAATAGTTGATTTTGGCTTTGACTGCCTGTGCCTCCCGGGTCTTTTCCAGAAACTCTTTGCCTGTGCAAATATCTTGAAGGGTTTCTCCAATGTTCTCTAATAACTTGATGGTATCAGGTCGTACATTTAGGTCTTTAATCCATGTTGAGTGAATTTTTGTGTAAGGTGAAAGGTAGGGATCTTGCTTCATGCTTCTGCACGTGGAAATCCAGTTTTCCCAGCACCATTTATTGAATAGACTGTCCTTGCTCCAGGAATTGGTTGTAGATCCTTGATCAAATATGAGTTGGCTGTAGATGTTTGGGTTGATTTCTGGTGTTTCAATTCTGTTCCATTGGTCTATCCATCTGTTTCTGTACCAGTACCATGCTGTTTTGATTACAACTGCCCTGTAGTATGTCCTGAAATCTGGTATTGTGATGCCTCCAGCTTTGTTTTTGTTGTACAAGATTGCCTTAGCTATTCGAGGTCTCTTGTGCCTCCATATGAATTTCAGCATCATTTTTTCTAGATCTGAGAAGAAGGTCTTTGGTATCTTGATTGGAATTGCATTGAATGTATAATTTGCTTTTGGGAGAATGCACTTTTTGATGATGTTGATTCTTCCAATCCATGAGCATGGAAGATTTTTCCGTTTTTTGGTATCCTCTTCTATTTCTTTCTTTAAGATTTTGTAATTCTCATTGTAGAGATCTTTAACATCCTTGGTTAAGTTTATTCCAAGGTATTTGATTGTTTTTGTAGCTATTGTGAATGGGATTGATCCTAGCAGTTCTTTCTCAGTCATGGCATTGCTTGTGTATACAAAGGCTGTTGATTTTTGTGCATTGATTTTATATCCTGCCACTTTGCCAAACTCCTCTATGAGTTCCAATAGTCTCTTAGTAGAGTTCTTTGGATCCTCTAAGTAAAGAATCATATCGTCTGCAAAGAGGGATAGTTTGACTTCTTCCTTCTCAATTTGTATTCCTTTAATTTCTTTTTCTTGTCTGATGGCTCTGGCTAAAACTTCCAGAACTATGTTAAATAGCAGTGGTGAGAGTGGGCATCCCTTTCTGGTGCCAGATCTCAGTGGAAATGCTTCCAACTTTTCCCCATTCAATAGGATGCTGGCTGTGGGTTTTTTATAATTTGCTTTGATTATATTGAAGAATGTTCCTTCTATACCCAATTTGCTTAGAGTTTTCATCATGAAAGGGTGTTGAATTTTATCGAATGCTTTCTCTGCATCTATTGAGATAATCATATGATTTTTCTTCTGTAGTCTGTTAATGTGGTGAATCACATTGATTGATTTGCGAATGTTGAACCATCCCTGCATACCAGGGATGAATCCCACTTGGTCTGGGTGGATGATTTTCCTGATGTGTTGTTGTATTCTATTGGCCAGAATTTTATTGAGGATTTTTGCGTCTATGTTCATCAGGGATATTGGTCTATAATTTTCTTTCAGTGTTGCATCTTTCTCTGCCTTTGGGATTAATGTGATGCTGGCTTCATAGAAAGAATTTGGGAGGATTCCCTCTTTTTCGATTGTTCTGAATAGTTTGAGAAGAAATGGGATTAGTTCTTCTTTAAATGTCTGGTAGAATTCAGCGGTGAATCCATCTGGTCCTGGGCTTTTCTTTGTTGGGAGGGCCTTTATGACTGTTTCAATTTCTGTTTCCGTTATGGGTCTGTTTAGGTTTTCTATGTCTTCATGGTTCAATTTTGGTAGATTGCATGTGTCCAGGAATCTATCCATTTCTGATAGGTTTTCCTGTTTGCTGGCATACAGGTCCTTGTAGTAATTTCTGATGATTCTTTTTATTTCTGTGGTGTCTGTTGTTACGTTTCCTTTTTCATCTCTGATTTTATTGATTTGTGTCCTTTCTCTTCTTTTTTAGTTAGTTGGGCCAATGGGGTGTCAATTTTGTTTATTTTTTCAAAAAACCAGCTCCTCGCTTGGCTGATTTTTTTGTAATTTTTTTTTGGATTCAATCCTGTTAATTTCTTCTCTGTTTTTAATTATTTCTCTTCTCCTACTAGATTTGGGTTTGGTTTGCTGCAGTTTTTCTAGGTCCTTGAGATGCACTGAAAGCTCATTTATTTGGTACCTTTCCAATTTCTTGATGTATGCACCTATTGCTATAAACTTGCCTCTCAATACTGCTTTTGCTGTATCCCATAAGTTTTGATATGTTGTGCTGTTGTCTTCATTTACTTCCAGAAAGTTTTTGATTTCTCTTTTGATTTCTTGAATGACCCAGTGTTCATTCAGGAGCATGTTGTTCAGTCTCCATGTGTTTGCATACTTTCTGGGGTTTCCTGAGTTGCTAATTTCCTGCTTCATTCTGCTGTGGTCTGAGAAGTTGCATGGTATGATTCTAATTCTTTTAAATTTGCTGAGACTTGCTTTATGGCCTAGTATGTGATCAATCCTAGAGAAGGTTCCATGCACTGCTGAGAAGAATGCAAAGTCTGTAGATGTAGGATTGAAAGTTCTGTAGATATCTGTTAGATCCATTTGGGCAATAGTATCGATTAAATCTGCTGTTTCCTTGTTGATCTTCTGTCCGGATGATCTGTCTATTTCTGAGAGTGGAGTAGTCAATTCCCCCAGTACTATTGTATTGGAATCTAAATCTCCCTTTAAGTCCCTTAACATATCTTTTAAATAGACCCGTGCCCTGTAATTAGGTGCATATACATTTATAATAGTTACATCTTCCTGTTGAATTGAACCCTTAATCATTATATAGTGCCCCTCGTTGTCTCTCTTAACAGTTTTTGTATTAAAGTTTATTTTGTCTGATATTAATATGGCTACACTTGCTTTTTTTTTGGTTTCTGTTGGCATGGAATATCTTTTTCCAACCTTTCACTTTCAGTCTGCATGTATCTTTGTTAGAGAGATGTGTTTCTTGTAGGCAACAAATAGTTGGATTTTATTCCTTGAGCCAATCAGCCAATCAGCGTCTTTTAACTGGAGAGTTATGTCCATTAACGTTTAATGTGACTATTGATACGTAGTGACTTTGCCCTGACATTTTCCCGGAGATATTTTCTAGTATATGCTTTGAGCTTCCCATGCTCTTTTACTGGTAGGTTTTCTTCCTTTACCTTCTTTCATATTGATGGCCGTGTTTCTGTGTTTCTGAGTGTAGCACATCTTTAAGTATCTTTTGCAGGGCCGGACGAGTGGCCGCAAAGTCTTTCAATTTCTGTTTGCTATGAAAGGTCTTTATTTCACCTTCATTCACAAATGAGAGCTTAGCAGGATATAATATTCTGGGTTGGCAATTTTTCTCTCTTAGCACCTGTGCTATGTCTCGCCATTCCCTCCTAGCCTGTCGTGTTTCTGATGAGAAGTCTGCTGTGAGTCTAATTGGAGATCCTCTGAGAGTAATCTGACGTTTCTCTCTTGCACATTTTAGGATCTTTTCTTTATGTTTCACTGTGGTGAGTTTGATTACAACTTGTCGTTGATAACGATCTCTTTTGGTCATGTTTACTAGGGGTTCTATGAGCTTGTTTCTCTGTCCTTCTCCAAACCCGGAAAGTTCTCTGCTAGTATCTCACTAAAAATGCCTTCTAATCCTTTCTCTCTGTCCATGCCTTCAGGAACTCCTAGAACTCAAATGTTGGTTTTTTTTAATAGTATCCTGTAGATTCCCAACAATATTTTTTAGATTTCTAATTTCCTCTTCTTTTCTTTGGTTTGACTGTATGTTTTCCTGTGCTCTATCTTCTAAGTCCGATATTCTCTCTTCTGCTTCACCCATTCTGTTTTTAAGGCTCTCTAATGTGTTTGTCATTTGATCTATTGAGCTCTTCATTTCATTTTGATTTCTCTTCACTATCACACTTTCCTGTTCTACTAGTTTCTGCATTTCATTTTGATTCTTCCTTAAAATTTCATTTTCACGAGAGAGATTTTCAATCTTGTCCAATAAGGATTTCTGTAGTTCAAGGATTTGCTTTTGTAAACTTCTAAATGTTCTTATCATAAATTTTTTGAAATCCGTATCTTGCATTTCTTCTATCTCATCATCTTCATCATTTGGCTTGGGGTGTTTTGTTTATTTGGAGGCATCATAGTGTCATCATTGATCTTGTTCCCTCGATTTCTGTGTTTATTGCTTGGCATAGTTAATTCTTCTTTCGTCACTGTGCGTTTTTATTTATTTATTTATTTATTTTTATTTTATACTATGTGTTAAGTGGACTGCCTGCTGTTGGAGGAACCTTGGAGACTTGAGATGGGTGTGGCCTGAGAGCTCTGCTTGGTTTTTCCAGGTTACGGGTGTGCAAAGGTGACACCCTCAGGTTATGCGTGGCAAATCTCTCTCTTTTTATTTATTTATTTATTTATTTATTTTATTTTATTTTATTTTATTTATTTATTCAGGAGGTAAGTAATACCGCACCACACGGCTGTGCAGAATTGATGGTATTTAGCTTCCGATCTCTGGCTTCTACCCAAAGAGTCTGTGCAGGCTCTGTTTCTCCTCTGGACTCCCACTGGTTTGCCTAGGCTACTGAATTGTAGCGACTCAGTTCCTTAGCTCTCCCCTGTTGTTATGTAAATCCAGAGTGGGGCCTGCTCTTTGTGTCTTGCTCGCCTTTGCAAGGTTGGCGGAGAGAGAAACTCGTCTGTACCAGAACCCCCCGTCCTTTTTTCCTTCTCTCCTGTAGTCAGTATGGTGAACTTTCCCGCTCCCCTCTATATTCTGACCGCTGTTTCCCCGCCAATGTCTTGGGTTACTGAACTCACCTCCCCTTCCAGTGCCGATGTGTGGACTCGGAGCCCTGGGCGTCCCTGCTCTCCCCACTGGTGTTTGTGTGACATCCACTCCCCTTCCTGCACTGGCACGCAGACCCTGTGGCTCTCGCGGCTCAGCTTCCGTGCGGTGGGTGACCTTGCTCTCCCAGTAGGTCCTCCGAGTCACAGCCACTAGATCCGGAAGAGTTTCCTCTGCAATTTTTTCCTGATCCTTTTTCGGAGGCTACCGTAACTCCACTTTTATTAAACTAAATTTTCCCGGACTATCGGTGTGCACCCTCACTATTCCGCCATCTTGGCTCTGCCCCCAGTTTATGGATTAAAATGGCTTTCCCCGCCCCGTAACTTCCCTCCCACCTGCAACCCTCCCATTTCCCGCTCCCTCTGCCATTCCATTCACATCAAGATTTTCAATTATCTTTATATACAGAAGATCAATTTAGTATATATTAAGTAAAGATTTCATCAGTTTCCACCCACAGAGAACATAAAGTGTAAAATACTATTTGAGTACTAGTTATAGCATTAATTCACATTGTACAACATATTAAGGACAGAGATCCCACATGAGGAGTAAGTACACAGTGACTCCTGTTGTTGAATTAACAATTTGACACTGTTGCATCAGAAATCTCCCTAGGCTCTAGTCATGAATTTCCAAGGCTATGGAAGCCTCTTGAGTTCTCTGACTTTGATCTTATTTAGACAAGGTCATAGTCAAAGTGGAAGTTCTCTCCTCCCTTCAGAGAAAGGTACCTACTTCTTTGATGGCCCATTCTTTCCACTGGGATCTCACTGGCAGAGATCTTTCATTTAAGTTTTTTTTTTTTTTTTTTTTTTTTTTTTCCAGAGTGTCTTGGCTTTCCACACCTAAAATACTCTCATGGGCTCTTCAGCCAGATCTGACTGCCTTAAGGGCTGATTCTGAGGCCAGAGTGCTGTTTAGGACATCTGCCGTTCTATGAGTCTGCTGTGTATCCCACTTCCCATGTTGGATAGTTCCCTCCCTTTTTAATTCATTATTGCTATTTATACATACAAGGAAGATTCTTAATAAGATCAATGGTTTGGTCAGAGAAATAGTACAATTTATTCAACATACCAACATATGTTAGACTATAAATTATTAAGAATCTCTGATTCTATTTTAACATAAATCTGAAATTTTTTGAATTGATTTTTTTAAAAGATGAAGTAGCTATTTGTGAAACTCTAATGAAGTAGGTACTGAGATATTGTCTAGTTTATCTTGTCTCCTATTCAATCTATTCCTAATTATTGGAAATAGTTTTTCAGGCTGATATTTGAAGTGTCATTTTCTGAGGGAATGAGAGGATGATAGAGTCAAAAGTGTTGCAAATGGATTTTTTGACTTGTAAATATAATTAATAGCCGTATCCATAAGGAGAAGAGATAAGAAGAGACAACATTATTAAAGTACAATGTAAAGCACTGGGAAAAACAGTGGAGAATGTATTTTCAGAGGGGTAACAGGATGAATAATCTGTAAGGATAGAAAGCAACAGAAAGATTAGGGTGACTATAATTCACAATAATCAATACTTTATTTTCTGAGAAAATAAAGAAGAGCTCCAAGTCTCCAATCATAAATTAATGACAAATGGGGGGAAATGTTGCACTGTAGCTCATAAATATATACAATTATTACTCATTGAAAAATGGTTCAATATTTTAAAGACTGAATTAAATAAAAATAATATATGATTGTAAGGAGTGAGAATTTTATACTTTGGCCCTTGAATGCCCTTGTCTGCTACACTTGTTCCTTCCAACAAGTGTACAAGGCCAATCTTTCACATCTGACTTTAGCCCTTACCTGTTACTATTGAACTCTCTAGAGAACATTTGTATTGCCCTCCAAATGGCTGCTAATACTTAAGATCAAGTCCTTCTTCATTTTAGAACCTTCTTTATCTAACATTCCTGCCATTAGTTGAATACTTCTTGTGAAATGCAAATAAACATTCTATATTTTTTCCTGAGGTTGGGATGCTCCTTTAGAGCCTTTTCTGGCCAATCATTTTCCAAGAGACTTTTTTTTTTTGTTAACAATTAATTTTCTTCATAGTGACACATATAGGAAACAGAGGACAAAATTCAAATAAGGTATCATTTGCTTTGTGGGATGATAAAATAGTTTCATGGTTTTATGACAGAATTTTAAAAATCCATATATAATTTAACTTGGGTTCATCAAAATATAATTCCAGGAACAATGAAAGTATAATGAAGCATTTAAGAGAAAATTTTAACAAAGATGGAAATAAGATACTTACATTTTAATTTAGCACTAACTTAAAATTTTAATTAAGAAAACACACTTTTGGGGCCGGCACTGTGGTGCAGTGGGTGAAAGCCCTGGCCTGAGGCACTGGCAACCCATATGGGCACCAGATCTAGTCTTGGCTGCTTCACTTCCCATCCAACTCTCTGCTGTGGCCTGGGATGGCAGTGGAGGATGGCCCAAGGCCCCTGCACCTATGTGGGAGACCCGGAGGAGGCTCCTGGCTCCTGGCTTCGGTTGAGCACAGCTCTGGCCATTGCGGCCATCTAGAGAGTGAACCAGCAGATGGAAGAGCTCTCTGTCTCTACCTCTGTCTATAACTCTGACTTTCAAATAAATAAAATAAAAAAAAAGAAGAAGAAAAGAAAACACACTTTCACAGGTATAGCAATTAATTGTTGTTTTATTGTGGGAAATTTGGGGGTTTACTCACAAAAGTAGTGAAAATTGCTCTAATGGGTATCTTGTTTTTGTTGTTAATGTAGAGGTACAAGATAAGGAAACAAAACGGACTCACTGAAACTTGTAATAGGGGAAATTGGATGCGATAATTTAATTTAGTCAATTTCCTCTGGCTCAGTCTGCAACTTTTTGGCAAAGATCTCATTGGTGGTTCCAAGAAAGTGACGGGGTAAGAAATCCATAGAGTTTTGAGCTTTGAAACTCATCTACACTTAAGCAATAAAAGCCTGTGTCCAGAGCTTTTAGGAAGGAGAGCTACCTCAAACTCAACATATACTGGAACAAAGAGCCAATTCTGTGGGTAGCAACTCGGACTAGACTAAGTTACTGGAATTAAGACTTATTCTATGCATCTGCTCTCCCACAATATGGCACTGAGAAGGGAGAAACAGCTTCTACACAGCTGCCTCCAGTTCAACCAATAAACTGTAGGACCTACTCCTGATTGGAGGAGAGCAGCGTACTCGGTGTGTGAGTAGCAGAGTTGGGATTTGTGGAAGAGGACTATAAAGGAGGAGAGATACAACATGCACCAGGAACATCTAAGAGGAACATCTATCTGAAGGAACACCTGTGCAGCCCCCGAGAGAGCTGGCCGGTGGTGTGCCGCTGCCCTGCGGAAGTGGGGAAAAGTGGCTAGGGGGAACCGCCCTTCCACGGAGGTGGAAGGGTCGGTAGCCAACCTGGGAAGAACCAGCAGCAAACCCGGGGAGGGCCGAGCAGATGAAAGAACAGCACAGGGTCCTGTGTCGTTCCTCCACGAAGAGGGGGAGCGACATAATGGTGCCGTGACTCGGATAGGAAACTTAGGAGGGAAGAAACGGGAAGAAGTGGAAAATACCGGAGAGAGAGACTAGCAAAGAGCCTAGGGAAAAGCTGGACAGAAAAGGTGCCGGAAGAAGCTATCGAAAGCCTAGGCATAGACTTGGATATGGACTGTGGGAAAGAAGTTAGGATTTAAAGTGAAAGCAAAAAGAAACTTAGACTCAGATACGGACTGCAGGTTGAAAGTGAAAGTGAAACCTATAAGAAACTTAGACTTGGATACGGACTGTGGGGAGAGGCCAGGAGAAATGAGGGAGGAATATTGTTGGAAGAAAACTTAGGGAAACATAGTGGGTAGAGAAAAATGTTAGGGAAGATGAAGCCGCGAGTGCAGGCTGAGGCGGAGACGTAAGCCAGCTTGGAATTCTTCAAGTCAGCCCGGGGAGCAAAAGGCGAAAATCTGGAACCAGAGGCAGAGACGTGGGCCGCCAGGTTGGAATTCGCCAGGTTAGTCCGGGGAACTTGGACTGAATGCCAGTGGCAGAAACGTGAGCTACACTGTGTGATTCGCGGAAGCCACTGCATGCAGAGAGCACGGGGCGTGAATAGATAGGGAACGCGGGGCTGGTGCGAAGGCCGTGGTGCGGGCGCGAAGGCCGTGATGCAGGCGCGAAGGGCATGGAGACCGCGGAGCGTGCGAAGCCCAGCCGCGCAGAGCCGGGAGCCCGCCGCAGGGCGGGCGCCAGGAAGCCGCGCAGATGAGAGAAGCGCAGGCTGAAGCGGTGCAGAGCTGGGAACCCGCCGCGGGGCGAGGCGCCGAGAAGCAGCCTCGGGGCGGGCGCCGGGATGCCGCAGGGATAAGAGAAACAGAAGTTTAGAAGTAAAATGAGAGAAATAGGAATGCTGGAAGATAGAAGTAAAATGGGAGAAATAGGAATGCCCGGAGATAGAGAAATAGAGAAAAATAAGGCCTCCCCACAACATGGCAATGAGAGAGCTTGGATTCGGTCTGCCTTATTAGTAAGACGATAAGCACCTGTGGGCGGCTGCAGGTCACTGAAGACAGGCACGTTATCAACACCAATAAGTCTCCCCACAATACGGCAATGAGAAGGCTTGGATTTGGTTTGCCTGATTGATAGGGCTTGTAAGCACCTGCAAGCAGTTCTAGCAGAGTACAGCATGAGCTGCAGGGCACCGAATACAGGCACGCATCAGCGCCTAAAAACCTCCTCACAACATGGCGAAGAGAGGACCCGGATTCGGTTTGCCTGATTGATAGGGCTTGTAAGCACCTGTGGGCAACTCTAGCAAGCAGAGCAGAGTGTGTGCCACGGGGCACCAAAGACAGGCGCGTATCAACGCCAAAAAATAAAAAGAAAGGGGGATCTGTGGGGAGCAACTCGGACTAGACTAAGTTACTGGAATTAAGACTTATTCTATGCATCTGCTCTCCCACAATATGGCGTTGAGAAGGGAGAAACAGCTTCTACACAGCTGCCTCCAGTTCAACCAATAAACTGTAGGACCTGCTCCTGATTGGAGGAGAGCAGCGTACTCGGCGTGTGGGTAGCAGAGTTGGGATTGGTGGAAGAGGACTATAAAGGAGGAGAGATACAACATGCACCAGGAACATCTAAGAGGAACATCTATCTGAAGGAACACCTGTGCAGCCCCCGAGAGAGCCGGCCGGTGGTGTGCCGCTCCCCCGCGGAAGTGGGGAAAAGTGGCTAGGGGGAACCGCCCTTCCACAGAGGTGGAAGGGTCGGTAGCCAACCTGGGAAGAACCAGCAGCAAACCTGGGGAGGGCCGAGCAGATGAAAGAACAGCACAGGGTCCTGTGTCGTTCCTCCACAAAGAGGGGGAGCGACAAATTCTTTAGCGAAAGTGAAGACAGTAAAATGATTGGGGTTCTTGAGTTACTGGACTGAGTTAGATCACCACTCTAGAAATCCTACATAACCTGTTACATAATGCAAACATGGTACATGTGATCGGAGGAGGAAACCAGGCTAAAGGCCTGGTGTTGCAGGCCTCAGTATTTCCTAAACTAAAAAAAAATATATAAAGTAAAAGAATTTGTTTTATTTTATAAAACAAAAGCAGAAGACCCCCCCCTTTACAGACACCCTAGAAAACCCCCAAACAAGCATACATTCTTAGCATTGTACTGATAACACTTACTTGTAACAGTTCCCCTCAATTGGAAATTGTTTACAATTGTTACAGGGGATCCCAAGGTGTTTATCTAGTCGCTCTTTCTCAGATACAGTCACAAATTTGTTAGAGTTTTTGAATTCCTCCAAAATAAGTTTTAATGGTGCAAACCCTTTCCTGCACAGAGGACATTTCAACATGGAAGTATTTGATATCATGTCCTGATAATTAGCTAAGATCTTCATGCATTTTATATGAACACTATTGCCACAGCCAAACCTATCAGAAACAAAATTCAAGTTTATCATTTGTATATAAGTTGTATATGAATGCATTATAAATGGTATTATATATTCATATTTATATATATAATATAAAGTTTTTTGTGCTACCATCCTTACTCCCCATAAAATAGAAAGAAATGCACTACTGTATACACAATCTATCAATCCAATCTATCATCTTTAATCTAGTATATCAGAATTTCAAACATAAATTCTCTTCATTTCAATGAAATGGTAAAAGATTTTACATGATTAAAATGATTTCATTTGTAAGGTAAGAATGATAATAGTCCTAATTAACACAAAGGAAAATTATAATAATTACTTATTATTCTTTAAATAAATGCCTCACTGGAGAGCAGGGGTACCATCTTATGTTTCCAGAAGTTACCCAATACATATGTGTATTTATCTGCTGAAAATAATATTTGAGGCAGTGCCTAATAATTTTATAATGTGCAACAGAAATAGCCACATGAAAAGCTAAAACGTGGATGAAAAATTTGGCAAATTATTAGAAGAAAAAAGCTTTTAATAGCAAGAGGTTGCCTGAGTTTTCTAAGTCCAAATTTATACTGCCATGCAAAATAGTATGAATATGAGATTCTCAACAAAGATTTGTGCATAACTGAAATTTTAAACTGCTTAGGTTAGAGATAAAATTTTGAAACATTAAAATTAATTTTATAATTTCAAAGTAAATATTTACCATAGCACTTATTCATGTGAACAAAACAAAAACTTGAAAATTATCAGAGGAATAATTATGGAGTTAAAATTTTTATGTTTAAAATACATCTACAAATATTTAGAGTAAGAACAGAATGTCTTATAACATGTTAGGAAACAAAAGAACACAGATTAACCATAAATTGGCTGTAAGTAAAGCTTTCTTTTTCCTTCTTTATCAATATGTCTCATAATGTAATTAATAGCAAGCATGTTAAATTATAATGTTTCATAAATTTTTAGAATCCAAAGGGAAAATACATTACCTGCAAAAGGTGACAGGAAGCTTTTTCTCTAAAAATACCTCTTGACAAATAGAGCAGACATCCTCTGAATCAATTTCCTTCTGTTGAATGTATCCATCTTCTTCAACATGTGTATTTTCATCAATTGTTGTTGGTTGGGGAGTTTGAACTCGATGTACTCCCCTCAGCAAGTTATCTATGTCTCCTTCCACAAGACCTAACTGGAGAGCAGCTAACAAATCCAGAAGTATTACAATTTGATGGCAAAACTGGAGACACATAGGTGTAATAATTTATACTGAAATTTAGAATTTTCTTTCAAATATCAGAAAACTTGATTTGGTTAATGATTATACTGTCATTTTTTTACTTCTTTGTATTCTTTTCAGAACCAAAAGATCACAAGAGAGTAATCTGTAAAAAGAAAGGATAGATCTTTTTTTCCTTGTTAACTGAAAACAGTGCATTATAAGGGTTTTTGATGTGAGAATACCCATCCTTGGTGTCCTAATCCTTTTGTTTTGATCTGTTCATTTGTCTATAGCAAATATTTTATCAATTTATCAATGCACAAGAATATTAAAGATAGGGATACAATAAGGGGGAAAGAAGGTTATCTGAATAGTTAGTATAATTAATATTTTACTTGAACAAATGAATAAAAAATCGAAGAGCAAGTCTTAATTATGGCTATTTCTCAGTGTCAGTTTTATGTCCCCATAAAAGGGTCTTTCAGCAGCCACTATAGCCTTCATAGGTTGATTAGTATTTGTCAGGATAATCTATTAGGGATAGAATTGCCTTTACCCTTGGTATGTGCATTCTTTGAATTCTGGTTTTCTCCATCCTGCTACCTTGTAAGAAATTGTGTTCTAAGTGCCCATGTTTTGACTGGGAGAAACTTACTTATTCCCAGGGCCATCGCAGCCCCATGATCCCACCCCTTCCCCTTTCCTTCTCCTTAACACATATGGTTAAATGTTGGCTGTTCTCAGTCCTCTGGATTTTGTTCATTTTTTTATAATCTTTAGTGTATACAGTTTAAACACTTATTCAAAAGACAATAAAAATTTGTTTTCCTGGTAAGATTCTCAATTAAACACTACAAGTATTGATGATACCACAGTCAAATGGAACCTTTTTTTTTTTTTTAAAGATTCGTTTTATTTATTTGAAAGACAGAGTTACAGAGAGAGGCAGAGTCAGAGAGGAAGGTCTTCCATCCATTGGTTCACTCCCCAGATGGCCGCAATGGCTGGAGCTGCGCCAATCCGAAGCCAGGAGCCAAGAGCCTCCTCCAGGTCTCCCATGTGGATGTAGGGGCCCAGGGATTTGGGCCATCTTCTACTGCTATTCCAGGCCATAGCAGAGAGCTGGATTGGAAGAGGAGCAGCCGGGACTAGAACCGGTGCCCATAATGGGATGCCAGTGCTTCAGGTCAGGGCATTAACCCACTGTGCCACAGCGCCAGCCCCTAAATAGAACTTTTATTCCTGTGTGAGGTGGTGTGCCAGTTGGGCTGTGGAAGGATATCCTACTTTAACCATTTCTTTCAGGGAGAAGGAACATTTGTTATTGAGAGACAGGAATATCTGCTCTCTGAAAAAAAAAAAAAAGGAAGAGGTAAATAAAGTACAAAAGATTATGATTTGGTTAATAAGACTGTCTAAGGGGACCGGCGCTGTGGTGCAGTGGGTTAATGCCCTGGCCTGAAGCGCCAGCGTCCCACATGGGCGCTGGTTTGAGACCTGGCTGCTCCACTTCTGATCCAGCTCTCTGCTATGGCCTGGGAAAACAGCACAAAATGGCCTAATTCCTTGGGCCTCTGCAGTCATGTGGGAGACCCAGGAGAAGCTCCTGGCTCCTGGCTTCAGATTGGCACAGCTCCAGTTGTTGCGGCTAATTGGGGAGTGAACCATTGGATGGAAAACCTCTCCCTCTCTCTCTCCTTGTCTCTTCTCTTTCTGTGTAACTCTGACTTTTGAATAAATAAATAAGTTTTTTAAAAAAATAAGATTGCCTAAGGCATCAGAAACATTGAAGAACAAAATTTCATAATAGGAGCTTCCTTGAACACTCTTGTATGTGGTATAACATGAATTGGAAAATAAAAGGGAGAAGAACACTCCTGAAATGAATTTGAAAAAAAAACAAACAAATAAACAAACAAACAAAAACAAACCATGAGACTTACTAAGAATATCCTAAAAGGGAAAAGCAAGGAGCTAACCTTTCTTAAAAACTTGTGTTATATACATAGTAAATAAAATCTTATTTTAGTGGGAACTCACTATATAATAAAAAAGAAACAGGGGGCTGGTGTTGTGCATAGTGGGTAGAGCCCCCGCCTGCAGTGTCGGCATCCAATATGGACGCCACTTTGAGTCCTGGCTACTCTACTTCCTTTTCAGCTCTCTGCTATGGCCTAGGAAAGCACTGGAGGATGGCCCAAGTCCTTGGGCCCCTGCACCTTCTTGGGAAGACCTGGAGGAGGCTCCTGGCTTCAGATCTGTGCAGCTCCAGCTGTTGCAGTCAATTGGGAAGTGAACCAGCGGAAGGAAGACTTCTCTGTCTCTCTCTCTCTCTCTCTCTCTGTCTCTCTCTCTCAGTCTCTCCTTGTGTAACTCTGACTTTGAAATAAATAAATAAATCTTTCAAAATAAAAGGACTATGTAATGATTTTCACTGGGGTAAGTCAGTGGCAATATAGAGAAAATTAATTCAAACCAAATACCAACCTAAAAATTATAATAGTACAACCACACAAAGATGCTACAATGAAAAATAAAAATAATAGAAAATCCAGCAGGAAAAAAATATCATTAGAACATTTACAGGATTGAAACAATAGTTGTATACAGGAAAGGAAAAAAATAGGGCTTCTGTTCTTTCTTTCTTTTTTTTTTTTTTTTTTTTTTGAGAGAGAGAGAAAATTCCCATCCGTTAATTTACTCCCCAAATACCTATAAGGGCCAGAGGTGAGACAGGCTGAAGTCAAGAGTGGGGAACTCAATACGGGTCTCCCAGGTGAGTGTTAAAGATCCAATGATTTGAGCCATCACCTGCTGCCTCCCAGGGTCAGCATTACCAGAAAGTTAGAATCTGAAGCCAGAGCTGGGACTTGAACTCAGGCATTCTGATATGGGAAACAGGTGTTCTAACTAGTGTGTTCAACCCTGGGGCAAATGCCCGCCCTGGGCAGATTTAGCAATACAAAAGAGTTCAAATATACAAAAAAAAAAAAAAAATCATAAAGCCATAGAGAAAAAGGCTTACAATGAATTAGGAACACATTTACAGAGAGAGGAATTACTATAATTTTAAAAAAGAGTTCGCAGCTTAATATCAATAAACAGCCAACATATAACTCACGTGATGAAATAAAAATTGTGAGGCAATTAAAAATGTTCAATTTTATTAAAAGAAGATGACACAAAATAAAATAATGAAATAAAAAAGGTTTTGCTTGCCTTATATTTTCTTTGTATTTACAAAGTTATTTGAAAATATTTTATATCTTCTATATTTTCTTATTTAATGTACTAAGGATGAGTAGATTAACGTGAATCTTGCATCTGTTGTTCTTCCTGCTTTGTGTGACTTTGTCTTTTTCCCTACTTATAGAAATATTACTAACATCAAAATATTTCTATACATCTTTATTTGAGGACTTAACTATGTAATTAATACCTTTTTATATGCTTAAGTATTTTAAAACATGAATCCAGAAAAACAAAACTCAAAGATGATGCATTGCTGATATTATTGCAAACCAGTAAAAGTAATTTAAAGATTAATTTTGCAATTCATGGGGCCAGCGCCATGGCTCACTTGGTTAATTTGGCAATACATGTGGAAGCCACACATAAAAATATTAGAATTGCTCCAAACCAACTAATGAACTTTGGAAAGAAGGAACTGAAATGATGAAATGATTTCTGTGCAAAGAAAATCACAACTAGTTAGAAATAAATGTCTAAAAAAGGAAGAGTGATACATTAATTATGATATACCCTGCTCAGGTGGAGTATTTGCCATTGATGACTTCATTTAGAGAGAATATATATATATATATATATATAGTAAAATATGTATAAACGGAGAATTCCAACAGACTGTTAAAATCATAAGAGGAAAATAGGAAAAAACAGTGTACTATATATTTTTGATGGAAATTTACAAGATTTCCTTAAATGCAGTTTTTATTTTATCCATAAATACTTGATTAAAAAAGAAGAGATATTATTTACTAGTCATTGTATCTAGAAGAAATATTGGGTAATAAATCATCTAGGTTTGATTGGGCATAACTGGACAAAAAATGTTCAGTGTTCAAAAAGCTAATATTTCTCAAAGTTCCAACATAATCAATCATGTATATATAGTTCTAAAAAAAGAAGAGTTTAAGGTTTGTTATATGCAACATAGGAGTGAACTGATTGTGGATTCCTTTTAAAAAAGAATCTCTGGGCTGGCGCCGCAGCTCAATAGGCTAATTCTCCACCTAACAGCGCCGGCACACCGGGTTCTACTCCTGGTTGGGGTGCCGGATTCTGTCCCGGTTTCCCCTCTTCCAGGCCAGCTCTCTGCTGTGGCCCGGGAAGGCAGTGGAGGATGGCCCAAGTGCTTGGGCTCTGCACCCCATGGGAGACCAGGAGAAGCATCTGGCTCCTGCCTTCGGATAGGCGCGATGCGCTGGCTGCAGCGCGCCAGCCGCGGCGGCCATTGGAGGGGGAACCAAGGGCAAAAGGAAGACCTTTCTCTCTGTCTCTCTCACTGTCCACTCTGCCTGTCAAAAAAAAAAAAAAAAAAAAAAGAATCTCTGAATGATGTTCAAAAGACTCCTCTTCCATCACTGGTAAACATTCCTTCCACACTTATTTACATAATTTATATAATCTTAGTAAACAACTGTATATAGCTTTCTTTGAATTTTGTTAATATTCATAAATGTTCCATCTATCACTTACGTGATAAATTTAAAGGTCATCATTATTAAAGATTTCTATCTTGTCCAGTATTATACTGTATATATAGAATTTACTCAGTGTTAACTAAGAAAATATGAAAAATATTAATTTCATTAGGAAATATAAATTAAAAAAATTAACACATAGGATTTTAATTTTCAACAATAAAATTTATCTACCCTAGACTAGTATTTATAAAGAATTAGATCTGCTTTTAAGAAGTACAAAGGATAATCCAACATAAAGTAGTAGACTAATCCACATGAAATTTCTGTTTTTGTGATAAAATATAAATACTAGCAATTTCTTTTGATGTATTAAGAGTATGAGTAGAGCTTTTATATAATATGCATACAATAAATATAGAGTTGCATTATTCAATATTATAGGTATTGGCCTCATATCTATTGTCCATTTAAATTTTAACTTAAATTTAAAGCTCAAAACCTATAGTTACTGAAAATTTTATATTTGTAACAATTTGGGTACTATGTGAGTCTTTCAGTTGAAAATTTCATGAAGTTGACATGCAAATCAAGTATTTCCATGAAAATATAGTGTCTGAGCTGAGATGTACAGTAACTGTAAGACACATACTAGATTTTGAAAAAAGTCTTGGCTGTTGTGGGAATTTGTGGAATAAATCAGTGGATGGGAGATATCTCTTTCTTTCAAGTAAATGAAAACAAACCTAAAAAAAACTAATTTGTTATTTTTCTCACAATTACAGTTTTATAGATACAAGGAGACACAGTGAGTATTAGAGAACAATTTCCCTCATAAATTCTAACAAATAATGTCCATTGTTCATCACTGTTTTTAGTGTCTTCAAGTTTTAAAATGGCATATAAAGTTACTTTTATTGTTATTTTTTTGAAAGCAAAGTTAGAAAGTGTCAGAGAAAGACAGAGAGAAAGCTCTTCCTTCCGTTGGTTCACCCCCTAAATTGTTGCTATGGCTGGCGCGCTGTGCTGATTTGAAGCCAGGAGCCAGGTGCTTCCTCCTGGTCTCCCATGGGGTGCAGGGCCCAAGCACTTGGGCCATCCTCCACTGCCTTCCTGGGCCACAGCAGAGAGCTGGACTACAAGAGGAGCAACTGGGACAGAACTGGCGCCCCAACCGGGACTAGAACCCGGAGTGCTGGAGCTGAAGGCGGAGGATTAGCCTAGTGAGCCACGGCGCCGGCCCTACTTTTATTATTAAAGAAAAATGCTTCAACTGTCTTAAATGTAATAAACTGGACTACAGACAATTAAGGTGCTCTAGAAAAATGATCATCTAAATTTGGAATATGTTTAAATAAAATAAATTGCTGTATTTGTTAACTTCTAATTAGCAAAAAAAACTCAAAAAACTTACATTCATGATTTCTTGGAAGCTTGAATTTTTTCAACAAGACCCTAATATACATAGGCAGAAAAATTAAAACATTTTTGACATAATCAGAAAGATTAAAAAATATTAGAATACAGATAGCATTATAAGATTTACATTTCTGAAAGTGTTATGATACTCAAACTAATTCTTTTAAAATTCCTGGAAATGGAGTAATTTTCTGGATAGAGTACCAAATGACTATTTTCCTATATATACTAATTTAATGCATGATGAAAAAAACCTTTTCAAATATCTATAATTAAAATATGTGACTTTTAAAAACGTGGTAATACATTAACTTATTAAATATTTTAAATATATTAAGTACTTGGATTATATTTGTATTTAATACATGGTTAAAATACTATACAAAACAAGTTATAAAAAAATCAGAATAGAATGCCCTTGCCCAGACTTAAAATGAAAATGTAAAAAAGATATTTTATAATACCAAACTGCAAGATTTGAAAGGACCATATTTTTATCTTCATGTCAAGAAGGGAAATAAGTTGTGTTAGTAGATTCTCAATAAAAACTGATCAAAACAAAGAAGCAAACTTGATAAATGAAATCATTTTTAAAAAGACACTATTTTTTACCTATAAAGAAAAGCATTAGAAACATGACATGTGCTCTTTTTTAATTTCTTTTTTCTTCACGTATTAATTTCAAACTGTTGATAATATAATCAATAATTTGTTGACATGAGTATAGGTAGGCAAAACGAAATGAGATCGACTGGGTTTAAACTAAATGAAGAGTTTTTTACCCCATTTCTGGTTATTAATTAGCCTGTAAGTTGGTTCTAACACTAGGGGAAAAGTTTCAGATTTAACAAAAGTAACCTTTAATAGAGTCCTACTTCAATCTTGAAAAACTCATAGTTGAATGTTCATTGCAAAGGACAACTTTCTGAAAATTGACCAACATGAGCCAGTAAATAAAGAATGAATGCCTTCAAATCCTATGTCTATACATGGAGACAGATAATTTCATTTTCTTAATAAATGTATTGTTGGAAGCACAAAGTCCTTGAAACATAATATTGCCTCAAAATGAAGTATATAATTATCATGAAATACAAACTATCACACATTTATTTTCCCTGATTGTATTTAAATTTCACTTACACCTAATAGGAATCTAAAACTTGATTTTTCCTGTGTAAAAGCATTATAAAATTTTTCTCAATTTAAACTCATCCATTCAATTTTCATAATTAAATGAAATACTGAAAAATAAATGGATAAGCTAATATTTTTAATGTATTATTCCTCCAACAAGAATTTTTTTTTAATATTGCTGTATTAAAACAACAAACACACAAAGGCAAAATATACAACACACCAAGATATTCCTTTGGGGAAGACCTTCATTAAAAAGTCACTTACCAGCATATATGTTTACAAAGCTCATCTCCTTTCAGAAACACGGAACAGTTACAAACATGAGGATTTCCTAAGAAAACCTTTAAAAGAAAACTATTTTTTAAAAATGTTAATTAATTACAGTTTGGGCAAAACTAAGTTGTTATATAATTGATTTAAAAGGTATTAAAGAGAAAATTTAGTTTTCATGACTCCAAAATGTTGAATAGAGTCCACTGGAATATCTTAACTCTTGACATCAGTCTCTAGGATTTTTCCTTATTTCTTGCTTTGATTAATAACTTGCATTGCCAGTTAAAACAGTTTTTATGTGACATGAGCTCAGACAGGTGTAAGAAATCCAATTTTAAACTTAAAAACACTTATAAATTTCTTAGTGTAAAGAAATTTATTCAAGATGACTATTTTTATTCACCAACACTATGTTGGCTAAGACAATTTATTAAATACCATAACTTGTGAAAACAACAATGAAGAAGGGATGTTTTAAACAATCATAGAGTAGAAAACTCAGTGATAAAAATGCATGTATTTAAGAGCAGAAATTCTGTATTTAAAATGCATAGCACTAGAATGATATCTCCCGGGACGACTCCTGGGAGGTGATGAGACTGATCATTTTTGAGTGGCAAGAGTGGTACATCCAAATTTGAAATATCTAGTTTTTCAGCAACATTTAAGCAATGTTTTCCTCATTAAGATCTTTCCAAGGTATTGGCACTTTCCTTTAATGAAGACTTGTTGGAGCTTCAAGAGAATAAAGAGTAAAGGTAAGTGTTTTTATTTATTCAGCAAATATTTTCGGTTTGTATATAGAGTGCACGATTTTCATTTCTTTGGATTTTTAGGGCTAGTGATTGCTAACAATGGATCCCTGAACTCACGTAATGAAAACCAAACAGTCATATAAAACCTGACCCTTTCAAGCCTTTCATAATTTTACAAGAGTTAGACGTAATCTGCGACCCTAACAACAAAGAAACTTTGCTAATACATGCTATTTCCCTCTGCAGTTTGCAGGTACTTAGAGTCTGGAACCCTCCCTATGGCTGCAGTGAAGCTGAGAGCGGCTACACACGCCAGAGAGCCTGGGGGGACCCTGGGCGAAATGGGGGCGGGTAGTTACTCGGAAATCCCTGTTTTCCGGCTCCTCCTCCCTCAGCAGGAAGCCAGTGGGGCCCAACTCTCGCAGGAGGCAGATGCTGCTGCTCAGTGCCTGGTCTTGCTGCTGGCTGAGGCGGCTGCTCACGTGTCTTCGCCTTTCAGGGGCCTTAGCGCCTCGGCCATTCATCCTGCGTGGTGCCAGCGGGGCCGCTCCTCGGTGAGGTTCCCGGAGGTGTCTCCATGACAACAGGTGCGGGCCGGTTGCCTTGGGGACGACGGTTGGACGCCGCGGTGTCCCGGCATGCCTTGCGCGCGGCTCGCGCCGAGGCCGGGAATGAGGGCGGTCTGCGGTGCGCGCAGGCTGCGTTGCGTTTTAAAGTGGCTCTGCGACTGAGGCGGTGACTCCAGTAACCGCCTTGAAAGCCTGAGCTCGGAGCACTCACAGCTCTGAGCTCCTCCTGAGTCCTTGCAAGTGAATTCTTTGTGTCACAATCAGTCGCAAACCCATTTACAGTGTGCTATTTGCGAAAGTTAACCTGTGATTAGTCGTCTTCGTCAGACAGCCCGGAGTGACTGCTGACGTCCAACAGTGTTACACAAACATTTCCCCACTGCTCACCATTCACACAGACTGAACGTGTCACTGGGTAAGATTCCGACAGGTCTAGCCTCTAGGAAGCTAGGTCCTTTAAGGGTGTGTGTGTGTGTGTGTGTGTGTGTGTGTTTGGGGGAGTCAAAGTGAGAGCATTTCAAATGGTGTGTTTGGGTAGAGTGTGTGGGGAGTGGTGGCACGTAACTCATACGTCACTCTAAATGTACTAGTCTTCGTTCTAAGAAAGATTTTCAAGCTATGCGATGTTGACTCAGTAATTCATATTGTCTCTGAGCTTTGTTGTCTTGTTCCAGGGGGAAGCATTGGTAAAGTGTGGGCCAACATTTTGAGCCACAAGTGCTTAAAAAAAGCCATATCCCTGAAATCTCTCTCAAACTAAGCAGGAGATGGCACCACTTGGTGGCCCGGAAATACAGCCAAGGATAGAGAAAATCCTGTTTCATCATGAGAAGAAGCACAGCTAGATTATGTTAAAAGAAGACAAAATGGCTAAGACCACAAGATGAAAGATGGTGGCAAAAGGCAGTTTTCCATGCAGACTATCCAAATAAACACTATCAAATTTCAAATCTAAGATTTTAACTCATTGAACTTTGTTACTACCCTTCTATTCTTTTTTTTTTTTTTTTTATTATTTGACAGCTAGAGTCATAGAGAGAGACAGAGAGAAAGGTCTTCCTTGCGTTGATTCACTCCTCAAATAGCTGCTCCTGCTGGCACGCTGTGTCAATCTGAAGCCAGGAGCCAGGTGCTTCTTCCTGGTCTCCCATGTGGGTGCAGGGCCCAAGCACTTGGGCCATCCTCCATTGCCCTCCCAGGCCACAGCAGAGAGGTGGACTGGAAGAGGAGCAACCGGGACTAGAACCCGGCACCATATGGGATGCCGGCGCCACAGGTGGAGGATTAACCAAGTGAGCCACGGTGCCAGCCCCTACCCTTCTATTCTGACTAATAACTCTAATATTCATATTATGTTGTTTCCAACTTTCCATCAATTTATTGGTGCTAGTTGATAAAGTAAAACTTTATACATTAGGGAAAGCCCTCATATTGTGAACCAAAATTATAAATTGAATTAACTTATTAATTTTTAAAGTATTAATAATATTTAGAATTTTAAAGGTTCATTGGAAAGTACATATTTTTAAAAATATTTATTTATTTGAAATAGTTACATGTATATATAGAGAGTAATTTTCCATCTGCTGGTTTACTCCATAGATGATCCCAATGGCCAGTGCTGGGCCAGTCCAAAGCCAGGAGCCAGTTGTGTCTTCCTGGTCTCTCCTGAGGATGGCAGGGGGCTCAAGCACTCAGGCCATTTTCTGCTGCTTTTGCTGGGCCATTAGCAGGGCACTGGATCAGAAATAAACTAGAGGTAGTAAGTGGGAGAAACAGATATCTTCTATTTGCTGGTTCACTCTCCAAAAGTCTACAACAGCTAGGGCTAGGCCAGACTGAATCCAGGAGCCAAGTGCTCCCACTGTTTGTCCTACGTGGATGGCAGGAACTCAAGTACTTGGGCCATCATCCTGTCTGCCAAGCATTACTGCAGGAAGATGGATTGGAAACTAGAATAGTGGAACTGGAACCAAGCACTCAGATATTGGATGTGGGCATTCCAAGTGGTGGCATATGCCAGAAAAACCACTCCAATCTGACATCTTTAAAAAAAGTCAAATAGGGCCAGCCACAAATAAGTGATCAACAGCAGGGAACAGTTAAGCTAGTCACACTACTGAAGAGACCCACGAAAATCCAGAGGACATTACATGAATTTAGGATCCATATCTTTTGTTATCAGACACAGGATTACATAAGCTTCAGTTTCCTCATCATATGCCTTTAAGGGGAGAAAGGGGAATGGGTGGACATCTGAAATTCAAGGTATTTACTCTTTGCTAGTAACTAAGATAGGCTTAATGTTCTACTTAGCTTGACCAAACTTTAGATAGGTTTCTTCCTCACTATAGACTCCTGACCTTCCTTTTCTCAGAGTATTTACTTTAGATAATATTCAGTCATCAATATTTTCTTTGGTCCTTTTTGATATATTTTCCCAACCTCTTGCCAATACTGCAATCTGATTTCTAATGGACCCAGGAGCAAACTCTTTGAAATGGAATCCTCAAAAAGATAATGTTTCTACATCCTCGTCTTTGAGGGAATGTAGGGTCAAACCACTGTGAACGTGATTTGGGACTTTTACTTTAAAATTCTGAGTAGATGTCAGTTTTTCTTTCACCTGAAGAGCCTAAGAAAATTAAAAGGGTATCAACTTCTGACAATGAAGAGAACTAAGAGGGCCAAGTAGGAAAAATCCATTTGTTTTCTTTAGAAGATTTATTCCTTTATTTGAAAGTCAGAGTTACAGAGAGATCTTTCATATGCTGGTTCACTCCTCAAATGGCTGCAACGGCTGAGGCTGGGCCAGACTGTAGCCAGAAATCTGGAACTCCATCTGAGTTTCCCATGTAGGTGACAGGGACCCGAATCTCAGATGGTTTTCTGCTGTTTTTCCAGGCACATTAGCAAGGAGTTGGACTGGAGGTGGAGCGGTTGGGACTTCGATGAATGTTTATATGTGATGTGGGCATTGCAGAAGGTGGCTTAGCATGCTGCACCAGAATGGCAAGCTCCTCTGAGTAGCCAAAATCCTGAGTGACCCCAAGGACTGTTGCTCTTGTATAACTCCTTCCTCTGCGTATTTGTAATTTTATATGAAATAGTATAACTGTTGGGGAGCTACCAAAATTAGTAAGGGGATGGATATGTTAAAACGGTTTATCCATCCATAAAGCCAAGATATTTAAAGAATAATCAGAGTATGAAAGAGTTTTTTGATCTTACAGAGGACTGTCCAATAAAATGTTTAGTAGAACTTTTGAAAGATTAATTTAATGATGCAGAAGGTGCCTGTTAAATTGCTGGACAGCCAATTTCAGAGATGAGAGTTGATGTAAGGGAACAAGTTTGTTCAAGAAGCTGGCAGTCATTGGAGAAGGTAGACTTCTTCAGTAACAAATATGTGACCTCCGTTTACAGATTAACAGGAGGACATTTAAAAGAGAAGGGTCGCTTGTGGGTGCTTAAAGAAGATTGTTAGGTTTCCAAGGTTGGTGTTGATGCCACTTAAGTGTAAGCTTTTTTGATATGAAATGTGGCTGTTTTGGCTGGTGGTCATAAGTTCTTTTTTTTATCTGGGTCCTTCTGTTATAGTTATGTCCCTTCAATCTTCTCCTGAAATTGTTATTATGTTGTATATTGAGAAAACATTCTGGTTAACCACATGTTAGCTTTTGTTAATTTTGTATGAAAAAAATGTGAAAAGGAAAGGAAGATGTACTTTTCTACAGTTGCAAATGTGTGACTTGTACCAAGGTTAGAAAGGGAAAGGAAAAGGAAAAAGTGTTCAGTACAGTTAACCTAAACATTTACAGAATTAAAAAACAGATAAAAGAAACAAAAATCAGATACAAATCTAATTTTTCATTTTAATATGGGATATTAAAAGATGTGGAGAATTTCTGAGGGAAAATGACTTTAATGCAAAAATTTTGTATCTAAGTAAATACAGACAAAGTTAGATCATTTTCAGATGCAAAGGATTCAGAAAGCTTATCTACCATGTATGATTAGTGATAAAGTAAAAGAAGATATATATACTAGAAAAATCATGGTAGTTTAATTTTATGTTTGAATGGTTCACCTGTCTGTCTTTGATTGCAGAGTTATTATACCACCCTTTATTTTTTCTTTTTTTAGAGAGATCATGCTCTGATGATTTTTACTAAGCACATTAAGCCTATATGCTATCTAATATTTATACTGTATTTTCTATAAAATCCTATTTCTCTACTTTTTGATATATGTAACTTTTTTCTTGTTATAGAATCTTTTCTTATTGCTTCTTTTTATTCATCCTTAATGGCAGTAATTTCTTTTAGACCTTAGACTTTTTCTTTCTTTTTTATTTTTGAGATAACATTTTCAATTTACATTATAGACAGAGGATTAATGCTCCACTAAACAGAGTTCAACAAATAAAAAGTAAAAAGAAAAACATAGTTGAATAGAAAAACAGGCAAGGACTGTAAACACTAATCAAATGAAAAGATCATCAACTTCACTCATATAAACTAAATTTTAGAAGTTACACATCATTTAAATTATAGTAGTATGTAACTCTTAACAATTTATTTGACAAAGATTTAAAACAAAGTTTGACAGAACACTATTTGTAGTAAAACTGATACAGGTCTTTCTTTTTTTGTTTTTGTTTTTTAATTTTTTAAAAAAGTTTAGCTTGCATATAAAGGGGAACATGCAATCTTTGTTTTTCTGTGTCTGGATTATTTCACTCAACATGATGTCCTTTAGTTCCAAACATTTTGATGCAAATGATAGAATTTCTTTTTTTTATAGCTTTATCCATTCATCTAATGATGAACACTTTGGTTGATTCCATATTTTGACTATTCCATTTTTTGAACAGTGCTGCTGTAAACACTGTGGTATAGCTGTCTCTCTCAGTAGTGGGATTGTTGGATCATATGGCAAGTCTATTTCCAGTTTTTAAATAAATATCCATACTGTTTTCCATAATGACTGCATTAATTTACATTCTTACCAACCCTGTGTAAGAGTTCCCCTTTCTCCACTTCCTCACCTGCATTTGTTGCATTGTCTTTTGGATAAAAGTCATTATGACAGGGGTGAGGTGATAGCTCATGCTTTGATTTGCATTTCTCTGATGACTAGTGATATGGAGCATTTCAAAATATATTTGTTTGCCAAATTTATTTATCCTTTAGAGAAGTCTGTTTAGATTCACTGCCAATTTCTTAACTGGATTAATTTTTTGTTGTTGAGCTTTTTGAGTTGCAATCTTTTGTCAGATAAGTAGCTTGAAAATAATTTTTTGCATTGTATTGGATGTCTTTTCACTCCATTGATTGTTTCCTTTGCTGTGCAGAGGCTTCTGAGTTTGATATAATCACTTTTGTCCAGTTATGCTTTTGTTGCCTCTGTTTTGGTAGTCTTATCCAAGAAGTCATCATCTATACCAGTGTCTTATAAGTGTTTCTTTTGAACTTTCTTCCAACAACTTCTTATGCTTTAAATTTAGGTCTTTGATTCATCTTGAGTTGATTTTTGTACGTGATTGAGAGGTAGGAATCTAATTTCATTCTTCAATGTTTGTACATCTAGTTTTTTTTTTTTATCTTTTATTTAATGAATATAAATTTCCAAAGTACGACTCATGGGTTACAATGGCATCCCCCCCATACCGTCCCTCCCACCCACAACCCTCCCCTTTCCCACTCCCTCTCCCCTTTCATTCACATCAAGATTCATTTTCGATTATCTTAATATACAGAAGATCAGCTTAGTATACCTTAAGTAAGTATTTCAACAGTTTGCTCCCACACAGAAACATAAAGTGAAAATTAATAGATGATTTTTTTTAAATGATGATGAAATCAGATCAGACCTATTGTCATGTTTAATCCCAGTGAGAGTCAAGTTGGGAATTGATAATTTCTTTTTTTTTTTTTTTTTTTTTTTACAGAAGATCAGTTTAGTGTACATTAAGTAAAGATTTCAATCGTTTGCACCCCCATAGAAACACAAAGTGAAATATACTGTTTGAGTACTCGTTATAGCATTAAGCCTCAGTGTACAGCACGTTAAGGACAGAGATCCTACATGAGGAGTAAGTGCACAGTGACTCCCGTTGTTGACTTTACAAATTGACACTCCTGTTTATGGCATCAGTAATCTCCCTATGCACCAGTTATGAGTTTCCAAGGCTATGGAAGCCCCTTGAGTTCTCGACTCTTATCTTGTTTAGACACGGTCATAGTCAAAGTGGAGGTTCTCTCCTCCCTTCAGAGAAAGGCACCTCCTCTTTGAAGACCTGTTCTTTCCACTGGGATCTCACTCACAGAGATCTTTTTGCCAGAGTGTCTTGGCTTTCCATGCCTGAAATACTCTCATGGGCTTTTCAGCCAGATCCGAGTGCCTTTAGGGCTGATTCTGAGGCCAGAGTGCTATTTAGGACATCCGCCATTCTATGAGTCTGCTGAGTGTCTCACTTCCCATGTTGGATCACTCTCCCCTTTATTTATTCTATCGGTTGGTGTTAGCAGATACTAGACTTGTTTATGTGCTCCCTTTGACTCTTAGTCCTTTCATTATGATCAATTGTGAACTGAAATTGATCACTTGGAATAGTGAGATGGCATTGGCACATGCCACCTTGATGGGATTCAATTGGAATCCCCTGGTATGTTTCCAACTCTACCAATTGGGGCAAGTCAGCCCGAGCATGCCCCAAATTATACATCTCTTCCCTCTCTTATTCCCACTCTTATGTTTAACAGGGATCACATTTCAGTTAATTTTCAATACTTAAGAATAACTGTGTGATAATTACAGAATTAAACCAGTCATATTAAGTAGAACAGACAAAAAAAAATACTATGAGGGATAATGTATTAAGTTGTCCATTAGCAGTCAGGGCTATGCTGATCAAGTCACCATTTCTCATAGTGTCCATTTCACTTCAGGAGGTTTCCTTTTTGGTTTTCAGTCAGTTGTCACCGATCAGGGAGAACATATGGTATTTGTCCCTTTGGGACTGGCTTACTTCACTCAGCATGATGTGTTCCAGATTCCTCCATTTTGTTGCAAATGACTGGATTTCGTTGTTTCTTACTGCGGTATAGTACTCTAAAGAATACATATCCCATAATTTCTTTATCCAGTCTACCATTGATGGGCATTTAGGTTGGTTCCAGGTCTTGGCTATTGTGAATTGTGCTGCAATAAACATTAGGGTGCAGACCGCTTTTTTGTTTATCAATTTAAACTCCTTTGGGTAAATTCCAAGGAGTGGGATGGCTGGGTCGAACGGTAGGGTTATATTCAGGTTTCTGAGGAATCTCCAGACTGATTTCCATAGTGGCTTGACCAGTTTGCATTCCCACCAACAGTGGGTTAGTGTCCCTTTTCCCCCACATCCTCGCCAGCATCTGTTGTTGGTAGATTTCTGTATGTGAGCCATTCTAACCGGGGTGAGGTGAAACCTCATTGTGCTTTTGATTTGCATTTCCCTGATTGCTAGTGACCTTGAACATTTTTTCATGTGCCTGTTGGCCATTTGGATTTCCTCTTTTGAAAAATGTCTATTGAAGTCCTTGGCCCATCTCTTAAGTGGGTTGTTTGTTTTGTTTTTGTGGAGTTTCTTGATCTCTTTGTAGATTCTGGTTATTAACCCTTTATCTGTTGCATAGTTTGCAAATATTTTTTCCCATTCTGAAGGTTGTCTCTTCACTCTCCTGACTGTTTCTTTTGCAGTACAGAAACTTCTCAATTTGATGCAATCCCAATAGTTGATTTTGGCTTTGACTGCCTGTGCCTCCCAGGTCTTTTCCAGAAATTCTTTGCCTGTGCCAATATCTTGAAGGGTTTCTCCAATGTTCTCTAATAACTTAATGGTGTCAGGACGTAGATTTAGGTCTTTAATCCACGTTGAGTGGATTTTTGTGTAAGGTGTAAGGTAGGGGTCTTGCTTCATGCTTCTGCACGTGGAAATCCAGTTTTCCCAGCACCATTTATTGAATAGACTGTCCTTGCTCCAGGAATTAGTTTTAGATCCTTGATCAAATATAAGTTGGCTGTAGATGTTTGGATTGATTTCTGGTGTTTCAATTCTGTTCCATTGGTCTATCCATCTGTTTCTGTACCAGTACCATGCTGTTTTGATTACAACTGCCCTGTAGTATGTCCTGAAGTCTGGTATTGTGCTGCCTCCGGCTTTGTTTTTGTTGTACAAGATTGCTTTAGCTATTCGAGGTCTCTTGTGCCTCCATATGAATTTCAGCATCATTTTTTCTAGATCTGAGAAGAATGTCTTTGGTATCTTGATTGGGATTGCATTGAATCTATAAATTGCTTTTGGGAGAATGGACATTTTGATGATGTTGATTCTTCCAATCCATGAGCACGGAAGATTTTTCCATTTTTTGGTATCCTCTTCTATTTCTTTCTTTAAGGTTTTGTAATTTTCATCGTAGAGATCTTTAACATCCTTGGTTAAGTTTATTCCAAGGTATTTGATTGTTTTTGTAGCTATTGTGAATGGGATTGATCTTAGCAGTTCTTTCTCAGTCATGGCATTGCTTGTGTATACAAAGGCTGTTGATTTTTGTGCATTGATTTTATATCCTGCCACTTTGCCAAACTCCTCTATGAGTTCCAATAGTCTCTTAGTAGAGTTCTTTGGATCCTCTAAGTACAGAATCATATCGTCTGCAAAGAGGGATAGTTTGACTTCTTCCTTCTTGATTTGTATTCCTTTGATTTCTTTTTCTTGTCTGATGGCTCTGGCTAACACTTCCAGAACTATGTTAAATAGCAGTGGTGAGAGTGGGCATCCCTGCCTGGTGCCAGATTTCAGTGGAAATGCTTCCAACTTTTCCCCATTCAATAGGATGCTGGCTGTGGGTTTTTTATAAATTGCTTTGATTATATTGAGGAATGTTCCTTCTATACCCAATTTGCTTAGAGTTTTCTTCATGAAAGGGTGTTGAATTTTATCAAATGCTTTCTCTGCATCAATTGAGATAATCATATGGTTTTTCTTCTGCAGTCTGTTAATGTGGTGAATCACATTGATTGATTTGCGAATGTTGAACCATCCCTGCATACCAGGGATGAATCCCACTTGGTCTGGGTGGATGATTTTCCTGATGTGTTGTTGTATTCTATTGGCCAGAATTTTATTGAGGATTTTTGCGTCTATGTTCATCAGGGATATTGGTCTGTAATTTTCTTTCAGTGCTGCATCTTTCTCTGCCTTTGGGATTAATGTGATGCTGGCTTCATAGAAAGAATTTGGGAGGATTCCCTCTTTTTCAATTGTTCTGAATAGTTTGAGAAGAAATGGGATTAGTTCTTCTTTAAATGTCTGGTAGAATTCAGCAGTGAATCCATCTGGTCCTGGGCTTTTCTTTGTTGGGAGGGCCTTTATTACTGTTTCAATTTCTGTTTCAGTTATGGGTCTATTTAGGTTTTCGATGTCTTCATGGTTCAATTTAGGTAGATTGCATGTGTCCAGGAATCTATCTATTTCTGATAGGTTTTCCTGTTTGCTGGCATACAGGTCCTTGTAGTAATTTCTGATGATTCTTTTTATTTCTGTGGTGTCTGTTGTTACGTTTCCTTTTTCATCTCTGATTTTATTGATTTGTGTCCTTTCTCTTCTTTTTTTAGTTAGTTGGGCCAATGGGGTGTCAATTTTGTTTATTTTTTCAAAAAACCAGCTCCTCGCTTGGCTGATTTTTTGTAATGTTTTTTTGGATTCAATCCTGTTAATTTCTTCTCTGGTTTTAATTATTTCTCTTCTCCTACTAGATTTGGGTTTGGTTTGCTGCAGTTTTTCTAGGTCCTTGAGGTGCGCTGAAAGCTCATTTATTTGGTACCTTTCCAATTTCTTGATGTATGCACCTATTGCTATAAACTTGCCTCTCAATACTGCTTTTGCTGTATCCCATAAGTTTTGATATGTTGTGTTGTTGTCTTCATTTACTTCCAGAAAGTTTTTGATTTCTCTTTTGATTTCTTGAATGACCCAGTGTTCATTCAGGAGCATGTTGTTCAGTCTCCATGTGTTTGCATACTTTCTGGGGTTTCCTGAGTTGCTAATTTCCAGCTTCATCCCGCTGTGGTCTGAGAAGCTGCATGGTATGATTCTAATTCTTTTAAATTTGCTGAGACTTGCTTTATGGCCTAGTATGTGATCAATCCTAGAGAAGGTTCCATGCGCTGCTGAGAAGAATGTGAAGTCTGTAGATGTAGGGTTGAAAGTTCTGTAGATATCTGTTAGATCCATTTGGGCAATAGTGTCAATTAAATCTGCTGTTTCCTTGTTGATCTTCTGTCCGGATGATCTGTCTATTTCTGAGAGTGGAGTAGTCAATTCCCCCAGTACTATTGTATTGGAATCTAAATCTCCCTTTAAGTCCCTTAACATCTCTTTTAAATAGACCCGTGCCCTGTAATTAGGTGCATATACATTTATAATAGTTACATCTTCCTGTTGAATTGAACCCTTAATCATTATATAGTGTCCCTCTTTGTCTCTCTTAACAGTTTTTGTATTAAAGTTTATTTTGTCTGATATTAATATGGCTACACCTGCTTTTTTTTGGTTTCTGTTGGCATGGAATATCTTTTTCCAACCTTTCACTTTCAGTCTGCATGCCTCTTTGTTAGAGAGATGTGTTTCTTGTAGGCAACAAATAGTTGGGTTGTGTTCTGTGAGCCAGTCAGCCAAACGGTGTCTTTTAACTGAAGAATTCAGACCATTAATGTTCAATGTGACTATTGATACGTAGTGACTTTGCCCTGCCATTTTCCCGGAAATATTTTCTAGTATATGCTTTGAGCTTCCCATGCTCTTTTACTGGTAGGTGTTCTTCCTTTCCCTTCTTTCATATTGATGGCCGTGTTTCCGTGTTTCTGAGTGTAGCACATTTTAAGTATCTTTTGCAGGGCCGGACGAGTGGCCACAAAGTCTTTCAATTTCTGTTTGCTATGAAAGGTCTTTATTTCACCTTCATTCACAAATGAGAGCTTAGCAGGATATAATATTCTGGGCTGGCAATTTTTCTCTCTTAGCACCTGTGCTATGTCTCGCCATTCCCTCCTAGCTTGTAGGGTTTCTGATGAGAAGTCAGCTGTGAGTCTGATTGGAGATCCTCTGAGAGTAATCTGACGTTTCTCTCTTGCACATTTTAGGATCTTTTCTTTATGTTTCACTGTGGTAAGTTTAATTACCACGTGTCGTGGTGAGGATCTCTTTTGGTCATGTTTATTGGGGGTTCTATGAGCTTCCTGTACTAGGATATCTCTGTCCTTCTCCAAACCTGGAAAGTTCTCTGCTAGTATCTCACTAAAAAGGCCTTCCAATCCTTTCTGTCTCTCCATGCCTTCAGGAACTCCTAGAACTCGAATGTTGGTTTTTTTAATAGTATCCTGTAGATTCCCAACAATATTTTTTAGGTTTCTAATTTCCTCTTCTTTTCTTTGGTTTGACTGTATGTTTTCCTGTGCTCTATCTTCTAAGTCCGATATTCTCTCTTCTGCTTCACCCATTCTGTTTTTAAGGCTTTCTAATGTGTTTGTCATTTGATCTATTGAGCTCTTCATTTCATTTTGATTTCTCTTCACTATAACACTTTCCTGTTCTACTAGTTTCTGAGTTTCATTTTGACTCTTCCTTAAAATTTCGTTTTCACGAGAGAGATTTTCAATCTTGTCCATTAAGGATTTCTGTAGTTCAAGGATTTGCTTTTGAAAACTTCTAAATGTTCTTATCATAAATTTTTTGAAATCCGTATCTTGCATTTCTTCTATCTCATCTTCTTCATACTCTTGGCTTGGGGTGTTTTGCTTATTTGGAGGCATCATAGTGTCATCGTTGATCTTGCTCCCTCTATTTCTGTGTTTGTTACTCGGCATAGTTAATTCTTCTTGCGTCACTGTGCGTTTTTTTTTTTTTTTATTTTTTTATACTGTGTCCGTGTTAAGTGGACTGCCTGCTGTTGGAGGAGCCTTGGAGGTTTGAGATGGGTGCGGCCTGAGAGCTCTGCCTGGTTCTTCCTGGTTAAGGGTGTGCAAAGGTGACACCCTCAGGTTATGCGTGGTAAATCTCTCTCTTTTTATTTATTTATTTATTTTATTTATTCAGGGGGTAAGTAACACCGCAGGGCACAGCTGTGCAGAATTGATGGTATTTAGCTTCCAGTCTTTGGCTCCTCTGGACTCCCACTGGGTTGCCTAGGCTACTGAATTGTAGTGACTCAGTTCCTTAGCTCTCCCCCATTGATATGTAAATCCAGAGAGGAGGCCTGCTCTTTGTCTCTTGGGAATTCTTCAAGCCTTGCAGCCTTGTAACCTTTGCAAGGTTAGGGGGAAGAGAAACCCCGAAGCTTTTTTTTTCCCTTCTTTCCGGTAGTGAGTTTGCTGCACTTTCCGGCCCCCCTCTAGATTCTGACCCCCGTTTCCCCACCAATGTCTCGGGTTATTGAGCTCACCTCCCCTTCCAGCGCCGATGTGTGGACTCGGAGCCCTGAGCGTCCCAAGTCTCCCCGCTGTTGTCTGTGTGGCATGCACTCCCCTTGGAGCACTGGCGCGCAGACCCTGGGGCTTCTGCGGCTCGGTCCTGCGACTTGGCTTCCGCACGGTGGGCGACCTTGTTCTCCCAGTAGGTCCTCCGATTCACGATTCCCGTGCAATTTTTTTCCTGGTTCTTTTTTCTGTGGCTACCGTAACTCCCCTTTTATTAAACTAAATTTTCCCGGACTATCGGTGCGCGCCCTCACTATTCCGCCATCTTGGCTCCGCCCCTCTGTACATCTAGTTTTGAAGAGATTATCCTTTCTCTAAAGTGTGGCCTGGACACTTTTGGCAAAAATAACTTGGGTTAATTTCTGGGATATTTATTCTGTTCCACTGAACTATGTATCTGCTTTTTTGTCAGTTCTAGGCTTTTTTAATTACTATAGCTTTGTAGTATCCTTTGAAGTCAAGTATTGTGATGCTTTCAGCTTGGTGTTTTTTACTCAGGATTGTTTTTGACTATTCTGGGTATTTTGGGATTCCATATGAATTTTAGGATTTTTTTTCTATTTTTTTTAAAGAATGTCATTGGTATTTTCATAGGGATTGCATTAAATTACTTTAGGCAATACAGACATTTTAATGATATTCATCGTTCCATTCCATGAGCAAAGAATAGCTTTCAATGTTCATCCCTAAAAGGGGAAAACTAGAGCCTTGTTGCTTTGCCTCAATTACTCTGGAATTGGTAGAATTCATTAACATTTTAGGTAGCTGGAATGGTTCACAGTTCTGTGATGTGGAAATAGGAAGAAGCCAGGACTTTGGTCAGTACCACTAGGGGAACTTGTCTCTGTGAGGTTTCTTATGTTTTGTGAAATAGATTTTTTTTTCAATTTTCAGGAGTTTTACCCACTGTGTAAAAGCTCCTTTCATATCTGTTGCCTACAGCATCAAAGAAGAATCTTGATGTTAGAGGAAGACACTCCTTACTAATGACACTATTATTTAATTTTGTGTTGCTTTCTTTACTTCTAGCTCTCCTGACACAGCTGTTCTTGAAATCAATGTGCTTACTCCACTGTTGCTGCTGTTCACATAGTAAAGATTAGAATCATTTTATTTTTGTAACTAATTCCTTGATCCTTTTATTGTCTGCATGATGTATATTCCTGACACAACTGGTATAGTTCTCTTCCAGTATTGAATATCATTGTTCACATTTTATCCTATTGTTTTGAATTCTTGTAATTTCTATTTCAAAAATGAGTAAAGTAGAGAAAAGTGCATTTTTCTAAGCTGCCAACTGCTTGTGCAAGTCCCTGGATACTGCTGAACTTCTTAACAATAGTTAAGAGGAACTACTACTTAAATAGGCAGACATGTGAAAGGGTGAAATTTTGATCCATGTGATTCTTTTTTTTAAAAAAAAAAACTTTTATTTAAGAAGTATAAATTTCCAAAGTACAGCTTATGGATTACAATGGCTTTTTCCTCCACATAACTTCCCTCATGTCCTCAAACCTCTCAACTCCAGCTCCCTCTCCCATTCCAATAACATCAAGATTCATTTTCAATTCTCTTTATATACAGAAGATCAATTTAGTATATATTAAGTAAAGATTACATCAGTTTCCACGCACACAGAACATATAGTGTAAAATACTGTTTGAGTACTAGTTATAGCATTAATTCACATTGGACAACACATTAAGGACAGAGATCCTACATGAGGAGTAAGTGCACAGTGACTCCTGTTGTTGACTTAACAATTTGACACTCTTGTTTATGGTGTTAGTAATCACTCTAGGCTCTTGTCATGAGTTTCCAAGGCTATGGAAGCCTTTTGAGTTTGCCAACTCCGATCTTATTTAGACAAGGTCATAGTCAAAGTGGAAGTTCTCTCCTCCCTTCAGAGAAAGGTACCTCCATCTTTGATGGCCCATTCTTTCCACTGGGATCTCACTGGCAGAGATCTTTCATTTAAGTTTTATTTATTTATTTATTTATTTATTTATTTTTCTGCTAGTGTGTCTTGGCTTTCCATGCCTAAAATACTCTCATGGGCTCTTCAGACAGTTCTGAATGCCTTAAGGGCCGACTCTGAGGCCAGAGTGCTGTTTAGGACATCTGCTGTTCTGTGAGTCTGCTGTGTATCCTACTTCCCATGTTGGATCTTCTCTTTTATTCTATCAGTTAGTATTAGCAGCCACTAGTCTTGTTTATGTGATCCCTTTTACTCTTAATCCTATCATTATGATCAATTGTGAACAGAAATTGATCAGTTTGGGTAGTGAGATGGCATTGATACATGTCACCTTGATGGGATTGAATTGGAATCCCATGGCATGTTTCTATCTCTACTATTTGGGGCAAGTCAGCTTTAGCATGTCCCAAATTGTACATCTTCCTCTCTTATTCCAACTCTTATATTTAACAGGGATCACTTTTCAGCATGGAAGATTTTTCCATTTTTTGGTATCCTCTTCTATTTCTTTAAGATTTTGCAATTCTCATTGTAGAGATCTTTGAGGTCCTTGGTTAAGTTTAGTCCAAGGTATTTGATTGCTTTTGTAGCTATTGTGAATGGGATTGATCTTAGAAGTTCTTCCTCAGCCATGGCATTGTCTGTGTATACAAAGGCTGTTGATTTTTGTGCATTGATTTTATACCCTGCTACTTTGCCAAACTCTTCTATGAGTTCCAATAGTCTCATAGTGGAGTTCTTTGGATCCCCTAAATAAAGAATCATATCATCTGCAAAGAGGGATAGTTTGAGTTCTTCCTTCCCAATTTGTATCCCTTTAATTTCTTTTTCTTGCCTAAATGCTCTGGCTAAAACTTTCAGAACTATATTGAATAGCAGTGGTGAGAGTGGGCATCCCTGTCTGGTACCATTTCTCAGTGGAAATGCTTCCAACTTTTCCCCATTCCATAGGATGCTGGCCGTGGATTTTTCATAAATTGCTTGGATTGTATTGAGGAATGTTCCTTCTATATCCAATTTGCTTAGAGTTTTCATCATGAAAGGGTGTTGAATTTTATCAAATGCTTTCTCTGCATCTATTGAGATAATCATGTGGTTTTTCTTCTGCAGTCTGTTAATGTGGTGTATCCCATTGATTGATTGGCGAACATTGAACCATCCCTGCATACCAGGGATAAATCCCACTTGGTCTGGGTGGATGGTCTTTCTATTAGCCAGAATTTTATTGAGGATATTTGTGTCTATGTTCATCAGGGATATTGGTCTGTAATTCTCTTTCAATGCTGCATCTTTCTCAGGCTTAGGGATTAAGGTGATGCTGGCTTCATAGAAAGAATTTGGGAGGAGTCCCTCTTTTTTGATTGTTCTGAATAGTTTGAGAAGAATTGAAGTTAGTTCTTCTTTAAATGTCTGGTAGAATTCAGCAGTGAATCCATGTAGTCCTGGGCTTTCCTTAGTTGGGAGGGCCTTTATTACTGTTTCAATTTCTGTCTCAGTTATGGGTCTGTTTAGATTTTCTGTGTCTTCATGGTTCCATTTAGGTAGGTTGCATGTGTCCAGGAATCTATCCATTTCGGATAGATTTCCCTGTTTGCTGGTATACAACTCTTTGTAGTATTTTCTGATGATTCTTTTTATTTCTGTGGTGTCTGTTGTTACATTTCATTTTTCAACTCTGATATTATTGATTTGGGTCTTTCCTTTTTTTATAGTTGGATCAATGGGGTGTCAATCTTGTTTATTTTTTCAAAAAACCAGCTCTTCGTTTGGCTGATCTTTAGTATTTTTTTTTTTCGATTCAATCCTGTTGATTTCTTCTCTGATTTTAATTATTTCTCTTCTCCTACTAGATTTCTGTCTGGTTTGCTTCAGTTTTTCTAGATCCTTGAGATGCATTGAAAGCTCATTTATTTGGTGCCTTTTCAATTTCTTGATGTAAGTACCTATTGCTATAAACGTTCCTCTCAGCAATGCTTTTGCCGTATCCCATAAGTTTTGATATGTTATGTTGTTATCCTCCTTTACTTCCAGAAAGTTTTTGATTTCTCTTTTGATTTCTTTTATGACCTAGTGTTAATTCAGGAGCATTTTGTTCAGTCTCCATGTGTTTGCTTACTCTCTAGGGATTCCTGAATTGGTAATTTCCACCTTCATTCCACTGTTTTCTGATAAGCTGCATGGTATGATTCTAATTCTTTTGAATTTGCTGAGACTTGTTTTATGGCCTAGTATGTTATCAATCCTAGAGAAGGTTCCATGCACTAATGAGAAGAATTTAAATCCTTTAAATGTAGGATTGAAAGTTCTGTAGATATCTGTTAGATCCATTTAGGCTATAGTGTTGATTAAATCTGATGTTTCTTTTTCTGGTTTCTTCTGTCCGGTTGATCTGTCTATTTCTGAGAGTGGAGTATTAAATTCCCCCAGTACCATTATATTGGAGTCTAAGTCTCCCTTTAAGTCCCTTAACATATCTTTTAAATAAACTGGTGCCCTGTAATTAGGTAAATATACATTTATAGTAGTTACATCTTCCTGTTGAAATGAAGCCTTAATCGTTATATAGTGCCCCTCGTCTCGCTTAACAGTTTTTGTGTTAAAGCTTATTTTGTCTGATATTAATGTGGCTATACCAGCTTTTTTTAGGTTTCTGTTGGAATGGAATATCTTTTTCCAACGTTTCACTTTCAGTCTGCATGAATCTTTGTTGGAAAGCTGTGTTTCTTGTAAGCAGCAAATAGGTGGGTTTTGTTCCTTAATCCATTCAGCCAGTCTGTGTCTTTTAACTGGAGAGTTGAGGCCATTTACATTCAATGTGACTATTGATAAGTAGTGACTTTGCCCTGCCATTTTCCCAAAGATATTTCTAAAATACCCTTTGAGCTTCTGTGACCTTTTACTAGGTGGTTTTCTTCCTTTACCTTCTTTTGTACTGATGTCCGTGTTTCTGTATTTCTGTGTGTAACACATCTTTAAGCATTTTTGCAGGTCTGGACAAGTGGCGACAAATTCTTTCAATTTCTGTTTGCTATGATAGGTCTTTATTTCACCTTCATTCACAAATGAGAGCTTTGCAGGATATGATATTTTGGGCGGGCAGTTTTTTTTTCTTAGTACCTGGGCTATATCTCACCATTCCCTCCTAGCCTGTAGGGTTTCTGATGAGAAGTCAGCTGTGAGTCTGATTGGAGATCCTCTGAGAGTAATCTGACATTTCTGTCTTGCACATTTTAGGATTTTTTCTTTCTGTTTCACTGTGGTGAGTTTGATTATAACTTGTCGTTGCGAGGATCTCTTTTGGTCATGTTTATTGGGGGTTCTATGAGCTTCCTGTACTTGGATGTCTCTGTTCTCCAAACCTGGGAAGTTTTCTGCTAGTATCTCACTAAAAAGGCCTTCTAATCCTTTCTCTTTCCATGCTTTCAGGAACTCCTATAACCTGAATATTGGATTTTTAAATAGTATCCTATAGATTCCCAACAATATTTTTCAGATTTCTAATTTCCTCTTCTTTGGTTTGACTGTATACACTCCTGTGCTCTGTCTTCTGCTTCACTGATTCTGTTTTTAAGGCACTCTAATGAATTTTTCATTTGATCTATTGAATTCTTCATTTCATTTTGATTTCTCTTCACTATCACAATTTCCTGTTCCACTAGTTTCTTCATTTCATTTTGATTCCTTCTTAAGATTTCATTTTCACGAGAGAGATTTTCTATCCTGTACAGAAAGGATTTATGTAGTTCAAGAATTTGTTTTTGAGAACTTCATAATTTTTTGAAATCTGTATCTTTTTTCTATCTCATCAACTTCATAATCTCTAATTGGTGTGTCTTGATCATTTGGGAGTGTCATAATGTCTTCCTGTTCTTGTTTCCTCAGTTTCTGCATTTGTTGCTTGGCATTATGGATATAATCCTTGGTTCTTCTTCTTTTTTTTTTTACTTTTCTTGTCATGGTGGTCTTTCTTGTTATACTATGACTCTAGAATAAGTGTGTGCTTTTGATGGATCCTTAGAGGCTTGTGATGGGTGTGGCCAGAGAGCTCTGCTCTGTTCTTCAGGGTTAAGGGTGTGCCAAAGGTGTCACACCCAGGTTACATGTGGTAAATCTTCTCTCTCTTTCTTTTTTTTTATTCAGAAGAGAAGTAATTCCGCACAGCTGAGCGGAATGGAGGCAGTCAGTGTGTGAGCTCTGGCCCCTGTGGGTATAATACTCATTCGCTCTGTCCCAAGGACCACACAAAGAATTTGTGCAGTCCTCAGTGTAAGCTGAAATTCCCCTGTAATCTCCCACTGGGTTGCCAAGGTTGCTGAGTTTGTGGTGTCTCAGGCTCTCCATGAGTTTTCTCACACACTCTCAGTTTTTTTTTTTTCACAGTCTCAGTTCATTAGCTCCACACATTCACTAGGCCTTAACCTGCTGTTATTTCTCCCCAGCAGAGTCAGGTTTTTCTGCGTGGCTGTGGGCGGGCACAGCCCAGAGGTGGCATAGCTTTTACGTATGTCCAAAATGACACCTGCTCTTTGTCTTGCTCACCTTTGTAAGATGAGTGGAGAGAGAGAATCATGTCCGTACTCGTCCCTTGTATTCTTTTTTCTCTCCTCTAGTTAGCCTGGTGAACTTTCCCCCATGGGGCTTCAAGCCTTGTTCCCTCTAGACTCTTCCTGCCACTTCCCTGCCAGTGTCTTGGGCTACTGAGGTTTTGCCTCACCTTCCTTTCTAGCGCTGGTGCATAGACTCGGCAGCTGGGGTCCCGAGCTGTGGGCGCCCATGCCCTCCTCATTGGTCCACCATGTCCCACTAGTTCCGGAAGAGTTTCCTCTGCAATTTTTTCCCTAACTCTTCCCTGAAACTACAGTATCTCCACTTTTATTAAACTATCTTTTCCCGGACTGTCAGTTTGTTCCCTCCCTATTCTGCCATCTTGGAGGAAGCTCGATCCATCTGATTCTACAGGGCTTGATATATTAGAGTCATAAATCAGGGTTAACACAGAGAGGATAGGCAGAGAGAGAGAGAGAGAGAGAGAGAGAGAGAGAAGTCTTACATCTGCTGGTTCTCTCCCCAATTGGCTGCAACAGCTGGAGCTGCACTGATCTGAAGCCAGGGGTCAGGAGCTTTCTTCTGGGTCTCCAATGCAGGTGCAGAGGCCCAAGGACTTGGGCTGTCTTCCACTGCTTTCCCAGGCCATAGCAGAGAGTTGGATCCCAAGAGGAGTAGCCAGGACTTGAACCATTCCCCCATGGGATGCTGGCACTGCAGAATAATTGAGTTTTCATTCTCCTGAAATAGTCTATTATGATATAAATTTTGGCCTTCAGTATTTTGAGTGCAGAACTGCAATTCATTAAACTTGGGTGTTTTATTCATTTGATCTTACATTTTTGATTTTGTCAATAAATTATAATCCTTTTTTATACAGCTGTTCTTTGTGAATTTCTTGTTAGTGTGAGCTATTTTCCAAGGGCTTGAGAAATTCCAAGCCACCAATAAAACTATTTTTGGAGGTACAAATTTGAGAATTTAGTTATAAATTTATATGTATCAAGGTAAGTTAGGAGTAGAAGTGCACAGCTGGACTCTAAATGTCATCTTTGGTTGTATTGCATTGAAACATTGATACAATGTCTTGAGTAGGATATTTTAGTTTCCTTCTCAGTGATCCAAGGGTCAAAAATTCTGTTAGAGATACAGAATTGCTTCTTGGTAAATTAAAAAATATATGTGTAAGTAAGCCACCTTTCGATTCTATTGAGGCTATTATGAGGAATGTTTTGAAAGGCAGGGACTCAAGTATAAAACAATTGAGAGTGGGGTCAATAGCGACGTACTTTAGCAAAATGCAATGATTGATGTGTGGTAGGCATCATAGGAATCCTGCCAAAGCTGTATTGATACTGCACTTGTGTTGGGAAAGGTAAGAATCAGTCCAGTTTATCTTGAAGAGTTCCAAAAGTGCCTCAGGGTTTATGTGAGCTGTTATATCCTGCAGTTGTAGGGTGCAGTGGGATATTAAAAAAATGAGGAAAGCTGCTTAGGAAGGAGTTCTATCCTTCACTCCTGTCTTCACTTCAGACATTTATGCAACTACCTCCACTCAAGTATATCAGGAATTTATTCTCTGGAAGAGATAACATAACATAAGGGTCCTATACTGGTACAACCAAAACCTAATGGAAGGTGGTGGTATCATACTGAAAAGAGTGAAATTAGCTTGACATATGCATAATAGAGGTTTAATTCCAGCTGCCTGTACACTCCATTACTAAACCACTCTTTGTCAAGTATTTACCTTCCAAGGACACAGAAAGCAAAAAGAGAATAGAGTCCCAGATAAAAGCCCCAAATTCTAATAGCAGGGCCTCCTGATGACAAAATCCATGCAGATCACCTGCAGTGATGATTGCAGCCAGAAAGCCCCATCTTTGCATTCATAGCTTTAGACTTCATTTTTCATCACCCATTCTTAAACATGAACTGGTAACCAAGCATTAAAAATATAAGGGAGGTCTTTAATATAAAAGATAGAGACTCAATAGCTAAAAGCACAAAACTTAGAGTAAGAAACATTCTACAGAGAGAAAAACAGGGAAAACTTTTGTGCAATCATTTTAGAGATGACTATTTAAACTATAAATAAGAATAGAAGACTATAATATTAAGAAAATGAAGAGCTTTTATTAATTTAAACTATGGTATAAGAAAACTCATGTAGATTATTGAGTGCTGAGGAAATTACAATCTTCAAAAAAGAAAAACTCAAATCAGACAAAACAATAAAATCCAATTAATCATCCCCACTTTCATAAACAAATACTAATATAATTAAAGTGAGAAAATATTGTAAGTGAGGTCAATATCTAAATAATATGATTTCCAGAAAAAGAAAGGGAAGAAAACACTAAAGAAATAATTGTAAGAAAATTACCTGGAAATGAAAGACATGTTAGCAGATAGGATTCGTCAATTGTAACATGCCTGCAGAGTGTGTGTATAGATTGGGCATCATGCCCTTCCAAGGGTGTATACTGTGTGCACAACTGTAGTTCTGTTTTACACATATCTGTGTTGTACATGGGGATCCTGAGTGTCCAATACCAAGGCCTATGGGTATAAAATTTCATAATATGAAGCACTGAAAGAGATTTTCTCTCTCTCCCCCTCCACCTCTCTCTCCCTCTCCCACTCCACCCTACCCTACCACATTTGAAAGAAAGAGATTAAAATATCTTGAATCAAAATTGCTTTTTACTTTCATCAACACTGAAGCTATAAAACAAGTAATAGTACCTTAAAAATTCTAATGAAAGTGATTTCTAACCTAGAGTTTCATGCTGAGGCAAATAGTATTGTGCAGATAGGATCAAATATTTTCAGACATGGAAGATTTTAAAATATTTACCTCTCATGAGTTTTTATTTTATTCCAGTGAAACTACTGGAGTATGTTCTTCACTAAATCACTGAAGTGAGTCAAGAAAAAGACACAGAACACAGGAGGAGGGAATCTCCAGGGTAATTACCATGCAGAACAGAGTAGTTGAGACTGGAGCAGTTCAGAAAGCTCCAGATTTTCTTTTTTCAAGTTGATGAAAATGACAGAACATATGAGGTATCTAAAAGTTTTGAGAGGATATTTAAGTAATTTTCATTTTCTGGTTGAAGATAGAGACAGAAAAATATGAAACAAACTGTATCATACACTTCTCATAAATTGTCTCAGATTATCTTGGCTAGAAATCTCTTGGTGTCCTTTGGGCACTTATTTTGTCCCAGCAGCAGCAGTGTGGGCCCAACCTGACAATGCCTCCTTCTGTGTCTGGCCTGTCATTCCTCAGGATGACTTGTTACTGTTAGGTGTGAGATGTCGTTCACGTGATCAATCATCCTGGTTTCCCTAGGAGTGGGGGGCAGTAGAAGGCAGGGGACAGGGTGTACTTGAGAAGCAGGACTTCTAAAATTAAATCTAAAAAAATCATAACTTGAAAATATTGATGATTATATATCCCTGGGAGGCTAATGGAGATAGGAGCCAGTGGATAAGATGTTTACCTGTCCCTACCCCAGACTGTCCTGAGAAATAAACTCTGAAGATGGTCCTACAAAATGGAGAAATTGGCTGCATTTAATGCCAAGGGGAGACCAATTAGTAAAATATTTTCATCAAAATTTTACTTTAGGTTCCTTTGCCTAGGGAATCCAGAAGACCTAGTAGCAAACAAATAGACAGCCAAATACTTCTTCATCAATACTACTTCTAGGAGTAAAATATTGTGCAGAAAAGTGAAATGTACTTATAGTTTATTACACAGCTCTACTCTGATTATCTTTGACATATGATGACATTTTAGATATAAGTAACTCTTGTGGAATGATAGGATGAGGAAGGTACATGTATTTATGTAGTGATGAAAAAGTTTTAAAATAAACTCCGTGAGTTCCATAGTAAGAATCAAATAAAAAATTATGAAGTTGTTAGACTATATGAACATAAATGTAAAAATAATCAACCTAAATAATTGAAAAGTATTTGCCTCTAGGCTAGGGAAATAGTATCTAGGGAGCAGGAACCACTTTTACCTTCACAAACATTGATTCTTTGTTTAGTTTAAAGCTTTGATTAAAATACAAATAAAGAAAAGTCTTTTCGTTTCTTTTGAATAAATTTCATGGAATTTAATGAGGTATTATTTAAGGTCCAATCACATCTGCTTTCAATCCTTTCAAGTAATTTCTTACAAAATTGGCCTTAAAGCCATATAGTCTTTTGATATATATTTATGATATGTGTAGAGTACATGTGTGTTATTTATTCTTTAGCTAAGTGTGGAAAACTTAAAAACATTAACTTCTTGGCAGTGAAGGGCTCGTATGTTTTATTCCACTAGATGTCAGCATTGCACTGTGAACATGTATGCTGTTGGGTTAACAATTACTAAGTTACTGCTTCTTCATAAACATGATTTTATTTATGTCTTTCAAAGGATGGTGATGTGGAATGCAGTTTTAATGATGTAATTAGCTTGTGCTTTGTAATGATGATTATCTACCCATTTATTTAACCTATTCAAATTAATGTTAGCAGCTTAATGTAGTTAAGCTTTGGTCCTAATCTCCATCAAGGGAATAGAAAAAGGAAGCAATCACACACAGAAATAACATTAATGAGTATGTTTCCTGCATCTGTATTTTGGATTTTCAGTCAGTGGCTTTTTTTCTTCAGTAGATTATAAAAGACATTTGGCTAGTGGGGAAGATCAAAAGTATAACATTTCCACCTTTATTATCTAGTTTATAAATATGCTTTAAAGGATATGAGCAATAATAGACTAAGTTGGTGTCATTGGGACTGATAAGATTTCTTGTTAAGAGGATGTGTTAGGTAATTCACAAACTAGATATTTTTAACTTATTCTTTTCCTGTCTGATTACTCAATGTAGCATCATTGGCTTTGGGTTGACCTTTATTCATTGGAATATCAGCTTCACCACAGATAAAAAAAATTGAATTATATTTTCATAGGCCAGAAATAGCAGTGTGTTTATGAGAGTTTTATATTTTCCTCTGCTTTCTTTAGTATGTAAAAAGATTCACCATTTTGGTTAATATAACTCTTACCATATTTTAAAGGAAAAAAATTACATAGTGAAATATTTCCAAAATAATAATGTGTGAAATTCATTAAAGTGTTCAGTTTTGGATAATTTTTTAATGTGGTTAACATTTTTTTTGGACAGGCAGAGTTAGACAGTGAGAGAGAGAGAGAGAGAGAGAAATCTTCCTTTTCTGTTGGTTCACCCCCCAAATGGCCGCTATGGCCGGTGCTCTGTGCCGATCCAAAGCCAGGAGCTAGGTGCTTCCTCCTGGTCTCCCATGTGAGTGCAGGGCACAAGCACTTCTTCCATTGCCTTCCTGGGCCACAGCAGAGAGCTGGACTGTAAGAGGAGCAACTGGGACAGAATCCAGCGCCCCAACCAGGACTAGAACTCGGGGTGCTGGTGCTGCAGGTGGAGGATTAGCCAAGTGAGCCACGGTGCCGGTCTGTGGTTAACATTTTAATAAGTTCTTGGTCACAAGAAACAAAGATATGCTCACTGGTAGGGTATTATGAATATAATTAAATATATTAATCTTATTCATTAGTGGTTTTCAGTTATAATTTTGTAATTTCCTTTTTTTTTTACTCAAAATTCACAGGAAAATTCCACTTCCCAGGCCATTTTTCCATAATAAAAATTCTCACAATATTGATCAATATACTCACATTATTAATCAATTATATAATCATCTAATATTAAGTAATCCAAATACAGAAATTTTAGAATGTTGAATTATTCCATACTGTGTAGGGAAAGAATATAGGGAAATACATACACTGAAATCTCTAAAGAACCTCCCAGGTTTTTAAAAACATCCCTTATTTTCTTAAAAATATTTATTCATTTGAAAATTACAGACAGAGAAGGAGAGACAGAGAGAGATTTCCCATCCACTGATTCACTCCCCAAATGGCCACAACAGCCAGGTCTGGTCCAAGCCAAAGCCAGGTGCCAAGTACTACATCTGGGTCTGTCACACGGGTGGCACAGGCATAAGCACTGAGCCATCTTCTGCTGCTTTCTCAGGCACTTTAAAAGGGATCTGGATTGGAAGTGGAAGAGTGGACACTCAAATCAGTGTTTGTATTTGATGCTAGTGTCTCAGGTCCCAGCTTAACCCACTGTGCCACAATGGTGGTCCTAGCAAACAACCTTTAACATTTTAGTCTAAAGAAATTTTGTATGATACATCTCTAAAATGAGAATATGTGTTTATGAGTAAACACAATAAACATACACATATATACATATATTAAATGCAAAAATATGAGAAGCATGTCCATTTTTATTATATATTATTTATTAACAGTGTCAGGAATATAGATATGCAATAACTATTTGTTAAACCAATGAGTTAAAGACATAAATAGATTTACTTATAGATTTAGTAAGACTTGGCCACTGTGGAAGCTGAAATTTGAGGAATTGAGAAGATTCTATTATTTTTAAAGTTTAAAAGAGTTAGTGGTGGCATTCATTATTAGTTGGGATGCCAAAGAAGAGGTACAATTTATGTGGGAGAGATAAGTTCAGATTTTTGCATTATGAGACAATGTAGCAGACAGCTACCCTCATGTCTGATGTTTGAGCTGGAGATAGAAAAATACAATGACATGGTTAGAGATGTGGAGTGATCAACTGGGCAGAGTTTGGCCAGTGAGAAAAAATTAAAAAAAAAAAAAAAAGAGAGAGAGAAAAAAAGGCTAAGAGCAGTTACCTTGCAGGAGAATAACATTTTAGGAATGCAGTGAAATTAAGTTCTGGAAAACAGGCCAGGAAGGAAGGAATAAACTAGACATAGAGAGTAGTGAATTTCAAGAAAAATGGAGTGATTGCCAGAATCAAATTCCACAAAGAAGGCCAACCATATGAACAGTATATTATGAGCTTGCCAGTTAGAAAATTGGTGATGACTCCTTCATGTGCTGGCTCAGTGGAGTTCTTTGAAAGTGAATTGCTATTCACAGTATGACTGAAGACCAAGTAGGAGGTGAGGAAATGAAGACAGTGAATACAGACTATGGCTATACTCATATTTTCATAGAATGTGTGTATTGAAAGAAAGAGAACAGATGATCATGGAAACTCGAGATTTGCTAAAGCCAGCTTCCCCAGGGTTGGGATTTTTGGGGAGACATTGTGGATCAGTAGACTTCATACTGAGATGTGTGCACTTCTGGAGATCAAGCAAGACTTTACCAAGCACATAGGCTTGGTTTAATTTTAGCAAAGTCAATGTCCAGATCTTCAACTTCCATAACATTCTTTTCTAGTATTAATAAATCTGAGAACTTTGGTTAACATATCATTATTGTCCTCTTTCCCCACTTTTTTCATCTGCACTTTTATCACTTTATAAAACAAATTCATGTATCACATTTAATCTGATATTCGTCATCTCAGGATAAAAATCATGAGGATGTCAAACAAAGGAAAATTTGTATTGTTGATAAGAAAGGTAATATCTGTAATGACTCAGAAATATCTCCTTTGAAAGTCAGGAGATTTCTAATTCTTTGGTTTCAAAACAATTGAAGGAACTGATTGATCACCAAGAAGTGTTTGGTAATAGATCCCTACATGATTTTTGGCATGTAACTTGAAAGAATTTCAATAAATTGAATTTTATTGCTAATACCAAAACTTCGATTTCCATCTGCTTTCATCACACATTGTTATGTAAACGTTTTTTCTCACTGTTTATAAAACAAAATATTAAGTTCATTGCTTTCTACTATAAAAATTTATGCATTGTTACATAAAGTAATTTAAAAAACAGAATACAAAGAATCCCAGAGACCACAAAGGAAAAGATTGGGGAAGAGAACATTGAAAGTGTTGAAGGAATTCAGTGGTATGGGGATGAAACCATATTAAAGGAAAGATCACTAAGATCAATGGATTTTGGCTGAAGTGGGTAAATAGTATCATAACAAGAATAATATCTACAGGTGATGTCAGGTAGCTGTCTAATGAGGCCAACTATCTGTGAGTCTAGATTTCTTTCAGGATTCATGACTTTTTAAAATACCCTCAAGACAATAATTGCTTTGATTGGAGGGATCCTGAAGTCAGCACATCAAGCAGTAGAAGGAAACTCAGTGCATCTGAGAAAATTCTCCTCTGTGGATTGAGAGGTTGACACTTTTCTTGGATGCTGTTTTCTCAGTTCTTAGTATCCTGCTTAGCACAAGGTGTTCAAGTATTTTCCATTGAGTGAGTTGGCATTGATTGGAGATAGCCAAGACTCCTTACTCTTACTGGAACTACTTTGAATGACCATTTTCTTAAAAGATTTCTTTATTTATTTGAAAGGTAGAATGATACAGAGAAAGGGTAGGGCAGGGAGAGAGAGAGAGAGAGAGAGAGAGAGAGAATAGAGAGAGCAAGCTTCTGCCCTCTGGTTCAATCCTCAGATTACCACAGTAGCCAAGGTGGGGCAATGCAAAGCCAGGATCCAGGAATTTCACCCAGGTATCCATGTGGATGGCAAACACTTGATTCATCTTCTACTGCTTTCTCCTGTCTGTTAGCAGTGAGCTGGGTCAGAGGTTAAATATCCAGAACATGAACTAATGCCCATATAAGATGCTGGCATTGCAGGTAGTGGCTTTACCTAGTATGCTACAACACCGGCCCCATTTTTAATATAAAACCTGTTTTCATTCATATATTCTGTGTTGATATTACATAGAGAACAGAAATTGGGCCTGATTAAATATTTGTGTTTATATAATTAGTTTGAAACTTCTCTTCCAAACAAATCTCATATCCTGTTTATTAGTTTTTTTTTTAAAAATAAGTGTTACATATTGCAAAAAAATTTACTTCAACTAATACATATTAAATTCTATACACCAGAATTAAAAGATTTGTTTTGGCAATGTCTATAAATGAAAAGAGGATTTTTGTGTTTGGATGACATCAAAACAATAATAGACTAAGTATTTTTTTTTGTTTTGACAGGCAGAGTGGACAGTGAGAGAGAGAGACAGAGAGAAAGGTCTTCCTTTGCCATTGGTTCACCCTCCAGTGATTTATTTATTTGAAAGGCAGAGTTACAGAGAGATAGAGAGAGATTTTTCATTTGCTGTTTCACTCCCTGGATGGCCACAATGGCTAGAGCAGGGCCAGTCCAAAGCCAGGAGCCAGGAACTTCCTCTGGGTTATTCATATGGATGCAGGGGCCCAAGTTCTTGGATCATCTTCCACTGTTTTTCCAAGAGCACTCGCATGGAGCTCGATTGGAAGTGGAGCAGCTGAGACTCGAACTGGTGCCTATATATGATGCATTGTAGGCAGTGGATTTACCTGCTTTGCTTCAGTGCTGGCCTCTAGACTATAAGTATTAATCCAACTTGTTACATGGAGTTGAAAATGACAGATTTAGTTTTTAATAGATCAGAGTGATCATGTAAAATAAAACAACAATATTCAATTGACATTGGAAAATGGGCATGACTTTAAAGTTAAGAACTATTTTTAGGTGAAAGTCTTGATATTTTTCTATTCATTAAAATATTATAATTAGCAGCTAATTTTATCAGGGACTGTGAAGTTGTAATTCATAGAAATCCAACTCTAACAAGCTTTAACTAAAAGTGAAACTTTATTGGCCCATGCAATGGGAAAACCAAGTGTACAAGTTGATTTAATATACTGGATACAAGGGATAAAATAATATAATCAAGACCACCCTCTTTCTTCCTCTCTTGGCCTGGTTTTCTTGTGTTGTATTTATTTCTAGGCAAACTTTTTCCACTTGGTGGTCAAGAGAGCTTCAAGAGTCCAAGCTTGTTTGCTACTTAATTGATTTTAAACTCTGAAGGAGACAACGTGTCTTTTTTTCCTATAGCTTTAACAAAAAAATTTGGGTGGGCCAGTATTGGCCATGTGTCTAGTCATGAAATATTCATGATGATCAGCATAAAGAAAGACTGAGTGAACAGAACTGGTTTCTTTGTATAAGAAAGGTTGGTATCTTAGTTCATTTATGCTGCTATAACAAAATACCACAAACTAGGAATTTATGAACACTATAAATTTATTTGTCAAGATTCCAGAGACCAGGAAATACAAAATCAAGGCAGATATAGGTTTTTTCTCTTCAGAGGACTGCTGTCTCTGCTTGCAACATGGTGTCTTGTTACTGCATCTTCCAGAGGGGAGCAATGCTGTCTTCTCGTATGGCATCTGGAGGGAAGGAAAAAACAGTACTATCTTCAACATTGTGTCCTTATACAAAGATGCTCACTCCATTCATAAATGCTGAATCCTCATGACTTAAGACTTTCAGAGTCTACACCTCTTTATGCTCCTTCATTGGGGATTGTTTCAACACGAATTTTGAAGGGGGTATCATTCAGACCACAGCAGTTGATGACAAGACATCCCTGTCTAAAACATATCAGTTAAAAACCTTCATAAGTGGTTTTATTGGCAGACAAAGTAACATAAACTCTAAAATATTTTCACATTATATTTGTGTTAATTAATCACATTATAAAAACTGATACATCATGTAACAAAAGAAATTTAATGCCCAGTGGTCAAGTAAGACTATGAATATTCTAGAGGTAAGTGAGCTATTCATGCAATGTAGGTGGTTCATCTTCCTAATAATCAAGATTAAGGGTTCTTTTCATTTTATTGTTTCCTTCTTCTCTAGTGTTGAAGCTAGCAGATTGGCAGCAGACCATTGGAATGGGCAAAGAAGAGAAAAGTAATGTCCACTTAAGGAAATGATCTAGAAATTGCTCACATTACTTCCCTTCATATGCCAGTGTCCAGAAAATAGACATGTGGCTATTCATTGTGTCAAGAATGGTTGAAAAAAATATACTTATCTGAGAACTCATGCATTGACATAAATTCAGTAGAATTTGGTTACTTAAAGTCAGAATGTTTCTCTGCAACACTTGTAATTTTTAGGTGCATAAACATTTAGAATGGATTTTGAAATTTATTTTTAGTATGTAAACATTGCTAAAATGTATGCTTATAAAGCAAAGTGGAAAAGGAAATTTTTATATTAAAAAAAGTTGCTATATTAAACATTTAGTACATTTTAAAGTTCTTCCCACATTATGATAATGTTGCGGGATGCTTTAATTTTTGGCATTATTATGCATACTTTAGAAACATTCACATTTATGAAAAATTTTATTTATGAAAGAATGGATATTGAAGCTATAAAAAGAATTATAAATAATTTGGTTTTGTACTTCTGATGTCATTGGATATTATATTCTAAAACATAGGATTCACTGTTTTGCCTTTGTAAAGAATTATTATAATATTGATTGTGAAAGGATAGATCAAAAATTCAAGTCAAATGGAATTGCAAGGTTGCATCTTTTTCTAATGCTAAAAAGTTAACTGAGCTGAAAAAAAGTCTAATTTAATGTTACCCGTTTGCCAAAAAAAAAAAAAAAAAAAAAAGAAAGAAAGAAAAAGATGCCTGGTTTGGATTTTATCCAGGAAGACATCTGTTTGCCTGGAACTAATAATAGTACAACCCTAATGATGTGCCAAACAAGTATTTTAATAGAAATGCTTTGTTTTGAGAGGTTAAGTTTGGTTACTCAGCAGAACTGCTATGTTTATAAGGGTATTATGTTTAAGTCTTCTACTAGGGAAGCTTGGGAAACTTGGTGAAAGTTGCTTCACATTTCTAAGATAAAGCTAGAATAATGGGGGCACACTTAGCCTCCAAATGGCCTTTCAAGCTTAATTACATTTAGAGAATGGTTGCACTGTAGTACCAAATAATTACTCAAGTTTCATAATAGATATTGGAGATGTCCCGGTGTTTCAAAAGGTACATATATTCATTCAAATGTCATGTCTACAGACTGTTTCCCAAAATCTATCCAAAATAAAAATTTTACTTGTTTTATTTTAGTCCCATTGCTTCTCACTCTTAGTATACTTTTTGTCTAAATTTTCAGTACATATGGATAAAGTGAAGAAGAAATACTTAAATATATGATCAATGAATTTAAACATCTGGATATTATAAAATACAATAAATGATTGAATTTTTGATTTTATTCAAACTCACAACTGTTTTTAATTAGCATGTTAGTAACTGTAAAAAAATACAGCCATATGAACAAAACCAAAAGGGGTAACGTCATAGGGAAGTAATTTATAAGCCTTTTAGGCTTGTTGCCTAGTTTTATTGATTGCTCTGTTTAATTCATTGTGTCAACACTGCTTTCATTTAAACATTGAGCCAATAGCTTACTCATTAAGAAATCGTTTCTACAGTTTTATCCAGTATGATCCTAGCTGTTAATTCAGAGGCATCATCTAAATCCAAAATGAGAAGCTCAAGTATCTCATTCAACAGGACTAAGTACTGAACCTTCAAGAGTGTAAAAACAAATTTAGTATTTGATGTTTTAGTTTCTTGAGCTAGAGTATTGATGATATAGTTGAATAAGTGTAAAGAAACAAACACCTGGGGCAGGCATTGTGGTGCAGCAGGTTAAGCTGTCTCCTGTTATGCTAGCATCCCTATGATGCCAGTTTGAGTGTTGGTTGCACCAGTTCTGATCAAGCTCCCTAGTAATGTGTGTGGGAAATCAGTAGAAGATGGCTCAAGTGCTTGTGCCTCTGCCACCCGCATGAGAGACCTAGATGGAATTCCAAGCTCCTAGATTTACCCTTACTCAGCCTGGGCAGATGCAGTCATTTGGGGAGGGAACCAGCAGATGGAAGATATCTCTCTGTTTCTCTCTGTGGCTCTTCCTTTCAAATAAATAAATCTTAAAAAAGAAACTATCACCCTAAAATTGAGATTTTTTTTCTATATAAAACATTCTATACAAGGAAATTGTATATTATTAACATTTTCTGAAAGTTTTTATACTGAAATATGACTATTGTATGTATTAGATAACAGTTTTATATTAATTAGCCACTTTTAAGGCACATGAGATTTTGACTGCTGAGTACAGTGAGCATAGCCAGAAGGACATTTTCTGGCCAACTGTTAGCTCCACATGTTGCCACTGACTCTGAGAAACAAATTTTGGAGAACACAAATGCTAAAATTATTGCAGGGATCTTTTGGCGCAACGGGACTTTTTTTTTTTTTTTTTAATGAACTAGCCTTTACAGAAATGAGTTTCTATACTTCAACTACAGTTTTTAAAAATGATTTAATTTTAGATCCCAGATGGAGTTTCAGAAAACCTATAATAAGGGACTCAAAGAGGAATATCAGTTGAAAGGAGTGTAACATATCCTCCTGGTTACCTTTGTAAGAGAAATCTAAATTTGTTTATCTGAGTATAATATACAGGTTATAAAAGTATGTTTGTACAGTCAATGAATTTTGAGATATTTGTACAGTTGTTAACTTCGAACATAATCAAGACAGATCATTTTCATTATCTGAAAGATCTTTTTTATGTCAGTTTTTAGTCTATTCTCTTCCTCTGTTCTCAGCAACTGCACACCACGAAACTTATTTCTGTCCCTGTAATTTTCATTTTTAGAGTATCTTAAGTGAACTATACAGTGTGTAGTCTTCGAGTCTTGCTTCTTTCACTTGGCATGCTTTTGGGATTAATCCATGCAATATGCATATATTACTGATTTTGAAAAGCAGATATACACCCATACACACAAAGAAGTATTAGTCGTTATCTCTTTTTTTTTCCTGTTATGCATTCTCCTTTAGTGATAATGAAATTTGAAATTTATCTGAGCAGATTTGAAAGTGACCTGAGCCAATCATGGCAATAATTGTTTTTCTTAGGTAAGTACTCCGTATCCAAAAATTCTTTATCCTCAGGAATGGCCATGTGATTATTCAGATGAATGAGAATAATGGGGAACTGTGTTGGCAAACCTTTAGGAAAAATGTCTCTCTCCCTTATAAAAAGGAGGAGTGAACACAAGTTTGCCATACTTTTATTTGCTCTCTCTTCATTCCATATTTCTGCCATTGGAGAAGTAATATCTGAAGCTATGGCAGGCTTATTAAAGCATGAATAAAGTTCCAAGAAGACTGCAGAAAATCTAAGAATTTTGTAATCACTAATTTATCAACATACCTTAAAACTGTCCACTTTCAAGTTTCTTATTATGTGTGATCATTGAAAGCATTTTTTAAAATATAAGTTACTTTTTGAAGTTATTTGTAGTTGATGGCATTTCTTCCAGAGAAAATGTCATCCAGTCTAGAAGCCAGTCCAGACTAAAATTAAGGTCAGTTTTAGAAGTCTGACTGCCATAATTAGAAAATATCTAGAGCTTCTTTCTCTGTGTTTTAGTATTATTTCATAATAAATTTATAAAATAATTTCCAGCCAGCGCCGCGGCTCACTTGGCTAGTCCTCCGCCTGTGGCACCAGCACCCTGGGTTCTAGTCCTGGTTGGGGCACTGGATTCTGTCCCGGTTGCTCCTCTTCCAGTCCAGCTCTCTGCTGTGGCCCGGGAAGGCAGTGGAGGATGGCCCAAGTGCTTGGACCCTGAACCCACATGGGACACCAGGAGGAAGCACCTGGCTCCTGGCTTTGGATCAGCGCAGCGCGCTGGCCAGAGCAGGCATTTGGAGGGTGAACCAAGGGAAGGAAGACCTTTCTCTCTTCTCTCTCTCTCTCTCACTATCTAACTCTGCCTGTCAAAAAAAAAAAAAAAAATTTCCACAATCCCCTTATCTATCTTTCCCTATTATTAACATCTTATATTAGTGTGATATATTTGTTACAAATTCATATTGAAAGTTTAAATTTTTAATTATTTTTAGCACCCAAATATGAAGGAGAACAGTTTGTATTTTTCTTTCTGTGTCTGTATTATTTCACTTAATTGATGTCCTCCTCTTTGCTGCAAATGATGGAATTTCATTATTTTTATGGCAGAATAGTATACATTGTATACATATGCCACATTTTCTTTCTTTTTTAAAAAGGATTTTATTTATTTGAAAGGCAGAGTTAGAGAGAGGGAGAGAGACCATGTGCACGTGTGCACGAGGGGGTGCTTCATTCACTGGTTCTCCCCCAAAATGGCCACAATGGCCAGGGCTAGACTAGGCCAAAGATAGAAGCCAGGAGCTTCATCCAGGTCTCTGACATGAGTGCAGGGGCCCAGGCACTTAGGCCATATTCTTCTGCTTTCCCAAGTGCGTTAGCAGGGAGTTAGAACAGAAACGGAGCAACCGGGATTGAACCAATGCCCCTATGGGATGCCAGCCTGCTATGCCACAAAGTCAGCTCCTACCACACTTTTTTTTATCCATTCATCAGTAGAGTCACTTTGGTTGATTCCATATCTTGATTGTTATGAACAGTGCCATGTTATACATAGTGGAACAGGTGTCTCTTTGTGCTATGATTTCATGTCTTTTGGATATAAACCCTATAGTGGGGCAATTCTATTTCTAGTTTGTTAAAGAAATTTCCATTCTGTTTTCCAGAATGGCTGTACTAATTTACATTTCCACTAACAATGTGTCAGAGTTCCCCTGAATAGACAATTTTCAAAAGAAATACAATGTCTACAACTACTTTCTATAGTAAGTTCATGTTGTATTTGAAATGAGTTAGTACATAAGCATTTTTGTGGAAAATTCCAATCTATCATTTTGCATAAATGGTTAATATTTCTACCTCTTTAGGATTTGCTTTTGAGATTCTTACTATTTTTCAGGAATCAGTTATATTATCTCCTCTTGGATTTCTGATTTTATTTAAGTTTTTTCTGTTTGTTTTCTTAGCCTACCTGAAGATTGTTTATCTTTAAGCAAAAGATAAACATTTCTTGGCCTACCTGAAGATTGTTTATCTTTAAGCAAAAGATAAAATTTGTTTATCTTTTAAAAAAGAACTCTTTATTAAGTTTTTGTATTGTTTTTCTGGTTCCTTTCATTTCTACTTTGATCTTTATTAGTTTCTTCCTTTGGGTAACTTTGAGCTTTTTTTTCTTGTTCCTTGAGATATAGAAGTAGGTTGCTTATTTATGATGTTTCTTTTTTATGATGTGAGCCTTTACTGCTATAAACTTCCCTCTTAAAACTGTTTTTGCTGTCTCTCATAATTTCTAGTACACAGGGTTTCCATTTTCATTTGTATGGAAATTTTTTTAATTTCCCCACTGACCCTTTGGTTGTTCAGCAGCATGTTGTTTAATTTTCTTTTTTTCTTTTTTTGCTTCTTAAGATATGTTTCTTTATTTGAAAGGCATGGTGATAAAGATGGGGACATGCAGATACACACACACATGCACACACACAAACATATACACAGACACAAACACACATGAGATATGGGAGATCTTCTGTCTACGGATTAACTTCCCAGATAGCCACAACAGCCAAGGCTAGGCCAGGCTAGTCAGGAGCCTAGAACTCCATCCGAGTCTCCCACATGGTATTGGAACCTAAATAATTGGCTATTATTTGCTGCTTTCCAGGTACATTAGCAGGAAGTTGATTTGGAGGTGCAGTAGCTGGGATATGGGTGTTCCAAGCAGTAGCTTCACATGTTGTACCACAATGCTCACCCCATGTTAATTTTCATGCATTTGTGAATCCTTCTGTGATTGATTTCTAGTTTCATACCATTTTGATGGGAAAAGATACTTGATACTGAAATTATTTCAATCTTCTTAAATTAGTTCTGTAGTGGCTGTGTTAGTATTAGACCACTACACTAAGGTACCTGACATAAGTTATTTATGAAAGAAAGAGGATTATTTTGGCTCATGATTCTGGAGGTTCAGTATTAAGATCAGTCAGCACCATTGAATGTTAGGTGTCTGGTAAGGGTGACAGATGGCAATGGTAGGGTATTTGTGGAGGAATCATCACATGGGGAGCCAGAAAAGCAGAGAGAGGCAGGGCCCCACTCAGGCTTTATAACCAACCCTCTCATAGAAAGGGATACCTGCCTTCCAAGGGCATGTCTCCAGTGACCTAAGGAACTCCCTTTAGGCCTACCTCCTAAGTACCATAATTGGATTGAGTTTCTACCATCTTAGTACCATTAACTTATGGCTTTTTAAAAAATAATTATTTGTGTATTTGAGAGGGAGAGAGAAAGAGAGAAAATACTCCCATATGCTAATTTGGCCCCTAAATGCCTACAACACTGAGATTGGGCCCAGGCCAAAGTGAGGAGCAAGGAACACAATTTTCACCTCCTGTTTATGTGGTAGGAACCCAGATACTATCACCTGCAACCTCACAGGGACAATAATGGCAGGAAGCTGGAATGTGGAAACGAAGCTTGGAATTGAACCTACATGCTCTGTTAAGGCATGCAGACAGAAATCTTAACAACGAGGCCAGATACCTGCCCCAGACGTTAAGGTTCAGGAGAAAAATCATGTCTAAACCATAGCAGTAGCCAAATAAATAATCTATTTTTTAAAAAGATTTATTTATTTATTTGAAAGGCAGAGTTACACAGAGAGGCAAAGAGAGAGAGAGGTCTTCCATCTGCTGTTTCACTCCCCAGTTGGCCACAAGGCTGGAGCTGCGCTAATCTGAAGCCAGGAGCCAGGAGCCTCCTCTGGGTCTCCCACATGTGTGCAGGGCCCCATGGACTTGGGCCATCTTATACTGCTTTCCCAGGCTATGGCAGAAAGCTGGATTGGAAGTAGAGCAGCTGGGATTTGAACCGGCACCCATATGGGATGCTGGCACTGCAGGCAGCGGCTTTACCCATTATGCCACAGTGCAGGCCCCCAATAATCTATCTTGGAGAATGTTTTTTATGTACTTGAGAAGTGTAGATAGTCTGCTAATGTTTGATGGAGTGGTTTGTATATGTTATTTGGTTCACTTGCACTAAAATGTGGTTCAAGTCTGAAATTTGCTTGTTGAATTTTTTTTTGTCTGGATGATCTATTCATTGCTGAAACCTGGGTATTAAAGTCCCCTACCGTTATTGTATTATGATCTCTCTCTCTCTATATATATAGTTTATATATTTGGTGTTGTGATGTTAGACGCACAGGTAGTTGTACTTATAATTGTTATATCCTTTGATGGTTTGATCTCTTTATCATTATATAATGATCATCTTTTAAAATGACAAAATCTATTTTAGTTACTTCTGTTCTCTTCTGTTTTCCATTTGTGTAGAATATCTTTCCTTCTATTCACATTCAGTGTATGTGTACAAATGTGAGTGAGTTTATTGCAGGTAGCATACAGTTGCAACATTTTGTTTATCTGTTCAACTGTCAATAGACATTCAGATTATTTATACTCTGGCTGTTGAAATAATGTTGTAATGAATATGGAGATGCAAATATCTTTTAAAGATTCAAATTTCAATTTGTTTGGAGTAATAAATATTTATAAGTGGGATATTTGAATTATAACAGGATGGCACTTGTATAAAGTCTGACACATAGATAAATGGAACACAATAGAGAGCCCAGAAATTAATCCAAGTCCATATAGTCAACTAATTTTTGACAAAGGTACCTAGAACATACGTTGGAGAAAGGATAGTCTTGTCAATAAATGGTACTGGCAAAACTGGCTGAACATATGTAGAAGAATGAAATTATCCCCCACCTCTCATCATATACAAATATCAACTCTAGGTGGATCAATGATCTAAATATGATACCTGAAGCCATCAAGATGCTGGGAGAAAACACAGCAGAAATGCTTCAAGATGTTGGTGTATGTGATGATTTCTTGGACAAGAGTCCAAAAACAAGGCAACAAATATAACACTAGACAAATGGGATTATATTAAGCTCAGAAGCTTTAGCACAGCAGAAGAAACAATACATAGAATGAAAAAACATGACAGAATGAGAAACTATTTGGAAGCTATTTATCTGACAAGGAATGAATATCCAGAATATTCAAAAAAGTAAACAGTAACAAAATGCAGTTAAGAAATGGGAAAAGGAACTAAATAGATAGTTCTTAAAGGAAGAAATACAAATGGCTAGAAAATATATGAAAAAATGTTCAACAGCCTCTTCAACAAATGGTGCTGGGAAAACTGGATGTCCACATGTTGAAGCAAGACCCCTACCTTACACCTTATACAAAAATCTACTTGACATGGATCAAAGAACTAGAGATGCGCCACGACACCATGAAACTAATTGAGAGCATAGGGGAAACTCTTCAAGATATTGGAACAGGTGAAGAATTCCTGGAGAAGACCCCAGAGGTATGGGTAATCAAAGATAAAATAAACAAATGGGATTACATCAAATTGAAGAGTTTCTTTACAGCAAAGGAAACAGGAAATTGAAGAGGCAACCAACAGAATGGGAGACGTTATTCGCAAACTACACAACAGACAAAGGATTAACAACTAGAATCTATAAAATGATCAAAAAACACCACAGAATCAAAACAACCCAATAAAAAATGGGCCAAGGACCTTAACAGACATTTTTCAAAAGAGGAAATCCAAATGGCCAACAGACACATGAAAAAATGCTCAGGATCCCTAGCCATCAGGGAAATGCAGATCAAAACCACAATGAGGTTTCACCTCACTCCAGTTAGATTGGCTTACATACAGAAATCAACTAACAACAGATGCTGGCAAGGATGTGGGGAAAAAGGGACACTAATCCACTGTTGGTGGGAATGCAAACTGGTAAAGCCACTATGGAAGTCAGTTTGGAGAGTCCTCAGAAACCTGAATATACCACTACCACAGGACCCAGCCATCCCACTCATTGGAATTTACCCAAATGGAATTAAAGGGAAGAAAAAAAGAGCCATTTGCACCTCAATATTTGTTGCAGCTCAATTCACAATAGCTAGGACATGGAATCAACCTAAATGTCCATCAATGGATGACTGGATAAAGAAACTATGGGATATGTACTCTATGGAACACTTATACAGCAGTAAAAAACAAGAAATCCGGGCATTTACAACAAAATGGAAGAAGCTGGAAAACATCATGCTGAGTGAAATAAGCCAGTCCAAAAGGGACAAATATCATTTGTTCTCTCTGATTGATGGCAACTAAACGAGCATCTAAAATGATACCCATTGAAGTGAAATGGGCACTATGAGAGACAATGACATGATCAGCCCTTATCTAGACTGTTGAGGAACAACTTACTATTTTATTCCTTTTAGTATTTTTGTTGTTGTTGCTCTGTTTGTTCTACATAAGACCACTGGTTGAACTCTGTAATCAATGCACAGTCATTCTTAGGTGTTTAACAGAAAATTGATCTCTGTTAAACATAGGAGTGGGAATAAGAGAGGGAGGAGATATATAGGTCGGCACATACTCACTCGGACTTACTCCAATAGTGGAACTAGAAATGTGCCAGGGGACTTCAGCTCAATCTTACCAAGGAGGCAGGTACAAATGTCAGTGTACTTGGTAAAGTGATAAGTATAAATACACAACCGATCAAAAAGATAGGGTAAGTGCCGAAGAGATTTCACAAATAAGACCAGTGTAAGCAAACAATCAAGGATAGAATTAAAAGGGAGAGAATGATCCTGCAGGGGAAGCAGGACACACAGCAGACTCGTAGAATGGCAAATGCCCAAAACAGCACTCCTGCCTCAGAATCAACCCTTGGGACATTCGGATCTGGCTAAAAGGTCCATGAGAGTCTCACAGGCATGTGAGCCATGACACGGTGGCGGAAAACAATCTAAATGAAAGATCCTGGTGAACAAGACCCCAGCAGAAGGAACAGGCCATCAAGGAGGGAGGCGCCTTTCTCTGAAGGGAGGAAGGAACCTCCACTGTGATATGGCCTTGACTAAACAAGTTCAGAGTCGGTGAACACAAGGGGCTTTCATAGCCTAGACAGCTCATAGCAAGAGTCTCGGGTGATTGCTGATGTCATAAATAAGAGTGCCAATTGTTAAATCAACAACGGGAGTCACTGAGTACAGGCTCCCAACGTGGGATCTCTGTCCTTAATGTGTTTTACTATGAAACTTAAAAACAACACTACTAGTCGAACAATGCCCTACACCTTGTGCGATAGTGTGAGTGCAGCCTGTTGAAATCCTTGCTTAGTGTGTACTAAGTTGATCTTCTGTATATGAAGGTGATTGAAAATGAAACTTGATGAAGGGCGGGATGGAAGAGGGAGTGGGAGAGGGGAGGGCCGCGGGAGGGAGGGAGGTTGGGGGGGGGCCACAACAATACAAAAGTTGCACTTTGTAAATTCACATTTATTAAATATAAATAAAAGTAAAAAAAAAGAAAAAAATGTTCAGTATCACTAGCCATCAGTGAAATGCAAATCAAAACCACAAGATGTCACTTCACCCCTGTTGAAATAGTTATTATCAGAAAGTAAGAAATGCTGTTGAGGATGTGAAGAAAGGGAAACTTTTCCACACTGTTGGTTGGAACATAAATTAGTGCAGATGCTGTAGAAAACAATGGAGATTTCTCAAAAAAACTAGAAATATAATTGCTATATAGTCTAGCAATCCCCTACTGGGCAAATACCCAAAAGATATGAAATCAGCATATCACAGAGATACCTTGTTCCACCATATTTATTGCAGCTCTGTTCAAAATAGCAAAGATCGACACTAACTAAGGTGTCCATCATTAGATAAATGGATAAAGAAAACAATATATAAGAATATTATTCATGGTTTAAAAAGAATGATATCCTGTCATTTACATAAAATAGGTAGAACTCAAGTACATCATGTTGTGTGAAATAAACCAAGCATGAAAGACAAATGTAACACATTGTTTCTCACATGTGGGAGCTAAAAAGAAGAGGCCAAAAAAAAGAAAAAAGAAAAAGAAAAACCTAAATCAAACAAGGAGTTCTAATTTTAATTTTTTCTCTGGAATTTTGAGAAATAAAGTATTTTACAGCAGCTGCACCATTTCCCATTCTTTCTTGCTTAAAAGGGTTATTTTTTTCTACATCCTTTTCAACACTTGTATTTTCTTCATTTTGATAATGGTGGTTGTATCAAGTGTGATGTGACATGTGACATGTGATTAAGTGTGATGTGACATTATGACTTTTATTTACATATTTTTATTTCTCTGGTAGCATCTTTTCATATACTATTGGCTATTTGTATACAGTTGGAGAAATATATTTTCAAGTGTTTTTTAAAATTTATTTTATTTAATTGAAAGGCAGAGAAAAATAAACAGAGAGAGATCTCCCATCTACTGGTTCACTCTCCAAATGCTTGCAACAGTCAGGCTTGGGCCAAGCTTAAACAAGAAACCAGGAACTCACGTGGGTGGCCAGTCCCTGACTCCTTGCTGCCTCCCATGACACAGATTATCAAGAAGTGGAGCAGTTAGGACTCAAACCAGCACTCTGTTACAGGATTCCGGCATCATAGGCAGAGGCCTAATTTGTACCACAGTGCCTGCTAAATCACATTATTATTTATTGTTTTAGTTTTGACAGTGTATTCTTCATATATTTAAGTGTCCTGAGCCTGGATGTATATATATTTATAATTGTTATAGCTTTCTTGGGGGTTGATCCTGTTATAATTGTATAATATCTTTCTTTGTCTTTTGTGAGTTTTTGATCTAAAGCCTATTTTGTCTGAAATAAGTATGGCAACTCCTGTTCATTTTTTTTTTCTCGTTACCATTTGCCTGAAATATATTTTCATCCTTTTGCTTTCATTATATGAATGTCTTTTTGTTTTAAATCTGTATAGCTAGTCCATGCCTTTTTATTGTCAAGTTTAATCCATTTACATTTAAAGAAATTATTGACAGGGAAGGTCTGAATATTGCCATTTTGCTAATTGTTTTCTGTTTTTCATATAACCCTTTGCCCCATGTTTTCCTGTCTTCTTCTTCTTCTTTTTTTTTTTTTTTGTAGGAACATGTTTGGATTTTTTTTTCTTATTTTCTTCTGTGTATCTTGTACTGATGTTTCCTTTGTAGTTATCATGGGACTGACAAAATATTACACTTGTAAAAATCTATTTGTGGCTGATAATTATTTAAATTCAGTTATATACTTATACTTTGCTTTTGCTCCTCCATACTTTGTCATTGATTTTACAGACATCTTTTTATTGTGAATTGGTTAAGGTTTATAGTTATACTTATTTTTACACTTTGTTGCTTCACTTTATACAGGAATTAGAAGTGATAAATGTACCAGTGTTACAGTATTGCAATATTCTGTTTGTATATTTATTTCTCTGTAAGTTTTATTCTTTCATATATTTTCTCGTTGCTGTTTTATATCTTTTTATTTAAACTTGAAGTTCTCTTAGTGATTCTTGTAAAGTGGTGATTAACTCTCCCAGATTGTGTTTATTGAAGAATGTTTTCTATATTTTTGCAAGAGTTTGGCTAGCAGGTTTTTTTTTTTTTTTTGAATGCATCATCATACTCTCTTCTTTTTCTTTTTTTTTTTTGACAGGCAGACTGGACAGTGAGAGAGAGAGACAGAGAGAAAGGTCTTCCTTTGCCGTTGGTTCACCCTCCAATGGCCGCCACGGCCGGCGCGCTGCAGCCAGTGCACCGCGCTGATCCGATGGCAGGAGCCAGGTGCTTCTCCTGGTCTCCCATGGGGTGGAGGGCCCAAGGACTTGGGCCATCCTGCACTGCACTCCCTGGCCATAGCAGAAAGCTGGCCTGGAAGAGGGGCAACTGGGACAGAATCCGGCGCCCTGACTGGGACTAGAACCCGGTGTGCCGGCGCCGAAAGGTGGAGGATTAGCCTAGTGAGCCGCAGCGCCAGCCCCATACTCTCTTCTGATCTGCAGGACTTCTGCAAAAAAATCCAATGATAGTCAAATGGTAATTTTCTTGTACATGACCAGTTGCTTTTTTCTGGCTGTTTTCAAAATTCTTTGTCTTTGTTTTTAAAAGAAATTTAATTGGAACAACAATAACTTTATTTTTTTTAATTTTTAAAAAAGATTTGCTTATTTATTCATGTATTTGACTCTGGAGTTCCGGGGTAGGGGTGGGGGGACATAGAGAGAGAGAGAGAGAGAGGGAGAGAGATCTTCTTCCTGCTCCTCTGTTCATTTCCCAAAGGGCTGCAATAGCCAGGTCTGTGCCAAGCAAAAGTCAGGAGCCAGGAACTCCCTCCTAATCTCCCACAAGTGGCAGGGGACCAAGTAGTTGGGTCATCTAGTGCCTTCTCAGGCACAGTAGTAGGAAGCTAGAGGAGATGCTGGCATTGCAGGCAGTGGTTTAACCATCTACGTGGGCCGGTGCCGCAGCTCACTAGGCTAATCCTCTGCCTTGCGGCACCAGCACACCAGGTTCTAGTCCCCGTCGGGGCGCCGGATTCTGTCCCGGTGCCCCTCTTCCAGGCCAGCTCTCTGCTGTGGCCCGGGAGTGCAGTGGAGGATGGCCCAAGTGCTTGGGCCCTGCACCCCATGGGAGACCAGGAGAAGCACCTGGCTCCTGCCATCGGATCAGCGCGGTGCGCCGGCCGCGGCGGCCATTGGAGGGTGAACCAACGGCAAAGGAAGACCTTTCTCTCTGTCTCTCTCTCTCACTGTCCACTCTGCCTGTCAAAAAATAAATAAATAAATAAATAAATAAAATAAACCATCTACGTAAAAATACTGGCCCCTTGTCTTTGAATTTGGAGAATCTTATTACAATGTGGCTACTGTGAGCCTCTTTGAATTATTCTAATTTGGGTGTTTTGGGCTTCTTGTGGTGGTTGTCCATTTTATTGAGATTTGGAAAGTTTTTAGGCATTCTTTTTTTTTAAGTTTTATATTATTTATTTGAAAGGCAGAGTTATGGAATAAGGTGGAGGGTCTTCCATCTGCTGGTTCACTCCCTAAATGGCTGCAATGGCCAAGGCTGGACCAGGCCAAAGCCAGGAACCAGGAGCTGTTCCCGGGTCTCCCATGTGGGTTCAGGGGCCCAAGGACTTATGTATGTGGAATGATTTGCTGATTTCTCTTTCTCAGAAGCTTTTCATTTCTTACTCCCTTTGGCCTCAGCCATATGTATCATAGGTCCCACAGAAATTGCAAGCTGCTGAGCTCTTTGCTGTTCTCAGTGGCCCTCAGGCATCTAGAGTATGTGGGTATTATTAGAATGCTTAGTTGGGCTAGACAGAAACCTGTTCTTCAGGCATCTCCTCAAAAAGCTGGAACTTTGGATGCTCTTTTTTTCTTCTCACAGACACTAGGATATCCAGAGAATGCTAGGTCTTATCCATGTTCTAAGACAGCAAAGACCAAAAGCAATCCCTCAGGAAGTTTCTTCCATAGTTGGAACATATATCTCAGTCTTCTCCTCTGCAAGGGTAGGACCACTGAGCTTTAGTAGCTGTGTGCCCAGCTTTTTTTGTTGTTGTTCTGAATGACCTCCAGGCTTGCAGAATATGCAGGGTCCCATCAGTGCTCTGAGATAGGAGAGGCAAAATCAAAATTTTGAGTGGCCCTCTGAAAAGTCAGAACACATGCTGCACTCTTTAACCCTGGAGGAAGAGGCTACTGAGCTATATTAGCCACTGTCTGCTTTACTGTGTGAGTCCCTTTGGAACAATACCCAATGCCCAGCTTTTTGTTCCAAGTGGACACATGCTGTGGATTCGTTCTGAGAGGAGGAGTGCGGTGGCGGCAAGAGGTGCGGAGTCACCACACAGACCCTGGGAGTGGGGTGAAAGCGGGCCAGAGGCGAGCAGCCTGCAGACTTGTTTATTTCAGTTGGTATAGCAGCTTATATAGCTGAGGCCGCAATCCAGCCAAGGGGTGGTTTATACCCTAACCAATCACAGCCTGTTGCCAGACAGGCTCCATTGCCAGCCAAGTGGGTTCCAAAGCCATTCCTGAGTAACTGATGCTCACTTGCCAGTGGCCTTCTTGGCACGGCCTTCTCATTCCACCACAGCCACAGGCTTCTAGAGTATGCTGGGTTCTCTCAGCAATCTGTGATAGGGGATAAAGAAGTCTAAAGACTAAACTCTGAATGTACATTCTCTCCCCAGCGAAGTCAGCAGCTGAGTTTCCTCCTAGTCACTTGACACTGCAGAGGCAAAGGGTTAAGAGGCAGAGGATACCCATCTCTTAGATGAGACTTTGTATATTTAAATATTTGAGGATGGGAAGGGGCCTTTGTATATTTGTATATTTGAGGATAGGGATGGGAAGGGGAAAGAAAATTTGAATGTGTGACTATTAATTTTCTGCTGAGTGGAATCTCCTGAGATGCTGTATAAACTTAATTGGAAATAAATCTATTGCAACTTAAATGTAAATACTTTCTATATTTTTATTTTAATAAAAATTTATAAATTTATCTTTTGGTCCTTTAAAAACTTAATGGAGTTCAGAATCCATTTCCAATAATTGTACCAAGTAAATTGTTTCATTGAAGAACATTGCCATAATGATTGCAAGTGGATAATTTATTGTCTGCTATGCTTTTCATGTTACTGTCTTCAGTTTACCTTGGTTTGACTTCATTGTCTGGAAGTATTGAAATTTGCAGGAGTGATTTTCTAGTGCCATAACAAAAAAGATTAGCAGTGACAGTTTTCTAAAATATATGTTTCCTACCAGAGGCAGACTTCTCAGCCCATTTCCTTTAATGATATCTGGTGAGGATCTGATAAGCTGTATTCTACTTTACACAGGTCAAAGGGCATTGTCTTCCTCTTCACTCCAGCAGCCAACAACAAAGCCAGGCATATGTTATCACCATCACACAGGAAGCTGCAGGCTTGGTTGTGTTAAACAGAGCACAAATACAGGAAAAGTGTCAAGCAGGTTAAAAACTGGTAGAACTGTGCTAGGAGAATATTATGCTAATAACATTACTGACAAACTGGAGATATGTGATTAGATTCCAGCATAAAGCACTTAGAAATCTTTAAATATTGGGAGAAAAACACATTAAAAATGGACCTATTATCTTCCTCCTTTGGAATGATGACTTCATTTCTTAAAATAGGAAAATAAAAGTTAAATTAAAAACAGTTATGTTAGGAAATAGCACAGTTTTTCAAAGCATACAATTAAAATGTTCTTAATAATTTAGAAATTGTTTCCTTCTGTTTTATATGATGAAAATTCTTCATTTTATCCTCTTATTTCAAAAGAAAAGGGGATTTTCATTGTGTGTTAAAGTTTTGTTGCAAGTAAAATTTGTGCCTTTTGCAAACTAAAGAAACTCGTTTCAGTCATGGATTTTATTTTGTTTATTTCATTTGGGACTTTGCATCTGGTTTGAACGTATAACTTGTGTCATGGAGGGCATATTCCAGAGATATTTACCAATATGATTTTATGTCATTTATTGAGCTTGTTAACAAAAATGATCTGAGGAATTTGAATGTTTTTTAAATCAGTTCTGTTAAACAAGATTAAGCACAATATGAATTTAAAAACTTCTGGAGTAGAAAAGAAACAAGAATAATAACAAATAGCCTATAATTTTTATTTATTTATGTAAAAACAGAGTGATAGGTAGACATAGAGATAGAGACAGAGACAGAGACAGAGATAGAGATAGAGATAGAGATAGAGATAGAAAGAGAGGTTATCTTCCATCTACTGGGTTTTCCTCAAATGGCCTCAACAACCTGGGCTGGGCTGGGCTGAAACTGGCTGCCAGTATTTCCATCTTGGTCTCCCACATTGGTGACAGGAGCCCAAGCATCTGAGAATCCTTCATTGCCTTCCCTGACACATTAGCAGGAAACTGGATCAGAAGTGGAGTAGCTAGGATTCGAACCAGCACTCCAATATGGGATGTCAATATCACAGGCAGCTTTAACCCACTGTACCACAACTGGCCACAATCACTTTTTCTTAAAAAAGTAACATGTCATTACACTTTCACATATTTTGTATTCTTGATGGTCTTCATTTTTAAAATCCACATCATGTTTTATTGATTGAACAATTCATAAGTTATTCATTCAGTGAATAATTATAGGATATTCAAGTGTCTTTATTGAGACTTATTTAAGTCTTCTGGTGACTGTAGGGATAATGCTTCTCTATATATTGCATCCTCTTATGGACATGACATGTGAATTAATTGTTGGGTGCAATGAACCCATTGTCATGCATGTACCCTTAGCATCAAGTAATTCAATAGTAAAATATGAAGTTGCTGTATATGATGGATAGTTAATGGGATTGTATAGGAAGTGTGGTTCTTTATAAATAAGATATTCATTCACAGGTTAGATGCAAATAAGCAATGGTAGTCTGGTGAAGAAGCTTAAACTATGTATCGTTCAGACATCAATTAGAACAGAATTATGATGATCCCTCTGCCAAAGTATAGAAAGAGAAAAACTCATGTTTGAGACAATATCAACATTGATAAGCAAAAATAGCACATAAAAACTTTGTTTTTATATATGTGTTTAATTTCATTTAAGGTATACAAATTTCATGTATTTCATTTATACATATTCAGAAACATACTGATATTTCCTACCCTACACCCCTCCCTTCTTTCTCCTCTCCTATTCCCATTCTTATTTTTTATAGAGATCTATTTTCAGTTAACTTCATACTCATAAGATTAACCCTACACTAAAGTGTTCAATAAATAGTATGAAGTAAAAAAAGAAAACCAAAAACCAAAAAATTATTCCTCAACAGTTGAGGCAAGGCTGTTAAAAATCATCACATCTCAAAATGTCAGTATTACTCCTATAGATTACCTTTTAGGTACTCTATTAATTACCACAGATCAAGGAGCACATATAGTATTGGGACTGGCTTATTTCACTAAGTATAATGGTTTCCAGATACATCCATTTTGTTGCAAATGACAGGATTTCATTTTTTAACCATTGTGTAGTATTCCATAGTGTCTATATATCATAATTTCTTTATACAGTCATCAGTTGATGGACATCTGGGTTGATTCCATGTATTTGCTATTGTGGATTGAGCTGCAATAAGCATGAGGGTACAAAGCCCTCTTCTATATGCTATAGCATAGATTTTTCCATTAGAAATAAGCATGCAGATAAAGGTACTCTTTAAGACAAAGTTGTTTTATATATGTTCTTTTGCACTTCAGACCTCAGGAAAATTTTGATACTTATACACTAATTATCTTCTCTTGTTTATAAGGAACTATTTATTATCCCATGGCTGAGTCCAGTTTCTGGTCTCCAACACCAGAAGGAATTTGAGGACAAGGTATAGGTAAATGTCAGTAGAGAAATAAGATTTATTTTCATGTAAAGCAAAAGTACACACTCAAGAGGGGAGTGTGGGCATCTTCAAGGGTACTCAATGATGTTTGGAGCCATTGCTTTATATGATCTGGAGACAAAGGAGAGGGTGTGTCTGGGATCGTTTTAATAAATATTCATAAGGAATCGATTTTGGGGTATGGATTGAGCACCACCCTATTTTGGAAATTTCTGAAGCATCGTGTATACCAGGGGCATCATTGAAGTAGCAATGTCAGTGATTGTTATTTTATAATAACACTACAATTAGCTAAAGGTCATTGCGGGGATGCAACTGGCAGCCATAATAGTTATCTTTGACCTGTGCCAGTTATGAGAAGTTGTTTCACAGGAGTTGTGGTTTTCCAATTGGAAAGGAATGGTTAAGGTTTTGCTGGCCAGGCTGTAGCGCAGGCTGGACTGAGAAGTGGGTCTGGCCACTTCAGCTCTTCCTTGCAGGCTAGCTCCTTACCTACATCAGAACCAAACAGAAAAGTCCTGATACACACACCTTTATAAGAGAGTACATGTCATCATCCCCAGGAACATTACTGTATACTCTCTGGCACTGACTCTCCTTTCTCCCCTTCTTTCCTCTTACCCTTTTGCCTCTTTCCCTTTCTTCTTTCTTTCCTATCTTTTTCATTCCTATGTTTTGCCCCCTCTCATCTCTTTGTTTATTTAAAGGAGAGGATTTGACAGTCAGATTTTTTAAAATAAAATATATTAAATCTATTAGTTATCTTTTGCCATAGAGTATCATGTGGAGTAAAGAATCAGTTTTATCTTCTTAAAAATAAAGATGTTTTAGCAATTCTGATTGTAAACTTCTGTTGACTTTATGAAGTTTTAACATTGTGGAATTCCATTTTTTACACATTTAATACAGTTTTCAAATAGCTTAACATTGATTAAGTATTTTTAATGTTTTTAATACAAAGAATTTTTCTTGAGAAACCATATATATAAAGAAAAGAGGAGCTTATTGTTACAACTTGATTAAAAACTCAACTGTGGCTAATTTATTTTGGGGGAGGAGGAGTTATCCGTGGGAATATCAAAAGGAAAAAATATGATTTAGCAAGTTTAGTTTTGTGTTGGGCTTATGCTGGACATAACAAAGAGGAGTCTTTGCTGCATCCCAGATGTTCTAAGGCTGTTGAACTTGGGTCTAACTGACCCAGGAGAATCATTTGGCTGCTAGAGCCATCCTGCTTCTGGCTTTGTGAAGATCAAGGAAAACCCTTTCAGTATGTCTGGAGAGCCAGATCCAGGGTGTCTAGGGCAAGCTAGGGAGCACTTTGGCAAAAATCTCTGGAATTGTGCAATCTCTCCTTTTTTATTTTTTCCCCCTAACTTTCCGTCTCAAGATCACATGCTTAAATTGGGCCATGCAGCTGTGTGTGGGTGGAGTGCTTACACTTGGAGCTTTTAGATCTGAGGGTGCGAGTCAGTGGTACGCTATTTCCTCTTCCCACCCCCACCCTGAGAAACTTCAGAAGTAACCCCTGGAGGTTTATTGGTAACCTGCTTGGTTCATCCTAAATGTGAAAATAAGATTTCTCTTTCATTGCACTTTTGTGGACAGCAGCTCTTGGACAATTTGGGAACTGTTTCACTTGTTTTTATAAGTCTAATGACATATGGTATGCTAATAGTTTTATTTCAGATGTCAAACTTACATTGTTTCAAGAAGTCTGCATTTCTGTAATGTTATTTTAATTTGTACCAATGCTTTATTATTAATTATAGACATTGTAGAACATATAATTTTTGTTTAAAATATATTTTGAAGAACTTCTAGTTATACTTACCACTGCCTCTCTTTGAATTATGGAGCAGATGTTGCAGGATACTTAAGAAAGGACTTGGTCCTTAGGAAAAACATGTTACAGGCTCAAGAACAGTTTGTTACAGAGTACTTTTGGTCCCCAGGAAATTTTTCTGTGCCTTCTTGAATCTAAAGACATTACATTTTATTATTCCTAAAGCTTCTCATCCTCTTCTTGCTCCTCTTCTTCCTCTACCTCCTCCTCCTTTTTCTTTTCTTCTTTTGCTTTCTTCTTCCTCTTAAGGAAGAGAATTTGAGATTGAAATACTTCACAACTCTTTGAGATATATAAAGTCTCTCTGTAACTAAGATTGAAACTAGAGTTCCAAATAAAAGAAATTGATGGGATTTTAGCTAAATTTGTGTCTTTAATTTAGGTTTTCCTAAAATTGACTATGTTCTTTCTATTCTAAAAGTAGCTATAAAGTAGGTAACAGTTATTATTATTACTGAAAAGAAAGAGAATATAAGAATGAAGTTAGGTAGTGACCTGACATCTGTTGAATACCTATTAAAGTCTAGGCTGTTTATAGATTTTTTTATTTAACTCTCACCACATTCTGGGAGGTGTTGATAATTTACATTTTACAGATGAGAAATTGAAGCAGAACATAAGTAAGTTAATTACCAAAATTACTGAGTTCAAATTTGTTAGTACTAGAGAAGAAATCTCATTTCCTGTGAACTTTGTTTTCACAATATAGACTTTTATTTTGGTATATCTCTGTGTGTGTGTGTGTATATATATATATATATATATATATATATATATATATATAAATGATACTGACAAAGAATGAAAGCCAGTTAAAATTTAACTATAAATTAAGGTTTGCTCAAATTTAATTGCACAGTGACCTATATTGTCAGCCTTAAAAAATATTCTAAAGACATTCATTAATGAGCATTATATTTCACTGTTCATTATCTAGCAGGAGAATCTGGCAGAACAAGACTTCATTTTATAATTGGGAAATGAAATAACCTGATGCTGTGCAACCTTTGGCATGACTCTAAATCCCAAGGGATAGTTATGCTGAAGAAAATTAATATTTAGAACATTAAAGAAGGCTTATGTATATTATTATGACAAGGAATAAATGTCTACTTGTTAAGATTATTTGTGTCAACAAATGTAGCAGGTTGAATATACACAATTTGTATTGTTAGACTGATCACAAAAGGTGTTCTTAGAGACTCTTAAGTATTGATACAAATGAATATATGTGAGAGAACAATTCACTTACTAGGCTACTGTAGAGAAATGAGCTTTGTATAAACTAGGATGGCATTGGTAGTAGTGAAAAGAATAATTATTCTTATGTGAAATATTCTAATGTTCTTAGTATAAGTTAAATTACAAAGATTTTGTTCATCTTTTAAATAGACTCTCTTTTATGCATTACCTATAAATATTTTCCATAACATTTAATAATAATAAACATAATTTACTGAAGGCCTACTCTGTGCCAATCAGTAACTTTGACATTCATAATATTTATAGTATAGATTAGTACCTGTGTTCCACAAATTAGGAAATTAAGAATTATATAGAAATCATAAAGCTGATTATGGATAAACTGATAGTGAATTGGATCTATTTTATATGGAAGCCTGTAGTTTTTTTTTCCTTTACTTTGCAGCATTAAGGAATTTTTGATCAACCTACTCTATGCCCACCCCACCTCTATGTGCTCTCTTGACTGCCTAGCACCCTTGGCCACACATCACTCCTACACCTATATTTGACAGTAATTATGTGGGCAAGATCTCTGTACCTTAAGAGGCATGAGGCTGAACTTTATTATCTTTCTCTTTGTAAATGTGTATAGTAATTGCATGCAGGCCAATCACTTTTCTCAACTCTCTTGATCTACATAGTGGTGTGATTCAGAAAGTTGCAAAATCTCAAGCTTTATATTCTGGTGTGTTGGTGATGAAGGGTGTGAAGGATGAGGAGGATGGTAAGGAATAGTAGGCACTGTCTTGGCATCTCTTAGGCCTTATTCCTGATACTTGTGAATAGAGCACAGTATTGGATTATTCTCTTGTCCCTTGCCTACCATGGCACTAATGGAGGAAGGGTGCTTTGTAGAGCAAGTTTTGTCCATTCTTCTATATGTATATATCATAATACCACTAAAATAGCTTCAAAATGCTGTTTCAGCTGCTTCATACTTGGAATGTTTTTACTTTTAGAAAACACAATTTTTGTAATAATACTGTTATATATATAAATGTGGTAATTCATTCTGATTTTTCTGTGTAAATGAATTATGGAAGTCTTAATGTAAATGTTGAAATTATAATGTTGATATGACAATCGCATTGAGACATCTTGATCAACAAATAGAGAGCTTATCTACTATTTGCATTGCATCTAATATGTCTCTGTATACAAGAAATTCATTATGGGGCTTTGGAAGCGTTGAGATTGGGGAAGCTATTGATCAAACACAAAGTGAATTAAAACATTGGTGACCACCCTGGTCAAGCTTTACAAGGTCAAAGGCTGAATCTTGTCAATACCCTTAAATTAGTCACACTTATTAGATGACACACTAAACTCAAAGGAGATTGAAGTATTTAAATGAGAAAGCTAGTGTATTATTTGACAATAATAAATAAAACGCCCAATATAATCCAATACATCTTTTCTCTGACCAGATGTTCTTTGCCACAGAAACCAGAAGTGGACTTGATAATAGCAGAATCACAATAAATTACATATTTTATTGGAGGGTCTGGCAGCTTCTCTACAATAGAAATAAGTTTACACTAGTAAACTCTGTTTACTTAATACTGACTGGGTCAGTGCCAACATTTGTCCTTCTGGACACATTTTTTTCCTTTATATTTTTAAATATATTTACTATAATTGAAATCTAGTCTGTTTTGGACCTTCTTTAAATTTTCTCTTAATGTGAGAGGCAGAGAGAGAGAGAGAGAGAGAGAGAGAACACACTCCCATCTGCTGGTTCACTCCTCAAATGTCAAAAAGGGCTGGGACTGTGCCAAGACAAAGCTGGGAGCCAGAAACTCAATCTAGGTCTTCCACATGGGTGGTAGGAACCCAGTTACTTAAGCCATTACCAATGCCCCCAACAATTTGTGTTAGTAGGAAGTTAGAGGGAGAAACCAGAGCTGACTGTCCAAGCCCGTTACTCTCATAGGGGACCCAGAATTCTTAACTGGCATCTTAACTTCTAGGTCAAATGCTTGCCCATGGACCTTTATAAAAACAAAAGTTGCATTTGATTACTGTAGAGGAAATTTTGAATTGATTTAGATTTTTAGAACTATATTTACTCTGTAAAACATACTTGAGAGATTAGTTTCTAGAATTACTATTATTGATTTTTTCCTATTCAGTCATATCCACAGGCTCTCTGTGAGTGTGTGGGTATATCAGAATAGCCAAAATTATCAAAAAGTAATGTAGGGTGGCAAAAGTTTTAAAATAAATGCCCTTTGTGAAGCTTAAGAAATAAAGTAGGTATCAAATATACAATATAATCTATAGGTTAGATTACTTTAAAATTTGAAAAGAAAATTCAAGAATTGTGCCAAATACTTTAAAACTTCAATACAAAATAAACCTCAGCCAAAGGAAATTATCTACTGAAATGCCCACAGGACCTGATCTTGATAGTCTTACTGAGTGTAGGTCTTGTAAAAAGCCACATACTTAATTCTACCATAAGTATAAATAGTTCCTATTGTAACACTGTCAAATAATATATAGTGTTAGATTTTTTCTCCTGTAGACTAACAGGTGAAAACTACTAGGGTGATATCTTGGAATTAGAATAAAAACTGTTAAGCATTTTCTGCCTAACTCCTGTTAACCTTGACAGACTGGCTTGATAAGCATCAGGGATAAGGAAATATCAGTTTCTTGTTAGATGGATATAAATTCTAAAAAAAGGGCAGACATATTTGCTCATGTTAAAATCCACACCCCTAGAGAAAAACATTTGGCCTAGCCATTAAGGTGCTGGCTAAAATGTCCATGTCCCATATTGGAGTGCTTGGGTTAGATTCCTGCTTTGACTACAGATTCCAGCTTCCTGTCAATGTGGACTCTGAGAGAGTGGTGATGGCTCAAGTGTTTGAGTCCCTACCATCCATGTGGGATATCTGGATTGGGTTTCTGGATTCTAGCTTTGATCCAGCCCAATCTCAGTCATTATGGGCATTTAGGGAGTGAACTAGTAGGTGGAGGAGTGCTGTCTCCCTCTAGAATAAAAACATAATCCACAATAATAAAAGGTCATTTGCCTATTCTAAAGACTACTTTTTCTTGTATAATTTTCTTTTATGGGTCATTAATACAGTAGTACTATAATTTGTCCCCCAGAGAGGTCAGTGAATTCATCTGATTTTATTAGTATTACAGATTTAGCTTAAAAATTATTAAACAAGAATGTATTTTATGAATACACAAAAATAATTTTTAGGTTTCTAGAATTACATAGTATAATTTGTATAATGAATAATGGATACTTGGTTTATATTTTTTAGGCTTAATTTACCTGTAGAGTTTATTTTATTTTTAATTTTCTTATTTTTAGTTTTTGACAGATTCAATGTAGTTCATAGGTATTCTAAGAATGTATGCTATTCCCTTCATCCCTCCCTCCCCCCTCTCTCTTTCTCTCTTTTTTTCCTTTTTAGTTTTTGAGATAACACATTTTTAATTTACATTACAGTCAAGGGCTTAAAGCATCACCAAATAAAATAACAAATAAAAAACAAAAAGGGTTATAAACAATAATTGTGCATGTGTTTTGTGAACTTACGACTGACTTAACTGTATGCTTTAGGCAATCTTTTTCAGTTCATGTTTTGCTATTACCTTGGGTAGCTTTAGTGTCCACGTGGATGACATGGTCCTTGATTTTCACATCTTCAGTGACTCCTGCTTTCAGAGCACTTCAGCTAACCCTTTCCTCAGCTACTTCCTGGGCCTTTATATCCCTCATTACTTTTTCTACTGTCAAATGTTAAAGTCAGATAACCCATTTTCATTAACATAGTCTTACAGCTCATTGGCTTGCACATGGAGCAACATAAGTTACTCCAAGAAATTTTCAAAATCTTTATGGCCTGGTCAGGCCTCATCCCAGGTTTTTTAGATCACAGTATCTGAAATTAGGATGCAATAAATTTATTTTAAATCTCCCAAGTTGACACCAATGATCAGCCAAGATTGAGGGGCACAGTTTCAACTCTTCTGTTCAGTTGCTTCACTACATCTATTTTTGAAACACTGAACCTTAAGCTATTTCCAATTCTCATTTCCCCCATTTATTTGCTCCACTAACACTGTTTTATTCACCAGCACAGCATCAATCCTGGATCAACCCAACAGTCAGTTGCTAGAAATTTGAATAATTTTTGTGTCTTTATTCTTTTTCTTCCCTGTAATATAAATATTTTAAAAATCTAATGGTGTATATATTTAAAAATGTGTTCATTCTTCAGTATTACTACAGTTGTCACCTTTGGTTGGGCAACTAATTATTCTCTTTTTGGTGCATATGTTTGTATTTATGTTCATAGCCATGTTACATTTCAATGGTGTTTTTTTAATTTTTGTAGCATTTTTAACTTTTATTTAATAAATATAAATTTGCAAAGTACAACTTTTGGATTACAGTGGCTTTTGCCCCCCATAACTTCCCTCCCACCTGCAACCCTCCCATCTCCCGCTCCCTCTCCCATCCCATTCACATCAAGATTCATTTTCAATTCTCTTTATATACAGAAGATCAGTTGAGCATACATTAAGTAAAGATTTCAACAGTTTGCACCCACACTGAAACACAAAGTGTAAAATACTGTTTGAGTACTAGTTATAGCATTAATTCACATTGGACAACACATTAAGGACAGAGATCCTACATGAGGAGTAAGTGCACAGTGACTCCTGTTGTTGACTTAACAAATTTACACTCTTGTTTATGGCATCAGTAATCACCCTAGGCTCTTGTCATGAGTTGCCAAGGCTATGGAAGCCTTTTCAGTTCACCAACTCTGATCATATTTACACAAGGTCATAGTCAAAGTGGAAGTTCTCTCCTCCCTTTAGAGAAAGGTACCTCCTTATTTGATGGCCCATTCTTTCCACTGGGATCTCACTCACAGAGATCTTTCATTTGGGTCCTCTTTTTTTGCCAGTGTGTCTTGGCTTTCCATGCCTAAAATACCCTCATTGGCTTTTTTAGCCAGATCTGAATGCCTTAAGGGCTGATTCTGAGGCCAGAGTGCTATTTAGGACATCTGCCATTCTATGAGTCTGCTGTGTATCCCGCTTCCCATGTTAGATGGTTCTCTCTTTTTTAATTCTAATACTTTATTCCTTTTAGTATTTTTTTGTTCTACTTAATGGTGTTTAATTTTTCAAAAATTTATATAAGGTGAACAAATTTCATGTATTTCACATGTACACATTTAGGAGCATAGTAATACTTACCTTTCTATCCTGTTTTTGTTGTTTAAGATTGCTTTAGCTATTCAGGAGCTCTTGTGTTTTCATATGAATTTTAGCATTGTTTTTTTCTAGATCTAAGAAGAATATTGTTAGTATTTTGATTGGCATCGCATTGAGTCTGTAAACAGCTTTCAGTAGTATTGATATTTTTATGATATTAATTCTCTCAACCTATGAACATGGAAGATTTTTTCATTTTTTTGTGACTTCTTCTATTTCTTCCTTTAATATTTTTTAATTTTCCTAGTGGAGATCTTTTACCTCCTTGGCTAAGTTTATTCCAAGGTATTCAAATTTTTTAATAGCTATTGTGACTGAGACTAGTCTTAACATGTTTTTTCTCAGTCATGGCATTGTCAGTATACAAAAACTATTGATTTTTTTTGAAGATTTATTTTTATTTATTTGAAAGAGTTACAGAGAGAGATAGAGCCAGAGAGAGAGAGAGAGAGAGAGGTCTTCCATTCCATTGGTTCTCTGCCCAAATGACTGTAACGGCCAGAGCTGAGCTGATCTGAAGCCAGAAGACAGGAGCTTTTTCAGGTCTCCCACGAGGGTGCTAGGGCCCAAGGAGTTGAGCTGTCTTCTGCTGCTTTCCCAGACCATAGCAGAGAGCTGGATTGGAAGAGGAGCAGCTGGGACTTGAATCCATACCCATATGTGATGCTGGCACTGCAGGCCAGGGCTTTAACCCACTCTGCCACAGCACTGGCCCCAAAGACTTTTGATTTTTATGTGTTGATTTTGTATCCTTCAACTTTACCAAACTCTCTTTTGAGTTCCAATAGTCTCTTAGGGTAATCCTTTAGTTCCCCTATATATAGAATCATGTCATCTGTATAAAATGGTAATTTACCTCCTTGTTTCCAATTTGTATCCATTTGATTTCTTTTTCTTGCCTATTGGCCTAAAACTTCCAGAACTATATTTAATAACAATGATGAAAGAGGGCATCCTTGTCTGGTTCTGAACCAAACTTAAAGTTGGTAGGAGGAAAGTAATAATTAAAAGAGGAGCAATAAACAAAATTGAAATGAAACAACAATACGAAAGATTAGTGAAATGAAGCAAAAAAAAAAAAAAGCAGAAGACCCAAATCAATAAAATCGGAGTTGAAAAATGAGATGTAACAATGGATACCACAGAAATAAAAAGAATCCTCAGGAATTACTACAAAGAACTGTATGCCAACAAATTGAAAAATATGGAAGAAAAGAATAGATTTTTGGACATGCACAATCTACCAAATTTGAGACATGAAGCCATAAAAAAACCTAAACAGACAAATAACCAAGAAGGAAACCAAATGAATAATAAAAATAATAAAGAGCCTCTCAACGAAGGAAAGCCCAGGACTGGATGGCTTCACTGCTGAATAGTACAAGACTTTTAAAAGAGTAACTAACTTGAATTCTCAAACTATTCAAAACAATTGAAAGAGAGGGAAGCCTCCCAAACTCTTTTTATGAAGCGAGCATCACCTTAATTTCAAAACCAGAAAAAGAAACAACAGATAAAGAGAAGTATGGACTAATATCCATGGTGAATATAGCTGCAAAAATACTCAACACAATGCTTGCTAATAGAATCCAAAAATACATCAGAAAGATCATTCACCTGGACTAAGTGGGATTTATGGCTGGTATGCAGGGATGGTTCAACTTACACAAATCAATAAATGTGATACATCACATTAACAAATTTAAGAATAAAAACCATATGATTATCTCAATAGATGCAGAGAAAGCAATTGATAAAATACAACATGCTTTCATAATAAAAATATTAAGCAAATTGGGACAGAAGGAACATGCCTCAACATAATCAAAGAAATATGCAACAAACCCACAGCCAACATCATATTGGATGGAAAAAACTTGTATACATTTCCACTAAGACATGGAACTGGAAAAGGATGCCCACTGTCACCATTGCTATTCTCTTCTTGATTGCTGCAATAGGTCCACTAAGTGTTCCAGCATCCTGTGAGTACTCTTTCCTAGCAGTTCTCTAGAGAGATATATCTAAATGAATATGGGTTATGACTGTCCTTAGCTGATCAGTTTCTCAGCTTAAAAAGGCCTTCCACAATCTCTCCTTCATCTTTCTCTGAGGCCTCATTTTAAAGATCTCATAAAATCCTGTTATTTACATACCTGGAAATAGTTGTCTGCTTGTCAGACATTCTTTCCTCTCTATCATTGGCTCAGTTTGACATAGGAAGTCATTTGATAGCTTTGTCTGGACTGTTTTTTTTTTTTTCTTCAAAGTTTGACCCCTCAGCTTTGTTTCATTTTTCCTTGATATTCTAACTCTTAGGTGCATCATCATTAAACCACATGTTCTTTGGGGCCGGTGCTGTGGCACAGCGGGTTAAAGCCCTGGCCTGAAGCATTGGCATCCCATATGGGTGCCGGTTCTAGTCCCTGCTGCTCCTCTTCCGATCCAGCTCTCTGCTATGGCCTGGGAAAGCAGCAGAAGATGGCCCAAGTCCTTGGGCCCCTGCACCCTTGTGGGAGACCCAGAAGAAGCTCCTGGCTCCTGGCTTTGGATTGGTGCAGCTCTGGCCATTGCGGCCATCTGGGGAGTGAACCAGCAAATGGAAGACCTCTCTGTCTGTACCTCTCTCAGTAACTCTGTCTTTCAAATAAATAAAATAAATCTTTTTTTAAAAAAAGAGGTAAAACCTCAATTTATGAACAAAAATAAACCACATAGTTCTCTAAGGGTGGCAACCATGACCATCATGTTCATTATGTCTACAGTGTCTAGCACAGTATTGGTTAACAATGATTTTCAATAAATCATTGAATAATTTCAAGTGATTTTCAAATGTTCCTCATGATGTATAATATGTAGAACAGCACAGAATTTCACAATGCAATTAAAAGTCCTAATAGAGCGCTACATATAATAATGAAAACCCTGAGAGTCCAGTGAAAATTGGTTCAGTGATCTCATATTCACTTTTATACTTTTAAGAACTTTTTCCACATTCAAGGCACTGAGCATGATTCACAGGCTCACCGTAGACCATTAGATAGAAGAAGAGCAGTGTTAATTGAATTTGTAGTCACCTGAAAAAATGTTTTGGGTCAGAAATATGTCATTATTTGTTAAACGTTAACAACATAGGCTTTAGAGTTTCATAAACTTGGTAGTGAAAACAGGATCCTCTGTCTACTATGTATCCTTGGGTAAGTTATTTCTTAAGCCCTGGTTTTTAAATCTATAAGCCACAAAAATTAAACCATGAAAGTTAAATGGGACAATGTATGTACATTTCCAAATATAGTATTTGATAAAGTAGGTGCTCAGTAATTTTCCAGTGGCACCTACAATGCTATTATTATTTTGATTTAAAGAATTATATCTCCAGGTATTCTCTGTCAAATGAACTTATTGGATAAGAGAAGCAAAAGTTAGGATTGTAGCTTCAGTGTGTGTGTGTGTGTGTGTGTGTGTTTGTGTGTGTGCATGCACATGTGAGTGCACATTGTGGACTTGCGGTAGATATGAGTGATGATATAATTAGTTTGGAATAAAAGATATTGGTTAAAGTGAGGTTGAAGCATGCTTATTGGTCCTGGGTTTCTATAGAGAATAATGGATTCTTGGAAAAGAAGAAGAGGGTCAGGGGTGAGGCTGGGATTAGGGCTGTTGAACAGGGAAGTATGCATCTAAGATGTTTCCACCTTCTCATATTTTAACATGGCAAATTCAACTGGTTTATCTCAGTTGGCCTCTGAGATCATGAAAGGAAACACTTATTTTGAAGGGGTCCTTATTTCCTGCATCTTTGAGCATTTCTGTGACTGTGAATTTTGACAAGATTTTGTGACAACAGTTTTTTACTCCCAACACTTCTTTTTAGTCTTATAAAAAATCAAATATGTGTGGAAACATCAATAAAAAATGTAGGTCTTGCTATCAGTCAGTTCTAGTTAAAATCATCTAAAGATTTTTGCTTCCTGTTTTATTATTTTGCATTCTAGTTTTTTATGTCAAGATATTTAGGCACTTGCAAATATGTGTATTAAATAAAATAAAAAAAGAGGAATAAATTTTTGATATTGTCACTAAGCCACGATGAATTTCTCCTTAATGAATTCTTTTAAGAAGTGTGTTTTATGTTAGCTCAATCCTGTTTAAAGTTTATAATATTGCTGCCATGCAGCACATTTCATTTTGCTGTCACAAGAGGGAGCAAGAGCTCTAAATAGGAAATATTTTCAAACTGTCCCAAGATAAATTGTGAAAAGAACTCTGTAGAGTTCTAATGATAAGATGATTTGCATTTTCCCGTGATCTATCTATGAACTCCCTTAACAGCCTTTAATTTTGAACTAACATGACGATAATTTCCAAATAATAAAAACTAAATTGTATAAAAATAAGATTTTTTTACATTTTAGACAGAAATTTGCAAAAATGTTGAAAAAAGATATGCATGTATTTTTTATACTGTTTGACTAATCTGCTTACATTAGCTGTCATGTTGTCACAATTTAAGTTATTGCAACAGAGCTATGTTTTATCGATGATACAACAGATTGATGACACGTTGCAAAAGTTGAACGTAAGCTTTTAGGAGAAACTCCAAAATTTCTTTTCTAGCATGTCTGTTAACCTATGAACATTTGCTGTTTCCTCTTCTGATTTCATTGTTTCTGTAGAAATTTATGTGCTAACACATACTTCATCATTTTATAGGCCTTGATATTCCACAGATTATTATGGGAGTTTAAAATAACTCCTGTGCAAAGTGGAACATTATTGCTGGCCTTGGTAAAGCTTCTTCAGAAAAGAAATTTGTACTATATTCTCTTCAGAGAATTTGTCTTCAGAAGCTCAGATCTGGATATTTGTCTTGATTCTTTCATGGAATAAATGTCATGCCCCCTGAAGATTGCATTTTCTAGCTTCAATATTAAATAGTGGATTAAAACTCAAGTATCTAGTAGCTATGTTTTAAGGAAATAACCCTCCAAATTTATTAATGAATGGGTCATATGTATGGTTTGGTTTATGAATAGAGGACAGACATGATGAGCTGATGAAATAACACATATTTAAAGCCTTTAATGTAAGCCAAGGACTTTCTCCTTCACCTGACATTGTCACAGAGGTAACATGAGTAAAGCACGTTATTTACTAAAATAAATTATAGGGCTTAAAATATAAATACTTTCTTACTTCTGGCTAAATATACAGATATAAAATTGCCTAGCAATTTTGTTCTTTGGAATATCTGTGGAAAGTTTTCCATAAAAATGTGCACCTTGGCTACAAGCCACTTCGAGTTAAATTCATCTGAAGAATTCCACTGCCTGCTTTTCATCTTTAAACTTTAATTTTGTAGTAGGAACTATGAACTGCAAAGAAAAAAATCCAAAGAAACAAAAAAAAAAACCCACTTGTTATTGTTTTTAATGCCTTAACTATTACACATGTCAGCTAACTCCATGCAAACTTCTGGGAATCCTGAAGAAATGCCAGTGCTTCCCCACCCCACCCACTACTCCTAAACTTTCCCACAGTTTTTTTTTTTCCCTCATGGGTTTAAACTTATTAAAATATGAATACTATGGGCTATTTGTAATAAAAATTCAAAAGAAATGACTAAATATGTGGCCCCAGAGCAATTAGATCACAGTTATTTTACAAGGAAGGATACAAATTATACTTTTAAATAGCACAATTCTAAAATATCATGTTATTTAGTGAATTACTAAATTACTAGAATTATCCTCTGGGAAAAAAGTTGCTTTACATGCACTGTATTACAAATGTAGAATACAGTATCAACAGAGTAGTTCTAGCACTAGGTCTTGATCATATCTTTAACTTTTTTACTTGAATTTGTATCAGTGTTTGAAAATTAAAGTATGCATATTAATTTACTTGACATAAGAGAATTTTATAGACAAGTATATGTATAAATTCAGTTTGATTTTAAACGCAATAATGTATTTTAGTTTTCAGCTATTGAAAACATTTGTTGGACAGTTGCCATTTTCTTAATTATTTTAATCCAGCTTGTTGAAAAACCAAGTTTAAGGGACAGTTGTTTGGCATAGCAGCTAAGACTCTGCTTGGAATACTCACTCATGTCAGAGTGCCTGCACTGGAATCCCAGTTCTGCTCCTAATTGTGGTTTCCTGATAATGTGTACCCTGGGAGTCAACAGGTAATGACTCAAATAATATGGTCTCTGCTATCCTCTTGGATGACCTAGATTGCGTTCCAGGTTTCTGAATTTGGCCTAGACCAACCCTGGCTGTTGTGTGCATTTGGGGTATGAGCCACCAGATGAGAGATCTCTTATCTGTGTCTCTGTGGCTTTCAAATGAATAAAATAAATAACTAAAAATTTTGAAAAATGAATGTAAGATTACTTATACAAATATAAATAATTTATGAAGAGAAAATTAATAAATGAAGCAAGTAGACTTGCATATGAAAGAAAACAAGATGGAATAAGAAATTGAGGGTTTATATCAACAAATGCCCTGGAATTCTACTTGTTATTGGAAAATATACATTGTTCTTTTTTTCCTAACAGTTAAAGGGAAAGAGATACAACCAGTTAAAATTTTTATTGCTTATAAAATAAGAATAATCTAGTTTTTCTAGAAAGGTACAACTTATGATATTGAGAGCATGAAAAAAATGAAACATTTTCTCTCTGAATTCTTAGAGGCACACTGTGAAACATTATTGAGCAACACCCTCAACAACATTTTTGACATGAGTAACTACTACTTCTTGTGGTAATATGTTTAACCAGAACATGCACTCAGGACGTTGTGACTTAATTAAGAAGATAGGCACAAATATATAACTAAAACAAAACACAATAAGTCATATGATTTTGGTAAAATAAAAACATTGTGAGTACAAAGAAAATCCTGGGGAAGAATGTCTCCAATAAGGAATTAAAAACAGCTAATGATAAAGTTCTTATGGGTCATAGTTATCTCATATGTAACATTTAATCCCATAACCACAGGCTCTTATTCTTGAACTACCAGCATTGTAGCCTGGTTGGTCTTTTCTCTTTCAAACCATTGTCTTAATTGTTTCAAGAACCATGATATAAAATTTCTATACATTAAATTTATTTTTTTGTCTTCTATTTAATTTTGTATATGATCATGCAACAAACAATATCCCTATAAATTATAAACTTTTGAGAACAGAAAATATTTAATATGATAATTTTTTAGTGTGTTCTTCAGTGCTCTGCACATAATATATACTCAAAAAATACTTGTAAAAAGCACTGGATAAATGAGTTCAGCTGGTTAATTAGTGCATTGTTCTTTTAATCTCTGTTTCCAAGCATTTTGAGAAAATATCAAACTGTGTTTATGCTCTCTAAGTTTTTGTTTAACATTATTTTAATTAAGTATATAATAAAATTCTCTCACTAATATTATGTTTAACATTATACTTGCATTACTGGGAAAATGATGTATTTTTATATACTTACTAAAGCATCCTGTGAGGTCTGTTTTTTCTGTGTCTATCATTCTAGTAGTGTCTGTGCTTATGTGTATGTATGTACCCACACTTGAAACATTATCAACTTATTATAAAATTAAGATACTTCAGCATAATTCCAAACTCTGATCAATATTATAATATTCTGTGTATATCTTAACCTGTGTTAATTCACTGGCTAGTAACTGGAGTGATCTTAGCATAGCAGTCAGATAATGATAACATCAATGTATTTGGTCCATTTAAGCATTAAATATCTATTAAAATAGTAACTTACTGTATTGCATATTTTTATAGCACTTTAAAAATTATTCTTTCTTTAAATGATATAATTAACTCATAGATTGTTCAGAGACTACTGACCAAAACAGAGGTCAAGGTGGTAAACCTTTGATTAAAATTTGATTATGCTTAATCAAAGACTAGTTATTTATTTTTGAAGATGTTAAGTCAGAATATTTACAGTTAATTTTGCTTTGCATAATACTACAACTTTATGAAGAAAAACTTTGTGAATGTTAGCTGATTCCTAATATTAATAATATATGAGAGGATTTCAAAAATTCATGGAAAAATGAATTAATATGTAAGCTTATTTTGGTGCAAGAAGTTTTTTCACAATAAACATTTTCCAAGATATTTTTGAAGACCTCTTGTCTATGCAACATTCATATTAGAATTAGTCATTCATTTATCATATAACAACTGTAGCTATTGAGTATCTTCTGTATCATAGGCATTAGTCAAGTTTTGGGAATAAAAATATGATTTGCAACTTCATGTTGCCTCCAATTATGTTATAAAGACTTTCTACAGGGTATTTTGGGAGCTCAGATGACATAAGGAAGATTTGGGGAAACTTCAGGAGTATCCAACATTCCAGGTGCATATGAAAGGAGAGGGAGAAGACAAGGCAGAGATGGAAGGGGAAGAAACATCAGGGGTGCATCAGCCTGGATCCTGTGGGGAATTAGCAGCCCTTTGATCTTGCTGGAAAACAAATTGCTACGTAGGGAGCGTCAGAAATGAGACCAATAGGGGCCGTTGGCGATGCAGTGGCTCACCTGGTTAATCCTCCGCCAGCGGCGCCGTCTAGTCCCGGTTGCTTCTCTTCCAGTCCAGCTCTCTGCTGTGGCCCCGGGAAGGCAGTGGAGGATGGCCTAAGTGCTTGGGCCCCTGCACCCACATGGGAGACCAGGAGGAAGCACATAGCTCCTGGTTTCTGATCTAGCGGCCATTTGGGGGGTAAACCAACGGAAGGAAGACCTTTCTCTCTCTCTCACTGTCTATAACTCTACCTGTCAAATTAAAAAAAAAAAAAAGACATGAGACCAACAGAATTACTCATTTATTTATATATTTGATCAATCAAATTCATTGTGATCTTTATTATTTTATTTGTTTGATGTTTGATATTTATTCTTCAGAAACACTGCTCAGCAGTCTGGACACCATGCGGAGCAAGATATAAACAATATCTGTCATCACAGTGAATCAGACTGGGATTAGATCATGAAGGCCATTGAGCAACACATTAAAGAGGTTGTAATTTGACCTGTTGGCAGGCGGAAGCTATTTGCACTAGTTTAATTAGGAATTTTCTAGGTCGGATTTGTGTTTCAGATAAATTACTGTGGTAGCTGTGTAGGGTAGAGAGAAAGAGCACTTGTTTGCCTACTGTGGCTGTAAAATAATTTAGACATGGTAAAGACATAAATAAGGGCAGTGAAAGAATGAGAGTGAGAAATTAATTTATTTGAGAATTAGAACATTAAATTGCAAGCTGATGACTACTGAAATCCATATGTTTTTTATGATTTTTAGGCAGATTCAATTTCTTTGACATTTTTACATTTACTCTCCAATTACATTGAGTAATGTGGAATAATGGGATAATGTAGAAAGCAGTGGATAAGAACAAGCATGCGTAATAAACAGAGAGCTTAAACCTTCTAGTACCACTCATATAAAATTCATTTATTTGTTTGAGCATTAATTAATCAGGCCTTCACACGTATCTATTATTGCATTGTAATTTGTTGTTTGAATGTGAGTTTTGCAGTAAAACCAAAGGATTACCATTGGTTTAGGGTAATTGGCAAAAAGAAGAGAGAAAAATACGTTTCAGATTAAGGATGTTGGCTTTTAAGTGACATAATTGGAATCAGAATCCAAGTAGCCTGATTTCTGCTTCATTTCCTTCTTCATTCAAATTTGCTGCCTTATTACTAAATAATATGTATATCTTTACTTGTCTTATATAATTTTAATTAAATGATATAGCCAACCTGACAGTTATACAATCCTTATGTTTTGATAAGTGATGTGAACTGTTTAAAATTTCAGTCTTTTTTTTTTTTTTTAACAACTTTGGTCCAAAACAATGCAGAACTTTTGCACAGCTCTTATGGCGGCTTTCTTTCTTTCTTTCTTTCTTTTTTTTTTTTTTTTAACTATAATTACCTTGTCTCCATATAAAGATTTATTTATAGACTGCTCAGGCAATTGCTGATTATCCTTCTATTAGATAAAATATTTTGAAATGTTTTCTTTTTCATCTGTGAAACAGTACTGATAATCTGGTTGCAGTTACTTAATACAGTCCCGAGTTTAAATTTGAAATTGTAGAAACACTCCAATCTTTCACATCTTCCTTCCTACCATAGAAATTTTTGTAAAAGGTGTTCCTGGTGCTATTTATGCCATTTGCTTATATATATTTTGTTCCAAGAGGGCACACCCTTTGAGTGTGGGAATAAAACTTTTTGGGCACAGATTCCAGTGCTGCAATTATCTTAGATGAGGTTATTGGGCTGCTTGATTTCTCCAAGGAATTTGATAATGTAGCTCAAAAGTACTCTCTTCTCCTGTTGCACTTCCAGCCAAATTTGTTTTCCAACGTACCATCTTATTGTAATTATCTCACCTCTAACCTTAAGTCACATGAACTTTCTACTTCTGACCCATTGCTGAAATCAACTTGGGAAAGACTTCATAACAACAATTTTGGAGGGGAAATTATACTTTAAACACAGCCTGTCAGTTGTAATATCTCTAAAATAACTTTGAGGACCAAGTTTGTCTTAAGCAATTCCTGATCCATCACTTGTAGCACTGAATTGGATAATGGGCATCAAATCAGAGTTAGATAGAAGGAGTAAATTTTCAGCATTACACAGAAGAGTGGGGGTGACTACAGTTCACAATAACCTATTATGTATTTTATGAGCAAATAGAAGACTGGATTTCTAAGGCTGTAATCATAAAGTAATGTCAAAGAAAAGGAAATATTGATTCTCTTGTTTAGATTAGTACCCATTTGTATATATTGAAATGGTACAATGTAGCTCTTAAGAATATACAATCAAGGCCGGCGCCGCGGCTCACTAGGCTAATCCTCCGCCTAGCGGCGCCGGCACACCGGGTTCTAGTCCCGGTCGGGGCGCCGGATTCTGTCCCGGTTGCCCCTCTTCCAGGCCAGCTCTCTGCTGTGGCCCGGGAGTGCAGTGGAGGATGGCCCAGGTGCTTGGGCCCTGCACCCCATGGGAGACCAGGAAAAGCACCTGGCTCCTGGCTCCTGCCATCGGATCAGCGCGGTGCGCCAGTCGCATCGCGCTGGCCGCGGCGGCCATTGGAGGGTGAACCAACGGCAAAGGAAGACCTTTCTCTCTGTCTCTCTCTCTCACTGTCCACTCTGCCTGTCAAAAAAAAAAAAAAAAGAATATACAATCAATGTACAAACAAATAAAATACATATTCCAAAAATAAATAAAAATGCAGAATTTACAGTATTTTTATTGGAAAAGAAGCAAACCTGAACTGTTACTATGACAATAGGTATTATCTACCATCTGTGGAAAGTTTACAATGTACCTTCTACAAAGTATGTAGTTGATGATCTGCATGTATCATTTAATCCCCATATTAAGGCAATACTATGGTAGAGAATCATCGTAAGGTCATATTAAAGTGATGGTTCCTAGAACCAGGTGCTTGAGTTTGAACTCTGGCTCTACCACATTTAAGCTATGCAGCATTGATTAAGTTATATAGCTTTATGTGCTTTAATTTCTTCATCTATAGAGTAATAACATTTACTTTACATAGTTGTTGTGAGGATCCAATGAGTTAATACATGTAGGGTTCCTAGAACAAAGTATACACTTAGTAAATTTTAGCTATTATTATTTCTTTTCTTTTACTGATTAAATGTGTTTCACTTGGGATTAAATATTTTATAAATGTTGATGTTAGGATGGGGAGTCTGAGCTTTTGGACTTCACAACCAGTGTCCTTGACTACTAAGCTTTTAAAAATGTTGTTATTAAAGTATAGTTTCAGAGTATCTTCAGGCTTAAAATTAAGTGATAGAGCAAAGTGAATTTAACAAATAGACAAGGCTGTTACTCATTATGATCTACTTGGCTTTTTCTAATTAAAGTGCAATGGACATTTTTATGTGCCAATGATAGACAGTCTCTAAGCCTGAGAATATATCAATAGAAACTTCCAAAAACTAAATTAGTAAGTAATTGACACAATGAGGACAGTACAGCATTAAGGGAGAGAAAAGCAGCATCCTTTCCTTCTCAGTCTACCATGGGGAGTGGCACAGCATTTGAACTAGATCTGAAGGGTTAGTGGGGACTTGTCAGGGAGTGCAGATGATGGAAGGATTTTAACCTATGGAAGCGCATGTGAAGGTGAGAGGTGGGAAGAGAGCTTGGAATGTCAGAGAACATCCTTAGAATTGTTGGTTTTTGGGGAGCCAAGTCTGTTCTGAGGAGAGAAACAGGGAAAAGAAAGTGGCTAGCATAGTGGTGTATTGTGTTAAGCGACTGCCTGTGATGCTGCCATCTCATATGGGTGCTGGTTCAAATCCCAGCAGCTCCATTTTCCATCCAGCTCTGGTGAAGGCGGCAGAAGATGTTCCAAGTACTAAGGCCCCTGCTTCCTACATGGGAGACCCAGATGGTATTCCAGGCTCCCAATTTCAGCTTGGCCCTGCCACAGCCTTTGCTGCCATTTGGTGAATGAACCCCCAGAGGGATCCCCCTCTCTCTCCGTAACTCTGCCTTTCAAAGAAATAAATCTTGAAAAAAAGAGAACAAAGGTGGCAAAAGCCAGGGTTAAATAAGCAGGCTAGTTCTGGGTCAAAAATTGTGTGTGCCCCATAGTTACGTCAGATTTTGACTGTGTTGGGAGATATTAGGTAATAGAAACATAACCTGCAGAAGGCAACCACAGATAAAATGCAAACCTTGGATATCATGTAGAACAAATTCTAAGGCAGTTTTTAAATAAATTCTATTTTGTGTTAGCATTAGGTAGTATGGGAAACCATAATATATGTTTACTGTATTTAATATATTGATAATTCAATAGAGAAACCAAGGTGATTACAAATCTTTACAAAATAAGTTATGTTCTTATTTTGCTTTAATTTTTCTTTTAGACTTCAGTTACTCTTTGTATTTCATGATATGGTTATGAATTAAAATAATTGCTTACTCTAAGATAGGTTCAATTAGAACAGGAAGATGAAAGTGGCATATTTAATTTAGTTAAATGCATTTTAATTTATTTAAAATCATTTCTTCATATATTCAGTGTTTATATGAAGAATTGGGTATAGATAGGCTGGCTAGATTTGCTTTGTCTTAGACTGAATAATATTGTCAAATTTGTGGAAAGTAGCTCAACAGAAGTTGTATTTTAAATAGCAAATTAGGTATCCTGGCAATGGTAAGACTGAGTTATCTGCTAATCTATTGATGCTCTGTGTTCAGTCTAGGGTTTACTTGCCATATAAACTTTATCTTTAGTGTCTTCATTTCTTATATCCATTTTTAGTTGATATTTAAAAAAAAATTCCACTTTAGGTTTATTTTATTTCTGCCTATTTTTGTTTTATGTTTTCTTGCTTGCTTTAGATAGCTGTGTTCTTTCATCTGTCAAACTGAGCTCCCAAAACATAACTTGTTTTAAAGTCTTCATAAGTTCATTTCCTAAAATTAAGTTCATCGAAACTGAATTCCTGTTACAGCTTTTTTATTGTTCTTGTTCTCTCAAGTATCATTCTTAGGCTTAACTTTTAAGTTGTCTTTTGAGATTTAAGACTGCAAATCCAATTTGTATGGTGGTTTTCTTTTAGCCTCTATCCTTCCTTTCTTCCCTACTTCTTCCTTCCCTGTCTGCCTCATTCCTCCCTCCCTTATACTATTGTTTTCTTAAAAAAAAAAAAGATTTATGGGATCGGTGTTGTAGTGTTATGAGTAAACCCACTGCTTGTGATGCCAGCATCCCCAAATGTGCCAATTCATTTCTGACTGCTCCTCTTCCATTCCAGCTCCCTGCTAATGGCCTGGGAAAACTAACGCAAGATGACCCAAGTGTTTGGTTCCCTCCACCCATGTGGGAAACCTGAATGAAGCTCCTGGCTTTGGCCTTGGCCCAGTGCTGGTGGTTGTGACTATCTGGAAGGTGAACCAATGGATAGAAGATCTCTATCCTTCCTCTGTAACTCTTTTTCTTTTAAGATTACTCTTCAAAAGATTTTTTAAATTTTATTTAAGGTATACAAATTTAATGTATAACCTATATACATATTTAAGAACATAGTAATACTTCCCACCCTACCTTCCCTCCTGTCGACACTACCATCCCTCTTCCTCCTCTCTTTCTTATTCATATTCTTAATTTTTACAAAGATCTATTTTCAGCTAACTTTATTCTCATAAGATTAACCCTACATTAAGTAAAGAGTTCAACAAATAGTTTGAAGAAAAAACACTGTTCCTCAATAGTTGAGACAAGGCCTGTTAAAAATCATCAAATCTCAAAATGTCAATTTCACTCCTATGGATTACTTTTAAGAAACTCTACTAGTTACTACAAATCAGAGAAAACATATCATTTTTGTCTTTTGGGGACTGGCTTATTTTACTAAGTATAATGGTTTCCAGTTGCATCATTTTATTGTGAAAGACAGGATTTCATTTTTTTTTAACCATTGTGTAGTATTCCATAGTTATACATACTGTGATTTCTTTATCTGATCTTAAGTTGATGGACATCTGGGTTGATTCCATATCTTAGATATTGTGAATTGAGTTGCAGTAAACATGGAGGTACAGATAACTCTTTCATATGCTGGTTTCATTTGCTTGGTTAAATTCCCAGGAGTGGGATGGCTGGTTCATATAGTAGGTCTATATTCAGATTTCTGAGGTATCACCATACTGTCTTCCATAGTGACTGTACCAGTTTACATTCCCACCAACAGTGAATGTGGGTACCTTTTCTCCCACATTCTCACCTGCTTTTATTGTTCATTGATTTCTGTATGATAGCCATTCTAACTTGAGTGAGGTGAAACCTCTTTGTGGTTTTGATTTGCATTTCCCTGATGGCTTGTGATCCTGAGCACTTTTTTATGTGTCTGTTGGGCATGTGAATTTCCTCTTTTGGAAAATTGCTATTTAAGTCCTTTGCTCATTTCCCAGCTGGATTGTTTTGCTGTTGTTGAGTTCTTGAGCTCCTTATAGATTCTAGATTTAAATCCTTTGTCAGTTTCATAGTTTTCAAATATTTTCTCTGATTCTGTCAGTTCCCTTTTTACTTTCCTGTGTGTTTCTTTTGCAGTGCAGAAGCTTTTCAGCTAGAAGTAATCCCATTTTTTAATTAATTTGATTGCCAGTGCTTTTGGGGTCTTTTCAAAGAAATCTTTGCCTATGTCAATATCTTGTAGAGTTTCCCCAATGTGCAACCCTGACTCATAATAAATAAGTGAATATATTTAAAAAAAAAAGATTTGTTTATTCACTTATTCATCCGAGAGAGAGAGAGTGAGAGAGAAAAAGAGAGAGAGAAAGAGAGAGGAAGAGAATCATCTATCTGTTGGTTCACACACCAAAGACCATGACAGCCAAGACTGGACCTGCCTGAAGCCAGGAACCAGGAACTGCATTTGAGTCTCCCACATGAGTATTGGCAACCCAAGTATTTGACCTCATTAGCAGGCAACTGGATGGGAAGCAGAGTAGACAGGACTCTAACTGGTACTCCAATGTGAGATGCAGGTGTACCAAGCAGTGGTTTAACCTGTGATACCACAGTCCCCTACCATTTATGGTTTTGTGATTGTATCTGTTCACCGCTCAGGTGCTTAGTCAGAGCATGATTAATGTAATTTAGTGCTCTTGGTCTTCAGTGATATTGGGCACATCACAGATCCTTCACACAGTAAATGGGTAGTTTCAGCTCAGGTTCTGTTTATATTGCTCCCCGAATGTCCCCATAGGCCTCCAAAAACAGAACAGCAAATCACCTTATTTCTCAACCTTTTTTGTTAATGAAAAGAAGGAAGCCCCCTTCTACCCCTCTACTTATTTTGTTGAAGATTTATTTATTTATTTATTTATTTGAAAGTCAGAGTTACAGAGAAAGAGGAGAGGCAGAGAGAGAGGTCTTCCATCTGGTGGTTCACTCCCCTGTTGGCTGCAAAAGCCGGAGCTGCGCTGATCCGAAGCCAGAAGCCAGGAGCTCCTTCCGGATCTCCCACGTGGGTGCAGAGGCTCAAGGACTTTGGCCATCTTCTTCTTTTCTCCCAGGCCATAGAAGAGAGCTGGATTGGAAGTGGAGCAGCAGTGTCTCAAACTGGCACCCATTTGGGATGCCGGCACTTCAGGCCAGGGTGTTAACCCACTGCGCCACAGTGCCGGCCCCTACCCCTCTACTTTTAAACAGGAGACTGTGCATGTATTATAGAGAACATTTTTAGAATATCTCATCCTAAAGGAACTCAGCCTGGAACCACCATTATCTAATTCTGGTTCACAGAATTACTTCTCTTGTTTTTACCTCAATTAAATCTTCTGTGTTTTCTCTCTTACATATTCCTGATTATGCCTTAATAGCTCTTGTAGTCAGGAATTGCATTACCTGTTTGTTTATTTTTGGATTTTTATCCTCCACCAGAATGTAAATTTATTAAGGTAAAAATATTTTTCATCACTAAATCACTAGTTTGTGGAACAGTTACTTGACTATACTAGGGTTTGTGAATGAATTTCAATCCATCATCCATTTTCTTTATGAACAGAAAGAATAAAGAAGAACTTAAAAATGTGAAAAGGAAGTCGGCCTTGTCCTGACTGTTGATGTACAACTTAATACTTTATCCCTCCTAGTATTTTTTTTGTCCTACTTAATACTATTGGTTGAACTCTGTAATTAACACACAATTATTCTTAGGTGTTTAAATTTAACTGAAAAGTGATCTCTGTTAAATGTAAGAGTGGAAATAAGAGAGGGAGGAGATGTATAATTTGGGACAGGCTCAAGCTGACTTGCCCCAAATGGTAGAGTTAGAAATGTGCCAGGGGATTCCAATTCAATCCCATCAAGGTGGCATGTACCAATGCCATCTCACTAGTCCCAGTGATCAATTTCAGTTCTCAATTGATCATACTGATAGGTCTAAGAGTCAAAGGGATCACATAAACAAGACTAGTGGCTGCTAACACTAACTGATAGAATAAAAAAGGGAGAGAACGATCCAATGTGGGAAGCGGGATACACAGCAGACTCATATTATGGCAGATGTCCTAAACAGCACTCTGGCCTCAGAATCATCCCTTAAGGCATTCGGATCTGGCTGAAGAGCCCATGAGAGTATTTTAGGCATGGAAAGCTAAGACACTATGGAAAAAAAAAAAACCTAAATGAAAGATCTCTGCAAGTGAGGTCCCAGTGGAAAGAACGGGCCATCAAAGAAGGAGGTACCATTCTCTGAAGGGAGGAGAGAACTTCTACTTTGACTATGACCTTGTCTAAATAAGATTGAAGTTGGTGAACTCAAAAGGCTTCCATAGCCTTGGCAACTCATGACAAGAGCCTAGGGAGATTACTGACGCCATAAACAAGAGTGTCAAATTGTTAAGTCAACAACAGGAGTCACTGTGCACTTACTCCTCATGTAGGATCTCTGTCCTTAATGTGTTGTACAATGTGAATTAATACTATAACTAGTACTCAAACAGTATTTTACATTTTTGTTCTGTGTGGGTGGAAACTGTTGAAATCTTTACTTAATATATGCTAAACTGATCATCTGTATATGAAGAGAATTGAAAATGAATCTTGATGTGAATGGAATGGGTGAAGGAGCGGGAGTTGGGAGGGTTGCAGGTGGGAGGGAAGTTATGGGAGGGAAAAAGCCATTGTAATCCAAAAGCTGTACTTTGGAAATTTATATTTGCTAAATAAAAGTTAAAAAAGTTTTTAGGAAATAACTCAATGTCCTCTTAAGTTTTCATTCTCACATCATTTCCCTTCTTTCTGAATTGTGTCAGACTACAACTATGATCTGCTAATTCCCATTTTAGGAAAAAAAAAGAAAAACTGTTCCTTGATCTCAAATTTCCTTATTCTTCTCCAGCTACTCACATCATTTCTACATTATGCTTTGCATTGCAGTATCTCAATAGAACAGGGTATCCTTGCCTTCTAAACTTTTCATCCAGTATAAATTGTTCAACTCCATAATCCAGCTTTGTTTCGCTCTGCCCTCTTGAGCTAGCCCTTGTCAAGATTACCAACAACCCAAGACTCTTTTATGTCCTCATTGGGCAGAGAGCGGCATCTAATGCAGCTTGCAACACAGCTGATACTCAGTTTTTAGGAGCATTCACCTTTTTCAGGTTCTATCCCATCACTCTTTCCTGAAGTTTCTCCTTCTCTGCTTGCTCCTGTCCAGTCTCTGCTAGTTCCTAGTCCACTGTTGGGTCTTTAGAAATTCAAGTTGCTAAAGGCTCAGGGTAGGGCCCTTGTGTCTCTCGTCTTTCTGCCTACATAATGTTTTTTTTTTTTTTTATAAATTTTTTTTTTTTTTTTTTTGGACAGGCAGAGTGGACAGTGAGAGAGAGAGAAAGGTCTTCCTTTGCCGTTGGTTCACCCTCCAATGGCCGCTGCGGCTGGTGCGCAGCGCCTATTAGAAGGCAGGAGCCAGGTGCTTCTCCTGGTCTCCCATGGGGTGCAGGGCCCAAGCACTTGGGCCATCCTCCACTGCACTCCCAGGCCACAGCAGAGAGCTGGCCTGGAAGAGGAGCAACCGGGACAGAATCCGGCGCCCCGACCGGGACTAGAACCCAGTGTGCCGGCACCGCTAGGCGGAGGATTAGCCTACTGAGCCGCAGCGCCAGCCTCTGCCTACATAATGTTATCTTTCCTGATTGCATTTATTACTCTTTTTGTGTATCAGTACCAAATGTCTCTGCTCCATAACATTTCCTGAACTCTAAACATATTTTTAACTGCCTACTTAACATTTTTGTCTGGCTGTTTTTTAAACACCTCTAATTAATTTGTCCAAAACTGACATAATTAGACACTCACTGCATTTTCCCACTGTGTCTTCTTTCATTGTATTTAAATTAAAATTTTTAAAAAATTATTTGAAAGGCAGAAAGAGAGAAAGAAAGTCCTGCCATCTGCTGATTCACTCCCCCAGTGCCCATGACAGATAGAGCTGGGCCAGGCCAAATTCAGGAGCCAGGAACTCAATCTGAGTCTTCAAATAGGCTGGCAGGGATCTAATCACTCGAGCCGTTACTATCTGCAGTCTTCTGAGGTGTGCATTAAGCCAGATGTTTTAATTGGAAGCAGAGCTAGGACTCCACTTATTAAATGCATTATTTGTATACCTTAAATAAAAGTTTTCTGGGTAAAATTTTTAAAAAAAAGAAGCTAGAAAGAAAAAAAGTTTCTACCAGAAGAGACCAAGTCAGTTTCTTCCAAAGAAAGTTACCTGGTGATATCTAATTTGCAGGAATGATAACAACACCGTATTTGCAGGAAAAAACAACAGAATATTGGCATGAATGTTCCTAATAAATATTCAGAGGCTGAGGAGAGAAACAACAACAAAAAATAAACCATTCTTCTAATGCATGGACTGATTTTCTTATTTTTGTTTGTAAGAGAACATCACAACACACTTTTGTTCTCAAAGGGTAAATTTGTATTTCATTTAAAGTAAACAAATTTTGTTTCTATTTTAAAATTCAGATTCTTTTCACAGGTGTCAATAGTAAAAAATAATAATTCTAATACATTGACTATGTATCTCAGACAAAGAATCCTAGAAAATTCAAGAAAAGTAGTAAAGAAATAAAGAAACAAAATAAATTAAACACCTACATACATATTTTACTTTAATTTTTAAATATCCAGTCAGGGTTGATAGCTTTGATTTAGGGTTGTAAATGATTGCTATAGTATTAAATTTGGAAGTTAAATATGAGAGAGCTTTACACAAGTAAGATTTATAAGGTATTTTCAGTAAAGGCAACTGCTTGAACACTGTAATTGTTACTTAGAGTTTATTTAATGTGAATATCTTTTTGTAATATCTGAAGAGTTTAGCAATAACTTAGTTTTACTAACTTGTTTTCAGAGCTGTTTATGAGTGGATCCATAAATTGGTAAAAATCATACTGCATATTTAATCTCCATAGAAAATAATCATTCACTTTCATTCTTAGTGGTAATAATTTGTAATGTCAGCTATGCTTCTTTCTAGTTCTTCTACCTCAAAATTTTTCTGAGGAGTGAATTTTTCCCCATTTACAACTTTATTATCGTCTTTAATTCCCATTATCAAGTCATTTTTGGGGGGATGACAGTATATCTGAATTTTAATTTACTAGGTATATCATGAGGAAAATTAGTGCTGATTTTGATTTAAACATCTTAGAAATGTTTATGAAAATTATAAAAATTATTCTCTGGCTTTGTAAGCTTGAGGTGCTTACTCTTTCTTTCCTTTTAAAGACCCTTTCTGTGACACAGTATTCTATCTTGGCAAGACTAACGATAGATTAGATTAGGTTATGAGATTATGTTGAAAGGTTATATTGAACATAACAATTATAAAGTTTGAATTGTAATGCTTTTAGGACTTATTAAAATACTTTAAAGATTTAATAAACTCAATCATATACCTATTATGTATCTAATGAAGGAAAAAGTGGCTTTTATAGTACTGCTAAATACTGTTTATATTCAAAGAGAGTATACTGTTAAGGCATGCACACACACACACGCCAACTTTTTAAGCAGTCAGGTAGTTTTTAAGATTTATATATTTATTTGAAAGGCAGAGTTACAGAGAGGCAGAGGCAGAGCAAGTGAGAGAGAGAGAGAGAGAGAGAGAGATATCTTCCATCCTCTGGTTCAGTCACCAGATGGCCACAGCGGCCAGAGCTGGAAGCTGAGAGCCTAGAGCTTCTTCTGAGTTTCCCATAAGGGTGCAGGGGCCCGAGACCTTGGGCCATTTTCTGCTGCTTTCCTTGGCCATAGCAGAGAGCTGGATTGGAAGTGTAGCAGCCGGGACTTGAACCAGTGCACATATGGGATGCTGTCACTGCAGGTGGCAACTTTACCTGATATGCCACAGAGCCTGCCCAAGCTTTCAGGTATTTTGTTTGAGTATTTTGAGTTTGTAGAAATTAAAAACTAACAAAACAATAGATTTCACATTTTGATTCAGAAAGTATTCCTACATAAAATGTTAGTTTATAACTGAGTCATTTAAAAAAAAAACATAATTTGAACGAATTTAATATTCCAGATCCAAATTATTATCAAGGATAAAATCTGAAAGAAGTCTGTCTAGTACATTAGTATCATGTGGGTTTTTTTATTTTTTTAATTTTTAAAATTTTTTTAACTTTTATTTAATGAATATACATTTCCAAAGTACAGAATATGGATTACAATGGTTCCCCCCCCATAACGTCCCTCCAACCCGCAACCCTCCCCTTATCCACTCCCTCTCCCCTTCCATTCACATCAAGATTCATTTTCGATTCTCTTTATATACAGAAGATTAGTTTAGCATATATTAAGTACACATTTCAACAGTTTGCTCCCACACAGAAACATAAAGTGAAAAATACTGTTTGAGTACTAGTTATAGCATTAAATCTCAATGTACAGCACACTAAGGACAAAGATCCTACATGAGGAGTAAGTACACAGTGACTCCTGTTGTTGACTGAACAAATTGACACTCTTGTTTATGGCATCAGTAATCACCCTAGGCTCTTGTCATGAGCTGCCAAGGCTATGGAAGCCCCCTGAGTTCACTGACTCTGATCATATTTAGACAAGGCCATGGTCAAAGTGAAAGTTCTCTCCTCCCTTCAGAGAATGGTACCTCCTTCTTTGATGGCCCATTCTTTCCACTGGGATCTCACTCGTGGAGATCTTTCATTTAGTTTTTTTTTTTTTTTTCCCCCAGAGTGTCTTGGCTTTCCATACCTGAAATACTCTCATGGGCATTTCAGCTGGATCCGAATGCCTTAAGGGATGATTCTGACGCCAGAGTGCTGTTTAGGACATTTGCCATTCTATGGTTCTGCTGTGTATCTCACTTCCCATGTTGGATCATTCTCTCCCTTTTTGATTCTATCAGCTAGTATTTGCAGACACTATTCTTGTTTATGTGATCCCTTTGGTTCTTAGTCCTATCATTACGATCAATTGTGAACAGAAATTGATCACTGGGACTAGTGAGATGGCATTGGTACATGCCACCTTGATGGGATTGAATTGGAATCCCCTGGTATGTTTCTAACTCTACTGTTTGAGGTAAGTCAGCTTGAGCATTTCCTGAATTGCACATCTCTTCCCTCTCTTATTCCCACTCTTATATTTAACAGTGATCACTTTTCAGTTAAGTTTCAGCACTTAAGAAGAATTGTGTATTGATTACAGTATTCAACCAAAAGTATTAAGTAGAACAAACAAAAAAAATACTAAGAGGGATAACATATTAAGCTGCTCATCAACAGTCAGGGTGAGGGCTGATCGAGTCACCGTTTCTCATAGTGTTCATTTCACTTTAACAGGTTTCCTTTTTGGTGCTCAGTTAGTTGTCACCTATCAGGGAGAACATATGGTATTTGTACCTTTGGGATTGGCTTATTTCACTCAACATAATGTTTTCCAAATTCCTAACAGGGATCACTTTTCAGTTAAAATTTAAACACCTAAGAATAATTGTGTGTTAATTACAGAGTTCAACCAATGGTACTGGAACAAAAAAAAATACTAAAATGGATAAAGTATTACATTGTACATCAACCTTCAGGACAAGAGCTGATCAAGTCACTGTTTCTCATAGTGTCCATTTCTATCATGTGGGTTTTTAGTAAGAAACATTAAATAATGAAAAATACTTTTTGTCCAACTTATAAAGTGTAAGTATACTTTGGGATAAATGTAATTTTTTAAAAACTTGTTTTTATTTATTTGAAAGGCAGAAGGACAGAGAGGGACAGGAAGAGAGAGGGAGGAAAAGAAGGAGACAGAGAGACAAAGAAGAAAGGTTTTTGATCCATTGATTCATTCCTCAAATGTATAAACAGCTAGGTATGAGCCAGGCTGAAGCTAGGAGCTGGGAACCCCATTTGGGTCTCCCACATAGGTCGCAGGGGCTCAAGTAAGTGGGCCATTTTCTACTGCTTTTCCGGGTGCATTAGCAGAGAGTTGGATTGGAAGAAGAAGGGCTAGGACTCCAAATAGAACTCTGATATGGGATGTTGACATTGCAAGTGGTAGCTTAACCTTAACTCCACCGCATTGTGGGCCCCCATACAAGTATACTATTTTTTAAAATATTTATTGATTTATTTGAATGCGGAGTTATGGAGAGAGAGAGAAGGCCTGGCAACAGCCAGGGCTGGGCCAGACCAAAGCCGAGAACCAAGAACTTTATCTGGGTCTCCCAGTGTTGGTGGCAGGGCCCAAACACTTGGACCATCTTCTGCTGCTTTTCCCAGACCTTTAGCAGAGAGCTGGGTCAAAAGTGGCAAAGCCAGGACACAAACCAGCACCCATATGGGATACTAGTGTTTCAGGCAGCAATTTTACCTTCTACATCACAATGCCAGCCCTCCCAGTACAAATTTTATTGTACTTTTTCTTCACTATCATAGTGAAAAAGGTGAGATACTTTCAGAGAAATATGTTAAGTTTGAGAAAATGTCAGTACCATTTTTAATTTTTTTATTTTAGAATAGTTTTGAATTTGTAAAATAAAAATTGTAGAGGTGTGCAGAGTCCCCATATTCCCCACATCCAGTTTTTCCTCTTATTAACATCTTATATTAGTATATTTTTCACAATCCATAACCCACACCCAACTTCTATTTTTCAAATCCAGATTCTTTTTATCCCTCTTAACTCTTCCATCTTCCAGTTGCTTTCCCAAGCACATTAGCAGGACTCTGGATTGGAAGTGGAGCATCTGAGACTTGAACTGGTGCCCATATGGGAAGCTGGCATTGAAGGCAGAAGCTTTACCCACTATACTACAATGCTGGCCCCTCCCCTGAACTTTCTAATCAATAGACTTCACTTTTAATTTAATAATATTGTGTTTTCCTGATAACTTCCATTTGTGTGTCCAGATTTCGAGATACTATTCATGATGTTTAATCAGATACCATTTTTACCTTAATATCATCTTCTTGAAAAGGTGGAGGGAGCAGGAAATGTTTGTCAGAAGAAGATATTTGGTTGGAAATGCAAAGAAAAGAACCAAGAGTTTGAGTGGCAGAGGCAGTTGTTCTCCTTAATCATACATAACTACTACTATTGATCTCTTTCTTTTTTTTTTTCTTTTGAAACAGGTAAGGCAAGGTGGCTGATTTTGATGTAATATATCATTTATTTTTTATAGTTCTTGTTAATGTTATATGTCTCACAGTTAATGATTCATGCTTTTTGGGACCAGTGCCAACATAACCAGTTGTACAATTGTTTTGATTCAATAATGCATATTATGTGAATTTGCCAGCCTGCCCAAATTTGTAATTTCCTGAAGACACAATGGACACATTGTGATACAAGGAATGGAAAGGAGGCTGTCTCTTCCCGGAAGCAGCAGATTATAGCCTCATCTCAGATATTCTGTGATACAAGCTGTTTAGTGAAACATAATAACACAAATGTTCTTTTCTGAGCCCAAACACAATTTGTCTCTGCCAGAATAACAGAGCTAATAATTTGACCTAACATTTATGCTGAAAACCTTTATTTTCTCAAAAAAAAAAAAAGCATCATAGTAGGATTTAGCTTTTTGAGACCCCATCTCCTGTTTTTGATTTCTAAAGGATAATTTTCTATTGGATTTTTAATTTCAAATGAATAACAAATATTCTCTCGTTTCCTGCCTGTGAATGAATTGCCACTTGTGTTTGTCACATTATGCTGATTTTCCTTCAAAGCAATGAAAACTTTCTATATTAGACTCATGACCAGATTTAATAACTGATTCAGCATTAATGCTTATAGGAATGTCTGCTAGGTTTGGTGGTTTATTATGATGATTATTGGCATTATCACTGTTACTGTTTTATTGATATTTGGTTTTTACTGTAAACTTCCCAGAAACAGGTATTTGTATATTCTGACTTTTGTTCATGGATTCATATGACAGTAGTGCTCAATAGCTACCAAATTTTAAGTATGCAGTTTTACATGATGTATTGATAAAGAAACACTATATTCATAAAATCACCAGAGATAAATTTCAGAAGATTTGCCCTGTATAACAGAAATATGGGCAACCAAGCTAGCCAAAAAAAATGCACAATTTCAATCTTATTAATCTTATAGATGAAAAATCATCCCAGATAGTTAACCGGCATTATAGTACCTCTTAATAGACTGAGCATATGTAGTTATCTTTTCCTACTCTTAAGTCCATTTGTATTTTTCTTTTTCATGATCTATATGTTCTTGTATTTATCCATTTGTGTATCTTTTGCCTATTTTTAAGAACTATTTTAATTTCAATGATGAACGTTGTGAATACTTTTCAGGAGTTGTCTCTTTTGAGTAACTCATGGCACTTTTTGCTGTGTATTTCTTGGAATGTAGTCAAATCTTGATCAACAAGTCTTGTGTCATAGTTAGAAATGACTCTTTTTCTGTCTCTTTTAAACATTTATTTAGGGGCCAACATTGTGGTATACTAAGTTGAGCCTTTGCCTGTGATGTTGGCATCCCTTGTAGGTGCTGGGTCAAGTGCTAGCTGATCCACTTCTGATCTAGCTCCCTGCTAATGTCCCTGGGAAAGCAGCAGAAAATGACCCAAGTACTTGAGCCCCTGCACCTGAGTGGGAAACCTGGAGGAGGTGCTTGGCTGCTGTCTTTAGCCTGGCCCAGTCCTGGCCTTTGCGGCCATCTGGGGAATGAACCAACAGATGGAAGATTTCTCTGTGTCTCCTTCTCTTTCTATAATCCTGCCTTTCAAATAAATGAAAGTCTAAAAAAATGAACTTTAGAAAAAGATTGATTTATTTGAAAGGCAGAGTTACAAAGAGAGAGAGAGAGAGAGAGAGAGAGAGAGAAATAAAGATCTTCCATCCACTTGTTAACTCCACAAGTGGCCTCAACAGCCAGGATTGGGCCAGGCCTAAACAAGGAACCTGGAACTCAGTCTGGATTTCCTATGTGGGTGCATCCAAATAGGATGCCAGCATTGCAGGTGGTGGCTTAACCCACTGCACCAAAATGCTATTCCCCAGAAAGGGTTCTTTTACTTTGAGATTAAAAATAATCATCAAATGATTTCTTCTTGTATCTTTATGGTCTTATTTTCCCCATTTAAATTTTATATCTATTTGGCATTTTTCAGTATAAATGCAATGTGAAATGTAAACCTACATACTTTTATGTAGGTGGCTATTGTCCCAAAGCTGTTGTTGTATAATTCTTATATTTTGCTGACCTGATATGTTTCCTATATATGTTATATATATATAAAATATATATAAACCCTGATGGATTTGAGATACATGTATTTCCATATGCATATGTAACTAGATTTTTTTTACTTTCTTTTTATTGACCTATCTCTTACATTCTAGAAAAAGTGATATTTGTGATTTGCTGTAAAATCAGGTAGATAGTTCCCCACTTGAGAGTTTTCTTCAATCAGATACACCCTGAGTTAGTTGATTTGCTGAGTTATAAATTTGACCTTCTGATATATGTGGTAATTTTCAAAGAATTTGCACTAAGTAAACTCTGAACAATAGTATTTGAGATATTTTTGTATTTCCAAACCCAGTGATTTCTCACTTTTTATTTTTTGAGTGAAAATGTATCACTTTTAATTTCAACAAAATTAATACTGACAAATCAAAATTACACAGAACATTCAGAAATTATATCTCCTCAAAAATACTAAAAATGGACAGATTCATGGTATGTAGAAAATACTTCTGAAACTTTCAATTATATCACCTGAAAGTTTTTTCTTACTTTGGTTTTAATGTATATTTAAAATTATTAATGAGGTTGAGTGTCTTTTGATATTTGATTAACTTTTGGATTTTTCTTTCTATTCATATCTGATTTTGTCTCTTATACAGTTTTTTTTTTTTTTTTTTTTTTTTTTTTTTTTTTGACAGGCAGAGTGGACAGTGAGAGAGAGAGACAGAGAGAGAAAGGTCTTCCTTTTGCCGTTGGTTCACCCTCCAATGGCCGCCGCTGCAGCCGGCGCACCGCGCTGATCCTGGCAGGAGCCAGGAGCCAGGTGCTTTTTCCTGGTCTCCCATGGGGTGCAGGGCCCAAGCACCTGGGCCATCCTCCACTGCACTCCCTGGCCATAGCAGAGAGCTGGCCTGGAAGAGGGGCAACCGGGACAGAATCCGGCGCCCCAACCGGGACTAGAACCCGGTGTGCCGGCGCCGCAAGGTGGAGGATTAGCCTATTGAGCCACGGCGCCGGCTCTATACAGTTTTTTTTTATTTTTATTTTTTTATTTGACAGGTGGAGTTATAGACAGTGAGAGAGAGACAGAGAGAAAGGTCTTCCTTTTGTTGGTTCTCCCCAAATGTCTGCTACGGCCGGTGCTGTGCCGATCCAAAGCCAGGAGCCAGGTGTTTCCTGCTGGTCTCCGATGTGGGTGCAGGGGCCCAAGCACTTGGGCCATCCTCCACTGCCTTCCTGGGCCATAGCAGAGAGCTGGACTGGAAGAGGAGCAACCAGGACTAGAACCCAGCACTGCTGGCGCCGCAGGCGGAGGATTAACCACGTGAGCTACTGTGCTGGCTCTCTTATACAGTTTTATACTGAATTTTATTTTCTTTTCCTTATTTATTCACAGGAATTTCTTTATATACCATCGTATTTTTCTGGACTTAACATATGGATCACTGAAGTGCATGGATTCAAATTACTTTTCCTCAGGTCAGACTTCTCTTTACTTTTACTAGAAATTAGTGTACTGCTATTAACCTTAAACTAAGTTTATTTAATTTTAGAGTTGAATACATTTTTTAAAAATACACTTTTACTTTTGAAATAATTTTAGATTTATAGAATAATAGTACACAATTCCTTTCTATTCTTTACCCATTTGTTGACATCTTATGTAACTATGACATGTTTGTAAAGCTAAGAAAACATATATTGGTACATTACCATTAGCTAAGTTCCAGCCTTTATTTGGATTTCTTGAGTTTTTCAAGGCAAGTTTTTCTATTCTATTTTGCAATCACAACTGGGACACCATATGGTGTTAACTTATTGTGTCTCCTTCATCTACTTAAGACCATGATGGTTTCTGAGATTTGTTTTCATGATCTTGAAGAGTACTGGTTAGAGGTGTTGGAAAACATCTCTTTATTTCTATGATTGTTTTCTTATTATTCTGGGACTGTTGCTTTTGTGAGGAATGTCACAGAGGTGAAGTATGCATATCATCGTAAGTGTGCATATCATCATGGGAGACCTGCTGTCAATATAACCTCGCTGGTCGTCCTAACCATGGTCACCTGGCCAAGGACGTGCTTCCTGGGGTTTACCCCTACTTTATTGAATAGCAATTTTTTAAAATATCCCACTTCTTTAGTTGATGTTTTTTAAACATGAAAGCAATATCAGTTCTTATCATTGTGATGACATGAATTACAGATCTTCCATGAACTATTCTGTGTGTTTTATGCCTGTCTTTGCTACAGTCTCTGCATTTTGGGAGGCTACCTCTCCTGTCTGGCTGTGATTTTCCCAAGTGTTTGGTGTGTCTTATCTGTTATGTGTGTTAGTTTCAGTTCTTGATTTACTGATTGCTACTTCTGATTCAGTTATTACTGTCACTTATTGAAAGGGGACTGGGAATATGCCTGGGATCTGCTGAGAGCTCCCTTTTCTTCCTTTATATTTTCACTCAGGCGATTACTCTCCAGTCTCTAGACAATTTTATTCTTTGTCCTTCAGGATTCATATGTTTTTGGTTTACTGAGAGCACTGTTTCTGGCTTTCCACTGTTATTTATGCATTTAAAGTCATTAATGCATGTACATTTTAATTTAATTGCATTAAAAACATTTAAGTGCATTTAAATGCATTTGGCATTTTTGGAGATTTTGTATGGAAATGAGAGCTTGAAGCATGTCAGTCTTAATGGGAAGTCCTCAAAGTCACGATAGGTAAAATTTCCATTGTTGCCCACCATAGATTATTTTATGCTCCTAACCAAAGGGAGTTTTCCTAAAGCCTCCTTAAAAACCCCTGAAATATAAGGTAACAATATAAGGCAACATAATTTAAAATTTACAAATATAACACTACCATTTATTAACTGTTTGATGGTTGATGAGTTGCTTAATGTAAATTTCACATTGACACAAAAGAAAATTAACAGGTTTTAAATGGAATGTACCAGAGCATCAGAACTTGTCAGTTATTAACATTATTTTATAATTCTAGCTCAGGGTAAGTGAAGGTTCGAATGGAATCAACAAAATTTGGTCAGAAAAGAATTGTCTAGGTTTAAAAATACATATTATGTGAGGATTTGAACAATGATTTGAGTTGTGGACCTCTTGGACTTTCTTTTCAGCCCACATTGGCAATTAAGCCATGTATAAAATTACATATAATCTGCATTTGAGGTTTTTTTAAGTATTAGAAATCAACTCTGGTGAATATATCCTGAAAAAATTTTAATGGATAAAACATCAAGGGAAGAAATTAATGTTTGGCAACATACGGAGTAAATGTTAAATGCCACCATTGCCAATATCCTTTCTCTATAATAGCATAAATATAGAAGAAAATGAAAATGTGTTTACATTTCTTCAGAAGCATACAAATGAAAATATTTATCTATAATTGAGGAATTGTATGTAAAAACTAGCATTTTCATTTCTTCAAGTAATGTATCTTGTAATTATTATTTTCCTATTTCATATTCTTCTTGTAGACAGAATTCTAGTGGGTAGTGATTCAGTCTTTTATCTTTGGTAGGATTGTGTGATTGTTCCCATAAAGGTTTGAGAAATAACATTCTCCCAGGTACTATACTAGGTCCAGCTTTCATCATGGAGCAGAAATGCTATTTACTCTTACTAGTTAAAGTCAATGTGATAGATCATTAGCACAGCTGCAGCTTTTATCTCATTACTTAGAGACAAGAGGAAACCAAAATATCAAGAAGCAGCCTCTGTTTGTGATTCAGAGAAATAATTATTGTGCATATTGGTACACATATATCTTATTTGGGTACCAAAATTTATAGAAAAGCAAATTTGTGAGTTAAAAAGCAAACAATTTTATCAAGAAGATGGTTACATACAGGAGCCTTGTCTGCATATTTTCTCCTTCATACCAAGATCCACCCACACATTTTTGGAAAAACAGAATCATAGTTTGATTCAGAGGAAGTATCATATTCTGTAAGTTAGCATCCCATTTTTGCAAAGTCTTGTCTATAGACTGGGATTGGAGCTCTTTCTCAAAAGGCATTTAACTTTCCATAAAGTTTATTGGTTTTGAACATGAACTTGTTTTTTTTTTTTTCAAAGATTTATTTATTTTTTGGGAAGGCAATTACAGAGAGGCGGAAGCAGAGAGAGAAGGAAAAGTGTTCTTTCCATTGGTTCACTCCCCAAATGGCCTCAATGGCTGGAGCTGTGCTGATCCAAAGCCAGGAGCCAGGAGCCAGGAGCTTCTTCAGGGTCTTCTACGCAGGTGTAGGGGCCCAAGCATTTGGGCTGTCTTCTATTGCTTTCCTTGGCCAAAGCAGAGAGCTGAATTGGAAGTGGAGCAGCCTGGACTCGAATTGGCACTGATATCAGATGCTGGCACTGCAGGTGGCAGCTTTACCCACTATGTCAAGTGCTAGCCCTGAGCTGGTTGATTATATAGCTGTGAAGCTGGTATCTTGATTGGAGGCAGTATTTTTAAAAACATTTCTTTGGCAAAGAAAAGGTCAGAATTTAAATGGACCATTAACAGGTAGGCCAGTTCCCATAGTATCTCATGCCTGCCCACTCTTTCTGGTAGATAGACATTCAGTAGAAGCAGCAATTAACTTAGGTCATGTGTAACCTCCATCTTTGGCACCATAACAGCGTTGTTTAAAAACCTGAAGTCCTAGCCGGCGCCGTGGCTCAATAGGCTAATCCTCCACCTTGCGGCGCCGGCACACCGGGTTCTAGTCCCGGTTGGGGCGCCGGATTCTGTCCCGGTTGCCCCTCTTCCAGGCCAGCTCTCTGCTATGGCCAGGGAGTGCAGTGGAGGATGGCCCAGGTGCTTGGGCCCTGCACCCCATGGGAGACCAGGAAAAGCACCTGGCTCCTGGCTCCTGCCAGGATCAGCGCGGTGCGCTGGCTGCAGCGGCGGCCATTGGAGGGTGAACCAACGGCAAAGGAAGACCTTTCTCTCTCTGTCTCTCTCTCTCACTGTCCACTCTGCCTGTCAAAAAAAAAAAAAAAAAAAAAAAAAAAAAAAAAAACCACCTGAAGTCCTGGGCAGCCATGGAAGGAGTATGATTCATATTTACATTCAGTCAATAAATCTTGATTGTTAAGCATATTCTTAGGTGGGAGGCATTTTTTACTGTTTGAATCCACATGGGTACAAACATTGTCATGATTTGTTTCTTTTCCAAATGTTCCATCCACGTACTCTTTTCCAAGGCCCCTGCACCCCAATCTCCAATTCCTTAATTTTACCTTTTCTTAATTTATTTCTACCTGGCCATTTCCAACTGCCCATGGACTAAAGTAAATTCCTACTTTTCAGGCAAGGAACAAGAAAATGTTCTGTACAATGCTTTGTCCACTGGAATATTCCACAGTTATGCAATGTGATAATAACTCAAAGCTTCCAGTAATCTTTTTTAATATTAGGAATATTTAAAAATATGTGTCTTTGTGTATATCTGTGTAATCTAACGCATTATTAGAATCTAGCCAAAATATTGTACTATATGAGGAAGAGAGCATAAAATGAGATAAACAATGAGCTTTGGAATGAGAGAATTCAGTTGATTGAATCTATAGTCATAGTTAACATATGAAAAAGTTAAGAATGTCCCTCTTTCACTCCCTGCAAACAGACATTTTGTATTAGTTTGCCAGTTTGTCATTTCCAAATTTTAGATGGTTTAGAGTTAATGCAGTTTAAGTATTAAGCGCTATAGTACATTTTTTTAGAAATAAATTTTATCTTTTATTCTAGTTCTTAGTTTCCAGTTCACAACTTCTTTTAGTCCTATTATATATTTTAGGTTTAAACAGTAGTTTACTTGTAATATAACTAAATGTTTCAAAGAGTTTAACATATCACTTCCTTTATAGGAATTTTTTTTTCTTTTCATGTCAATATATTCTATCTACCATTTTAAGACTTTCAAGTGCATGCATCAAAACTACTGATAGCAAGAAAATATAAGAATTTCATGGCCAAAAGATGATGGATATGTTCTCTGTGAGATTTAGTTCCCCTTTAACTCTCTTCACCCACACTACAGGAATTGCATTCTGTGCAGGTGGAGAACTCAGATGCAAAAAATACTGTCCATAAAAAGGAAGAATGGGAAAAGTGAGCTTTTGTAGGGAACTAGCTTTCCTTGGCAATATCATAAACTTTACTCATTTAAGGTGTGCCGTTATGTGGTTTTAGTATATTCACAAAGCTGTTGAAACAATAAATTTAAGAACATTTTTGTCACTACAGAAAAGAAATTCTGCACTCTTTAGCTATCATTCTTGAATCTTTCTATGACTCTCCTTACCCTAAGCAACGACTAATCCACTTCTTATCTGCATATATTTGCTTTTTCTGAACATTTCATGTAGTTATAATTGTATGCTTTGTGGTATTCAGGATTGACTTCTGATAGTAAGTTCTTTATAGATTTTTAAAAAATATGTATGTTTATTTGAAAGATAGAGACAGAGATTTTACATCTACTGGTTCACCCCACAAATGGCTGTACTGGCTGGAGCTGGGCTGGACCAATAAATCCAGGTCTCTCATGAGAGTGGCAGGGACCCAACTCCTTGCGCCATCACAAATCCCTCCTGACATCCACATTAGCAGGAAACTAGAATAAGGAGCCCTGGGTGGGTGCTGAAACCAGGTACTCTGATAGCAGATGTGTGAATCTTAACTGATAGGCCAATGTGTGTTCTCTGGTAAACAGTGTGATCAGTCCAAAGAAAAACAACAACAAAAAAAAAACAAACAAAAAACAAAGCACCAGGTTAACCCAGCATTTGAAGTGCTAACTTAACACACTGTATGTACTTAAACTCTAGCAGCTGTTACAGGATTGCTCCCCTTAAAGATCCATCTAAATTTCTGTCTTCTGTAGAAAACCTTTTATCTAGTTTTATAATTGCCAGCCCCATTTGTAGTCAATATATATAGTTAATTATTATGCTTATTAATGTTAACTAGGATTGGATGTACCATATGCTATGTACCTAAAATATTATCTTATTTAACCCACCTTGTGAAGTAGATGTTATTTCCATTTAATGGTCAAAGTAATATTTTTAAAGAATCTGTATAGTTTTCTTAAGGTTTCATAATAAATCATAGGGTAATTTTCCAACCAGGGCTCTGATTCCAAACTTTGAGCAAGAATTTCTAAAATTATGGTATACATCAAAGTCATTTGGGGATTTTTTAAAAAAAATACAGATTCCAGGGATTCCCCAGTAGACCTTGTTAGGGTCTCTGAATTTGAGGTTTAATAATCAATACCAAGTATTTCTGAAATTGATGGCTCACTGACAATACTCTGAAAAGGTGTTGGTGGCTCTTATTCCTGTTTTTTATTGATTACTGTATTGCTTTTGAGATTTTGCTTTATATTACTATTTCATTTATGATTTTAAAAATCCCATATATGATGGTGTCTATTAACCAGAATTCTGCAGTAAGAGAGGAAACCTGTTGACTACACCTGTCTTGATAAGGAAGTGAGATTCACATAGAAGATGAACAATATGGACACAACATATGCACGTTTATATTAGGAAGTGAATCTGAGTGGAGTAGAAATTCTGTGCTTTGGACTAGGTTTTGCTTGGACACAAAATTAACATTTTGTTTTAAAAGTGAAAGTTTACTACTGAAGATTCTTAAGCAGTTAAATGAGTTGAAAACAGTGTGAAAGATTGTTATTTAACTTCTGTAACAGTGAAAGGTTGATGATAAAAACAAACTGTTGAAATAATCTAGAAAATACATCATAAAGAGATAAATACAATGATGCTTATTAAAATAAAATCTTCAGATTTTAGGTAGAATGACTCTCAATCTGTCAATTTTAGGATTTGTTTAGTTAGGAGATAATTATTTAGCATATATAATAAAATAAGACTGGTGCCAAGTGATATTTGTTCAAAGATGAATAATATAAAACCCCCATGTTTAATGAGTTCACAAGTTGGGAAGTCTAATATTCTTAAGACATTGTACATTGGCCGGCGCCGCGGCTCACTAGGCTAATCCTCCGCCTAGCGGCGCCGGCACACCAGGTTCTAGTCCCGGTCGGGGCTCCGGATTCTGTCCCGGTTGCCCCTCTTCCAGGCCAGCTCTCTGCTGTGACCAGGGAGTGCAGTGGAGGATGGCCCAAGTGCTTGGGCCCTGCACCCCATGGGAGACCAGGAAAAGCACCTGGCTCCTGGCTCCTGCCATCGGATCAGCGCGGTACGCCGGCTGCAGCGCGCCGGCCGCGGCGGCCATTGGAGGGTGAACCAACGGCAAAAGGAAGACCTTTCTCTCTGTCTCTCTCTCTCACTGTCCACTCTACCTGTCCAAAAAAAAAAAAAAAAAAAAGACATTGTACATTATATTTTTAGGAGAAAGCCAACAAACCATAATCTCAAAATTAGATGTTTTTATTACTTAACATTTAAAACAACATGTATCTAAATTGCTATTTATAAAGTTACATTCATTTATATATTAGAACTCTATTTTTAAAACCAAATGTTTAATTTTCTCTATTTAAAAATATTTCATAGTTTTTATAATTTGTTTCTTTGTAAGAAAATTTAAATATTTTATGTTGTATTTAAACATCTGAAACAGATAAATTCACCTAACTGGATTAGAGTATTAGATGTTAATTCTTTGAAAGAATTCCTAACTGATTTGCAATACCTAGTTTAGAGTCAAGGTAGATTTTGTGTTTCATACTAAAATATGAAATCATATCAAATCTTTATTGAAATGAGTAGTTTAAATGAATACTCAGCATGCCATTGACAATGAACTTTAGGATTATTTAGATTAGACATTTTTACATTGTTCTGATGGAACATAAGCATATCTGTGATGTGTTGATACAAAAATACAAAAATAATTTACCTATTGCTATAATATAATGTTAAGGTTATGAATATATTCTTGCTATAGTATCTAAAACACTCAGTATTTATTTATTCATGATTTACTAGATTCATCGTTAGTTTTCTTTCTTGCTGTGTAGGTATTTTCTTCTATCTAAGTACTAACACAGAAAAAAACTATTAACTTTTATAATTTGAACAAAACATATTAACAAAATTTTTGTATAATATCCTCTGTACAGTATTTTAAAAATATTATATGCATCATCCATACATTTCAGCTTCAAATGCAGGATGGTATTATTGATGAAAGGTTTTGCTATAAAATTGAAAACAATGTTATTTTCTCTGCCTGTTGTTGCAAATTAACTTCTCAGAAAAGGTGTGTCCACAGAGTTTATGATCACAGTCCAAATTTCAGAAATATGTTTCCTACTGAAGTGAAGTAATGTGCTTGCTAATTCCATCACCTGCCATGTGGAACAGTGGAGGTTGATAATCAACACACTTGTGATAAAATCAGTCTGGTTCTATTTTATGTTAGATTCCTTTGTGCTCCAGCTTCTGTACCTCTTTTTTAAAAAATGATTTATTTTATTTTATTTATTTGAAAGAGTTAGAGAGGGAGGGAGGGCTAGAGAGAGAAAGAGGTCTTCCATCTGCTGGTTCACTCCTAAGTGACCACAATGGCTGGGGCTGGGCCAGGCAGAAGCCAGGAGCTTCTTCCAGGTCTCCCATGTGGGTACAGGGGTTGTAAGGCTGCCACAAAACACACCAAACACCAGAGTAAGGGAAAGGATTTATTGGGGGAAACTCGGCAGACTGGAGGGAAGGGGCAAGGAAGGAAAAGAGGGAGAAGGAGACTGTAAAAGAGAGATCAAGAGAGAGAGCGAGCGAGAGAGAGAGAGAGACAGAGATCAGGAGCCAGAGAGAAATACAGCCACGTGTTCAGAAACAGACCCTCTTAAAACTTTCCCCGGGAGGCGGGCAGGGAAAGAGGGGCAGCAAATCCCATTAGGGTAGGGGTAGAGCTGACACCAGTGGTTGGGCCATGTGGCCACCTGGATTCCAGCAATGCTGGTAGGGACTAGAGCCTAGGATAGTGTTTGGAGCATAGATCGTGCCATAGATAAGACTGTACCATTTTATTAATGTTCCCACTGTTTGTTTTTTTATAAAGCAGGGGTTATATGGGATTACATTAGCCTCAAAATCCAGGAAGGGTAGAGGGATGATGATCTGTCTTTAGAGCTACTTCTTACTGACATGGGGCAATGTCTCAAGCCACTGTTGCCTGTGTGGGGAGCCAAGTATATTCCTGTAGTGGCATTTGGTTGACTCTCTGGCTGGTGAAGGTCTTGGTTTGTTCCATTATCATCTCCTATAAACACTTAAACAGACTTGGTAGTATAAAGACTGGGTGAGAATAGTAACCAGTGGTCCTAGGAGTGGATTAACCAAGTAATGAGAGGATTTCATAGAGGGGAGGAAATGAGTGGAGGGGTTTCTGGACCCTTGTGAAGACTGTTTGATGGATGTGGTTTAAAGGTTACCTCAGCCAAGACTGGAGAGAAGACCACTTGTCTCTTGCAGGTAGAGGGGTTTGCTGTGGAGAAAATCTCGAACAACCATACAGCATTAAGTGGGGGAGAGGACCATCAATACACACAGGTCAGGAGTAGAGCCAGATGTAAGAGTAGAAGCTATGATTACAAAGCAATGAGGCTGCAAATGGGCTAGATAGGATCTAGAACAAAGGACAGGGTCATTATTAGAAGACCTACAGAAAGGTGCTGTCTAAGCCATGAATAAGTTTTCCGATTGAGAGGCAAATAGAAACTGACAAAAGGGGCTTGATAATGATCTGGGTGGGCTTTAAGGCTTTTCAGTTATGAGGCCCAGACCTATCTATCTCTTCACATGGGATACATCCTAAGGGAGGTGTGAACCTCCTTGGGGAAGGCACCCTGTTGACTTCCATTACCTAACTGGTCTGGGAGGAGAGCTGGCCAGGTAAGGGCAGGTGTCATCTCTAGCAGGAAATTTACAGTTGTGCCTGCAATGTTACTGACCCTACTTGGCCATCCCCTCAGCAGCAGTGGTCACTTTGGACTCTGAGCCAAGTGAAGGGCTCTTCAGCTTAGAGCCAGCAAGGTCTGTGGCTCTGACCTGGTTGTCTTTCAACTCCAGGGCTCTTTATAAACGGACTTCTGCTGAAGCCCTGGCTTTCTATGTTGAAAACCAATGCAGTGGGATGGCCTGTTGGGTTTCCTTGATGGCAGATCACTGTACAAAGCAGCCATTACTAGGTCTGCCACCTCTCCTGCCACCTATCTTTACATTGCTCCTGATGCCTAGCTTGCTTTTCCTCCTGGTTTTTGTTAAAGCAGATCAGAGGATGCAAGTCAAGGGAGTGCTCAAGTCCCATCTCTACTCTTCAGTGGCCTAAACTATAAGTCTATAGTCACAGGCATGTTCTGATAGTGATTTATTTTTAGTTAGACAATGCCCATGAGGAAAGCTATGTCCTCATTTTAAAACTTTCTCTCCCATTGTTTGGTCTTCACCATGGTGAAGTAAATCTAGCTGTGAAATTATAATTTAGCTCTCTTTTGGCTATGCGGTTACAGAAAATGTTAGCCATCCTTTTATAAAGTCTGAAGATCAAACTGTGCATCCTGGAGACCTTCAGTATAGAGTCAGTTTCCCACCTTGAAGAGAATAGAGAAATGAGGGAAAAAATCAGGCTTAGAATAGAGAAATGAGGGAGCAAGTCCCAGATTGCTTTCTGACAATAGCAATATCAAATGAAAATTTAGCAAGCAATCCCAACCCTTAAATAATAACTTAGGAAAACATTTACTGGAAGGTCCAATGCCTTCTATAAATTTTAAGAATACATGTATTTGGAAACATCTCAAATATCTAACATGGTATAGCTTGTTTAACCAACAAATTCAAGCACAAGCATATAAAACATTGTTAGTTTCTTTCTAGCAATAAATTTAAAACATCTGATACAGAGATTTAGGTCACATGAATCAAAATAGATCTTTGATTAATTTTAGCAGTTTAAATTTATGAGCAATCTTTTATCTATAAACTAGCCATCAGGATGAAGTAATTCTTACAAATCATGTCCTTTATTAAAAAAAACAAACAAACAAACAAACAAACAAAAACTCCTTCTTAACCTTCCTTACCAAGAACATTCTATACTTGTGATGTTTTCCATCTGCCAATTTCCTTGATTTACATTTTGAAATAACCTGTTAAAAATCTCCAAATTAAGACAACACATCAAATTTCAGCCTTAGTTACTTTAAGCAGTGTTGAACTATTTTTATGGACAGATTATGAAAACATATTTGTTAAACAAACTCAAATAGTTTTTATAGAATATAGTATGCTGAGAGTACCAAAGTTTACATTTAGACACATTTATCTCATTTGCCTTTACCTAATTTAAATTAACAGTTATACCTAAATAACTTAAGATGCTGATATTATACTATGTTATATCTCTATCAATTCAATTAAAATTAGACTCAAAGAGAGAAATTTCTTCAAACTCAGTGTCTAGTTACAGTTGCTTTTTTACCCTAAGAACACCTTAGGCCCATGATGTCATAGTCAACAGTCAGCCACTTGGGACTGCCTCTGAAACAGAAGTTCGGGCAGCTGCCACACAGTTCCCAAAGGTGACTGTGGGCCAGTGGCTGATGTACCAAAGACAAGAAGTCCTCTGGTGTGGAGGTCAAAAGACCTGATTTTTTGTCTGGCTTGCTCATGATGAAACAAAAGAGCCATTGGAAGGGTGGGATACCTAATTTGCTTCTCAATAAACAGGGAGCTCAGAAGGATGGGAATACCACTCTCTTACTATTCTTATGCTAAAACTGGACCAAGAGAGGTTGGGGCAAAGACCTGTTGGAGGACAAGGGCTGTGAAAGCATGGAGACAGCCATTCCCAAACTTGGGGGAGGATCATTGATAAGACAGGGGGAGGAGACTTTGGACCAGAGCTGGTTCTAAAATAAAGTCAGAATTCCTGGGTGGGAGAGGGAGATACAGTGAGCCAAAACAGTGAAGAGTGGGAGCCACACATGTAGAAGGGGTTTCAGCTCAGGCCCTTTGACCTCTTTTGGAGGGCAAAAGGACCTGGGCTGGAGAGCTGGAAGTACACATAGAAGGTTGAGATTGAAGATAGGAGAAGCTTGAACAAATGGGGTCGCCTTCCATTTTCCCAGATGCTCACAGAAGTGGTAAAGCTATCAAGGTCAGCGTTTGAGGTCTGGACACAATCTGAGAGGGACCATATTACTCTGAAGACAACTGAGAGGATAATTGCATGGGACACAGGAAGGGGAAGCTCCAATGGCAACCTTTAGAATCAGATAGGTGGATATCGGGCACCCCCAAGATCATGGCCATCTGACTGACGAGATGATATGGGAACAGAGGGCGGAGGTCGTCACCCACGTGCCTACTGGAGCCTAGGGCTTAGCCTGTAGAAGGGAAAGAGGAGGTTGAGTTTTCACATACACCCACTGTTACCCAGGCACAGTGTCCATGAAGGCAGGGGGCTGTAGAGAGTTGTGGTTTTGTCCAGTACCAAGACTTGAGACGAGAGTAGAACCACAACCTGTAGTAGAAGTCACCATGGGAATTTCCTGTTCCACATCTTCCCTCAGAATTTAGAAGGCCAGTGTGTGGATGGAGATCACAAAGTGTTCAGTGGCATGGAAGGAGTTCCAGGGGTGTGTTTTGTGACTGGCAGAAATCCAGGTCCCCAAAGCTGTCAGAGATCCCTAAAGGGAGAGCAAAATCACTGGGGGAGCCTGGATCTGAGTCACAGCACCAATGTAAGGCTGCCACAAAACACACCAAGCACTGGAGTAGGGAAAAGGGTTTATTGGGGGGACGGGGCAAAGAAGGAAAAGGGAGAAGGAGAGCATAAAAGAGAGATCAAGAGAGAGAGAGAGAGATCTGTATCTCTTTAATGGATTAGAGAGAGAACAAAGGACAACTAGATATTCTAATTAGATTAAGTTTATGTGAAGTGAGTTCGGATGATCTCTTCAGGAATCCTTTTATGTTTTCCAAATTGTGGGAATCCAGAAAGCTTCACTAAAGACCCTCATTGTGTTATGGGTGAGATGCGTAAGGGGCAGGTCCAAAGACTAAAAGGTTCTATTTTGATAAAGACCTGGATAAATAGATTATGGTTCCCTATAAAAGATGGGTTGAATATATGGAGATTCTGTCCCATGCAGTTAATTTTAATGAGTCCTTCCTTAAATGGGCTGTATATGAAAACCTTTCTTGCTACCCTGAAGCTTAACATTTATGGCCATGGCTCATTCTTTCCCTTCCAGAGCCATATATTGAAAGTCTCTGGTACTCCAGTGTTTGTTATTCCAAACCAAATATACCAAAGCTCTATTTTGACAGTATTTAAAAAATGAACCTACCAGGAAATGTGAGTAAAAATAATGAAATAAATGTTCTATTGACTTCATAAATTCAAAAATTCTTTCTGTTGGAAAGTCTGTATTTCTATTATGTGCTTCTAAAATATTTATTTATTTGAAAGGGAGAGTGACAGAAAGAGAGATATCATCTACTGGCTCACATTCCAGTTGCTCACAACAGCTGAGGCTTGCCAGGCTGAGGCCAGGAGCCAGGAATTTCTTCTGAATCGCCTACATAGGTGATGAACCTAAGTAATTGAGCCATCATCTGCTGCCTCTCAGGCACATTGGCAGGAAGCTGGATTGGAAGCAGAGGAATCAGAACTCGATCTGAGGCAATCTGATAGGAGATGTGGATATCCCAAGCGGTGGCTTAACTCTATACCATAAAAATCACCCTATTATGTGCTTTAAAGAAAAGTAAAAATAAATTGTAACACTCACACCTCTAATTTTCTCAATTTTGTTATTTTGCTTACAAATTTAAATACTTCTGATTAGAATAAATTAGTATTAAATGTATTTCCATGTTGATGAATTAATGATTTGATAGCTTTTTGAAAAAGACTTTTCAGTTGAAATGTGATTTAATAATATTTTGAAGAGAGAAATATTAATTTGATATTTTAAAGTTAAAAGAAAAAATTAAATTTGACAGATTAAATAGTTTAATCAATGTCGATAACAGTCATAAAGTATATAAAGATAATTGAAAATGAATCTTGATGTGAATGGGATGGGAGGGGGAGTGGGAGATGGGACGGTTACGGGTGGGAGGGAGGATATGGGGGAAAAAGCTGCTATAATCCAAAAGTTGTTCATTGGAAATTTATATTTATTAAATGAAAGTTTAAAAAAAGGAAAAATATAGCTTAAAATTACATATAAAATTATATATTTAATTTGGTATTAACACTATATTTTAAAATGTAATTTTAATATTCAAAATTTCAAAGATACATTTATCTTTATGATGTTATTTAATTTATTTGAAAGACAGAAAAGAAGTAGGGGAGAGGTAGAGAGAAAGAGAGAAAGAATCTCGCATCTGCTAGTTCAATACCAAAATGCCAGCAACATCCAGGACTAGGCCAGGCCAGTGCTGGGAGCTGGGAACTCAATCCAGAGACCCAGCTCCTTGAACCATCACTGTTGCCTCCCTGAGCGCACATTAGCAGGAAGGTAAAATCAGGAGAGGAGCAGGGACTGGAACTGAGGAACTCCTGTGTGGCATACAAGCAGCATCTTAACTGCTGTGCCAAATGTCCCATAGATATATCTGTATTTAATGACAAGGTTAGCATTTGCTTTGTCCTTTAAAGCAATAACAGCATACAAATCTCATGTTCATAAAATTCTGACAGTTATAAAGTTCAAAGAATTAACTGCACTATGATATATCTTACTAATTATGATGAAGTAATATAAGCAAATAAAGTACTCTGAAACAAAGAAAAACCTTGTAAAATTCTCTAATACAATCAAGCTAAGGAGAAAAGTTCCCAAGGTGATAATTCAATTGATCTTAGAAGTGTGAATTATTTACTGTCTGTGCAAAATAATCATATAGGGAACAGCAAAACCTTGACTTTATTTTAGGGTACTGCCTTAAGTTAGTTGTAGAGATATTTGAAAGACAGGCACTGTAGCTGTAAATAATTTATGCAGCCTCTCTGGATAGATAGATAGATCCTGCTGTTTTCATCCTACTTACTTATCAATAAAGTGTGAAGTGTGGCACAAATTCAGTGCTGCAGCCAGCTAATATTTAAAGAGAAAGCTTTCGAAATTGAGAATAAGAGGACAAATCTTTGAATCACAATGTGATGTACTGGCTTCTGGTAGTCACTTATTAAATATTTTTAGTGGATTATGAATAAGAGGGGAGTGAATTCCAAGAATCCTTGACAATTGGATTATGAGTTGCTTCCAGTTCCCATCAAAAAGAAGCAGTCTTTGAAGTGCATACTTGGCACAATTCCTGGAGAGTAGTATATTTTAAACCAAATGTTTCTTTTTAATAAAAGAAAGCTGCAAATGAAAATTTTTATAACTTTCCCCATGTAAGATTTATCATTTCAATGATTAAGTAGTAAAGTCAGTGAAAGTAAGGTTTATAACTTCATATTTTGTAAAAAAAATTCTTAAGAAGAAGGTTATTTACTTATCCTGTTCTTAAAGTTTAGATTGTCGCTGTGACAAAGATGAATGCTTCATATTTAAGAATGTTAACTGGCTTTCTCCTTACACAAACGATGCAACTGTGTTTGGTCATAATTTTACGACATTGTGTAATGAATAGGCTTTTGTGTATCTTTCCACTTCCTAAGGCTCTGTCCTTTCTCTTGCAGTTTCTTATCAAAGCCAGCAGACATCCTAAGTCTGTCTTCAAACTCTCAGCAGAGGTTTGAAGTTTAGGAGGTGCTTCATATGGGGTTATCTTTCTTTGCTTTTTGCAGCCTGAAGTCAAATAATTTGAGTGTAAGAAACACTAAAAACAAATAATATATTGTCTCATGCCTTTGGTTTGTCTTCCTTTTCTAAATAAGAGTGGCATTGTATAGTGTGTTTGTGGAATTTGACAGTTTCCTACAGGGAAAGAAATGCTGAACAGACCTTTACTATTCTTCACATGTCCTGGACCCTTAAGATAAATGAGACAGCTGCAGTTTGGAATGAGGTGATTTGTAAAACTATTTTATACAATTTGAATGTTTTGTTGTGTGACCTGGTTTCTCTTGCCTGCCACTGAATTAAGGATCAGAACACTGGAACACTGGGACAACAGCTTCGATTACAGCACTTCATGAACTTCTGTTTTTTAATATGGTTACTCAGTGGTGGACCTTGTTGTATAAGTTGTAAATCAATATATCTAGGTCAGTATTTTAATCATAAAAACCACTCAGGGAAAAAATAAGGTCAAAGAAGTACAATTGATTCACCTTGAGATTGATTTCCTTTTCCTTTTATTTTCTGTGGTATTGTAGTATCACCAACAACATCTATTTCTCTGTAAAAGCATCTTGTATTTCCGGAGAGGTAGCAGCACTTGGTCAGGATGGGTCTGTTCTGGCTCTGGTTCTTCCTTCAGTCCCCATTGTGTCATCTGGATACTAGTTTCTCCCAGTCTGTTTCTTAGTCAAGTGTTGATAAAAATTCATCTACTTCCATGAAGTAGCTATTGTTATATGTCTGTACATGTTTTGAGATGTAAATTTCTCTACAAATATTAGTACTACAAGTGACAGTGATGAAAAAGAGGGACAGTTTTTTGTCCTTGTTCTCAAGCTTCTGCTAGGAAGGCACATATAGTTGGGAAGCTTTATGTATTTATTTAACTTGAAAGGCAGAGAGACAGGGCTCCTATCCATTGGTTCAGTCCCGAGATGACTGTAATAGTCAGGCTGAAGCCAGGAGCCTGGGAATTAATCCGAATTTCCCACATGAAAGGTAAGAACCCAAGTACTTGAGTTATCACCTACTGCCTCCCAGGGCATCCATTAGCAGGAAGCTGGAATGGATAGTGGAGCTGGGACTTTAATGCAGACACTTGGATATTGGATGTAGGCAGACTAATCAGTGAAGTTAACTGCTGTCCCAAATGTCTGCTCAACTCCTTTTAGTTTGATTAATTTTTTAATTTATTTGAAAGGCAGACATACAAGTTGATATGCCTTTTGAGAACGTATGTGATGAAGTCAGCTTACAGTGAAGTTGTACATCATTCCTTCAAACACAGCCTGTACTCCTCAGTGCAAGGCTCATCTCTGACTTTTAGCAGAGAAATACCTGTAATGGCGATGAACTAACTGGGAAGAAAAACATTACAAAGAACATCCTGTCACCAGAGATGTGAATTGGGCTGATCTAGCTTTTTGTTTTTCTACACAAGAAGGTTCTTTGTAGACCTGAGCCTTGAACCTTGGGTAAATAGGAAGAGTTATTCCAGTTTCATCTCTTTATTTTTAGAAAATTAAAAAAAAAGCAAACGAGAGAGTTGGCATTGTTGTGCAGTGTTACGCCTGCATTCCATAACCTAGTGGCAGTTCTAGTCCCACCTACTATATTTCTGATCAAGGTATTCTGAAAATGTGTCTGAGAAGACAGCAGAAGAGTGCCCAAATATTTAAGCCTGTGCCACCTATGTGGAAGACCAGAATGGAGTTCCTGGGTCCTGGATCCTGGCTTCATCCCAGTACAGTCCGACATGGCTTCTGGAGGAATTATGAGGAGTAAACCAGTGGATGGAACATCTCTGTATCTGTCTCTGTATCTGTGTCACTCTGCCTTTAAAATAAATAAATCTTTAAACAATTTAAAAGTCTTTGAATTCATTGAAAGAGAGAGAGAGAGAGAGAGACTGACTTTCCATTTACTAGTTCACTCCCCAAATGCCCACAACAGCCATGGTTGGGCCTGGAGTCACAAACTCTTTCTCCCATGTGGTTGATAGGGACCCAAGTACTAAAGTCATCATCTGCTGCCTCCCAGGATGTGCATTAGCAAGAAACTGGATTGTGGTTTGGAAGTGGAACCATGCTCAAACCCAGGCCATCTGTTAAAGGATGTGGCATCTTCACCACTATACCTCTTCAGTGGTGTCTTGGCTGCTAGGCCAAATTCCCAACCCATAGCAAATTTTGATCCTTCATTTACATAATATCTAAGTGCACCAAGTTTTTCATTTTAAGTAACTTCTACTATTTATTTTGAAGTGTTCTTTATGTAGGCTTTCAATTCACAGGAGGCCAAACACATAGTGTTTAGATGTGTGGCCTCTCACAGTGTAATGAATAATAATCTATGCCTAATTGAGATGTATTTTGGTCTTATTACTGCTTTTTTTTTTTTAGATTATTTATTTATTTATTTGACAGGTAGAATTACAGACAGTGAGAGAGAGAGAGAGAGAGAGAGAAATGTCTTCCTTCTGTTGGTTCACTCCCCAAATGGCAGCAATGGACGGAGCTGTGCCGATCTGAAGCTAGGAGCCACGTGCTTCCACCTGGACTCCCACGTGGGTGCTGGGGCCCAAGCACCTGGCCCATCCTCCAATGCTTTCCCAGGCCACAGCAGAGAGAGAGCTGGACTGGAAGAGGAGCAACTGGGACTAGAACCGGCATCCATATGGAATGCCAGCACTGCAGGCGGAGGATTAGCCTAGTGTGCCATGGTGCTGGCCTCATTTTATTTTTAAATTTACTTAATCTGTGATGTTTATGTATTTAAATAATTTTCTCTCTCTCCCTTGGTTCACCCCCAAATGGCTGCTACGGCCGGTGTGCTGCGCCAATCCAAAGCCAGGAGCCAGGTGCTTCTTTCTGGTCTCCCATGCAGGTGCAGGGCCCAAGCACTTGGGCCATCCTCCACTGCCCTCCCGGGCCACAGCAGAGAGCTGGACTGGAAGAGGAGCAACTGGGACAGAATCCGGTGCCCCGACCAGGACTAGAACCTGGGGTGCTGGCACTGCAGGTGGAGGATTAGACAAATGAGCTGCAGCGCCGGCCAACAATTTTCACTTAAATGAAATTTTTTTGATAACTAAAATTGTAAACAATCTGTTTATGTTGGACAATTTTTATGCAGGATGCAAAGAGATTTTTACTTTAGTTTAATCCTATCACCTTAATATCACTTGAGTTCTTCAATTGTAAAATAAGATTATATTGGTTGATAATGCCTAAAGATTTCTCTGGTTATTAGTTTTGCCTAGAATTTTGAAATTAGTTCTGCTTCCCTTACTTCCACATCTCCACATCTGATACATATAGTTGAACTGTTTTATTCAATTGGGTAATGAAGATTCTTGCTTGGCATGGTGGGAGGCTGAGAGAAGGGAAAGGAAAATTGTAATTAATTTTTTGTAGTATTATGGTTATTAAAAAACCAATTTTTGGGTTCTGGTAGAAAACACTATTTCAAAAATACATAAATTTACAAATCTTAAAACTAATTTAGAGGTGGCCACAGTGCTGGTTATGTACCTGATTCTTTCCTTTTCAAGCTTTGTCTACTCTTTTATTCCTTTTTTTTTTTTTAATTATTTATTTGAAAGGAAGCCCATAGTCCCCAAATGCCCACAACAGCCAGGGATGGGCCTGGCTGAGTCCAGGAGCATGAAACTGATCCAGGTCTCCCATGTGCATGGGCAGGAACCCAGGTGCTTGAGCCATCATCTGCTGACTCCCAAAGTATTCATCAGCAGGAAGCTGGAATTGGAAGAGGGGCTGGGACTTGAACCCGGGCACTCTGATATTTGGCTTTGTGTCTTAGATAACATCTCCACTGCACGATATGCCTTCCTCTGTTGCTGAGCATTTGTTTCCTCACTGTTATCACCATTTGTGTGTGTGTGTGTTTTTAAGATTTGTTTATTTATTTGAAAGTCAGGGTTACAGAGAGAGCGGGAGAGACAGAGAGAGACCTTTCATCTGCTGGTTTACTTTCCAGATGGTCATAGTAGCCAAGGCTGAGCCAGGTTGAGGTCAGGAGCCAGGAGCTTCATCCCAGTCTCTCACAGGATGGCAGGGACTCAACACTTGGGCCACCTACTGCTGTTTTTCCCAGGCCATTAGCAGGGAGCTGGATAGGAAATAGAGAAACCGGGACTTGAACTGGTGCCCATATGGGATACTGGCATTGCAGGTGGAGGCTAAACTATCTACACTGTAACACCAGCTCTAGCACTGTTTCCTAATGAGACTGGCGTGGATTCTTTGAAAAGTATTCATACCCACTTAGTAGCCTATTATTTGGTCAACTTATAAATTCCATGTGTATTCTAAAGAGTTTCCATATATTATAGAATCTCCATGTATTGGATGCAGTGTTCTGTGACTATTTTGTATATATGTCCATTCATATTAAGATTTGTCATTGTGGTTTTGTTGGTTTGCTTGATATATATATATATATTTTTTATGACAGGCAGAGTGGACAGTAAGAGAGAGAGACAGAGAGAAAGGTCTTCCTTTGCCGTTGGTTCACCCTCCAATGCACCGCGCTGATCCAATGGCAGGAGCCAGGAGCCAGGTGCTTTTCCTGGTCTCCCATGGGGTGCAGGGCCCAAGCACCTGGGCCATCCTCCACTGCACTCCCTGGCCACAGCAGAGAGCTGGCCTGGAAGAGGGGCAACCGGGACAGAATCCGGCGCCCCAACCGGGACTAGAACCTGGTGTGCCGGCGCCGCTAGGCGGAGGATTAGCCTAGTGAGCCGCGGCGCCGGCTGGTTTGCTTGATCTATTAATTGAATTACTGGAGAGATGGGTTAAATATCCAACTCTGAAGTTAACAATTTATCCTTATGGGGATGTGAATTTTTTCCTTCATAGATTTTGAAGTATTATTTTCATGCAGTATAAGTTTTTAATTAATTTTCCCTGTGATTTGAAACTATCAGCAATCTTTAGTGACCTGCTTTAGGGTTTTGTCTTCAATGTATTTTGTCCATTATTAATGTAGCAACATTGATTTTCATTTTTATTAGTATTTTCCTGGTATTTACTGCTACTCTTTTATCTCTAGACCTCCTTAGCTTGCCTGCTGACATCTGGTAATCACCATAGTTGTTCTCATAATACACTTGTTGAAAACTGAATCACCTTGCAGATATTCTTATAACACATACAGGAAGAGAGTAAAGACAGGGTTAACAATGTAAATGCTCTAGCAGTCAATGCAAGGGCACTTGGCTTTGCTGCAATGGTGTGCACTTTACAAAAGAATCACAGACACAGAGACAAAAAAGGGAGTGAGAGATATATAGAAAGAACTTCCGTCCTCAGGTTCACTGCTCAAATGCCTGCAATGGCCACAGGTGGCCAAAGCTGGGAGCGAATAACCTAATCTAGGGCTCTTATATGGGTGGCAGGAACCCAACTGTTAGAATCATCACCACTGCCTCTCAGATTTTGCAATACCAGGTAGTAGTTAGGAGCCAGAACTGGGCATAGAATCCAGATACTACAATGTGGGAAACAGATTTCTTAATTTGTGTGTTAATCACGAAACTAAACTCCCACTCCTGGCAACTACATTTAAATATTTACTTTCATATTGAGCTACATCAATTTATATTATTGTATGGTTACATATTTTGAGTATCATTCTTATCATTCTTGATAGTTTCTTTGGGATTCTTGCTTTAATGGAGGTCTCCAAATTAAGTTCTCATTTTCTAGGCCTAAACTTTGTTACTAGTCTAGTGTATGGCCTGTGAAAAATTAGGCTATAGGTACAAACTGGGAAAATTCTGGAAAAAAGCCTCAAACTTTAGATTTGATATTTTGTTGTTTTTTAACCTGTCAGAAACGTCTTACATTTCTGACAGCTCAGTCATGCTTACCAAATAATTTCTCTTCATATTTTAGCATGTCTAAAATTTGCTTTGGGGTAGCATATATTTTTATGATAAAAAGTCCAAGATTCTGTTGCCCGTAGAAGTTTTGAACACCTGTTTTAGGGGAATACTTGTTCCAGTCAAGATGCTGAAGAAAGATATGGAGGCAAAAAAACCACTATATAGAACTACTGGCCACATATTTATGATTTACACATGTTGAGAAATTTTTAAATAATTTTAGATTACACTTGAATATACAATCAACCATTTTAAATCAAAGATAAATTGCATACTGACTACATTTAAGATTCTTCACTAGATACTATAGAATATAAGGATAAAATATATTCCATTCTCTAGGAGTCTAATGAAGAAAGAAGGAAAACAAATGCAGTAATAATTTAGTGATCAGACCAACATGATCCGCTTTTGCTGTGTAAACTCTTTTTTTTCATGGTCTATCTCAAAGCTCTGTCCTTGGATCAAAATCCAGTGTGATTTCCTAAGATTCCCTAGGTTATTTCCTTTTTGCTGACTGTTGGAAAGTTTCTTTTTGTTTCCATGCCATTAGTACCAGTGACACTTTTGGATAGTCTGCTGGACCTTGGCTCTTATTTTCCTCTGACTGTGGAATGGGCAACTGTGGATTGAAGCTCTCTGTAGAGTGATTGGTGCTCCTTATTTTTACCAGCATTCTGGTTATTTCACACTGACTATTCCATTACCTTAGTTACCACTGGTGTGCAGGGCAGTAATTTCAGTCCTGTCAAATGGCAATATTGCCAATGATTAAAACTAATGTTTGGCTAATAATTGATGAATAATGACTATTTAAAAGAAGCAAGAGATACAGATAGTTTGTTGTAAAATTTTTGGATATTTAACTACTAAGGCAAAGAGATGTAGGGTCCTAGGCAACATGATGTGTTGGAAAAATTTGACTTTGGTACAGCATTGGTCTCCTCTGGATTACTCCTAGATCTGATCTTCTATACCTAGACCATTCCCTCAACATTCTTCCTCCATTACCAATTCCTTTATTTCTTTAAAGCTTGGTACTTGAATCACTGATAGCCTCCTTTTCCTATCATGTTTCCTTAGTTATGATTACTCTCTTCCATATTTCATCACACTCCTATTTTCCCTGGTTTATGCTTATCTCAGCTAAGTAATTTAGGTAGGAATAACTGTCAGGATTCTTCTTCCAGGAGACTATTTCAATTATAGAAGAGGCAACTGCCAATCCAAGTAAGACTCTAATTTGTAAATTGTGTCCATTAGGAGATTTTGGATGTGTGAAAATCTTTCTATCAATCTTTCTTAATATCAAGTGGTTGGCCTATCCTTCTGAGCTGCACTCTGCTAGTTTTCTAGAAGTAAAATACACAAAATTGGTCTTATTTGAAGCCTATTAGTTCATTTGAATTCTCGTATTCTTAGATTTTTAGGTAGTTCCACACCATTTTGTCATTAACTTTGACAGTCTGTTGGTGAGAGAAAGGAAAGCCTTCCTGGATTTTTTGTTCCTGATCTAAGTTATGGATTAAGCTGACTTACCAACACTTATTTTATGAATGGAGATTACTCTCTTTCAAGGTTTTATTAAAAAATTGAGAGCAGAACTTTTAAGAAAAGACCTGCCGGCTGGCACCGCAGCTCAGTAGGCTCATCCTCTACCTGCGGCGCTGGCACTCCGGGTTCTATTCCTGGTTGGGGCGCTGGTTCTGTCCCAGTTGCTCCTCTTCCTTCCAGTCCAGCTCTCTGCTGTGGCCCGGGAAGGCAGTGGAGGATGGCCCAAATGATTGGGCCCTGCACCTGCATGGGAGACCAGGAGGAAGCACCTGGCTCCTGGCTTCAGATCTGCGCAGTGCGCCCGCCGTAGCAACCATTTGGGGGGTGAACCAACGGAAGGAAGACCTTTCTCTCTGTCTCTCTCTCACTGTCTAACTCTGCCTGTCAAAAAAAAAAAAAAAGCCACCAAAAAAAAAAAAAAAAAAACTGCCCACTGGACATGAGTTTGTTTTAGGTTTTTAAATTTCAGCATTTAAGAGTTCCTTTTATTCCCAAGTAGAGTTCTGAAGGTGATAATTACTTTTATTATAGAAACCTGGAATATAATACATTGTGCAAGAAATAATCATGAAATATGCCATGTAACCTATCATGTAAACTTTTCTTTTTCCATCATCCAATTTGAGTACATTATGAGATTCTTTTGAGCTTCAGTTTTTTTTTTTTTTTTTGTCTTAAACATGCAGTGAGGAAGATTAAATGTCATGATAGGTGCAAATTATTTTGTGCATAGCAAATGTATAGCTATTATAATTAAGATCTGACAGAAGTAGCCGGCGCCGTGGCTTAATAGGCTAATCCTCCACCCTGCGGCGCCGGCACACCGGGTTCTAGTCCCGGTTGGGGCGCCGGATTCTGTCCCGGTTGCCCCTCTTCCAGGCCAGCTCTCTGCTATGGCCAGGGAGTGCAGTGGAGGATGGCCCAGGTGCTTGGGCCCTGCACCCCATGGGAGACCAGGAAAAGCACCTGGCTCCTGGCTCCTGCCATCGGATCAGCGCGGTGCGCCGGCTGCAGCGGCGGCCATTGGAGGGTGAACCAACGGCAAAGGAAGACCTTTCTCTCTCTGTCTCTCTCTCTGACTATCCACTCTGCCTGTCAAAAAAAAAAAAAAAAAAAAAAAGATCTGACAGAAGTAATATAATTTTTAACCAGGGAGCTTACATTAAATGTGTAATGCAATGAGCAGTGAACATACTTCATTACTGGACATAAAAGCTTTTGACAAAAAGCTGGAGAAATCCATTATGATTAATCCAAAAGTATACAATTTTCGTTAAATAGAAACTATATTATTAAATATTTTTAGTTTTTTTATATTCCATGTGGACACAACATTATTAAATATTTTATCATCCTCAATTTGGTAACTTAAAAATACAATAATTTTAGGGATCTCAATATACCATAAATTTGGAGATTCATTGAAGATTTAGTGAAATCATGAGATAATCATGGAATAAAGATAATCAAGAGAAAGATAATTAGATGTGTTATATAACATATGATTTGAAGAATTTGCCTCATTATTAAGAAATTCAGATATCAAAAGGACCTAAATATCTTCATATATTTATCCTTTAAAGAAATATAAATTTTAGGTATCATAACTTTGAAAAGTTTTTAGAGTTATTCGTTTATTTGAAAATCAGAGTTACAGAAGAGAGAGACACACACAAAGGCAGATCTTCTATCTGTTGATTCATTCTCAAGATGCCCAACAGCCAGGGCTGAGCCAGGCTGAAGCCAGGAACAAGGAGCTTCCTCAGGGTCTCCCACATGGGTGGCAGGGTTCCAAATACTTAGTCCATCATTTGCTGCTTTTCCCAGGCCTTTAGAAGTTGCTGGATTGGAAATGGAGCAGCTGCATATGAACCCATGCTCATGTAGGATGTTGGTGTTTGTAGGTGGTGGCTTTATCTGCTACCCCACAATACCTGCCCCTGAAGTGGATATGTTATAATCACCTCTTAAGGAATTAGTGGCAGAATATTTTTTCATAGAATGATAAAATGTTAGAAAGGGTAAAAACATAGGTTATAAAATCCAATATAAAAATATTTGTTTTCAAAAAATTGACTTTGCTTATATTTTTAATCTTTTCCCAATGTGATATTTGTGTATTTTTCTTTTAAAAATTAGATTTTTCAGAGAAGCAAAAATAATAAAGAATATAATCATCACCCTTCATATGATACATAATCATTATTTGTATCCTGTTATTCTTTATCCCAAAATTTTTTAATTATATATGTGTAACCAGATTTACAAATATATAAGTAACTTCTTAAAAAGAATTGAAATGATACAGCTTACATATATTACACATTCACATGTATACATATATTTACATATGTAAGTTACTTTAAAAGTTCATGAGAAATTAAAAGGTGTTTATTTTGGTACAAACTTGTCCTTTAGTTCCATTTCCCATGAGCATTTTATAATACCTTCATATTGTTTTGGAAATATAAAATGTAATCCTACAATATAGATGGTTAAAAACACAAAACTACATAAACCATTTTTAAAAGTTGCATAGTTGTTCAATGTAGGTATACATGTTCAGTGCTTACTTAAATTATTATTCTGTGGTGAATATTTAGGTTAACTGAAATTTTCCTGTTGTATGTCTTTCTTTCCTTGACCTGTTTTCCTCACTGTTTTAATTATATCCTAAAAGCAAATTCCTGGAAATGGAATTTCTGGGGGCACAGGGTAAACATCATTGAAATACTAAGGTTGATAGCTTTATCAGCATTATCTATCATATAATCTGTTTCTGAATTATAACTATATCAATATAATCAAATTGTATTCCAGAAAAGTTGAAACAAGTTATATATCCACCAATATTATATGAGAGAACAGTAGATATTTCTCTTTGACCTAATTAATTATTTCTTTTTCTGCTTCAGAATAGTAAATGTCTGTGAAATCTCATCTGTCATTATTGATCTTTGTGTTTTCTGTCTTGGTATCAAACTTGGAAAACCCTCTTGTATTTATTTGAGCTCTAAGTCTTATTTTCTTTGTTGAAGAAAAGTATTTTACATGGCTCCTCTAACATCTTAGCAGTTTAGCAAATATTATAGAAAAAACTTTGCAGAATTGAAATTTATACTATTTTTGTAGTATAGCTGGAGAATCTCTAATTAGAACGTTTTGATTAGTTTATCTTATTATTTTTTTTTTGGGGGGGAGAGAAGATTAATCTGAAGTCTACTTGAAGTGAATGAGGTATTTGAGCATGGGAAAATTATCTGCAATGATTTTTTTAAACTCATTTCTATCCATAATAGCTTTTTTGGATTTTGGTAAGATGGAGGACAAGTAAGTTAGTGTTAGTGAGAGACAAACAGTGAAAAGGATAAAGAGTAGAGTTTAGTACTAGAGCAGAAAAGTAGATAGGAGAAAAGAAATGCTGAAGAATAAATTGATTTTGTTAAGAAAATATCACATCTTACTATCTCAATGTCTGAATTTTACTAGTTAATTTTCTGTCCCTGTAATTATTCAGATAACCCTTCATCATTCAGTACATTGACTTAGAGTCTATATTCTTTCCCTTCTCTAATGCTGAACATGTGAATCAGAAACACTTACGTCTAGATACTTTTTCCCCTGGTAATATGAAAAATTAACAGTAGCTTGAGGTGTCAAAGTAATTTTTTCAGAACAAATAATAATTAAAGAAAAATAGGAATGTTTATGTTTATTATATTAGCCAAGTAGAAAAAAAACATAAGAACCATAGCCTATTCTAGCAAGAAATAAAATTACTAAAAATGTCCTATTTACAAAGTCTTAAGTTGAAAGGTCAATATTAGTCACAGCTAATGGCACTTCTTTAGAACAGAATAATGTAAACATCATCATTCTTTAAGCAAACTCTAGATCTTAGCAATATTAAACAAAAATAATTTTATGACTTTAAGAGATTATTTTTGTAATGGTGTTTAGACAAAGTAATAAACAGGCTCCTCAGAATAGGGAAGGAAGGAAAGCTCAAATAAAATGTTAATCAGTAGATGATTAACATGTAATGTAATGGTTTAGTCATTTATTTGTTCATTCAGCAAATGTTTATGGGTGTATATGATTATATCAGAGAAAAACACACTTAGCTGATAAAACATCAGAACCTTCTCAGGATAAGTTTTCAATGTCTGAACATTGGTTTCTTTTCAGATATTATATTTCCTTCTTTAACTCTGAGCCTAATACAAACACTAATATTTAAATTTACCATTTAACCTACTTCCTTGTTATGTTTTAGTGTTTTATGTTCTGCATATGAACTAAAATTCTATCCGATTGTATTTTAAAAATGTTAATTTCGAAATGATTTTCATCTATTTTTAATACTGTCCTGGCAGCTACCTAAGGCTGGAATTCTGTATTGTTGCTTGAACTCACAAGAGACAAGATATTTTTCTGCATCATACTTACTAATGATTCATAGGTTGGCAGTTAAGAAAAAGTTTAATGCAAGTCTCTCAAAGGTTTACTCTGGTCTGTGTTAACAAAAACCAGGAGGAAGAGGAAGCTAGGCTGCAGAAGCAATGTAAAGATAGGTGGCAGGCCAATTAATGGCTGCTTTACACCATGATCTGCCTTCAAGGAGACCCAACAGGTCAGTCCACTGCATTGGTTTTCAATGAGGAAAGCCAGGGCTTCAGCAGAAGTCAGCTTATGAGGAGCTCTGGCAGCTCTGCCAGCAAAGAGTTGGGTCACTGGAAGTGGACCTGCCCTGGAGTCGAAGGGCTCCAGGTCAGAGCCACAGACCTTGTTTGCTCTAAGCTGAAAAGCCCTTCACTCACCCCAGCTTCCAAAGTAACCACTGCTGTCGAAGGGAATTGAAAATTGTAAATGAGGTTTTTTGATGATTTTTGTTCCCATCTGGTAACTGAATTCCAATCAGTCAAGTTTCTTTTTTTTTTTTTTTTTCTTCAAAATTGTACTTAAAGCTGACTGCCACCAGTCCCCTCTGGGTCTTCCTTTCTTGAAATCTCCCCCTCTTTGCTGCTCTGGCGAGGTTTCCAACCTAAGTAAATCCTACTTTACTTTCAAAAAAAAAAAAAAAAAAAAAAAGAAAAGTTTAGAGAGAAGCCATTGGCAATACTTTTTGGCACAAGGTAAGGTAGAGTCTGAAGAATCATTAATAAGAAAATAAAACTTAAAATGAACCTAGCATTTAAGATAAAATTAAAAGAGAAAATGGCTTTGGAAATAGATAAAATTAGAAGTCCATATTTGAATGGTTAAAAGATGAAAGTATCAAATTAAGAAAACAGAATTGAGTAGTCATTATCAACTAGGTTAATGGTAGCATTAAAGAGTAGGACACAATGCAACCTTAAATTTTCTAAGGGAAGAAGAAACAAACAGAGTTTAAAGGATTTGACCTGATATTATGTAGTTTGTTAATGTATCAGATCTTTAAGATCTTTTATCTCTAGCTGGGAGTGAAAATTTTCATGCATAACAACCTGTAGGTGGATGACCAAGTCTATCCATCTTGGTATCATTAGATTCTTGGGTTCAAGAATGTGCCTTCCAGTTGGATTATTGACTCCATACTGGGTCTGTACTCTCAGAACAGAGTGTTTAGTTCAGATGGTGACTGGGAGATTTTTATATGTTTAACAGTTTGGATTTATCTTTTTTTCCATTTATCACAGTCTCCAGATCAGTTTCCATTTATCATGGTTTGCACACTCATCCCAGATATCATTTTTAATATGTGTGACTTCATATAGCAATATGTTTACTAAAGGGTACATACCCCTTCCATAGTCAGACTAAAGTGTTTCAAAAGGTAGAGCTGAAAACTTGAAATGAAGAACATTTTATAGAGGAAATCCTTTCCTTACAGTATTAAAATGGAATTTTAACCAAAAAAGTAAAAGGAAAATTAAAAAATAAATGAGTTATATAGATTTTTTTTTTTTTGACAGGCAGAGTGGACAGTGAGAGAGAGACAGAGAGAAAGGTCTTCCTTTGCCGTTGGTTCACCCTCCAATGGCCGCCGTGGTCGGCGCGCTGCGGCCGGCGCACCGCGCTGATCCGATGGCAGGAGCCAGGAGCCAGGTGCTTTTCCTGGTCTCCCATGGGGTGCAGGGCCCAAGCACCTGGGCCATCCTCCACTGCACTCCCTGGCCACAGCAGAGAGCTGGCCTGGAAGAGGGGCAACCGGGACAGAATCCGGCGCCCCAACCGGGACTAGAACCCGGTGTGCCAGCGCCGCTAGGCGGAGGATTAGCCTAGTGAGCCGCGGCGCCGGCCCATTATATAGATTTTTAATATCATTTTGGCTTATAATTTATTTTCAATTCTCTAATATCAATGAATTATATTTGATAATTATCAAATAATAAAAATAGTTTATAGTATAGTTAGAGAAGGTTTTATAAGATCATAGAGGAATTAAAAACTTGTTTGAAAGCAGTAGGCTTTTAAATTTCCAGAACATTTGAAAAATTGAGCTATATTCATTTATGTCTAGTATAAACTTTTTAACCATCAATTTGGTGGTAAATTCACTGAAGCAACCAACATGTTAAATATCTGTTTATTAATCTAGAATGTAGATGTGTCTAGGAAACAAACATCTATGAAAGCATTCTATAAAGAGTTATCAAATAATAAAATATTTTTTCATTTAGACCATTTATCATTTCTATGAAAATATGTTTTCAAATAACCCTTTGATATTTTTCTTGTGCTTGTAGAAGCCAGTGAATGTTTTATTACCAATATGTGTCTTAAGAAAATCATCTTGGATATTTATAGAAAAAGCCAAATGTATGTTGGCACATCTGTTTTGCTTGACAAGTGAAACTGTCAAGTGTATCTAGTAGAATATGCAAGGTCATTCATGACCCACCTGTTCTCTTATGCTATTCAAAGTAGACACAGATCTTAGGTTTTAAGTAGCTAGTGCAGTGTGTCTTTCACAAAACACTGAAGCACCAGCTGCTTTCTGGAGTTTTAAGCATGTGTGAAGATGTGGTCATCTAATTGCTTTCTTTTGCATAATAAACATGATAGCCTCAATATTGTCTTCAGTTTTCTACCATCAACATCAGCTTATTTGCTTTAAGTTCATGGAAGTTTGGCCTTAAAAATATTTAGTCTAGATATTTGTTTAGGTTTATCCAGTCAGAGGTGAAAAGATATTAGCCAAACCCAGAATAACTGATTTATAAAACATGAAAACTCATTGTGTGTTATCTGACCATCAGTGCCTCCTGTCATTGGCTACATTAGCCAGAGCATCTTCTAAACATGGGCTACAATTACATAGACGCACACGCACAGACACAGACACACACACACACACATACACAGGCAGAATGCATTCATGTAAAAAATAATGAATTGAATAATGTCTATACTCTAGTTATTGCAATTATTATTATAATCTGTATTATATATTGTTCTCCAGTTATACAGAATATTTTTAAAAGTTGGTGGAAAATGAAATTAAAATATAAATTTGTTGTAAAATAATTAACATTTTTCATAATAAATTTTCTATGAAAGTTTGAAAGCTCCTTCTATACATTTCAAAATTTTTGTATCAATATAAATTTATATACTAATTCCATTTCCCACAAATTTTTTGAAGTGTACTTGTATAAGATACCCTATTGCGGGCAGCTGGAAGAACAGTGGATATTTTTCTGTGTCCCTTTCTACCTCCAAAGTTTCCACGAATCTGTAATTATCTCAAATAAAATGTTTTTAAAAAGGCATATTTTAAAAGAGTGAGCCTATTTGATGAGTTTGGCCCTGGGTCAAGAAGTAGAAACAATAAGACGTTGAGCAAGTAACAACCTCAGATCTATGTCGTATTCCACCTGAAATCGTGGTGGCTGTACTAAATTTGGGGGACATTTTTAGTTTATAATTGAGATTCTGGCTTGAAATATAGAATTAGTTGACATTTTGTGGTTCAGAAAACATTTTTCAGGAGAACAAGAGTCTTCACGAAACAATTTTCTAAAGATAAGACATTTGAAATAAAATTACTATAAGTATATGGTCATTGAGATGAATAGTATTTTAAGAATTTTTACCATATTGGAGATATATATATATATATACACACACACACACTTTTTTTTTTTTTTTTTGCCAGGCAGAGTTAGACAGTGAGAGAGACAGAGAGAAAGGTCTTCCTTCTGTTAGTTCACCCCCCAAATGGCTGCTATGGCCGGCGGGCATGCTGCACCGATCCAAAGCCAGGAGCCAGGTGCTTCCTCCTGGTGTCCCATGCAGGTTCAGGGCCCAAGCACTTGGGTCATCTTCCACTGCCTTCCCAGGCCACAGCAGAGAGCTGGACTAGAAGAGGAGCAACCGGGACAGAATCCAGCGCCCGACTGGGACTAGAACCTGGGGTGCTGTCGCTGCAGGCAAAGGATTAGCCAAATGAGCCACGGCATTGGCCCTGTATATATATATATATATATATATATATATATATATATATATATGTTATTTTAAATGTGTTTGCCTTTATAGTTTATTAACATCAGTTAGTGGCCACACATAGTTAAAATTATATATGCTCGGGCCGGCGCCGCGGCTCATTAGGCTAATCCTCCGCCTTGTGGCGCCGTCACACCGGGTTCTAGTCCCGGTCGGGGCGCCGGATTCTGTCCCGGTTGCCCCTCTTCCAGGCCAGCTCTCTGCTGTGGCCAGGGAAGTGCAGTGGAGGATGGCCCAAGGGCTTGGGCCCTGCACTCCATGGGAGACCAGAAGTACCTGGCTCCTGCCATCGGATCAGCGTGTTGCGCTGGCCGCAGTGCACCAGCCGCGGCAGCCATTGGAGGGTGAACCAATGGCAAAGGAAGACCTTTCTCTCTGTCTCTCTCTCTCACTGTCCACTCTGCCTGTCAAAAAAATAAAAAAAAAAAATAAAAAATAAAATAAAAAATAAAATTATATATGCTCAGCAAAGATTCACTTGACTAATTTTAGACCACATATGAAATGAAAGAGTTAAAAATATTTATAAAAATAAAACTTTGCATCTTTTACAAATTCAATGTTTAACTTTTGGATTAAAATTTCTTCCATCATTTCTTTAATTTTTTTTTAATTTTCATTTTATTGGAAAGGCAGGAAGAGAGGGAGATTCCCTTCTGCTGATTTGCTCCCTGCAGGCTTGCAATAGCCAGGACTGGGGTAGGCTAAAGCCAGAAATTTGGAACTCTATTTGGTCTCCCAGGTGGGTGTCAAGTACTTGAGCCATTATGTGCTGCTTCAAGGAGATGCATTAGCAGAAAGATGGATGGGAAGTGGAACAGCCAGGACTCAACCCAGGCAATCCAACAGGGAATGTGGATGCCCTAAGGGGTTACTTATATGCTACATCAAACATGTTCCAATCATTATTTTTGAAAGTCATATATAGAAATAATAATACCCCTATAGCATGTTCTGAGTGTTAGCAAATATGGGACATGGTGCCACTGAATCCTCATTACTAAATGTGAAACAGGTTTTATTATTCCCTGAAGTAATGGATGTGAATAGTGGGTGGGAATAGAGTTTGAGTTCCATGACCGAGTTTTCCCAGGGGCAGTGGGGTTGAGAGGAGGCTTATTTGACTTTGTTTCTGAGCCCATTTCACCCATGTGGGAGACCTGGAAGAAGCGCCTGGCTTTGACTTGCCCAGCCATGGGCATTGAGGCAATCTGGAGAGTGAATTAGTGATGGAAGAACTCTCTGTCTGTCTCTCCCTTTCTGTAACTCTGACTTTCAAATAAATAAATACATTTTTTTTTGCAAAGTCAGTCTCATAAAAAAAAAGTATTGTTGGTTACAAAGATTAGACTTTAAGTATTCTAGGATTTATTGAAGAATTGTTATATACAAAATTATAAAAAATAAACAAATCATGTCATTTTACACCACCATTATATAGTAGAACATAGTAATAAGAAAATTAAGAGAACTAAAAAGATAAAATGATACAGAATAAACATCAATATAAAGAACAAAAATACTTTGTGTTGAAAAAAAATAAACAAAAATGGTTATGCTGTTGTTTAAATTATTTCATGGAGATATTATCAGAATTAAAAACTCCTGAAAATACCTGAGTTCAATACCTTGCTCAGGTTCCTAACAGCAGCTCCCCACCCCAGCCATTGTGGGCATCAGGGGAGCAAATCAGTGGATAGGAGAGCTCCTTCTCTCTCTCAAATACATTTTTTTAAAAACCCTGAAAAATATTTGTCTAGTTTTGTATATACAATAATGATTAATATATATGCCTCAGATACATCATGTTTTATTCAGTGGTATGCTAAACACACACACACACACACATATATATATATGTATAAATTTTTCTAAAAGTTTTCAAGTGCCTAGATTGTATTGCATTGTTACTGTGTATTGCCTTAAAAATATCAGTTTTGGAAATAAGAGTACATTATCCCTTATGTTTGGCATAACCATAGTAGAGATTATTAGAATTTAGAGAAGATCAAACTAATTAATATCCTATTTATTTCATATGTTTGGAGAGATATATATCCATAGACATTGTTCAAATATGTAAATAGAAGGAAGAAGAGTCTCTTTTTTTAAAAAAAAGATTTATTTATTTGAAATTCAAAATGACAGAGAAGGAGTAATTGAAAGAAGAGGGAGAGGGAGAGAGGGAAAGAGAGGAATTTACTGGATCACTCCCTTAAATGGTTGCCAACAGCCAGAGTTCAATCAGGCTGAAACATGGAGCCAGAATTCCATCCAGGTTTTCAACATAGGTGGCAGGGGCTCACATATTTGGGTCATTCGTCTACTGCCTTCTGGCTGTATCATCAAAAATCTGGATTGGAAGTGGAGCAGCTATGATTCCAACCTGCACTCCCATATGAAATGCTGTTACTACAAGCTCAACTGGCCACCCCACAATGCTAGCCCCAATTCTAGGTTTGTTGTTACTGTTATTGAAAACTAATTATGGAATCTTGCAAGTGATAGGGACTTCAAAAGGGTATAAATTGCACCTGACAATTAGAGGAATGTTTCTTGATTTATCAAACACACAACAAATATCTGGTGTGAAATTTTGAGCTACAATAAGACATTTATGGATATCCAGTTATTAAACTCAGTGAATTGAATTCTCTTGATGCACTACTATGTATGTGTGGCTAACTAAATAACAGTATTTGTATTTTTGCAGAAATAGCTTGTCCAGATTTCTCACAGCCTTTCCTCAAGGTATCCACAAGCTCCCTCTAATTATTTTTCTTCATTGATATATACCTAACAAAATCTCCCTTTACTGCTCATTTATCCTCTCTCATGATCTCACTGCTCTTGTCTTTGTTTCACACCCTACCCTCTTAGATATTAATGTGTCTTAAAAAGGGAGTTCCTGGGCCGGCGCCATGGCTCACTTGGCTAACCCTCTGCCTGCGGCACCAGCACCCTGGGTTCTAGTCCTGGTTGGGGCACTGGATTCTGTCCCGGTTGCCCATCTTCCAGGCCAGCTCTCTGCTATGGCCCGGGAGTGCAGTGGAGGATGGCCCAAGTGCTTGGGCCTTGCACCCGCATGGGAGACCAGGAGGAGGCACCTGGCTCTTGGCTTCAGATCGGCACAGCACGCTGGCTGCAGCGGCCATTTTGGGGGTGAACCAACGGAAAAGGAAGACCTTTCTCTCTGTCTCTCTCTCTCTCACTGTCTAACTCTGTCAGTAATAAAAAGAAAAAAAAAGGAAAAAGAAAAGGGAAGTTCCTGCTGGAGTTACCTTCTTTGACTCCTGACTCTCCTTAAAAATGTCTGTTCTGTGATTTGAAAATTCACAAAAAAATTTTGTATTTCCAGATGACTTCAATGGGGACCTTGTGGTAGTGTTTACTTGACTCTTGTATGGCTTTCTTTTCATTCTTTTTTTGAAAACAATCCTTTTTAAAATTTTATTTAAGTTATACAAGTGTCATATATTTCATATATACAAATTTAGGAACATAGTGACTTTTTCCCCCTACCCTCCATCCTACCCACCACCCACACTCCAACCCATCCTCCATCCTCCTCCTCCTTCTCTCTCTCTCTTTTTTTGGCCAGGCAGAGTTAGACAATGAGAAAAAGAGACAGAGAGAAAGGTCTTCCTTCTGTTGGTTCACCCCCCAAATAGCCGCTGTGGCCAGTGCGCTGTGGCGATCCAAAGTCAGGAGCCAGGTGCTTCCTCCTGGTCTCCTATGCAGGTGCAGGGCCCAAGCACTTGGGCCATCCTCCACTGCCTTCCCGGGCCACAGCAGAGAGCTGGACTGGAAGAGGAGCAACTGGGACAGAATCTGGCACCCCAACGGGGACTAGAACCTGGAGTGCCGGCGCTGCAGGGGGAGGATTAGCCAAGTGAGCCGTGGCCCCGGCCCCTCCCCCTTCTCATATTCCCACTCTTAATTTTTACAAAAATCTATTTTCAGTTTAATTAATGATCAAGTAGTTAACCCTACATTGAGTAAAAGAATTCAATAAATAGTTTGAAGAGAAAAAAAAAATACTGTTCCTTCATGGAAGAGACAAGGGCTATAATCAATCATCAAATTTCACTTCAATATGTTTCATTTCAGAAACTCTATTAATTACTTTGGATCAGGGAAAACATATGATATCTGACTTTTTGGGCCTGGCTTATTTCACTAAGTACAGTGGTTTTCAGTTGTATCTATCTTGTTGAGAAGACAGGATTTCTTTCTTTCTTTTTTTTATATAGCTGAGTAGCACTTTGTAGTGTATATATGCCATAACTTCTTTATCCAGTCAAAAATTAATAGACATCTGGGTTGATTCTATATCTTAGCTATTGTGAATTGTGCTGCAATGAACATGGGGGTACTGATAACTTTTTCATATACTGATTTCTTTTGGTTTGGGTAAATTCCCGGAAGTGGGATGGCTGGATTATATGGTAGGTCTGTATTCATATTTCTGAGATATCTCCATCCTGTCTTCCACAAGGGCTGAAGCAGTTTACATTCCCACCAACAGCATTCTAGGGTACCTTTTTCCCCATATCCTCACAGTTTTTGTCATTTATTAATATCTGTATGAAAGCCATTCTAACTGGCGTGATGTGGAACCTCATCATGGTTTTGATCTGCATTTCCCTGATGTTTAGTGGTCCTGAGCATTTTCTCAAGTATCTGTTGATCATTTGAATTTCCTCTCTTGAAAAGTGCCTGTTCAAGTCCTTTGCTCATTTCTTAACTGGATTGTTTCTTTTATTGTTTTTGAATTTCTTGAGCTCTTTATAGATTCTGGATGTTAACTCTTTACCATTTGTATAGTTTGCAGATATTTCCTCCTGTTCTTCCAGTTGCCTCTTCACTTTGCTGAGTGCTTCTTTTGCAGTGCAGAAACTTCTGAGCTTGATGTCAATTTTGGCTTTGATTACCTGTGTTTCTGGGCTCTTTTCCAAGAAGTCTTTGCTTATGCTAATGTCTTGCAGAGTTTCCCCCTTGTTCCCTTAGTAGTTTGATGGTATCAGGTCATAGATTTAGGTTCTTGACCCATTTTGAGTGGATTTTTGTGTAAGGTATAAGGTAAAGGTCTAGTTTTATACTTCTGCACTTGGAGTTCCAGTTTCCCCAGCACCATTTGTTAAAGAGAATGTCCTTGCTCCAGGCATTGATTTTAGCTCCTTGGTCAAAGATAAATTGGTTGTAGATTGATGCATTTATTTCTGGAGTTTCTGTCTGTTTCATTGGTCTGCAAATCTGTTTTTGTGCTGGTACCAGGGTGTTTTGATTATAACTGCCCAAAATCAACATGGAAAAATCAATAGCCTTTGTATACACAGATAATGTCATGGTCTTGAAATCAGATATTGTGATGCCTCTGATTTTGTTTTTGTTGTATAATGTTGCTTTAGGTATTCGGGATCTCTTGTGTTTCTGTAGGAATTTTAGTATAGTTTTTCTAGATCTGCTAAGAATGCCTTTGGTATTTTGAGTGGGATCACATTGAATCTGGAAATTGCTTTTGGTAATATGGACATTTTGATGTTGAGTCTTCCAATCCATGAACATGGAATATTTTTTTCCATTTTTAAATGTCGTCTTCTATTTCTTTCTTTAGTGTTTTGTAATTTTCATCATAGAAATCTTTTTTTTAAAGATTTTATTTATTTGAGAGGTAGAGTTACAGACAGTGAGAGGGAGAGACAGAGAGAAAAGTCTTCCGGCTGCTTGTTCATTCCCCAGATGGCCTCAACGGCCAGAGCTGCACTGATCCAAAGCAAGGAGCCAGGAGCCTCTTCTAGTCTCCCAGGTAGGTGCAGGGGCCCAAGGACTTGGGCCATCTTCTACGGCTTTCCTGGGCCACAGCAGAGAGCTGGATTGGAAGAGGAGCAGCCGGGACTAGAACTGGCGTCCACATGGGATGCCGCGCTGCAGGCAGAGGATTAACCTTCTGTGCCACAGTGCCAGTCCCATTGTAGAAATATTTGACATCCTTGGTTAAATTTATTCCAAGTTATTTAAAAAAACATGATTATCGCAGTACAGGCAGAGAAAACATTTAATAAAATACAACTTCCTTTCATGATGAAAACCTTAAGCAAATTGAGTATAGAAGGAATATTCCTCAGCACAATCAAGGCAATATATGACAAACCCATGGTCAGTGTCTTATTGAATAGGGAAATGCTGGAAGCATTCCCTCATGATCCGGAACCAGACAAGGATGCCCAGTCTCACCATTGCTATTTAATATAGTCCTAGAAGTTTTAGGTAGAGCCATTACACAAGAAAAACAAATCAAAGGGATACAAATTGGGAAGGAGGAAGTCAATTATCCCTATTTGCAGATGACATGATTCTATATATAGGGGATCAAAAAGACTCCACTGAGAGACTATTAGAACACATAGAAGAGTTTGGTAAAGTGGCAGGATATAAAATCAACATGGAAAAATCAATAGCCTTTGAATACACAGATGATGTCATGGCTTTGAAAGAACTTTTAAGATCAGTCCCATTCACAATAGCTGCAGAAAGCATTCTTTCAATCACGAAGTTGTCTCTTTCATTATCACAAACACTAGATGTCTCTCTAGTGCCAGTCTCACTTTGCTTATTCCTCCCATGGGCTAGGTCAGCCCAGAGTTGGATTTCACAGCAAGGAGACTTTTGTTTATTAGTGTTAGCTCTGAGAAGACAGCTAGCATTTTCTGTTCTGAGAACCTTTTTGAGTTCTGTGTGTCTATTTGGCTATATTTTGTCTTTCCTTTTTGCAGGTTGGCTGGAAATATAATTTTCCATTTGTACAGTAGTGGAAAGTTTATAGAGCCACCTTACTTGGGTTATTTCATTCTATCTTCACAGGAATCTCATAAGGCAGATAGTATGTCTGTTTCAGTTTTTAAAAATCATTTATTTTATTTAAAAAGGGGAAGAAAGAAGAAGACACAGAGAGACAGAGACAGGCGGGAGAGAGACAGAGAGAAACATCAGAGGGAATTTACTTCTGTGGTGTGCTACCCAAAAGCCAGCAACAGCAATGGACCAAGTTGTAGCCATGAATCAAAACTCAGTTCACATCTCTCAAATGAGTGACAAGGACTCAAGTACCTGAGCTATCACTTGCTGCCTCCCAGCATGCCTGTTAGCAGGAAAGCTGGGATTAGAAATGGAGCTGGGGCTTGAATCCAGGCACTCTGATACATGATGCAGGCATCCCAAGTGGGGTCTTAACCAGTGTACCAAATGCCTGACCTAGTCAGTTTGGACAGAGAAATTGAGGCCTAGAAATGTTATAGTCCATATATATGCTGACATATAATGATTGGCCCCACAATCACTCACTAATTCTAAATCCATTCCTTTGCACAAAATCGCTTCAGACTGGAGGAACACTGTTAGATGGTTCCTATTATACATATTTTGATATACTATTGTTCCAATACATCCCTTTATCCGTTATAACTTTGAACATACAAAATAGAGCCTGGGCCATTTCGAGATAGACACTGGTTCCCTGTCCTCCGTTGGTAATAGAAAGGTTTTATAGTTATAATTTAGTGTATTTAATACTTTCATAAGCCCTCCAGAAAGAACAAAGGTATTCCAACTAATGCTTCTACATTGGTTTATAAGCTCAACTAACTTGTAGGCGGTGAGACTTCCTTTGGTCTGAACCCTGGGTGACCCCGGTTTGTGATTAGCTTTGAAGAGGTATACGTGTGAGCTTACATTCTTCCCTGTACTTTGCTTGCTGCCAGAAGAAACATTTAATTTCCTGGTGGGAGAAAATTATCTTTAAAGGAAGAGTCCCATTCTTTCTATTGTTACCCTGAGGTTCCCTGAATGGTTTCAATCTTAATATGCTACAAATAATGACTCCCTTAGATTGTGGTTAAATAAATATATTTAGGAAATGTTCTTTCTCATTAGTTTATGTGTTTTACATGGTGACAAATTGGTCCTTTTTGATATGTTAGAAATACTTATGGACAGTTTTGAAATTATGTCTTAATAAAGTTATTGGCATTTTGCTTTTCTTAAAAACATATCAAAATATAAGAATGTAAAATTAGCTGTAACATTTGATCAGTAGTTCTACATTTTATATATTTAGAAATTTTAAATTTACACATGAGGGTACTTAATTTACAAAAAAATGGAATCAAGAGAAAAATTTATTTTGGTACAAAAATTTTTGAAATCCATGTAATACTCATATAAAACCCATAAAAAATTTCAAAATTATTTACAAAGAATAAATATGAACTTTTTTTCTATGGGATTTGTAAGTTCTAAACACTTAGAAAAGCCTCAGATTGTTCTGGATCAATGGAAGCATAAATGTCTCTTTTGAAATATAAAAGAATAATTTTGGTTACTTTATTGTACAGGAACACATGTGAAAATTTTATGTTTTCATAAAGAATTCTGTCATGTATGTTTCCATTGTACATACAAGTTATATTTAACACTGAACAAAAATTTAATGATTTCTCATTTCTACAGATTTTTGAGATTTTATTTTTTAGTTTTTTATTTTCAAAGTGATCTATATTCAGAAAGCTTCTTTTCCTTTTCCTACCTTGTAATGGATTTAGTTCTCTGTTTCACATATGACATGTGGCTTGCCTGGTAGTCAAGACCATTGTTTCTGAAATAGATCTGTGTTTCAGTCTCCATGTATTGCTATTTGATCATAGAGAAACAGTCCATTTTTGGTTGTTTCCGCATCTATTACATTTTGGTAAAAATATCCATAACTGTTAAATTGGGTAGAAGGATTAGATACAATAATGTGTTAGATATGTTTCTAACAGCCTGGAATATAATGGGTTTTCAGTAACAGTTCCATTGTCTTTAATGTCACTTCTGTAAAAATGCATGTCTGTACAGGTACCTGATAGTTTTTCTTCTCCCTATATCACAGGGTATTTTTTTTTTTGTTCGTTCATTAATACAAAGTGCTTAAAATGCTTCCTCAGAGAATATCATAGACATGTGAAGATAAATGTATTATTGTGTATGTATAATCTTTTTAGTAGAAATTGCAATGGTTTATTTTTAAAGATTGTTTTTAAAAATTTGTTTAAAAGACAGAGTTGGGGCCAGTGCTGTGGCTCAATAGGTGAAAGCCTTGGCCTGAAGCGCCGGCATCCCATATGGGTGCTGGCTCCAGACCTGGCTGCTCCACTGTTCATCCAGCTCTCTGCTATGGCCTGGGAAAGCAATAGAAGATGGCCCAAGTCCTTGGGTCCCTGCAACTGTGTGGGAGACCGGAAAGAAGTTCCTGGCTCATGGCTTCCTGGCTCCTGGCTCCTGGCTCCTGGCAGCTCCGGCCATTGCCACCAATTGGGGAATGAACCATTGGTTGGAAGACCTCTCTCTCTCTCTCTGCCTCTCCTTCTTTCTCCGTATAACTCTGACTCTCAAATAAATAAATAGATGTTTTTCAAAAAAGACATTGTTAAAGAGCAAGGGGGAGAGACAGAGAAAGATCTTACATTCACTGGTTTACTCTCCATATGGCTGCGATGGCTGAGGCTAGGCCAGGCTTAAACCAAGAGCCAGGAGCATCATCTGAGTCTCCCAGGTGGTGGCCGAGGCCCAGGGACTTGGGCCATCTTCTATTGCTTTCCCAGGTGTGTTAGCAGGAATCTGTGTCAGAACTGGAGCCTCTCGGTCTCAAACCTGGCGTCCATAACCTACCATGCCACAACACCAGTCCCCATTAATGGTTTATTTTTTATAAAACATTGTAATCATCCTTGAAAGACTTTATTTTTAGAGACCCATAAAACAATTTTTCCCACGGAAAATTATGTACATAACTCATAAGGGAATAATAACTTCATTCCAAACACAGCCAATTTGGCTCTTGAGAGTATTATCATTCCATAGAAATGATATTCTTTAAAATTAAAAAGTTAATTGCTATTTTGTAAGTGATATTCTTAAAAGAAGAGAAGTTTTGGGGAACAATTTTTTTTTAAATTTTTAAGTTTTTTTTCAAAGCTGGTTCCCTGTAAGGGGGTGGCGCCAATCTCCTTGTTCGGCCTCTCTGCTGCGCCTTCGCTGCACCTCTGCCACTTCTCCTTCCGCTTTGCTCCCTTGGTGTGGACCTGAGCCGTCTCTGGTGGACTTCTGGGCTTCTCTGCATGCACTTCCCGCTACTCAGTCTCCCACTTGTCTTCCCTCTGCTTACTATCTATTTTGCCCTGAGCAACTCAGAACGTTCTGTTGCTGTACTGCCGTCTTGGCCCCTCAGCTGTTTTTAATTCAACACTATAATGTGTTTATCTTAAGCTGGACTCATACATGAATTGGATAATAAAAGAACTAGAAATCAAAAAGGAAGAAGGAAATTCTCATGATAGAGTTAGGAGACAACAGGGTTAAAGATGAGAAAAGGAAAATGAAGAAAACAATTTAACGAAAGACTAAAGTGAACAAATAGGATTGATTGTTCTGTGAATGTTTTTAGTGGCATCAAATTCAATAACAAACTCATCCCTTCTTACAGCAGTGGTTTTGTAGTGCAACAAACATAGACAAGAACATGCTCTGCTTCCTGGATTATCTTTTATGTCCCAAAATAACCCATAGAAAGCAAACAGCTGCTATTCAATAATATTTTCATTATAACGTAGAAATATTTAATACCCTGTTCATCATATTTTGTAAATACATTATGCTACTATAAATTATGTCAGTAATTAGTTGAATACTTTTCACTACAATACTTTTACATAATGCAGACATAATTAAAATAAGTTTTCTAATAACACAATTATCTAGAAGTAGAAAACCTGAGATTTCATATTAAGAAGGAAGGATAAATCACTGAGTATTTTAATACTGTGTGTAGGGGTCATTTAGTATTTTGAACTGAGAAGTAGAATATTAAAAAGGAATTTTAATAACTAAAACTTACTTTTTAAAATAACAGAATTTTATTATTTTATTTAAAATGCATTTCCTCTGTAAAGCATATATGGATTACTCAAGCTTTTCTTTTGAAATTATTTACAAATTTGTGATATAAGAATAATTTAGAAGTCTTCTACTTAAAATTACTTAATATTCTTTCTCTTCTTTTTCTAAATTGTTACCCCTTCAACTTGAAGTTTAGAAGAAACCAAAACAACTTGACATTAGTTGATTTGCAATACTTAAAACCTAAATTTCCCCTCTGGAAACATGAATTCAAATGTACTTTAAGTCACAAGTGGAATGAGTCAGATGACCTAAATTTGTTCTTTTGTGACTTTCTGTGTTGATTTCAGAATGACTCTTGCCAAACTTTATTTGGGAGGAGTCCAGTGATGAAATAACAGGAATTGAGACCTGCTTGTTCAGAACATGATTTTAGCTACTATTGACAATGTTTCATTTTCTTTAGTTAAGAAATTCAATGAAGATTAGCAAAGATAGTAAGGACCCAATCTTCAAGGCAACCAGGGTACATATGAACCAGTTATAATTTAGTTGGTATGTTTGTATGTATACATAGATGTGTGTGTTTACAAGGTATAAAGTGATATCTTAATTTTTAAATCAAACTTAATTAAGCACCATAAATCATTTTCTATCCTAGATATTTGCCTTAATAGGATTGCTTCAGAGCAAATTTGAAAGTTTCAACTATTCCACATTAATAAACAATTAAATATGTACATATGAATTTACTGAAGTGTGTTTCTTTTACTTTAGGATAAGGAAAATATGTAATATTAATGGGTTATACTTTAATATCTAGTACTTTGATTTGATACTACATAGAAATAATAGACGTAAACATTTTTCTCAATTTGTAGTTAATAGACAACTATAAATATTTTTCTTGATATATAGCTAAATGAAAAGAAGTCGTTATTCAAATGGCAGAAATGAGGAGAAATTTCCATGCCAATGCCTTGAGAGGGACATGAAGGCGTTAGGCTCTGTGATAAGGAAATAGAAATAGAATATAAGCTTTAAAGAATGATGGTTAGGATTTTATCATCTAATTGGGCTTCAATAAAGACAGCAACTGTAAGGTCTCTTGTCAGTAAAATAGGCTAGCTAAACTTGGCCACCGGTCTAAGGAAGTAACAAGGAGTACTATTATTTCAAAGTTTTCTAAAGAAACTAAAGACCCAATTCAGTGCCAGGCTTTGACATTGACCTTGTTCATGAGACAAACCAGAAGTTAAGAACTGGTTGTGGAGGGCAGTGGGGGGCAGCATTGTTGTGCAGGGAGTTCAGCTATCACTTGTGATGCTGGAATCCCATATTGGAGCACTGGTTCAAGTCCTAGCTGTTTTGCTTCTGATCTAACTTTCTGCTAATGTGCCCGGAAAGGCAGTGGAATATGGCCCAAGTACCTGGGCTCCTGCCACCCATATGGGATACTGGGGTGAAGACCTTAGGGAGTTCTAGATTTCTAACTGTGGCCTGGACAAGCCTGGGTCATTGTGGCCAATTGGGGAGTGCACCAGCAGAAGGGAGATCTCTCTCTCTCTCTGTTCCTCTCTTTCTGTGTCACTCTGCCTTTTAAACAAATAAATAAGTCTTCTAAACAGGAAAAAGATTGGCTGGGGCATCAGCAGAAAGAAAAATAGAAGCCTGTATTTGCATATCTTCTGAAATATGGTTTGTTGACTTACCAGGAAGACAACTCACTAGGTTACTCAATTTTATTATGTCTAATTTTAAAAATAATTTTATTATTTTAAAGGTTTATTTATTTATTTCAAAGGCTAAATTACAGATAGAGAGAGGAGGAGAGACTCTCCCTGGTTCACTCCCCAAAGAGCCCCTATGGCTGGAGCTAGGTGGATCCAAAGCCAAGAGCCAGAATACTCCTCTGGGTTTTCCACGCGGATATAGGGGCACAAGCACTTGGGCCATCTTCCACTGCTTTCCTAAGCGCATTAGCAAGGAGCTGGATTGGAAGTGGAGTAGCTGTGTCTCAAAACAAATATAGTTCATTTCAAACTTCAAACTGAATTTTAAAAACCCAGTTAGATCCTGTTTATGAGAAATATACCTAAACATGATTATACAGAAAAATTGAATGTATTGAAGTGGAAAAACATATGCTAGCAAAACTGAACTCAACTAAATATTTTGTGTCACTAATAAAAGGCAAAATAGACTTTAAGCCAAAAAGGACTTAACTTTTTAAAAAAAGATTTATTTATTTATTTGAAAGAGTTATACAGAGAGAGGATAGAGAGAGAGAGAGAGAGAGAGAGAGAGGTCTTCCATCTGCTGGTTCACTCCCTAATTGGCTGCAATGGCCGGAACTGCACTGATCCAAAGCTAGGAGCCAGGAGCTTCTTCTGGGTCTCCCATGCGGGTACAGGGCCCAAGGACTTGGGCCATCTTCTGCTGCTTTCCCAGACCACAGCAGAGAGCTGGATCAGAAGTAGAGCAGCCAGGTTTAGAACCGGTGCCCATATGGGATGCTGGCACTTCAGGCCAGGGCATTAACCCGCTGCGCCACAGCACTAGCCCCCTAGGGTATAACTTTTACCCTTGATCATAGCCAAAAGGCGGAGAAGCAATGTAACTTTTGAATAAAGACTTCATTCTCTTAGAATAATGGATTTGACTTTCATCACTTTCTTTTATATATAAATATAATTCCTTTTTATAGTTGTGCAATATTTCATTGTATAGATATATCACAAATCTATTCCTTTCCTAGGTAAGGGGCATTTATGTTATTTTCAGCTTCTGATGATATTAACAATATTATTTTTAAATTACCATAGAAATTGTGTGACTGTAGATTTTAATTTTTCTTGGGTAAATTCCAAAGTGTAGGATTGCTGGGTTATGTGGTAAGTGTATGTCTAAAAAGGTATTGTTTTCTAGAATGTCAATACTATTTGATTTTTGCTCCAGCTGTGTGTGTTCCGGTTGCTTTGTTTCTGGTTGCTTTTGTTCCAGACACTTATCAATGTCCTTTTTTTTTTCTCTTCTTACAAGCATTTTAATAGATGTATACCCTTATAGAGATTTTGTGATTGCCATTGTTTGTTTGCTAAGTGTTTAAATCTTTGGCACACAGTGGTTTGTACAGTTCCTGTATTGTCTTTTAATATTTGTGGAGTCTATAGGATTATTTCCCCATTCATTCCTTATATTGTTAATATGGATTCTCATTTAGTTCAGAATATTTTCCAGGTTCTCATGGGATTTCTTGTTTGACAAATGCATTAAATTTCAAAGATTTGAGTACAGGCTATTCTGAAGGGAAAAAGAAAATGGGAGGAAATTCTTTGCATATATAGACAAGTTATAGAATTGTAAGTATTCAACTACCTCATAATGATCCAGAAATGGCTAAACAAATCTACCAATAGAAAGGAATGAAGACACAAGAAAAGACATATGATTATATAAGAACTCAGTAATTACTAATTGTGAAATAACCAGGTTTTTAATAAATTGTTCTGGATAAAATTAAATATTTTTACTTTGAAAAATTTATAATTTGTGCATATTAAACATAAATTTCAGATGGCTCAATGATCAAAATATGCGAAAAATATCTTTAAAATGTATGTAGAGAAATGTAGGAAAATTTCTTGTTTTAGAAAGGACACATAAAGCACAAAGCTCAAAGAAAATCATTGTTGACTTTGACTCTGTTAAAGTGAAAGTCTCTGTACTGAAAGATAACATGAAGGGACTTAATATAAAATAGTAATCTGAGAAGAAATTTATAACACATTACAATTTACAATAAAAATACTCTTAGTAAGAAAACCTTGAAATGAATAATAAATTATTTATAGTATGAAAGTAGTATGAAATGAAAATGAAGCTAGAGTGGCCGGGGGCAGAGGTAAAAAGGTGTTGAATCTGAATAGCTGAGGGAATTGCTAAATAAATTTGAAATACCATGTAAATATTTCCTGTTAAAGAAATGATTACGTAAATTATGGTGTATTTATTAATAGGCTATTCTCCAGAGATTAGCAGAATAGGCCTAAATGAATCTACTTTTTAACAAAAATTTACTTATTTGACAGAGTTACAAAGGGAGAGAGAGAGAGAGAGAGAGAGAAAGAGGAAGAGAATCTTCCATCTACTTGTTAAACCCCCAAATGACCACAATGGACAGGGCCAAGCCAAGCCCATGCGAGGAGCCAGAATTTTCTTCTGGGTCTCCCACATGGGTGGCAGGGACCCAAACACTTGGGCCTTCTGCTGCTGCTATCCCAGGCCATTAGCAGGGAGCTGGATAGGAAGTGGAGCAACTGGGACATGAGCCATTGTCCAAATGGTATGCATCTTTTGCAAGTGGCATCTTTACCTCCTATGCCACAGTGCTGGCTCCTAAATGAATCTACTTTGATACATTTTGAAAGTGTAAGACCAAACTAAAAATTAAGCTACAAATATGTATTTATGTAATTTTGAATGCAAATTATAATATTAATAACTATAAATATATGGTAAAAGCAATAAAAAGGAAGACAGGAAGGATATATATCCTATAAAGATAATAGCTGGGGGCCGCTGCCATGGCTCACTTGATTAATGCTCCGCCTGTGGCGCAGGCATCCCATATGGGCGCCGGTTTCTAGTCCCGGTTGCCCCTCTTCCAATCCAGCTCTCTGCTGTGGCCAGGGAGGGCAGTGGAGGATGGCCCAAGTCCTTGGGCCCTGCACACGCATGGGAGACCAGGAGGAAGCACCTGGCTGCTGGCTTCTGATCGGCACACGCCTGCTGTGGTGGCCATTTGGGGAGTGAACCAGCGGAAGGAAGACCTTTCTCTCTGTCTTTCTCTCTCTCACTGTCTATATCTCTACCTGTCAAATTAAAAAAAAAAAAGATAATAGTTGGCGCTGGAAAGGGAGGGAGGTAGATAGAAGGGGAGAAATTATACAGATAAAAAGACTGGGGAATCAAGAAACTTCCTGTATATCTACCATTTTTTAATTTTTTCAATATGTTTCCAAAACAGTTAAAAATTAGCATTTTTTAAAAATCTTGGTATTGGGTACAAATTTTTTTTTAAATGTTAAAAATACTTCATAATAAAGACAAGAAATGTAAAAACAAATGAGACACAGTTTTTATTTTGTATTCTGTGATGAATGATGAACAATTCTATGAGTTGGAGTGCAGACAAGCAAAGACTTTCACATTTCTCCTGACTTTACACATAAACTTCAACGTGGTGTCACAGAGGGAGTGTATAAACTAGAGAAGTAAAAGCCAAGAAGGAGGGAGGATCCTCCTATTACTAATTACTAAAAGAAAGATGGATGAATGAACAGACAAAAGCATGGATGAAAGAGAGGGATAAAGGATGGGGAGAAGGGAGGAAAGGAAGAAAGAAAGAAAAGGAGGAGGGATGGGAGGGAAAGAAATGGAGAGAAAAAAAGAAGCAGAGAGAGGGAGAGCTAGATGGAGAGAGGGAGAGAGAGAAAAAGAAAGAAAAACAGCTACCGATTTCCTTACACAAACCCATGTACTATCAACCTATTAACAAAATTAGATAATATTTTGCTATTTATTTTAAACTTATTTTTCTCCCTTGGGAAAGGGAGAAATTTTTGAAAAGTATATTCAGATGAAAATGCTAATTTTGTTTCCCTGAAAACCATATGCTAATAGATAGTCAGGTGAAAAAGTTTTATTTTCTCTTCTAGAACTATTTTATTCAGTTTAATTTAAAACATATACTCCAGGGAATATATCATACTGGATTTAAATCTTTAAATTTTGTAGTTTCTTCATATAAATTTGATTTAGAGAATTTCAATTTTTAAATGCAAAATTAACTTGACTACTAGTACAGAATAAAATTGTAATTTTTTGCCATGGAAGATCTTCTTCCCATCTGTCCTTCTCTCCTGTTCTACTTTGTCTCTCCCAAACACAGGTACCAATTTCTAACATCAGTTTTTCTTTTATTTTAAATAACATTTATAATCATTTATAAGAAATAATTATTGATTATCAGAATTAACCATTTAGATCATTAATACAGTCAAAAATGGTTGTGCACATATTCTGGGCTGCATTTTAAAATATGTAATTTCATCAATTATAATAGTAAATGATTACCCTGGCTGTGAGAAACAAGGGTAGAAGTGGCTGATGCAGTGGTTGATATTATATGTCAAACTGGTTAGGCTACAGTGATCAGTTGTTTGGGCAAGGAGTTGCTATGAAGGCAATTTTTAGAAATAATAAACAGTTAAATCAGTTGACTTTGCATACAGCAGATTGCCAACCAAAATGTGGTGGGCCAAATTTTCCCAGTGAAGGAATTCTCGAGGCTGCAACATGAAAATGCTGCCTGAGTTTCCAGCCTGTGGCTCTGGAATTTGGCCTCAAGATTCTAACATCAACTTATACCCATGTTTCCAGCCTGTTGGCCCAGCTTAGGGGTTTCAAACTTGCCAGCCCCCCAAATCATGTGAGCCAATTCTTTAATCAGTCTCCCCACTTCGGTCTGCCTCTGATTTTAATTATAGATATGAATATATCTAGATAGAAATCTGTTTAGCTATACAGGAGTTGTAGAATTTGAAGGGTACATGATACCTAGAGCCTAGGCTGAATCTCTCTACATGCTTCTCTGTCTTTAAATTTCTTCCCTCCAGGGACATGTAGATGCAAGGAACAGTGAGGAGGTCCCTTAAGAAAAGCTGTTCTGATGATTGCAGAGCTGTGAGCAAGATGAAAATGTATATGAAGCCATTTTCTAGAGGGGCAGGAAAAATAAAAGCAGAAAAAGGAAAAGGAAAGCAAATCTTTGTATTGTTGGCCAATAATTATCAGCATGGAAAGGGAGAAATAATTTTCTAATTTTTCTAAGACCTGGTGAGAAAAAATGGGGCCTCCATATTCATGTAATTCAGCCTGTGTGTACTGAAATGATTGAAAAACTGAAAAGCTTTATGCCCACTGGAGTAAGGAGGATGTGGACACTCCACCCTTTCCTCCTCCTGTGTTTGAATCTTCCTTTGTGTTCTATTTTGTGATCTGGACACTTGGGAGATGAGTTTTCTGGAAAGAGCAGCTAAATTGTTTGCAGAAGGGAGTGAATAGGGGAGCTGAATAATAATTGAAAATTTAAATGATTTATTAGGGTTTCCTACACACCAAGTTCTACCAATAAATAGATGAGATCAGTTTTTTCATCTGTGAAGTGAAAGAATTGGATGTCCTCACTAGATGATCTCTACACTGTCTTACAGTTTGAAAATTCTATGAAACTAGACAGTGCAAAGAAAAATTGGTTCAAGTTCCTTCTTCTCTGTTCATTTCAGTATAGACAGTATTATAATTTGCTTTGTTATTTCTGTGTGTACAGTAGTTATTACACAAATAAAGAGCATGCAGATAATGTATTTCATAAATCTAAATTAGCAAAGTACTACTCATAATAGACTGTGAAGACAGCCAGAAGTTTAATAGTATCTTTAACCTATATTTTTAGCTTCTAAGGTCTAAAACATAATTCATAGTAGTTAATTTAAAAGAGAGCCTTGTAAAATAGTTAATAGGATAAAAATTTACCTTCAAATTTTTTCTTCATTTCTAGCCTGGGACAATTTTGAAGTGTCATAACTTTTATGAACCTTATTTTCTTTATCTTTAAAGTTAAAATAACAACTTATACACGTGCATAGTACAGGATAGTATTATATGTGAAAATTGCTCACATGTGCAATGCTGGACTCTTTCATTCCAAATAGTCTATACATTCCTTCTTTTCTTTTCCCTATCATTATGATCTATCCATCAGATTTTGTCTGTTGCCAAAATGGTAAACTTTTGTATCATAATTAAAGTGTGTGTGTATGTCAGCGGAGACATGAGAAAGGGAGGATATTTTGATATGGAAGCTTTGTTTCTCATTGTGGATAACAGTAAAATGTCTGAATTATTGTTCTAGGATATCTTATCTTTATCCTATGTGCAATTATTCTCCAGTTTATTAACTTTTTCTTTTAAAGAAGCTTCTGACGTGTACCTCTTTCTGTTTTCTGCTATCACCTCAGTTTAAGCTTTAATCAGTTTTTTTCTTAAGATTTATTTATTTATTTTGAAAGGCAGAGTTACAGAGAGGCAGAAGCAGAGAGAGAGAGAGGTCTTCCATCCACTGGTTCACTCCCCAAATGGCTGCAACAGCTGGAGCTACGCCAGTCTGAAGCCAGGAGACAGGAGATTCCTCTGGGTCTCCCATGTGGGTGTAGGGGCCCAAGGACTTGAGCTATCTTCTACTGCTTTCCCAAGCCATAGCAGAGAGTTGGATCGGAACTGGAGCAGCCAGGTCTTGAACTGGTACCCATATGAGATGCCAGCACTGCAGGCAGCGGTTTTTACCACTATGCCATAGCGCCAGCCCCAGCATTAGCACTTGTAAGAGTATGCTTTGTCTATTCATTGGAAATACATTTATGCTTATTTAAGGTCTCTTTTAAGGTACTGAAATTTGGTCCCTAGTCTTTACATTTTTTTCCTTTTTTTAACTTTTATTTAATGAATATAAATTTCCAAAGTACAGCTTATGGATTACACTGGCTACCCCCCCCCATAACTTCCCTCCCACCCGCAACCCTCCCCTTTCCCGCTCCCTCTCCCCTTCCATTCACATCAAGAATCATTTTCAATTCTCTTTATATACAGATCAGTTTAGCATATATTAAGTAAAGATTTCAACAGTTTGCACCCATATAGAAACACAAAGTGAACAATACTGTTTGAGTACTGTTTGAGTTCCCTCAGGTTTAAAGAAATCACTGAATTTATTTAAATTTCTGATAGATTTGTTGGTGGCATGGATTTAATGTGAAAAGCCTGTATCTTTATTTAAGGAAGTAAAGACACAATCCAGGTGGGAAATATGTTAGCTTGAGTTGTTGATCAGGGGAGCTACTAAGGTTTGTGTAGGTCACAATCAATATTATAGTAGTTATGGAAACAGGAGAGAATACTGTGAGCCTTAGACCTTAGGGAGCTCTGTAAACCACAGGAAGAATGCAGAAGTGGAGGGCCAGAGTGTTCTCATTTAGATTAATGTAATTGTAAGAATTTGTTTAGAGTGAACCTCAAGTATCATACTCCACATAATATGCAGTATGATGCCTGTGGAAAGAATTTGTCAGATTTTTGAAAATCGTGTTCTTTAGATATTTATTTTTTACCTTCCAATGCATTCAGTGTTTCACCCTCAGAAAAATTTGTAGTATATAATTCTCTGAAATGCAATTCTTACTTGCTTTGCAAACTACAGATTTCTACAATCCAATTTGGAGAAGTCATTCAGGGAAGCTTATCAGTTCTATAATTTGCAAAAATAGTATTTATTAGAACGAATACACTCACATCTGCTAGCTTACTTCCTAAATACTTGCAATGTCCTAGACTTGGCTAGACTGATGCCAGGAGCCAGGAGCTCAATCTGTGTTTCCGACATGGCTGGCAGGGAGCCAATCATTGAGATATCACCTTCTGCCTCCCAGGGTGCAGCTGGAATCAGGAGCAGAAAAAGATTTTTTTTTAAGATTTATTTATTTGAAAGTCAGAGTTACAAAGAGAGAGGAAAGGCAGAGAGAAAGAGAGGTCTTCCATCTGTTGGTTCACTCCCCAGTTGGCCGCAACGGCCGGAGCTGCACTGATCTGAAGCTAGGACCCAGGAGCTTCTTCTAGGTCTCCCATGCTGGTGCAGGGCCCAAGGACTTGGACTATCTTCTACTGCTTTCCCAGGCCATTTTCAGAGAGCTGGATTGGAAGTGCAGCAGCCAGTGCCCGTATGGGATTGCCAGCGCTTCAGGACAGGGCTTTAACTCCGCTGTGCCACAGCACTGGCCCCTAAGCTTGATCTTTCTAGGTCCTTAACGTCAATCTATCTTTCGAGAGGGGTTTTAGTTTTTACTTTGGGATAGATTTTTACAGCATTAAGTTCCATTCAAAGATGTTTTGAAACTTGTAAGTAAAAATTAAAACTCAGGGTTAGCATGAATGATTCTGAATTAGTTGGAAAGCAATCTAAGTCTTCAGTGGAATCCTAAAAATGATAATGAAGATGTTGATCAATTTTCTTCACAATAGTTTGGAATTGTTAAAAGTAAAGGTTGTTTTTTTTAACCAGGTTTGCTGCAAATACAACACTTTGCCAAACTTTTAAATCTCTGTCAAATAAGTTGTTAGGATTTACATACTATAATAACTTGATTTTGTCACTATTTTAAAATTTATCATATATTAGTGGAGTTGAATATGTTTTCATTTTATTATTGCTAATAGCTCTTGCCTATCTTGCTGCACTACAGCCTTTTTACTTTTTATTTGTTGAATTCTTTATTTTTTAACTTTTATTTAGTAAATATTAATTTCCAAAGTACAGCTTATGGATTACAATGGCTTCCCCCCCCCATAATTTCCCTCCCACTCGCACCCCTCTCATCTCCCGCTCCCTCTCCCATTCCATTCACATCAAGATTCATTTTCAATTATCTTTATATACAGAATATCGATTTTGTATATATTAAGTAAAGATTTCATCAGTTTGCACCCACACAGAACATAAAGTATAAAATACTGTTTCAGTACTAGTTATAGTATTAATTCACATCGGACAACACATTAAGAACAGAGATCCCACAAGAGGAGTAAGTATACAGTGACTCCTGTTGTTGACTTAACAATTTGACACTCTTGTTTATGGCTTTATTTGGTAGAGCCTTTAAGCCTTTGAATATAATGCAAATTAAAAACGTGTTAAGTCAAAAAATAAATAAAATACTATTGAAAAAATCCAAAAAATTATAGATAAAAAATTAAATCATAGAAAGACCATAGACCATACATAAAAATTTCATTATCAGAAAGTTAGCCACCATCTGAGAGAGAATATTCACTTATATTTCTTCATCCCACAACTTTATTAGGTATAAATTTTGTAACTTAACAAATTAAAAGCCTGAAGCCTCAGAAAGTGATTGCATCTTAAAAAAAAAAAAAAAAAGAAAGAAAGAATTGATTAAGGGAAAACTCAAGAGTTCAAATTCACTTTTCATTTTCAAGCTCCATTCTTACCAACAATGCTGTCTCCCAGAGGCAATATTTAAAATCAGGAAATATTGTTTTTCAGCCCCTTAATATACTGAAAGTAACTGTTTGCTTAAAAAAAGTGAAAAAAGGCCAAAACAAATGCAACAAAGATTTGTTTCCTTTTTTTTCCTGTGTTCCTCAGCTGATGTAAAGTTTTGATGTTAAAACTATAAGTGAAGTTTTCCATTAAACAGAAAACTCCTCAGCAGAGAACTGTGTGTTCTTCAAGGGAAAAATTATTTGTTTTTATGTAACAGTGTATGCTAACTAAAATGTGGTCTTCATTTTCCCTGCCAAACATTGATGAGGTGATACAAAAAGAACAACAACAACAATAAATCCAAACCAAAAACAACTGTGGTTTTCCTTTCTTTTTTAAAAATAAGCTGCAAAGAGTGAGGACATGAAAACTTGAGGTTACCTTTTAGGTAACGTTTATTTCCTGAGTGCCTTCGGTTTAAGAAATACACAGAATGCACATAACCATTGCTAGTGTGAAAAGCTTGAGATCACTCAAACAGTATGTATTTTATCCTAAAAATCTGAGTTCCATGGACAATATAAATTGTTGAATGAATATAAATCATTATGTGATTAATCTGTGTCATGTATCTGTTTGCTAGTTGCTTTTTAGAGAAATATTTATTAATTTTTTATATGTACATAGAGATGTAAATATTCTTGTTCTATTTGAGGGATAGGCTAGAATTGGTCTTAATTAGAATAGCTGAGGTTCATTATAGAATTTTTATAGGGGCTGGTGCCATGGTGCACTCGGTTAATCCTCTACCTGTGGTGCCAGCTTCCCATATGGGCTCCAGTTCTAGTCCTGGCTGCTCCTCTTTCAGTCCAGCTCTCTGCTATGGCCCAGGAAGGCAGTGGAAGATGGCCCAAGTGCTTGGGCCCCTGCACCTGCATGGGAGACCAGGAAGAAGCACCTGGCTCCTGGCTTTGGATCGGCTGTTGCAACCATTTGGAGATTGAGTCAACAGAAGGAAGACCTTTCTCTCTCTCTCTAATTGTCTGTAAATCTACCTGTCAAATAAATAAATAAAATCTTTTAAAAAAAGAATTTTGCCGGCGCCATGGCTCACTAGGCTAATCCTCCGCCTTGCGGCACCAGCACACCAGGTTCTAGTCCCGGTCGGGGCCCTGGATTCTGCCCTGGTTGCCCTTCTTCCAGGCCAGCTCTCTGCTGTGGCCAGGGAGTGCAGTGGAGGATGGCCCAATTACTTGGGCCCTGCACCCCATGGGAGACCAGGAGAAGTACCTGGCTCCTGCCATCAGATCAGTACGGTGCACCGGCCGCAGCTTGCTGGCCGCGGCAGCCATTGGAGGGTGAATCAACGGCAAAAGGAAGACCTTTCTCTGTCTCCCTCTCTCACTGTCCACTCTGCCTGTCAATAAATAAATAAATAAATAAAAATAAAAAAAAAGAATTTTTAGAAAACAAATATGCAAGAAGAGGAAATATATTTATAATTCCACTAATCTGCTTTTGTGAATTGCTTAGAGAAAATATTTACATTGAAATGCTAAAGCCATATTGTGGCTAATACATTAAAGATGGACAACAACTCTGCTGGCTAACATCTTAAATGAGACAGGAGACAAATGATGGGTACAAAATCAGTTTTAGAAAAATCAAGGATTATAGAATTTCTCAGAGCAACTAATTACAAGCTGTCCTCCATATACAACTGAGATTTTATGTCACTGTCTTCCCAAGCACTTTTCATATACCAAGTGTTTCATTTGGTAACTAGTTAAGTAACTGTAAGAGTTATCTTTGTTTTAGGTATGGCTAAGTCCTGATTTTAGGACTCAGACGGTGTATTGCTGGCTAGTCACATATCCTTTCATAAAGCCTGCATTTCTAGATACTCCCAAACTTAAGTGTACTCTTTTTACTTGAAATACTTTATTTGCTAATGTAAATAACCTATGACTACAAGTGAATAAGAGCTCAAACAGAACAGTCAAATTGAGTTCAAAATTATGATAGGTGATACCTAGTGATTTTAGCCTTGATGGTCAACTAAATGAGAACATAGACATGAAAGGAAGATTTTTAGAGTAGGCTAAATTTGAAAATTTAGACTTTTACCCTGACTAAAGTAATTGTTTTGTTTTGTGTTAAATGAGTTGAAAGTTAATTTTCTTCCTCATCTATTGTGTACTCTGTTAGCGCCAGACAAACCAGCTCAAAACTCTGTGTTTTCTGTCCCTGATATATATCATTGCATTCCAGACACCTTGGATTATATTAGCAATTTTGGGGAGCCAGCATTGTGGCATAGAAGGTAAAGCCTCTGCTTGCAATGCTGGCATCCCCTACAGGCACTGTTTCATGTCTCAGCTTGCTGTACTTCTGATCCCACTTCTTGCTATTGGCCTGGGAAAAGCAGCAGAGGATGACCCAAGTTGTTTGGATGCGGGAGACCCAGATGGATCTCCAGGCTCCTGTTTCACCTGGCCCAGCCCTGGATGTTGTAGCCATCTGGGGAGTGAACCAGTGGATGGAAGCCCGCGCTCTCTCTCTCTTTCTCTCCTTTTTTCTTTGTAACTATTTCAAATAAATAGATATTAAAGAACAATTTTCTTTCCTCTTATTTGTTAACCAATTCATTAGTTGCTCTTTTCCTCTTTCTTGCTCTTACTATTTCTTTGTAACAGCTGTCCTCAAATGTTCTGAAAGAATTCATCAACCGGTATGTCTGATTAAAAGAAGAAAGGTATAGCAAATGGTTCAAATGTTCAAGAAAATCAGTTAACCAAACAATCAATCAACAACTTGTATATCAGTGATTTTTTTTATAAGTGGGAAGTATTTCTACTTCTACATCAGTTCCTTTGCCTCTTTTAATTGTCACAACCAGAAATTATGGATTTGATGTGGGCTGTGATCAGAGCAGTCATAAAATGAGTAGTTTTCATTTCTTAGTATTCATTAATAGATTTTTCTAAATATTGTTTTTATTATGGTAACACATGTGTACCATAAATCTTAACATTTTCATCATTTCAGAATGCACAATTCAGTGGCATTAAGTACTTTCATGTTGTTGGGAAACCATCATCAACATCTGTTTCCAGAGCTATACATCCCAAACTGAAATTCTGTATTCATTAAACAATAATTACCTATTTCTCACTCTCCTTATCTGATAATCTTTATTCTACTTTGTGCCTCTATGAATTTGACTCCTGAATACCTAACAAAAATGGATCCATACAATATTTGTCCTTTCATTTCTAGCTTGTTTCACTTAGTTAAGTTTATTGCTTGTTGTAGCAGGTATCAGAATTGTTAATGGAGCTTTGATTCTAACTTAATGAAGATTTTTATATGGTTCATTTAAAATTGCAGTGATTTTTAAGGAGACATTTCCTCTGTCTCAAAGAATTGATAAGATAAAGATAAGATTTTTTTTAAAAAATTGATTGCTTTGTTCATCAGGTTATTTGAGCGAATTTATGAAAACTTTCGTATCGTAGTATAGTTTTAAAAAACTATATAGTGAATGAATTAGCTACACAGAAAATTATTTATTTGGTTAAAATCTCACAAGAAAGTAGTTCCAGTATGAATATCTTTATAAAAATGGTCACAGGTCTTTGTTTGAAATTAGGATTTTTTTTCATAGTAAATGTTACTGTGACTCAAAGAATACAATCCTTAACTTGCTCCTTTTGTTAATTTTAAGATCATCGGCCGGCGCCGCGGCTCACTAGGCTAATCCTCCGCCTAGCGGCGCCGGCACACCGGGTTCTAGTCCCGGTCGGGGCGCCGGATTCTGTCCCGGTTGCCCCTCTTCCAGGCCAGCCCTCTGCTGTGGCCAGGGAGTGCAGTGGAGGATGGCCCAGGTGCTTGGGCCCTGCACCCCATGGGAGACCAGGAAAAGCACCTGGCTCCTGGCTCCTGCCATCGGATCAGCGCGGTGCGCCGGCCGCAGCGCGCTGGCCGTGGCGGCCATTGGAGGGTGAACCAACGGCAAAGGAAGACCTTTCTCTCTGTCTCTCTCTCTCACTGTCCACTCTGCCTGTCAAAAAAAAAAAAAAAAAAAAAAATTTTAAGATCAGATTCTAGCACAATATGATAGAATTCCTGCATCTAGCAAAAACATTATTTTCATTAAACAAAGAAAATAAAACAGGATTTTTTTAGGTTTTCACTGGAGTTTCTTTTTTATTGATTATTGTGAAATGTTTATTTATTTGAAAAGTAGAGTGATGGAGAGGCAGAAGCAGAAGAGAGAGAAAGAGAGATAGAGAGTGAGTCAGAGAGAAAGGTCTTCCATCCACTGATTCACTCCTGAAATGGCCTCAATGGCTGGCGTTGTGCCAGTCCTAAACCAGGAGCCTGAAGTTTCATCTGGAACTCTCACATGGGTGCAGGGGCCCAAGGACTTGAGCCATCTACCGCTGCTTTCCCAGGCCATAGCAGAGAGCTGGATCAGAAGTGGAACAGCTGGGACTTGAACTATCCCCTATATGGGATGCTGGTACTGCAAGCAGTGGCTTTACCCACTATGCCACAGCCCTGGCCCCTAGATTTTTTTTTTAAACAATGTATTTACTTTGAAAATTGGAGTTACAGAGAGGGAGGGAGTGTCAGACAGAAAGAGCAAAATCTCCTATCTGCTGGTTCACTCCCCAGATGGCGGCAATAGCCAGTGCTGTGCCAGGTCAAAGACAGAATCCAGAAGCTCCACCCAGGTCTTGCATATGGGTGGCAGGGGCTCAGACATTTAGGCTATGTTATGCTTCTTTTCCCAGACAGTTAACAGGGAGCTGGATAAGCAGTGGAGTAGCTGTGATATGAACTGATACTCGTATGGGACGGTGGTGTCCCAGGCAGTAGCTTTACCCACAATGTTACAATGCTGGCCCCTTCACTACAGGGGCTGGAATTGTGGTGTAATGGGTTAAGCTGCTGCTTCCAACACCAGCATCCCATATGAGCACCAGTTCATGTCCCAGCTGCTCCACTTCCAACCCAGATCCCTGCTAATGCACCTGGGAAAGCAGCAGAACACTGTACCCATGTGCGAGAGCGCAATGAAGCTCCGGACTCCTGGTCAGGCCTTTGTGACCATTTGGGGAGTGAACCAGAGGATGGAAGATCTCTCTTTCTCCCTCTCTCTCTCTTTCTGTGACTTGGCCTTTCAAATAAATAAAAATCTATTTTTTTTTTAAAAAAAAGCACTTATATTTGATTATTTGCCTAAAATTCAAGTCTGTCCTGTAGCAACAGCAAAATTATGTAATTTATTCAGTTTTGAATACAGTATAAGCATGAATTCATTAAAGTTACTCATTTTGTGTTTTTCTGACATGAAATGTATTTTGTTGTAATAACACTTTGTTATTACACATTTTAATTTTGTCATATTACATTTTGTGCAATTTTTCACATACATCTTTTTACCATGTTTATTAACTAATTTTACTGAGCACTTGCCACTTTATTGTTTTAGAAAATTAAAACAATTATAAAGATGAAAAGTTATCTTTATTTTTTTGAAATATTTTTAAAGTACTGGAGAAGATAGAAAAATAGATCATTGTAATGCTATGTGATATGTCCTATAATAAGTACTGGAGGATAACAGCATGTAACATAAAGAAACTGAGGATGCTAAGAAAAACATAGGCTGGGGGCTGTTACTGTGGCACAGCGGGTTAACACTCTGGCCTGAGGCGCTGGCAACCCAAATGGGTGATGGTTCTAGTCTGGCTGCTCCTCTTCCAATCCAGCTCTCTGCTATGGCCTGGGATAGCAGTAAAAGATGGCCCCCTGCACCGATGTGGGAGACTCGGAGGAAGTTCCTGGCTCCTGGCTTCGGATTGGCGCAGCTCCGGCTGTTGCGGCCAATTGAGGAATGAACCATCGGATGGAAGACCTCTCTCTCTCTGCCTCTCCTCTCTCTGTGTGTAATTCTGACTCTCAAATAAATAAGTAAATCTTAAAAAAAGATTTTTTGGCCCTAAAAAGTTAAATACAGTAATAATCAGGAATCTGTAAAAATATCCACTGAATACTAAACATCAATAGTTTTAAGTGTACACATAAAACTATGTGTGGTGGGAATTGTCTCAGCACAAAAAATTGCCATTTGAGAAACCTTCATCCTATATCAGAGTGCCAGGGATTGAGTTACATTTTTGTTTTCAATTCCAGCTTCCTGCTTCTGTGCCTGTGAAGGAACATGGATGGCCCAAGTACTTGAGTTTGTGCCAATCATATAGGAGACCCAGATGGAGTTTCTGGCTTCCAGCTTTAGCTTATCCAATCCTTGTCTGTTGTGAGCATTTAGGGAATAAACCAGTGGATGGAAGATCTCTGTCTCCCTCTCATCATTCCTCTGCTTCTCTATGTCAATCTCTCTTTAACTCAGCATTTCAAATAAATAGCTAACTTTGTTTTTAAAAAAGTTTGAAAGAAATTTAAGAGCAGTATGGTTCTGTGACAGCATTGAAATGAAGGTGTGATGTGACCAGAGCCTAAGAGACCAGTCTGACTTACACTTGTGATAAGAGTGGGAATGGAGCACAGAATGTTGATTTGAGACGTCATTATGAGACAGAAGTAATAGGACTTGATGGTTGGCATGGTGTACAAATGTAGGGAGAGGAAAGGATTGAAAATGACTTTTAGTCTTTGTGTGTTGAGAACACTACAGAAGGAGGTTTCATTTATTGTGATAGGAATTTGGGGAAACATAGGCTTGAGATAGGGTGGAGAAAACTAGGAAAACTGGGAGAGGGGATTATCACCTAAAGGAAAATTTTCAGTTTTTCATAAAGGGGTATGGTCATTGTTTTCTGATGCTTCTGATCTTAAATAAGGACTAAGAGTGATAACTGACTTTGGGGATAAGGAATTTGTTGGGGAGCTAAATGAGAGCATTTTCAATTAGAACAGTAAGGATAGCAATCAGGTTGAGTTTGAGGACTGAGGGACAGATAGATAATATTGGGGAAAGCTTTTAATAACAACTTATTTAAGACATTTGACAAAGAGATTAAAAAAACAAATACAGAGAGGTAATAGCAGCAGTCATCAGGCCAGTATGCATGTCTTAGCTTTACCACTTATTATTTACATGACTTCTAGCAAGTTACCCAATACTAAGCCTAATAGCTTTGGTATTATCAAAATAAATTATTGGATATCTTCCAATGGAATACTAGTACCTCTGCAAATTACTTAGTTTTAAAGAGATGGTCTCTTTTTTAACTGACTGATGGCTGTGTGGTAACCAAAATTTACTTGTAGAACACTGGCAAGTGAACAAATACTTTTTTGTTTATAAACATGCAAGCAAATTTTATCTAGTTGAGATTAAGCTGATTTTTCCTCCTGCTGTGGAAGAAACCAGGTTTTCAATCCATTTTTAAATTTGTATCACCATTCCTCTACTTCATATAAATTTGTGGGTTTTTTTGCTTTCCTTAAATTGACTGTAACAACTGTGTTGTTTCTTCATTTAACAAATGAATTAAATAAATTGTTCATACATTTTATTTTCTACTATTATTTCACTAATAATTTTTCTAAGCCATTCTTTTTTTCTGCACCTATAGGCACTCCTAGTATTTATGTATTTGGTCATTTGATGGTATCTCATGGAAACAAACACTGTTTTCCAAGTTTCTAATTTTTATTCTTTTTTTTTTGTCTGAGATATTTCAAAAAGCCTTTTCTTTGTTCTGCTTCTCCAAGTCTGTTGCTAAGGCTTTCTACTGTATTTTTTATTTGATTAATTGAATACTTCATTTCTCACTTTTGTTTTTCTTCAATATCTGTGTACAATTTCTTGTCCATACATGTACAGATTTCCTTTTTCATTTAACTTTTTCTCTTTGTTTTCAAATAACCTTACAATCATTTTTTTGAATTCATTTTCAGGCTTTTTTTAAATTTCACTTCTTCATGTCTAATATTAATATATCATTATGTTTCTTTTAAGGAATCATATTGCCTTCCTTGTTCATATTTATTGTGTTTCTACATTGATATTTACAAATCTGTGTGTCACTTGTTATTTACTCCGTGGTTTGCTTTTTTATTTTTAAATTTAAGGCTTTAGTCTTGAAAATGTGCTTCTGTGGCTTGGTGGAGTACCCTTGGCTTAAACACTGGAGCTCCAGGGATGCTTCCTGGGTGGGGCTAGGTGTGGGGAGCAACTCGGACTAGACTAAGTTACTGGAATTAAGACTTATTTTATGTATCTGCTCTCCCACAATATGGCACTGGGAGAGGAGGAAACAACTTCTACACAGCTGCCTCCAGTTCAACCAATAAACTGTAGGACCTGCTCCTGATTGGAGGAGAGCAGCGTACTCGGCGTGTGGGTAGCAGAGTTGGGATTGGTGGAAGAGGACTATAAAGGAGGAGAGAGACAACATGCACCAGGAACATCTATCTGAAGGAACACCTGAGCAGCCCCTGAGAGAGCCGGCCGGTGGTGTGCCGCTCCCCCGCGGAAGTGGGGAAAGTGGCAGGGGGAACTGCCCTTCCACGGAGGTGGAAGGGATGGTAGCCAACCCGGGAAGAACCAGCAGCAAACCCGGGGAGGGCCGAGCAGACAAAAGAACAGCGCAGGGTCCTGTGTCGTTCCTCCACGAAGAGGGGGAGTGACATAATGGTGCCGTGACTCGGATATGAAGCCTAGGCAGGGTTTAGTGTCGTTCCTCCACGAAGAGGGGGAGCAACATAATGGTGCCGTGACTCGGATAGGAAACTTAGGAGGGAAGAAACGGGAAGAAGTGGGAAAATACCGAAGAGAGAGACTAGCAAAGAGCCTAGGGAAAAGCCGGACGGAAAAGGTGCCGGAAGAAGCTATTGAAAGCCTAGGCATAGACTTGGATACGGACTGTGGGAAAGAAGTTAGGATTGAACGCTAGGAATGAAAGTTAAAGTGAAAGCAAGAAGAAACTTAGACTCAGATACGGACTGCAGGTTGAAAGCGAAAGTGAAAGCTGGAAGAAACTTAGACTCGGATAGGGACTATGGCGGGGAAGCTAGGAGATTGAAAGCGAAAGTGAAACCTAGAAGACTCGGATACAGACTGTGGGGAGAAGCCAGGAGAAATGAGAGGGGAATGTTGTTGGAAGAAAAGTTAGGAAACATACCGGGTAGAGAAAAATGTTAGGGAAATTGAAGCTGCGGGGGCACGCCGAGGCGGAGACGTAAGCCAGGTTGGAATTCTTCAAGTCAGCCCGGGGAGCAAAAGGCGAAAATCTGGAACCAGAGGTGAAGACGTGGGCCAGGTTGGAATCCGTCAGATTAGCCCGGGGAGCAAAAGACGGGAAGCCAAACCGTAAGGCGGAAACGTGAGCTAGGTTGAATTTGCCAGGTTAGCCCGGGGAACTTAGACTGAATACCTGTGGCAGAAACGTGAGCTAGGCAGTGTGACTCGCGGAAGCTGCCGCGCGCAGAGAGCGCGCAGGGCATGAATGGGGAGAGCGCACGGGGCGCTAATAGAGAGAACATGGGGCTAGTGCGAAGGCCGTGGTGCCGGCGCGAAGGGGCGCGGAGACTGCGGAGCTTGCGCGAAGCCGGGAAGCCGGGCAGATGCGAGAAGCACGGGCTGAAGCGGCGTAGAGCCAGGAAGCCGCCACGGGGCGAGGCGCCGAGAAGCAGCCTCGGGGCGGGCGCCGGGAAGCCGCGGGGATAAGAGAAACAGAAGTTTAGAAATAAAATGAGAGAAATAGGAATGCTGGTAGATAGAAGTAAAATAGGAGAAATAGGAATGCCTGGAGATAGAGAAATAAGAGAAAAATAAGGCCTCCCCACAACATGGCAATGAGAGGGCTCGGATTCGGTCTGCCTGATTAGTAAGACGATAAGCACCTGGGGGTGGCTAGCAGCTTATGTGCCGCAGGTCACCGAAGACAGGCACGTTATCAACACCAATAAGTCTCCCCACAAGACGGCAATGAGAGGGCTTGGATTCAGTTTGCCTGATTGGTAGGGCTTGTAAGCACCTGCAGGCAGTTCTAGCAGAGCAGAGCATGCGCTGCAGGGCACCGAACACAGGCACGCATCAGCGCCTAAAAACCTCCTCACAACATGGCGAAGAGAGGACCCGGATTCGGTTTGCCTGATTGGTAGGGCTTGTAAGCACCTGTGGGCAACTCTAGCAAGCAGAGCAGAGTGTGTGCCACAGGGCACCGAAGACAGGCGCGTATCAACGCCAAAAAATAAAAAGAAAGGGGGATCTGTGGGGAGCAACTCGGACTAGACTAAGTTACTGGAATTAAGACTTATTTTATGTATCTGCTCTCCCACAATATGGCGCTGGGAGAGGAGGAAACAGCTTCTACACAGCTGCCTCCAGTTCAACCAATAAACTGTAGGACCTGCTCCTGATTGGAGGAGAGCAGCGTACTCGGCGTGTGGGTAGCAGAGTTGGGATTGGTGGAAGAGGACTATAAAGGAGGAGAGAGACAACATGCACCAGGAACATCTAAGAGGAACATCTGAAGGAACACCTGTGCAGCCCCCGAGGAGCCGTCCGGCGGTGTGCCGCTCCCCCGCGGAAGTGGGGAAAGTGGCAGGGGGAACCGCCCTTCCACGGAGGTGGAAGGGATGGTAGCCAACCCGGGAAGAACCAGCAGCAAACCCGGGGAGGGCCGAGCAGACAAAAGAACAGCGCAGGGTCCTGTGTCGTTCCTCCACGAAGAGGGCGAGTGACAGCTAGGGAGCTTTGGCCACTTTTTGTTGGTGGGATAAGATTCCAGAATGACACCCAAACTGGCTATAATAGAACACCTCTGGCTACAGTTAGTAGGAGGAGGGATGTTGGGATTGGACAGTGTGCTGAGTCCTAGCCCTTCTCTGTGCTAGAGTGAACCAGCTAATTCATGGGTCTAGAATGAGCTTATGGAGCCTGTGCAAGCAATTCACCCTGGCATGCACACCATACAGAGCACCGACTGACATGGTAATGTGTCCCTCAAGCCCTCTATGACATGTGTCCCCAGCGTGCAGGGAGCTGTTTCTACAGTCGGAACACATGGGTGTACAGTTACCCTGCCACAATCTGCATCCATTTCAGCTCTATGGCCTATGACCAGGACTGTCACAGTCTCAGGGTGCAGAGTTTCTTCTGTCTGCCCTTCAAGATGCTCTGTCCCCCAGCATGAGCTAGCCAACATTTGCTGCTAGGACAGAGACTGGCTGCAGCTCCCCCTCAGCAAATTGAGCCTGGTGCTTGGTGGGGGGAGTGAAGGGAAGCAACGTGGTCACCCATCACAGAGCAAAATAGTCACTTAGTCTTCCTCCCTATTCCTAAGGCCAGACTCAAATCCAGTGAGGACTGTAGAATTCTCAAAGTCACCAGTGGTGGGCGCCACAGCAACCTTCTCTCACCTTACTGTGGGAAGAGGGTGGTGCTTCCCAGCTGTGTGTTGGTTGTGTATATACAGGAGTTACTGGTTGTGCACAGCTGGTGGCTGTGTGTCTGTCCTTACGTCTAGCTGCTTCATGGAGTCTATGCTGTATTCTTTTTATTCTCCACTGAAAATTTCTCTAAATCAGCTATCTAGAACTATGGACCTTCCTTTGTTTTTTGGGATCATTCTGTGGTTGAGGTCAGTGTATCTTCTCACTGTTCAGCCATCTTGGATCTGGGGTACACAGTATCATTTCAAATAGCTGTCTAATATTCTCCTAAGTATGGTATTAATTGAATCAGTCATCACCTTCTGAGTATTTTCTCAAAATTTTAACATCATATGTAACATTGCAATGAAAAAATCACATAAAGCTTCAAATATTCCTTAAAGGGTGCTTTATTAGTTTATACGTAGTATAACATGAGTTGGTGATCATCTATGTAATCGTTAATAAGGAAATGTAAATGTAAATGAAAAAGTTCCTTTATTTGCTTATAAAACAAATAATACTGAACTTTTAATGCATTCATTTAAAATTTCTGTTTTTCAAGTACATCCATGATGATATACATACTTCTGTTTCTTCTCTTATATGTACATTTAGTTGTATGATGTTAACTACTATTTTAAAATTTAAAAATTATACATATGATAGTATGCTTCAAACATGAACCAGGTAACTTTGTGGTAGCTTTCCTTCTATATGTTATATTTAACTACTTTTTCCTTGTCATTTGTCCTCATCTATCTGATACTCAATTTCTAAAATTTTATGGAATATCTAATCTACTATCACTACTCTTGTTCTGTTTGTCTTTACAGATTGATGGCATTAAAATGATTTTATGTCTCTTTAATGGAGTTTTAGAGGAACTAGATATGTGCTTATTCTTGCATATGTTTAACCAGAATCTTCTTTTCATTCCTTTTTTAAAAATTAAATTGAGAAATGATTGTATATATTTTAAGGATACAATGTGATGATTTAATGTGTGCATTACATAATGCTTATTTACAATCAGACTGACACATTCATCACCATCCATGCTGTTCATTAGATCTTGAGAACTGGTTCTCTTATCCCTCAAAGTTTGCACTCTTTGTTCAACAAACTCTGGTTACCAACAACCTCCAGCCTCAGGCAACCACATTCCTCCCTCTGCTTCTGCTTCTCAGAACAACTTTCGTTTTAAGATTTATTTATTTATTTGAAAGACAGGGTTACAGAAGGAGGGGAGAGAGAGAGAGAGAAGAGAGGGGAGAGGGGAGAGAGAAGAGAGAGAGGAGAGAGAGAGAGAGAGGGGAGAGGGGAGAGGGGAGAGGGGAGAGAGGAGAGAGAGATGAGAGAGAGAGAGAAGAGGGGGAGAGGGGAGAGAGGAGGGAGGAGAGAGAGAGAATCTACCATCAACTGATTTCACTCCACAGATGGCTACAATGGCCAGGTCTAAGCCAGGCCAAGGCCAGGAGCCAGGAGTTTCCTCCAGGTCTCTCGTGTTGGGGGCAGGGAACCAAGCACTTGGGCTGTCTTCCACTGCTTTCCCACATGTATTATCAGGGAACTGGAGCAGAAGTGGAGCAGCCATGATGTGAACCCACATCCATATGGAATTTTGGTGCCACAGGTGGCAGCTTAACCCACTACTCCACAGCACCAGCCCCAGAATACAACTTTTAAAATATATATGTATATTGAGACCATACATTATTTGTCTTCCTGTGTGTGGCTTGTTTTACTCAGCATGCTTCCCTCTGGGTTCATCAATGTTTAAAAAATGGCAGTATTTCCTTCTTTGTGTGTGTGTGTGTGTAAGTGTGTATGTGTATCACATTTACATTTCCCATTCATCTGTTGATAGCCTGTTTATATATCTTGGCTTTTATGAATAATATTGCAGTTAATGTGGAGGTGAGGAGATCTTTTCAAGACACAGATTTCATATTCTTTGGATGTTTATCCAATAATGGGGAATGGGAGAACATATTCTACTTCTGTTTGTAACTTTTTTGAGTAACCATTCTGTCACCTCCTTTATTAAATTTACTATTTCTTTTACTCCCTCTAGGAGAGGATAACCATATTGTAATTAAAAACTTTGTTTTCCAGGATTATTATTTTAGTTTCTTTGTGTACTTACTTAGTTTTGTGAGTTCCTTCTATGTTTAATTTGTAGAAATCATATGTTCTGCTTTGTGTCTTATTAATTCTTTCCAGCTCACTCTGTTGACTTTTTTTTTTTTTTTTTTTGGACAGGCAGAGTGGACAGTGAGAGAGAGAGACAGAGAGAAAGGTCTTCCTTTGCCATTGGTTCACCCTCCAATGGCCGCCGCGGCCGGCGTGCTGCGGCCGGCGCACCGCGCTGATCCGAAGCCCGGAACCAGGTGCTTCTCCTGGTCTCCCATGGGGTGCAGGGCCCAAGCACTTGGGCCATCCTCCACTTCACTTCCTGGCCACAGCAGAGAGCTGGCCTGGAAGAAGAGCAACCCGGACAGAATCCGGTGCCCCGACCAAGACTAGAACCCGGTGTGCTGGCGCTGCAAGGCAGAGGATTAGCCTAGTGAGCCGCGGCGCTGGCCCTCTGTTGACTTTTAAATTACAGAAATCCTGATCTTGGTTCCAGAAATTCCTTTTTGTTCTGTTAGGTAGCTTACTTAAGACATCTAATCATTTTTTGTATTAAAGTCCTATTTTTCGCTACTTCTTTTCCTTCCTACCTCCCCCCTTACTTCCCCCTCCCTCTCCTCTCCCCTCTCTCCCTCCCTCCTCCTTTACCTCCCCTCTCCCTCCCCTATTCTCTCTCCCTTCCTCCCTCCTTCCCTCCCTCCCTCCCTCCCCCTTCCCTCCCCCTTCCCTCCCCTCTCCCCCTCCTTCCCTCCCTCCCTCTTCCCTCCCTCCTTTCCTTCCTCCCTTCCTCCCTTCCTTCCTTACTTCCTTCCTTCCTCCCTCCCTTCCTTCCTTCCCTTAATTTGATAGAAGCCATCTGTTGTAGGAGATACAGAATCTAACATAAATTTGACTCTCTGGCTTGCCAACCATGGGATAGCTGTGCTTGTAGTACCCAATATTTCATAACAAAGCATAGAAGGATTGCACTGATGTGCAGGTGTTATCAGTCACTTTGATCTATGCTTACTTGTTTTGATAGCCAAAGAACAATCAGTCTTTTCTTAGAATAGAAACTTTTTTGTTCCCTTTTGCTTTGATCTTTCTGAAGTCCGCTTGAGTTACTTATTTCCACTCAATGTACGTTTCTTAAACACCTGTGTAGGCAAAATTTGTGGACCAGTAAGTAGTAAAATATAAAGTAGGAATAGGCTGGCAGCTAACACACTTGAATTGAGATGTGGGCTAAGTTTTCTAGGTTCTTAAGTTTTACCGTTGTGAATGGTGAGAAGCTATTTTTTCAACTTTCTTGGTATTCTTAAGTGGATAGTATTATTTTAAAATTCTCCTGCTTCAGTAATGTCTTGCATATTTTCATATAATAATGTTTTCCTAAGTTGTTAATTTTTAAAAATATGAATATGGATTTTAATGGTTGTAGAACTAAAAAGTATATGTTTGTTTTTCCTGTAACCATGTCGATATTTCTAGAGACTCATTAGCAGAAAATTATATTTATTGGAATATGTTTTAAATAAAGGAATAGCTTCATCTTCAGGTTGTAAACAATTATGACCCCATAAATTTTAGTGTTAATTAAATTAGTTAATTTGGGTCTATTAATAAATAGAAATACATGTAACTGGGTTTTAAAAACTGTCCTTTATACATAAGTAACTATTGACACATGTGTATATATCAAAAGATATATGGAAATAAAAGTTTAATTTGCATTTTAAAATGATTTTTAGGGAGGAGAGAACCTCCACTTTGACTATGACCTTGTCTAAACAAGATAAGAGTCGGAGAACTCAGAGGGCTTCCATAGCCTTGGAAACTCATGACTGGAGCATAGGGAGATTACTGATGCCATAGACAGGAGTGTCAATTGGTAAAGTCAACAACAGGAGTCACTGTGCACTTACTCCTCATGTAGGATCTCTGTCCTTAATGTGCTGTGCATTGAGATTTAATGCTATAACGAGTACTCAAACAATATATTTCACTTTGTGTTTCTATGGGGGTGCAAACTGTTGAAATCTTTACTTAATGCATACTAAACTGATCTTCTGTAAAAAAAAAATTATCAATTCCCAACTTGACTCTCACTGGGATTAAACATGACAATAGGTCTGATCTGATTTCATCATCATTTAAAAAAATCATCTATTATTTTTCACTTTATGTTTCTGTGTGGGAGCAAACTGTTGAAATCCTTACTTAATGTATACTAAGCTGATCTTCTGCATATTAAGATAATCGAAAATGAATCTTGATGTGAATGGAAGGGGAGAGGGAGTGGGAAAGGGGAGGGTTGTGGGTGGGAGGGACGGTATGGGGGGGAAGCCATTGTAATCCATAAGTCGTACTTTGGAAATTTATATTCATTAAATAAAAGGTAAAAAAAAAAAGTGGAAAAAAAAAGAAAAAAAAAGATTTTTAGCATTGTAATAGTTAAATGCTTCTTAAGTGTTAGAATTAAGGTTAATTTATTCTAGAAGTCATTAATAACTGCATGAAATTAGAATGACTACTTCTTTTGTTAAGCTTTATGGGGATATAATTGATCATTTTATTAATTATTTTACTGTGAACATCATTTAAAATAGCTTGCTTGTAATACAGCATGCCTCCTGGTTACATTGTTACCATGACAACAGTATTGTTCTTTTCCTAGTTATCAGCATATGATGCAGCTTAAAACAGCATGGAGTTAAGTAGTAAGAGTTCCATCATTGTGCTCTTTCTGAGACCATAAGACTTAAAACAATGTATTACTTCTTCACTAAATAAGGGGTTAGATAATTACAGCCCATTGGCTAAGATGCTTGTTTTTTGTAAGTAGTCTTATTGAAACACAGCCATGCCCATTTCCTTACATATTTCCTATGACAGCTTTTGTATTACAATGGCAAGCTTCATTGTGGCAACAGGAACCATATGACCACAAAAAACAGAAATAATTAGTATTTGGCCATTTACAACAAATTTAGAACACCCTATCATTAGATTTTGAAGTTAGCCTTGTAAAACACCTACTGATTTGACTTATCTCTTGAAATGTCTTTAAGCATCTATGACTTTGATATAGAACACTTTTGTGTTGCCAGCCTATTGACTGTAGAATGCTGGTTATTATACTGATTTCCTTTTTTTTTTTGCTTTTTGTATTAATATAAAGAGAACAAATTTCATGTAATTCATAGATACATTTCTAAGAATATAACAATGCTTTTCTTCCCTCCCACCCTCCTCCTCTTTCTTTCTTTTTCCCTGCTAATTTTTGCAATAACATACTTTCAATTTATAATCACAGCTTAATAGTATACTACATACAGCGTTCAACAAGTAAAAAGTAGAAAGACCACTATTTCACAGGAATATAGAAAATGTGGTACATACCCAGAATTGACTACTTCTCAACCATATTAAAAGGATGGAATCTTGTTATTCACAATAACATGGATGGACCTGGAGTTCCTTATTTGTAATGAAAGTAAGTCAACCATAGGTAACCAAGTATTACATGATTTCACTCATATGAAGTCTAAAAAAGAAAACATCTCATAGAAGTTAAAAATATAATGGTAGTTAGCAGAGGTTGGGGAGGGAAAGGGAGATGGCAGGATAAGGAAAGATTGATTAATGGGTACTAAGTTACAACTAGATAAGATTAAGTTCTGGGTTCTACTGCACAGTAAAGTTACTGTAATGTTAATGTAGTACACTTTTTTGTATTTAAAAATAGAAGATAGTATTTTTGGTTTTTTCAGCAGAAATAATAAATATTTGAAAAGCTAGATATAGCTACCCCAATTTTATATTACACAGTGCATACACTTTTATTTCAGTATTCCACAGTATTCCAGCATTTTATACACTTTTTTTTTTGACAGGCAGAGTTAGACAGTGAGAGAGAGAGAGAGAGAGACAGAGAGGAAGGTCTTCCTTTTTCCATTGGTTCACCCCCCCAAATGGCTGCTATGGCTGGCGGGCTGCAGCCAGTGCACTGCGCCGAACGGAAGCCAGGAGCCAGGTACTTCCTCCTGGTCTCCCACGCGGGTGCAGGGCCCAAACACTTGGGCCATCCTCCACTGCCTTCCCGGGCCACAGCAGAGAGATGGACTGGAAGGGGAGTAACCGGGACAGAATCTGGCACCCTAACCAGGACTAGAACCCCAGGGTGCTGGCACCGCAAGCGGAGGATTAGCCAAGTGAGCTGTGGCGCCGGCCAAACACTTTTTAAAACATCTCATTGTACCAAGTAAGTATGTACAATTTTATGTCAATTTTTTACAAGATAAAAATCAAACTTTTTTTAATCTGTCATCAAAAGACTTCGGTTGGAGCAGACATTTGGAGCAGCAGTTAAGACACTGTTCAGGAGGCCCACGTTCCATATCAGTCAGTGTGCCTGGGTTTCAGTTTTTGCTATGATTCTGATTCCAGCTTCCTGCTAATGCACACCCTTGTGAACAACAGATGATGGCTCAGTTTGGTTATTGCCATCTATATTGGAGACCCAGATTGAGTTCCAGGCTCCTGGCTTTGGCCTGGCCTAGCTTCCACTGTTGCATGTATTCAGAAATTGAGCCAGTGAATGGAAGATATCTCTCTGTCTGTCTCTGTCTTTCAACTAATATATGTATATATACATATTTTTAAAAAGGAATATCCAAAGAAACAGGGGGGTGGCATTAGATTGTTGGTGTCCTCAGCAACGCAGGATGCTTTTCCTAATACCAAAAGTATCTCTTTTGTTATCAAACCAGTTCCTGTTATGGGTCAGAGTGTGGCTCTGAGATTTTCCAGAGAGGGACTATTCTCTCTTCTTCCCTTCCTCCCTCCCTCCCTCCCTCCCTCCTTTTCTTCCTTCCTTCCTTCCTTCCTTTCTTCCTTCCTCTTTTTTTTAAAAGATTATTTATTTATTTGAAAGGCAGTTACAAATAAAGAGAGAGAGAAGGAGAGGCAGAGGGGGAGAGAAAGAGGTCTTCCATCTGCTGTTCACTCCCCAATTGGCCACAAAGGCTGGAGCTGAGCCAATGCAAAGCCAGGAGCTAGGAGCGTCTTCCAAGTCTCCCACAGGGTGCAGGGGCCCAAGGATTTGGACCATCATCTTCTACTTTCCCAGGCCATAGCAGAGAGGTAGATCAGAAGAGTGGAGCAGCCGGGACTCGAACCGGGGCCCATATGGGATGCCGACACTGCAGGCAATGGGTTGTTTATTTTTAAAAGATTTATTTATTTATTTGAAAGGCATAGTTGCAGAGAGGCAGGGGCAGAGAGAGAGAGGTGTTCCATCTGTTGGCTCATTCCCTAGATGGCTGCAATGGCCAGAACTGCACTGATAGGAAGCCAGGAGCTTCTTCCAGGTCTCCCACGTGGGTGCAGGGGCCCAAGTCTTTGGGCCATCATATACTGCCTTCCCAAACCATAGTTAGAGGGCTGTGTTGGAAGTGGAGCAGCCAAGATTTGAACCGGTACCCATATGGAATATTGGCACCACAGGCTGTAGCTTTACCCACTATGCCACAGCCCCTCTTAGATGGAGTTTTAATATGTATACATCACCCACACAAATGTCCATATTCATCAAATATATACAATGAGTTTATACCGTATTAAAAGCAATGATCAGGCCTGTACCGTGGCTTACTTGGCTAATCTTCTGCCTGTGGCGCCAGCACCCCAGGTTCTAGGCACCAGGTTAGGGCGCCAGGTACTAGTCCCAGTTGCTCCTCTTCCAGTCCAGCTCTCTGCTGTGGCCTGGGAAGGCAGTGGAGGATGGCCCAAGTGTCTGGGCCCTGCACCTGCATGGGAAACCAGGAGGAAGCACCTGGCTCCTGGCTCCTGGCTCCTGGCTCCTGGCTCCTGGCTCCTGGCTTCAGATCAGCGCAGTGCGCCGGCTGCAGCACTCTGGTCGTAGGGGCCATTTGGGGGTGAACCAATGGAAAAAGGAAGACCTTTCTCTCTCTCTCTCTCTCTCTCTCTCTCTCTCTCTCTCTCTCACTTTCTAACTCTGCCTGTTAAAAAAAAAAGAAAGAAAAAAAATGATCATTTTTCTAAATGATCAAATCATGGGCTTCTCATATGCTATGTAAAACTGTCCTAAAATATGACATGTTATAACTGCATAATATTCTATCATGTAGATTTTCATGTCTGTAAATAAAGTTTACACTTGTGCTGTCAGTATTGTAACATTGTAGGGGTACTTTAGAAAGTCAGCTCACAGATTTCCTTAAGGCCCTTCCCACTAAGGTTCTGTCCATTATGTGATTTGTTGCCCATACTATTATGAAATTTTGCCTAATAACAGTGCTTTTGGAGAGGAAAAGGCCACAAAGTAATCTTTTCTCTAAAGCAGAGTTTCTTGGCTTTGGCACTGTTGACATTTTTGGCTTTTGGTCTTGATAAGTCTTTATTGCAGGGAAGGGGAGTGGTCTCTGCATTGCTGGCTGTTTAAAAGTATTCTAAAACTATTACATTCTAGTAGCAATTCCCCTACCACATTTGACAACAGGAAATATTTCAAGAGATGCCTTGTCAAGGAACCACTATTCAACATCAATGAATGTTTAGTTGTCTGACTCATAAACCCATGCAAACTGTGTAAGCCAGTTTATCTCTCAGAAGGGTGAGAGATGGAAAGAAAGGATGGGGAACCACTGTTGATGCAATTGAAGTAGTGTTTATGAGATCCATTTAAGCAGTTCATCATTTCATGTCCATAATTATAGTTTCACTAGATCCTTCTACTACACTTTGAATAATTGCCAAATGTCATAGGAAATATATAGAAAAGAAATAATTTGTGTCAATCATATTATGTGAAACCATGACTCAAAGCATGTATTCCCCTCATGGTGAACAGCAGTCTCCTTTTTGATAATTAAGGAATCAATTAACTCTTTTAAACCTCAGACACCTTGTAATCTATGGTTTTATAGCCTATTTTTCCTGATAAAAAGTTGTTATGTGCTTTATAGCTTAAATGTCTAAGACTGAAGGTAGGAATTCAGGTTAACTGTAAGTAGTGCATATTATATACTGTAAAAATCCAGGGGTCAACATTCACAACACTTCTAATGTCATGTCTACTAGAATTGTGACAATGTGATACAGCCTTGGAACATTTATCTAAAACGTAAAATTCAATGATTCCTCCTCTGTGACTATGAAAAAACATTTTTATTAATAGTGACTCTAGTATTCTCTCACGTTTCAATGTGTGATTTATTCAATATGTTTTATAGGATTGTGATGAGTCAAAAATTTTTACTCTGTACAAGGATTTATTTCTTAGTACTTTAAAGATTTATGTCAACAGGTACATGTTCAGATGTGTGATGCACTATCTCAGTCAGAAATTTGAAATAAGACAATATAGTTCAAGAATCATTTACTTGAAAACTAAGTCAGGGATGCTGGCAGAGGTTAAATAAATACAATTTATGCATTATTCAGTTAAACAAGTTATTAACTCATAAAAGGACAAATTGTTATGAGAGGGGAAAATTCTGACATATTGTTAGGAAATGATTCTCAGGAATAGCATTTTAATACAGCTGCAGGATGACTGGGATTCAGTCAAAACCACTGAGAGGTAAGACTTTGCTACCTTCTATTCTTTAAAAGAGGGGAATATAGATATCAAACTACAGGGCATATTTTAGGAACTTTGAACAATAAAGTATGGCCATGAAATAAATAAATTTTAATAACAAATATTTGGGCCGGCGCCGCGGCTCACTAGGCTAATCCTCCGCCTAGCGGCGCCGGCACACCGGGTTCTAGTCCCGGTCGGGGCGCCGGATTCTGTCCCGGTTGCCCCTCTTCCAGGCCAGCCCTCTGCTGTGGCCCGGGAGTGCAGTGGAGGATGGCCCAGGTGCTTGGGCCCTGCACCCCATGGGAGACCAGGAAAAGCACCTGGCTCCTGGCTCCTGCCATCGGATCAGCGCGGTGCGCCGGCCGCAGCGCGCTGGCCGTGGCGGCCATTGGAGGGTGAACCAACGGCAAAAGGAAGACCTTTCTCTCTGTTTCTCTCTCTCACTGTCCACTCTGCCTGTCAAAAAAAAAAAAAACACAAATATTTACTGTAGATAATAGAAATTGTTAGACTTTCTCTGACTTTTGTTAATCGTTCTAACTTATATACTCATTGTGAATAAGATATAGCACTAATATATATTTATTATATGATTAAATGAAAGATAAACTTTTTGCAGTGATGTTGAATTTCACTCTGGTATGTGAAGCAAAATGAAAAGTGAAAAAAATTAATGGAAAATGGCAATGGTTCTGGCTAATATAGCTTAGCATTTCTGAGAAAGGTCCTGGGGCTCATATATTTATTCGCAGTAAGAATTGAACATACACATAATTTATAGTCTTTTGTTTTGTTTTGTTTTACTTTTAATCAAATGGGAGCCTAACAAACTGCCTTCAAATGGCCAGCAAGAATCTAACTGGAAAATGAGGAAGAGTTGAATGTTTCTAAAGATAGGTGCAGAAATCTGAGAACCAAGTTTACTTGACAGTATTTCCCATTTAACTCTATGGATGATAATGTTAGCAACACATATACAGTTGACTTGTAAAAAATATAGTTGACTTATGGACAATAAAGACACTTGGAAAACTTCATTTTTTTCTGGTTGAATGTTAACATATTCCTTAATAAAGCTTGGTTTAACTATGTGAAATCTGTTTATTATATGATGTCAAACTATGATAATGGCAGGGTGTGGTATTGTGTGTAGAGCACACAAATATGGAATTAGGATTTCCAATCTTAATTTCATTGCCGATACATTCTATGACTTTATTCACTTATGACTTTACTCCTCATTGAAAATGTGGATAAAAATCAAGCATTTTTATGAGAAGAGATCTTTAAAGTTGATTAGGAAAAGTGACATAGAATTATATTTATTATGAATTATTGTTTTATGCCAACAACATAAGTTAAGTGATAAGTTATGAGACTATTTTAAATAGATTTTCTTAAATATTACATATAGTGACAATTTGATGTAGTGATTATGGAAATTCAGTATTATGTCTTAGCCTAACTGGAAGGAAAATGGCTTATTGGTTTTGCATTATACTTTTATTTCAGAGTGGACACAGCTGAAGCATTATTAGCCAAAGAGTAGTGTCACACTGATCATGTAATTTTAATTCTGGAAGTCATTCCTTTGGTCATTTTGTTGAAACTTTTATCAACAAAGAAAAAAAAATAAAGATGGTTTAGTGTCTTGCTATATGTCTCCCATATTTTCTTGTCTATAATTTCAGTTTTTTAACAATATAAAATATAAGAAAATCATTCTCTAAATTCATTGTCCACCAAGATTTGAGATTTCTTGGGTCCAGTTTTTGGACAGATAAAAACAGTTTCTCATAATTTGGAGATATCTTATAATTATGTTGGCTATGTATGTCTTTTGAACAGAAATATTTCCAAAATTTCCCTACTGCAAGTTTAGGGTGATTCCTCAGCAATGATATCACCTGGTACCATGATTTAAATGATTAAATGAAAAGAAAGATGTAAGAAATTTGTTAGTGTGATCAGAAAGCTATCCCCTCCCCCTACACACTCCTGTGCAAGGTTTGTGACAATGCTGGAGAATTGTACTGGGGTATCCTGATATTTACAGGCTAATACTTGTGAGGTTATATGCTTTCTCACCTTGGGGCAGCCAGCGACTGACAAGGTACAAAGGTGCAAAGATCCATCTCTCTTGCTTCCAGGTAAGGTGACTCTGTTAATGTAATTTATACTTTGGATTAAACAACCCAAGGCCGTGTATTTGCTGGACCTTTCCCCTTCCTTCCCACTCATGTAAGTTTTTCCTGAAGAGAATTTCCCTTATAAGTCATATGTTCTTGAATCCTTGTCTCAAGTCTTGCTCACCAGGAATCCTACTGATGAGAAAATCAAAAAAGGCAATAGGAAAAACATAATAAAAAGAAACAACCCTTGTCCCTCAGTCTTGAGGAGGCTTTTAGAATATCATTAAACTCAGGTGAATTACATAACTTACCTGCTTCTGTTGTCTGCTCACCATGGAAACTCATCTTTTTCAAACCAAATTTTTCACTGAAAACTCTGTATAAGCACCCACTCATAGCAAATACATTGAGTTCAATTCCATTACCAAATAAAGAATTCCCATGAAATGCTGACAGAGGAGAAGGAATTAGAGAATGAGCAAACTCCATTTCTTTGTTGAAGCATATTGCTTTCATTTGAAGGGATTAATGTTAGAATAATAAAGGTTGTTTTTACTTTATCCATTGGAAATAAATAAATAGAATAAAAGTTGTCATTTGAGAAGGTTAAAAGGAAAAAAGTAGGATTCAGAGAATGTTTATACAGACACGTGATATTCATGCTAATTAATAAGGGGAAGTCAGAGGGTACCTTTCTTTATTACCAGTTTATTTACTTTTATGTGTTTGAAAGGCAGAGTGACAGAAAGAGAGAGGGAATCTTTTATCCAGTTCACTGCTGAAATTCCCACAACAGCCAGGATTGGGCCAAAAAAATCAGGAGCTCAGAACTCCCTCCAGGTCTCCAGCATGAGTGGCAGGGACCCAAGTACTTGAGCCTTCATCTGCTGCCTCCCAGTGTGTGCATTAGCAGGAAGATGGATTAGCAGCAAAGCTGGGATTTGAATCCAGTAACTCCAATATGAGATGCAGGCATCCCAAGCAGTGGCTTAACTTGTTGTGCTACATTGCTCACGCCCAGGGGATATATTTCTAACATGCTGAAGGAGATTTATCATATTCCATTATACAGAGAAATGATGTAATATATGTGTGTGCCTCGTGTAGGGATGAGGGTGGAGAATGATAGGTGGGATAACAGCTCCTCAGTGATGCCACATCCTAATTCCTGGAATCTGTGAACAAGTGAGGGTAACTGGCAAAGGGAATTGAGGCTACTAATGAAATTAAAGTTGGGGCGTGCCTGACATACCCAGGCGTCCTTTAAAGAGAAAGCAGGAAGCGAAAGATAAGTGTTAGAGTAATGCTGTGTAAGAGAGACTCAATTGTCTGGACGTTGCTAACGTTGAGACTGGAAAAGTACCACAGCTAAAGAATATTGGCATCCTCTAGAATCTGCAAAAAGCAAGGACGTAGACTTTCCCTTAGAGCCTCCAAAAGAAATGCTACCTTGCTGACACCTTTGTTTTAGCTCAGAAAGGCCTACGTCAGATCTCTGACATACAGAACTGTAAGGTAATAAATTTGGCTTGTTTTATACCATTATTTCTTGTAATTTATTACAATAGTATTATGAAATTAATAAGTATGTATGCAAATTTTAAAAATGCAGTTTTAGATTTTTCAATGATAAAAATAGTCTTTAAAAATACATGGTTGTTATAGGCATTTGGTAACAGTGCCTAAGGCGCTGCATGGGTTACCTGCATCTCATATTGGAGTTCCATGGTTTGAGCCTCCGCTTCTGATCCACCTTCCTGCTAATGCTCATCCTGGTAGACAAAAGATGGTGGCTGAAGTTCTTGGATCCTTGTCACCCATGTGGGAAATGCAAATTAATGTCTGGGCTCACTGTTTCAGCCTGGCCCTGTCACATTTCACAAGTGATCCAGTGAGTGAAAGATCTCTCTCTCTCTCTGTTGCCCTGCCTTTAAAGTAAGATGAAAACAATTTTTAAGGTTTGTGGTTGTTCTATGATGTTCAAGAGATATGAGGGTATTTCAAAGAGTTTGTAGAAAAATGGGATGGAAAGATGTTTATTTTTGTGCAAAAATATTGAAATTCATGCATAGTTTCTCATGAACTTTCTGAAGACCACTTGCACACATGGATCTAAATTTTTTTCAATAAAATATATTTTAATTGTATTTTCCAGAAACTACATACAAGGTAGATGGACACAAATATATTAAAAATGTTAGTAACTTTTCTTTTTCCTTTGTAGTGTCAGCACCCAGGAAAACAAGAAAGCAATGTTTCATTTCTTTCTTTATGTTTGTTCTCTTTATATTAACATATGATCATATATCTAGCTGTTTTTACAATTAATGTTGGCAAACAGTGGGTTCTTTGCTTTTTTTTTTCAAGATTTATTTTATTTATTTGAAAGTCAGTTACATATAGAGGGAAGGAGAGGCAGAGAGGGAGAGAGAGAGAGAGAGACAGAGAGAAGTCTTCAATCTGCCATCTGCTGGTTCACTCCCCAATTCATTGCAATGGCTAGAGCTGCGCCGATCCGAATCCAGGAGCCAGTAGCCAGGAGCCAGGAGCCAGGAACCTCCTATGGGTCTCCCACACTGGTGCAGGGGCCCAAGGAATTGCGCCATCTTCCACTGCTTTTCCAGGCCATAGCAGAGAGCTGGATCAGAAGTGGAGCAGCCAAGAGAGGAATTGGCGCCCATATAGGATGCCGGCAACACAGGCAGTGGCTTCACCTGCTACACCACAGTACTGGCCCCCCTAAAAACACATTTTTCTCTATTCCCCAATCTTAACTACAAGTGTCAAAAATGAGGGAATTATCGTAGAGATGGGCAGCAAGCAAAGGAAAGCAAAGTCCTTATTTGCTTAGAAAATGATTACAGTGAGGACCCAGCTCTAAGTACCGCCAGATAATTTATGCCAGCAGCTTTGTATTGTTGTTAATTATTCACAGGGTTTAGTTATAAAATATGCTGTCACCTCAAAGCACGCCAAGCAGAAAGGAGACTTACAGGGTACAAACATTGGGCAAAATTAACCAGAATAGATTGCTGCCCCACTAGAAAAGTCATTCAATTATAGTTTCCCCCAAAATGTTAATTTAATAGGTTGTTATCTGGAGGGTAAGACACTGTGTCTTTGGTTTCTACATGCTAGAAAGGGTAGGTAATTTTCATGTTATAATCAGTATGTGAAATCATATCTTGGAATTGAAAAATAACTTTAACCTTTGCCCCCATTTTTGCTTAAACTTTTCCTATTCCCTAGTATTCCTGTACCCATTTTTGCGATCTTTGATAGCTCTCATAATTCTTACAGTTCTTTTTGGTAACAAAAATGTTTCTACTCCTTCTTAATCATAAACCTCATCCATTCATCTCAATGATTTAAACATACAATTCCATGTAGTAGGCAAATAGAAAACATAGCCACTGTCTTCCATTGCTTGGGTTTGTTCCAGCTGGGAGTTGGTATTAGTGATGGGGATAGGTAATATATATTGTTAGAGTCTGAAAAAGCCCACCGCCCGAGGAACGACTCCAAGAGACTTTTCTCTCATGCAACCAGCAAAGGGTTAAAGATTTATTGATTATCCAGCATGCTGGGGCTGTCTGATCATACATGAACAGAGCAGCCCCGAATAACCAAAGGTTAGGGTTTATAAAGGCAAAAACCGCAAAACCGGGAAGGGGGGAATACACGGTTGCTATGCACGGTTGCTATACACAGTTGCTAAAATCAAAAGAGAGTACATAAAATCAAAAGAGAGTATATGGTTACTGGGGTCAACATAACCTAAAACCTAAGTGAAATTAATATTTATCATAATCTTGACAATACCAGTTACAATATTACAATTAGCAATTAGGACTTGACATTAATGCAAGACACAGACAAATCACATCTTTATTATTAGCCCAGGTAACCCAGGTGCAACCTTTCTACTTTTAAGCTTGAGCAGTCATGCTAGGGGGTTTTTGTGCTCTGCCAAGGGTGATGTAGTGCGCTGCTATTGTCCGACTATTTGAGATCATGGTTGCAAACCAGAGTCTCACGGTGGGGGGGTGCTTTCCCAGAATGGAGTCTCAAGTGCTCCAAAATGGAGTCCCTACTGTCAAGGTGCTACTTCACTCTGTCTTATTTTTACAGCTGTACCAGGAAGGTTTAAACCTGTAAGCTTAAGCTTAACTTTTTACACCTGCACATATACAATTTTAATTCTTTAATATATCTCCTCTGTAGTTTTAGCATTGCTACTCCTTTCCTTCTCTCTGGCCTGCTGTTAACTCCACCAGAGTGGACAAATGAAGAAGAGGAATGAGGAAAGGTAGAAAATTTCTTACATGATCAGCTCAAGTCATATCTGATGTTGATTTCCTCTAGTCTTTGTTATTTTTTTAAAGTAACACTTGCATGACTGTTTAGTGAATTTTTTCATGGATTTCTTGAAGCTAGCTCTACATGGGTAGTAATTCTCCTCATCTGTGTCCACTTACCATTCCTGCATAGCTTCTGCACCTGGCTCTATCCTGCCAGCTTCCCTTGTTGAGATTGTTTTGGCCATCGGAGGAAGCCCTATTGGGTGTGATTCTAAATTTCTCCAGGCTATCTCTCTCCCTTGTGGTCCATTTCTGGTTCTTGCTGTGGGGAGCAACTCGGACTAGACTAAGTTACTGGAATTAAGACTTATTCTATGCATCTGCTCTCCCACAATATGACGCTGCGAAGGGAGTAACAACTTCTTCACAGCTGCCTCTCGCCAATTTGATTGACTGAGCTGCAGGAGCTGATCTTGCTCCTGATTGGAGGAGAGCAGCGTACTCGGCATGTGGGTAGCAGAGTTGGGATTGGTGGAAGAGGACTATAAAGGAGGAGAGAGACTACAAGCACCAGGAACATCTAAGGGGAACATCTATCTGAAGGAACACCTGTGCAGCCCCCGAGAGAGCTGGCCAGCGGTGTGCCGCTCCCCTGCGGAAGTGGGGAAAGTGGCTAGGGGGAACCGCCCTTCCACGGAGGTGGAAGGAACGGTAGCCAACCCGGGAAGAACCAGCAGCAAACCCGGGGAGGGCCGAGCAGACGAAAGAACAGCGCAGGGTCCTGTGTCGTTCCTCCATGAAGACGGAGAGCGACACTTGCGAATCCTTGCCCTTGACCCACTGTGAGATGAATTAGTTGCTTCCCTAGCCAGCTCTGTTCTCATCCAAAACTGGCTAATTTACTCAGCCTCTCGGCCTTTATACAATCAGATTTGAGTAGGAGACTGTACCTCCCTGGATGAGGTATGGCTAGCTGCTATAAAATAGAAGAATAGCAGTCAAATGGGATCATATTTAATTCACAATTTCAATATCAAAAACAGGTAGTGCAGTGAGAAATCTAGGGTTTAAAACAAGTAGCTCTGTGAGGGAGATATCAGTGGGCTCATGTTCCAGGCTATCTATGAATGACACATGCTGCCCATTAATTTTTTTTTAAACTTTTATTTAATGAATATAAATTTCCAAAGTACAGCTTATGGATTACAATGACTTCCCCCCCATAACGTCCCTCCCACCCGCAACCCTCCCCTCTCCCACTCCCTCTCCCCTTCCATTCACATCAAGATTCATTTTCGATTCTCTTTATCTACAGAAGATCAGTTTAGCATACATGGCTTTTTTTTTTTTTTTTTGACAGGCAGAGTGGACAGTGAGAGAGAGACAGAGAGAAAGGTCTTCCTTTGCCGTTGGTTCACCCTCCAATGGCCGCCGCTGCAGCCGGCGCACCGCGCTGATCCGATGGCAGGAGCCAGGTGCTTCTCCTGGTCTCCCATAGGGTGCAGGGCCCAAGGACTTGGGCCATCCTCCACTGCACTCCCGGGCCACAGCAGAGAGCTGGCCTGGAAGAGGGGCAACCGGGACAGAATCCGGCGCTCCGAACTAGAACCCGGTGTGCTGGTGCCGCAAGGCGGAGGATTCGCCAAGTGAGCCGCGGCGCCAGCCACCCATTAATTGTTAATAAAACATCTGCTTCTATCTATGAGTTAGAGCTCCTCTCAGATTTGCTTTGAAGACTTGGATTTGCACTAGGTGCTGGAAGAATTATCTGCTCTCTCAGATCTCTGTTGAAGTGAGGTGTGTCTAAAATCAGGTAGGAGCGAATGATGTTATTACTGCTGTTTTGTCCTTATTTTATCCTTATCCTTCTAGAGTCCTCGTCCATTTGATCCTGTAACAGTCCTTCTAAAGAGAACAAGGGCAAGTAGAATTGCTAAAACCAAAGTGAATTCTGACACATCTTGAATCTTTCATGACATTTTTATAAAAATCTGGATATAAAAGATAGGAGTTAGAATTACCATGAAAGTAAATCGCCAGTGTTTCCATTTGTATGAAAATTAAATGTTTTCTAATTTTATAATAACTGAATCCAAAAAATAGTTTGTTTTCTTTGAAAATCTCAGGCTTGATGAGGGAAAATGTTTCTTGTCTTAGCCTTTTTAGAATTCAGTCCAGTTTTAATGTTTGCTTTATTTCTAGACAAGTCTGGCACAAGGCCTGCTGCAATCTGAAAGAGATCAGTCATGGTGTTCTGTGTATTAAGAATATATTCATATTAATATATTTCCTCTAAGAATATCTCACTTGACCATTCTGGAGCCAAGTTAAAACAATACATGTAACATTCTGAATATAGAGATTTCATGGAGACACATGTGTGTGCATTTTTTGGCTGTCATTAAATTAACTGGAATTAATTCTGTTGAGTTTGAAAGTGTTTTTTTTTTTTTTTTAGCTTCCATGAACTTATATAGGATTGAACTAAAAATGCCAATAATTTTCACTTTCTTTCAATGTCCATCTTTTAAAGATAAGTTCTTTAGGGACAAAACAACACAGAGAAATTCAGTGGTAGAGATTGGATTCCGTTGTTCTTGGAAATAAAACTTATGAATTTTTAAGGTTAGATGGAACCTTAAAGATCATATAATCCAACCCCTAATTTTACACAGGTGAGAAAATTACTGCCTATAGTGGGGAAATGACCTTGGTTTTTAACAAGTAGATTTTGGAATATTATTAGCATTAAGAATTTATTTTATAATAGTAGAAGCTGCAGAAGTTGATATATACATTACTTATTTGAAAACATGTCATTTAAATTTGACAATCTTCATTTTCAAAGGACTCATATAGACTAAACATGGTTTCTATCTTATTTAGCCATGGTATCAGATCCCAAATGGCATTAAATTGCCAACTAGTTGAAAACTGTCCTGGTAATATATTTTCCCAAAGAAACATTTTATTTAAGGATTACAAACTTCGTGCATTTCATAAATGCAACTTTAGGAACATGGTGATTCTTCCCACTGTACCTGCCCTTGTATCCACACTGCTTCCCCTCTTCCTTCTCCCTCTCCTATTCCAAGTCTTATTTTTGAGTAGGATATATTTTGAATTAACTTTATACACAGAAGATTAACTCTATACTAAGTAAAGAGTTAAACAAGTGTATGAAAAAAACTGTTCCTCAATAGTCTAGACAAGGGCTGTTCAAAGTCATTGCATATGGAAGTTAATTTATTTCTTAAACATTCTTTTTGAGAAACTTAATTAACTTTTATGAAGAACTCAAGAATGATACATCTTTTTCAAGCACTTATACATAACTATAACTTATAAGACATAAGAATATCCTCCACTTAATACACTAAAATGAAGTAAGTCATTGAGAACAAGTTTTACCATTAACTCATAATATAGCTCTTTGAAGTCAGAGGTCTGCATAGGAAGTTAGTGCACAGTGACTCCTGTTGTTAATTTAATAATTAACACTCCTAGGATGATGTCATTGTATGATGTCAGTGACCACTTGAGGCTCTTGACATGAGTTCCCTAGGCTATGGAAGCCTTTTGAATCCACAAACTCTGTCAGTATTTAAACAAGGCCATAAGCAAAGTGGAACTTCTCTCCTTTCAGAGAAAAGTACATCCTTCTTTGATGACCACTTCTTTCCATTGGGGTCTCGCCCACAGAGGTCCTTCATGTAGGGCACTTTTTGCCACAGTGTCTTGGCTTTCCATGCCTGAAATGCTTTGATGGGCTTTTCAGCCAGACCGGGAAGCCTTAAGGGCTAAGTCTGAGGTCAGAGTGCTACTTAAAGCAATTGTCATTGTATTAGTCTGCTGTATGGACTGCTTCCCAGGTTGGAGCATACACTCCTTTTTAATTCTATGTTATGACCAAACACTTAATCTTATTTGTATGATCACTCTAACAATTCTTTCTATATGATCACTTTCACACTTAGAATGCTATTTTTACCACCCAGTTTAAGGGGATTTGGAGTCCTATGGCAAGTTCAAACTTTTTAAATTGTATCCTTAGAAGTAAGTCTGTAGGAATATATGCAGAGCTATATAGCTTTACAGTTAACAAACTTCAAACATTTCATACCTACAACTTTAAGAACATGGTGATTCTTCCCACTATACCTGCCCTCCCACCCACATTCCCACCACTCTTTCTTCTCCCTCTTATTCCAACTCTTATTGTTTACTAAGATCAATTTTAAATTAACTTTATACACATATGATTAACTCTATACTAAGTAAAGAGTTCAAAAAATAGGGGAAAAAAACTGTACCTCAACAGTCAAGACAAGGGCTGTTCAAAGTCATTGCTTCTCAAAGCATCAATTTCACTTCTACAGCTTGCCTTTTTGGTGCTCTATTAGTTATCACAGCTCAGGGAGAACATATAGTATTTTTCCCTTTGGGACTGGTTTATTTCAGTAAGTGATGTTTTCCAATTTCATCCATTTTGTTGCAAATGACGAGATTTCGCTTTTTTTTTTTTTTTTGAACTACTGTGTAGTTGAAGTTGAGAATTATACTATGAAGCTTCCTTCAGATATATTGGGTTTAAAATAAATATTAAGATTAAATAAATTTATGATTAAAATTTAAGTTAAAAAGTAATAGTTAAAATATATCTGTGTTCCATATGTAGGATAGACAAAGACTTATTTGACTGGTAATATGATTGTTTTAATGGGTGGAAGGTTTCACCCACTGCCTTGAACACCTCTTCATCCAGGCTGAGATGGCTTTCAGTTGCAGTCTGCACCTACTCACCCAGAATCTGTCAGAAGAAACTGGACAAAAACAATACCTTGTGGTCTCACTGAGTGGGTGGGTTAATGAGAAAGGTAGGCAATCAGGGAGGACTCTGCCTCCTGCAAATTGGGACATAGATATTTACATCATTTGTTAAAAAAAAAAAATACCTGAACCTGATCATTTTATCATATCCTGTCTTTTTCAGTTATCTTTGATCACATTTTTAAAAAGATTTTGTTTACTGGAGAGGTAGAGTTAGAGAGAGAGAGACAGAGAGAAAGGTCTTCCATCCATTGGTTCATTCCCCAAATTGCCACAGTGTCCGGAGCTTAGCCAATCCAAAGTTAGAAGATAGGAAATTCTTCTGGGTCTCCCACGTGGGTCCAGGGGCCAAAGTAGTTGGACCATCTTCCACTGCTTTTCCAGGCCACAAACAGAGAGCTGGAGTGGAGGAGTAGCAGTCAGGACTTGAGCAACTTTTTGGTTATCACAGCTCAGGGAGAACATATAGTATTTTTCCCTTTGGGACTGGCTTATTTCAGTAAGTGATGTTTTCCAATTTCATCCATTTTGTTGCAAATGACCGGATTTCGCTTTTTTTTTTTTTTTTGAACTGCTGTGTAGTTGAAGTTGAGAATAGTTGAGAATTATACTATGAAGCTTCCTGACCATATGGAATGCCAGAGCTGCAGGCAGAGGCTTAGCCTACTACGCCACAGTGTCAGACCCTCATTGCATATTTTTCAAATCAAGAATTTTTCTTTGGTAAAGTGGAAGGTACCAAGTGTTATTTCTCTGGGTTGTAAGTCTTCTTCCATCTTTCCTCTGACACCTGAGATGTCCTAAAGCATGAAGATCATTAAGGTGTATGAAAATGTAATTGTATAATTCAAGATTTTAAAAGCAGTGAAAGATTCTGAAATACTTCTATACTATTGCAAAATTTATCATCCAGTTTGAATTTTTATATATATATAAGGGGAGCAGATTTCATGTATGTCATATGTACAGTTTTAAGAGCATATTGGTATTTCCCACCCTATATTCCTTCATTCCCTCACCCACCTTCCTTCCTTCCTTATTTTTAATTTTTACAATAATACTTTCAGTTTACTTTTTAATTACAAGTGTAACCCTTCACTAAGAATGCAACAAGTAGTAAGTAAAAAAAAAAAAAAACACTGTTCGTCAAGAGTATACACAAGGGCTATTGTTTATAGCTATCATCTTTATTTTAATATTGTGACAAACACAAGGAGTATGATGGCAAAGATTGATTTTTTTCTTTGAGATCTCTGCCAGTTTCAAAAAATTAGTATAATACCAGAGGTAAACATTTTTATAATGGGAATATTTATAACTTGGCAACTTTATATACAAAGAGAAAATATGAATATATCTGACAAAGAGCTGAAACTGAAAATATTATGCTATTGAAATATTTTTTATATTCAAGGCAACTTATATATCCCATGACATGCTTAATAATCTAGTGGGAAAGTATATTAATTTATATCCTTACAGTGGATTGTGACCTTAAAATGTAAAATAATTATTTGAAGCATTTGCCATACTATCTCTTAGTCTCTTGAGACTCATAATGATGGACTACAAGATTTTTCTGAGAAAGTACTGGCTATGTTAATAGGGAGCTGTGGCTTTTATTATTGAGATGAAATTCATAGTATATGTGTATACAATGTTGTAAAAGGACTTTGAAAATAAACATCACCAACTACAGAGAATTATGAATATGGGTTGTGTTAATAAATATTGGAATGTTGGGAAAGGGACAGATCTTATTGAATAGTCATCAGATGTGAGATACTCATTATGTTCTGCGTATATTTCTTTTAGATGTAACAACATTTGTATGCATATGTAATCATTGCACAGTTTTCAGATGAAGAATTTGACTAACAGGAGTTAAATAACTTTGTTGCTTAAATTCATATCTTGTAAAGATGAAGATTTGTAAATCTGGGTTTGTCTGACAACGAATTGAGAGTTGGAGGAAAGACATAGGTGTGGAATTACTATTTCTCTTAGTTCTTTCAAGAAAAGCTTTGAGTATATACTTGAGCACTATTGATTATATTGCAAACCACAGGAACAAGTTCTGCATAAGACATAATGGAAACAATGATTATGCAGTGTGGGATCTAACTTGATGCTCCTCTTCCCCGGTACCCTTCCCTTTATCCAGTGGTGGGAGTTTGGCCTAGTGGTTGACATGGCATGATCTATAGAAAACCCCAATAAATGACAGTTTGAATTCTTCCTTTTCCAAGTGTTTGCATATTAGGAAGCAAGGATTACTAGAGATGATCTTTGAAGTTTCTTGCCACAGAGAGATTAGATCAGTATATGGGTACATATTCAAATTAATGACAGCTGTACTATAGCTGCAGTGAGGGGTGGTCTTGACAGACAATGAATCGATAAAAGATTTGGAGTGTGCACCTGAGTATCCACTTCAGTGGAAGGAAAAGTGGCCTGAGATTTAATATGTATAAACTTAACAATGACAAATGGCTTAGGTAACTGTTCAGAAACTTGAAAGAAGGAGGACTGGAAGATGGAAGGGAAAGCTGTGTGGGGCAGAGGCAGTTGGCTATACAAGTGGGAATAGTTAAAAAACTAGAACATCTTTATAGTTGATATTAATATCAATCAGAAAGCAACCACAATGTAAGCAGCACCGAATAAAAAACTTGGCCATCAGCCTTCCTGGTGCTAGCATGATAGCTACATGAAATGGTAGGGTTAGAACGTTTGCATGGATCCAGCAGAATGGGCACCAACTTCCTGAGAGTCATCTACCTGCCATGGGCATAAAACAGCCTTGTCCGTGACAGAGGCTAAGACAAAGTTTTGATATGGTAGCATCTTTTGAGATTATCTGGCTATTTGGTAAAATGTTGCAAAACATTGAAATTTTCCAGTGGAAAAGCTGGTTATTAGATGTGATATGAACATACATTTATTCCAGGAATGGGATTACATTTCTTGACTTGGTTAACCAGCCCTGTTATTTAAGTTGGGTTTACATAGTGTCTGATCCACAGTGTGGACTCCAAATAACAGCATGTTCATCTAGAAGATCCATTTTTAGCAAAAGAGTTGGAAAATGAGTCATTGACTGTGTAGTCCATGTTTAATAACAAATGTTAACAAATAAAGCTTTTATATCTTGGCCCAACACAAGTCACTGAAGACTGTGCAGTTCTAGAGCTCACACTGAATTTGCTGGGGCTGTCATTTGGAATGCAGTACAGCTCAACTTCTTTTTAAGCTCAGTCCTGCTATGTTGTTTCCCACAGCTACAGGGTTCCAAGGACTAAAGTTTAGTATGCAAAATGTTTATTATCTCACTGGCTGCTTCTTGGGAAGTCAAATTTGGGCAATCAACATGCAAGCAGAGATAAGGCATTCGGATCTGGCTGAAGAGCCCATGAGAGTATTTTAGACATGGAAAGCCAAGACACTATGGCAAAAAACAAACAAAAAACAACAACAAACAAGCAAACAAAAAAACAACTAAATGAAAGATCTCTGCGAGTGAGATCCCAGTGGAAAGAACAGGCCATCAAAGAAGGAGGTACCTTTCTTTGAAGGGAGGAGAGAATTTCCACTTTGACTATGGCCTTGTCTAAATATGATCGGAGCTGGCGAACTCAGAAGGCTTCCATAGCCTTGACAACTCATGACAAGAGCCTAGGGTGATTACTGAAGCCATAAACAAGAGTGTCAATTTGTTAAGTCAACAACAGGAGTCACTGTGCACTTACTCCCCATGTAGGATCTCTGACCTTAATGTGTTGTACAATGAATTAATGCTATAACTAGTACTCAAACAGTATTCAGTGTGGGTGCAAACTGTTGAAATCTTTATTTAGTATATACTAAATTGATCTTCTGTATATAAAAAGAATTGAAAATGAATCTTCATGTGAATGGAATGGGAGAGGGAGCAGGAGATGGGAGGGTTGTGGGTAGGAGGGAAGTTATGGGGGGGGGGGAGCCATTGTAATCCATAAAGAGCATTAAGAAAATTAAGATTTCCTAAACAAGCATATTCTATAGTTTGTCATCCTTCAGTCATATTAAGTAATTCTATAGAATTTCATTAAGAAAGCTGTAATTAAACTTGCTGTTCCCTTGTTGCTTTACCTTGATTTTCCCCCCTGATTTCTATTTTTTGCTCTCACTAGCAAAGCAGATAACACTAGGATGATGTACTTATGATAGGTTTACAAAAAATGAAATTAATAAGCAAAATGAAATAAAGCATTTTGGATTATTTATATATGGTATAAAATATTTGCAAGAGAGTATACTAACTTACACTATTATCAATTGTGCGAATGGAAAGGTCACTTTAAAAATGAGTAAATCTTATTTTTGGAAAAAAAAAATACTGGCAAGGAGGAGAGAGAGATCTTCCATCTGCTGGTTCCAAATGTCTACAAGAGCTGGAACTAGGCCAGGCCAAAGCCTGGGGCCAAGAACACATTCCAGATTTTCACATGGGCGGAAAGCTCCCAAGTATGTGCACCATTACCTGCTACTTCCCAGGCTATGCATTTTCAGGACGCTTAGAATTAGAAAGCATTGGATGAAGAAAACCCAAGTGACATGCTAACTGCTACACTACATGCCCATCCATGCAGATCCCATTTCTAATAGCAATTTCATTCCTTTATGCTCAACCTAGAATATTTTATTGTGGAAGAGGTTTGCTTTTTTTGGTAAAAAAAAAATCAAATTAATAGATTTCTCAGAGATAAATCACCCTTTTCTTAAAAATAAAATAATACATATAAGATAATGCATTAACATAATCCAACAATACATATTGTCATAAAAATGATATATATGTTCTTTGTCAGAGTACTTAATTTGTCCAATGTTATTACTGATTATATATTTGTAAATATTTAAAGATGTGCTACTAAATATAAATAACTTATTTCCTTTTTTGCATTTTTGTTTTCTAGAAATCATGCCTTTCAAAGATTGCAAATTCAAGTCACATATATACTTAAGTCCCTCCCTGTCACTACCATGTTCACATATCAGAATATTTGTCTGTTAGTTTCATATTTAGTGTGCACTTCCTCTTTTCAGTGTGGTTTTAGATCAACATTAGACCCATTGCAAGTTCTATACTTCTAACTGTGCAGTTTTTCTAAAAATGTTCCTTGTTCATATTACAGGCTTATGGCAGGAGTAGGAGATACTATACACTGCATGTTAGTGTCTGCTTCATTTTTTTCAAGAAATATAATTATTTTTATTTGTGTAGTTTGATATGTTCATTTTTGTTCTATGTTCATTTTTGTTCTGTGTTAATTTAGAAGTCTATATGGCTAAGGAAACAAAATATATATAGCCACTACTAGTCTAGGCTACCCAATTGCTTTGTAATAGTTGTAAATGTTACACTGTTTTTTTTTTTTTTTTCCTTTTTTTCTTTCCCCTTCAAAAGTTATTTCTTGTTACAAATCCTGAACATTTGATCCTTCTGCTTGGCCCGTGAAGTCTGTTTTTGCTTTTTCTTATTGCCAAATTAAAATTCAGATTTTTTTGGCACTAATTCATTTGGCTTTACTAAGTCACTCTGATAAGTGGCTGGAAGGCGTTCACCTATTGACCTGCTTTCCAGCTATCAATACTTATTAACTCTTGTTTTCCCCGTCTTTGGACAATTATGTTATTTCACACTATACACTTTTTCAGTTTTAAATAGTTGATTTCCATGGGGACCAAGATTTGATAGATGCTTTTAAACCATGATATTTATATAGCAGTTTAAGATGTTTTCATGAAGTATCTCTAAGACTTTTTAGGAAAATGTTCTGTGTGTTATTTATTCTGAGAAAATGCAGGACTTAAAAGGTGCTGTCCTGGGGCTGGTGCTGTGGCTCCCTGGGTTAATCCTCTACCTGCGGTGCCAGCATCCCATATGGGTGCTGGGTTCTAGTCCCGGTTGCTCCTCTTCCAGTCCAGTTCTCTGCTGTGGCCCGGAAAGGCAGTGGAGGATGGCCCAAGTGTTTGGGCCCTGCACCCGCATGGGAGACCAGGAGGAAGCACCTGGCTCCTGGTTTCGGATCTGCGTAGTTCTGGCTGTGGCAGCCATTTGGGGAGTGAAGCAACAGAAGGAAAACCTTTCTCTCTGTCTCTCCTTCTCACTGTCTAACTCTGTCAAATTAAAAAAAAAAAAAGGTGCTGTCCTTAGGTGTTTTAGGAAATAAAGGAAATAGGGTATTAATTCTCCATATTTATGGTAAATAGAAACTCCCTAGGGAGATTTAAACATGTAGTCTTATGCTTTATTCATACAGTTTTTGATTCAGTTGCTCTGAGAATAGAACCTCAACATAGATATTTTAACATTTATCCCAAGAGAATTCTGAGTCAGTTATTTTACGGACTCTATTTTGAGATATTTCAATAAAATAAGTGAGGGCTGTTTCTGTGTCTATGAATTTCTTGGTATTTAACCAGATGTTGGTGTTGTGTATTTGGAGAAGTTTGCTTGTGGTAATTATTACTATGATTCTTCCATATTTGCTTCTCTTCTGTTATTAGGACAGGAAAGGATCGTGCTTGTATACATTCTTTGGCAGGCGGAATAGACAGTGAGAGAGACAGAGAGAAAGGTCTTCCTTTTCCGTTGGTTCACCCCCCAGTGGCCGCCACAGCGCACCACGCTGATCCGAAGCCAGGAGCCAGGTGCTTCTCCTGGTTTCCCATGCGGGTGCCCAAGGACTTGGGCCATCCTCCACTGCACTCCCGGGCCATAGCAGAGAGCTGGCCTGGAAGAGGGGCAACCGGCACAGAATCCAGTGCCCTGACTGAGACTAGAACCCGTTGTGCCGGCGCCGCAGGCGGAGGATTAGCCTATTGAGCTATGGAACTGGCAATATATACATTCTTAATGTTATAAGTTTCCTATAACAAAAGAAGACAGTAAAATTAAGATAAACATGTCTACTTAATCTGTTTTTATAACAAAGTAGCCTTTTTTTGAGTTACTCAAAAGGGTCAATAAACCCTAATTAGCATAAACCACATGAGAGGCAGTTCTATTGAAAAACTTAATACTTTGAATGTTAACTGTTAATTCTTTTCCTAAATGATTTGTATTTGAAATAATCCATTGGTTTTCATATTTGTGGTGTTTTGCTCTGTGTAGCATTTCTTCCAACAATTATGGAATCCTTTATTTGTAATTATACTTTTATACATTCTACCAGAGTTTTGTATATTTTATTAATATGTAATAAATGTATATATGTATGAATTACAGGATAATATTTCAGGACATGTATACAACATGTACTGATCAAATCATGGTGATTAATATTTCCATCTGTCTGTCTATACTTCTTGAATATTTGGAGCATTCAAGCTCTACTAACTCTTCATAAGATACATTAAAAGTTACAGTGAACTATAGTCACCCCATTGTGTTGGAACCCTACAACTTATTCCTTCCATCTTGCTGTGTTTTAGTACACGTTGTCCAACCTCCATCTTTCCCTTCTGCCTTAACCTTCCCAGCATCTACTAATCACTATCCTACATTCAGGTAACATACAGTTTTGTCTCTTGTGTCTGACTTATTTCACTTAACATAAGGTCTTCCATCTCCATTTTGTGGCAAATGATATTTCAATGATTAAATTATTTTAATGATTTTATTGATTTTGATTGTAATGATTGAATGATTAAATTTTAATGATAATATCATTCTCATGGCTGAAAATATTGCATTTATGTAGCCACTGCCTGTTTATCTATGCATTCACCAGTTGGCACCAAGATTGATTCCATATCTTGGCTGATGTGAATATTACAGCAATAAATGTGGGAGTGCAGATATCTTTTTGATCTGCTTATTTCATTTCCTTTTAATATACATCCAGAAGTGGGATATGTGAATCATATGATGTATTTTTGTGTTTTTTGTGGAAATACCTGTTCTCCATAAAGGCTATAATAATAAGAGTGTATAAGAATTGTTGTCTTTCCATATCTTTGCTAGTATTTATTATTTTACTTTTCTTAAAAAGATTTATTTATTTGAGAGGAAGAGTTACAGAGGGAGGGAGAGACAGACAAAGGTCTTCTATCCACTGGTTCACTCCCCAAATGACTGTAGTGGTCAGAGTTGGGCCCATCTGAAGCCAGGAGCTTCTTCTAGGTCTCTCACACAGATGCAAGTGCCATCTTCCACTGCCTTCCCAGGTCATAGCAGAGAGCTTGTTCTGAAGAGGAGCAGCTGGGACATGAACCAGTGCCCATATGTGATGCCAGTGCCAAAGGTAGAGGTTTAGCCTATGGTGCCAACCTTTATTTTTTGTCTTTTAAATGATAGCCATTCTAACTAAAATGAGGTGACATCTTGAGAGTTTGTTCTTTATTTCTCTGATGGATAATGATATTGAGCATTTTTCTACATGAGAAGATTTTTTTAAAGGTCAGAGAAAAATTAAAAAATGAGTTTGGGGCCAATGTTGTGACGTAGTAGATAGGGCCTCTGCCCGCATCCCATATGGGCACTGGTTTGAGTCCTGTCTGTTCCACTTTCAATCCAGCTTCCTGCTAATGCACCTGGGAAAGCAGCGGTAGATGACCCAAGTGCTTCAGACCCTACCATCCATGTGGGAGGTCTAGAGGAAGTTCCTGGCTTCATACTGGACCAGCCCAGGCTGTTGGCAGCGATTTGGGAAGTGAACCAGTGGATTGAAGATCTCTCTCTGTTTTGCTCCCTTCTTCTCCTCCCCAATAAGTCTGCCTTTCCAATAAATAATGATCTTTTTTAAACGATGAGTTTATTTTGGTATAAAATTTGAAGTTCATGTATAGTTTATTCATAATCTGAATATTTCATGAACTTTTTGAAGACTCCTCACATGTATGCATTTCAAAAACTTTTGCACTAAAATAAACTTAATTTATTTAGCATGAACTTTTTTGAAGTCCCTTTGTATTTGTTGGTCATTTTTATTTCCTCTTTTAAGAGATGTTTACTCAGATCCTTTGCCTATTTTTAAATAAGATTATTTTGTGTTAAGTTTTTGAGTTCCTTATATAATCTGTATATCAATGTTTTGCCACATGAATAGTTTGCATTCTTCCATTCTATTGGTTGTCTGTCCATGCTGATGATTGTTTCTTTGCCTTGCAGAAGTTTCGGCTTGAAAGTTTGATAGAAACCCATTTTTCTATTTTTGCTTTAGCTGCCTGTGCTTTGGGAGTCTTATCCAAAAAAATCATTGGCTGTACTGCCATCTGGAAGCATTTCCTATATTTTCTTCTAGTAATTTAATAGTTTCAGGTCTTACATTTAAGTCTTTGATCCATTTTGACTTTATTTTTGTATAAGGTAGGGGAAAAGTTCTAGTAGCTATCTTCTGCGTATGGATATCTAATTTCCATAGCACTATTAATTATTTAAAGATTTATTTGAAAGAAAATGTGACAGAGAGTGTGAACATGCAGAGAAAAATCTTCCACATACAGGTTTATTCTCCAAGTGCCCACTCTGGACTGAAACTAAGAGCTTGGGATTCTTCTACCCAGGTCTCCCAAGTGGTGACAGGAACCCAAGCACTAGGGCTATCATCTATTTGTCTTCTCAGGTACCTTGAGGGGAAGTTAGATTGGAAACAAAGAAGCTGGGATAAAAACCAGAACTCTAATGTGGGATGCAGGAGCCTCAAGAGGCTCTTTACCTGTTGTACTGAATACTTGCCCCCTTCCAGCATTGTTTTAGAAGAGGCTTATTTATTTATTTATTTTACTGTATGCTTTTAGAGTCTTGGTTCAGAATCAATTGGCTGAAGGTGCATAGATTTATTTCTGGGATGTCTATTCTGATGCATTAGTCTGTGTGTCTGTTTTGATGCCCGTATTTTGCTATTTTGGTTACCATAGCTCTGTGGTATGTCTTAAATTGGGCATTGTGATACTTCCAGCTTTATTCCTTCTTATTAAGATTACTTGGCTGATGGGGGTACATTGTATGAAGTCTAGGATTTGATTTTTCAACTGTGAAGAATGTTATTGGTGTTTTGGTTGGGATTGCACTGAATCTATAAATTGCTATGAGCAATATGGACATTTCAACAGTATGTATTCTTGCAATCCATAGAATGTGAAGTCTTGCCTGTTTTTGTGTCTTCTTCAGTTTGTTTCATTAGTATTTTGTAATTTGTAGAGGTGTTTCATTTCTGTGATTAAATTTATTCCTAGTTACTATTTTATAGATTTATAAATGGAATTGATTTCATGATTTCTTTTTTTGGCTAGTTTACATATATTACTCAATTTGTATGTTTATTCTCAATTTACTGAATTTATTGATGAGTTCTAATAGTCTTGGTGAAGTGTTGAGGTTTCTGTATAGACATTTTCATGTCATTTGAAATCAGGAATAATTTGACTACCTCTATTCCTATTTGTGTGCCTTTTCAATCTCTTTCCTAATTGCTCTGACTGGAACTTTGAATAGTGTTATGAATGAGAGTGATAAGAGTGGATATCCTTGTCTTGTTCCAGATCTTAGAGCAAGTGATTTCAACTTTTCCCATCCAGTATGATATTGCTAATGGGTTTGTCATATATAGCCTTTGCTATGTTGAAAGAAAACCCTTCTTTATCTGATTTGTCCATGGGTTTTATCATGAAGTGATACTGATTTTTGTTAAATGCTCTATGTACACCTATTGATGACCATGTGACTTTTACACCTTATTCTTTTGATGTGATGTATTTGTTGATTTGTGTATGTTGACTCATCCCTGTATCCTTCAGATATCTCCCTTGATCATGGTAAATTATCTTTCTGATGTGCTATTCAATTTAATTTGCTAGTAGTTTGCTATTAATCTTTGTATCAGTGTTCATGAGGAATATTGGTCTATAGTTTTGTGTTTTTTGTCTGACTTTAGAATAGAATAATACTGGTATTGCTGAATGCATATAGAAGGGTTGACTCGATTTCTTTTGGAATAGATTGAGAAGAATTGGTGTTAATTCTTGCTGAAAAGTCAGGTAGAACTTGGCAGTGAATATTTGTCCATTTAATGATGTCTCAAAGATTAATTTCATTGTTAATTTTTGGTCTGGGTTCTTTTAAATGAACAATCTTCAAGTTCAGATATTCCTTTCTTTTTCTTGATCAAGCCTGTTATTGAGGCTCTCTATTGCTTTATATGCCTTATTGAGTTCATTATTTACAATATTTTTTCTTCATCAGGATTTATCTTCAGTGAATTTCTCATTCATATGCATTGTGTTCCTAGTATTAAAATGTTTATTTTCTTGTATCTCATAGAATTTTGTTATCATCCTTCTTGTGATTTCAACAGGACTTTCATGTATTCTTTGGAATCTGTTGCTACTAACGCATGTTAATTTGGAGATACTGTTAATTTTTTTTTCAAACTTTTAATATCTATGTTGAGAATTTTAGTGTATCTGGTACAGCATTTGTATCTACCTTTTTTAAAAGATTTATTTATTTATTTGAAAGGCAGGGTTACAGAGAGACAGAGGCTGAGAGAGAGAAGTCTTCCATCCTTTGGTTCACTCACCATACGGCCGCAAAGGCCAGAGCTATGCCAATCCGAAGCCAGGAGCCAGGAGCTTCTTCCAAGTCTCCCATGTGGATGCAGGGGCCAAAGGACCTAGACCATCTTCCACTGCTTTCCCAGGCCATAGCAGAGAGCTGGATTGGAATTGGAGTAGCCAGGACCTGAACTGGTGCCCATACATGGGATGCCAGCACTGCAGCGGTGGCCCTACCTGCTACAACACGTTTTTATAGGGTGATTCATTTGTCTCTACCATTTTATAAAGTGACAATTAAACTAAATGGCTTTTTTCTGAAGATGTGTCTTAGGATGTTGCATTTTATGTTATGTTGCCTTTGATTCCTTTTGAGTGATTTCATATAGTCTCCCTACAGCTTCATCAGCTTTAGTCAATGGCTTTGTGTGCAATGCACATGGTTGCAGGGCTGAAATGCCTGACTCCAGGAGCCACATAAGGGAGAGGTACTCTAGTGGCTCAGGTGGATGTAATGCATATACCACTGACATTTCCATGCCCTCATTGTGGCCACTCCAGCAATGATAATGCTGATACCAGAGATGCATAGTGGATCTTTAACTCAACAATGATGTCAGCAGATGTGGGTGATTTGTTGTATGTGTCAGTGTCCATACATGGAATTTATGCCTTAACATACAGTAATGGCTAAGGCAGATACTAGGCTGGTTGCACAGGGAACATGTAATAGGGAACATAAGCCCTTGGGCCTCAGAGTAGCTTGGCCTGATGGTGACTTGACTGCAGCAGCATCTGTGTGTGTCAAGATAAGACATGTAGAACAGAACCCTCACAGTCTGGGGCCTTATGGAAGTTTGAGTAAATTCTTGGTTGGCTACAGCTTTGTCTTTGGGAATCATGTAACATACAGTGTAAGCCCTGTGTCCAGTGGCAGCTAAGACTCACTGTGAATTAGCTACAGCAACGGAATAGGGACACATGCAGCATAGAATCCATACCCTCAGGCCCACTAGTGGTTTAGTCAACCACGATTGTGTTGAGCATTTAGCTAGGAACTCAAATCCTCAGACCCAGGAGTGTCATGGATTGATGGCATGCCAGCAACTAGGCATTGCTACCAATATATTGCCATGCTTTAGCAGGCTGGGTCTGGGCTTTGGGGGAAGATAACACAGGGACCCTCTCTGAAGCAAAGTACAGATTTTAGGAGCTTTCCTAACTGGACACCAACCCTGTAACATTTGTAGGATTCTGCATTGCTAGGACTGCCAGGCATCTACACCAGTGTATACTTACCCATTAATCCATTCTTCTGATATGAGTCTTCCTCCTGGCAAGGAAATCAATGTCAAAGTTGTCTGATGTTCTTTAGTCCACTGTCTATGCCACTATCTCGGTTCTCTATGTCTTAGATTGTTTCCCCCTCTCTCTTGCTGGGTTCCATTGCTACTCACTTCGAAATAGAGCTGTTTGTTGTTCTAGTTCTTACTTGCAGAGAAGGAGATGTGCAATGTATCTGGATTCAGCCATTCTGCCAATCATGGGAAACCTTTAGAAACCTCTGTTTTGGTTGCTGTCAATGATAAACAACAATTTCTTTGAGGTGAATATAAGATATGATATATCACTTATAATCTATATCTTTCCATCATAAGCATATTTTCAAAACTTAGTTAAGATCCATTCAGACATTTTGGATGATGAAATAACACATCTCAATGGGAACATCTATTGCAGTGGTTTTTTCCCTAATTCATAGGTTAAACCCAGACTGTATTTTAGTCAATAATTGCAAGAATGTTAGGAAAGATAAAGTGTGATCTTCAAAAATAAGATGATTTTTACAGTTATGTAGAGAAAGTGTGTATATATATATATATATATATATGTATACATAGTACCTTGAATAGGAATATATTTAGTCACTATTGACAAAAAATGACTTAAAGTTTTTATTCTAATAGTTTTTGTTAAAACCTCAGCTATATACTTTTTTTTCAATTAAGCCTGCTTTGTTTGCTTACTTTGAGAACTTACTGTTTACCAGATATTGCTCTAATACTATGCACTTGAAAAGTCATCACAATATTATGATATTATGTCCATCACAATATTATGAAACCAGGTATTGGTATTTCCTTTGTTGTAAAGATATATCCTGTGTATATGAGGATGTCATGTTGTACACCCTGATTATATATAATGTTTATTTCTCATGTTTACCACAAAGCTGTGGAAAAATAAAGATACATAGACTGAAGTACAAACAGGAGTGATTTGTCCCTAAAGGCTTAGCTAATAGTTGCAAGAAGTAGGATTTTTGCCTACTTAATCTTCTTCAGAGTTTTTAATTTTAACCATTATTTTATGTTTATTTAATTAGCTTGTGGCAAATGGCAATATCCATTCATATTTCTGAGTTGATTAAAAACTCCTAGCCTGGGGGCCTGCACACAAAGTCTGATATTTCTTGGCAATGCTTCTGCTTTTAAACAATGCATGCCATATTTATAGTTTTTACAAACCAAATGTCCTATAGCAAGAAGTACAAAGTTTTCTCACCATTGTTTGGGTGAAATCAAAGCTAGTATAATTTTGCTTACCTATAAAGACAAGACAAATAGAGGTTTTACAAAATTGGGATGAATTATAAAGAAGTGTTGCTCATATTAACCCATTTTCAAAGTTAGAGAAATTTTACCTAGAGACGAGATTAATATTCCCAAGGTCACTGCTTTGTCTTTTGTGTGATTATATATGCTTTTCTTACTGTTTCCAGTATTTCTTAAGAAGTATGCTTCCATAAACTGAGTCAAACAATATCCATTGTGTAATGCTGAGATGGGCAGCAGTCATGCTTTTATTGTATTTCACAGTATATTATTTTGGGATGAAAATGGAAAAAATTAAGATAGCTGCAAAATTTGTCTTGGGTGATTTTTTTTCACTTGCTGAATAGATGTTACTGATATGTAACACGGAAAGCCAAGTTTTAAAAGAAGTTTGGAACACTGTCTACCAAAGGGAATTCTGCCATAGCTAGTTCACTCTCCCAGAGAAAACAAGATGTGCTCAGACCCTGTTCTATCTTACTTACTGTTTCTTTCATTTGCTCAGGATGCATCTAGTTGTTAATATCACACATTAGTACTTCAACTTACAAAGCAAAGATATTAGAAACAGAAGTTGGGCATTAAACATTTTGAGGAAAAATCCTTGGATACAGACTTTTTTATTTAACCAATTCTTCAAATGGAAATTAAACCTCAGATTAAAACTTTTAAAATTGGCCGGCGCCGCGGCTCACTAGGCTAATCCTCCGCCTTGCAGCACCAGCACACTGGGTTCTAGTCCCGGTCGGAGCGCCGGATTCTGTCCCGGTTGCCCCTCTTCCAGGCCAGCTCTCTGCTGTGGCCAGGGAGTGCAGTGGAGGATGGCCCAAGTGCTTGGGCCCTGCACCCCATGGGAGACCAGGATAAGTACCTGGCTCCTGCCATCGGATCAGCGCGGTGCACCGGCCGCAGCACGCCGGCGGTGGCGGCCATTGGAGGGTGAACCAACGGCAAAGGAAGACCTTTCTCTCTGTCTCTCTCTCACTGTCCACTCTGCTTGTCAAAAAAAAAAAAAAAAAAAAAGCCAACTTAAAATAGCAATATGTAGAATTGTGTGTATATCTGAAATAGCAATCAATATCTATGTGTTTTTCTCTTGTGAGAAATATCTGAAATGTGACCCCAAAAGGAATAGACATTATTGTAACTAACACAGACTCTTTCCAAGTACAGAGTGCTTCTTGTTCTTTATCTTCAGTATCTAAATTAATATCTTGCAAACAGCAAGCAACTGATGAATATCTATACAATAAACTAATTAAACATCTATAGTATTTGTTTTGTATAGATTGTGTTTTTGTCCACATTAGGACCCAATTGTATTTTCACATCTGTTACATGTATACTTTAAAATATTTTTTTCTGTGCTCTTGGTCCTTTCGCATTGGTGTGAGTGTCTGATTTTATTTTTTTTAAAACTTTTATTTAATGACTATAAATTTCCAAAGTACAGCTTATGGATTATAATGGCTTCCCCCCCACCCATAACTTCCCTCCCACCCGCAACCCTCCCCTTTCTCTCTCCCTCCCCCCTTCCATTAACTATGATTTTATTTTAGTATTATACAGCTATCCTTTATTTTCAATTGCCCCCAAATTTTGTATTTGTGATATATAAAATAAAGTGTTGAAATAACAGTAAGTATACATTATAGAAGGGCACAAACTAATTGACATACATACATACATTACCACATGTATTTACAGTACATAGTTAATTTACACATGATATTTCTTTCTGGTCACTAGTGAAGCCAGTGGAACATAATAGAAATCCCAGAAATGAATCTATAACCAATTAATGTTTGACAAATGAGCTAAAATCACTCTCTGGAGGAAGGATAGTCTCTTAAACAAATGGTGCTAGGAAAATTGTATCCCCAAATGCGGTAGCATAAAACAAGACCACAACTTTATACTTAATACAAAAATCAACTCACAATGGATCAAGGATCTAAATCTATGACCTGATGTCATCAAATTAATAGAAGAAAGCATTGCAGAAATTCCACAATTCATTGACATAGGCAGACTTCTTGGATAAGATCTCAGAAACACAGACAGTAAAAGAAAAATAAACAGATGGAATTACATCAAGCTAAGAATCTTTTGCATGGCAAAGGAGACACTCAACACAGTGAAGAGGTATGAATGGGAAAAAATATTTGCAAACTATGAAACTGATAGGGGCTGGCACTGTGGTGTAGTGGGTAAAGCCGCTGCCTGTAGTGCCAGCATCCCATATGGGAGCCGGTTCAAGTCCTGGCTGCTCCACTTCCAATCCAGCTCTCTGCAATGGCCTGGGAAAGCAGTAGAAGATGGCTCAAGTCCTTGGGCCCCTACACCCACATGGGAGACCCAGAGGAAGCTCCTTGCTCCTGGCTTCAGATTGATGTAGCTCTGGCCATTGCAGCCAATTAGGGAGTGAATCTTTCTCTCCATCCCCCCCCCTTCTCTCTCTGCCTCTCCTTCTCTGTTTAATTCTGATTTTCAAATAAATAGATAAGTCTTAAGAGAAACTGATCAATGATTAACATCCAGAATCTATAAAGTGCTCAAGAAAGTCAACAACAACAAAACAAATAATCCAGTTAAATAGGCACAAGACAGATACAGGCAAATGTCAAAGGATAAAATACAAAAGGTCAACAGACATATGAAAAGTTGGTCAGGATCAGTAGCCATCAGGAAAATGAAATATAAACCAAAATGAGGTTTCACCTCACCCCAGTTAGAATTGATATCATCCAAATACCAAAAATACTGGGGAGGATGTGGAGAAAAAGATAAGCTGATGCACTGTTGGTGGGAGTGTAAGCTAATATAACTGTTATAAAATAGAGTATGGAGATTACTCAGAAATATGAAAAGATATACCATATGACCCAGCCATCCCACTACTGGGAATTTAACCCAGAAACCCAAATATGAAAGAGTTATTTGCACCCCCATGTTTGTGGCAGCTCAATTCACAAAACTTAATATATGGAATCAACCCAGATGTCTAACAACTTATGACTGGATAAAGAAAATTGTGTGTGTGTGTGTGTGTGTGTGTGTATAAACATGTATATATGATGAAATACTGGTTGACCATAAGGAACAAAATCTTTTCTTTTGCTACTAGATGTGTGCAACTGGAGACTACTACATTTAGTGAAACAGGCTATTCCCAAAAAGACAGGTATCTTAGGTGATGTGGTAGTTAGTATAGAATACATAGAACCCATACAAGAATGAGAATGGTATCTTGTGATTTGGTTGTTTCTAGCACTTTCCTATATTCCTCTGTGGAGCAGTGGTCTTTCTAATTTTTATGCATTCAACATTTGGTTAGTGGTGTAGTAAGCTTGTGATTATAAAAAATTGAAATTATGTTGTAAAAATTAAAGGGGAATAAGGAAGGAGGGGGAAATAATGGATGGAAGGAAGGAGGAATGTAGGGATACCTTAGAATTGAATCTGAAACACATGAAATCATGAAAAACATTTTAAAAATAAAACTGTCTTACATGATCAAAATCTGACTTTTAGAGGCAAAGAGCATGAACTTTAATTTCAGCAGATTGTTGGATGATGAGGCATGTGTTTTCCCTTGATAGAAATACTGAAATCCTGTAAGAATATTTTGGTTCATTTAATAAACCATTGTTGTCATTGGAAACAGTCAAATCTGAGTATTGTTTTGGATATTGCCTGCATAAGGAGAATTAGTTTAAAGAAAATGGAAGCACTAAAGTAGACAAAAATACTGGACAGTAGATATGGCTTTTTTTAATTTTTTATTTAGTAAAGATAAATTTTCAAAGTACAGTTAATGGATTACAATCACCCCCCCCCATAATTTCCCTCCCACTCACACCCCTCCCATCTCCCGCTCCCTCTCCCATTCTATATGGCTTTTTTTTTTTTTAAAGAAAGATTTATTTATTTATTTGAAAGAGTGACAGAGGAGAGGCAGAGAAAGAGAGAGAGGGAGACAGAGAGAGAATCTGAGAATCTTCCATCCACTGGTTCACTCCCCAGTTGGCCTCAATGGATGGATCTGTGTCAATCCCCGATCCAAAGCCAGTAGCCAGGAGCTTCTTCTGGGTCTCCCACATGGGTGCAAGGGCCCAAGGACTTGAACCATCTTCTACTGCTTTCCCAGGCCACAGCAGAGAGCTGATTGGAAATGGGGCAGCTGAGACTTGAACCAGCACCCATAAGGGATGCCGCACTGTAGGCGGAGGCTTTACCCACTATGGCATAGTGCCAGCCCCGATATGTTATTTTTCTTTTTAAATTTTTTTCTTTTTTTTTAAAGATTTATTTTATTTATTTGAAAGTCAGAGTTACAGAGAGAGATAGAGAGAGAGAGAGAGGTCTTCCATCTGCTGGTTCACTCCCCAGATGGCCGAAATGGCCAGAGCTGCGCTGATCCAGGAGCTTCTTCCGGGTCTCTCACGTGGGTGCAGGGGCCCGAGGACTTGGGCCATCTTTTACTGCTACCCCAGACCATAGCAGAGAGCTGGACGGGAAGAGGAGCAACTGGAACTAGAACTGGCGGCCATATGGGATGCTGGCACTTCAGGCCAGGGCTTTAACCCATTGTGCCATGGCGCCGGCCCTGATATATGCTATTTTAAGCAAACTGCAAAGGAACATATATTTTAAATGTATAAAATTTCCTTGCTATTAACTTAAGTAATGTCCTCTGACCCATTTTGTTTCCTGATGTAACTGTTTACTACTCTTTTTGCTAGTCTCAAGAAAAAACAAAGGAGAAGTGCCAGATCATATAAGAATAACCCAAAGTAAGTGGGGGCAGAACTTTACTGTTGTTGCTTGGAAGTGGGTACACTAATACCTGAGCATATGACAATCTTAGTATAGGAAGAATTTTAAAAGCAGGGATAAGAAGCCAACAGAAAGAACATCTGTTGTATTTTCTTTCCATCTTTAAGTGTTTATTCAAAAATAAACTCCTATCTATATTTAATTAGAATTAGGTTAGTGGTACACAAAGGACATTTAAAGGTCAAAATCTCCTCTTGTTTTTTGTGTATTGATAAAGGTAAAATAAGACTTCTTGGATAATATACCTTCCTGAAGTTTAATATTTCAGGTAATGATATTTATTATAATGCATTGCTCTTATGTTTAAGAATTACTGTTTTGGGTGTATTTTCTGATTTGTTTTTATATAAAAGCTTGCCTATGTTTTCTTCTTGGCATTTGAAATAGTGACAAATTGTCAACATCTTTCATTTTGGACTAACCTGAATATACTATTATCTTAGCAGCGAGCACAATCTGCTTTTGTCTGATCAGCTAAAAATGGCCCTCATTGCCTTGTAATAGCTTTGGTTTTTAATGAGTGCCAAGACATTTTGGGAGAAATTTGTAAAAGGGAGAAATATGAGCATTTGTTGAGACTCACTATTATCTAAGAAGACTATATTACTTGTCCCTTGTGGAGTAGAATTCTCATTTATGAACATTTTCCCATCCAGTAATTTTTCAAGGGCCCCGTGATAATTCCTGGACAATTAAATCTTAGGACACTATTACAGAGTTTTCCTGAAGTCCAGGAACTTTCAGGGTGTTTGCCTAATGAATAACATGCCAAAGTACATATTTTTGCTATTCAAAACAACAAGATCCATAAAAACTGAAAGAAATCATTGTCAAATATTTCTTTAAATACCCATTAAATGTTTTAAATGCAGTGATTTATTTACTTTTTATAAACTAATATTACAAAGGTAATTTACCTTCATATTTATATCACAACATTCACTCCTGTGAAAGACTACTAAACTCTGATGGGCCCAGACGTTAACTTTGTGATGTATTCCTGCATTTAGCTGTGATCATGTTGGAAAGTTCTAGTCTAGTTTTCATGATATAATGATATTATGAAACCTTATAAAAAAATCTCACATTAACCACCAACTTGTATTTACACAGTGGTTCCAATCCTTAAAACATAGTAACCTTAAATCTACTTTTTTATTTTATTTGGGATACACAAATTCCATGTATTTCACATATACAGATTCAGGAACGTAGTGATACTTTCCACCATACCTTCCCTCCTACCCTGACCCTTCCTCATCCTCCCTTGCCTATTCCCATTCTTAATTTTTACAAAGATCTATTTTCAGTTTATTTAGCATAGGCTTAATTTTTTTTTAAAAAAAGATTTATTTATTTATTCAAAAGACAGAGGCAGAAACAGAGAGAGGTCTTCAATCCACTGGTTAACTCCCTAAATGACTGCAGTGGCTGGAGCTGTGGCAATCTGAAGCCAGGAATTTCTTCTGGGTCTCCCACATGGGTGCAAGGACCCGAGCACTTGGAAACATCCCTCGCTGCTTTCCTAGACCACTAACATGGAGCTGAATCAGAAGTAGAGCAGCCGAGACTCTCAAAAGCGCCCATATGGGATGCTGGCACTGCAGGCAGCAGCTTTACGTGTTACACAGTACCAGCTCCAGAGTTAATCTTAGGAGTATAAAGAGTTCAACATATGGTAAACAAACAAACAAACAAACAAACAAACCTGTTCCTCAACCGTTGAGACTAGGGAAGTTAAAAATCATCGCATTTCAAAATGTCAGTTTCACTCCTCTATGTTACCTTTTGTGTAATCTCTTAGTTACCACAGATTAGGGAGAATATATGGTATTTGTCTTTTTGGGACTGGCCAGTTTCTGATTTTTTTTTTTTGGACAGGCAGAGTGGACAGTGAGAGAGAGAGACAGAGAGAAAGGTCTTCCTTTTGCCATTGGTTCACCCTCCAGTGGCCGCCGCAGCCAGCGCACCATGCTGATCCAATGGCAGGAGCCAGGTGCTTCCCCTGGTCTCCCATGGGGTGCAGGGCCCAAGCACTTGGGCCATCCTCCACTGCACTTCCCTGGCCACAGCAGTAGAGCTGACCTGGAAGAGGGGCAACTGGGACAGAATCCGGCACCCCAACCGGGACTAGAACCCAGTGTGCCGGCGCCACAAGGCGGAGGATTAGCCTAGTGAGCCATGGCGCTGGCCCGGGACTGGCCAGTTTCACTAAATATAATGGTTGCCAGTTGCATCTACTTTGTTGTAAAAGACAAGATTTCATTTTTTTGTTCTGCATGGCATTCTATAGTGTATATATAACATACTTTTTCCAGTCTTCAGTTGGTGGACATCTGGGTTAATTCCATATCTTAGCTATTGTGAATTGAGCTGCAATAAAAATGGGGGTACACATAAATATTTCATATGCATATTTCTTTTCCTTTGGGTAAATTCCCAGGAGTGGGATGGCTGGGTCTGGTAGGTCTGTGTTCAGATTTCTGAGGTATCTCCATACAGTCTTGCACAGTGGCTGCACTAGTTTACATTCCTACCAACAGTGGATTAGGGTAACTTTTCCCCCACATCTTTGCCAGCATTTGTTGTTTGTTGATTTCTGTATGAAAGCCATTCTAATTGGGGTGAGGTTAAACCTCATTATGGTTTTGATTTGCATAGCTAGTGATCCTGAGCATTTTTTCATGTGTCTGTTAGTCGTTTGAATTTCCTCTCTTGAAAAATGCCTGTTCAAGTCCTATGCCCATTTCTTAACTGCAGTGTTTGTTGCGTTATGATTTAGTTTCTTGAGATTTTTATGTATTCTGCATATTAACCTTCTATTAGTTGTGTGGTTTGCAAATATTTTCTCCCATTCTGTCAGTTACCTCTTCACACTGATGTTTCTTTTGAAGTACTTTGAAAAGCTTCCTAATTGCTATAATCTGATTTATTGATTTTGGCTTTGAATGCAGGTGGTTCTAGGTTCCTTTCTAGTAACTCTTTGCCTATGATAATGTATTACAGAGTTTCCCCAGTGTTTTCTAGTAACATGATGGTATCAGATCATAGATTTAGGTCTTTGATCCATTTTGAGTGGATTTTTGTGTAAGATGTAAGGTGGGGGGTCTTGTTTCGTACTTCTGCACAAGGAGAGCAAGTTTTGTCAGCATCATTTGTAGAAGAGACTGTCCTTGCTCCTGGGATTGATTTTAGCTGCTTTGTCAAAGATAAGTTGGTTGTAGAGGTGTAGATTCATTTCTGGAGCTTCTATTTTGTTCCATTGGTCTCACATGTCTGTTTTTGTGCCAGTAACAGGCTGTTTTGATTATATCTGTCATGTAGTATGTCTTGATATCAGGTATTATGATGCCTCTGGCTTTGTTTTTATGTATAATATTGCTTTAGCTGTTCTGGGTCTCTTGTGTTTCCATATGACTTTTAGCATCTTTTTTTTTTCTAGATCTGTGAATAATATTGTTGGAATCTTGATTAGCATCTCATTGAACCTGTAAATTGCTTTCAGTAGCACGGACATTTTCATGATAGTCTTCCAATCCATGAACATAGAAGTTGTTCCGCTTTTTATATGTCATCTTCTATTTCTTTCCTTAGTGTTTTGTAATTTTCATTGTAGAGATCTTAGACATCCTCAGTTAAATTTATTCCAAGGTATTTAATATTTTGTAGCTATTGTGATTGTGACTGATCTTAAAAGTCCTTTTTCAGCCATGGCATTGTGTGTAAATACAAAGCCACTTTTTTTTCAGTGTTATATATGTATCTTGCAACTTTACCAAACTTTCATGAGTTCTAATATTCTCTCAGTGGAGTCTTTCGCATCCCCTATATAATCATGTCATCTGCAAATAGGCATAGTTTGACTTCTATGTTTGCAATCTATATTCCTTTGATTTTGTTTTCTTGCCTAAAGGCTCTGGCTATAAAACTTCCAGAATTATATTTAATAGCAATGGTGAGAGAGGGCATCCTTGTCTAGTTTGGGATCTCAGAGGGAATGCTTCCAGCTTTTCTCCCATTCAATAGAATGTTTACTGTGGGTTTGTCACAAATTGCCTTGATTGTCTTGAGGCATGTTCCTTCTATACCCAATTTGCTTAGAGTTTTCATCATGAAAGGGTGTTGTATTTTATCAAATGCTTTCTCTGCATCTATTTAGATGACCATATGCTTTTTGTTCTTCAGTTTATTAATGTGATGTAACATGTTGATTGATTTTGGAATGTTAAACCATTCCTACGTACCAGGGATAAATCCCACTTGGTCTGGGTGCATGATCTTTGTAATGAGTGAATGTTAAACCATTCCTACGTACCAGGGATAAATCCCACTTGGTCTGGGTCCATGATCTTTGTAATGAGTTGTTGGATTCAATTGACTAGTATTTTGTTGAAGATTTTTGGCATCTATGTTCATTAGGGATATTGGTCTATAGTTCTCTTTCTCTGTTGTATCTTTTTTTGGCATAGGAATTAAGGTGATGCAGGCTTCTTAGAATAAGTTTGGGAGGATATCCTCCCTTTCAATTGTTTTGTATAGCTTGAGAAGAATTGGAATTAGTTCTTTAAATGTTAGGTAGAATCATACCATGCAGCTTCTCAGACCATAAAGGAATGAAGTTGGAAATTAGCAACTCAGGAATCCCTAGAGCATACACAAACACATGGAGATTGAACAACATGCTCCTGAATGAAAAATGGGTCATAGAAGAAATTAAAAGAGAAATAAAAAATTTTCTGAGAGTAAATGAAGATAACAGCACAACATACCAAAACTTATGGGACGCAGCAAAAGCAGTGTTAAGAGGAAAGTTTATATCAATAGGTGCCTACATCAAGAAATTGGAAAGGCACCAAATAGATGAGCTTTCAATTCACCTCAAGGATCTAGAAAACCTACAGCAAACCAGACCCAAATCTAATAGGAGAAGAGAAATAATTAAAATCAGAGAAGAAATCAACAGGATTGAATCCAAAAAAACATTACAAAAAATCAGCCAAACGAGGAGCTGGTTTTTTGAAAAAATAAACAAAATTGACACCCCATTGGCCCAACTAACTAAAAAAAAGAAGAGAAAAGGCCCAAATCAATAAAATCAGAGATGAAAAAGGAAAAATAACAACAAACACCACAGAAATAAAAAGAATCATCAGAAACTACTACAAGGACTTGTATTCCAGCAAACAGGGAAACCTATCAGAAATGGATAGATTCCTGGACAAATGCAACCTACCTAAATTGAACCAGGAAGATATAGAAAACCTAAACAGACCCATAACTGAAACAGAAATTGAAACAGTCATAAAGGCCCTCCCAACAAAGAAAAGCCCAGGACCAGATGGATTCACTGCTGAATTCTACCAGACATTTAAAGAAGAACTGACTCCAATTCTTCTCAAACTATTCAGAACAATCGAAGAAGAGGGAATCCTCCCAAATTCTTTCTATGAAACCAGCATCACCTTAATTCCTAAGCCGGAAAAGGTGCAGCACTGAAAGAGAATTACAGACCAATATCCCTGATGAACATAGATGCAAAAATCCTCAATAAATTCTCGCCAATAGAATGCAACAACACATCAGAAAGATCATCCACCCAGACCAAGTGGGATTTATCCCTGTTATGCAGGGATGGTTCAATGTTCGCCAATCAATCAATGTGATACACCACATTAACAGACTGCAGAAGAAAAACCATATGATTATCTCAATAGACACCGAGAAAGCATTTGATAAAATATAACACCCGTTCATGATGAAAACTCTAAGCAAACTGGGTTTGGAAGGAACATTCCTCAATACAATCAAAGCAATCTATGAAAAACCCACAGCCAGCATCCTATTGAATGGGGAAAAGTTGGAAGCATTTCCACTGAGATCTGGTACCAGTCAGGGATGCCCACTCTCACCACTGCTATTCAATATAGTTCTGGATGTTCTAGCCAGAGCTATTAGGCAAGAAAAAGCAATTAAAGGGATACAAATTGGAAAGGAAGAACTCAAACTATCCCTCTTTGCAGATGATATGATTCTTTATTTAGGGGATCCAAAGAACTCTACTAAGAGACTATTGGAACTCATAGAAGATTTTGGCAAAGTAGCAGGGTATAAAATCAATGCACAAAAATCAACAGCCTTTGTATACACAGGCAATGCCATGGCTGAGGAAGAACAATCCTAAAGGGACAAATACCACTTGTTCTCCTTGATAGGTGACAACTAACTGAGCACCAAAAAGGAAACCTGTTAAAGTGAAATGAACACTATGAGAAACAGTGACTTGATCAGCCCTCACCCTGACTGTTGATGAGCAGCTTAATATGTTATCCCTCTTAGTATTTTTTTTGTTTGTTCTACTTAATACTTTTGGTTGAATACTGTAATCAATACACAATTCTTCTTAAGTGCTGAAACTTAACTGAAAAGTGATCGCTGTTAAGTTTAAGAGTGGGAATAAGAGAGGGAAGAGATGTGCAATTCGGGACATGCTCAAGCTGACTTACCTCAAACAGTAGAGTTAGAAACATACCAGGGGATTCCAATTCAATCCCATCAAGGTGGCATGTACCAATGCCATCTCACTAGTCCAAGTGATCAATTTCTGTTCACAATTGATCGTAATGATAGGACTAAGAACCAAAGGGATCACATAAACAAGAATAGTGTCTGCAAATACTAGCTGATAGAATCAAAAAGGGAGAGAATGATCCAACATGGGAAGTGAGATACACAGCAGACCCATAGAATGGCAGATGTCCTAAACAGCACTCTGGCCTCAGAATCAGCCCTTAAGGCATGTGGATCCGGCTGAAAAGCCCATGAGACTATTTCAGGCATGGAAAGCCAAGAAACTCTGGGGGGAAAAAAAACCTAAATGAAAGATCTCTGCGAGTGAGATCCCAGTGGAAAGAATGGGTCATCAAAGAAGGAGGTACCTTTCTCTGAAGGGAGGAGAGAAGTTCCACTTTGACCATTGCCTTGTCTAAAAATTATCATAGTCAGTGAACTCAGGGGGCTTCCATAGCCTTGGCAACTCATGACAAGAGCCTAGGGTGATTACTGATGCCATAAACAAGAGTGTCAATTTGTTAAGTCAACAACAGGAGTCACTGTGCACTTATTCCTCATGTAGGATCTTTGTCCTTAGTGTGCTGTACATTGAGATTTAATGCTATAACTAGTACTCAAACAGTATTTTTCACTTTATGTTTCTGTGTGGGAGCAAACTGTTGAAATCTTTACTTAATGTATGCTAAACTGATCTTCTGTATATAAAGAGAATTGAAAATGAATCTTGATGTGAATGGAAGGGGAGAGAGAGTGGGTAAGGGGAGGGTTGCGGGTGGGAGGGACGTTATGGGGGGGAAGCCATTGTAATCCATAAGCTGTACTTTGGAAATTTATATTCATTAAATAAAAGTTTGAAAGCAAAAAAAAATTAAAAAAAAATAAAAATAAATGTTAGGTAGAATTCAGCACTGAAGCCATCCAGTTCTGTGCTTTTCTTTGTTCAAGGTGGGGTTTTTATTATGGATTCAATCTCCATCTTGGTTATTGGTTTCTTTTGATTTTCTATGTCTTAATGATACAAATTGGTAGATTTTGTTTGTCTACGAGTTTACCCATTACTTCCCAATTTGTTGGCATACAGCTGCTTGTAATATTTGCTGAGGATCTTTTTATATATGTGGTATCTGTTACATTTTCTTTTTCATTTCTGATTTTATTGAGTCTTTTTTAGTTGTGCCAGTTGTATATCAATTTTGTTTTTTAAAAAAAACTGACAACTGACTCTTTATTTCAATGATCTTTTGTATTTTTCATTCAATTTTATTATCTAGTTTCAATTATTTCTTCACAACAATTTTGGGTTTGATTTGTTGTTTTTCCAAGACCTTGTGATTCATTGATAGCTTATTTATTCAGTATTTTTCCTTCCTCATTATTGTACCAGTTACTATAAACTTTCATATTAACACTGATGTAGCTATATCTCATAACTTTTGATATGATGTATTTTCATCTTCATTCATTTCCAGAAAAATTTTTATTTCTGTTTTGATTTCTTCTCTTACCCTGTATTCATTCAGGAGCATGTTGTTTAGTCTCCATGTGTTTGCATATGTTCTAGAGATTCTTGAGTGGTTGCTTTCCAGCTTTATTCCATTGTGGTCAGAGAAGATCCACGATATGATTTTGATATTTTTTGATTTTCTGAGACTTGCTTATGGCCTAGCATATGGTCTAACCTAGCGAACATTCTATACACTGGTGAGAAGAATGTATATTTTGCAACTGTGGGGTAAAAAGTTCTGTAGATATCTGTTAGGTCCATTTAGTCAGTAGTGCAAATTAGCTCTCGTTTATTTTTCTGTCTAGTTTATCTGCCCATTGATGATATTGGGGGTGTTGAAGTACCCCATTACTATTGTATTGGAGTATATGTCTCCCTTTAGGTCCATTACCATTTCATTTAAATAGCCAGGTGCTCTGGAATTGTGTACATACACATTTATTATAGTCATATCTTCCTGTTGAATTGACTCCTTAATCATTGCATAGTGCTTTTATTTGTCTCTTTTAGCTGTTTTTGTGTTAAAGGCTATTTTGTCTGATATGTGATGTCTACATCTGTTCTTTTTACTTTCTGTTAGCATAGAATATATTTTTCCATCCTTTCACTTTTAGTCTGCATGTATCTTAGTTGGTGAGGAGTGTTTCTTGTAGGCAGCACATAGATGGGTCTTGTTTTTTAATCCATTTATCCAGTTTTTATCCTTTTTTTTTTCGACAGGCAGAGTTAGACAGTGAAAGAGAGAGAATCAGAGATAAAGGTCTTCCTTCTGTTGGTTCACCCCCAAATGGCCGCTACAGCCAGTGCTGCACCGATCCGAAGCCAGGAGCCAGGTGCTTCCTCCTGGTCTCCCATGCGGATGCAGTGCCCAAGCACTTGGACCATCCTCCACTGCCTTCCTGGGCCACAGTAGAGAGCTGGACTAGAAGAGGAGCCACCAGGACAGAACCAGTGCCCAACCAGGACCAGAACCCGGGGTGCCAGCACCACAGGTGGAGGATCAGCCTAGTGATCCGCGGTGCCAGCCCGCCAGTTCTTATCTTTTAATTGGATAGTTGAGACCATTTTCATTCATGGTGCCAATATATATGTAACAATTTACCCTGACATTTTTGCATAAATATTCCAATTGTTTACTTTGGATTTCCTTTGTGCTTTCATTGGGAGATTTTCTGCCTTCATATTCTTTCATAGTAATGACTATGTTTCTATGTTTCTGTTTGTGGCACATTCTTAAGCATCTTTTGTAAGGCTGGATGAGTGGTGACAATTTTTTTTCAATTTTTGTTTATATGGAAGGTCTTTATTTCACCTTAATTCATAAATGAGAGTTTTGCAGAGTACAGTATTCTGTACTCTGACAGCTTTTTAACTTAAGATTTGGGCTATGTCTTGTCATTCTCTCCTAGGCTCTAGAGTTTCAGATGAGAAGTCAGCTTTGAATCTAAGTAGAGAACCTCTGAAAGTAATATGGCATTCTCTCATGTAAATTCTTTGTTTTAGTGTAGAAAGTTTGACTATGGTGTGTTGTGGTGAACATCTTGTCCTATCTCTTAGGATTTGTATGTGCTTCTCGTACTTGGATATCTCTTTCTCCAAATCAGGGAAGTTTTCTGTTACTATTGAATAGACTTTCTAATCCATTCTCTTTCCACAACTTCAGACATTCCTAAGTGCCATATGTTGGGTCATTTGAATAGTGTCCCATAGATCTCCGACACTGTTTTTAAGTTTTCTAATTTTATTTTCGCTCTGACTGAAAGATTTCCAAAGATTTGTCTCTAGCTCACATATTCTTTCTTCTGACTCACCAAGGCTATTGTTAGGATTTCCACTGCATTTTTTGACCTATTGAATTATTTATTTTTAATGTCTTATATTGGTTTTTCTTTAAAATCTCAGTTTTATGGGAACAAATTTCATGTCATGTATGGATTTCTTTAATTCAGGGATTTGCTTCTGATTGCTTCTAAGTAATCTTATGATTAATCTTTTGAATTATTTTTCAGGTATTTCATCAATCTCTTCATCTTTACATTCTAATGTTGAAGTGTTGTGTTCTTTTGTGGGGGGAGGGACGTCATGTTGTCTTCCTTAATCCTTTATTCTTGATTTCCTGCATTTATTTTTAGGCATTTGTGGAGACGCTTGTTGATTTTCTTCCTCTTGTGGCTTTTATCTTTGAACTATGCCTCTATGGCTTAATGGTATGTCTGCCCTTGGAGTGAATACCCAGAAGGGTGTTCTGGGTGTGGCCAGGGAACTCTGGTCAGTGCTCTAGTGTGGGGCGAGTATGCAGGATAACAACCAAGATGGACATGGTAGATCTCTTCTTGTTTACAGAGGGCAGATAATGGTCACTTGTGTTAGCATAATCACTCTCTTACCTCCTCTCTTCCAAGGTGATCAATGGCCAGGTGTTAGCCCTCAGTACATGCAGGGTCTTAGTCCACCCAAACGAGGGTGGACTGTGTCCGAGGAAAGGTAAGTGCACCACTCACCCGTTCCCCAGCCTCCCTTGATCCCAGAGACAATCAGACACCGAGGGGAGTCAAGTCAAGCAGGAACTCAGGAACTCATTGCACAGTAAGCCTCTTTTAAAGCAAAAAAAAAAAAAAAATAAAATAAAATAAAACACAGCTATAGGGGAGGGGAAGAGAAGCCAGCCAATCGTTTTAAAGGTTACCGTATCATGCACTCGGTTTCCATAAGGTCCACGAGCTGACATCATCTCTCCTGATGCCTGTGTCTAATCAAGTTTTCTTGTAAACAACTCGGACTCCGCCCGTCTAACTTCCTCTCGGTGCCATCTTTGCCACCCTCATGCCCCACAAGTGCATGTAGCACTCATTGTGCTTCCACATGTACTGCACAAAGGATCTGTGCAGTGGGAGCACGAATCCTACTGCAATGACCCACTCTAGGCAACCAGGAAGTTGGTGTGTAGCCATATAATGTTTGTCCAGAGTCCCAGCTACGCCCTATGCTCTTTCATGGAGTCACAGAATTCCCAAAGTCTCACACTCAGGGATGCTATAGTCTCAGAGTGCAGAGGATGCACTCTGCCCCACTAGCCTGTCCCATCCACAGAGAGGCTGAAACATTCCCATAGCTGCTGCCTAGCGGTGCTCCATCTAGGTGCATTGAGCCCCAAGCCCTGGAGCCTGTAATATGTTGAGAGGCTGGGGGCACCTCACAGTCATATGTGGGTGCCCGGCCCTTTGTCCACCCTCTCAGCCAGTCTCAGGCATTGGGGAGTGCAGAGTTTTCCCTCTGGTACAATTCCTAGATCACATTCATGTACAATACTCGCTGGCGGCAGCCCTACTCTTCACAATTGTGCTGGGCATGTACAAGATTCTGCAGCTGATACTAATGTTTAAATGGCTCCTTCTCCCCACCTATTTCTGATTTTGTGCACTGGAGCTGCTGCATTTGCTTCTGCTGACATATGGCGACTGTCCCCACCAGTTGCACATAGACCTGCACAAGACCTGCAGCAACTGATACCTACTTATGTTCAAAATGGCACCTCCCTTCTCTGAGCTGGTTGCTGTATTGCTGGGTGCCATTTTTGGGGTTGGGGAGATGGGAAAAGAGGGAGATGCGTGTTTTCTTTTTCTCTGAGTGTGTGGATACCCTATTCCCCTCAGGACTCTGGGCCAGACTCAAAAACAGTGCATGCTAGACTCTTTTTTATATATCACCAGTGGCACTGGCTGCTGCAGTCTGATCTCATTTTTCTCTCTAAGGCTGGTGCTATCATTGGCTCAGGGCTGCTGGGGTCATTTGTTACGTCTGTGCTCATTGCTGCATATTTGCACCTTCTACTCAGTTCCACAGCATCTCTTGTCCTTCGCAGAATCTCCACTGCAGTTTTCCCTCCAGCCATCCCAGGAGAATACACTTTCTCCACTATGTTTGTTTTTACTATTTTCACCTAGCCTAGAGCAGGCTGCCCTGTTGCTATTCTACCATCTTAGAATCTCTTAAATTGGTTTTAATATTAGGATAATGTCCATTGTGTGTGTGTGTGTGTGTGCTTGCCTTATTTCTTTTTTTTTTAACATTTATTTAGTGAATATAAATTTCCAAAGTACAGTTTATGGATTACAATGGCTTCGGCTCCCCCCCCCATAACTTCCCTCCCACTTGCACCCCTCCCATCTCCCACTCCCTCTCCCATCTCCCGCTCCCTCTCCCATTCCATTCATATCAAGATTCATTTTCAATTCTCTTTATATACAGAAGATCGATTTAGTATATATTAACTAAAGATTTCATCAGTTTGCACCCACACATAAACACAAAGTGCAAAATACGGTTTCAGTACTAGTTACAGCATTACTTCACATTGGACAACACATTAAGGACAGATCCCACATGAGAAGTAAGTACTCAGTGACTCCTGTTGTTGACTTAACAATTTAACACTCTTGTTTATGTTGTCAGTAATCTCCCTAGGCTTTGCCAAGGCTATGGAAGCCTTTGGAGTTCATTGACTTCAATCTTATTCAGACAGGGTCATAGTCAAAGTGGAAGTTCTCTCCTCCCTTCAGAGAAAGGTACCTCCTTCTTTGATGGCCCGTTCTTTCCACTGGGATCTCACTCTCAGAGATCTTTCATTTAGGTTTTTTTTTTTTTCCAGAGTGTCTTGGATTTCCATTCCTAAAATATTCTCATGTGCTCTTCAGCCAGATTGGTTGCCTCTTCACTTTCCTGAGTGTTTCTTTTGCAGTACAGAAACTTCTCAATTTGATGCAATCCCAATAGTTGATTTTGGCTTTGACTGCCTGTGCTTCCAGGGTCTTTTCCAGAAATTCTTTGCCTGTGCCAATATCTTGCAGGGTTTCTCCAATGTTCTCTAATAATTTGATGGTGTCGGGTCGTAGATTTAAGTCTTTAATCCATACTGAGTGGATTTTTGTGTAAGGTGAAAGGTAGGGGTCTTGCTTCATGATTCTGCACGTGGAAATCCAATTTCCCAGCACCATTTATTGAATAGACTGTCCTTACTCCAGGGATTGGTTTTGGATCCTTGATCAAATATAAGTTGGCTGTAGATGTTTGGGTTGATTTCTGGTGTTTCAATTCTGTTCCATTGGTCTATCCATCTGTTTCTGTACCAGTACCATGCTGTTTTGATTACCACTGCCCTGTAGTATGTCCTGAAATCTGGTATTGTGATGCCTCCGGCTTTGTTTTTGTTGTACAAGATTGCTTTAGCTATTCGAGGTCTCCTGCTTCTCCATATGAATTTCAGCATCATTTTTTCCAGATCTGAGAAGAATGTCTTCAGTATTTTGATTGGTATGCATTGAATCTATAAATTGCTTTTGGGAGAATGGACATTTTGAGGATAATATCTTATGATACTGAAATCATGTCAATTTGCTATCCTAGTAATAGAATGCATAAATGGAACTCTAATGATACTCTAAACTCCTATAAAAACTACAACTGTTAGAAATCATCTTATTCCGCCGGTGCCGCGGCTCAACAGGCTAATAATCCTCTGCCTGCAGCTCTGGCACCCCAGGTCCTAGTCCTGGTTGGGGCACTGGATTCTGTTCCAGTTGCTCCTCTTCCAGTCCAGCTCTCTGTTGTGGCCTGGGAGTGCAGTGGAGGATGGCCCAAGTGCTTGGGCCCTGCACCCACATGGGAGACCAAGAGAAGCACCTGGCTCCTGGCTTTGGATCAGTGCAGTCATTGTGGGGTGAACCAATGGAAAAGGAAGACCTCTCTTTCTCTCTCTCTCACTGTCCACTCTGCCTGTCAGAAAAAAATCATCTTATTCCATATTAAAATTTATTGACTAACATTTTAACTTTATGCAATATCTGGAATATTTTTAGTTCACAATACTATGAAATTCATATAGGTTTGAAAAGTTTTGCATAGTCAGCTGAAATAACTAGATGTGATTAATTGGATAAAAGATTAATTGGATAAAGGAATATTTAAGACTTCTCTAGTGTTTCAAAAATGAATTAAAACCAGTAGACAGATGTTAAGGAGAGAGTTGTGTCCAATTTGAGATATATATTTATTATATATGCTATATCTCTGGTTTCTAGAGTTAGATCTAACAGATGTCTACCTCACAGGAAACATTTTTAATGATGATCAAATATTAGAATTTCTCTAAAGAAATTAGCTCTCTGTTACTGTATCTATACTGCATCTATCAGGCAGAAATTAAATAGATTATGGTTAAGAATGTTGTAGAAAGAATTCCTGCACTGGAAGAGGTTGGACTACCTGCTTTACTTCTTAGTTTCTTTTCATGTTTATATGTGTGTCCTTCTATAAGTTATCTATAACAGCCTGTTCTTTTAGAATAGAATATTCTGTTAGTATAGAAACAACAGAAATTTGTTTTGTGTATTCCAAACAGCACTTAGGAGACAGAAGTTGGAAAGTTTTCCCCTTCTTCTTTGCTGATTTTAAGCTGAATTTAGACTTTCAATGGGCTGAATACCTTTTAAAGTTTCACAGCCTGGCTTAACCAAAAGGACAATTGTGGGCGATCCTGTACCTGACAGGGAGTCTGCCTACCCTGCCCATGCAGGAGTTTGAGAGGGCATGGCACACCATGCCTCCTGGGAAGGACCCCACAACCTGACTGCTGGCAGGCACTGGGAACCCCAGGCACTTTTCCCTACCCCTGCTCCCTGTGAAAGGCCCTGTAATTGCCAATCAGTTAAACTGCTCCTGGGTGTGGCCTAGGCCCATTAGGACCACCTGGAAACTATCCTAGCTATACGACCTTCAAGCTGATTGGAGGGAGAAGCACTGCAGTGCCAAAATTGGTCCTATCTTGTAGAATTAGTGTTGCCCTGAATTAGTTACACCCCTTCTGCCTGCCCTTTAAAAAGTGTGCGTGGTCGTTAATAAAGTGGACCTGTTCACCAAGACTCGTCTCCGGTGCTTCTGCTGATGAACACCATCACCTCTCCATCTTGGCGGTGCACCGGCCTCACGGGTTGAACCCGCAGACAATATCAAAATTACCATTTTCAGACTACAGAATTCTAACAGGTTTTTGTTGTTGTTTGCTAGGCTCTACTTAACTCATGTTTGTATTTAAGTAGTAAAGGTCCCTGATTCAGATGAGAATTTTGACTTGCAATTCCATTTCTTCCTTTATTTAGTGCTTGCAGGACTAACTTGATTCCAGTGCACATGGAGCAATCACAGTGAGTAGTGTTGCTCCTGCCCTTGTCTTGAGCTATACTATATGCTCCTTTGCCTGGGCTCAGCAATCCTCAGGTGTTTACTGTACATTTCTGATCAGGAAAGTATCACATATACTTGTTTCTACAACATATTATCCAGTACAATGTCGGTGTTTTCAAGTAATTTGTCTTGTCAAAACTTGCTGTTTCATTTTGTATTCGCAAGTGTGAGAAGATCAAGTTCTCAATTTATGATTCCTATGGCTTTTTTTTTTCTTTTATAAACCCCCTATATTTTTTTAGAGTTGTTTCAGGTTTACAGCACAATTGGATGATTAATACAAACATTTCCCATATATATCCTGCCACCTCACATTCATAGCCTCCTTTTTACCAACATCGCCTCACCTTAGTGATATTAGTTATGACAGAGCATACTATACAGACACATTATTATCAGAGTCCATAGTTTACATTTAGAGTTCTCTCTTGGCGTTGTGCAGTCTATGATTTTGGGCAAATATATAATGATACATATACACTATTATATATATAATTCTATTTTCACTGATTGAAAAAAATCCCTGTGTGTTCTGCAATGTTTTGTATGTTCATCCCTGTCCACCCCCTAATTACTGGAAACCACTGTTTGTGTGTGTGCGCGCGTGTCTGTCTGTATGTATGTATGTTTAACTTTATCTGTAGTTTGGCCTTTTCCAGTAAGGCAGGTAGAATTCTATTGTATATAGATTTTCAGATTGATACATTTTACTTAGTAGTATGCACAGATGTTTCTGCCATGTCATTCCATGGCTTAATAACTCATTTCTTTTCTCATTTCCTTTTAGTGCTGAGTAATATCCCTCAGTATGAATGCAACAGTTTATTTGTTCTTTCAACTCCTTGAGGACATCTTTGCAGCTTCCAAGTTTTACCAATTATAGATGAAGTCACTATAAACATCTCTGCAGATTTTGCATATGGCCATATTTACAACTCCTTTGGAAAACCACCAAGGAAGAGGATTGTTAACTTGTATGGTAAGAGTGTATTTAGCTTTTTAAAAAACCACCAAACTGTCTCCCAAAGTGGCTGTAACAATTTTGCATTCCCATTGGCAATAACTGAGAGCTGCTATCGCCCCACATCCTTGCCTGTGTTTCGTATCCTTGTTGTGCTGGATTTTGTCCATTCTAGATGTATAGTTGCATCTCCTTACTATATTAATTTGTTTTCTTTAAGAATATGATGTAGAATACATTTTTTATTCCTATCTATTTTAGCCCTCTTTAAAATCATTTGTTTCCTTTTTGTTGTCGAGTTTTAAGAGTTCTCGGGGGTGGCATTTGGCCTAGCAGTTAAGATGCATGTTAAGATGCCAGTTTCCTACACTGGGATGCCTGGGTTTGGTTTGCGTCTCTAGATTCTGACTTCAGTTTCCTGCTAATTCAGATCCCAAGATGCAACAGTGATAGCTCAAGTAATTTGGTTCTTGCCACTCACATGGGAGACCTTGATGTCATTCCCAGCTCGTGGCTTTGGCCCTGGTCCAGTCCTAACCCTGGCAGGTATTTGGGAGATTGAACCAGAAGAAAGGAATGCTCTGTGTGTCTCTGTGTTTCTCTTTCTGTCTTTAAAAGAATACTTTGTACAGACATTTTGGATAACAATCCTTTACTAGGCAATCCTCTGTAAATAGTTTCTCTCAGTGTGTGGCTTGTCTTTTCATTCTCTTGACAGTGTCTTTCAGAGTGTATAATTTTAATTTTAATAAACTCTATCATATAATTTTCTTTATGAAATTTGTGTTATCCTATTGGTATTGTATTTAAAAAATCATTGCCAAATGTAAGTTATTTATATTTTCTTGCATACTGTCTTCTAGAGATTTTAGGTCTGTCATTCATATTGAGCTAATTTTCATGATGTGATTCAGGTGTCGGTTTAGATTTGTATGATTTTTCTTGTGAATGTCCCATTGTTTAGGCACCATTAATAAAAAGGCATTTTTATTCTACTGATTCCTTTTCTCCTTTGTTAAGATCAAATGAACACATTTATATCGTTCTGTTTCTTGGCTGTCTTTTCTCTTGATTCATTTATCTATTCTTTTGTCAATACCACAGTCCTTCCATATTGCACTGGTTATGGCCATGGTTTGGACATGGTTTGTGTTCCACAAAGATATATGTGTTAGAATCTTAGACTTAGTATGAGGCTTGTATGGAAGCCTCAAGTGTTGGGGACTATTTGGGGATCCTTGGGTGTTTCGAGGAGCTATCTGTTGAAGAAATTATGGTAGTTCTTGGGTAACTCTTTAGTAGTTTTCTGAGAAAGTGGTCATAAAATGTGAGCCTGTCCCAATCCAGGTACTGGCTTCATGTTTTGGGACATGATTTATTTTCCCACACATATTTCCACTGTTGTGATGCCAGTGGCTATGAGGTCCTCAGTAGAGCTAAATTGATATTGGGCCATATCCTTGAACTTCCAGAATTGGGAATGGAATAAACATAATAAATTTAGCCTGTCTCAAATATTTCATTATAGTAACAAAAAAGAGTAATACATCTCAGAGTCTTTCACCTCTATATACAAATTTAGAATTGTGTTGTCAATATCAAGAAAACTAACTTTCTAGGGTGTTGATTTGGATTATGTTTAATCTATAGACAAATTGGGAAAACTGATATCTTGAAAATATTGAATCTTCCTATCCATGAATCTCCATTTATTTAGTTCACTTTTGATTGCTTTCAAAAGGATTTTGTACTTTTCTTTGTATAGATATGTATTTTATTAAACTTAAAATATAAATGATAGTGCTTTTAATATCAAGTTCTACTTGTTCTTTGCTAGTATACAGGAAAATGACTTCACTTTTGTACATTAACTTTGTATACTGCAGTCTTGCTGTAACTATTTTTTCCATGAAGCTTTTTATTTTTATTTTGGACTTTCTACATGGAAATACATGTCATTTCAATGTCAAATGTGGTTTAATTTTTGAAGATAATGTCACTCAAGTAATTGTTCTGTTTCTTTGAAGATAGCAAATTTTTTAGCATAGAGTAGTTCAATTATCCCTTTGTTATATTTTTATTATATCAATTTTTAAAGATTTTATTATACAGATTTTGTGTGTTTAATGTATACAGATTTAGGAACATAGTGATATTTCCCAACTTACACTCCCTTCCGCCCATGCTACCATCTTTCTTCCTGTTCCCTCACCCATTCCCACTCTTAATTTTTAAAAAGATCTACTTTCAGTTTACTTAATGATAATAAACTTAACCCTTCAAAAAGTATAAGAATTCAACACATAATATTAAGAAAAACTGTTCCTCAACAGTAGAAGCAAGGGCTGTAATAATCATCAAATCTCAAAATGTCCATTTCACTCTAATACATTACATTTTATTATTTTATTAGTTACCTCGGATCAGGGAAAACATATAGTGTCTATCTTTTTTGGGACTAGCTTATTTCACTAAGTATATTGGTTTCTAGTTTAACCCATTTTGTTGCAAAAGACAGGATTTCTTTTTTTAACAGCTGCGTAGTATCCATAGTGTATATGGGACATAGTGTACATGTACAATAATTTTTGTATGTAGTCAACAGTTGATGGACGTCTGGGATTATTACATAATTTAGTTATTGTGAATGATGCTGCAGTGAACATAAAGGTACGGATTACTTTCAGATACTGATTTCATTTGGGTAAATTCCCAGGAGTAGAATGGTTGGGTCATATAGGTCTAAGGTATTTTCATACTGTCTTGCACAGTGGTTGCACCAGTTTATATTCCTACCAGCAGTGGATTAGGGTACCTTTTCTCCCACACACTTGCCAGCATTTGTTTTTTGTTGATTTATATATGAGAGCCATTCTAACTGGGGTGAGATGAAACTTCATTATGGTTTTGATTTTCAATATCCTGATGGATAGTGAACCTGGGCAATTTTTTATATCTGTTGGCCATTTGAATTTCCTCTTGAAAAATGCCCATTCAAGTCCTTTGATCATTTTTTTTCCTTTTATTTTTTTTGTAGTTTTCTTTAACTTTTATTTAATTACTATAAATTTCCAAAGTACAGCCTATGAATTACAATGGCTTTCCCCACCCCATAACTTCCCTCCTACCCTCAACCCTCCCCTTTCCCACTCCCTCTCCCCTTCCATTCACATCAAGATTCATTTTCAATTCTCTTTATATACAGAAGATCAGTTTAGTAAATATTAAGTAAAGATTTCAACAGTTTGTACCCACATAGAAACACAAAGTGAAAGATACTGTTAGAGTACTAGTTATAGCATTAAATCACAATGTACAGCACATTAAGGACAGAGATCCTACATGAGTAGTAAGTGCACAGTGACTCCTGTTGTTGACTTAACAAATTGACACTCTTGTTTATGGCATCAGTAATCCCCCTAGGCTCTTGTCATGAGTAGCCAATGCTATGGAACCCTTTTGAGTTCACCAACTCTGATCGTATTTAGACAAGGTCATAGTCAAAGTAGAAGTTCTCTCCTCCCTTCAGAGAAAGGTATCTCCTTCTTTGATGACCCATTCTTTCCACTGGGATCTCACTCACAGAGATCTTTCATTTAGGTCATTTTTTTTTTTTTTTGGCAGAGTGTCTTGGCTTTCCATGCCTGAAAAACTCTCATGGGCATTTCAGCCAGATCTGAATGCCATAAGGGCTGATTCTGAGGCCAGAGTGCTGTTTAGAACATCTGCCATTCTATGAGTCTGCTGTGTATCCAGCTGCCCATGTTGGATTGTTCTCTCCCTTTTTTTATTCTATCGGTTAGTATTTTCAGACACTATTCTTGTTTATGTGATGCCTTTGACTCTTAGTCCTATCATTATGATCAATTGTGAACAGAAATTGATCACTTGGACTAGTGAGATGGCATTGGTACATGCCACCTTGATGGGGTTGAATTGGAATCCCCTGGTATGTTTCTAACTCTACCGTTTGAGGTAAGTCAGCTTGATCATGTCCCAAATTGCACATCTCTTCCCTCTCTTATTCCCACTCTTATAATTAACAGGGATCACTTTTCAGTTAAGTTTCAACACTTAAGTATAACTGTGTATTAATTACAGAATTCAGCCTCTAGTATTAAGTAGAACAAACAAAAAATACTAGGAGGGATAAAGTATTAAGTTGCTCATCAACAGTCAGGGCAAGGCCTGATCAAGTCACCATTTCTCATAGTGTCCATTTCACATCAACAGATTTCCCCTTTGGTGCTCAGTTATTTGTCACCAATCAGGGAGAACACATGATTTTTGTCCCTTTGGTTTGGCTTATTTCACTCAGCATAATGTTTTCCAGATTCCTCCATCTTGTTGAAAATGTTTTTGCCTGCTGTATAGTACTCTATAGAGTACATGTCCCATAATTTCTTTATCCAGTCTACAGTTGAAGGACATTTAGGTTGATTCTAGGTCTTGGCTACTGTAAATTGAGCTGCAATAAACATTAATGTGCAGACCGCTTTTTTGTTTGCCAATTTAATTTCCTTTGGGTAAATTCCAAGGAGTGGGATGTCTGGGTTGAATGGTAGGGTTATATTCCGGTTTCTTAGGAATCTCCAGGCAGACTTCCATAGTGGCTTTACCAGTTTACATTCCCACCAACAGTGGGTTAGTGTCCCTTTTCCCCCACATCCTCTCAAGCATCTACTGTTGGTAGATTTCTGAATGTGAGCCATTCTAACCGGGGTGAGGTTAAACCTCATTGTGGTTTTGATTTGCATTTCCCTGTTTTCTAGTGATCTTGAACATTTTTTCATGTGCCTGTTGGCCATTTGAATTTCCTCTTTGGAAAAATGTCTATTGAGGTCCTTGGCCCATCTCTTAAGTGGTTTGTTTGTTTTGTTGTTGTGGAGTTTCTTGATCTCTTTGTAGATTCTGGTTATCAATCCTTAATCTGTAGCATAGTTTGCAAATATTTTTTCCCATTCGGCTGGTTGGCTCTTCAGTTTCCTGTTTCTTTTGCAGTACAGAAACTTCTCAATTTGATGCAATCCCAATAGATAATTTTGGTTTTGACTGCCTGCGCGTCTAGGGTCTTTTCCAGGAAGTCTTTGCCAGTGCCAATATCTTGAAGGGTTTCTCCAATGTTCTCTAATAATTTGATGGTGTCAGGTCGTAGATTTAGGTCTTTAATCCATGCTGAGTGGATTTTTGTGTAAGGTGTAAGGTAGGGGTCTTGCTTCATGCTTCTGCACGTGGAAATCCAATTTTCCGAGCACCATTTATTGAATAGACTGTCCTTACTCCAGGGATTGGTTTTGGATCCTTGATCAAATATAAGTTGGCTGTAGATGTTTGGGTTGATTTCTGGTGTTTCAATTCTGTTCCATTGGTCTATCCATCTGTTTCTGTACCAGTACCAGGCTGTTTTGATTACAACTGCCCTGTGGTATGTCCTGAAATCTGGTATTGTGATGCCTCCGGCTTTGTTTTTGCTGTACAAGATTGCTTTAGCTATTCGAGGTCTCCTGCTTCTCCATATGAATTTCAGCATCATTTTTTCCAGATCTGAGAAGAATGTCTTTGGTATTTTGATTGGCATCACATTGAATCTATAAATTGCTTTTGGGAGAATGGACATTTTGATGATGTTGATTCTTCCAATCCATGAGTATAGAAAATTTTCCATTTTTTGGTATCCTCTTCTATTTCTTTAAGATTATCTAATTCTCATCGTAGAGATCTTTAACGTCCTTGGTTAAGTTTATTCCAAGGTATTTGTTTTTGTAGCTATTGTGAATGGGATTGATCTTAGCATTTCTTTCTCAGCCGTGGCATTGCCTGTGTATACAAAGGCTGTTGATTTTTGTGCATTAATTTTATATCCTGCTACTTTGCCAAACTCTTCTATGAGTTCCAATAATCTCTTAGTAGAGTTCTTTGGATCCCCTAAATAAAGAATCATATCATCTGCAAAGAGGGATAGTTTGAGTTCTTCCTTCCCAGTTTGTATCCCTTTAATTTCTATTTCTTGCCTGATGGCTCTGGCTAAAACTTCCAGAAATATGTTGAATAGCAGTGGTGAGAGTGGGCATCCCTGCCTGGTACCAGATCTCAGTTTAAATGCTTCCAGCTATTCCCATTCAATAGGATGCTGGCCGTGGGTTTTTCATAAATTGCTTTGATTATATTGAGGAATGTTCCTTCTATACCCAATTTGCTTAGAGTTTTCATCATGAAAGGGTGTTTTAGTTTATTGAATGCTTTCTCTGCATCTATTGAGATAATCATATGGTTTTTCTTCTGCAGTATCTTCATGTAGTGTATCACATTGATTGATTTGCAAACATTGAACCATCCCTGCATACCAGGGATAAATCCCACTTGGTCTGGGTGGATGATCTTTCTGATGTGTTGTTGTATTCTATTGGCGAGAATTTTATTGAGGATTTTTGCATATATGTTCATCAGGGATTTGGTGTGTAACTTTCTTTCAATGCTGCATCTTTTTCTGGCTTAGGGATTAAGGTGATGCTGGCTTCATAGAAAGAATTTGGGAGGACTCCCTCTTTTTCAATTGTTCTGAATAGTTTTAGACGAAATGGAGTTAGTTCTTCTTTAAATGTATGGTAGAATTCAGCCGTTTATCCATCTGGTCCTGGGCTTTTCTTTGTTGAGAGGACCTTCATTACTGTTTCAATTTCTGTTTCAATTATGGGTCTATTTAGGTTTTCTGTGTCTTCCTGATTCAATTTATGTGATTGCATGTGTCCAGGAATCTATCCATTTTTGATAGATTTCCCTGTTTGCTGGCATACAACTCTTTGTAGTAATTTCTGATGATTCTTTTTATTTCTGTGGTGTCTGTTGTTACATTTCCTTTTTCTTCTCTGATTTTATTGATTTGGGTCTTTTCTTTTTTTAGTTAGTTGAGCCAATGGTGTGTCGATTTTATTCATTTTTTCAAAAACCAGCTCTTTGCTTGGCTGATTTTTTGTAATGAATTTTTGAATTCAATCATGTTGTTTTCTTCTCTGTTTTTAATTATTTCTCTTCTCCTACTAGATTTGCGTCTGGTTTTCTGCAGTTTTTCTAGATCCTTGAGATGCGTTGAAAGCTCATCTATTTGGTGCCTTTCCAATTTCTTGATGTAGGCACCTATTGCTATAAATGTTCCTCTCAACACTGCTTTTGCCATATCCCATAAGTTTTGATATGTTGTTTTATTATCCTCATTTACTTCCAGAAAATTTTTGATTTCTCCTTTGATTTCTTTTATGACCTAGTGTTAATTCAGGAGCATGTTGTTCAGTCTCCATGTGTTTGCATACTTTCTAGGGATTCCTGAGTTGCTAATTTCCACCTTCATTTCACTCTGGTCTGAGAAGCTGCATGGTATGATTCTAATTCTTTTAAATTTGTGGAGACTTGCTTTATGGCCTAGTATGTGGTCAGTCCTAGGGAAGCTTCTGTGCACTGCTGAGAAGAATGTAAAATCTTTAAATGTAGGATTGAAAGTTCTATAGATATCTGTTAGATCCATTTGGGCAATAGTGTCAATTAAATCTGCTATTTCCTTGTTGATCTTCTGTCTGATTGATCTGTCTATCTGAGAGTGGAGTATTGAAGTCCCCCAGTACTATTGTATTGGAGTCTAAGTCTCCCTTTAAGTCCTTTACATACCTTTTAAATAAACCGGTGCCCTGTAACTAGGTGCATATACATTTATAATAGTTACATTTTCCTGTTGAATTGAACCCTTAATCATTATATAGTGTCCCTCTTTGTCTCTCTTAACAGTTTTTGTGTTAAAGTTTATTTTGTCTGATATTAATATGGCTACACCTGTTTTTTTTTTCATTTCTGTTGGCATGGAATATCTTTTTGCAACGTTTCACTTTCAGTCTGCATGCGTCTTTGTTGGAACGATGTGTTTCTTGTAAGCAGCAAATAGATGGGTTTTGTTCTTTAATCCATTCAGCCAGTCTGTGTCTTTAACTGGAGAGTTGAGGCCATTTACATTCAATGTGACTGTTGATAGTAGTGACTTTGCCCTTCCGTTTTCCCAAAGATATTTTCTAATATATGCTTTGAGCTTCCTATGATCTTTTACTGGTAGGTTTTCTTCCTTTGCCTTCTTTCATATTGATGGCCGTGTTTGTTTCTGTGTGTAGCACATCTTTAAGCATTTTTGCAAGGCTGGACGAGAGGCGACAAATTCTTTCAATTTCTGTTTGCTATGAAAGGTCTTTATTTCACCTTCATTCACAAATGAGAGCTTTGCAGGATATAATATTCTGGGCTGGCAGTTTTTCTCTCTTAGTACCTGGGCTATATCTCGCTATTCCCTCCTAGCCTGTAGTGTTTCTGATGAGAAGTCAGCTGTGAGTCTAATTGGAGATCCTCTGAGAGTTATCTGAAGTTTCTTGCACATTTTAGGATCTTTTCTTTCTGTTTCACTGTGGTGAGTTTGATTACAATGTGTCGTGGTGAGAATCTCTTTTGGTCATGTTTATTAGGGGTTCTGTGGGCTTCCTGTACTAGGATTTCTCTGTCCTTCTCCAAACCTGGGAAATTTTCTGCTAGTATCTCACTAAAAAGGCCTTCTAATCCTTTCTCCCTCTCCATGCCTTCAGGAACTTCTAGAACCCGAATGCTGGGTTTTTTAATAGTATCCTGTAGATTCCCAACAATATTTTTTAGATTTCTAATTTCCTCTTCTTTTCTTTGGTTTGACTCTATACTTTCCTGTTCTCTGTCTTCTAAGTCCGATATTCTCTCTTCTGCTTTACTCATTCTGTTTTTAAGGCTCTCTAATGTGTTTGTCATTTGATCTATTGAATTCTTCATTTCATTGTGATTTCTCGTCACTGTCATAGTTTTGTTATCTACTAGTTGCTGCATTTCATTTTGATCGCTCCTTAATATTTCATTTTCGCACGCGAGATTTTCTATCCTGTCCCGTAAGGATTTCTGTAGTTCTAGAATTTGTTTTTGAGAACTTCTTAATGTTCTTATCAATTTTTTGAGATCCGCTTCTTGCATTTCTTCTATCTCATCATCTTCATAATCTTGAATTGGGGTGTCTTCCTTGTTCTTGTTACCTCGGTTTCTGTGTTGTTTGGCATTGTGGAGATATTCTTTGGTTTCTTCACTGTGGTGCTTTTTCTCGTTATACTATGACTCTAGAATAAGTGGACTGTCTGCTTTTGATGGATCATTAGAGGCTGTGATGGGTGTGGCCAGAGAGCTCTGTTTGGTTCTTCAGGGTTAAGGGTGTGCCAAATGTGACTCACCCAGGTTGTTCTCTCACTCGCTCGTTCTCTCTCTCTCTTTTTTTTTTTTTTTGGCTCATAAGGGTAGTAATTCTGCACAGCTGAGTGGAATTGAGGGTAGTTGATGTATGAAATTTGGCCTCTGTGGGTATTAGTCTGCTCTACCCCAAGGACCACACAAAGGGTCTATTTAGCCCTCAGTGTGGTCTCAAATTTCTCCGCAGTCTCTCACCAGGTTGCCAAGTTTACCGAGTTTTTGTACTTGGTGAGTTCTCTCACCCACCCTTAGATTTTCATAGTCTCAGTTCGTTAGCTCCACACATTCACTAGGTTCAAACCTCCAGTTATTTCTCCCCACCAGAGTCAGGTTTTTCTGCTTGGCTGATGGCAGGTGCCACTTTACATATGTCCAAAATGGCGCCTGCTCTTTGTCTTGCTCTGCTTTCTAAGGTGAGTGGAAAGAGAGGCTAGTGTCCCTGACAGTTCCCCTTATTTATTCGTTTTTTTTTTTTTTCTCTCCTCCAGTCAGCCTGGTGAACTTTCCCCAGCGGGGCTTCAAGCCTTGTTCCCTCTAGGCTCTTTCTGCCTTTCCCCACCAATGATTCAGGTTACTGAGGTTTTTGTCTCACTTCCCCTTCCAGCGCTGGCACGCAGACTCTGCGGCTCAGCTTCCACGGCTCAGGTTCCGTGCCTCGGCTTCCGCACCATGCGCATCCTTGCTCTCCCCATAAGTCCTCTGTGTCACATCCACTAGATCCGGAAGAGTTTCCTCTGCAATTTTTTCACGAGGCTTTTCCTGAGACTACATTAACTCCACTTTTATTAAACTATCTTTTCCCGGACTATCAGTGCGTGCCCTCACTATTCCGCCATCATGGCTCCACCCCTATTTCTTAACTATATTGTTTGTTTTGTTGTTGAATTTCTTGAGCTCCTTATAGGTTCTATAAATTAACCTTTCATCAGTTGTGTAGTTTACAAGTATTTTCTCCCATTCTGTCAATTCCCTCTTCACTTCACTGAGTATTTCTTTTGCAGTGCAGAAGCTTCCTAACTTGATGTAACACAATTTGTTAATTTTGGCTTTGATTGCCTGTGATACTAGGGTCTTTTCTAAGAAGTCTTTGCCTGTGCCAACATTCTGCAACGCTTTCCAAATGTTCTATAGATATTTGATGATACCAGGTCCTAGATTTAAGTTTTTGATCCATTTTGAGTGGATTTTTATTTAAGCATCAGGTAGGGGTCTAGTTTCACACTTCTCCACAGGGACATCAGGTTTTACCAGCACATTTGTTGTAGAGATTCTCCTTGCTCCAGGGATTGATTTTTGTTTCTTTGTCAAAGATAAATTGGTTGTAGATGTGTGGATTGATTTCTGAAATTTCTGTTCATTCCATTCTTCTGCATGTTTGCTTTTGTGCCAGTATCAGGCTGTTTTGACTATAACTGCCCTGTAGTATGTCATGAAACCTATAATTGTGATGCATATGGCTTCATTTTTATATATAGGTTGCTTTAGCTATTCAGTGTTTCTTTTGTTCCCATTTGAATTTGAGCATCAATTTTTCCTAGATCTGTGAACAGTGCCATTGGTATTTTCATTGGGATTGCGTTGAATCTGTATGCCACAGCACCGGCCACAGTGCTGGCCCCCAAATAAAATAAATCTTAAAAAGGCAAGCAAGTGTCTTTGCCTGGAATAGGATATAGGGCAGCCAACATATGTGGATAAGAAACTTACTCTGAATTAATAAATCATGTGAATATTTTACCTTTTATCCCATTCAGTGAAGATTCAGTTAAGAGACTTTAAACTAATATGTGGATTTGAAGGGCCTTACAGTACTAAATGCTTTTAAGTACCTAAGGAAGAAGCATATATAATTGATTTCAAGACTGTTCTGTGAATATGATTTCTTTATTATTGACTTTTTACAAGGAACTTTCTTATCATTATCAAACTGTTACCATGATCAGAGGACACAAATTTCTCCCTCAGAGTGCTGCACACTGAATCACCCTATATTACTGCCATTAATCTTTGGTATTTCTTCAGAGTGAGAATATAAATTTTTAGTCTAAGTCAAGATCTCATGTTCTGTATTGATACTCAAGTGACAAATCACATGAAAATATTAATAGTATATGTTTATTTTTAAAAAATTACTCCTGTACTATTTTGCCTTTTTAAGATCTTTTGTAATTTCTTTCTGTTGAAGTGAGAAATGCAGATGAATATGTACTTCATGTAAAAGGGGAAAATACCCCTTTTTATTGGTTTCTATTAAAGACCATTGTACTGGCAGTTATGACTAGCATGCTATAGTTTATTTTGAAACCAAGATAGGAAGTTAGTATGATATATTTCTATTCCTTAATGTTTCCTGAATAATTCTAGCTGCTATTTGTGCAAACTAGAAAATATCCTCAAATACACAAAAATAATAATAAGAAATATGCATTAGTACCTCTTGTCATTTCAAATTTCAACTCATTTCAACTCATTTCAAAGTGGTTGCCCTTCAGGTTTATAGTTAAGGTGGGAATAAGGCTGTAAAACAGTGAGAATTATCATTATTAGCAAATTGAGAAACCTTTAATGGATATTTTGTGTGGATTTCACTCAATAAATGTTTTTTAAAAAGCAATTGCTTTTTTTTTTAATTTGACAGGTAGAATTATAGACAGTGAGAGAGAAAGATGGAGAAAGGTCTTCCCTCTGTTGGTTCACGCCCCAGTTGGCTGCTATGGCTGGCGCTGTGCCGATCTGAAACCAGGAGCCAGATAATTCCTCCTGGTCTCCCACGTGGGTGCAGGGGCCCAAGCACTTGGGCCATCCTCCACTGCCCTCCTGGGCCACAGCAGAGAGCTGGACTGGAAGAGGAGCAACTGGGACTAGAACCCGGCACCCATATGGGATGCCGGCACCACAGGCAGAGGATTAACCAAGTGAGCCAGGCGCTGGCCCCTGCAATTGCTTTTTTGAATGAGGTTGGAATTTATTTATTTAGCTAATAGGGACAATGGGTTGTATTCAGATTTGCATCAGAAATCTGGCAGTTGAAGACTACTGATTGTAGAGAGTAGCAGAAAAGGCAAGCAAGAATTGTCAAAGAGCTTGGCAACCACAACCATGATATCCTCACTAAGTGGGTTCTCTAGTCCCCATCAGTGCTCTAATACTTGGAGTACCCAACTACAAAGCCCAAGGAGACTGATTATTATTCTTGATAATTCTCTAAATCTTCAGAAAAAAGGGATGATGTTTTGGAAATTTGGGTAATGGCACATTGAATATTTGGCTATTTAATGATTCTTAAATTTCTTAAGAGGTAATTTTTGTTTTCTTGTTCTTTCCAGGATTTCTCAAATTCTTTTGACTGCCAAGATACTTCTTGTGATGAAAAATCCTTTAATAATATATAATTATCTTCTGAAAGAAATATAAAACTAAAATCATTTTTAGTTATTTTAAGGATTTTTACTCATTAATCCAGTTATCAAATTTTTATAGAATATCTAATATTGTCAAGAACTATTATAGGCAATGAGATACAAATACTAATGTGAATAGTTTCTGCTCAATAACACTTATTGAAGAAGGAAACCATAATTATAATCAAACAAACACCAATATAATAAAACACATAATGGATACAAAGAAGAGCATGCAATTCATTACTTAGAAAATAATGTATTTAATAGTATTCCAAAGATGCCTAAGTTTTTGGCTATAAGAAATGTAGAAAGGAGGTCCAGGCATATGCAAAAGACTTAACTAGAAAAATCATTCACATTTTCTTGGTACTACTCATAGACCAGCCTGGCCAAAGAATATGTGTTTGTGTGTGTTTCTGTATACATGTGCATGTGTACACACAAGCATGGGATAGAATGAAATTAAGCTAAAGGGTGAGTATAAGGAAGAAGGTAGTTTAAACCTTATCTGTATTGTTTAGTAGTTTGAGGACTACTAAGGATTAGGTACTTGCTAGGCTCTGTGTCTGAAGAAATATGACCAAATTTTCCCTTTTAGAAGACTGTGCTTTTTTCAGTTGGGTTTAAGATATGTGGAATTGGAATTGGAAACCAAATTAAAAGCCATAGTATAAGTTCATGAAAATATATTCTATGTGACTGGTAATGGAGATATGTCAGATTTGAAAGATCCTTGGGAGATAGATGACAGACATTAAGAGCCAAAAATGAGGGCAGCAAAGATTCCTGGCATGGGCAGATAGATAGACCAAAATGCTACTTATTTTTTAAAGAAATTTATTTATTTGAAAGGCAAAGTTACAAAGTAGGCATGGGAAGAGAAGGGAGAGAGCTCTTCTATCTGATAATTCACTCCCCAAATGGCCACATTGGCCAGGGCTAGTTCAGACCAAAGCCAGGAGCCAGGTACCTGGAGCCTGGAACTCCATCTGGGTCTCCCATGTGGGTGTAGGGGCCCAGGTACTTGGGCCTTCTTCCACAGCTTTGTCAGGCATGTCAGCATGCTGGATCTAGCTGGATCCAAAGTGGAACACCCAGAACTCAATCCAGTACCCATATGGGGTACCCAAGTTGTAGGCAGTGCTTAACCTGTTTGCCAATGCTGGCATCTAATTCTAATCTTAAACAGTGAAGAATCAGAAAGCTTATTTGGGAGATAAATTAATGAATTCAATTTTTGACATACTGAGCTTGAGGTGTTTGACAAATGGGTACATCTAGAAAACATTCTGTGATTCAGAACAAGAGAAGAATTTATTTTTATAAACTCTCAGGTCAGTTGCAGAATATTTAGTAATTGACATCATCGTTATGTTTATCAAAAAGAGAAAATTTGCAAAGTTGCCTCAATCTCATTTAAAAGATTATTTGCTATTTAACATAAATTGCAATGTTATAGATGCTGTAGGACATGCTGAATACTCCATCAACTAAGTGTAGTAGAGCCCTACTAAGTTTATGAAAGGATATAATTGTTTATTTTCTTTTTCTCTTTTCTGTATCAGATAACCAGAACATCCAGAGGTATAGCTAGTGCTTTAGTTCAGGATATTTTATGCTATTTTGACTTTTTTAAAATTAAATAATAGCACATAATAAAATTAGTCTTCTGTTTTCCCAATACTGCCCTAAAACAGTAAATTTTATTTCTGTTTCCAAGTGGTCAATAAATCTAAAATGAAAGTGGAAGCCAAACATAATATACATTTTTTTATTTCTGACTAAATTTTTAATTTCTTAGTTCTCTTTGTTCTATACATAGAAAATTTAAATTTAATCTTTTTCTAATTGAATATAGTTGTTGCTGTTACACTTTATGGAACCAAAAGCATAAATAAGTCCCTACAAGTGATTGTTAAGAAAGGAGCTATTTCATTTTGTGAAAATCTTGGAAAATAGAATTTGAATAGTCATAGCTACCAGTTGACTTTAAAGTCCACATTAAAAATACGAACAAGAAAGAATTGGTGGGGAAAAAGTGATGTTTGTGAGATTTATGGAAAATGCATGATTGAATTCATAATATTTATATATAAGAATTTTATCTATATTTTCTATAAAATTTTTCTTAGACTGCATTCTAAGTTTCAAAAATGACCACTAAAATTTGTGAATCTGATAGACTGTTTCTGATTATCAGTGACCAAATTCTCAGAAAACTTTTAAATAAAATATGTATTTTTCTTGGCATATCTTCCTCTAACTATACAAATATTAGTTTGTAAAATGATATAATTGGGAATGCATGGATATTGATTTGATTTTGATAGTAGTTTTCTATTTACTTTGGAACTCTCCCTCTATATTTATGTTAACTCTTTTAACCATTCTGATTTATAAAATTACTTCTACAGTTCTTTAAAATAATCCAAATAATTTAAGTTTTTAACTAATCAGTAGGCACTAATTTTCTTCCTTAAAATTTTGTACCACTAACTCTTGTGTCATTACCAAATCCAGAAATCTCACTTTTGTCGTCATCTTAAGTTTACTCCTTTTAATCTCTAGTAAACTTTGTAATGTAGATATTAGTGAATGGGAATTGTATATTTTTCCATATTCAAAGTACAAATTGTGTTAGTAAAATTAGATCTCATTTAAACATGAGGACTTGAACAAATGTATTTTATTTCCATTGGAAAGTGGACAAAGACAGAATGCCTTTTAGGACATAAAGGAAAACCATGTTGGTGTTTGGTTGATGGAAGTGCATCTCTTGGGTAATAGTAACAAATGCTGAATGTTTATTGAAACTCTAAAGCAAACAAAGAAAAAAATAACATTTTTAATATCAAAATATGTTCTAAAATATTTTGAAATAGAGATTGAGCAGTTTGCTGTTACAGGCAAGCCATTTAATTTCTGAAAGATTCTTAACATAGCCACTTTATTTGAAGGAATTAGTATAATGTGGAGTAAAACTTGAACATACAGTAAAACCAAAGAAACTATAAAATATTTTTGCTTGTATTTTGTTTTACTTTCTGTCTGTGGATGAAGTTTGGTAACAGATTGTATATGTCTCTCTCAGGTGACAATTTTCAGTTAGTTAACAACTGTTTACTAAGAAATTACTATGTACTAGGCAGCATAAACATAGGATGAACTAAGAAACATAGAAAGTAGCAGTGAGCCAAATAAATTGAAAATAGCAAAATCATAATATTTTCATGTTAACAATATTAACTATTTAACAATATTTACTATTTTCTGCCTAAGCCATCTAATGTACTTAAATTGACAATATTTCTAATTTTAATTTTTAAATTTTGGAGACAGGTTTATCCAACCAAGAAATATCTGTGATAGCCAGGGCTGGGACAGGCCAAAGCTAAGAGCCAGAAACTAAATCCAGGTGTCCTACAAAGTGGCAGGAACCCAATGACTTGTGCCGTCGCTGCTGCATCCCAGGTTCTGCATTAATAAGAGGCTAGAGCCAATAGCAGAGCAAGGCCTTAGACTCTGATAGTGGACACAGGAATTTTAACCACTAGGGTAAAGTACTTCGATGAAGACATTTTTGGATATAGGTTGGAACAGAATTAATTTCACAAGATCCAAATACATTAGATCATAGCTGTTAATGGCATTTGGGCTGATAATCTGTAGTTTCAATGAAAGACATTCAGAGGATTATTACAAAAAGTTCTTCTCATATCTATTTCTGTAGTCTTTTGAAAAGAGTATTGGAAAAGAGTGTACTGAAAAAAAAAAAGATCAATTTGTATTTCAAGAACAAAAAACACAGTGAAATCAATGGCTGTTCTATCAGTGCTGTCAGAGGAAACTTTTCCCACCTACACTCAAAATAAGCAGTTCTCTCTTATTTGAGGAGTTTACATACGGATAATTTTGCCACCGACCCACTGTCTTTTTGATAACTAAAGGAAGATAAGCTGGAAAACTTTAAATATTGCTTATAATTCTAAGTCAGTTAATGCCTTTTTTTTAAAAAAAAAAAAAGATTTATTTATTTATTTGAAAGGCAGAATTACAGAGAGGCAGAAGCACAGAGAGAGAGATATTGAAAGATAGGTCTTCCATCGGCTGGTTCATTCCTCAGATGGCCACCCTGGCCCCCAGTTAATAGCCTTTAATTTATTTCTAAATGTGTTCTTTACAAATTCACCAATTTATAAATTCTCTCTGTGAGAGATCAGCTGAAATAGCAGGAGTATTTATTAAACAAAGTTCAAGAAATCCAGAGAATTAAGAGTAAAATCTCTCCCCACTCATGTTTATTTTCTTCTTTTAACAAGCTTTATAAAACACCCTTTTTACAATACTAAGTATATTATGTTATATTTGTTATCAAGATGGATAGGACCATCCTCAGTTTATTTATAAACTGTTTCCTTTGCCACAGACTCAGAAAAGATCACAATGCATATTTATTGTAAGCATCTTAAAAATTAGCCCTTATCTCCTAAGTGGAAGGCTTGGCTTTAGTGAGATAGAATCATTTTAGAGATTAGCTAAATTTGGTTTAAGCAATAGAAAATAACTTGGGTATATTTATATTCCAAAACTCTAAAGAAGTTATAAAGAAGACACAGGGAAATCTCTTGGAATCCAAAGAAAAATCTAAGCCATTAAAAAGAAAAAAACAAGGCCACTGCTATGACTGTTGGAAGCCACACCATACACTATGCTTCTCAGAGAAGGAATCTGGGATATAGATAGGATAAAGAACATATTTTGTGCTGCTTCTTGTTCAGAGTATAACCTACTAGCACACCAGGTAACTTTCAAAGTATTTTTTCTTTTAGGGGATTCTCTCTTTCAACACCACATTATAAAATTGGTATGTTAAAACTGTGGCTGGCGCTATGGCTCACCAGGCTAATCCTCCACCTGAGGTGCCGGCACCCCGGGTTCTAGTCCCGGTTGGGGCACCGGTTCTGTCCCAGTTGCTCCTCTTGCAGTCCAGCTCTCTGCTGTGGCCCGGGAAGGCAGTGGAGGATGGCCCAAGTGCTTGGGCCCTGCACCCGCGTGGGAGACCAGGAGAAGAACCTGGCTCCTGACTTCGGATCGGCGCAGCATGCTGGCCTTAGCAGCCAACTGGGGCGTGAACCAACGGAGGGAAGACCTTTCTCTCTGTCTCTCTCTCTGTCCAACTCTGCCTGTCAAAAAAAAAAACAAACAAACAAACAAACAAACAAAACTGTTATTGTGAGAATTAGGCATGCTAAATTCAAGGAAAGGATGACACAGGAAAACTGCCCAATAGATGGTGTGAAACCATGTACTTGGGCTTCTTCTAGACAGAATGTATCTTATTTATGAAAGCCTAGACTTTGGTTCAGTGACCTCAAACTATCCTTGGACTTGGTCCCTCTAAACACTATTCCCAAAGAGTAGTAGACTGGTGAATTATGGTTTAGAAGACCCGATATTTCCTTAGAGCTCAACTTATTAATGATCCAAGTTTTATACTTTATGAGACTAATAAAGGTTCTAATTGAATTTTTACCACTGTTACTAATAATCGTCTAAGTTAAGTATTTATTGTCCAGAGAAATTTATTAGAGTTTTAGTTCCAAAATAAAATGAGAGAATCACTGGGAAAGTATTTTTTATTCTTTGCTTTTCAGCTCCACAAGCTAATTTTTCTTTCTTTTCTTTTTTTTTTTTTTTTTGACAGGCAGAGTTAGAGAGAAAGAGACAGAGAGAGTTATAGATAGTAAGAGACAGAGAAAAAGGTCTTCCTTCCGTTGATTCACTCCCCTAATGGTCGCCATGGCTGGTGCTGTGCCAATCTGAAGCCAAGAGCCGGGTGCTTCCTCCCAGTCTCCTATGCGGGTGCAGGGACCCAAGCACTTGGGCAATCCTCCACTGCCCTCCCAGGCCACAGCAGAGAGCTGGACTGGAAGAGAAGCAACCAGGACTAGAACCCAGGGTGCTAGCGCAACAGTCATTTTTTTTTTTTTAAGATTTTTATTTATTTGAGAGGTAGAGTTAACAGACAGTGAGAGGGAGAGACAGAAAAGTATTCCTTCCATTGGTTTACTCCCCAAATGTCTGCAACGGCTGAGCTGCGTTGATCCGAAGCCAGGAACCAGGAGCTTCTTCCAGGTCTCGGTGCAGGTGCAGGGGCCCAAGGACTTAGCAGAACTTAGCCATGATTCTGAGGATTTGGGCTAGGGGACAAAGATGAGTGAGAGAAATCATGCTTCATTCCTTCATTTATTCCTTGGTACTTTCATCTTGGGTCAAACTATGACTTTTTATTTTCATCTCTCAGGTTGGGATGTTTCTCATATACAGATTTCTGCTGATCCTGTCATACAAATTCATTAAATATAATCATGTGTGAATCCCCCTTACATTTTTCTTCTTTCATATCTTTCTTCTTTCCCTTGAATTCTTCTAATATTCTGTTTAAAAATCAAATTTTATGTACCTAAAACAAGTATAATTCATACTAAAATGATACTTAGCATGATCAATGGAAAATTATTAAAATATTCTTAAAACTGTAACTATATAGAATTATATAAAAAGATAGAATGCAAACAAGGAAAAATCTAAATTAATTCAGCCAGCATTCAATTCCTCCAAACTTGACTGAGAATCTACTTTCGGACAAATGTTCAATGAAAAAGAATAATTAAATATTTGATAAATGTAAGATCACCTTAAATCAGCCAAAAAGAGGTTATTTTGGGAGTGAAAAGGGGGAATATTTCCAAATTTCAAGGGGCAGAGATGTGATTAAAAGGCATAACCACTTTGTATTTGTCACCCGTGTCCTCCACAGTCTTGCCTCAAAACCACACTCCCACCTGTTTGAAGGGAGAAGTTGAAGTTGTAAAAACTTTGCCAGGGTTTTTCCCTTGCTCTTAGTTAAATTCTTATGTGTAGAAGAATGCCCTTAGGAAATGGCATGCAGGAATGATGCCATCAGGAGTGTTTCCATACCAAACTTATTTTTTTTCCCCAAAAGACTTGAGCACTATTTTCACTTGATATAAATGGAAGAAAACTAAAAGAAAATTTTGGTTACCTTATTATTGTCTCAAAGTATCCTACTCTCTTACCATATCTAGTTTTGATTTAATTCAGTAAACATTATGTTAACTATTTACTTCATAGGTGACATTGTTTTATTTTTCTGAGAAGTTAAGGATGACAATCTTGCCTTGAAGATCTCACAGTAGGTTAGAAGAATCAGCAAAGAATCATTGTAAGATGTGATATAAGAGACAAACTATAAAACATATATGAAATAAATATTTTATAGGGGTGATAAAAGTTGGAGTAGGACCTGCATTTGAAAGAAGTGAAAATTTTTAAAATATGGGTTTTGCAGAAGAGAAAGAGAGGTCAGTATAAGCACACAGCATTAAAAAAACGTATATGTTGCATGTACTAGAATAGTGGGCAACAAGGGAAAGTAAGACCATCAGAGTTTATGAGGGCATGCTGAGAGAAAAAATTGGTTTGGGACTAGTTTGTGGATTTTTAAGAAACTGAAGGTTTTGTATCCAAATGGCTTTATTTTGAAAATACAAATTTGTGCTTCAATAAATTGAAAAGGCTAAAACCTGGTAGTGTGATTCAGTTATAAGTTTCTTGTCATAGTTAAGGCAGCTGTGGTATGCTGAATAGATTTTTTTTTTTTGACAGGTAGAGTACGACAGTGAGAGAGAGAGAGACAAAGAGACAGGTCTTCCTTTTTCTGTTGGTTCACCCCCCAATGACCACTGCAGCTGGCATGCTGCAGCTGGCGCACTGCGCTGATCCGTAGCCAGGAAACAGGTGCTTCTCCTGGTCTCCCATGAGGGTGCAGAGCCCAAGGACTTGGGCCATCCTCCATTGCACTCCCGGGCCACAGCAGAGAGCTGGACTGGAAGAGGAGCAACCGGGACAAAATCTGGTGCCCCTACCGTACTAGAACCCGGTGTGCCGGCACCACAAGGCGGAGGATTAGCCTATTGAGCCGCAGCGCCAGCCTGAATAGGATGTTTCTGTTTTTTAATTGGCCATGAACTGAAAATCAGGACCAAAAGTGCTCCTCATACTAAAAGAAGTATCAATCAACCTAAAGTTAGAGAAACATCACTCAGCAGTGTGGGGAGCAATTCGGACTAGACTAAGTTACTGGAATTAAGACTTATTCTATGCATCTGCTCTCCCACAATATGGCGCTGGGAGAGGAGTAAGCAGCTTCTATGCAGCTGCCTCGAGTTCGACCAATAAACTGCATGAGCTGCTCCTGATTGGAGGAGAGCAGCGTGCTCGGTGTGTGGGTAGCAGAGTTGGGATTGGTGGAAGAGGACTATAAAGGAGGAGACAGACAACATGCACCAGGAACACCTGAGGAACATCTGAGCAGCCCCCGAGAGAGCTGGCCGGCAGTGTGCCGCTCCCCCGCGGAAGTGGGGAAAGTGGCAGGGGGGCCCGCCCCTCCACAGAGGTGGAGGGACGGCAGCCAATCCAGGAAGGACCAGCAGCAAACCCGGGAAGGGCTGAGCAGACAAAAGAACAGCACAGGGTCTAGTGTCGTTCCTCCGCGAATGGGGGAGCGAAAAATGGTGCCGTGACTCGGATAGGAAACCTAGGAGGGAAGAAGCGGGAAAATATTGGAGCGAGACTAGGGAAGAAGTGGGAAGAAGTGGGAAAATACCGGAGAGAGAGACTAGGGAAGAGCCTAGGGAAAAGCCAGATGGAAAAAGTGCCGGAAGAAGTTAGGATTGAAAGCGAAAGTGAAAGCTGGAAGAAACATAGACTCAGATACGGACTATGGCGGGGAAGTTAGGAGAAATCTATGGTTGAAAGCGAAAGTGAAAGCTAGAAGAAACTTAGACTCGGATACGGACTGTGGGGAGAAGCCAGGAGAAATGAGAGGGGAATATTGTTGGAAGAAAAGTTAGAAAACATACCGGGTAGAGAAAAATGTTAGGGAGGATGAAGTCGCGGGGGCAGGCTGAAGCGGAGACATAAGCTAGGTTGGGATTCGTCAAGTCAGCCCTGGGAGCAAAAGGCGAAAAACTAAAACCAGAAGCGAAGATGTAAGCTAGGTTGGAATCCGTCAGATTAGTCCGGGGAGCAAAAGACGGGAAGCCAAACCGAAGCAGAGATGTAAGCTAGGTTGGATTTCGTCAGGTTAGCCCGGGGAACCTAGACTGAAAACTAAACCAACCGATGGCAGAAACGTGAGCTAGGCTGTGATTCGCGGAAGCCGCCGAGCACAGAGAAAGTGCGTGGGACACAAGCAGAGAGAGCGCACAGGGCGCGAGTAGATACGAAGTGCGGGGCTGGCGTGGAGGCCGTGGTGCGGGTGCAAAGGGGCGTGGAGACCGCGGAGCGCGTGCGAAGCTGGGAAGCCGGGCAGATGAGAGAAGCGCGGGCTGAAGCCGCGCAGAGCCGGGAAGCCGCCTCGGGGCGGGCACCAGGAAGCCACCAGGATAAGAGAAACAGAAGTATAGAAGTAAAATGAGAGAAATAGGAATGCTGGCAGATAGAAGTAAAATAGGAGAAATAGGAATGCCCGGAGATAGAGAAATAGAGAAAAATAAGGCCTCCCCACAACACGGCAATGAGAGGGCTTGGATTCGGTCTGCCTGATTAGGTGATAAGCACCAGCAGGCAGCTCGAGCAGAGTATGAGCTGCAGGTCACCGAAGATAGGCACGAATCAACATCAATAAGTCTCCCCACAATATGGCAATGAGAGGGCTTGGATTCGGTCTGCCTGATTAGTAAGGCGATAAGCACTTGCAGGCAGCTCGAGCAGAGCATGCACTGCAGGGCACCGAACACAGGCATGCATCAGCGCCTAAAAACCTCCTCACAACATGGCGAAGAGAGGACCCGGATTCGGTTTGCCTGATTGGTAGGGCTTGTAAGCACCTGTGGGCAACTCTAGCAAGCAGAGCAGAGTGTGCTCCATGGGGCACCGAAGACAGGCGCGTATCAACGCCAAAAAATAAAAAGAAAGGGGGAATTGTGGGGAGCAATTCGGACTAGACTAAGTTACTGGAATTAAGACTTATTCTATGCATCTGCTCTCCCACAATATGGCGCTGGGAGAGGAGTAAGCAGCTTCTACGCAGCTGCCTCGAGTTCGACCAATAAACTGCATGAGCTGCTCCTGATTGGAGGAGAGCAGCGTGCTCGGTGTGTGGGTAGCAGAGTCGGGATTGGTGGAAGAGGACTATAAAGGAGGAGACAGACAACATGCACCAGGAACACCTGAGGAACATCTGAGCAGCCCCCGAGAGAGCTGGCTGGCAGTGTGCTGCTCCCCCGCGGAAGTGGGGAAAGTGGCAGGGGGGCCCGCCCCTCCACAGAGGTGGAGGGATGGCAGCCAACCCAGGAAGGACCAGCAGCAAACCCGGGAAAGGCCGAGCAGGGTCTAGTGTCGTTCCTCCACGAATGGGGGAGCGACAAGCAGTACACATGACTATTGTCCAAAGCCCAGTGTTTCACCACCTTCCTTTCCAGTCACAGTAGGATGAGTTAGAGATGTAGAGCACTCACCTGAAAGGATATAGGTGCTTTCTACAAAATGAAATTACAGTGGAAAGTCCATGAAAATCAGTTTTAGAAATATCTGAACAAAGATACCTATACCTCATTCTCTTATTAGAAGTGTGATAAGCTGAAAAAACAGAACCCCAATGTCACTCAATGACCAGTGTGTAGTGAGGGAGTTCTTTGGAGATGATTTTCAGATTCTAAGAATGAGGAGTATTTTCTTTTTTCAGTTTAGTCTCGCTTTTATTAGAAATAAGTGTTGTTCAAGTGCTATCTGAATTTGGTTAAACTGTATTTGGAGCAACCAAGATTAAGAGGACTTAAAGTTTAGGATAAACTTCTGTACCCTGATTGCACTCCTTAAAGTACCCTATAATTTATGCATTGTGGAAAAGGGCCTCAAGCCTTCCTGTACTTCCTTTGGAGAGTGAGCAATGGAACCATATTATGAGGGGTTTATCAAGATAGATATAAACATCCCCATGAAGGTACCCTCAACTTATAGCCTTTGGGTAAGTTAGACAAATGCAGTGCTCTGTATGGACATAGCTTTGAGAATCAGAGAGTGGTGACTGGATTTTAGATCCAGTTACACCCTTGGCTAAGCATCATCCCTGTGTATAACCTACAGAAGACCTCATGGTGCTCCTACCTCAGTGGCAAGGAGGGTGGGCGTGATGCTGGACATTGTACCATAAAAGTCACATGCACTGATTATGTAAGAACCATACCATCAGCCAAGGCCATTATGGGCTTCATTTAAACAGAATCAGAATGAATCTACGAAGATCTTTTACCAAATGAGGGCAATAAAATAAGACCTTTTTTGCCTTTTCTCTCCTCCCCTCTGTCTTCAACATCAGAGAACTCAGCGCCTAGAAAAGGAGAAAGATACGCCTTTGAACACAGCAAATCATGTATCCCTTTATTCTTTAGCAGTCAGGGCTCTGTTTTCGTCTTCAGTGTAGTGGTGAGAGGACATAAGCACATAAACAAGGAATCAAGTGTAAGAATAAGTGTTTTTAAAAGAACTGAGTCTTTAAAAAATATAACAAGGCAGTGTTCATAGCCAAATGGAACAAGAAAGGAATGAAATTTGACCTAAATATCATTAAGTGGAATAGCATAGTATAGTTGGAGGGCAATTACTGTAAAAATCATGTTTGTACTTGTCAGCAAACCAAATACATATTCCACCGAGGGTTTGAATTTAAAGAAGAATGTAAATATAAGTTAAAACCAAATTTAAGCTTATCCACAAAATTTCAGGCTACCAGACATGTACTTCTTTTCTCTTCTGTCACCTTTATCTTTTTCTTAATCAGCAGTTTTGCAAATACTGTGGACAGAGTCCCATAGTATTGAGTCATTACCTGCTGCTTCCTAGCATGTCTGTTAGCAGGAAACTAGAATCAGAAGGAGCTGGGACTGAGACCTACTTATTCCAATATGAGGCATGTACATCCAACTGGTATTTTATTCAAGGCCTATGCCTGTCCAGTTTTTTTTCTAAGTGCAACTAATTTTCACAATCGCTGGTTTATTTTGAAGTTATATATATAAAAATCTCAGTGGATTTTCCTTTTTTCCCCAAAACTTTCTAACTACATGTCAATAAATAATTTAAATCTAAAATAAATTCTTATACTAGAATTTAAAATATATTAATGCAGATAAATTTTATGGAACATACTTCTAATGCAGTTTAAGCCGACAAAAACATATATATATATATATATGTATATATATGTATATATATCAGAATATTAGAATTTGTCAAAATACAGCTCTCATTTCAGTATTAGATTTCTTATAAGGTGTTTCAGTTATAATCTTGTGTCAACTCACATGTGAAAGATGTCAATTTTTGGGAAATGAGAATGAGGTGATGTAATACTGTCACTTTACATTGCTTATTTCCTCAGTGCCATTTTCTAAAAGGCCTTTGGAGCCAGTAATTTTATTTATTATTTCTACAGCCAACATGTACTCCTTTAAGAGAGAAGAGAAAGAGCAAGGATTAAAAAGAATATAATTCCAGATGTCTTTAGAGCAGTCAAAACTTCTAAGGATTTACATTTTCAAAGAAAAGATGTAGTTCTTTCTCATTGTATTGAGGGGGAGAGTACATGAAAGGTAGTTAAAATTTAAAATGGTCTAGGTATAAGAAACTTCAAAAAGTTCACGGAAAATTGGATGAAGTGATAAATTTATTTTAGTGCAACAAGTTTTGAATCCTATACTATATAATTTTTTTTTTAATTTTCAAAATTTTTAATTCTTTCTTGAATCCACACATTATTCATAAAAGAATGACATTTAAAGGTTTGCAAATTTAGATATCTTCTGTCATACCCAGTGATACCAGCCAGGTTCACTTCTGATGTCGGTGGGTTTACTCCCTAGGTCATTTTTCTGTGGACAGATCAGTCTACAGTAAAGTCTTAAGAGCAGTGTAGGAATTTTAGATAAAAACAGATGTGACAGGAGCATAGAGCCTCACATCAGTTAACATAATCTGTGCGTCTACCAATGGATTCAACTAGCGTCATTAAAATTGGAATTTGCTTATAATTAAATCAGAAATTAGACTAAAAATCCAGACACAAGCTGACAATGACTGACTCCTTACTGGTAATTACCAAACCAACAGACTTTCAAATTATGTTTTTTATTAAAATGATGTGGCATAATACATATACGCATGTAAGATTTTGCTTTCTATCCAGTCATATTATTTATAGAAGAAAGCTAGTAATGTAAAAATGTATACTTTATCTAAAAAATGCAGTCTATATTTTTAGTAGAAAACATCTCCCCTTCTGGTGTGGAATCTGGATAGGGAAGCAGCTACTTACGTCTGTGGAATCTGAAGCCCCTACCCCTTACCTGTCAATCAAAATGTTTTCCTTCCCATAAAGTACCTTATATCCTGGATCTGTTTGTAGAGTCTTTAAAAGGTGTGGAAGATAGGAGAGCTGCCTGTTTTTGTTGTGGACCTCAATTCAAGACACTACAGATGGCACTTGCTCATCTCTTTGGAATTAGTTCTGTTTTGTCCCGCAAATGGGTATTTTCATTCTTCTGCCTCTATCTATGTATGAATAGATCTCTTTTGGAGGTTCTACTTTTGGTTTTCCTTTCCTCCATGGTTAATGAACCATTCTTTGGACCCTTTAAATTGGATTTCTTTATGTAGGGCAGCCCAAAGCCATACATAAATATATGTTTATTCCCATATTGCCAAATAAAATGTTCTAGTTCATAACACAATACCAGTCTCAGCTTAGTATTTCTATCTTTGTGGGAAACAGATCTTGGCTTAAAATTTAGTAATCTCATTTCCTGTATCACTTCCAGGAATTTTTGCTTACACTTGTATCTTGAACATTTGTATATCAGAAACTTTGAATTTAAAAAACTCATAGATGAATTTTAGACGCTAAGCAACAGTTGACTCTCTGACTTGGACCATGCAAATCACTGATTTTATTTTTTTTCACCCTAAGTTCACTCTTTCCAGGATCATGTGACTAGAAAAGAGGTAAGGAGATGAAAGAACACATTGCAGGGTGGCTTGGAGAGCTAGGAAATCACAAAGGTCTTTGTTTTCATTTTTGCCCATTCATCCTGGTATATTTTGCTATCAGCTGATGGCTTTCTCCATTTTAAAAGAGGCCTACTACTCAATAGTAAGTTTGGCTTCTGTTTCTTTCCTTCATCTAATATGCTTGAAGGTAAGGCCCAGAAGTTCCTAGAAACAGTGGATTGTACCTTTTATCAAATAGATTATCACATATGAAGTTAATGGAGGAAATCTTCAAAATGATGTAAGTAAGCATTTTTTCATTCTTGTAAGAGAAATATTTTAACCCTTAAATATGAGAGTAATCATACATTTGAACACTAAATTCCATGGCTAATGACACATGCATACATCATACATTTTAGGAGAATCTTTGAGGTTAGATCCTAAATCTTGATTCTGTGACTCAGTTTCAATCTGTAATATATAGTCACATGAAAGAAGCTTCTAAGTACTAAATTTTAAGTCATAATTGTCAGAAAAGAGGGATTCTAAAATAAATTTCAAGAAAAATGTGTTTAGTTAAGTTCTTTGATTTTTATTCTCCCTTCCTGCATTATGTTTAAACATTAACATCAACTTTTTTTTTTATCTTTATGGAGAAGAAAAATTACATCAATGATAAAACTTTATAGAAGGAGTATCTCCTAACTTCTTGATATCTATTTCTTTCCTTTTCATCTCAGTGTAAGTTACTCTAAATAGTCATTCTATCTTCAGTTAATAGAATTATGACACTGTTGGTTAAACTTACTGTATTTTCAGGAATAAATTGTTTCACGATGTTTTTTAACACATGTGGAAATTAACATTCATTTTTAGCTAGTACAATTTGTAATATGCATAGCTATGTTACAAGTTTTCATGGTTTAAAACTATATTAAACCAATATTTATATTGTATTTGAATACCATAAATTATGAGAAACTGTCATATCTAGGGACAAGCAACTCTATCTCTGTCTCATTCCCAATAATAAATCTCTTTCCAAGCTTTTCATTCCTTTTCCATGATTTTTTTTTTTGTCATCTGCTCTAATATCCTATTACTGCTCTCTCACTGGTCTTATTCCTAATCTTTTTCCTTCTAATCAACTTAATGTTTTCCTCTCCTTGTGGCATCTGCATATTCATAGATTCTCATATTTAATAACAACTGGATTGTAGAAGTTCTCAAGTCTCCTAATTCTGCCTTAACCCTACCTTCAGTCTTTTGGCTTTCACTCCTTATTCTCCTTAAGTTTCTCATTTCAAAATCCCAAGAGATTTCACTGGCCCAGTTCCCCTTTTGGCATCATGTCACAAATCTATTCCAGCCTTAATATTGGATGTTCTCGGGTCCAATCAACCATAGGTCCAGAACTTACATGTTGGAATTATGTCATAAGATAAAATTACATTTAGAAGAGACCATGAATCAGTGAAGAGAAATGATGCAAAGAAAGTAGTCACTTCTGAGGTTTCAGAAGCAGGGGACTTCTTTGTTTTACTTGTAAAGTTTTTAGTTCAGCAAAACTGGAAGTTTTGACTTTATAATATAATTTTAATATTCAAATTATTTTCATGTTAGTGAATGATTATGTGCCAAGCATTATTCTAGACTACAAGGTTTTAATACTGATGAAAATAAATCCAAATTTCTTGTTCTAATTAAGTTGGTATCCTCAAGATGAAAGGCAGCAATAAAAAATATTTCAAAGTGCTAAGAAAGTGGTAGAAATGCAATGAAAAGGAATAAAGCAGATTAAAGGGGTAGAAACCTATCTGTCTAGAGTGATGAAGAAAAATTGTTTTGTTTTCATACAAGTTTGTCAAAAATGCTCTCATAGACAAGATGGCATTTGAATAGAAACATGACTCAAATTTTTCCTTAGTTAATTACCTCTGACTATTCTCAAAGGAGTTTTCTCATGTCATTTTTTCATACCCTTAAATGAGGAGGGTTTTAGTGTTTTCTGTTTTTGCTTTTAACAACAGAGGAAAGAGGATATTGACAAGAATATTTCATTTTCGCAGTCAATGTTGAATCCCTTTCCAAATGATAGGAAGTGTTATATTTATATCCAAGAGACAAATATAACTTGATTCCTCACTGGTTGCTGAAAAGAAGAGACCAAGTCACCCTGAGCCTGAATCTTAGATGAAACTTCAGCCCTCAGATGTTATTATGATCTGAATTTCCCCCCAAAATTCATTTGTTGCAATAGTAAACTCTCAGGGCCGGTGCTGTGGCGCTGGCATCCCCTATGGGTGCTGGTTCAAGTCCTGGCTGCTCTTCTTCTGATCCAGCTCTCTGCGTTAGCTTGGGAAAGCAGTGAAAGATGGCCCAAGTCCCTGGGCTCCTGAACCCCCGTGGGAGACCTTGAGGAAATTCCTAGCTTTGGATCAGCTCAGTTCTAGCCGTTGCTGTTCTTTGGGGAGTGAACCTGCAGAATGGAAGACCTCTCTGTATTTATGACTTTATCTCTATCTGTAACTCTGTCTTTCAAATAGATTTAAAAAGGAAAAAGAAAAAGAAAGAAAAAAAAATAGTAACCCAAGGTGGTGGTATTAGGAAATGGGGCCTTGGGAAGATGATTAGGTTATGATAGTGGAACCCTTGTGAATAGGATTAATGCTCAGAGACCTTGCTCTTTCCACCATGTGAGGACACAACAGGAAGGCACTATCTGTGAACAAGGAATTGGGCTCTGATCAGACACAGAATCTGTGGGTGTCTCGATCCTGGGCTTCCTGGCCTCCAGAACTAGGAAGAATACATCTGTGTTTATAAACCACCTAGGTCATTATATTTTATTACAGCATTCTCAATGAATTAAGACATATGTTAGCTATATAGTGTTCCAATAATACCTAAATCATAAGTCATCTTCCACCCCTATGTCGTCAATCTTTTATTTTGATAAGGTTTTAAATTTTGATGTCATGTTGCATGGTAACACACCTTTCAAGCAATAATGCCATACTCAATGTTATCTTTTTTTCACACAACTAATGATACCTACACAACTAGGTATCATTTTCCATCTGTCTCAAATATATATCTCCAAAATATATTCTCTGCTTTGTTTCTTTTGACATGGCCCTCATTTAGGGCCAAAATGAAGCTTTAGGCCTTTGTAATTTCCATCTTAAATTGAAATGTCTTCACAGCTACTCCTCCTGATACCAGTCCTTTTCTGTCTCAGGCCATTCGCTGATCCCATAGTTGCAATCTTCAGAGTATTGCAATATTCAGTGTACAAAGCATATCCCTGTATGCATTGATGTAAAATGTAAAACCCTCTAAATATCTTCATTGCCCTATGTAGCAATTCCAAATGCGCTGAACTGTTCATAAGACTTAGATTTGAGTTCATTTACCATTCCATGTTTCATTTCTCAGTGTAATATCCTGTGATATTCAAAATTTAGATCCTTCTTTCAAATCCAGTTAAACTGTAACCATTGATTGGGAATTGAAACACTGCATCTCTATTAATATGTGCTCTGCTGTTCCCTCTTCACTCTCAGAAAAGGAGGAAAGACTTCACAGTTTAGTGAGTTGAGAAAGAAGAGTTGGACATGCCCAGCTGTCTCTTCATCTTGCCACCTTACTGGGAGTTCACTAATAGTGAGGACATGTTTTCATCTATTCTCTCAACCTCATGCTGACAGGGAATTGCTTTCTCCCTGATTCTGAGTTTCATTATTACTGACCCATGTCAGCATTTAGGTAAGGCAAATGATATAAGATAGGTGCTCTATAAATGATTGTTAAACTGATACTAAATAAATTAATAAAAGTGAACTTTGGTTCTTCTCCCAACAGAATTTGTACAAAGGTGTATTTTGATATACCACTTTTGAGTCCCAACAGTTAATTACTTCAAGAAACCTTCTCCAAAATCTTTAGGGAGCACAAATTCCTCTTTAGTAGATCCTGTGCATTAAGATCCCTTTAGGACTCCAGCAAAGTTCTCGAGAAATAGGTATATTCCGAGATTTTGATTCAGAAGGTTGGAGACATAGGCCAAGAATTGATCTTTTTAATAAGCATTGCAGAAGATCCATGAAGTGGAGTTTGGCTACAATTTTCAGTTCTTAAAGAACATTGTTTATCTCACAGCTGTTTTTATTTATTCATACTCCTCCCTAGTAGCTTATAAACTCATTGGAGTTGGTTGTTTCAGCATTTCCAGTTCATACCACAGAACCTGGAACCGAGTAGCTTGTTGATACATGTTTGCTGAATAAATGTTTGGGTATAAGTATATACCTGAAGCTTGTACTTTCTTTTTCATTTTTCAGGGTAGCATTTTGAAACACAATCAAGATATTTTTCCATTAAATGAGCTCACATTAGCTCATGAATAGACCAAAAAATTTTTTCAAACTGTAGTTTTTAGCATGTTTAAAAAATACTAACATTTTTTTTCTAGGTGTAATTTGATACTAAGCTACATTAAAGTCATTCTACACAATAGATGATGTACTGATAAGTACTAAATAAATCCATAATATGTATTTTTTTTTAAAAAATTGACTTAAGGTTTAGGTGAATCAAAAACACATAAAATGTTCTTAGTTCTCCTAGTTACCACTTGCATATATTTTTATACAGGCCACAACAGCATGTTTGCTAGGCAACAGAAAGAGGAAGATCTTTCACAACATAAATCCATAAATTCCTCTCAAGAGAGGAAAAGGCAGTATTTGCTGCATTACTTAGGGAGGGAAAGGAAAAAGGGGAAAATCAGATTGGCTCCTTTGCAGCCGCTGTGTTGTAGTCCTCAAGGCCACACCTGGACCGGGTGAATGTCTCTGATTATAAGGCTTGGCAAAAAGGAAAAGTGGCTGCCTGAAAAAGCAAACTATGTCTTCAGGGATTCCGTTTGGCTATTTCAGTATTTAACAGATGTACTAGCGTAAGCTTTATATTCTGAAAATAGCAATGGAACATGTAGAAGTAGTGCAACTGTTACTGAAAATTCTCACAGTAAATTTGGTTTATTCAAAAGGCATTTAGAAATTGGTAGTGTATCAACTAGAAACATTTATATAAACTATATAAAAACCATTCTTATACAAAATTTTATTATATATATGTAATAAATACAGTATTTGTACATTCTAAGTGATTAAAAAATTGGTATAATTTTATAAATATTTAATCTCATGTTGAGCTATATAGTCTTTTCAAGTCTGCGATATTGAATAATACATATTGTCATTATCTGCCTTATTTACATGTAAGTTATACAGTAAGGAGAAGCACACACTGCCTCTCTTAGCTTTCCTAAAATGATCAGTACTCATATCAATGGTAAAATAATGTCTTCCTCACTTTGTCATTTAAACAAAACTGGTAAATATTTTTGTTACACTGTATTCATAGTTAGCTTTGATAAGATAAAGTTCGACAATAAATGGACTACCTTCCTTCCATAAACATTCATTGTCTCCCCATGAAATTTAAATATAATTTTGGTGAAAATGTTCTAGTGATAAGGAATAACAAAGCACATCTAATGATAAATGCTATTTTAATGACTCTGAGCTAAGTTATGGAAACAGTTTTTGTATCTAGTGACAATATTAAGCAGTTTCATTAAAGCCACAGTAGTTCCCATAAGAATTATCTTATTTAGATAAGCATTATATCTTAAAAATCACCCAAGAGGAAGTATCAAAGTGCTTATGTTACAGGCAGTCAAATGGATTTTATAAGTTTATTTTGTGGTCATTGCAAAAAATCTAGTAATATTCACCCCTGAAATGAGTGAAATCCCACCATTTCTCAACATTGGTGAACCTGGAGGACTATGTTAAGTGAAAAAAAAAAAAAAAAAAAAAAGGAGAACTACAATATGATTACAAATGTGGAATCCAACAATGTTGAGCTCATAGAAACAGACTACAAGGGTGTTTACCAGAGGCTGGGAGTTGGGGAACTGAATAGATTTTAGTCAAAGGGCACAAATTTCAGTACAGCAGCATGTTGACTACAGATAACAATTGCTTACTTGAAATTTGCTGAGAGTAGATTTAAGTATCCTCACCACACACAATGATGATGAAGGGTGGTGATGGATATGTATGTTTTTTAATATTTTATTTATCTGAAAGAGTTACAGGGAGAAGTAGAGACAGAAAGTGAGAGAGGTCTTCCATCCGCTGGTTCACTCCCCAAATGGATGCAATGGCCAGAGCTGAACTGATCTGAAGTCAGGAACCAAGAGTTTCTTTTAGGTTTCCCACGTGGGTAACAGGGGCTCAAAGACTTGGGTCATCTTCTGCTGCTTTCCGAGGTGTTTCAGTAGGGAGCTGGATCAGAAATGGAGTAGCTGGGACTCAAACCGGCACCCCTATGGGACGCCGGCACTCAGGCCAGGGCTTTAACCCACTGCACCACAGTGCTGGCCCCAGATATGTATTAATTTGAATCTAAAACTTATTTCACAATGTGTAAGTATTGTTCAAATCATCACATTGTCCATGCTGAATATATATACTGTTTGTCAATCACACCTCAATAAAACTGGGGAAAAAACCAGAAAATGCTATTTATACAATTCCAATATTAAAGGATCTTTACAAGTAATGTGGCTGAGAGATTTCATAAAGAATTATAGGCATGTGATTCATTTATTAAGAAAGGGCATGTGATAAAAATTCTTGAGAAATAATGAGCATGCAATAGAAATTCTTGGCCATTAACTTCAATGGGGACTAAGAAATAATTCTCTGTTTGCAGAACAAACAGCAAATACCTAGAAAAATTATTTGTTTGGTAAAACAGACAATAAACCAATAATCAATAGTCATGTGCTACCTAATGGCATTTTGATCAACAATAGATGCATATATGATAGGAGTTCCATAAGATTATATTGGCTACTAATGTTATAGTCATTGTAGTTTGTATAGGTATATTCTGTGATTCTACAATGACAATATCACCTGATGATGCATTTCTCTGAGTGTGGGTATATCCCTGTGAAGTGATACATGACTGTATATCATTTCTGTTAGTAGTAATGTAACAGCAACCAAGAAATGAATTACCAAATGACAGTGTTGGAGTTTTATTTGATTGACATTTTATCTGGACTGAAGGAAATAATCTCAGAAAAACTTTCCCTGCTGAGGCAAAAAGAAGTGTTACAAACCAACCCAACAAATTTGGTGAGATTAAGGAACAATGGGAAGTTAAAAATTACAGGAAAATAGTAAGCAAAAGGGAAGTGATGGTAGAAAGGTCTAAAAAATAGTTGGGGTCAAATTATGTTGGACTTAATAGGGAGTTTGGATTTTATTTTAAGTGCTATATGCCAAGGTTAGAGTGTGGTTTGTTCCAGCCAAAGCTCGTGTTGAAATCTGATCACCAAAGTCATGATGTTGAGACGTGAGATCTTTAAGAAGTGAAGAGGTTGTGAAGAGACTTTAATGCCTTTCTTGTGGTACTGGATTAACTACAGAGAGAATGAGGTTATTATAAAGCAAGGCTGTCCCTTGTCTTTTTCTTCTGCCTGTTGCCAGGAGTTGGAGCAGTGTAAAGTCCTTGCTTATACCATGCTTCTGTATATTTTAACAGCCTTCAGAATTGTGAGCCAAAATAAACTTCTTTCTTTTATAAATCACTCAGTCTCAGGTACTCTGTTATAGAAACAGAAAATGGTATAGGCACTAAGGAAATTCCATGCAAAGTCTGAATCGGGGATCCGACATAATTTTTCTAACAAAAAGGATAATATTGTGAAAATTTGGGCAGAACCTTTTTGTGCTGAGTATTGTAGTCTAGTTATATGTATATGTACAGATATGTATTTAATATATATATGCATGCCTAGATATGATTTAAATTAAAAAAGTCCTATAAACATTTCTCTTTAATAATTGAAAATATGTCAAATAAAATCTAGCTGAATAACAAAGACATTCAATGAAAATCCAGTTGCTAAGTATGTAGCAAGATAGTGTGAGTTACTGCTAATTTTTAAATGGAGGTTATATATTACCATATCAGCTGTAGGAAGCTATACTCCCTCTGGTGTGACTGCAAAGAAAGGGAGCAGTGTTTACTAGAGTTGGATGAGAAATGGTACCATGAAAATCAGACACCTGGAAAAGAGTAGTAGAAATGGAAACATTGTCTGGCCATAATATTATAGCCTAGAGGAAGCAACATAGGAAGCGATAACCCAATGTCTACTCTTGGTACCTTCTGCTGGCTAAACCCTGTTCACTGTCCTGAAGGCAAGGAAATCTGTGTTGCTACAGTCTGCAGGGGTCAGCTTTTAAGGGCATGGAGTGGAGCAGACAAATGTGGAGACAGATTTGGATAAATAAAATGTCATTAACTCTCACTAACATTGCATGGTATGTATGTTTATTATTCATATTTTATAAACAAGAAATAACCCGTTGTTGAAAACCACAGAGGTTAACTAACTTGTCTGATTAAGTATTCAAAGCAGAGATTGAATCACAGATGGTCAGTCTATGGGACAGCTATTGAGAACAGTGTTTCCAATTTCCCTAATATTGAAATCAAAGAAGGCCCACTTCTAATCATGAGGCTTATCATGCTGTTTGATGATGCCATATGGCTTTGGCAACATTTACCATCTAGGGATATGAAGATGAAAGAAAATTTTGGGTGTGTGTTTAGGAGTCAATTTTTAGCTTCTAATTGAGATATCACAAGAAAATTACTTATAAATTATGTAAGAATAGGAGACTAATGTCTATTTTCTACCTGAGTGCTTGCTTAGCTGCCAGGATTACTAAGCTCCTCTGAGTTGTCAAGGTGGTAGGAGAGAGAGCCTTGGTGATACTTCAGTGCATTTGGTAGAGGGAGTCAAGATCTAATCTTCTTTCTTAACCTCTTAGTTCCTTACATGGACAAAAGATAAATTATGTCCACTTACATGGGAACTACCTATTGAATACAGCAGGCAAAGAATCTTGGACCTAGGAGGGATTCATATGGTATGAAAACCTGAGGCCGGCACCGCGGCTCAATAGGCTAATCCTCCACCTGTGGCACTGGCACTCTGGGTTCTAGTCCCAGTAGATTCTGTTTCGGTTGCCCCTCTTCCAGGCCAGCTCTCTGCTATGGCCCGGGAGTGCAGTGGAAGATGGCCCAACTGCTTGGGCCCTGCACCCACATGGGAGACCAGGAGAAGCACCTGGCTCCTGGCTTCCAATCAGCGCGATGCTCCGGCCGCAGTGCACCGGCCGCAGCGGCCATTGGAGGGGTGAACCAACGGTAAAGGAAGACCTTTCTCTCTCTCTCTCTCTCTCTCTCTCGCTGTCCACTCTGCCTGTCAAAAAAATAAGAAACAAATTAAAAAAAAAAAAAAAGGAAAAGAAAACCTGATTATTTAGGGGCCAGCGACGTGGCTCACTTGGTTAATCCTCTGCCTGCGGTGCCGGCATCCCATATGGGTGTTGGGTTCTAGTCCCGGTTGCTCCTCTTCCAGTCCAGCTCTCTGCCATTGCCCAGGAGGGCAATGGAGGATGGACCAAGTGCTTGGGCCCCTGCACCTACATGGGAGACCAGGAGGAAGCACCTGGCTCCTGGCTTCGGATCGCCTCAGCGCCAGCCATAGCAGCCATTTGGGGAGTAAACCAACGGAAGGAAGACCTTTCTCTCTGTCTCCCTCTCACTGTCTAACTCTATCTGTCAAATAAATAAGAAGAAAGAAAACCTGAGTATTTGTTATAAAATGTGGCCTCATCTGGCCAGGGACCACTAATTCTTAAGCGGCACTGAAATTGAGTTACTCATTAGTGAAGTCTTGCCTCTTCCACTTTATAGGTGAGTAGTAGATCAGAAGAGGTGATCAACAGAGTGGATACTACTGCTTTACAAACAGCAAAGATATATGAACTCATCATTAGATTGACCTCCTTAATTGAAAGGTTGAGGTCCAAATAACCCTGTTTTAATAACAAAAGCTATAAAACGGAGCTATCAAATCTTCAAGGAATTCTTTTCTCAGCAGAAATTTAGTATGGCATGCCATTTCTGGCATATTTACTAGAACTAGTAATATCACATTGTATCTGAGTGCACTACAAATTACTCAATTTTAGATTATGCTCCTACATCAATCTATCTCATACCATATTCCTGTGAGAGCCAACTAATGTGTAAATAAGTAAACAAACAAACTCCAATGTGTAGGAATTTTTGGGGGCATATTCTTTAAAGGAAATATTTTTGGGACAGGCATGTAATTAATGTTTACTTCCGAAGAGTTCTTGTTCTACTAATCTTTTTTAAAGCCAGTTGAATGTAATTCATGATGTGTTCTTAAATCACCCAAACTGAAAGTGAGAACTGTACATATTATCATCGCCCCCCTAGTGCTGCTGTTCCTCATATGCTTTTCTACTCTTCTTTTATATGTAAATAACTAAATCATTTAAAGCAGTACCCAGTACATAGTAACTAGATAGTAATGATAGTGGTAGTAGTCATCATCATTATAATAGTTATCTTAATTCCGGTTATAATATTTACCAATACAAATATTTTGTGGTGTTCTTGACTCTTTCCTTTCTAGTGCTAAGTTTATAGTCATTCCACACACATACCTCTGCCTTATTATCCATCATCACACTGTTGGGACTTAATCTCCTTGATAGAGACTAATCTGTGTTTTCTATGTCATTGTCATTAAGTTAGTTTAGTCATATGTCATCTCTTCTTTCTTTAAACAAAGCAAGAAAAACCCTGTTCTGGGCTGCTGTCTTTGGAGGAACACTCTCTGGCACTGTCCCTGCCAAACCCCAACTGATGAGAAATCTATGGAGCCAAGGGATATTTGCTTACTTAGAACCTTTGTCCTTCACTCTTCAAGAATAAACTCTAGGAACTTGGGGCTCTTCCAGGACCTCTTTCAGGACTGGTTTTGGTCAAAGGTTCTTTTTCCTCTGAATGGGGCAGTAAACAGTTTTTTCTCTCAGGCCTCTTGTAGTGAAGACAAGATCTGGAAAAGGGAAGCACAGGCCCAGGACTTCATTTATAACCTTGACCTTTCCTACAAATATTAGCTCGACAAATGCAATAATTTCCATCTAACCATCCTCCCTCTGGCCTCCTGCTACACACACACACACACACACACACACACACTTTTTTCTGGGTTAACACTTTGTCATGGCTTCTAATTAGTCATAGGAAGAGTCTGGCTTCCTTGGCAAGATGTTTGAGGACCTTATTTTGTCGCAACTTCATATTTTGGCCTAAATACATCACAATCTCAATGTGCTCTATTTTCCATTTCTTCTGAGTTTCTGACAACTACTTTACATATTGTGACCTTGTACATATTTATGCAAATATGTTATTTTCCTCTTCCTGCTAGACCTTTCCTGGAAATTCCTGCCTTTCAGAATATGCCCCCTAACTCCACAATATCTAAGTTAAAAATAACCCCTTCTATGTGGATTTTCTAGTTTCTTAGTTAGTTTTTGCTTCTCCGTACGGAAGCCCTATTCCCACCCTCCTTGATTATTATGCTTTTTATATGATATTGTATTTTTTTTGTTTGAGCTTGCCAAAATCTGAATTCCTCAAGAAAAAGAAAGATTTAGGAATATAAATCTTTATACTACCACTGTATGTCACTAAACCTGCAATCTGATATCTAAAGGAATTCATTGCATGTTTTTAGAAAAAAATGGAAGCAATGATTTTTCTCATCTTTAGCTCTATTCTCCCATTGCTGTATTTTTCCTATTTTTTTAAGTTTAACAATTTGGTCATTGAGCAACAGACCTAAAATATACACAGAGGAGGTTTCATATGCCACACATATTTAGAAATAATTAAAATTTATTAATATCTACTACCTCATTTGCAGAATTCACAATTATAAGGAATTAATTCTATGGAAATAACATGTGATTTAAATTTTTGAGGAAAAGAGAAAAATAATATTTATAGATCTTTTGTTTTTGCTTTAGCATTTGGCATACCAAATTCAAGCTCTCTGTACTAAAATTAATTTTATTTTTAAGTAAAATTGGAGGTGTGAAGGCAAAGAGGTACTGTCATATGGTCCCTCAAATGGAGATCTTTTAAGTAAAAGGCCTTTTATTTAATAGAGATCTTTTCTGAGATTGACAGAGCCATGAGACATCACACATTGTTTTCATGTATGTTCTGTGGTTATCCACATATAATATATTGTTTTGATGTATTTCTAATATGCAAAATTAGGACGCATAAAAATGGAAATGGGTCCTCATTTCATAAAGTTTTTGAGGACATTCAGGACAGCAATAGATAAATGGTGAAGACATTACTCTATGTTGTCTAATAGATTTAAAAAATTGGGAAACTTAGCAATACATATGAGGAAATTGTATAACAGGTAATAAGCACTTTGTATATTTTCTTTCACTTAATCATCATTAATTATGAAGATATTATCTTCATTCTATGGTTTGGAAAATTGTGACTTGGAGAAATTAAATAACCTGTTCAAAGTCACATGGTACTTTTGGAACCAAGAACAAAAATATTTTGTATGTCTAAGAATGCCTACTCTTAATCATCATACTATAAACCTAAGACTGTGTATAGTACCATGTGTGTAGTAAGCTACACAGAATTATATGGAGTGCTGAGAAATAGTTAACATTTTCAGAATATTTTTGAGCTACATAGTGTTTCTTTAAAAAAGACAGATCATTTACCATTTTCTCTCTGAAAGCTTTTAGTGTATCTTAAAATAGCAATGAAGTTAAAGCACAGGAAACTTCCTGGGGATTAAGGACAGGCTAGAATTAAAGGCCAAATGCTTTCAACAACTTCTCCTAATCAAAGAAGAATCCTCAGGAAATGCCTTGTATCCTCATCACCATTGTTTAATGAAAGTTCCTTACTTTAATCTACCACCTCCTTAAGCTTCAGTTAATTATTAATCTTGGTTCTTTGGTAATAAATGGGTATTGTCTGTGAGTTGATATTGATATACTCCCCCTATTTCCAAACACATACCATGGGAGAGAAAAATTATTTAATCTTAAAACACCTTACAAATGTGTGTATTAATTTATTCCTTAATTGTTAAGTATGACAATATTATATTTGTTACAATGATATTTAAAAAAAGTGCAATTTAAACTCTACCAGCTTCTACCATCTACATGATATCCTTCCTCAATATAATGCCAATGTTAATTTTTAAATTATCTTTAATATAAATTGCTTCTTATATCTAATCCCATTTTGAAACTGTAAGAAAAATTGCTACAAGAGGACAACCAAAGCAATTTACATTGATTTTTTTTTAATTAAAGTCTTGATGCCTGAACAATTTGCTCATATTTGAACACTGAATCTCCATGTAGGAAGAATGGGAATGATTTGTTTTCAAACTTCTGGAAATCAGGTTTTTTGTGTTTTCTCTGAGTAGCTGGATTTCCTTTTGTCATTTTAAAATACATGGCCATCTTTAAATTTCCTTTGCAACTTGCCTCCTGTGAGAAATGCCAACAGAAGGGGAACTGTATGCATATGTGGCCTGATGGCCCAGTGTATTATTATTTGAGGCAGCTTTTTTATATATATAAAAGCATATAAATATATAAAGTATATAAATTCAGATTGTAATCCCTTCTACTGAATCCTAGGAGTAGATTTATTATGAGGCCAAGCTCAGGAAATGTCAGAGGAAGGTGCATCCTGGGAGTGTGTTAGTCCGTCATTTTCAGGAAGGGACAATCTAGTCCTCTGTCAGGTTGGTCTGTTCAGGCCTTCTCAATGTGGCAAGCTTCCTCCGATTCATGTCTCTGTAAGTAGTTACAGCTCAAATAGGAGTGGCTGCCCTAGGTTTCAAACTCCCCTTCTAGGAAAATGTTTCCATCATTCACCATTTCCTACAATTGTTATACTTCAAGCTGAAAAAGCTATGCCTCGCTGGGAAAAGGCGGGATTCTGGAACTCTCCTTTTCCGGTCTATCACCTGAATTAAAGCCAGAGGGAGGGGAAAGGGATATAACACATCATGACATTCCTACTGAAAATGGAATTTTACAAAAAGTTTTAGAAGTGTACAACTAATTTCTGAATGGGTGCTTTAATTTGCACAGACATAGCATTAACTAGGAAATTTACTGTTTCCAGTTAGGTTTATATTTTTCTTGAAATATTCTTCTCATACTCCGGCTTTCTTAGATATCATAGCATTCTAATTTACTTTATTTGAAATTGATTAAAAAGAGCTAGAGAGGAATTACATTCTTCGTTGTTCTTTCTGACTTCCTATTGCCAAATTAGAGCTGTCAATCTGATGGCCTGCCATACACACTTCAGGTTGAAATGCTGCTGAGAAGGTTTGCACATTTCTCGGGCTTTCTGTGGACTTCCCTGATCTTTGTCTAGTATTTATTGGTAAAACTGAGGTAAACAAAATAAAAAACCGTACTCTGAATTTTTCCAAGTGATACACTATCACAAGACTCTTCACAGGCTGCTTAATAGGTGTTTGCTAAACCTCTATCTGCTACCTCCTTAAGGAAATCACACTAGATTGCCTAAGAGAAAAGACTTGTCCTACTTCCCATCAGAATGAAGATAGTCTAATTCATACATAACTCTTGATTTAATGCCAGTGTAAATGCATACTATCCATAAAAATAGAAAATGATATAAGATTAAAGTCATTCACATAGTAAGTAAGAATTCTGAAGAATAAATATTTTGAACCTTGTTAAAATTTTTTCATCAAACTTTCATATGTATACAAAAGTTTGAAGATTGTTTGCTAGGGTTTATTGCATCCATTTTAAAGGCTAATAAATTTGATCCACATGTAATACTGGGGTTCATATATAAAATTCTAGAAAAGAAAAATTGCCTGGTAAATTTTTAAGATGTTTGGTGATTTTTTTTTCTGTAGACAGAAGAAAAATATTCCTCTTATTTGATTTTTTACCTAGTGTTGAGTAAATTAGAGAAAACTGTCAGTTATGTAAAAATATCAGAGGGGAGCAAACATATTTGTGCTGACAGTTCTCAGTTTATCTTTTACCATTTTGAAAAATCTGAATGAATACTACTACTTTACCAGAAATATTTAAATTTTACCTTTTTAATCCCTCATTCCACCTCCATTTCTTGATGTTGTGGAAAGGATTTTTTTTAAGTATATATCACTTGCTATTTCTTTTGTTTGCTTTCTTTCTTTGTAAAATGAAACAGTTCCTCCATAAAGAGTTGTTTCGTTTAAACCCTTCTGGGGTGGGACATCAGCAGCTGTGATACGATTCTAATATTCAGTGGGTGTTTTTTAGAATTTTCCTTAGCCACCAAGGATGTACTCCAGAATGATCTGCATAAATGCTATCTCTGATCTGCTAAAGCTCTCCAGTGTAACTGGCCAGCAGGGCGCAGTGTCTTTCTTGGCTTTTGCTTTATTTTTCAGGATATTTCCTGGCTTCATTGTGATCACTTTTTCATTGTCAGCCAGCTCGTGAACTCTCAGGAACAGACATCCTCACAAACAAAATGACATTATGAAAAACAGACCCCAGATATTGGCACTTCAGCAAAACAGATGTGGATTTGGGAAAGGGGGGAATAAAAGAAAGAAAGAAAAAAAAAAAACTTTGGAGAGATTGGCATGACTCTACTATATACAAAATGTTGCTCCATTCTCTACCATCCACAGCAATATGATTTTTTACTTAAGAGAATTCTAATGCAATTACATTAAGAAAGAACATATTGCATGAGTCAATAGAATCAATCCAATTTTTTTTAAGTTCATAAGAAAGGAAATTTTACTTTTCACTTATTCCAAAATAAATTCTTTGCATCATAGTGGGTATAAACGACAGAAATAGTCAACCTTGCTAGATTGGTAGAAACAATTTGAAATAAAGATTCTAAGCAATATATTGTAAGTAGAATTAAAATAAATGATCCAAAATACAAGTCACATTATACTTTTTAGGCTCCAAGGCTTATTCACATGTGAATTTCAATCCAGGATTTTAGCGAAGTTGTTTGCAAAATTCTGGGTGACTGGTTATGAAATTAGATCTAAGAAGTTCAGAAGCTCAGCAAATTTAAATAATCAAAAATTTGGCTATCTAAAAAGTGTTTCATGTAAATATTGAATATTTATTTTTCATTACAATCTTTATTTAACCTGAATTCAAAATAATTGGTTAAATAATTATGAAAATAAAAATTTTCAAACATTGAGATATAACATGGATGGAGAATCCAATTAAAAAATGATTCATAGTATATAAAGATGGTAATTTCTTGTTGGAATTCTGACCATCTCAAAGAAGCTAAGAGTCCTCTAAATGGAATAGAGATGATCAGAATAGAACCAGTGGTTTTGTAAGGGTTTACCATGTATTTAGACACAATATGACTTAAAGCCCAAAATATATATTATGTACTTTGCTGAATTTCACTGATGTAGTTCTTTTATTCAACTTTTCATCATCATTTTGAACTTTAGATTCATGCTCTAAGGCTGTTGTTAGAATCTATATTTATTCACACTCATGGATGCAAGACTATAACATGCTTTCTTTTTATTATCCCTATCCAAAAGCTCCTCACTGGAGCAGATTAATTCTATTTTTCCAATGAAGTGGATTTAATCAGCAAAATCAAATGATCTAGGGAACATCAACTTTATAAACATCCAAGTGAACTTCACCCTGTGCTCAAAGCATTTAATTTCCTGAGATTTACTTAAAAATGTCTTCAGGCAAAGTTAAATGAATTAACTTCACAAAATATTGTATTTATTCTTTCTTTAATTCATAGAAGATTATACTTGTATGTTGTGGGAAAATGATATTAAGTGTAATCCATTTCAAGAGTTACCTCAAGAACTTTATTTCATACTACATACATGTTGAATGTCTTAAGCATGGAGAAGAAAACAGTGTCTTAGTAGTGGAAATATTTAAGTAAGCTTAATCTTTCTGCTAATCACATAAGTTTAGTATTCTTTAAAAAAGACAAAATTGTACAGTTGTAAAAGTAAAGGCACCAAATTTTCTCTGGAAGGAAAAGCTTCAGAATAGTTAGAAATGATACAAATTTACGCATCAGAATCAAACCTTAATACTTCTATGTAGTAGCATTTTAACAATTGTTAAACATGAGGTGAGGTTCAAGGATAATGGCTAGTTATCTACTATTATGGTTCAACAGCACCATTTTGTAAATTCAGGTTTAATAGAATCATTTGCGGGGCAACTGCTGTGGTCTGTTTTTAGGAGGTAGAGCCGCTGCCTGCAGTGACAGCATCCAATGTGGGGTTCAAATCTCGGTTGCTCCACTTCAGATCTAAATCCCTGTTAATGCACCTGGGAAAGCAGTGGAGGATGGCCCAAGTGCTTGACCCCAACATCTACATTGGAGACCTGCAAGAAGCTCCTGGCTCCTGGCTTCTGATAGGCTCAGCCACAACCATTGTGGCCATTTGGGGAATGAACCAGCAGATGGAAGATACCTCTCTTTGACTCTTCCTCTCTCTCTCTCTCTCTCTCTCTCTCTCTATCTCTATCTCTCTTTGTTACTGTACTTTTCAAAATAAATAAATGGTTTTTTAAAATATTGCTTTAGATATTTGGGGTGTCTTTTGTTTCCATATGAATTTTAGCATGTTTTTTTCTAGATCTGAAAAGAATGTCCTTGGTATTTTGATTGAGATTGCATTGAAGCTGTAAATTGCTTTTGGTAGTATGGACATTTTGATGATATTGATTCTTGCAAACCCTGAATATGGAAGAGTTTTCCATCTTTTGTGAATTATGTTTCTTTAATTTTTGGTAATTTTCATCATAGAGCTCTTTGATGTACTTGGTTAAATTTATTCCAAGTTATTTAATTCTTTTTTTGGAGCTACTGTGAATGGGACTGATCTCAAAAGTTATTTCTCAGACATGACATTGTGTCTGTGTATACAAAGGCTATTGATTTTTGCATGTTAATTTTATATCCTACCACTTTACCAAACTCTTTAAAAAGTTCCAATAGTCTCCCATTGGAGTCTTTGGATGCCCTATATATAGAATTATGACATCTGCAAATAGGGATACTTTGACTTCTCCTTTGCTGTTTGTATCTTATTTGTATCTTGTTCTTGCCTAATGGCTGTGGTTAAAACTTCCAGGACTATATTTAATGATAATGGTGAGGGTGGGCATCCTTGTCTGGTTCTGGATCTTAGGGGAAATGCTTCTAACTGTTCCCTATTCAATAAGATATTGGCTGTGGGTTTGCCTTCTGTACCTGATTTGCTTAAGGTTTTTATCATGAAACTATGTTGTATTTTATCAAATGCTTTCTCTGCATCTATTAAGATATATGGTTTTTGTTCTTCAGTTTGTTAGTGTGATGTATCAGCTTTATTGATTTATGAATGTTGAACCATCTCTGCATACTAGGGATAAATCCCACTTGGTCTGGGTGAATGATCTTTCTGATATGTTATTAGATTCAATTAGCTAGTATTTTGTTGAAGATTTTTGCATTTATGTTCACCAGGGATATTGGTCTATAGTTCTCTTTGTCTTTTTCTGTTTTAGGAATTAAGGTGATGCAGGTTTCATAGAAGGAGTTTGGGGGATTCCCTCCTTTTCAGGTGTTTTCAATAACTTAAGATGAATTGGAATTAATTCTTCTCTAAATATCTGGTAGAATTCAGCAGTGAAGCCTTCTGGTGTTGGGTTTTTCTTTATTGGGAGAGTCTTTATTATTGATTCAATTTCCATCTTGGTTATTGGCCTGTTTAGGTTTTCTATGTGTTCATGACTCAATTTTGGTAGATTGCGTGTGTCTAAGAATCTATTTTCTTCTGGGTTTCTCAATTTGTTGGCAAACAGCTCTTTTTAGTAATTCCTAATGATTCTTTTCATTTTTCTGGTATCTGTTATTACATTTCCTTTTTCATCTCTGATTTGGGTCTTGTCCCTTTTTCTTTCTTTCTTTCTTTCTTTCTTTCTTTCTTTCTTTCTTTCTTTCTTTCTAGTTGGGCCAATGGTATATCAGTTTTGTTTATGTTTTTCAAAAAAAAAACAGCTCTTTATTTCACTTAGCTTTTGTATTATTTTTGGTTTCAATTTTGTAAGTTTTCTAATTTTAATTATCCCTCTCCTTCTACTAAATTGGGGTTTGGTTTATTGTTTTTCTAGTCCTTGAGGTGCATTGATAGCTCATTTATTTGGCACCTTTGTAATTTCTTCATGTGGCACTGATTGCTATAAACTTCCCTGTTAGCACTGCTTTTGCTCTATCCTGTAAGTTATAATAGTATTGCCATCTTCATTAATTTATAAGAATTTTTTTATTTGCATTTGATTTCTTCTATGACCCTCTGTTCATTCAGGAGCATATTGATCAGTCTCTATATGTTTGTGTGTTTTCTAGAGATTCTTAAGTTGGTAATTTCCAGATTCATTCCTTTGTGGTCAGAAAAGGAGTGAATTTTTTAATTTGCTGAGACTTGCTTTATGGCCTAGCATATGTTATATCCTTGAGAAAGTTCAATGAACTGATGAGAAGAATGTGTATACTGCAACTGTGGGGTGAAAAGTTCTAAGATATCACTATTCCATTTGGTCCATAGGGTCAATTAGCTCTGTTGTTTCTTTGTTGATTTTCTGTCGAATTGATCTGTCCATTGATGAACATGGGATGTTGATGTCCTCTAATACATAGAGTCTATGTCTCCCTTTAGATTCCCTAACATTTCTTTCAAATAGCAAGGTGCCCTGTAATTGGGTTTATATACATTTATAAATATCACATCTTCCTATTGAATTGATTTCTTAATCATTACGTAGTGCCCTTCTTCATCTCTTTAAACAGTTTTTTTTGTTAAAGTCCATTTTGTCTGATATTAGGAAGACTATACCTGTCTCTTTTTGCTTTCTGTTAGCATGGAATATCTTTTTCCATCCTTTTACTTTTAGTCTGCATGTATCATGTTGGTGAGGTTTGTTTCTAGTAGGCAACAAATAGATGAGTCTTGTTTTTAATCCATTCAGCCTATTTGTATCTTTTAACTCATGGCCCAGTTTGAGTCTTGCCTGCCCCACTTCCAATCCAGTTCCTTGCTAATGTGACTTGGAAAGCAGTAGAAGATGGCCGAAGTCCTTGCGCCCATGGACACATGTGAAAGACTCAGGAGAAGCTCCTGGTTTTGGATCAGCCCAGTTCTGGTTGTTGCGGCCATTTGGGGAGTGAACCAGTGGATGGAAAACCTCTGTCTTGAACCTAACCACTCTGATTGAGGAAAAGGGCTAAGATAAACACTTACTCCTTATGTTGAGTTCTTTACTAGTGGTATCCATTTATATCTTAAAATACTCTGTTTTGATTCAAACCACTTTAAGTGTCTGCCAAGATGTGATGGGTGATAATGAGTTAATCTGATAAATCAGTTTCTGCTGCTGTATTAGTTAGGTCAGAAGAAGCACAGAATAAAGATCATGACTTTGGAACCTGACATAGACTCTGATGTGAGTCATTACAATACTTTTCAGCTAGTAACAGTAATGAATTTAGACCAAAGTAAACTTACACATTTGAATCTCCATTTGAATCTCTATTTCCCTGTAAGTAAATTAAGGACTTTAATGTTGGGTGGTGGATTTTAGAGTGATTAAATGGAACTAAATATACTTAGTTCCTAGTTCCTATTATATTATAAATTACTGAGTAACTGTGGCCATTATAAGAAGTGATTTTCCTCGAATATCACACAGACTTTTAGTAGGTGTCTCCAGAAGAAGTTGATGATTTTAATTGGGAGAAATGGGAGACATCTTTGGTTAGGTGCCTTCTTTCTAGATGATTTTTTCAGTTACTTCCTCCCAGGGATAAGACTGCTTACTTGGGAAGAAAACACTTCAAAATATACATGGTGAATTTTGGAAGTGTAGTTGACTAGTTCTACCAAATAAATGTTTTAAGGTTTTCAGGAAACAATGATTTTTGTATCTGCAGAAAGTTATGAATTATAAAAATCAAGGTTTTGTTTATGGTGGATATTTTAAAGCTCTACTTATATGTAAAATTGAAAGAATCTCTTGATGTGATTTTTTTCATGTCTTTTTCTCTCAAAAATCTTACCATTGTGGCAGTTTACATATCTAGAAGTATAACATATACATATAGATTTTGTTTAAACACAATTTCTTCTATAACAAATTGTTTTCTTGGACTCCGGAAATAAAGGAAACTGGCCGTTTTTGTGTGAGATGTTACGGTGAACACTGGACATGGATTTATTTGAAAAGTGAATTTACAGCATAAAAGTGCAGATGATATTTTTTAATCCTCAGAAAAATGTAATTAGAAAGATGTTTCCTAATTCCTGAAGTTTATATTGTTGGAAAATGGACGGGGGCTGATGCTGTGGTGCATTAGGTTAATTCTCCGCCTGCGGCAGCAGCATCCCACATGGGCACTTGTTCTGGGGCTGCTCTTCTTCCAATCCAGCTCTCTACAGTGGCCTAGGAAAGCAGTAGAAGATGGCCCAAGTGCTTGGGCCCCTTCACCCACATGGGAGACCAAGTAGAAGCACCTGGTTCCTGGCTTCGGATTGGCACAGCTCTGGCCATTGCGGCCATTTGGGGAGTGAACCAGCAGATGGAAGACCTTTTTCTCTGTCTCTTCCTCTTGCTGTTTGTAACTCTACCTCTCAAATAAATAAATCTTAAAAAAGAAAATGGACTAAAATCCTAGAACCCATCGTAAGTGATTTGGCAATTCTGGTCTCGGCTAAAAATTATGCTGTTACTACTTCACCTATAGCAGATGGACTCCTATTTGATAGAGATCTATCTCCATTGTTAGACTTCCTTTGGTCGGGTCAAAGGAGTGTTCAGTCAGCTTCTGCAAACTATCAGCTGATAAATTCACCTTACTGGGTTGTACAATTAATAGATCATTTTTGTATGGCATTAAAGTTATATTTAGTGTTGAGGCCGGCGCTGTGGTGTAACATAAAGCCACTGCTTGCAGTGCCAGAATCCCATATGGGAGCAGGTTCAAGTCCCTGCTGCTCCACTTCTGATCCAGTTCTCTCTTATGGCCTGAAAAATCAATGGAAGATGGCCTAAGTCCTTAGGCCCCTGAACCAACTTGGGAGACCCAGAAGAAATGCTTGACTCCTGCCTTTGGATGGGCACAGCTCCAGCCGTCACGGCCATCTGGGGAGTGAACCAACAGATGGAAAACCTCTCTCTCTGCTGCTGTCTCTCTGTAACTATACCTTTCAAATAAATAAAATAAATCTTACAAAAAATTACACTTAGTGAAACAGGCACCCTGATTTGTATTATGGCAAGTATGATTGATTTTGGTGTTCAGATCAGACTTATATTTTCTACCTCAATAATTACTTGGGGCCTATATTATCCTGGAAATCACTTTCACTAGTTCCCTTTACTTGATTTAGGAACAGCCTAGCATGATTTAAAAGAGCGCTCTTTTGGAGTGTTCAAATTTTCCATGAAACTCTATTTGTTCCATTATAAGAGTCAGCTATTCTACCTTTGTTTTAGCTTTCCTCTGCTATGCTTATTCTGGTGGCAGGAATCACCTTTCAAAGGTCACACACAGCCAGTAAAACCATTCAGTCAGTGCCAATGGTATTCTGGTTCCTCTATGACTGATCCCTTTATTACTCAGTGCTATATTCTTAAAACCCTAATCCATTCAGTAATAGCGTAGCATTAGAAGGAAAAAGCTATTTCCTTTTTGGATTTAACAGAGTAGAGTAAAATTCCTTGGTTTATATGTACCTGGAAGATATCCTAAGAGGTCTAGATAACTAAATCAGCTTTTTGTCATTCACCCAACATGTTGTCTTTACCATTCATTGCATTTGTAGCTTTTTCTGAGTCATTGTTTATAACAAATCTGGATCTTGAAAGCTTCCCTAAATGTTTAAAGAGTTATTTTGTTTTGATTGATTCTAAGTAAATAATAATACTGTGGTTGATTCTAGAACTTTCTGATAACCCAAATGCTTGTTGCATTGGACGTAGAACTTTGTGAAGCCATTTCCAAAATCAAGTCAAAATTAAAGAAATAAGTACTTCAGTAGATACTCCGTGTATTCCTTAAGGAAATCCTTATTCACCCTACAAATAAGGGAATGCATACACATACACACACACACAAACACATCTCTTCACCCTATACGTAAACACACACATACATGATTTCTTCAGTGTTGTGTTTTGAATGTGATTTCCCCCCCAAGTATGCTTATATTGGAAGCTTGTTTCTAGGTGTAGTGTTGAAGTAGTGAAATCTTAACAATGTGGTTAGGTTGGAGGGTAATCACACTTAGAAGGGATTGATGCTGGTCTCAGAATAACTTCTCAAGAAAGTGAGTTGTAAACGTGTCAGCCTTCCTCCCAAATCCCTCTGGCTTCCTGTATCACCATGTGATCTCTGCTTTTCACACTCATTCCCACCATGATACTATCTGCCATGTTGTAATGTAGCCTTGGAGGTCCAAAACTGTGAGTTCCATAAAGCTCTTCTTATAAAGATAAGTTACATTGATTTCAGTATTTTTGTTATAGCAACAGACTGTGGACTAAGACAATCAACAAGGACAATTGACATTCCCTTGTCTTGTATAAAATATTATGCAAATACTGCATCAAAGTTGATTTTGTAATCCCATACCTTTCTTGTCTCCTCAGTATAAAAAATTTAGGAGTTTCCACTAATATTATTCTCAATTTCCTTTTATTTGAACTGAAGACTTTGAGCCAAATTTTATGATTTCTCACATCTTTAAATTTCTGTACTAAATAACTTCATCCAGTGATAGTCCAGATGAATAATGAAGTTAAAAATATAAATTTTTCTGAAAAAATCATGTTTATATATATATACATGATTCATATATATATATATATATATATATGAAGTATAGGTTGATGCTATTTTAATGGTTTCTCTTCATTGAACTTGGAAGTTGTCTATTCCTTGGTGCTAAACACAATACCAGTGATTAAAAGCAATGTAACACAAACAGAAAACACATTCCCTTAAGGATATCACTCTCTACTGGAGATGAATGGATAAAACCAACACTGCACAATTGGACTCATGAGGACTCAGATATGTAAAAGACATGGTTCCTGCCAATAGTACTTAATATACATATGCATTGAGTTATCTAACTTTTTAAAGACATATAGTTTGTGTATTAATTATATGTTCCTTATGCCAGAAAATGACATTACTACCAGTTTACTCAAATGAGAATGGGATGAAGTGATGTTTCATGGTGGTTTTGATTTGCATTTCTCTGATGATTAGTGATTTTGAGCATTTTTTCATTTATTTGTTGGTCATTTGTGTTTCTTCCTTTAAGAACTGCCTATTCAGTTCCTATTACCGCTTCTTAACTGATTTTGTTGTTTTTTGTTGAGATTTTTTGAGTTACTGATATACTCTGTATATTAATCCTTTGTCAAATAAGTAGTTTGCAAATGTTTTCTCCCATTCTATCTTCCATCTTTTCATTATGTTAACGGTTTCCTCTACTATACAGAAGCTTCCAACGTTTAAATAATCCCATTTGTCTAGTTTTGCTTTTGTTGCCTGTACTTTTGGGGTCTTATTCAAGAAGTCATCACCTACAACAATGTATTGAAATGTTTTCTGTGTTTCTTTTTAGCAATTTCATAGTTTCAGGTCTTCCATTGAAGTCTTTCATCCACCTTGAGTTGGTTTTTGTATATTATGAGAGGTAGTAATCTAATTTCACTCTTTTACAAATAAACATTAATTTTTGGCCGCACCGATTATTGGAAAAACCATCATTTCTCCACTGTATATTGCTGCCATATTTGTCAAAAATCAGTTGGCTGTAAGTGCATGGAATAATTTCTGGGCTCTCTATTCTGTTCCATTGATTTACAGGTTGGTTTTTATACCAGTACCATGCTGATTTAATTACCATATCTTCATAGTAGGCTTTGAAATCAGGTATTGTGATACTAACAGCTTGATTTGTTTTGCTCAAGATTGCTTTGGCTATTCCAGCTATTTTCTAATTCCATATGAATTTTAGGATTTCTTAAAAATTCTGTTAAGATTGTTATTGGTATTTTGATAGAGATTGCATTGAGTTTACATATTGCTTTAGGTAGTACAGACATTTTAACTGTTTTAATTTTTCCAGGTCATGAGCAAGGAATATCTTTCCTTTATAGCTTTCTATACAAAAGCAAAAAAAAAATACTTCCAAAGCATTTTTATAGATAGGTAAAATGAGATGGTGTAGATGAACAAGGCCAAATTAAAGCTCTGTTCTTGCCATTACAGAATTGCAGAGATTAAATAAATTATCATATTCTACTAGCAGAAATTATCCTAAATGATATAGTCCAATTTTATCATTGAAGGACATTTCAATAATTCTTGTGAATGAACTGGTCAAAGACTACCAGGAACATACCTGCAGTGAGCAAGCTAGGCCTATTACTAATTCTATTGAGGGAGAATGTGCACTATGAGAAACTATGGGATAGTAAAGTCTTAGGTTGTTATGACTTGATATAGGATTTGAGCTTTGGTTGAATGTTCTGGAGAAGGTTCCAAAGAATTGAGGTTTGCTATAGATGGATCAGAGATTGGGAACTGGATTAAATAAATCATATCTTTAGGGATGGTAGACTGGAACAAGGCTAAAGTTGTAATTGATAAGGCACTCTTTTGGCTGTAAGTAGGTGAAGTTTAGAATTTTGTGCTTGGATAGTGGCCATGTTTTTTGTGTTCAAAGATAATTATGGAGTAGTCCCTTTTTTTTTTGTTATAGTTTTTGCCTTGACCTATCATGGTTGTGGTGGCTTTGTATGGTGTCAATGATCTGTGAAATTGTTCATGTCCAGCTGAAGAGCACTAAGAGTAGCTGTTTTTCAGGGGCTGCTGATTTTTCTTTCTAGTTCTTTGTTACCTCATTCCAGTGTAGCTGGGGATATTATAATTGTTACCAATTTCTGATTTGGTATGTTCACATGGAAAATTAGTTCTTTGTAGTTTATCTGTATTCATTCCAAGTTTTATTCTTTTTAGTTTCCTGGCCTTGACATAGAGTGAGCTTCATGGTATTCACAGAGGAAATCCCTTTTAGGTGTGCACAGTGTAGCTAGGACACCTCTTCTCATTTTGGAGATGTATATTTTGAAGATTCATATGTCATTTAGGGGCACTTTTAGACAAATAGAGCAAATTGGAGTTTTTATCTTCTGTCATAACATCTCCTGTGCCTCTCTCTGCAAGTACCCACACCCATCACCCCAGATCTCTGGAGCTGAGACTGCCTCTGAAGCTCCACCCTCAGCATGCTCTTTTGAGCTGAGTGCTTTGGGCCTTTCCTCCTTAATTACCCATCAGGATATACTTGCCCTTCCTCATTTCCTCAGTTCCCACAGCTGCACTAAAAAATTTGGCTAACAAATCCTTGTTAATGCTTTATTACTTTTTAAACACAGGACAAATCCGGTTTCATTGAAACTTCCTAGAAGCAGTTTTTGTCTTCATAATACTGGATCTTTCTCTATTGGAAACATAAGCGTTACTTGGGGCTAGTTAGAGCACTTCTCTGCTTGCATTTCCCAAACAAAGCTGAGTTTCCTATCCAGTTGGTACCCCTTGCTACAATTCCTCTTATAATTCATAAAGAGATGATTTATTTATTCATGTTCTGCCAGGCTTTGAACCACCAAGCTAGCAGCCTCATTCCGAGAGGGGTGTAGAGGACATTCTGTACTTTGGAATGCCAGTTTCTGATAGGTGATAGTGAAAAGAATTTCATTAATTCAATGCTGATTTTCCAACAATTGGCTATCTCTATCCAAACATCCAAATCATACTTTTATGTGTTGGACATATGAAATTATTCTGATTTTAGTAAGAATTCCAGATAGTTACTTAGCAGATGGTTACTATCAGTCTCTTCAATAAAAAATAAACAAACTGATCTCCCTTATCAAAAAATAAGTACTCTGTGGAGAATTTTCAAACAAAAATCACAATATTTGTAGAGCAATTAATTATTTTTTATCAACATGCCCTGACATCAAAGAGGATTTCACACTCCTCCAGAGAATGCCACATGGCCTCCATAATTGTTAGGTTTCTCTCCAGGGATGAAAAATTTTAAATAGTTTTACTACTGAGTAATCTGTTTAATATGTGTGTTAGAATGATTTCCAGTGGAGTAGTTATTGGAACACTGATTGCCGAAAAGGATTTTCAACTGCTTTTGCAGTAAAACAGTTAAGGTTGTTCCCATCACTGAGAGTATTGGCTCCACTTAAGGGATGAAGAATGGATAGGTATCTATCAAAGGACATATTAAAACATTCAGTATAAAGTACATTTTTGTGACCTATTAGAGAAGAAGTGCTACTCAAGAATACATGGTTTGTATTTCCTACAAAAAAGACATTTTCCTGCATAACAACAATCCAACTGTTTCAGTTTGTGCTGTTATAATAAAATGCCATAGAATGAGTAACTTATAAACAATAGAAATGTATTTTCTCCAGTTCTGTAAGTTGGGAATTCTAAGACCAAGATGTTGGTTCATTCACTGCCTGCTAAGGGTCTGCTTCTGGTTTATAGATGGCTAACTTCTGGTTGTGTCTTCACAAGGTAATGAGTTAGTTCTGTGATGTCTTTTAAGGGCATGTGTCAAATTCATAAAGGTTTTACCCACATGACATAATTAGTTCCCAAAGGCCCCACTTCTTTTTATCACTACATTAAAGTTAGATTTCAACATAGAAATTTGGGGGAGATCAAACATCCAGTCCAAAACAGTCATATTTGCCAGATTTTCTATGACAGTTTTTGTTTTCCCTTTATGATATTTAAATATTTTGTGTGTTGGGAGGATTCTTTGAGAATATGTAAATATATCATTCTTCATCAAACTTTCACAAATTTGTGTAGCAAGTGTTGATTGTTCTCAACAGAATTATTATACTTGCACATGGTAGTTTTTAATTCTATTTTTATCTATAGTTACTGGTTGGCACCCTACTGAAAAGTAAAAGCCTTTCTCTTATTAATTAAATTCTTTAAAAGTCAAGATTTTCCATTTCATTTATTGTATTATAATCTATTAATATCACTGATTATTTTGATACAACAATTTTCTGAGATTTTGCTAGTTAAAGCTCTTTCAATATAGCTTCTGCATCCTTTTGACATGCCTCTCTTTCTTTGAGAAATTCCTCATTTTCTAGCCCACAATCATATCTTCACTATTTTTTAAAGATCCCTGGTTCCTTTTAGAAGGGTAGGGAATGGGCATTGTAGTGTAGCCAATTAAATCACTTCTTGGGATGCCACATCTCCTATCAGAGTGCTTAGTCAGATCCTAGCTACTCCACTTCTTTTTTATTATTATTATTTTATTTATTTATTTGAAAGTTAGAGTTACAGACAGATGGAGAGACAGACAGAGAGAGAGGTCTTCCATCCACTGGTTCACTCCCCAAATGGCTGCAATGACCATAGCTGGGCTGTTCAGAATCCAGGAGCCAGGAGCTTCTTTCAGATCTCCCACATGGGTGAAGGAGCCTCAGCACTTGGGCCATCTTCTACTCTACCAGTAGAGAGCTGGATTGGAAGAAACATGAACTGGCAACCATATGAGATGCTGGCACTACAGGTGAAAGCTTAGCCTACTATGCCACAGTGCCCACTGTGCTACTCCACTTCTGGATAGCTTCCTACTAATACTTGTTAAGAGGTAATAAATGATGGCTCAAGTGCTTGGAGCTGTGCTTTCCATGTGGGAGACCTGAATGGAGTTCTTGTCACTTACTTGATTTTGGCCTGGCTCAGCCCTGATGGTTTTGGGCATTTGGGGAGTGGTCCAGCAGATGGAGGATTCTCTCTCTCTCTCTCTCTCTCTCTCTCTCTCTCTCTCTCTCTCACACACACATACGCACACACACACACACACAAATATAGATGAACAATAAATAAGAATTTTTTAAATAGGTTTATATTGTTATAGAGGTGTCCCACAATATGCTGTAGGCAAGCTGGAGACCCTGGAAACCTGGTGGTATAATTCAGTCTGAGTTTGAACAACCAGAGAACCATGGGAGCTGGAGGTATAATTCCCATGCCAAGTGCAGATAAAAGAGTTATTCACAGACAAGCAGGTAGACAGAAAGCAAACAGGAGTAAATACTTCTTTCCTTCAATTTTTAATGTATTTAGGTCTTCACCGGATTGGACAATGTCCAAACATGCTAGAGAGGACAGTTGACTTTATTGAGTCCAGCGACTCAAAGATAATTTCTTTCCAAATACCCTCACAGATATACCTAGAAATCATGCTTAAGCTGGGCAGCCCTTGTCCCAGTCAACTAAACATAAAATTATGTTTTTTATAAAAGGGATATTATAAATGAAACTATTTAACTCAACATATTGATTTGCTCATGAAATTTACTCTATAATGAACTAAACCTTATAAAGGTTTACATTTTAAATCAGCATTTTTCTTTAGATAGATAAAATAATGGAATACTTTTATGTTATATAGCATTTATTCAAGTTTGAACTTGATAATTGAATTAGTGTATCAAATATACTGCAGATCTACTTCTGAAATTATTTTACTAGGAGGCACACGGTCAACAGTGTCGCTCCCCCTCTTCGTGGAGGAACGACACTAAGCCCTGCCTAGGCTTCATATCCGAGTCACGGCACCATTATGTCGCTCCCCCTCTTCGTGGAGGAACGACACTAAACCCTGCGCTGTTCTTTTGTCTGCTCGGCCCTCCCCGGGTTTGCTGCTGGTTCTTCCCGGGTTGGCTACCGACCCTTCCACCTCCGTGGAAGGGCGGTTCCCCCTGGCCGCTTTCCCCACTTCCGCAGGGGAGCGGCACACCGCCGGCCGGCTCTCTCGGGGCTGCACAGGTGTTCCTTCAGCTAGATGTTCCCCTTAGATGTTCCTGGTGCATGCCGTCTCTCTCCTCCTTTATAGTCCTCCTCCGCCAATCCCAACTCGGCTGCCCACACGCCGAGTACGCTGCTCTCCAATCAGGAGCAAGTCCTACAGTTTATTGGTTGAACTGGAGGCAGCTGTGCGGAAGCTGTTTACTTCTCTCCCAGCGCCATATTGTGGGAGAGCAGATGCATAGAATAAGTCTTAATTCCAGTAACTTAGTCCAGTCCGGATTGCTCCCCACAAACAGTAATTTGATATCAAAAATATATCTACTTTTATCAAAGACTCCATTTAGAAAAGCACTCCATATTCATTGAAGTCATCTGGTTATAAAAATTGGCCATCAAATTGGAAAACACAGATTTTGTTAAAAACGTTGCCATTATTAAATAATCTATGAATATCATGTATTTTGGGTCATATCTTTTAGTCAATTTAGGCTTCCAGAATGCTACAATTTGAAATAAGTAGCTTCAGAAATCTGTTCGCTTACATACATTTTATTGACAGTTTCTAGGGTTTTAGCAAAGATTGCAAAAAGTTGACTTTGTTTTGAATGCTTTAATTTACATAACAATGTTTTTAAAGTGTTGATCATTTGTCTTCAAAACTTACCTAATTTCTCTTGTGAAGGAACTCATGCAATTATTCTTTAGTGGTAAATATATTTGTTTATGCTACTTCTTAAAGTTTCATTTATTTCTTTTGGGGATTTATATGGATATCCCTTTAAGCTTCCAGAATTGAAAATTTTAAATGTGAAAAAACGCACACCAGCGATGTCAAACTGTGCAGGCTCTCAGAGAAGATGACATGACTTCATGGAAATGTAATTGAAGGCATTGTAATAGTTATGATTATGTAGTAAATATGTATAGCAGATGTAACAAACATCCAAATAACAGTAGTTTAAACCATCTTGAATTTATTTCTCATTCATGTTATAGTTTAATCATAAAGAGTTTAGACCTGGTATTGTGATTGAGGACTCATATTCTTCTTATCTCGTTAGTCTACCTATGCCTTGTATAATTCCAGAGGTGTGAAGATAAACTGGCTCTCAAATTTTTTTTTTTTTTCATATGTAGCATTTGTTGATTCTTGTGGTGTAAAAGCTTCAGCTATACAGTCAACTTGAGTAGTTGGTGTAGGCATGCTCCAGCACACCTGTGGATATTGCTCTCATTCCCTGGCCCACGTTTTAGCCAGAAGGAAAATTTCTTTGGCAAGCATGACTTGGTGATATACCCATCAATTCCATTTGCAACCTAATGGCTAGAAGTTAATCACATGGCTACACCTACATGACAGATAGTGTAGGAAATATCATTTAGCTGATTACGTGTCTAGCCAGAAACTAGGGGGTCGGTTCTTAGGGAAAAGACATTAATGAACAATAGAAGATTTAGCCACAGCTTTGTATTGAAAAAAATCAATGACAGTATACTCATGATTATGAGAATGATAATAATGACTAAAAAGAAGGAAATTTACACATTATTATATGACAACTTCGGTTTGAAATGAATTTTCCAATTGAACTGATGATGGAAAACCACCTCATTAATAATAGGCAATGAACTATGCTATGCTAAGATAAAATAATCATAATAATGTTTGAAATGTTTCAGGAGATATATGCTAATCCAGTATCATTTCACAGTTTCAGAAACCTCTGATGAAAGTTTTTTAAAACTTATTAAAAATTACATATTTGTAGAGTGCTTTAAAGAGAACACAATGAACTTTAAGAAGTCTTTCTCATTCCCAAGCTGTCAATTACTGAAAATAAAAAAGCAGTGACTGTTTGAGAATTTTATATCTCAGTTCAGATTCAACAATGACTAATCTATGAGTGATTGTCTATAGTCAGACATACAGGTTAAAATTGATCAGATTTGTGAACTGGAACCTGATGCCTTTGCCACGCCCCTGTGTGGCCTCATTCCCCTACCTAGCCACACTGGGGTGCCCACCAGCCAATCAGGTTAATTAACCACTCCCCTTTAGAGTGGGTTAAAAGCTGGGCCGAGGTGTGGCCCGGGCCCAGTTCTTCCCTGGCCTCTTACCAGGACAGGGCTTGCTGTAGCCCTGCGCCTCCAGGGCACATGGCCTTCGGCCTTGTGCTCTAGGCTTCCTGGCCTAGATGCTCATCCACGTGGCTGGTTCCTGGTGCTTGGTATGAACCCCTATTCACCTCTCTCCCTTAAATAAAGCTCTCACTCTCTTATGCACCTTTCTTACTAAATAAAAGCTTAAAACGTACCGCGCTGTCTCGTTTATCTGTGCTGGTATTTAGAATTCTCTAAATATTAGGTAAGAACCATCTCGGGCTTATTAATATTGGGGATAATAAGCCCATGGTGAAATAATAAGGTACCCCAAATTCCAGTAGCGCATGTGGCACCCCAGATAGCACTTCTAGGGGACTTTAAGGGGCCACATTTCAGGGTAAATTTTAGGGGGTCTTGTCTGATTTCAGTCACAGTTCAACAACTGGGCAGGGTTTATTTATAAGGAAAAATAAATGAAGGTCCCTGACAAGCAGTACATTTCACATAAGATGGTAAAATTCACATTAAAAGTATATTTATAAGCCAGCATTGTGGCATAGCTGGTAAAGCTGCTTCCTGCAGTGCCAGCATCCCATATTGGCACCGGTTCGATTCCCAGCTAGCTGCTCCTCTTCTGATACAGCTCTCTACTGTGGCCTGGGAAAGTAGTAGAAGGATGTGGGTCCCTGCATCCGTGTGGGAGACCCATAAGAAGCTCCTGGCTCCTGGCTCCTATCTTCAGATCAGCTCAGCTCTGGCCATTGTGGCCATTTGGGGAGTGAGCCAGTGGATGGAAGTCTGTCTCTCTCTCTCTCTCTCTCTCTCTCTCTTTCTTTCTCTTTCTTTCTCTCTCTCTCTCTCTCTGCCTTTGCTTCTCTGTAACTCTGCCTCTCAAAAAATAAATCTTGAAAAAGGGCCTCTGGATTCTGTTCGGGTCGCTCCTCTTCCAGTCCAGCTCTCTGCTGTGGCCCCAGAGGGCAGTGGAGGACGGCCCAGGTGCTTGGGCCCTGCACCCACATGGGAGATGGGGGGGGGGGGCGCCTGGCTCCTGGCTCCTGGCTCCTGGCTCCTGGCTCCTGGCTCTGGCTTCGGATCCGCACAGCGCACTGGCTGAGGCAGCTGTTTGGGGCGTGAACCAACGGAAAAAAGGCAGACCTTTCTCTTTCTGTCCATCTCTCTCACTGTCTAACTCTGCCTATCAAAAAAAAAAAAAAAAAGTATATTCATATTACAGGAGTATGCTCTTCACACCCACAAAGCAAAATACCATTTGTATGCTAATCACTGACCCTCCCTGCAGTGTGCTACACCACCTACTTCCTGGCTACCACCTATTAGTCCTCTTGACCTTTCTTCAGACATTAAAATAGAACCTGAAGGGGTGGTTACATTGATCTTCCTTCCTAAGAGAAAGTCACATCAGATATTCATTTATGTCTTTGAATTCTTTTTTCATCCTTTTAAAAAATCCTAGGGTACATATAATATTTTCTTCACTTCCTGTTATTGAATAAGTTTTTTTTTTTTTTAAATCTTGTTCTGATATAAAGAACTGATCCTAAAATAACTTTTGTGTATACAAATCTGGATATTTTATGTGTGATTTTCTGAATTCTTAGTTGTTTTATCACTTAAGTCTGTCATTTTTCAGTCCTACAAATGGCAATCACTGTTTCATATTTTTTAATTGCATGACACCTTACAGCTCTACCCCACTTTCTATGTGGGGTTTCCTTTAAATGTGCATCTGATAGAGGATATAAGAGGATTTTAAGCGTCAGAAGATATCAGTTCATGTCCTGCCTTTTTTTTTTTTTTTTTTTTTTTTGGTATGTGATCTTGCCCAAATCAGCCAACTTCTCCATCCACAAAATGGGATGATAATACCTGCTTAATGACTAGAAGGGCTTATTTTAAGAATTAATTATTTCAGGGACACGTTTGTCTTAGGAGTGTTTACCCTAAGGTTAAGGCACCATTATCCCATTTCACAATGTCTGGGATCCGTTACTGGTTTCAACTCAAGACTCCAACTCCCCACTAATGCAGATTCTGGGAGATAGTGGTGATAGTTAACTTTGTTGCAGTCCCTGAAGGAGATTTGCACTGAATTCTGGGCTCCTCACTCTGGCCTGGCCAAGGTGCTGCTATTGTAGGCAGTTGAAGAGTAAGCCAGCAGATGGGGGCAGGCAGGCTCTTGCTTGCTCTGGCTCTGCCCTTGCAGAGTTTTAAATTTTTAAAAGTCTTATTTAATTTTGAAAGACCATCTTATTCAGTATGGTGTTTAAAATCATGAATTCAATTGAGACTATTTATTTTATTTATTTTATTTATTTATTTATTTAAAAGACAGAGTTACAGAGGGAGGTCTTGCATCTGCTGTTTCACTCCCTGAATGGCTGCAATGGCCAGAGCTGAGCCGATCCGAAGTCAGGTGCCAGGAGCTTCGTCCAGGTCTCTCATTCGGGTGCAGGGGCCCGAGGACTTGGGCCATCTTCTACTGCCTTCCCAGACCATAGCAGAGAGCTGGATAGGAAGTGGAGCAGCCGGGACTCAAATCAGCACCCCCTGTACCATAGCGCTGTCCCCATATAATCAATATTTCTAATCTCATTCCACTTTCCAAAACATGTAATAATTTAAGTTTTACTTATATAATGTCACCCATAAAATAAAATGTCCTTACTTACAGTACCATAAGACATTGAGATTAGAATATGAGTTCTAGAAAATATTATTCCAGAGGACAGTAACAAAAATAGCAACTGTAGTACTCATTGATCAGATATTAGGTGAATGTGTCACTATTTTAAGTGCTTTATAGGTATTAACTCATTTTATCTTCATAAGAAATCTATGAGGGAGGTATATAATGGTGAAGCTAAGGTACCTAAGACAAATATTGCCACTGCTCCTTTTGTTTAAATTCAGCCTGCATTCAGTGCCTGAATGTTACTCTCCCTCCAAGATATGGCTATTGTTCCTCTTTGTATCATAAAAACAAAATTACGTATTTATTTGTTTGAAAGTCAGAGTTACAAAGATAGAGGAAGAGAAAAAGAGATCTTCCATCTGCTGGTTCATTTCCCAGATGGCCACAATCGAAGGGACCGGGCCAGGCTGAACTCAGGAGCCAGGAGCTTCATCTGAGTCTGCCACGTGGGCAGTATAGGCCCAAGTACCTGGGCTCTCTCCTGCAGCTTCTCCTAGGCCATCAACAGGGAACTGGGTAGGAAGTGAAGTAGCCAGACGTGAATTGGCACCCATATAGGATGCCAACGTCACAAGCAGTGGGTTTATTTGCTATGCCACAACAGCAGCTCTTCCTCTTAGTGTCTTAAAGGCTTATTGAAAATATTTCGGAGGCCCCATCCACTGGCCTGATTTCTCTGTTATTGAGAAGGAATGTATATTTGGCATGGTATCAGAAACTTCCAGTTTAAGATTGGTTTTGCTTTAGTTTTCGGTTACAGGATATTACTTATGCCAAACCAGTTAACTTTTTTTTTATATAGATTAATTAATTTATTTGAAAGTCAGAGCTACACAAAGAGAGGAGAGGCAGAGAGAGCAAGAGAAAGGTCTTCCGTCCAATGATTCACTCCCCAATTGGCCGCAACAGCCAGAACTGTGCCAATCCAAAGCCAGGAGTCAGGAGCTTCCTCTGGGTCTCCCACGCAGGTGCAGGGGCCCAAGGACTTGAACCATCTTCCACTGCTTTCCCAGGCCATAGCAGAGAGCTGGATCGCAAGTGGAGCAGCCGGGTCTCAAACTGGTGCCCATATGGAATGCCGGCACTTCAGGCCAGGGTGTTAACCCTCTGCACTACAGTGCTGACCCCAGTTAATTTTTATAATTATTTCTCTGATATAGTATCCTCATCACCCCCACTTTCCACATAGTATTTCTTTTAAGTATGTGTCTGATGGTGGGACAAGAGTTTGTTTTATTTAATTCAACTTGAGCATCTCTATTTTAGTGAGTAATATAATCAAGTTACATATGCTGAATTATTTTTATATCCCAGTCTTACTCTTAACCAGACATTTCTTTGCCTTTCCACACCGCTATTAGTATCTTCTGTATGCTCACATTTGTTTTTGTGGTTGGTCGTCAGTCATTTTAACCATAATGTGCCAAGAAAGTCTTACTTAAATGTACCTTGCTGTAGTTTTGTAATACTTCCTCAAGTATGTATCAGTTTTTACAAATTTGAGGCCACTGGTCAACTGTGGCTGTGTCCCATTCGTTTCCTCCCCTTTATCGATTAGAAATACTTATTGGCTGGTCATTTTACCATGATTTACAAATATTTATATACTTTTTGTTATCCGGTTTTCTCTTTGTACTTAAGATTGGAGTGGATTATTTTTTTCTGAGCAACCAGTTCATTATTACTCTTTAGATTTTTATAATCTTCTAGGAAAACCTGTCTCTTGAGAATTTGTCTTCAGTTATTTTTCAATTCTATAATTATCATTTGATTTTTTATATAGTGTCTAGTTCTTGGCTAAAATATTTTTATGTATTGTTTGTTAATATCAACATCTGTTACTTTAAACTCTAATATCTAAATCTCCATTTGGTCTGTTTCTGTTAATTGACTTTTCTCTTGATTTCATTTTAAATGAACTCTTTTCTTCCATTCTCCTCTCCTTTTTTGCATGCTGCCTGTTTGCTATATATATGTGTGTGTGTGTGTGTGTGTGTGTGTGTGTATATAGTGTGTGTGTGTGTTTGTGTGTGTATAGTATATGAAAAATGTCAGAGATTATCTTACGATTTTAGTTTACATTATCTTTCTCCAGGGAAGATTTTTCTCATATTTCTGGTAGGCAGTTAAGTTCTAGCTGGTTCTGCTTGTCCAATTACACTTCTAGCTGATTCAGTGGCAGTCTTCAGTCTGTGAGAGCTAGTTCATTTCCAACTCACATTTACTCATAGGGTGTATCCTTTTTGGGGAAAGAAAATAAATACACTGAGACTATAATAGAATCCCTCTTTCTTGGTTGCCTCTGATTAAATTTTCATCCTTAGCATTGTCAGGGTGCCCAAAGCTTTTTTTCCAGCTTCCTAGCCTCTCAGCTCTAGTTTTTATTCTTTTCTCAGACACTGCTCTAGAACTAACACATATTTCCATGGGAAAATGTAATGCTCCTCATTCTGGGAGTCTGTTATTCCTCTCATACTCTCTATGTTTTTGTATGCTCTTTTGGTTTGGGGCAGAAAGGGGGAATAACAGGAAATTTTCAGCCACAATTCCTTTGCTATCCTGGACAATGCAGAAACTGTTTGATATCCATATCCCAAAGCCTTTCCATTCTATGATCCAGAATCACCATGGCAATCTTGGCTATCTATGAGACTGTGATCTCTTGAGCCAGTTGGTGTGCTAAGTTCTAGTCTCTTCTGCTCTGGATTCTTCTAGCTCAGTGAAGCAGAGACCTATGATTAAAGATTTCTGTTGTCTCATTTATCCCTCAGAGTTTAGTCCAAAGTTTTAGGCATTGAGATCCTCCTCAGAGACTCATTATTACCTGAACTCTAGATATTTTCCTTTTAATTTTTCCTTTCTTGATACTTTATCCAAATTTTACCACTCTTGAACTTATCTCCTTTTTTTTTCTTTTCACTTTATGGATTATAAATTAAGCTCCTGAGTATATTCTGTGTCCACACATGCTTCATTCTTAATACTTAAAGTTGAGCTTTAGAAATTACTAAAAACACATAGCCAATTGTTTTCTGTCTCAAATATCTGTTCTTTCAACTGGATTCCAGAGCTTTCAAAATTTATTCTTTACATAATTTTATATAAATCAATACAGGAGTCTTCTATTGTTCTTGTTTTTTTAAAAAAATACTTTTGCTTAAAGGCAATGGAAATAAAAACCCTCACTGAGGTTTGTATGATTGGAAGAGGTAAGATTAGGAATACTATTCAATTAATTTGAGTGTTAAATATGTAATGTCCTGAGACAAACTATGTAGTTAGGATAACAACAATAATTCAGTCATCACTGGGTCATTGTTGCTCTTTTTTAAGTTTCTAAGGTATTAGTTGACTCTGTGATTCCCTCAACAATCCCAAGAATTATAAGAATTATAAATAAAAAAAATTAAATGATTGGGGAGGAAAAGTAACTTGCTTAACTCACTGGTAGTTCTGTAATTGAGCCAAGCTCTGTCTAACTCTGAAGTTCTCTCTGCTATGTATGAAATTTTTAGTAGAATTTATTTTACTTGTATAAATGTGTTAGTGATAGGATGGAATATTACCTGCAAAAAACAATACAATTTATGAAATATTCATATTCAAATGAAATGTTATCCTATATTTGATCAAGTATTTTATAAGCTGTTGTAACAGTTTATTTTCCTATGTTCTACATATATCTATTTCATTTTCTATATTAGAAGGATATTTTAAATCTTGTGTTTATTACCATATTTGTTATGGTCAATCCTAAATAAATTCTTGGTTGCTAATCACTTATATTTTTATTGCAAAGTGTAAATTTTGGTTTATATTTATTAACTCCTTTATACTTTTAATTACTCTATAGGTCATTTTTGTGAGTTAATGTTTGTAAAATTATACTTTTCATTTTGACTTCAAAAAGGTTGCAATGTAATTACAATCAATTCATTTACCTTTCACCTACATTTGCTCGTTATTAATATTTTGTTGCACTTGTTTTATGTCTCACAAGACAAACAAGAAATTGTTTTTATTATTCTTTTTCTTTTCTTAAAAAATCAACAGGAGAGCAAGCTATAGGCATCATGAATTTCATCTTAAAACACTTTATGTGTATCTTGTAAGATCACAATATAATTCTCAAATTCAGAAATTTGACTTTAATAATTATTATGTAATATCTGACAAATAGCCAAATTCCAACGCTTTTTTCCTAATTACTGTCTCTTATAGCAAGGCTCTTTCCTCAATCAGAACCCTGGATTGGATTTTTCATTTACTTTTATTTAAGGTAGTTCTTTGGATTTTTTTTTTTTTTACAGATTTTTATGATCTTTAAGTTTTTTTTTTTTTTTTTTTTAAGATTTAGTTCATTTGAAAGAGTTACAGAGAGGGAGAAATAGAGATCCTTCTATCCACTGGTTCACTCCCCGAAATGGTTGCAACAGCCAGGGCTGGTCAGGCCAGACAGGAGCTTCTTCTGTTTCTATTACATGGGTAATAGGGGCCCATACTCTTGGGCCGTCTTCTGCTGCTTTCCCAGGCACGTTAACAGGGAGATGGATCAAGAGTGGACAATGGATATACAACCTGGGACCCATATGGGATACCAGCATCAGAGGAGGCACTTCAAACCCAATACATCACAACACTGGCCCAGATCTTAATAGTTCTAAAGAGGCCAGCTTCATTTTGTGGTTGGAAGTGACCCTTTGTACCAGAAAATATATTGTTCATGTACTTAATGATGACTAAAATTACTTTACAGAGAAAATGTGAATTTTTAAAAAGAAAATACAGTACAAGTAATACAATGTGCAAGATTTATAGAAGTTAATGAAAAATAAATATAAATTTATATTAAAATTTAAATAACAAGTAATGGGAGATATATAATTTTATGTTGTAATGAGAGAGAGAGGAGAAAGATTAAAACAAAAATAAATGAAGGGAAGAAGAATTTCAGGACACAAGGGATAAATTATAAAATTTTATTTTACTTGGGACTAGATCTGATAGTTGCCATGACTCATAAATTGAAATAAAATACCATTTTCCCTCAATTCATATTGCAGACAAGGGGCTTGAAATTTATCTTTGAGCAATGATCAAGGTTATTTTCACCACCTCTTCCTTCAAGAAGACATTTTATCTCATGGTAGACAAAAGATCAAAATATAAAATCAGGAGCTGAATTTTTGTAAATGCCCATGTGCTAAGGAAAACCACATTGGAATCTGACCTGTGGACAGAAAGAATGATAGTATTAATAACCACAGCTATATATTAAGCAATGACTATTAACACTATGCTAACATTAACTAAGATAATTCTTACAATCCAAGGTGGGTTTCAGTACACTTATTCTTTTTTTTTTTTTTTTTTTTTTTTTTTTTTTGACAGGCAGAGTGGACAATGAGAGAGAGAGACAGAGATAAAGGTCTTCCTTTGCCATTGGTTCACCCTCCAATGGCCGCCGTGGCCGGTGCGCTGCAGCTGGTGCACCGCGTTGATCTGATGGCAGGAGCCAGGTACTTATCCTGGTCTCCCATGGGGTGCAGGGCCCAAGGACTTGGGCCATCCTCCACTGCACTCCCGGGCCACAGCAGAGAGCTGGCCTGGAAGAGGGGCAACTGGGACAGAATCCGGCACCCAACCGGGACTAGAACCCGGTGGGGCGCCGCAAGGTGGACGATTAGCCTAGTGAGCCACGGCGCCAGCTAGTACACCTATTCTAAGAGGAGGAAACAGGTTTAGAAAGGTTTAGTCTACTGTCCAGCATCACTGCTATCCAAATATTTTCTAAGAGAGTATTATGTCATAGGTCTGTCTTACTCAAAAGTGATTGCCTCTAAAATGCAGGCTCTACTTGTATTATTTTTTATGTGATTCAGCTTTATTTTTCTAATTTTTTAAAAAATTATTTATTAAAAAGCAGAGTTGCAGAGATGAGAGGGAGAGAGGAGAGTTTTTCCTTTTCCTAGTTCACACCCCATATTTTGGCAACAGCCAAAGCTGGGCCAGGCTGAAGCCTGGAGCCTGAAACTACATCCAGATATCCGATTTGCGTTTATGGGCCCAAGTACTTAGGTTATCTTCTCATACTCTCCCAGGTGCATTAGCAAGAAGCTAGATTGAAAGAGGAGCAGCTGGAACTCACACCAGCACTCAAATGGGATACTAGCTTCATAGGTGTTTGGCATAACCCACTGTGCCACAATACCAGCCTGTTTTCTCATTTGTGAAATGTAAAGAATCTTCAGAGTAAAAGTATAATATGCAAACTTACTGTCTCATCATAGCCATAAAACATATTGTATATTTCTCTTTCTAGTTATATCCTAGAGTTCCAGTTGACAGTATAATGCTAGATAATTTACCAGTCAGTATTTAACAGTCAGTATAACAATACCTAATTGTAATGCATGCCCTAGAGACTAGAAATAATATTTCGACAAAATTTCCAAAGATAACGAAGTCTCTGGCTCATTTTATTACTGGAAAGAGGAGAAATGTGTTTTCAGTATTTGCTATTACTTAACTACACCCAGGTCTCTTTTTGTTGCTACAGCCTCAGGCTAATAATTTGACCTTCCCTTTGAACGTTGATTATTTGGGAAGGGGCAATTAGTTATTTTTAGGTCTTTGAATTAATAGAAAAAAATCCTCACCATTCTCTTTTCTCCACAGCCTTCATTTTGTTCACATTTCCTCTTCTATCATTCATCTCCTAGGCAACACAATAAAGAAAATTAAAACAAGAATTTAAGATAAAAGAGATAAATGAGGGTTATCTCTTCAGGTGCTTATATAACTAAAGGAAAGGCAAATCATCTCTTATGTAACTTCTTCCATTTACACACTGACTGCTGGCAACTCCAGGAAACGATGTGAAGTTGGCCCTTGAAGCATCCTGGATGAGGGCGTAAGGACCACCCGTTAACCTTTGATCCCAAGCGTGTTACCATCACATATTTCTTTATCATTTCTTTACATTAAACCTTGTGTCCTGCCAGTATAAAGTCATTTTATCTGTTCAAAATGTGCACAATTTCTCATTCTGGTAAAAACATCCCTTAGCAGTTTCTTCCAGGGAAATCTCAAATCAGATACAACCCTTACAAGAATTTTTCAGTTTATGGTTTCAGCATATCTTCCAGTGACTTATTTTTCATAACTCCTTAAAATTTTGCTTGAAAATTGTCTGCTTTAACTCATGAAGTATCTGTTATATTTTTTTATATTGACGCTTACTAGTAAAACCTCTTAATGTTCCTACTCCAAACTAAAATATAAACCAAAAGTCCACAGAGAATTTAATTTATAAAGTGTATCTATAAGGGTTGGGGCATGTACCCAGGGCATCTGGAGTCATCAGAAAAAGCTTCTGCCATCTATGCAGAGAGTAAAGCAATATTCATGAATGTCTTGAGTAACTTTGACCCTTGTATACTGTTAGAAATTGTCAGCTATTTCAAAGCATATTTGGCAAAAGGAAAGCAAGAGAACAGCAAGACAGTGGCTGTTGTATTTTATAGCAGGATAGTGGACCATATATTTTAAAGATTTATTTATTTATTTTAAAATCAGAGTTACACAGAGAGAGCAGAGGCAGAGACAGAGAAAGGTCTTCTATCCGATGGTCCACTCCGCAGTTGGCCTCAACTGCCGAGCTGTGCCAATCTGAAGCCAAGGATCCAGGAGTTTCCTCTGGGTCTTCCACGTGGGTGCAGGGGGCCAAGCATTTGAGCCATCTTCCACTGCTTTCCCAGGACAGAGCAGAGAGCTGGATCGGAAAAGGAGCAGCCGGGACTGAACTAGCACCCATATGGGATGCCTGAGCTTCAGGCCAGGGAGTTAACCCACTGCACCATAGCGCCGGCCTTGTGGACCATATATTTTAATATTGCACAAATTTTTTTCAGTATAACAATAATATAATGCAAAAAGCTGCATGTCAGGTAATGATTTCATGGGAGAAACCTTATAAAAGGAACAGTGATGAATATATCATTTCAGTTCCACCCCAAACATTTTCAATTCTCTACAAATTTGTATCTTACTCATAATTCTAGTTAGAAGGGCTTCCTTTAGGAACCAATATGTAATTCTGTCAGAAAGTGAGTTTTCTGTACTGTAGTTGTATCACAGCTTATATCTGAGTCTGACAGGTAATCATCTGATTATACTTATATATTCCAGTTGCAACTACAACTTCTCTGTAACCTTCACTACCACAAGCTGGGCTAGTATGCCTGGATAGTACTAATACCAGAGATGACTGCTACTGGATAAGCACCTGCTCTGTGTCAGTCTGTGTACCTCTAGGTGGCTCATCAACATTTCTAATTTTTAATTTAGATTTTAGAATTATTTTTCGGCCAGTGTGGCGGCTCACTAGGCTAATCCTCCGCCTTGCGGCACCCCACCGGGTTCTAGTCCCGGTCAGGGCGCTGGATTCTGTCCCGGTTGCCCCTCTTCCAGGCCAGCTCTCTGCTGTGGCCCGGCAATGCAGTGGAGGATGGCCCAAGTCCTTGGGCCCTGCACCCCATGGGAGACCAGGAGAAGCACCTGGCTCCTGCCATCAGATCAGCGCGGTGCACCAGCTGCGGCACGCCGACCGTGGTGGCCATTGGAGGGTGAACCAATGGCAAAGGAAGACCTTTCTCTCTGTCTCTCTCTCACTGTCCACTCTGCCTGTCAAAAAAAAAAAAAAGAATTATTTTTCTTGGATGTACACAAGAAAATGAAAACTTGAGGTTAAATAATGTCAAGAATGCATTGCTGTGCAATACAACACTAGAATTTAATTGCCTCCCTAATGAAACTTATTGCATACAGAGATGAGTAACAGAAAGAAAGAATCATGGGAAGTAGAATAGGTGGAAATGACCTTATTTTATGCCCCAGATGTTATGGCATTCAGTTTTGGAAAGTCATTACATGGCACTCATTTCTTTTATTATTCTCCAGGCTTATTACTACCAGGTTTCTGGCTTGAGTGACTGAATTTGAAAATACAGGCAGGACCACATGTTTGGGAGAAAAAAATAGTTCATTCAGTTTAAATTATTTGAAAACATTGAGTGTATGGAACTTGTAGGATAGCTAGTTTATTTTTTAGATTAAGTGTCAAACTACCAGTGAACAGCAGCCCGATGCACTGAAAGGACAATGATTTTCACTGTACTCTTGATGATGTAAATACAGAAATCCTAGGGTAGCCTACTTTTATGTCTTTTGAGAAACAGAGTAAAGCACTGTAAAGGGGTAACCTTAATTATTTTCAAAAATGCCAGTTGGAATCTGTAACTGGAAATTTTGCTGGAAGACAATGACTGACGGTAAGTGTTTCAGTGACCTCAGATGTTGCTGGATCATTCATTCTTAAAAGACTGTTATCGTAACTGTATTGTTTAGTGTTGAGAAGGTACGTTTCCTATTTTTTGTGATTTACAACACTACATCCCCATGAATGGTGGCTGTTCTTAATAGGAAACTGCAGTGAAAGGAAAGAATTAAAGATTGCTATCCCATATCATATGAATAGCTTTTAACTATTTTTCAAATTATTTTACTCACCTCTTTCTATATTATTGCATAACAAGGTGTTGTTTTTCTATTATGCTTGGCTATAGACAACTATTTCAATACAAAGAGTGATTTTTAAAGAATAAAAATGATGTAAGGTTATCATGTGGCTATGAATATTGAATTTAAAAAAATATTTGAGAGGGTAATAGAGAAGACAGAGAGAAAGAAAGGGAAGGGGAGAGAGAGTGATAGAGAGAAGGAAAGAGAATGAATATGGATGAGAACTAGTTCCTATTGGCTGGTTTGTTCCCAAATACCTGTAATGGCCAGGATTGGTTAGGGTGGCAGGAACCCAATTACTTGAGCCATCACAGTTGTCTCCCAGTGTCTAATTAGCAGGAAGTTAAAGTCAGGAGGTGGGAATTGAACCCAAGCACTCCAGTGTGGAATGTGGGTATCTTAACCGCTAGGCTGTATGTCCACTCTTCAGAGTGTTAAATCATAGCCATCCAAATATTTATCTTGGATTTTCTGAAATTTACTTTTGTTATATATTTAGTAGGCTTTCATTTCAGTAATAAAATTATTGCAGCATTTGGGAAGTGAACCAATGGATGGGAAATATCTGTCTCTCTGCCTTTCAAATATAATGCAAATAAAAACCTAAATACAAATTTTAAAACGTGTATTAGAGGGGCTGTCATTGTAAAACAATGACCTAACCTGCTTGTGATGCTGGCATCATATATTGGAGTGCCAGTTTGAGCTCTGGATACTCTATTTCCAATCTAGCTGCCTGCTAATGCGCGTGAGAAGGCAACAGATGATGGCTGAAGTACCTGAGCCCCTAACACCCATGTGAGAGAACTGAATGGAGATCTTGGCTCCTTCTGGATTTGTCCTGCCCAAGCTCTGGCTGTTGCAGCCATTTAGGAGTGTCTCTCCCTCTCTGTATGATGCTTTGCATTTCAAGAAGGTAGGTAGATATATAATCCTTTAAAATGTATATTAGAGTAGTATTTTTCTGAATTATTACTAATAGAGCACAGAATCTACACAATTCTTTGAATTATTCTTGGACACTGTGTTAAAAACAAGTAAACAATTTTATTATAACTCTAGTGGGCCACATTTTAAACCTATATTTAATACATACTCATTAGGGCTATGTAAATATAATCCTTAAATGTTAGCACCATTTCAACATTATGTAAGAGCCTTTTGTTCTATCTAAAATAAATTTCTGGAACAATTTTAACCCATTTGAACCCCATAAATTAATCTTTCCAATTTAAATGTTTTTCTCTTAATTCACTGTGGCAAATAAATACCTAGTCATCTACTTTTCATACTGAATCACAACATGGTTTCTTTAATAAGTATATTTGAGGGTTACTGATGCTTTGTTTGAGTATTTCAGTATCATTGGTGGTTGTACATCATGACAGAAGTTCACCATAAGATAATAAAAATTTTTGACACTATAGTCCATTTTACATGGAAGAAATATACCTTATATTAAATGCAGTGGCTATATGTTTTCTATTCTTTTTAAAATTTTTTTTTATTTATTTGACAGGTAGAGTTATAGTCAGTGAGAGACAGAGAGAAAGGTCTTCCTTCCGTTGGGTCACCCCACAAATGACAGCTATGGCCAGACCTGCGCCGATCCAAAGCCAGGAGCCAGGTGCTTCTTCCTGGTCTCCCATGCCGGTGCAAGGGCCCAAGCACTTGGGCCATCCTCCACTGCCTTCCTGGGCCACAACAGAGAGCTGGACTGGAAGAGGAGCAGCTGGGACTAGAACCGGCGCCCATATGGGATGCTGGTGTGGCAGGCGGAGGATTAGCCAAGTGAGCCATGGCGCTGGCCCCTCCATTCTTTATTTTGTACCTGAATATGAAATGTTACATTTGAAGTGGTGTTATTAAAACATTCCCTTAATAATAGAACATTTAGTGTACGTGGTATGCAATATTCAAATTTAAGATGAACTGTGAATGGCTTTTGATTGTGTACTTTCCTAGGAAAAGATTGTTGTTTTGAGTTAATCAACATAACAATTCAGTAACATCCTACCATGGTAAATAAGCACAATCCTAAAATTCACATTCAGGGATTTAAAGCACTTGATCTTTATATTTCTTGGATAGTTAATTCTTTTACATTTCTGACAATGCCATTCCCATAAATATGCACCATATTATTTGCAATGGCAAAGAATTTGAGACCTCCTGAACCCAGTAGGTCATCATGATGAATAGTTGCTTGCCTGAATGAAGAGAATAGATGTCTCGAGGTGCTTCTAGATTTTGAACCCTGAATCACCTTTGAGAGTCTCTTGTGAAATAGAAGATCCTGAATGGTCTTTTTGCTTCATGCAATTGGTCACATCCATGCTTCTTCTTCCTCAGCATTCATTTCTCCATATCAATTTTCTGAAGAGATGATAGAAAAAAAAAAAAAAACTACTTGTTTCCAAGATGAGGCAAGCTATCTGAATTATTTGATGGTAATACCCTTTAGTATAACATCCTCCAAAGACTAAAAAGAGCTTCACATTTATCTTAGAAAAAAAGAGAAATAAAGTACAAAGGTAGTTTTAAAAGTCCATGGAAAACTTATATTATGAAAAAAACCTCACTGAATATATCTTTCAATTCATTTTTTCACAAATGTTGGAAGTCCCTTTTAAGTGTAGAAAACAAATAATAGTCCATAGCAATGTGAAGAAAAAGTTTTCTGTGAACGAATAGCCCAAGAGTAGAGAAATATGACCTAAGTTGAAATTATGAAATCCATTTGAAGTGGTGCACTTCATGGGAAGAGGCTCATTAAGAATAAGCACAATTTTATAAAATTTCATGCAATATCTTTTTCTACTGAAATTGTTTTTCTTCCCCAAAACTTCAGTGTTGTGCAATTGTTTAAACAGTTTCATCTGAGAAGTATTATAGTGTGAAATTATTGATCAAGGATTAATTAGAGAGGGACAGGTATTTTGTGTCAGTAAAGATACTGTTAAGATATTGCTTGATATGCCCATATCCCATATCAAAATGCCCAGTTAAAGTCCTACCTTTGATTCTCATTCTAGCTTCTTAGAAATGCACTTTGAGAGGCAGCAAGTGATGGCTGAAGTAACTGTGTTCCTCATGGGAAACAGGGATTGAGATCTGGGCCACAAGACTACAACCATTGTGGGTACCTAGAAAGTGAACGGGCATATGGAAGATATCTGTCCCCATACCTTTCAAATAAAAATAAATATTTTAAAGAGGATTGGATTACTGTTTACTGGTTATTTTAGGGAAGGATGAAAATAAAATTGATTTGTTAATATAATTGCCAGACATATTACAGGATGCTGAATTATATTTGAATTTCTAATAAACTTTGACTAATTTTTAGTAAAACTCTGTCCCAAATATTGAATGGGACATATTTATCCTAAATAAAATTTGCCATTCATCTGAACTTGATATTTAACTGAGCATTACATACTTTTTTATTTTAATCTGACAACCCTACATCTATTAAAACTAAAAATCATTTCAGAAGCAGCAGAAAATAATACTGTTGCATTAAATTAGGAAGAAAATCCCTTGGGAGTTTAGTATTCTCTTACCAAAAATAAGAGCGAATGCTTTACATCTCTCCAACTGAATAATAGCACAGTAAAGAAAATGTCATTACAAATTTAACTTTTAAATAACAGAATGTAACATCTTTGGAAAAAGAAGGATCCACATATCTCATTTAATACAGACTCTAGGCATTTATCTAAAAATAAGCACCCTCTAAACTTGTGATAGATTCCAGTATTGAAGTTTCTGTAATTGGAAATTCTTGTTGTAGACAGAATATAAAAAATAATGAATAAAACATTGGAACACACAGCATTATTTGCAGCTTGTCCTTCAAAGCCACACTGCTGGGGAGAGCAGGGCGACAGTGTCCTTCCCACAAGAAGCACTGGAGACAAGTTTTGGCGAACAGGTCCGACATTATTCGTAGCCATGTGCGCTTTTATAGAGTAGGGAGAAAGGGGTGTAACTAAGGGGAACACTAACTATAGGACAAAACCGACACTGGCGCCAATATGCCTCTCCAATCAGCTTGAAGATCGAGTAGCTAGAGTAGCTGTCCAGGTGGGCCTGAGGAGGTGGAAATGTGCCTGGGCATTCCGCCGCCTGTTGGCAGTCAGGCTAACTGCTGGGATCGCCCGCAGTTACTAAAGCATGGGTTTATCAGGATCATCTTTAAATCAGTAAACCATCCAACTGACTTTTATGCATGTAGAAAAAGAAGAAAATAGGATGGAAGAGGAGAATGTTAAGGGTACTTGAAAATTGAAGAAGACAGAAAGATAAAATAGCAAAAGAAAACCAGAGTGATGGAAGGGCAAGGGACAAGAAGTGGACTTTATTGTCAGCAAATAACTAAATTAGCAAGTTGAAAATGTTCTATTTGGAAAACAAAAGGAAATATAATCCATAGAGTTTCTCAAGATTGAAGATTCAGTTGAGAAAAAGAGGCAAGGGGTCTGGGAAGGAGAAATATCCACACAGATTCTAGTTGAGTTGTATAACAAATTATGTAATTGTATGTAGAGTTCTTGGGAGGTAGATTTTGAGTGAGTAATGTGCTGAGATGAATGTATTATACATATACAGTGTTACTTGTTGAAATAGTTTAATAAGAATATGTGATGGGGTGGGAAGGGAAAAAAAAGAATATGTGACTTCCATGATTAATTAGTAATTGCTATGTGTTTATACCAATTAAAATTCATTGGTTGCCAAAATTGCATGTTTGGCTCACTCTCTGGCATCTTGTTTAGGTAAAAGTGTGAGGAAGTTTGATGTCATCATACAGCATGTGAAATGAAATACATAATATTTTAATGAATGAAAACTGAGAAATATTCACTAATATATGAAAGTAACTTCATTTCCTAAATAAAGAATTGCCCCTTTATTTTAAAAATAAGCTGAACCTATCTGTTTATTGAGGGAAATTAGTTCTTTCAAGAGAAAAGAAAAAGCTTTTCTTCTTTGAATATTAAAGATTTGTTTTCAATATTCATTATTTGGAATGCAGATTTATAGACTAAATATATATTCAGTATAGACATAGCATTTCCCCATATCAAACAAATTAAAATATGGTAAACATTTAATAATTCCATATGAACTAAGACTTTTAAAATTTAATGACTTTGATATAATGTAAAACAGAATGAGCAAATAGGAATCTGTGTTTAAATAATTATAACAAAGACAAATAATTCAAATTAGTATGTTCTTAAAAAGCTCATAATACTAAGAAGGCAGAGCAAATGCCACCCACACAGATATCCAGCTGATTATAACCCCCATCCGCTTAAATTAGTTGTTTTAAAAGATATTCATATTTTTCTTTGGAAGTTGTCTTTATTGGAATTACATTTTTTCTAATTTAATTCATTTTTACATAAAACTGATCAATAAGGAAAACAAATTAAGACACAAGAGCATACAATTTATGTCCTCTTGTCAAGGAAAAATTTTAAGAAGTCTAATAATATCAAATATTGGAGAGTCGTGTGGATGAAAATTCTGCTGAAAGTCAAAATTTGCCCCACTGTTTTCAGAACAGTTGAGTAGTTTCTAGTTTATGTGTACCAAAACACATGTGTAAGAAGAATTTAGCAGCACAGTTTGCAAATGGAAATATTGGAAGCAAACCAAATATACACTGACATTAAATTAAAATTAAAATTATGATATTTTCAGAAAATGAAGCATTCCACAAAATGAATGAACTATAATGTTGAGAGGATATAATGGATCCCCAGAACCTCCCTTTGATACCAAGTCAATCATTTGTTCAGCTTCCAGTATTTTCTGCTGTAACTGGAATAGCTAAATCGCTCCTAAGGAATTACTCTCATTCAGAGACAGCTGTGATGTATATAGACAGCCCACATCCCAGAGGCTAAAAAGGTCTGTATGTTTCAAGGTTATCTTGGAAGCATTGACATTTCTCATATTCTTTGAAGTATTCCTCCAGGGAGCCAGTGGGCCTCTTCTCCAGGGATACTTAGCGTATCACGGAACTGAACATTCTGAGCCCCGATCACTGTGCACATTCAGGCTCTAGCTGCTGCAGTTGCAGTTTACTGTCAGATATTGGGCAGCAGAGCCTTCCAGTGGTGCCCAAGTAGATCATCTACCTATCCATGTTTCTCCCTACTCACATTGTGCTGAGGAGTCTTATTTCTTGCTGAAGATCAGAGTCAGCTAAACTTGCCAAGTCAGTTATATCTAAAGAACGCAACAGTGTGAGGGGATAAATCTGGGATAATTTTAGCATCATAATAAAGCTTTAACTGAAAATATAATCCATGAACTCATTTAGAAATAAATCAATGTTTTTGGTGCCTGGAGAAGATCTTCCTCAAAGTAGAATGCAGATAACAAAGGAATAAAAAATTGAATTAGAAGAGTCATCATTAGGCAAACATCATAGTAATTGATACAGGCAGGAGTCATATATAAATTCTAAACTTAGTTTGTTAACAGTGAGGACATAATCTAAATTTAAAATATGTCTGAAAAGACAAAAGATTTTCATAGTTTCAAAGTATTTCTCCATGAGATACTTATCAAATATAAGGGAAAGCAATAATTAAATAATGCAGAAAACCAGCAGATAGCACATTAATCAAGTGCTCAAAGTTAATGTTGCCTGTGATGTTCCATTACTATATATCTGGAGAAGATAAAATCACTTTTAGTATATTCCAATTGTAATGCATAACTTAAATCTAATCAGGAGTAAATACCTGACAAACTAAAATTTAAAAGTAGTTCATCAATTTAAATATGTCACAAAACGCAAGGTATACAGGTAAACTGTGCCCAACTGAAAACAAACAAGGAGACATAACTAAGTACAATATGGGACCTTGCAGTAGGTCTTGCATTACACAAATTTTAAAACATTTTTAGAGAAAATTATTTGAATAATTACCAAAACTTGACCAAAGTCTGTGGAATACATGGTGGTGTTTCATGAATTTTAGTGACATGATTCTTTTTAAAAATTTTGCTTTTATTTGAGAGAAAAATCTCCCATCCATTGATTCAGTCTTTAAATACCCACAACAACCAAGAATGAGATAAGCTAAAGCCGGGAGCCCAGAACTCCACCTGGGTATCCCACACAGGTGAAAGGGAACCCAGCTGCCTGCTAGGGTGTGCATTAGCAGCAAGCTGGATTGGAAGCAAAGTAGCCAAAACTTAACCCTGCTCTCCAATAAGGGATGTCATTGATCCGAGCAGCAGTTTAATCACCAAGCCAAACACCTTCCCTTGTTACCTGATTTTGATATCTTCTTATAATGTTAAAAAAAAGTATCCTTTTTGGAAATATATAGTGAAATATTTAATGGTAATAAAACATTATACTGCAAAGTATTCTGTAGTAGTTCAGAAAAACTTTTTTTCCTTCTTTCCTTCCCCCCTTCCTTCCTTTCTTCCCCCTTCCTTCCTTTCCTCCCTTACTCCTCCTTCCTTCCATTCATATATCTATCTATAGATATACTATATGAAAATAATACATGATGTGTAATCACATATACACAATACACAATTATATATTATAATGCTATAGAAGATATAGAAGGGGAGGAGGTAAAGAAAAAGATAGTAAATTATTTTAAAATGTTAATGGCTCAAGAAACCTATAATGGTATATGAGGATTCTTTGGAATATTCTGGCAATTTTACTATACATTAAAAAACATTTTAAAATATTAAATTAAAATCTGACTTCCTTAAAGTGAAATATAATTCTGAAAACTGAAATACATTTGATTTAATTTGTCTAGACAATCACATGAGCTGGCTCCATACTGATTTTTCAGTGAACTGCAAAACAGGAACAGATTTTGGGTTCCTGATTGGTGAGCAGTTATGTGATTTGTGGTTTGGATTTTATTCATCATCTCATTTGGAGGTTCTGGTTTGTAATTCATATGCAACTTTGTAAATTCACCATGATTCATGACTTCTTGTTCATGTTGCCCAATTTATGAGACTGAATTTTGAAATCTCATGAGTCAGAATGCATGCTGTGGAGCCAAATGTATTTTATCAGATCCTTATTGAATATTTAGGACTATTGATTTGCTTTAAGTAGAAATTATATAAAAGCACAAAATCAGAGGATGTAAATGGATAGAAATTTTTCTAAAAATGTAAAACCAGCCTACTATCTTCATTAAACAATGTATTTTAAAATAGAAAAGATAGACTGCCAGAATAGGGATTACCTTCAGACTATGAAGTGATTCTGATTTTGTTGAATGGGCTATACAACAATATCTTTAAAATCTAAAATGATTCAAATTCAACTAATGACACTTTAGTAAGATACATATAGAAGTTATTCAAATAATATTGCAGCCTTCAAACAGAATATATCCCACATGTATTTATCTAAGTCTTCAATATTTTTAGAGATTTAAATTTTACAAACAACGATGGGTAATTTCACCACAAGGTGCAGCAGTTAATTTTGTTAGGATCTGATAGTTATGCTTTTTCACCTGTACCCCCTTTTTAACCATATTCTTGTTTTCATGCCTGTATGAATCTTGATGAAATATATAGAGTTGAAACAATGCTAGATTTATTGCTTAGACTGCATAAAATGAAAAACTCTGGCTATTACAATGACTATAACTTCACGTTGTCTAAATCTCCTTTATCCTTCAGGAGAAAGATGAATGCTTCAATTTATGTGTTTGCCTTTAATCTATCTTTTCTGAAACAATGAGACTATAATATAAAACACTTATTCCATCAAATGTACTTTGAATAACTATATAGAATAAATATCCCATCAACATATGGAAGATTCTCCATAAAACTTTTCTTCTTGGCTATTACTAAATGGATGTTTCAACATGAAGATATGAAGTCAAGAAAGAGTAAGAAATCTAAAATGGAGTCTCACCAGGCAGGGGTGAAGTGAAACCAACAGCATGTTAAAAAGAGTCTGTGAATAAGACATCTGACAAGCAATGTAAAAACTGTCAGTAAATTAAATTATTAAAAGGTTTTCACTGAAGAGTATAGTTTCTGAGCCAGAAAACAGACACACTCTGCTCCTCACAAAACCACTGAGTCACTAAGGCAGGCATACGACGGCCACCCGTGCTTGGTGGAGGCCAAGGAGTCATGGACGACGGGGGTGGGCAAGGGGGTGGGTTGGCCCCCAAACAGGCCGTGCAGCGCCCCGGGGGCAGGGGCAGGCCAGGAAGGCTGTGCTTGCTGGATGCAGAAGGGCTGCTGGGCCCTTTTGAGTTTCTTGAGTGCAGGAAGCCTGCCAGCTGTTGGTGATTGCTGGCAGCCACGGCCCAGGCGTGGCCTCCAAATCCCAGGGCAAATCCCAGGTTTTCACAATAAAATTGAGGAAAGGTAGCAAGAAATGCTTACATATTTGGAAAAGAAAAGACTAAGTTCTTTTAAAAAGTTTTTTTCATATAAAATGTGATAGATTAATAAGGATGAAAGACAAACACTGATGTAAGGGGAAAAGTTAGAGAGGAAATAAGGAGTCAAAAACATTTTTCTAAGCATTGCTTACACATTGATTAGCATTTTTCTGTAGGATCTTATGAATTATTGTGTGTAATTCATCTGTAAGTCTTAACGACTGAGTCACATCATTCTGAGTGAAATTATTCTCCTTCCATGACTAGCGCTATAAAAATAATATAAATGTACGAGTATTGTTCCTATTACCCTAATAAACTTGAAGGGTAAGAAAAATATCAGTAAAGCAAGGTGTTTTGAAATTTTGAAGTTATTTTTTTAAGGAAAAATGATTGAGAGCGTAATCTATATTATAAATTTCCTTGACAATTACATAGAAATTATATTTAAAAAAAATCATGAGTCTTACCATAACACTTTGACCAGCCATGATTTACTGAGGATTTTACTAATAAATCATGACAATAGTAGGAAGTTCCCCTACATGGGCGTGAATACTCCTCCAGTATTACTGTAATTTCTATAAAATGTTTCCTCTTTGATACTACGTGTTTGTGAGACACAATTTAGGACTGTTCTTTGTAGCAAGCATAGCAAATAAAATTCCCATTTTTCTTTTCTAATTCCTTAGAATAAATATGTTTAATAACAGGCTTTGATTGTTTATTGAATGCTAAGATAGAATGCAGTTAATTCATTGCATACATTTTAAATCTTATTTTTGTCAGGAAGTATGATTTATTCACAAAACACATTAGAATCCATTTATGCATCAGTTTAACCTCTTTCGTGTTATAATGGTATACTTATTTCTGTATTTACTCAACAAGACTCTAACTTTAGGTTAACATTCTTTTTCTAACCGTGAATGAAATCATGGCACTGTTCAAGTTTTTTAAATGGCACTGTTCATTAGGAGTTAAACACTAGTTTTAAAAACATACTCGAGACATAAATCTGATTGTGAAAACATGTCACCGATTTGTTGAGGCTAGTGCTTTTCAAATTATCAAAGTAAGAACTTTAAAACTAAATCATGTAGATCCTTTTGGAACTCTGCTTATGAGACAGTGAAATAATCTTGTTCTATGAGCCAGAGACTATGTAACCTTAGTCCCTTAGCCACTCTTGTCCTCACTTATATCATTTACAGAGTGAGAAAATTGGACTACATGACTTTCATGGCCCCCACAGCTGTGTGATTCTATGATTTGTCTTCTTTCTACTTCATGTGACCTAAATATGAGTAGGCAAAACATGTAAAAGATACAACCGCAAATCTAGGGCATTGTGGCCTCTTAATTATTTTAACAAATGAATGAATAATATTTTAAATAGGAATCAATAAGACCTAAGCCTCTGTGCTTTGGAACTTGTTCTTCCATCAGCTTGGAATTATTTTCCTCGAGTTTTTTAGATGACAGAGTTATCTCCATTCTTCTTTAAAGTTTTTAAAATATTACTAATTTTAAATTTACAGAACAATAATTATGAGGTAGTTCTACAATGAATTACCAAATACCCCTCACCCAATTTCCCCTATTAATGTTTTATATTAGTACATGTGTCACAAATAATGAACCACACCCAACTTCCCCTGTTTTTGTAATCCAAACTCTTTATCACTCTCATCCCTCCAATTGTAACTATTTTTTTAAAAGATTTATTTATCTGAAAGAGTGACAGAAAGGGAGAGACATAGAGTTCTTCCGTCTGCTAGTTCACTTCCAAAAAAGCTCCAAAGCTGGCTCTGGGCCAGGCCAAAACCAGAAGCTGGATTTCCCAAGTGGGTGGCGGGGGCCATCTTCTGCTGCTTTCCCAGGCACATCAGCAGGGACATCAGTCAGAAGCAGAGCAGGTAGGACTTACACCAGTGCTCTGAAATGGAATGCTGGCAACACGGGTGGCAGCTGAACTTATTGTGCCACAGTGCTGGCTCCTGATACTTATCACATAGTCAGTGAAGATGATATATTTTTGAGAGAAAGATCACAGAGGTGAAATGTTGTCTTAATGGGACAGAGTTTTGAACATCATGATTGGACATTACCTACTGGCATGAAATTATATATTACATAGATATCTGTGATAGAAAATTTTATGTTTATACATGTATTTATTTGTTTATAATGTATCTTTCAAAAATGTTCCTTGAAAGCAAGTATTTGACTGCCTTGCCTATCATTTCATCTCCATAGTCTTGAAGAGTGTGGGACACATAATAGAATGTGACACATATGTGTTGAGCAAGTGAATGAATGAGTATATCTTGGATATGGGTAGCTGAATTCCATCTCAGTTCCATTTCAAGGCTCTCATCAACATATAGGGTAACATAGAAAGGTGAGGTCTCTAAACTTGGGTATAATTCAAGGATCAGTCAACTTTTGAGCTTTGAATAAATACAAATAAATAGAATTGCATCTCCAGGGGCACCTAATAAAGGTGGTCTTAGACTTGAGTAGTCCCTAAATCAAATCAGGAAGATCAGAGTTTGCTTAAATTCAGTCATAAAAAATCAGCAGATATTCTTTCAGAGGTGTGTGAAATTAATATTTAATTAGAACTTAGAGAACAGCATATTTAGTACCAGAAATTGGCTATAAATATAAGAAGAATGCAAATGATAAGCAAAAGCAGTGGATTGATGCTACACCATAAAGCTGGAGAAGCAGGGTCCACTTTAACACGTATAGTCCATGATCATATGCCACTGACACTCATTCCTGAACATAAGCTACCTGACAGGACACTGTAATTGCCTGCTGCTATTGCTTCTACTTTTGTGGTAGCCACCGCTAAAGAAACAACCTGGGCCAGAAACTATGGCCTCTTCTTTGTTCCTACCACTATGTCAGTATCAGTCTTCCATTGACAGCAGGTGACCACTATGTAGGAAATCTAGGCATTGTATTTCAAGGCTCCCCATGACAGGAGTTGTTCATGTGAGAGTGGGTATATTATAAAAGAATTCGAGGGAATGGCATTGTGGCTCTGCAGGTGAAGACACTGCCTGCAGTGCTTGCATCCCATATCAGAGTGCTTGTTGAAATCCTGGCTGCTCCACTTCTGATCCATCTCCCAGCTAGTGCACCTGGGAAGACAACAGATGATGGCCTAACTACTTGGAGCCCTGCCATCCACATGGGGAACCTGGATGGGGTTCCTGGGTCCTGGCTTCACTCTGGCCCAGCCCTGGCTGTTGAGGCCATTTGGATAGTTAACCAACAGTTAGAAGATCTCCCTCCCTCTCTGTCTTCCTATTCCTCTCCTCCCTGTTTGTGTTCCCTCTGTCTCTGATGATCTTTCGAATAAAAATAAATCTTTAAAAATAAAAAATAGTGAATTTGACTCTTCTCCCCTCCCCAAACTCTCTTACACTCTTCTGCCCTTCAGCCTTCAGCCATGGGATGAAACAGCAAGAATGTTCTCCTCAGCTGAGTCATTGGATGACACAGCAATCATATGTAACCCCTGGACCTGGGATTTCCCAGCCTCCAGAACTATAAGCCAAATATTTTGTTTCTCACTATAAATTACCAATATATGATATTTTTTCTCATAGCACAAAACAGACTTATAATACCTTTCTATCATGGTAGCTACTATAGTGGAAGTAAACACATAAAAATTTTAAAATATGCAAAGCAAGTACTATTAAATACCCCAATGGGGATATAAGTAAAGTAGAAAGTAAAGACAAAGGAGAATGTTATCAATCTTAATTGAGGGAAATATCTGATTTAAAGCATTGAAATCTAACAAAAATGGCTTGGTTCAAGTTATGCTATTTCCTTTCTATATGATGTTAGGCAAGATTTTTAACTTGCTTTGAATTTCACTCCCTTCTTCTGTTAAAGAAAAATAATGGTGGAAATACTAACAGCAATGTTGAAGATTTTGAGAGTGTGATAGAGTTATCCATATAAAATTGACAGTAAAATATAATGATAGTCCTTTCATAAACAAAGAGCTAAAAATATTTGTTACTGTCTTGTAAATGTTTTAATTATTAGTTTTAACAGGAGCAGAAAGAGGAAGAGTTTGGTAAATTTCAATGACTTATGTGCTTCTAATATGAGTTAGGAACAAAATGCTATGATCATCAGACAAAAGTATTCTACATACGTAGGCAGGTGTACCTTACTAGTGGAAACTTAAATTTTATACAAGAATCCAAACATGGCATCTAATAGTAAATTCATTTTGGATTTGTGACCTCATTTTTTACATAAAGTAATAATAGAGGTAACCTACATATTTTATAAGGGATTAGTATAATTACCAATCAGTTTTTTTTTTTTTTTTTTTTTTTTTTTTTGGACAGGCAGAGTTATACAGTAAGAGAGAGAGAGAGAGAAAGGTCTTCCTTTTTCCATTGGTTCACCCCCAAAATGGCTGCTATGGCCGGCGCACTGTGGCCAGGTTGCTACGCCAATTCGAAGCCAGGAGCCACTGCTTCCTTCCCTGGCCATAGCAGAGAGCTGGACTGGAAGAGGAGCAACAAGGACAGAATCCAGTGCCCCAACCGGGTCTAGAACCCGGGATGCTGGTGCCACAGGCAGAGAATTAGCCAAGTGAGCTGTGGCGCCGGCCATTTCTTTATTAAGATACCATGAAATTTTACACATATATGAGTCCTTATAAACTGTATTATTCAATTTTAGTTTCTACAGCTAAAGCTATAAATAAAATAGCATGTCCAATAGTCAGCAGCTATTTAGCTAAGTAAACACTGACACAACAGGATATATGGTATTTCCTACAATGGTACACATTCCATTTTTTTTGTTTTAAAAAGTGTTAATTATAGCATTATAGAAGTTGTATATATTAATCATTGAAAATTTAAAAAATACAGATAAGTGTTAAGAAGAAACACTTTAACATACCTCCATAGATAGGCCATCACAGTGACCAAAAAGCCAAGAGGCCTGCATTGAGTTAAATTAAATGAACATTTCTTGATAAAATCTCTCCTATTATAGGTGCTGTGCTAAGAACTTAACCAAATATTATCACATTAAATCCTCATTAGAATACTGGAAGAAAATATCATCTGTACTTGATACTTAAGGAAGTAGGCACAAAATTGTTTAGTAATTTGTCCAAAATCACCCACATAACAAATAACAGAGCCATGGTTTTCATTATAATCATAAAAACCCTTTGTAATGTAGCTGATGCCTCATCTCCCACCATCCAGTTCTGTGTTCTGAATGCTTGTGGCTCCCTATAATTCATATGTGAAAATCCTAACAACTTAGGTTTTGGTGTTAGGAATTAGGGCCTTTATGAGCTGATTAAATCATGAGGGTAGATACTAGTTCCCACATAAAAGAAAACACAGGGAACTAGCTCATCCCTTCTACCCTGTGAGGACACAGTGAAAAGGCATCATGGGGAAAGGACTTTCATAAGAATTTCAATCTACTAGTGCCTTTGCCTTGGTCTTTGCAGCCTGAAGAACTGTGAAAAATAAATTTTTGTTTGTAAGCCATCCAATCTATAGTATTTTGGTATAGCAGCCTGAATGGTTTAGGACACCCTTTCAGACTTGATGTGTTCTGCATACAAGATTCACTTGTTTCTTGGCTCTGTGATTTTTTTCTTGATATATATTTTAAAAATTCTTATTAATATAAACAAAACAGATTTTATGTATTTCATAAATAACAATTCTAAGAAGATAACCATACTTTCCTCCCTCTACCTGTCCTTCAACCTCTCCTCTTTCTTTCCTTTATTTTTCTTTAATTTTTGTAATAAAATATTTTCAGTTTAGTTTATAATCACAGGGTTAATGCACCACTCACCATAATGTTCAACAGGTAAAAAGTAGAATATCACTGTTCCACAAGAATATAGACAAGGGCAATAAATAGTAATCAAATCATAAGATGTCTGTTTCATTCTTACAGTTTTTTTTTTGTATTCTCTATTAACTACCATATATCAGAGAAGCTATACTATTTGTCATTTTTGTGTCTGACTTATTTCAGTAAGCATAATGGTTACCATTGTGTCCTTTTTGTTGGAAAAGAATTTCATTCTTTTTTATGGTTAAGTAGTGTTCCATTGTGTACATATACCTCATTTTCATTATCCAGTCACTTGTTCATGGACATCTGGATTGATTTCAAATATTAGATTGCGAATTGAGCTGCAAAATGAAGGGGGTACAAACATTTCATGTGCTGATCTCATTTTGGTGGGTAAATTCCCCGTAGTGGGATGGCTTGATCATAGTGTAAATGAATTTTCAGCTTTCTAAGGAATCTTGATACTGTCCTACATAATGGTTGTACTAGTTTCCATTCCAATCAGCAGTGTATCAAAGTGCCTTTTTCTCTGCATCCTCACCAGCATTTATTTTATTTTTTATTTTTTGATAATAGCCATTCTAACGGGGATGAGATGAAACCTCATGGTGGTTTTTGTTTTCATTTTCCTGAGGGCTAGTCATCCTGAGCATTTTTTCATGCATCTTTGGCATTTGTATTTAATCCTTTGACAAATGCCTTTACCTATATTTTAACTAGATTTAGTCTTTTGTTGTTGTTGAGTTTCTTTTTCTCTTTATATACAGAAGATTAGTTTAGCATATATTAAGTAAGATTTCAACAGTTTGCACCCGCATAGAAACACAAAGTGAACAATACTGTTTGAGTACTAGTTATAGCATTAAATCACAATGTACAGTACATTAAGGATAGAGATCTTACATGAGAAGTAAGTGCACAGTGACTCCTGTTGTTGACTTAACAAATTGACACTCTTGTTTATGGCATCAGTAATCCCCCTAGGCTCTTGTCATGAGTTGCCAAGGCTATGGAAGCCTTTTCAGTTCGCCAGCTCCAATCATATTTAGACAAGGCCATAGTCAAAGTGGAGGTTCTCTCCTCCCTTTAGAGAAAGGTACCTCCTTCTTTGATGACCTGTTCTTTCCACTGGGATCTCACTCGTGGAGATCTTTCATTTAGGTCATTTTTTTTTTTTTTTTTTTTGCCAGAGTGTCTTGGCTTTCCATGCCTAAAATACTCTCATGGGCATTTCAGCCAGATCTGCATGCCTTAAGGGCTGATTCTGAGGCCAGAGTGCTGTTTAGGACATCTGCCATTCTATGAGTCTGCTGTGTATCCAGCTTCCCATGTTGGATTGTTCTCTCCCTTTTTTTATTCTATCAGTTAGTATTTTCAGACACTAGTCTTATTTATGAGATTCCTTTGACTCTTAGTCCTATCATTATGATCAATTGTGAACAGAAATTGATCACTTGGACTAGTGAGATGGCATTGGTACATGCCACCTTGATGTGGTTGAATTGGAATCGCCTGGTATGTTTCTAACTCTACCGTTTGGGGCAAGTCAGTTTGAGCATGTCCCAAATTGTACATCTCTTCCCTCTCTTATTCCCACTCTTATAATTAACAGTAATCACTTTTCAGTTAAGTTTCAACACTTAAGTATAACTGTGTGTTAATTACAGAATTCAACCACTAGTATTAAGTAGAACAAACAAAAAAATACTAGGAGGGATAAAGTATTAAGTTGTTCATCAACAGTCAGGGCAAGGCCTGATCAAGTCACCATTTCTCATAGTGTCCACTTCACATCAACAGGTTTCCCCTTTGGTGCTCAGTTAGTTGTCACCAATCAGGGAGAACACATGATATTTCTCCCTTTGGTTTGGCTTATTTCACTCAGCATAATGTTTTCCAGATTCCTCCATTTTGTTGCAAATGACTGGATTTCATTGTTTTTTACTGCGGTATAGTATTCTATAGATTATACCTGTCCCATAATTTCTTTATCCAGTCTACTGTTGAAGGACATTTAGGTTGATTCCAGGTCTTAGCTACTGTAAATTGAGCTGCAATAAACATTAATGTGCAGACAGCTTGTTTATTTGCCAATTTCATTTCCTTTGGGTAAATTCCAAGGAGTGGGATGTCTGGATTGAATGGTAGGGTTATATTCCGATTTCTGAGGAATCTCCAGACAGACTTCCATAGTGGCTTTACCAGTTTACATTCCCACCAACAGTGGGTTAGTGTCCCTTTTACCCCCACATCCTCTCCAGCATCTATTGTTGGTAGATTTCTGAATGTGAGCCATTCTCATCAGGGTGAGGTGAAACCTCATTGTGGTTTTGATTTGCATTTCCCTGTTTTCTAGTGATCTTGAACATTTTTTCATGTGCCTGTTGGCCATTTAGTTTTCCTCTTTTGAAATATGTCTATTGGGGTCCTTGGCCCATCTCTTAAGTGGGTTGTTGGTTTTGATGTTGTGGAGTTTCTTGATCTCTTTGTAGATTCTGGTTATTAATCCTTTATCTGTAGCATAGTTTGCAAATATTTTTTTCCCATTCTGTCGGTTGCCTCTTCACTCTCCTGACTGTTTCTTTTGCAGTACAGAAACTCCTCAATTTGATGTAATCCCAATAGTTAATTTTGGCTTTGACTGTCTGTGCCTCCGGGTCTTTTCCAGAAATTCTTTGCCTGTGCCAATATCTTGAAGGGTTTCTCCAACGTTCTCTAATAATTTGATGGTGTCGGGTCATAGATTTAGGTCTTTAATCCATGCTGAGTGGATTTTTGTGTAAGGTGTAAGGTAGGGGTCTTGCTTCATGCTTCTGCACGTGGAAATTGAGTTTTCCCAGCATCATTTATTGAATAGACTGTCCTTGCTCCAGGAATTGGTTTTGGATCCTTGATCAAATATAAGTTGGCTGTAGATGTTTGGGTTGATTTCTGGTGTTTCAATTCTGTTCCATTGGTCTATCCATGTGTTTCTGTACCAGTACCATGCTGTTTTGATTACAACTGCCCTGTAGTATGTCCTGAAATCTGGTATTGTGATGCCTCCGGCTTTGTTTTTGTTGTACAAGATTGCTTTAGCTATTCGAGGTCTCTTGTGCCTCCATATGAATTTCAGCATCATTTTTTCTAGATCTGCAAAGAATGTCTTTGGTATCTTGATTGGGATTGCATTGAATCTATAAATTGCTTTTGGGAGAATGGACAGAGAGAAAGACAGAGTTAAGGAGAGGTAGAGCCAGAGAGAGAGATCTTCCATCCACTGGTTCACTCCCCAGATGGCCTCAACTGCCAGAGCTGAGCTGATCTGAAGCCAGGAACCAGGAGCTTCCTCCAGGTCTCACATGTGGGTGTAGGGGCCCAAGGACTTGGGCCATCTTCTACTGCTTTCTCAGGCCATAGCAGAGAGCTGGATCGGAAGAGGAGCAGCCGGGACTTGAACCAGCACCCATCTAGGATTCTGGCACTGTATGCTGGGGATTTAACTCACTGCTCCACAGCGCCGGCCCCTGTCTCCTATTATTATTGTATTAGTTCATATGTCTGCTTTTGGATCCATTAACATTTGTTTTCAAGCTGAGTGCTCTAGCATTGTGTGAATACCATAGTCACATCTTCCTGTTGGGTTGATCCTTTCATCATTATATATTGGCTTTCTTTGTCTCTTTTAACAGTATTTATCTTAAACTATTTTGATTTCCATTTCCATGGAGTATCTTTTTCCATCCTTTCACTTTCAGTCATGTCCATATTTCTTGTAGTCAACATTTGGATGTGTCTTGCTTTTTAATCCATTCAGCCATTCTGTATCTTTCAATTGGAAAGTTTAGTCTATTTACATTCAAGGTTATTATTGATAAGTGATGACAGTCCTGCAATTTTTCTCTAACTATTCCTATTACCTGTTTTGGATCTATTTTGGACTATTATTAGGAGGTTTTCTGGCTTTGCATTCTTTCCTTATGCTGATTATAGTTCTCTTTTTCTGTCTGATGTACAACCTTGTTTCATTCGTATGCTGCTCAGGTGGTGAAATTCAATTTTCATTTATTTTGGAAGGACTTTATTTCACCTTTGTTAATAATTGCGAGCTTCCCTGGGTACAGTATTCTTAGCTGACTATTTTTCTTTAAGGACTTGGAACATATGTCTCCATTCTTTCCTTGCCTGAACGGTTTCTGATGAGAAATCTGCTTTCAGTCTCATTGGAGATCCTTTAATATCAGATTTAATTTCTGTCTTGCACATTTTAGGACATTTTCTTTGTACTTTTCTTTTGAAAGTTTGAACATAATGTATTGTGGTAAAGATCTTCTCTGATTATTTTTGCATTTCTGTATCTTTCCTTTACTTGGATGTCCATATCTTTGTCCAGCTTTCACTGAATAAGTTTTCTAACTCACCCTACTTTTTTTACTCTTTCAGCGATGCCTAAGACACACATATTTTGTCATTTAATGATATCTCATTGATCCTTAACAATTTTTGGTTTTTCTAATTTTTAAATTTTTTTCATTGCCTGAGATATTTCAAAAGCTTTGTGTAGTTCATATATTCTTTCTTTGCTTCACCAAGTCTTTTGTTTATGCTTTCTGTTGTATTATTTATTTGACATTTTCAATTCTTCATTTCTAATATTTCAGTTTGATTTTTCTTTATTATTTCTAATTCCTGGCAGGATTTTTCTTCCTCACCTTTCACAGATTTATTCTACTCATGTAATTACTTCTTCATGTTTTTGAGTAATCTTAGAATCATTCTTTTGAATTCATTTTCAGGTATTTTGTCAAGTTCTTCATCTTCACAGTCTAATATTGAAGTATGTTCTTTTGGGGAATTGTATTATCTTCCTTTTTCAGTTTCTTGTATTTCTGTGCTTATTTTTACACATTTGGAGAAACAAATGCTGATATTCCTCTTAAGTCTTTGTTCATAGAAATGTGTCTGTAGATGTAATAGAATGCCTGTACCATCAGTGCATATCCAGATGTGTATGCAAGGTGGGTCCTGGAAACTCTGGCTAGGGCTTGAGAGTCTGGCAAAAGTCCAGGGTGACACCAGAGTTAGGTTTGATAGCTATCCTCTGCAGTCAGTATGGGAAAGGGATGATTGCCCTTGGCTGGTGTGATCACTGCCTCTGCCCTTCTCTGTGCCAAGGTGAACCTCTTTGTGGCTGCATTGCCAATTCAGTCACACACATGAAACACACAAGGAATCTGTGCACTCCATAGGATGAGCATGCAGCCCTCCATAATGTTCATTCTCAGCACTCAGCCAAACTTCAGCTTTCTGGAGTTAGACTCAGTAATTGTTCAAAAACCAATTCACATCTTCTCCTTAACAGTTTCCTGGCCTATTGCACAGTGACATGATTCTCACATCACAGGGTACAGTGTTCCCACAGTCACAGGCTGGAGGGGATCTACTCTCTTCCCTGCAAACCTTCCTATCCAAAGAGTGAACCACCTTGTCCCAGAGTCTGGCACTTTGGTGGGAGGATGGAAGGAGAGTAACATGTCAACTGGGCAGCCTGCCTTGCTGCCAATTCTCCGGGGCAGGCTCCATTTACCTTATTCTGGGAAGGTTGTGCTTGTCCCTTTAGTCACTGAGCACCTTGATGAGGGCAGGGGAGTGAAGCAAATGCCCTACATTCACAGAGTTAATTAGGCACCCTGCCCACTGCCAGCTTGTCCACCTGTACTCAAAGTAGTGGGTCCGTGAGGCTCTGCCCCAGACAAGATCAGCAGTGAAGCACAGGCTTCTGCAGAATCACCTCACTATGGGATGATGGCTTCTCAGCCAGTGGCCATGGGAGTTGCTGGTGGTATTCTATCTGCAAATTTATCTCCAGCAGTCTCCTCAATAGATCCTCCTATATTTTTCAGGTGTTTTGATGCTGACATCAAAATCAGCATGTCTTTAATCAGCCATCTTAACTTGATTGCACCTTCCACTTTTTATTCTTTACACTTTGCATATTTGTTTTGCTCCATGCAAATGTCACCTGTAATCAAGTGAGGTTTCATTTTGGTTCTATTTATCAATTTCAACAACTGGATTTCCAGAAATTATTTCTTTTCCCTTTGTTTCTATGTGAGTCATGTTTTCCAAGAATTATTATGCCTATCTTCTGCATGCAAAAGTAATCCAATTGTATGCTTAATTTTTGAATACTGTTGTACAGATATGTATGTTAAATTAAGTCTTAAACTCAGAAAATCAAAGATAGAAATAGAAGCATTATCGGAAATTAAAAGATAAGTTCATGCTATAAATAATTTAATTTTTCAATAGGAATAAATTTGAGTAGCACCCACTTTAATGATAATCAAGAAATTTCAGGGCTCAGAAAAGCAGTTATCAAAAAAAATTTAAAAAAAGAAGGAATATTTAACCTCTTTAAGTATCACAGAATGAGTGAAAAAAAAAAAACAGTGTCTAAATTTTTTAAATATGGTCAAATAAGCCATTAGTGAATCCAAATGAACTAGTACTGTTAAGAGGAATAGAGGAATAGCAAGTAAATTTGATCATTTCTGCAAAGACTTAACAAGTAGGTCAAGTGTTCCACCTCTGCCTCACCCCCAGTGAAGAATTTCCTCATTGACTTTATCAGTAAGAGTCAGGCTCCATTCTTTTGTAACATATGTTACATTTGAATTACCTCTAGCAAATTGCCTACCACATTTATTTATTGTTTCTGGCTTTCTCTCACAGATTGTGAGATCACTGAGCAAGGATATAAATCCTTCATTGATTCTCTTATTCATTTATTCAGTAATCCATCCATTCAAATATTCATGTATTTATTCTTGCATTCAACAAATACTTTTTGGGTATGTACAATATATCATTTATGCTTTAGTTAAATTTTTTCTACCATTTGCAAATGAATATAAATAATCTATACTTGAAGTGTCCTATGACTTATAAAACAGATCTGAAGAAAAAAACAAGGAGGTACATTTTAATTATTTATTATGTCCTTTTATATATATTTTAAAGCTTTTATTTAATGAATACAATTTTCATAGGTACAAGTTTAGGAATATAATGGTTCTTCACCCCATACCCACCCTCTGACCTGGACTCCTGTCCCACCTCCTACTCCCTCGCCCCTCCCAGTCTTCTTTAAGATTCATTTTTAATTAACTTTATATACAGAAGACCGACTCTATACTAAGTAAAGATTTCAATAGTTTGCACACACACACACACACACACAAACACAATGTAAAAAGTACTGTTTGAGAACAAGTTTTGCAGTTAATTTTCATAGTACAACTTTAAGGACAGAGGTCCTACATGTGGAGTAAGTGCACAGCAACTTCTGTTAATTTAACAATTAACACCCTTATTTATGAGCTCAGTTGATCATCCGCGGCTCTTGCCATGAGCTGCCAAGGCTATAGAAGCCTTTTGTGACCACAAACTCTGTCAGTATTTCGACAAGGCCGTAAGCAAAGTGGAAGTTTTCCCCTTCCTTCAGAGAAAAGAATATCCTTTTTTGATGGCCCCTTCTTTCCATTGAGGTCTCATTCACAGAAATCCTTCATGTAGGATATTTTTGCTGCAGTATCTTGGCTTTCCATGCCTGCATTGCTCTCATGGGCTTTTCAGCCACATCCAAATGCCTTAAGGGCTCATTCTGAGGTCAGAGTATTACTTAAAGCGATTGTCATTCTATAATTCTGCTATGTGGACTGCTTCCTGTATTGGACATTCCCTCCTTTTTAATTCGTTCTATTGTTATTACCAGGCACTTGATGCTATTTATATGGTTTCTTTAACAGTTAATCCAATGTATACATTCACTTTAATACTTAATATGATCACTTTAACGATTAAGATGGCATTTTACAGCTTTACAATTAGTAACTTCCTCCTCCCTCTCTTATTCCCCCTCTTATTTTTTACTGAGACCTATTTTCAATTGATTTTGTATATATGTTATATATTATTTATATGCCCCATGGTCCAGACTTCAGTAAAAAGCATTAACTCCATATAACCTCAGAAACTTTAATGCTAAACTTAAATTCTACCTTCTGTGACAAGTACTATGCTGCAAAAAAATGGGAGAAGCTACTCAAGTCCATGTCCATAAACATTCTTGCCAGTTAGAGTCCAAAATGTGTACAGTGACTGTACAAGGATTTTAATATCAGAAACAAAAGAAATTATCCACATCATAAACCTAAGTTGTGTCCCGAATTCTTAGTTTTGTAACTGTTGGGGCTCAAAGGTTAATTTATTTATATCAATGTGCATTGAATTATACTCAATCTTCACATAATGAATCTCACCCTCTGCTGCAGAGTTTAAAGCAACATGACCTCACATTTTCTCATACTCAGTCCTTCTAATATGTTGATAAAAAATAGAGTGCCTCTTAGAACTCTAGGTACACAGCTTCAGTGAGGTGCAATGAAGGGAGGAGATAGTTTTTCATACATTTTGAGCCAATTTGAACATTCTTTGATGCCCATCAACCTGTATGAATCTTGGTTATACATATTGCAGAATTTTCACCTCTGAACTGAGAATTTCTAGAAAAGGTAGAAGAAAGGTGAATTTGTTCTCAATATTTGAGCTAGGAATCCATTTTTTCCTACTCTTAGACTGGTAACATGTCATATCATAAGCTGCCTTGTTCTTAGGCATGCACTAATATTGAATTATACCACCAGATTTTCACATTCTTCAGTATACAAAAAGTAGATCATTGGGATTTCTCAGTTTCCATGATATGTGAATCAAACCTTGTAATAAATCTTTTTCTATTATAGATATAGATAGTGATGATATGGATATAGAAATACATATATCCTATTGGCTTTGTTTCTCTAGGGACTTTAATATTGATAATTCAAATTCATTTATACTTAATACTCCCTTGGAAAATATTATAGAATTGGATACATTCTCCCTTTCTAACAAATGATTGAGTTATACAAATATCATCTATGAATACAAATTTAAAGTATGCCTTTAAATTCTTTTAAGGAAAGATATGCATTTGAATATCAGGAAGAGAGAGAGGGAAAGAAAAAAAATAGAAATAGAAACAAAAAGAAATGGAAATAGAAAGAAATAGAAATAGAAAAGGAAACAGAAACAGAAATAGAAATCTCTCTGTTCCTCCAAATGGCTACAACAGCAAGGGCTGTGCCAGGCTGAAATCAGCTGTCAGGAACTACATTCTTGTTTCCCTTGTGCATGGTAGGAAATCAAGTACTTGAGCCACCATCCGCTGATTTCAACGTGCATTAGCAAGAAACTGGATTTTATGCATAGTAGTTGGGACCTGTTTTTTACTTTAATGTGGAATGCTGGCATTCCAAGCAATGGCTTAACCCACTGAGATACAATGCCTTCCCCACACTTTCAGTATTCTTAAAATGCAAATTAAACGGTACATTGAAAAATAGAGGGCCAGCACAGTAGCATAGAACGTTAAACCTCTGCCTGCATATGGTCATCTCATAAAGGTACCAGTTTGAGTACTGGCTATTCCATTTTGAATCCAGGTTTCTGCTGATCCACCTGGGCCCCTACATCCACGTGGGAGACCCGGAAGTAGCTCCTGGCTCCTTGCTTTGCATTGGACCAGCTGCGGCCAATGCAGCCATTTGGGGAATAAACCACCAGGTGGAAGATCTCTCTTTCTCTCTCTCTCTTTCTCTATATTTCTGCCTCTCAAATAAAAATCTTTTTGTTTTTTAAAAAATGAGACAGTACATATAGTACATTTACCACTACTAAATAGTTGAAATTTTATGTAAAGTGAGTAGAAAGTTATACAATTTAACATTTGAAGAGAACATCACATTATTTCCAATTCAGTTTTAAATTTCTGCCATGTATCAAATCTCTAGTTAAGAACCATATTCACTTCTTCACATTCATAATGAAAGACATAAATTTGCCTATTGTTACTTTCTTTGCAAGGGTTGGTTGTAATTAGAGAGTCACAAATATTGTATGCAAGAAAAGTATTTGTAATACATAAATGTTATGCCATATTGTTTGTGATTAGTATATGAAAATATGAAATCATATATGTATATGATCATTCTTGTGTAATTAATTATAATATAAATACTGCATGCATTTCTATGGAAAACATTTTAAAATATCCATTTGGCATTGGTATCAAGTTCCTTAACTGAGAAACTAATACAGGATGGTAAGGACTTTTTATTGGGCTCCATCCAGAGCTGCTGCTGATTAATTTCAAAAGATTTCCTTTGCAGATTTTCCACTGCCTCGAAGTAGTTCTGGTGCACTGGGGATGAGACATTGTTTCCTTTATTTATGGGAAGTGTTACTAAGTTAGGGTTGCTGTACTTACCATTATGTTTTGATTGGGGAAGAAATAGAAAAAATAACCAAGACTTTGAGAAGATGACTTTTGCATGATTATAAAACAAGGTTACCTGAAAAGTAGGGTGTTCCAAGGGAATAGCAGCAACAGAAACAGAATAGGTATAATAATCGTTTCTAGACATTTTAATTGAAAAATCTCTAGTTTTAAGTGTTATTATTAATAATACTTTTAATAAATTACCACACAAAATGTTAAATATTAAACTGTGGCTTTCTCTGAACATAGCGCTTGCTCATTTAACCATCCTTTACTTTTGTTTTCAGCTATGCCAGGAGAAGTCACTCACAAAGCAGAATCAACATAGTAACAAATTTCAATTTTGTTCTATTTGAATTCTTCTCAACTTATGCTAAGAAATATATAGGAATACTTTGTTGCTTAAGGAAGAAACTGTATACAGAATCTGTGAGCCAGGGAATTCTTCCTTTGCTTTGTTGTTCATATGTTCTGCCAGTGCCTGCCAATACTAATTAGCTCACATTCTTTTGCCTAGAAAACTATTTGTGTTTAGTTTGGGGATTTCTATGGAATTATTATTATTTTTTGACATGCAGAGCTAGACAGTGATATATAGAGAGAAACAGAGAGAAAGGTCTTCCTTCCGTTGGTTCACCCCCCAGATGGTTGCCACGGCTGGCACGCTGCACTGATCCAAAGCGAGGAGCCAGGTGCTTCTCCTGGTCTCCCATGTAGGTGCAGGGCCCAAGTACTTGGGCCATTCTCCACTGCCCTCCTGGGCCACAGCACAGAGTTGGACTGGAAGAGGGGCAACCAGGACAGAATCCGGCGCCCCAACCAGGACTAGAACCTGGAGTGCCTGCACAACACAAAGAATATTTGTAGGTAAAGAGGAGGAACAAAGAGGCACTCAACTTTGCAAAAATAAAGGAGAAACAAAGGAAAGAAGGGAGGAGGAAAAGAAGGAGAAAAAGACAAAGTAGAAAGAAGGGAACAATGGCAGGTGCCCCGCAGGTGGTGCTATGTATTAATTTACTATGAGTACTAGACATTTTTCAGTTGCCTCCTTTTGTGAAGAAAAATAACTATAACAATATTTCTTTAACAATAAAGTAAATTGAAAAACTGTAAACTTTTAGTCACCTGTCAGCAGCTGGATGGCAACAATAATAACAGGGGCACAGAGACAATTATTGGTTCAGATTTTGTTACTCCTACCTCTGAATGCTTTGACTTTGAAATCATTGTTTCTGACTCTAAAAGTACAAGAATAAAACAGAGCTTTACCTTTTTTGTAATAAATAAATATAATAATACACAAGAAAGCCCCTAACCCAGTGCCTATCTCATAATAGTCTGGCAATACAAGCTAGCTACTATTGCTATCTTTATTATTAACATTTTTTTCCTAAAATAAATTTATTTTTTCATTGTCTTAGCATATAGGAGATATGCCTCTTTTAATATGTGTCAATGTGCCAAGTCCTCAAAGGACATGTACTGGAAGAAAACAAGTATTAAGTCGGGTTCAGCAGTGGTTTAGATATGACTTCAGTGTATCCTCCAAAATGTTATATGTTAGAAGCTAGGGTTCCCATGTGTCAAAGTCAATATGATGGAACCTTTAAGAGGTGACACCTAATGGAAGAGGATTAGGTTGTGGAAGTACTACTCTTGGAAGAGCTTAATGCTGGTATTGTGAGGTTTTTTAGTTCTTATGAGAGTGGGTTACTAATAAACTTAGCATACTCCATGTGCTTAGCCTCTTCAACACACGGCCATTTTCCTTTCTGCTTCTCACCCATGTTGTGAAGAAGCCTGGAAGATTCTCAGCAGAGCTAAGCAGGTGCCAGCACCAAGTTCTTGGATTTCCCAGATGATGACCTAAATAAACCTCTTTTTTTAAATAAAGTACTCAGTATTAGGTGTTCAATTACAGCAACACAAAATTAACTAAGACAAGTAGTTAGATATTTTTACTACATTTCAAATGTATTATAATTTAAATGAATATTTTATTACTGTCTTTTTTTTTTTTTTTTTGACTGGCAGAGTGGACAGTGAGAGAGACAGAGAGAAAGGTCTTCCTTTGCCGTTGGTTCACCCTCCAAATGGCCGCCGCTGCAGCCGGCGCACCGCGCTGATCCGATGGCAGGAGCCAGGATCCAGGTGCTTTTTCCTGGTCTCCCATGGGGTGCAGGGCCCAAGCACCTGGGCCATCCTCCACTGCACTCCCTGGCCATAGCAGAGAGCTGGCCTGGAAGAGGGGCAACCGGGACAGAATCCGGCGCCCCAACCGGGACTAGAACCCGGTGTGCCGGCGCCGCAAGGTGGAGGATTAGCCTATTGAGCCACGGCGCCGGCCTGATTATTACTATCTTTTTAAAGCAATGTATTGTTGGTATGTACTTTAACAAAATTATGTTTCATGTGCATAAACCTTTTTATGGCTTAATTTTGCCATTTATAATTTAATTCTGTTCATTCCATTGCTGAAGGGAAATTCATAATGAATAAGAATATGTGATTTAGGGTAATTTTGTGTTTGACATTATTTAATTGTGGCTATTCTTGCAAAAGGATTCTGAGGTTCAAGTCTGTCAATTTGTTGAAAAAAATGAGTATCATGTTTATCTCCTTGTAAAATACCCTGCAGACTGCAATTAAAATGTTCAGCTAATAACATAGTAAGTTTCTACACTTATGTTAAACTTACCAGTTAAAAGAACATTTCTAAATACAGTTATTGACTGAAAAATGATTCATTTGCTGGTCTTAGTTATTTTCTAATGCAGCATTGAGGTTTTGCCTTAATGCCATTGGACTCTGGCAACATTTGACAGTGTCTATACCCTTATCAATGACTTCCAAATGTAAAGGATGTTCAAATAGAGTAAAATGCTTGTGTTATTTCTGCAGGTACCTGCTGAATATTTAAGAAAAGATTTTGCTACTAACCTTTATGAAAACTGAGTGAACGACACATCCAAAAGCATTCATATGGCAGTGATAGGAAAAGTAGACTTAGACTCAGAGGTTTCAATCTCTAATCCTCCTGTGAAACCCTCTTATTACTTGACTTTGAAGAAAACCTTTATCATGTGTCTTATGCCCCTCAATTTTAAATAAATAAACTGTTATTAAACATCATTAAACTTAGAATATCAACCTACTTTCCTATCCACCTAAAATCCTTGATTTAGAAAGAAAATTTCCTACGATGAATAAAAATCCTTGATAGCATTGTAAGAAAATATCTTTTTATTTAATTTGTTTTATTTTTCTTTTATTTAAAGTATACAGATTTGATGTATTTCACATATATAGATTTAGGAACATAGTGATACCTTCCACTCTTCCTCCTTCTTCCTCTCTTACACTCTCAATTTTTACAATGATCTACTTTCAGTTTACTTTATACTGTTAAGATTAACCCTACACTAAGTAAAGAGTTCAAAAAAGTAGTAAGAAGAAAAAACAGAGTTCCTCAACAGTTAAGACAATGGCTGTAAACAATCATCTTATCTGAAAATGTCAATTTCACTCCTACACATTATATGTTGATATTCTATTAGTTACCACAGATCAGGGAAAACATACATATGTCTCTCTTTGGGGCTGGCTTATTTCACTAAGTGTAATATTTTCCAGTTGCATCCATTTTGTTGCGAAAGACATGATTTCAGTTTTTAAATGTTTGAGTAGTATTCCATAGTTTGTAAATACCATAATTACTTTATCCAGCCATCAGTTGATGGACAGCTAGGTTGATTCCATATCTTAGCTATTGTGAATTAAGCTGCAATAAACATGAGGACACAGATAACTCATTCATATGTTGATTTCCTTTCTTTTGGCTAAATTCCCAGGAGTGGGGTTGCAGAGTAATATAGTATATCTATTGTCAGCTTTCTGTGTTATCTCCATACTGTCTTCCTTAATGACTGGACTAGTTTACATTGCCACCAACAGTGGATTAGGATACTATTTTCCCTACATCCTTGCCAGTGTTTATTGTTAATTTCTCTGTGAGAGCCACTCTAACTGGGGTGAGGTGAAACCTCATCATGGTTTCAATTTTCAGTTCCCTGATGGATAATGAAACTGGGCAATTTTTTATATCTATTGGCCATTGGAATTTCCTCTTGAAAAATTCGTGTTCAAGTCCTTTGCCTATTTCCTAACTAGATTGTTTTGTTGTTGTTGAGTTTCTTGAGCTCTTTATAATTCTGGATATAAATCCTTTATCAGTTGCATAGGTTGCAAATATTTTCTCTCATTCTGTCAGTTGCCCCTTCACTTTGTTGAGTGTTTCTTTTGCATTGCAAAAGCTTCTCAGCTTGATATAATCCCATTTGTCTATTTTATCTTTGATTGCCTGTGCTTCTGGGGTCTTTTCCAAGAAGTACTTGTGCCAACATTTCCAAAGATTCTCCAATGTTGTCTTCTAGTAATTGGATGATGTCAGGTCATAGATTTAGATCCTTGACCCATTTTTAGTTGATTTTTGTATAAGGTCAATGTAGCGGTCTTGTTTCATACTTCTGCAGAGATCCAGTTTTCCCAGCACCATTTGTTGAAGAGACTGTTCTTTCTCCAAGCACTGATTTTTTAGTTCCTTTGTCAAAGATAACTTGGCTGTAGATACATGAAATGATTTCTGGAATTATATGTGTTCCATTGATCTATATGTCTATTTTTGTGACAGTACCAGGTGCTTTTGATTATAAGTGCCTTCTAGTATGTCTTTTATCGGTATTGTGATCCCCTCAGCTTTGTTTATGTTATTTGAAATTGCTTTAGCTATTTGGGGGTCTCTTGTGTTTCCATATTAATTTTAGCGTCATTTTTTTCTAGATATGAGAAGAAAGTCATTGGTACTTTGATTGGGAACACATTGAATATGTGAGTTGCTTTCGGTAGTATGGACATTTTGATGATATGAATTCATCTAATCCATAAATGTGAAATTTTTTTTCTATTTTTTGTGTCTTCTATTATTTTACTTTTTGTATCATTGTAGAGATCTTTCACCTCCTAGGTTAAATATATTCCAAGGTGTTTAACTCTTTTTTTACATTACTTCATTTAATAAACTTTTTTTTTTAATTTTTATATAATGAACATAAATTTCCAAATTACAGCTTATGGATTACAATAGCTTCCCCCCCCCCATAACTTCCCTCCCACCAACAACGCTCCCCTCTCCCACTCCCTCTCCCCTTCCCTTCACATCAAGATTCATTTTCAATTATCTTTATATACAGAAGATCAGTTTAGCATATATTAAGTAAAGATTTCTACATTTTGCACCCACACTGAAACACAAAGTGTAAAATACTATTTGAGTACTAGTTATAGCATTAATTAAACACCTAAGAGTAATTGTGTATTAATTACAGAGTACAACCAATAGTTTTAAGTGGAACATAAAATGCAACTTTTGTATTGTTGTGCCCCCCCCCCAACCTCCCTCCCTCCCATGGCCCTCCCCTCTCCCACTCCCTCTCCCATCCCGCCCTTCATCAAGTTTCATTTTCAATTACCTTCATATACTGAAGATCAACTTAGTATATACTAAGCATGGATTTCAACAGGCTGCACTCACAAACCAAACCAGGTATAAGGTATTGTTCGACTAGTAGTGTTGTTTTTAAGTTTCATAGTTAAACACATTAAGGACAGAGATCCTACATGGGGAGCATGTACCCAGTGACTCCCGTTGTTGATTTAACAATTGGCACTCTTATTTATGACGTCAGCAATCACCCAAGACTCTTGCTATGAGCTATCTAGGCTATGGAAGCCCCTTGAGTTCACCAACTCTGAATTTGTTTAGTCAAGGCCATATCACAGTGGAGGTTCCTTCCTCCCTTCAGAGAAAGGTGCCTCTTTCCTTGATGGCCTGTTCCTTCTGCTGGGGTCTTGTTCACCAGGATCTTTCATTTAGATTGTTTTTTGCCACCATGTCATGGCTTTCCATGCCTGTGAGACTCTCGTGGACCTTTTAGTCAGATCCAAATGTCCCAAGGGTTGATTGTGAGGCAGGAGTGCTGTTTTGGGCATTTGCCATTCTATGAGTCTGCTGTGTGTCCTGCTTCCCCCGCAGGATCATTCTCTCCCTTTTAATTCTATCCTTCATTATTTGCTTACACTGGTCTTATTTGTGAAATCTCTTCGACACTTACCCTATCTTTTTGATCAGTTGTGTATTTATACTTATCACTTTACCAAGTGTGCAGGCATTGGTACCTGCCTCCTTGGTAAGGTTGAGTTGAAATCCCCTGGCACATTTCTAGTTCCACCATTGGAGGTAGGTCTGAGTGAGTATGTGCCGTCCTATATATCTCCTCCCTTTCTTATTCGCACTCCTATGTTTCACAGAGATCAATTTTCTGTTAATTTTTAAATGCTTAAGAATGATTGTGCTTTGATTGCAGAGTTCAACCAGTGGTCTTGTGTAAAACAAACAGAGCAACAACAACCACCACCACCACAACAACAAAAATACTAAAGTAACAAAATAATAAGTTGTTCCTCAACAGTCTAGACAAGGGCTGATCATGTCATTGTCTCTCATAGTGTCCATTTCACTTCAATGGGTATCATTTTAGGTGCTCGTTTAGTTCCATCGATCAGGGAGAACATGTGATATTTGTCCCTTTTGGACTGGCTTATTTCACTCAGCATGATGTTTTCCAGCTTCCTCCATTTTGTTGTAAATGCCCGGATTTCATTGTTTTTTACTGCTGTATAGTGTTCCATAGAGTACATATCCCATAGTTTCTTTATCCAGTCATCCATTGATGGACATTTAGGTTGATTCCATGTCTTAGCTATTGTGAATTGAGCTGCAACAAATATTGAGGTGCAAATGGCTTTTTTCTCCCCTTTAATTCCATTTGGGTAAATTCCAAGGAGTGGGATGGCTGGGTCCTGTGGTAGTGCTATATACAGGTTTCTGAGGATTCTCCAGACTGTCTTCCATAGTGGCTTTACCAGTTTGCATTCCCACCAACAGAGGATTATTAACTCTTTTTAAGTAGGAAAAAATCCACACTGTTCCTCAAGAGTATAGCCAAAGGAAAAAAGAGCTAGACAACAGGTATTGAAACCAGTTGTACTATAGTCAGTTATGGGCTGATGGATGCATTCCTAAATTGAAAAATTCATAAACTAATTCCCACTTTAGGAGTTCTGAAATGTCTCCAATACAGCTTTACTAGCTGATACAGAATGTTCCTCTACACAGAATGTTGAACTGCTTATACCCTCATCCCTTGGTATCCATGGGGAATTGGTTTTAGTGCCACTATAGTTACCAAAATCCACACATGCTTAATTCACTTAAGAGTAAATCCCTTATGTATAAACTACATAATACTCATGTGCAAATATGCTTTAAATAATCTCTAGATTATTTGCAATACCTAATATGATGCAAATGCTAGGTAAATTGTTATTATGCTTAGTACAGATGCAACCATCATAGCCTTAACTACATTTTTTTGATCAACAGTTAATTGACTCCATGGATATGGAACCCATGGATTTGAAAGACCAACTGTATTTATATGGATACTATAACTTAACTAGTTCCCTCCTTGTACCCAGCCCCCAGCCCTTATGTAGAAACGTTTACTCACAGACTGAAGCAGAGAGTTTGAGAAATTGGGTTGGAATGCCTGAGACAATTAGTGTCCCAGAAGGAAGAGAGATCTTAAACCAGAAGACAGCTATTGTTTCAGTTTCCTGATAGAATACCCAACCTGTCACCTACATCATCACAGGGGGCAAGTTCCTGTAAACAACTCCAGTATCCACAAACCAGGAACACCCATTCTGAAAATGAAGAACAAATCAGAATCACTAATTACTACAAGAAAACAATGAGCAACATCAGGGACCAATTCCCAAGGAAATTACTCAACAGCATGCAAGATGTATGTGTATCATATCTATAAAATAAGAGTGGTTAGAGGGAGATTCATCAGAGACAATAGAAATAAAAAAAAAACAGAAATGTGACCCTTAATGTTAAGATTTGAAATGAGCACTATAAGGGACACTGACAGCTGTTAATTGGAATGCTGAGCTGTAGGCACATCTCCCAGAACAATTTTAAAAGTATACGATGTTGACAGCTAAGCATGAAATTTCAGATTTTGAAAGGAAATTGCTCAGAGTTTCAACCAAAATATAGTAGACATTTCAGATGGAAAACAGAAAAAAATAGTAAAAAGGAAATAATTTAATAAAAAGTTTCCCAGAACAACAACAACAACAACAAATTAAAAAGACACTGCATTCTAGAAAGGGAATTGAGAGAGGGTACAGTGTTTTGAGCTGAGTGAGTGAAATAAAGGGCCCCAAACTAAACAGGTATTCTTAGTGGTTTCTAGGAAAGAAAATCTAGATAAGCCAGACTGACCTCATATGTCTCATCAGTTCATTGGGTAGTTAGAAGATAATGAGGCAGAATTGTCAATGGACTTAGGATGAAACTGTGTTAGATCCAATTTCCTATACTCAGGAAAGCATCAGGTGAATGGGAGGAAGCAGGGTTATTTCTAAAGCCCACCATCCGTAGACCTTACTTGAAATAACTACATAAATATGTATACCATATACAATGAAAAGCTAAAGAAAGATTGGGGATGACTTGGTATTCATGGTGGCAAATATCAGCAGCAATAACAAAATAAGCTATGTAATCTAAGTTATTATTGATATATGACATTAAGAAAAAAAGGTAATAATTAATGACTAAACGCCTGAATTTCATCCTAGTAGTGCTGTATCAGTGTGCAGAGGTGTTAGTGGATTTGAAAGTCCATGAAGGCAGGCGCCGTGGCTCACTCGGCTAATCCTCCGCCTGCGGCGCTGGCACTCCGGGTTCTAGTCTCGGTTAGGGCGCCGGATTCTGTCCCAGTTGCCCCTCTTCCAGTCCAGCTCCCTGCTGTGGCCTGGGAGTGCAGTGGAGGATGGCCCAGGTCCTTGGGTGCTGCACCCCATGGGAGACCAGGAGAAGCACCTGGCTCCTGGCTTCAGATCAGTGTTGTGCGCCGGCCACAGTGGCCATTGGGGGGTGAACCAATGGAAAAGAAAGACCTTTCTCTCTGTCTCTCTCTCTCTCACTGTCTACTCTGCCTGTCCAAAAAACAAACAACAAAAAAAGTCCATGAAGACTCTGGCTTTTTTTGATGGGAAGTCAGAGACCAATTAATGGTAAATTTTTGATGAAATGTTGGAGAAAGTCAGTGTGAACAAGATTGCTTAACCATCATTACGAAATAAACCAAATATTTCTAGATTACATTTTTTTAAAAATGAAGTATTTCCAACTCACCAGAAAAAAAAAAAAACAGAAAATACACTATATGGAATACATAAACTAGGATGCTTAGAGTTAATGTGAATAAAGCGGTGTTCATTGTAGATGTAGATGTGTTTAATTCACACAAACACACACAAAAAATCTTAAATGGGCTCAAAATATGAACGTGGCTGGAGTTTATTCATGGGTTATGTTAATCTAGGAAAGTCTCCTTTTATATCTGTGGCTCCCTATATTTCCTTCATAAAACCTCTGTGCCCCAGGGAGACATTAAACAGCTTATAGAATTAAACAAGCTTTGATATTTGCATATTAACAAGATCCTTGTAGCAGCTGAAGGAATATGAAGTTTACTTATCTATTTTATATGTATTTTAGGATGTCAGGGATTACTGTTGCACACACAGCATACTATCAGTCACGGTAATCATGAATGTGTGTTGATGTTACTCTAGACAAATTATGTATAAACAATTCTGTTTAAGTTATAGGGATGGGAAGTAGGGAGGGAAGAATGCCATGTGTGCAGTAACATTCTATTAAAGGAGGGCTGGAGTGACCTGAGGGCAAAAGAAAGTTGCCAGAGAAACTAATTTTAGATTGTGTTTCCCATGCTGCGTAATAAGCAGCACTGGTTCAGGGAAGTAAGTGCTCTGTGAAAAGGAATAGGGTGAAAAGGAACGTGGTTCGGGGACTGAGAAATTGCCAATGTGACTGGCACATAGAAAAACAGTGATATGAGATCAGGGTATATACATGAGCAGAATTTGTGTTAAGTATAATTTTAAACTTTATTCCCAGAAAAATAAGTTACTATAGGTTTTAAGGCAGAGAAGGGGCATATATTTGCAGAGTGATTGGTATGTCTTGCGCTACAATATTGGTTGTTGGAATGGAAAACACTAGGCAACTGAAATGAGTGTTAAATGGAGCCAGTAGGAATTGGTGATGCAGGATATGGGTATGCTAGTTTTCTGTTGCTCTATAACAAATTACCACACACTTAGCAAATTAAAACAGGACACATTTTTATTTGCTTTCAGTTCTAGAGATCAGATATCAATCACAGTGTGGCTAGAATTTTTATTTAGATATCATGAGGTTGAAATCAGGGGTTCTAAGGTGTCTTCATCTGTAGGCTGTGGAGGTGAGGGACAAGGAATCAGTTGAAAACTCATTCATGTTATTAACAAACAACTTTCCTTGGAGTTGTAAAATTGAAGTCTTCATTTTCTTGTGAGCTGTCTCCTGAAGTGTGCTCTTCACAGGTGACCCACATCATCTTCAAAGCCAGCATCTCTCTCCATTGGAATCCTTCTACCTTTTTTTGGTATACATATATATATATATATATATATATGTATATACACACATATATATATTTGTTATTTTAAGTGACCTGTTAAATTATACATAAAATTATATATATATATATGTGATACCATGTGATATTTCAATACATGCAATCCATTTTGTAATATACAATCAGGATAGACATATCTACTGAAATATTTAACATTTCTTCATCATGAAAACCTTAACAATCCTTCCTTCTAGTCTTTTTTCTTTCTTTCTTTTTTTTACAGAAATGTACAGTAACCATCACTATAGTCCTCTTACTGAGCAACAGGACAGCAGAACTCCTTACCCTCATTTAACTATAACTTACCACCCATTTGTCAATCTTTCCCCATCTCTCCCTTCCTACTCTTCCCCTCTATTTTTAATTCCTATGAAAACATTTTTAGATTCCACATAATACTGAACTATTGCACTACTTGTCTTTCTGCACTAGACTTATTTTGCTCAATGTAATGACCTCCAGTTCTATCCAAATTGTTGCAGATGGTAAGATTTCATTCTTTATGGGCCACTACTCAGATGCATATTTGTATCACATTTTCTTTATTCAACAGCTGATGGACACAGGTTGTTTCCATTTCTTTGGCTTTAATAAACACAGAAGTACAAATATCTCTTGACAAACTGATTTCATTTCCTTTGGATATGTACCCAGAAGTGGGATTGCTGGATAATATGGTAGTTTTATTTTTTGTTTTTTTTTTAATTGCTATTTATTCTTGAAGGCAGAATATGAGACAAGGAGAGGGAGAGGGAGCAAGGGAGAGAAGAAGTGAGAGAGGGAGAGAGGGAGAGAGGGAGTGAGAGAGAGAAAGAGATCAATCTTCAGTCTTCAGGTTCACTTACCAAATACCTGCAATAGTCAGGATTGGGGCATTCGGAAGCCAGGAACAAGGAATTCCATCCAGGTCTCTCTTGTAGGTGATAGTAACCCAAGTATTTGGCCATCATCTGCTGCCTCTTAGGCACATTGGCAGGAAGCTTGGTAAGAAGCACAGTAGATGGCACTGAAACTTGCATTTTGATATGGTATGTGGACATCCCCATCAGCAGTTTAACTTGCTGCATCATAACACATACTCCTGTTTTTAGTTTTTTGAGGAGTCTCTATACTGTTTTCCATAAGGCTATACTACTTTATATTCCCACCAATAGTGTGCAAGAGTTTCTTTTTATCCACAACTTTGCCATTTCTTGTTATCTGTTGTCTTTTTGATGATAGACAATCTAACTGGAATGAGGTATGTCACTGTGGTATTGATTTGCATTTCTCTGCTGATTACTGATGTTGAGCATTTTTTTATGTACTTGTTGGTCATTTGTATATCTTTGAGGAACTGCCCATTTTTAAACTGCGTTGTGTTTGTTGTTGTTGTTGTTGTTTGTTTTTTTTTTTTTTTTTTTTTTTTTTTTTTTTTGATATTGAGCAGTTTGAATTCCTTATATATTCTGGTTATAAACCCCTTATATAGGTTACCAATATTTTCTCCATATTGCAAGTTATCTTTCCCTCTATTGATTGCTTTCTTTGCTATGCAATCCTTTATACTGTTGACAAATCCCTTTTTAAAAAAAGGATCCATCCCTTTTAAGCATTCATGTGATTAGATCTGGCAACAAAGGATAATTGCCCTTCCTTAAAGTCAACTGCCAAATAGCATAGTGGGACTTACTCATATTCCTAGTCTCCTTAACAGTCAGGGGAAGACATTATAAAAGGGTCTGAGTTACCAGGGACTTTTAGAATTCTACTCACCACAGAATTTAGGAGTATGTCAAGTATGACATCAATGTTTTGTTCTTGTCCTGTTGGGTAGATATAGGTACCAGTTCCTAATATTTAATTCAATAATATGAGTTAGTGTTGGACATTTTTGAATTTGAGAAATCTTATCTAAGGAAGTACCCAAGTGGTGATATTGATTCAAATATGTGAGTTGATAGTTCAGAATTCTTAGAATACTAAAATGTGCTATGATGGAGCTGACGCCATGGCTCACTTGGTTAATCCTCCACCTGTGGCGCCTGCATCCCATATGGGTGCTGAGTTCTAGTCCGGTTGCTCCTCTTCCAGTCCAACTCTCTGCTGTAGCCCAGGAGGTCAGTGGAGGATGGCCCTAGTCCTTGGGCCCCTGCACCCACGTGGGAGACCAGGAGGAAGCACCTGGCTCCTGGCTTCAGATCGGTGTAGCTCCAGCCGTAGCAGCCATTTGAGGAGTGAACCAACTGAAGGAAGACCTTCCTCTCTGTCTCTCTCTCACTGTCTAACTCTATCTGTCAAAAAAAAAATGTGCTATGAATTTTCAAATGTGTACTATATTTCCCATATACATTTGATTAGAGAAATTGTATTGCACGATATATTGAAGGACTAGTATGTAATGGGAAAATTGACTTAAGGTATAACTAACTTGGAGTATTAAAAAAGTCATCAGGCAGGGGGCATCTGAAGATTATGTTATCTGTCAAGCAAATGAGCAGAGATTCTGTGCTGTATTATAAGAAACTTGATGTGAATGGAAGGGGAGAGGGAGTGGGAAAGGGGAGGGTTGCGGGTAGGAGGGACGTTATGCGGGGGAAGCCATTGTAATCCATAAGCTGTACTTTGGAAATTTATATTCATTAAATAAAAGTTTGAAAGCAAAAAAAAAAAAGAAATTTGTAAGACTACTGTATGATTTTTTTTTAAATCTTAGAAAGCATAGCCTAAAGGATCTTACTGTATTTTGCATTATGTTAGTTCAATAAGGTGAACATAATTCCAGAGGTTTTTTTTTTTTTTTTTTTTTTTTTTTCCTGGAGCATTTTAAGCACAATGAAAAATTTCTGAGCTTATGGAGTAAAAGAAATTTCAGATTTTTCTTTTAATAAGCTAATATTTAGTTGCTTGACATGGCATTCACTACTCTTGTCGATGATTGATAAAAATTTGCTGATAAGAGAAAAAATTCTAAGGGATAAGTTTAAATAATTGTTGAGAAATATGTGCTATGGAACAAAACAACCCAATAAGGAGAAACAAGAGCTCTGGCATCTATTTTATTCTCCTCAACCCAGAAAAATCCTTGTAAGAAAATACTAGACAACATACAGAGAACAGGAGAGAATTTTCCAGCAACATGGAAGCACTAATAGGTTTTGTGAGGAGGAGCTATGGTAATCCTCAGGGAGGAATCATTGTGTGGTTTTTGCCTCTTTAATATCACTTCTAAATAAATAGAATGGCCTCAAGGAAGGTGAAAGTTTACCCCTGATAGAAATATGAAGCAATAAGGAAGAAAAAAAGTATAAATTATTAGTCCCCAAATAAAATGAAATAATTGATTGAATTAAAAATGGCTGCTGTCAGTTGACAGTCAACCCAGTGACTATTTTCTGTGCAATTTTCTATTCTTTTTTATGAAAAAAGACTATATGTATATAGTCATTGTTTAGTTTTTCTGTTATAAAGTCTAAACCAGCAAGTAAAGAAAAAATGCATCTAATTTGAACTCTGCTTTTTTAAAAAAGCAAAAAAAATGAGAAATGGCAAAATTTTCAAGACCTTGTATTAGTAACACTTTTTTAGAAAATTAAAAAATGGTAAATAATGGGCAGTCATTGTGGTGCAGCAGGTTATGCTGTCACCTGCAACGCCTGCATCCCAGCTCTCTCTGCAATACAGCTGGGAAAGCAGCAGCTGATGGCCCAGGTTTCTTGGGTTCCGGTCACTCACATGGAAGATCCAGATGGAGTTTCAGGCTATTGGATTTAGCCTAGCCTAGTATTGGCTGTTACAGCAATTGAGGAGGGAACAAGTACAGATGGAACATGGAACCATTCTCTCTCTCTCTCTCTCTGTCTCTCTCACACACACACACAAAATGCCTTCCAAATAAATCAATAATTCTTAAAAAAAAAAAAAAGGTAAATGGGTTCACAAAGTTGTTTCTTAACAATTCTGAGATCTGAGGCTGTGATGATTATCCTAATATTTCACTAATCACTAATTCATCATTCACATGTACTATTGGTAAATGACCTGATGGGTGAAGTATTTTGTATCTGCCTAAGTATCCCTAGCAGATTTTTGAGGCAGTGTTCCCTTTTACTTACTTTTGTTTTATGGAAAAAAACTGTTAAACAATCAAAAATCATGAAAGCAGGTTTGAAGCTATACCCCAGATACATGGCCAACTTTTTCTATGTTAACACTTAGAATTGGTAATTCTATTTCTCATGTTGTGACAGGTAAGACTTGCTGAGATGCCATGTTTCCCTTAATAATTTAATAATTTAATTAGTTGTTTTTATTAATATTGATCTGGGCAAGGAAAGAATTTCAAATGCAAAATATATTAAGGATTTGAAACCAGAAATTGTGTTGAATTCTTGATGTAAATCATTCTACAGCCTGATTTTTATCCTGTATCTAGACAAAATGTTATAATCAGGAAGAACAATATTGTTACTAATGTTTTTACAAGTATGCAATAAAGTGTTGAATCAATAGTTTAATCAAATAGAACTTCTTTGGACAAGTGGTATTCAGAGTGGGAGTAGCGGTATCATGTCTTTAGGTAATTTGTATTTAAATTCTGGACTCCATGTACAAATCAACTAAATGTTTGCAATAATTTAAATCTTTTGTCATAATTTCTTTATATGTCAAAAGAAACTGTAGAAAATAAATAAAATAGCACATAAAGATAACTAATGATATAATAATGTATAACACTTATTTCTATATATAAATATTTTGTTTAGGGTAGACCATGTTTTTCATTTTAAGTATTAACATAGTGATCACATGTCTAATATGTATATATGTTAGTACTAATATATGTAAATGCTCAAATTGTCTCTAATACATATTTTTGTAAGTCTCAAACTCTTACTGTTCAGTGTATATGTTTTCATTTATTAGCACAATTTCTTTATTGGCACAACTTCATTTCTGTTAGGAAAAGAATATAAAAAAAGTTTTGTTATTGTTATTTTGGTTGAAAAATGAGTCTCAGCCCAATGTACTTACTTTATCTCTAATTTTATAGAACATTCATTTGTATTACTTACTCAAGGGTAACAGGAAGGAAGTCTTCATTCTGCCATCTACCATACTGCTGTCAGAATGACCTAACACACAAATTTAACTATGCCAAGATCCTGCTTAAAAGTATCTTTTCTAGCTCTGGTGTCATCTAAATTCTTTAATACATTTTTTAAAGATTTATTTATTTATTTGAAAGGCAGAGTTACAGAGAGGCAGAGGTGAGGAGGGGCAGGGAGAGAGACAGAGAGAGAGAGAGAGAGAAAAAGAGGTCTTTCATTCTCTGACTCACTCCGCAAATGGCCACAACAGCCAGAGCTGAGAGCAGGAGCTTCTTCCAGGTTTCTCACTTGGGTGCAGGGACCCAGGGACATAGGCCATCTTCTATTGCTTTCCCAGGCCATAGTAGAGAGCTGGATCAGAAGTGGAGCAGCTGGGACTCAAACTAGCTTCCATATGGGATGCTGGTACTGCAAGTGGCGGCTTTACCTGCTACACTATAGGGCTGGCCCCTTGTCTAATATTTTTAACCTGATGTGTGAAACCCTTCAAGTTGAATCCCCCATATAACTCTTTGACATAATTTCATTTTTTTCCTCATAATATTTACATATATGCAGCACTGAAGAACTAGTATAATTCTCTTACAAATGCATTGAGTTTTTCAGTGGCTCTGTTTTGCTCAAGTTGTTTTGCCCAGAATTGTCTGTTGTAGTGTCTAAACCCTACTCTCATTCTGTTAAAGAATCAAGCTACATACACTGAAACTCTCCTGACTCACTTCACACTCTTTCTCCATAGCTGCATGAGAGGCAGCCACTTGGTACCTTCAGAGTGCAACAGTTACCTTTATCTGTATTTACTCTATTACGTGAGAAATACATGGTCATCTCTTATCAGTCCTCTTTCCCATACCACTTAACAAAATTATACCATGACATTTCCTTTGAGTTCCTACACTTTTGGTAAGGTTCTGGCAAATAATGTTCAATAAATGTTTATTGAACAAATCAATTTATGAAAAAAGGCACTCTGGGGCCAGCGCCATGGCTCACTTGGTTAATCCTCCGCCTGCAGCTCCGGCATCCCATATGGGTGCCAGGTTCTAGTTCCGGTTGATCCTCTTCCAGTCCAGCTCTCTGCTGTGGCCAGGGAGGGCAGTGGAGGATGGCCCAAGTGCTTGGTGCCTGCACCCGCATGGGAGACCAGGAAGAAGCACCTGGCTCCTGGCTTCAGATCGGCGCATCACGCTGGCTGTAGCGGCCATTTGGGGGGTGACCTTTCTCTCTGTCTCCCCTCTTTCACTATCTATAACTCTACCTGTCAAATAAATAAAAAAAGAACTTATAACAGCTAAAAAGGGGGAAACTTGTATCTTTAAAAAAAAGAAAAAAGGCACTCTGTTGCTACTTTACTCTTCCATTACAAAACTTTTGTTCTTGAGAGAATACTTTGGAAATATATTTCAAATATTAAAGTATTAAGAAAACACATTTTTATAAACAAAGTATGCTTCAAAATAATTCTCTGTCAGATCAAGAAATGAAAAATGTGATTTCTTGCCCTTTTCAACCACACAGAAACTGTGATAATTTATTATTCATAAGAGAATTAAGCATATGGGTCTAATCTGACAGAGTTTTAATTTGCATAGCAACTTTAAAAACATCTTACATGAATCTTCCATTGTGCCTGAATACCTCTTCAGTATTCATCCATTAAAGTCAAATTGACACTTCTTTTTTCAATTGAGCTACTGTATTGCATTAAGGTTTCCTAACCTCGTTATAACTTACTGACAGCATAATGACTGCTGTATATTTCAATTTATGAGAACAGAAACTGCAGAAGCCTATTCTGAATTTTTATTTGATGATCTCTACCTATTTCCACAGACCATGAACACTCCTTTTTTCTCTATTGCTCCTGTTTGGAGTTTTTCCCCTGTTCTATTTTGTTGTTTCCTCAGCAAAATCCAGTTGGTGCTGTGCCTCTCCCGTCCCCCCAGATCCTACCCATAATACATTTAATCCTTAATTTTTAAAATCTTGGAGAAGAGCCTAATGTCAAAGGACTGGCAGAGTTTCTGGATGAGAGAGAGAGAGGAGGAGGAAACCCTATATAATGGCTCTTCCATTTGACCACAATTTTTTTCTAATGCTGCAGCAAACCATCTGCAGTGTCAGATTCATGGGAAGCCTCTTCATCACCATTCTATTTATTTGCATTTTTATTCCTAGGAGTCCATACACAGATGGATTAATAGGAGTCTTCTAAAAAATTATTTATCTGAAATGCAGAATTACAGGAGAAGGAGAGAGGGAAAAAAAGACAGAAAGATAGATAGAGATCTTCCACCTGCTGGTTTACTAGGCAGATGGCCACAATGACTGGGGCTGGGCCAGGGTGAAATCAGGAGCCTGGAACTCCATCTGGGTCTCCCACATGACTGGCAGGATCCAAGCTTTCTGCTATGGCCTGGGAAAGCAGTAGAGGATGGCCCAAGTGCTCGGGTCCGTGCACCCACATGGGAGACCCAGAAGAAGCTCCTGGCTCCTGCCTTTGGATCGGCTCAATTCAAGCTGTTGCAGCACTTTGGGGAGTGAACCAGCAGATGGAAGACCTCTTTTTATCTCTACCTATGTCTCTCTGTGCCTCTGCCTTTCAAATAAATAAATAAATCTTTTTAAAAAAAGAAGTGGTAAATATTCTTCTATTGCAGCTGTAAAAAATTACTACAAATTTACGTGCTTAAATTTATTATAATTCTGGAGGTTAGAAGTTCAAAATGGGTTCATTAGCTAAAATCAAGCTGTGAGTAGGGCTGCATTCCTTCTGGTGTTTTAGCAGGTTTTCTTTTTCCAGCTTCTAGAAACTTCCTTCATTCTTTGTCTTGTGGCCCCATTCCACCTTGAAAGCTAACAATAACCACTAGAGTTCTTCTCAAACTGTCTCATTGACTTTTCTGCCTCATTTGCATTTCAGGACTAACAAGGACATTCACTTGTCTGGATTATCTAGTATAATCTCTTCATATCAAGGACAAGCAATATTATTTCTATCTCCAACCTTTTTTCTCCTTTGAATGTATCTTTTGGAGATTAGAATGTAGACATTTGGGGGCAATATTATTCTGAGTACCCCTTTGAGAAACTCATTCAAAAAATATAGGGGAGGAAATGTAACTCATAACTCTCAGTGGTAATGATGATGCAAACAGATAAATCCACAAAGATAAGTAAGCCTGGAACCATGGACTTTGGAAGGAAGCCCCAGGTCTGTTTCGTACTATGGCATCATTCTCTCCTAACTTGTATTCAAGCTTGCTGGAGGTCCTGTCCTGCTACATAATACCTGCCACTTAACTTTAAAATAGTCTTTGTTATTACTAATTAAATATGTGATAATTTAACTCCAAAACTGTATAAGATATTGAAAATAAAGCTTGTTTGTATCCATTATATTTTACTTCATACTTTCCTATTTTAGATAATTATTTCAAAGTATATTATTCAAGCCCCTGGTTTGCTTTTGTGATTTAACTTAATTTGATTCTTAATAAATTTCTTTTTTCAAGAAAATAGAAATATACTGAATTTAATCATCACAAATTCAATTATCATTGCCTCTGAGAATATAAATGGTTAGTGAATATTTTACTGACTGTTTTTGTCTTTAGAGACATGAAACAAAAATTAAATGATCTTGTCAGATAATGAATTTATAGGAAAGAGCTCTGGAAATGTCTGAAGAAGGATGTGTCCAAATTAATATGGAAAAATGTCTGCTATTGCAGTTGTACATCAGTGGGGGACGGAAAGTGCACTGAGTCGTGAGTATCCACATGGGAGAACAAAGTATGTTTGAATAGGTGTTGAGAAACAGTCTTTTAAAAGTACCCTGCCACCTTTACCATCACTATTTTTTGCAGACATGATAACTATACTTTAGGTAATGATGAGATGCAAATAAATCTTCTATCTTTTTAGATGAATTGGAGAAAGGTTAGGCAGTAAACCCATGTTTCTTGCCATCCTAAGAGCCATCTTCATGTCCCCTAGTCTCTATTAATCTAGGAGGCTGAACCACTAAAATCGGAGGGAAGAAATAAATGTAAATACTATAAAACTATCATTTCTGACCACCTACCTACTTCCTTGAAAATTACCCAAGACTGTGAGAGAAATATCTGGATTGCCAAAGGTCAGTTGAAGGCACTCAACTTGACACAGAGCAATAGCAACTGCAAGAGCCCTAAGATTTTCATTTTTCCTTTACTGTTATCAGACTCAAAACAACACACAAAAAAAGATTGGTAATTCATATCTGAGTGTCTCTAATATTACATGCATTTTTTTTTACAGGCAGAGTGGACAGTGAGAGAGAGAGAGAGACAGAGAAAGGTCTTCCTTTACCGTTGGTTTACCCTCCAATGGTCGCCGCAGCCGGCGCGCTGATCCGAAGCCAGGAGCCAGGTGATTCTCCTGGTCTCCCATGCGGGTGCAGGGCCCAAGCACTTGGGCCATCCTCCACTGCCTTCCGGGGCCACAGCAGAGAGCTGGCCTGGAAGAGGGGCAACCGGGACAGAATCTGGTGCCCCAACCGGGAATAGAACCCGGTGTGCCAGCACTGCAGGCGGAGGATTAGCCTATTGAGCCGTGGTGCAGGATATTACATGCATTTTTAATACAATATATTAAGATAAATAAAACCAGTGATTTTAGGTTTTAGTATAGATTTTCATTTCCCTATGTCTAGTGATCCTGAGGATGTTTTCATATTTCTGTTATTTGAATTTCCTCTTTTGAAAAATGCCTGTTCAAGTCTGTTTTTTAACTGGATTGTTAGTTTTGTTGTTGAGTTTCTTGAGCTGTTAATAGATTCTGACTGTTGATCCTTTATTGGTTGCATAGTTTATAAATATTTTCTGCCATTCTGTTGATTGCCTCTTCACTTTGCTGACTGTTTCCTTGGCAGGGCAGAAGCTTCTTAGCCTGATGTGATCCCATTTGTCTATTTTGGCTTTGATTTCCTATGCTTCTGGGGTCTTTTGCAAAAGTCTTTGCCTATGTCAGTGTCTTGCAGAGTTTTCCCAATGTTCTCCACTAGAAATTAGTGGAGGAACTGTCCTTTCTCCAGGGGTTGATTTTAACTTCTTGGTCAACAGTTAGTTGGATGATTATGTGTGGACTGATTTCTGAAGTTTCTATTCTGTTCCATTGGTCTATGTATCTTAAATGCTGAGCCAAATACGTGTCTCTATCTTCTTTTTTTCAAAAAGAAACATTTGAATTTATTGACTTCACTTCCTTTCTGCTTTATATTTCATGACTTGCTTATATAATTCTATTTCTTCTGTTTCATTTTAGTATGTTTGTTCCTATTCTTGAGGTTGAGATGGAAGATTAATTATTGATCAACTTTCCCTTTTACCATTTCAAGCTTTTTTATTGAAATAAAGATAATAGATTTTTGTATTTCATAGGCACAATTTTGAGAACCATATTGTCTCCCTTTTTCTATCCCTCAAACACTTTCTTCTTGCCTTTCAGGCTGGTGCCACAGCTCACTAGGCTAATCCTCCACCTGCGGCTCCAGCACCCCTGGTTCCAGTGCCAGCTGTGGCCCGGGAGGGCAGTGGAGGATGGCCCAAGTGCTTGGGCCATGCACCTGCATGGGAGACCAAGAAAAAGCACCTGGCTCCTGCCTTCGGATCGGCGCAGCGCACCAGCCATAGTGGCCATTTGAGGGGTGAACCAATGGAAGGAAGACCTTTCTCTCTGTCTCTCTCTCACTGTATAATTCTGCCTGTCAAAAATAAAGAAAAAGTTTCAGAAGTTTCATTTTTGAAGGAAATCATTAAAAAAGCATATTGAACATAAATGGGAATGTATAAATATTTCTAGCAGAATTATCTGTTATTATTCAATGTTTAATTGCATACTTGTTATTGTACCAGAAGGATAGTACCATTGTTGAATTAAAATGTCACATGTTTTATTAATATACTTAAACTATAACCAGTGATTATCACTTGGAGAGTGTTTAATTACGGATTACATTTAATTTCAACAAAACAAAAATAAAACCAAACAACAAAAAAAATTGAACTAATCAAGTCAGAGCTAAAACATGAAACAAAATGGTAGAAAAAGCAGGAAACATATATGTTTGAGGAAATATGTGTTGTTTTAATCTCTGCAAGCTGCTGTAACAACAGTACTGTGACCGAGCAGTTAAAGCAACATACCTGTTTCTCACAGTTCTGGAAACTGTAAAGTCTAAGATTAAGGTACAAGTGTATCTTATGTGTGGTGAAAGCACAATTTCTGGTTCTTAAGTGGGCATACATACCTGGAAGAGCAAGATAATTCCTGTGGTCTTATTTATAAAGTCACAGATTCCATTTTATTTATTTATTTAACTTTTTAAAGCTTTTATTTAATGAATGCAAATTTCATAGCTACAACTTTAGGAATATAATGGTTCTGCCTCCCATACCCATCTTTCCACACCCACTCTCATCCCACCTCCTACTCTCTTTCTCATCTCATTCTTCATTAAGATTCATTTTTAATTTAACTTTATATACAAAAGACCAACTCTATACTAAATAAAGATTTCAACAGTTTGTACGCATACACACATTCGATGTAAAAAGTACTGTTTGAGTCTAGTTTTGTAGTTAATTCTCATAGTACAACTCATTAAGGACAGAGGTCCTACATGGGGAGTAAGTGCACAGTGACTCTGTTGTTCATTTAACACTTAACACTCTTATTTATTTTTTAATTTCTTTTTATTAAAGATTTATTTATTTATTTGAAAGTCTGAGTTACAAAGAGAGAAAGAGAGAAAGAGAGATCTTCCGTCCACTGGTTCACTCCCCAATTGGCTGCAACGGCCGAAGCTGCACTGATCTGAAGGCAGGAGCCAGGAGCTTCTTCCAGATCTCCTGTGCGGGTGCAAGGGCCCAAGGACTTGGGCCATCCTCTACTGCTTTGCCAGGCCATAGCAGAGAGCTGGACGAGAAGTGGAGCAGTCGGGACTAGAAAAAGTGCTGGCTCTGCAGGCAGCGGCTTTTACCTGCTATGCCACACAGTACAGGCCCTTTACCACTCTTATTTATGATGTCAGTGATCACCCAAGGCTCTTGCCATGAGCTTTCAAGGCTATGGAAGCCTTTTGTGAGCACAAACTCTGTCAGTATTTAGATAGGGCCATACACAAAAGTGGAAGTTCTCTCCTCCCTTCAGAGAAAAGTACATCCTTCTTTTATGGCCCCTTCTTTCCACTGGAGTCTCACTCACTAAGATCCTTATGTAGAATATTTTTTGCCACAGTGTTTTGGTTTTCCATGCCTGCATTGCTCTCATGGGTTTTTCAGCCACATCCAGATGGCTTATGGGCACAGATTCCATTTATAAGATCTGTATCTTCATGAACTAATTAGCTCCCAATGACCCTACTTCTTAATGCCATCTCATTGACAGTTAAGGTTTTAGCACATGAATTTTGGGGAACATAATCATATCTCATAGCAATTTATATTAGCATATGTATGCACATGTTATATATTACACATAAATGTATATACTTCATATTGTAGGATTTTTTTTTTTAATTTTTGACAGGCAGAGTGGACAGTGAGAGAGAGAGACAGAAAGAAAGGTCTTTCTTTTGCCGTTGGTTCACCCTCCAATGGCCGCCGCGGCCGGTGCACTGCGGCCGGTGCACCGCGCTGATCCGAAGCCAGGAGCCAGGTACTTCTCCTGGTCTCCAGTGGGGTGCAGGGCCCAAGCACTTGGGCCATCCTCCACTGCACTCCCTGGCCACAGCAGAGAGCTGGCCTGGAAGAGGGGCAACCGGGACAGAATCCGGCGCCCTGACCAGGACTAGAACCTGGTGTGCCAGCGCCGCAAGGCAGAGGATTAGCCTAGTGAGCCATGGCACTGGCTGGAATTTTTTAAAAATTAATTAATTAATTAATTTGAAAGGCAGAGTGATGGAGAGGGTAAGGTAGAAAGATAGATCATCCAGATGCTGTGGAATATGGGTAAGGAAGAAATTTCAGAAGACTATTTATAGTATCAATTTATATAATTTAGAATGAAGGTTTAGTAAAATTAGAGTAATCATTCTACTCAAACCATTAAAATATAAACTAGAAAACCATAGAAAAGAAATAAAATCAGAAATTATGTAGTTACAAGCTTACATATACCCTGACCAGCATTTGGTTGGAGGGCATAGACATATTACCACCTATCACAATTGAGAAACAAAAAGAAAAAAGCATACACATACACAAATAGAAATGATAATCACTACTTTAATAAGAGAAAATTGATAGAAATATCAATAAATATCTTTGAAATTTTAGGAAAAAACATTATAAGAGAGCATTATGGGATTTTGATCCAAAAGAGTGAATCCTAAATAGAATAATTAATATGGGACACAAATACATTGAACTTTTATATTTCTAAAAGGCACCAGACTAAATATTAAATGTTAGTCATGTCAAAACTTCTAAAACGGATAATCCAGTGTGATTTAAACTACAACAGGAGAAGGTAAATAGATGCATTTATTCGTGCTAATGTTGATCATCAAGATAAATTAATCGGGGCCAGCTTTGTTGCATAGTAGGTAATACTACTTCCTGGAATGTCATCCCATACTGGCGCCAGTTGTGTCTCAGTTGCTCCACTTCCATCTTGTTCCCTGCTAATGTCTTGGGAAAAGCAGTAGGAGATGGTTCTAGTACTTGGGCCCCTGCCACCCATGTGGGAGACCTGGATGAAGCGCCAGGCTCCTGTCTTTGGCCTGGCTCAGCTCTGGTCATTGTGGCCACTTAGGAGATGAACCAGAGGATGGAAGATATTCTGCCTCTCCCCCTCCCCCCACTCCCCTGCCCCCTCCTCCTCCCCAGCCCTCTCCCTCTCTGTAATTCTGACTTTCAAACAAAGACATACATCTTCTAAAATGGTATATTAACTAAAAAAATAAGATTACAACAGTGTTTATAGTTTGCCCCTACTTCAGTTCACAAAAAGACACATTCAAATCAACTTGTAAGGACCGAAAATTACTGGAATTTTACAAAATATTATCTTGACCACAGGGCTGCCTCTAGAGAAGGAGCTTCAGAAGATACGCACTTTTGTATTTAACAACTCTTCATTTTCATGCAGTGTATTTATTAAGACTTACTTAACTTCTTAAATAAACATAGTATTTTTAAATAGACATTAGAGCTCTAAAGCATACAATGACAAATCAGCAGTCTTGGAAACACTATTCAGAACAGATAAATCCCAGAACCCGAAACCATGAAATAGGTAGACAAGTGAACAATTTAGTTAATCATTAAGAAGTTTTTCTCATTGTAATTCTAACTGAACAATTGGGAACTCATGACATCTGAAAATTCTGTCCAGCATGCAGACTTAAACCAAAATAGTGTGCTTTTTTAAACACTAAGAATGCATCATGGGGGCAGGCACTATGACATAGCGGGTAAAGCCACTGCCTACAGTGCTGGCATCCCATATGGGCACTGATTCTAGTCCCAGCTGCTTCAATTCTGATCCAGGCCTGGGAAAGCAGTAGGAGATGGACCAAGTCCTTGGGTCCCTGCACCCACGTGGTTCTCAAGAACTGGAGGAACCTCCTGGCTCTTGGCTCAGATCGGCACAGCTCCGGCCATTGTAGCCAATTGTAGAGTGAACCAACAGATGGAGACCTCTCTCTCTCTCTCTGCCTCTCCTTCTCTCTCTGTGTAACTCAGACTTTCAAATAAATAAATAAATCTTAAACAAAAAAAGAATGTATCATGAGGGGCAAATGTTTGGCCTGGGGGTAAGGATGCCAATAAAAATGCCTGTGTTCTGTATCAGAATGCTTGTTTGATCTTCAGTTCCAACTGCTAATGCCAGCTTCCTGTTAGTGCAGACCATTGGATGCACTGGTGATGGCTATACTAATTGGGTTCCTGCCATCCCATCAGGGACCTGGGTTGAGTTCTTGGGCTCCTTGGTTTCTGAGCTCCTGCTTTGGCCTTGGCTCAGCTCTGGCTGTTACTAGTATTTGGAGAATGAACAAGTGAATGGAAGATTCTCTTTTCTCTCTCTCTCCCTCTCTCTCTCCCCCTCTCTCTCCCCCTCTCTCTCCCTCCCTCTCTCCCTCTCTCTACCTCTCTCCCTCCCTCCCTCCCTCCTTCCCTCCTTCCCTTCCTCTCTCTCCCTCTCTTGCTCTGTGTCTTTATTCCTCCCAAATTAATAAAAAATTTTAGCATGTTATGAAATATTTAGTATCATCAGAAAGATACAAAGCATAATATCACAAATTTACATAACCCATCACGGCATTTAAGTAAAATATGGCTTAATTCTACCCCTCCTCTGTTCATCCTGAACAGATGTTGCCTCCGTTCTGATATTTTCCTTTTTCGGTATTTGTTTAAATACATATATTTATATTTATATATAAATAAACTATATAAATAACTAATAATAAAAAATAAATTATATATAAATAAATATATATATAAACTTTGTTTACTCTTGCTACTTTTAAATGCCAGAAAATATTTGCTTATAAGTAACTTCAGTTTTATTGGTGATCAGTATTATTTTGTTTGTAAAAATTGTAACATTTGTATTCACTACTTTATATGGAATGCTTGTTAATTTGTATTCACTGCATTATATTTTCTATTATACATTTTTCTATAATTGAGTTATCTTTCCCTTGATAATATATATTTCTGTTAAAATTATTGTTATTAATAACAATTCTTGTGTATTTTAATATACATATGTCTCTTATGTACAAGAATATCCAAAACAATTCATACATGGGTTGCAGAGATTTATTTTTTCCATTTTTATTTATTTTCACTTTTAAGATGTGTGTATTTACTTATTTGAAAGCCAGAGTAACAGAGATAGACAGAGTCATTGTATCCTTCCCCAAATGGACACAACAGCCAGGAGTAGGCCATACCAAAGCCAAGAGCTAGAAACTCCATCCTGATCTCCCACATTAATGGCAAAGAACCAAGCACTTGCAGCGTCTCTCACTGCCTTCTCAGGTGCATTAACAGGAAGCTGGATCAGAAATGCAGTAGCTTAGACTCAAAACAGTCCTCCAGTATGGAATGCTGGCATCACAAACTGACTTAACCTGCTGTGCCAAAATGCTGGTCCCTATTTATTTTCATTTTATTTAAAAGGCAGAGAGAGAGAGAGATTTCATTTTATTTTCACTGCCCCAAATACCTGGAATAGCCAGGGCTGGACCAGGCTAAATCTAGGAGTAAGAACTCTACCAGGGTCTCCCCTATGGGTGACAGGGATGCAAGTACTTCAGGCACCACCTGATGCCTCCCAGGTTGTACATTAGCTGGAAGCTGTATTGGAAGCAGAGTAGCTGGGAGCAGAACCAGGCACTCCAATACAGAATGTGGGCGTCCCCAAGAGGCAACATAAACCACTGAGCCTAGCACCTACCCCTGCTGGGATACTTTATCTTTGCAGAGTGTTTCATTAAATCTATGGTGTCATGTGTTGTAAGATATTATTACTTTTTATTTATTTTGATGAGAGAAGGGGAGAAAAAGCGGGAGAAGGAGAGAGATATCCGTGTCAATTGTTCACTCCTCAAATGCATGAAACAACCAGGCTTCAGCCAGGTGGAAGCCAGGAGCCTTGAATGCAATCCAGGTCTCTCACATGGGTTTCAGGCAGAGTTGAGACTCAAACATTATAAGAATGTGTATGAGACATGGGCATTCCAAGTGACAACTACACTGTTGCACGAAGCACCTGTTCTGGATACACTATTATATGAGCTACTATAACAGGGAAAAAACTCTACCAATTACTGTGATATATAAGATGTAGCCTAATTACAGAGATGAAAAAATAAAATGCAAATCAATTTGCTTCTTGAAATCATTGAAATATAGAGTAGTATTCATTTACACATGCACAAAAATTGTATGAGTATTGCTTTATATTCTTACCAATGTTTGCTAATATCAGACTTTACTTTGTGATAGTCTTGGAGGTATGACATTATGTTCTGATTTTAACTTGCATTTCTTAATAGTAACATGTGTTACTATTTCTTAATTTGTATATCTTAATTTTCACAACTTATACAAATTATAGTTTCTGATATTTTTAATTATTAATGTATAATAATAATCAGAGAAACTTTATGATAATTTTCAAAACTAAATGACTGGGGATTTTTGAATTTTTTCAAATTTGCATTTTAAAATTTATATAATATTATATTGCTATTGAATTTAACCACTGTGGGAAGAGCAAAGATTTTGTGTAAAACCAATTATCTGACTTTGTAGAATCTTTTTAAATAGCTAATGCAGGACAATTTTATATTCAAGCTTGTTTTAAGTCATATGAGTATTCTTATTAGGTAGAGTATTCTATGCACAGCTATTTTATCAAACATGTTAATTATATCATTCAAATGGCACACAGGTTAAGAAAAGTGAAGACAATTTTCATATAATACCTAAAATTTATCCTTAAGATTAATTTTCCCTTTTCAAGTTATTACTTTTGATTCATTTTTTTTTTGTTTTGCAAATGTTATTTAACCATTTCAAACTTTATTGATTTTTTAATAAAAATAGTCATTGTATTAAATTTTCAGAATTTGTACAACAGATAAACTGATTCCTTAGTATAGTTTATAGTTTAGGTAACTTGTATATTTTCTTTCATGCATTAACAGTTTCATATAACATCCACACTTAGTTTTAAAAATTAAAGGATGTTCACAATGCTTTTGAATTGCATTTGTACTACTAAGATTTTATCATGAACTATTTTAATCACACATCAAATAGCTCCTCATAAGAATTAACCACTTAATCTCTTAATGAGGCAGGTGCTCAATCCAAGCATGTAAGGAGTCAAGTATCTTTTACTTTGAGTTATCTAAAATGTTACTTCTGCTGTGTAAAATCCCAAAACGTTTTACAGAGGGCATATATAGAGCAACAGAAGTTTGAAATGTAAAATGCAGTAGTTTATCTTGTTTAGAATTTTGAAGATCATACTTATATGAATGAAAAAAATAATGCAGTTTTAAGAAAAAGAAAGAAAGCTGAATGGAGTTTTGGTGCTAAATATATGTAGCCATCAAAATAAAATGGCTAAGTAGTGATAAAGTCTTTTACTAATTTGATTTGCTCTTAACTTTCAAAAATTTTATATCAGGGAAGAACTATTTATTAAATTCAAATTTCAGGAAATCACTTCATCTGCAAAACAAAAATGATGTAATTTTCTGAATATTCATATAATAGTCTGAATGTATGTTGTGATATAACTAATTTCAGTCCAATAATTTTACCTTCTTGAACTCTAAGATAATCTAAATTATTACCTGCTAATACTATTCAGTCTGAAATAAATATTATGTAATATATCATAAACATACTATATTCAGGAAGAATGCTGCTTATCATCCATAGATTCCAAAATCATCCTCTATGCCTGATGATTTTCTTACTATATACAAATTCTGTTTTAAAGAAATGTATTTCTTGAATACTCCTTTATTCCCAATTCCCAATACAATGAAATCCAAACACTGTGGCCTGGGGTCAAAGACTTCCTATTAATAATAGCCCCATACCTCAGGCTGAGTCAGTCTGTGATTATGATGATTGTCCTGGCATAATTATTCATGGTGCCTCTTTCACTCCTGGAAGTGTCTTATTTCATATTGTATAATTGTCCTATCCAAAATCAAATTCTAGCCAACTTTTCAATTGTGTTTCACAATCCCGTGCATTTTATGTATTTTATTCTCAAAAGTAAATCATTTAATGTTTCCTGTGTACTTTCCCCATTGTTTTGTCCTTCTGACTCTGTTTATACAGTTTTCTCATCCTCTCTTAAATGTTCTTCATGCCCAGTTTTTGTTTCCTTTCAATATTCATCTCAGATATTAACCTCTGTTGCAAAACTTTCTTGATTCCCAACTGGAGATAATCTCTTCTTTCTCTAGTTTTTGTATCATTTTACTTAGATCAACTTAATGACACAATTTTCTGCCTTTAACTTGTGATTATTCAGTATGCAGCTAATCTCCATGACTTGATTTGATGTTCCTTGAGAGCAGAATCAGTGCCTTACAGTTTTATCATTCATAATGCTTACCACCTAAGCAATGCTCAGCAAATATTGGTTAGTTAAATAAATGAAAATATTAAAGCTGCATATTATGGTATGCTGAAAAGATTTTACGAGTAAAATGTTCAAAAAATTGTAAAATAGACAAAAATTAATGTTATTTAAGATTGTACAAATGAGGTATCTTTTCCTTAAAGTGTTTAATTTTATTTAATAAAAATGAAATTTATTAATTATATTATTAATTATAGTGTTTAGTTGATATAGTATATTTAAATACTTTAAAATTTCACTTGATATCCTTTAAATTTTTCAAGCTCATGAAAAATACCTTAAAATATTATTTTGTTATATTTTAACCTTTTCTGATTACTGATATTTATAAAACAATTTGTAGGTGAGTAAACACTAAATTCCTTCCCAAAGTGATTAAACTTAAAAGCTTTCTTTAAATAATTTACAACAAAGTTTGAAATGTTGTTTCAGTCTTAGGAATTGGTTGGTATTCTTTTTTAATTAATTTACAAATAGTTTCAGAGTTACTAAACAAAGAAAATGTTATAGTAGTGCTTATAAATAGAACAAAAACAAACCACTGTAACAAAAATGCATGTTCAAAAGCTAAATGAGATACACAATAGATCATAGTATGTAGGGCTTATAGTTTATCTTGTCTAAGACAAAGATTTCTTCCCTTAAAAGGACTAAAACAAAGTTAACTATTTTGTCCTCTTTATTCTCTATAGTTTATATCTTAATATTTTTACACCAATTTATTTTTCACTGTACTTTGAGAGATTTGGAAACCTTTTAATGTATGGTGGAGTTGCTTGCTCCACCATACATGGCCTGAGAATTTCATTCTTCAGACAAGTAGATAATGAAATACATATAGAAAAAAAAGTGCTGTGTATTTGGGGAACATGAGTGTAGAAGCAGAGGACTTTGAAGTGGAAAAATTTTTCAAGAGCATTAAAACTTAAAGAAGGGTTTCCTGTGAAATATGGGATAGCTTGTAAACATAAAATGAATGTACCATTTGTCCAGGGGTGGCATGTAGAGACTAGGCAAAAAATTAGGAGAGCAGCTCAAATGAGCTTTCCCTGAGAACTGACTGTGAATATTGTACTAAAAGAGTGTTTCTTGATGATATCTAATATTCTTATGGTGTTTGGTACAGTATCTTTAGTTACATTGCTTGAAAATGACTTATCAGACTATCTGAAATTATTGGAGGGCAAGATATCCTGAGAACTACAGATGCTGTATCAGTTACAAAGAACTGTACTGCTTATTTCTAGGAGACACAATCTTTGTGTCTTGTTTTCTCTGAGCAGGAATGACACATGTCCTACGCTGTGTATACTTCACGTTTCAATCAGTACAAAGAGAAAGGTATTCTGTGTTCTACTTCTACAGAGAGTTCTCATGGGAAAAGAGGAATATTGGCATGATGAATGAAAGCAGCCGGATAAAATAATTACAGATTATTGTGTACTCAGGGAGCCCACCCAGTTGCGTCACAAAGCAGGAAATCACATATGTATACAAATGAATTAGTACAAGTATTCAATATAAGACATATTTGTTCCTTGATTGTTTCAAGTATATAAACAGGAAAGGTTTATTTGTTTTTATTTCATTGTATCAATATTTACACAAAGATTACTTGAAGAGCCAGTCTGATGTAAAATATATTGTCACAGTATTATTAGAATTTTTGTACATTCCGAAGTTATGAATCCAAAACTAAGTTTAGATTGAGTATAATACAGTGGTGATTCTTTACAGCATCTTAAAGCAAGATATTTGTAGTATTAGTTTTACCTGGCTACATCAAAAGCTTTGGTTCTCTTCAGTTAAATGGAAGGAGAGTATTTTCAGCTCATAAACTTGTTTGAGCAGGCTGTCATGCCATCTAGAAGGGAACAGTGAAAGTTAATTGGATTTGCTGACAATTTTCATCAGTTAATCAATGAATTCTATATGGAAAGAATACTATTTAGTGATAATGGATAACAATTTTTGTTAAAATATTTTTATTTATGAGAAAATAATTATGTTTCCCTATATATTATGTGAATAAAGATTTGGTTGGCAACACGTATTTTGATGCCAAACATGTATAGATAGTACTTTTAGTTTCTTTTCTTCTTTTTTGATTCCAAGACGCTACTTCCCAATTAATTTAAGAGGTCATAGGTTTATTGTAAAGATACATTTGAATGGAGAATTCAGGAAAGCTAGAGACAAGGAGAGCTTGTTACAGCAGAGCTACACACAGTTGTTTGAACTATTGGCTTTTTAAAGATAATTCAGAGAGAGCTGTATAATTTTATACCTTTGTGTTTATTATTTATTTAGCTTTTCAGTTCTCTTTTTTTATTTTATTTGCCACGTTCATTATTTTGGCTTATTTATACATTGGTACTCTAATAATCTCAGTTTATCATACTCTGCAACCATCCCTTTACTCTTTCTTCTCTTCCCTTTGTTCAATGTCTGCATTTGTTAGATGGACTGAAACCCTCATTTGGCACCCTCAGATGCATTTGTTTTTTGTAAATTTCTGTATGTATGCCATTCTAACTGGGGTGAGGTGAAACCTCATTATGGTTTTGATTTGCATTAACCTGACAGCTAGTGATCCTGAACATTTTTTCATGTGTCTGTTGGCCATTTGGATTTCCTCTTTTGAAAAATGTCTGTTTAAGTTCTTTGCCCATTTCTTGACTGCGTTGTTTGTTTTATTGTTGTGGAGTTTCTTGATCTCTTTATATATCCAGGTTATTAATCCTTTATCAGTTTCATCGTTTGCAATAATTTCTCTCATTCTGTCAGTTGTCTCTTCACTTTCCTGAGTGTTTCTTTTGCAGTACAGAAGCTTCTCAATTTGATATAATCCTATTTGTCAATTTAGGCTTTGATGGCCTGTGCCTCTGTGTCTTTTCCAAGAACTCTTGTCTGTGCCAGTATTTTGCAGGGTTTCCCAAACGTTCTCTAATAACTTGATGATATCAGCTCATAGATTTAGGTCTTTAATCTATTTTGATTGGAATTTTGTATAAGATATAAGGTAGGGGTCCTGCTTCATACTTCTGCATGTGGAAATCTAGTTTTCCCAGCACCATTTGTTAAAGTGACTGTCCTTCCTCCAGGGATTGGTTTTAGTTCCTTGGTCAAATGTAATTTGATTGTAGACGCTTGGGTTGGTTGCTGGTATTTCTATTTTGTTCCATTTGTCTATCCATCTGTTTTTCTACCAGTACCAGGATGTTTTGATTATAAACTGCCTTGTGGTATGATTGAAATCTAGTATGGTGATACCTCAGGCTTTATTTTTGTTGTGTAAGTTTGCGTTAGCTATTTAAGGTCTCCTGTGTTTCCATGTGAACTTCAGCATCATATTTTCTGTATCTGAGAAGAATGTCTTTTGTATTTTAATTGGTATCACATAAAACCTGTAAATGGCCTTGGAAGAATGGACATTTTGAGTATATTGATTGTTCCAATCCATGAAGGTGGGATATTCTATTCTTCTATTTCTTTCTGTAATGTTTTATAATTCTCATCAGAGTGATCTTTGACATGTTTGGATAAATGTATTCCAAGGTATTTGATATTTTTGTGTAGCTATTTTGAATGGGATTGATCTTAGAAGTTCTTCCTCAGCTGTGGCATTGTCTGTGTATATCAAGGCTATTGATTTTTTGTATTGACTTTATAATCCTGCTACTTTACCAAACTCTTCTATGAGTTCCAATAGTCTCTTGGTAGAGTCTTTTGATTCCCTAAACATAGAATCATGTCATCTGCAAATAGGGATAGTTTGACTTCCTTTTTCCAATTTCTATCCCTTTGATTTCTTTTCCTTGCCTAATGGTCCTGGATAAAACTACCAGGATTGTATGGAATAGCAACAGAAAGAGTGGGCATCCTTGTCTGATTCCACATCTCATGGGGAATGCTTCCAACTTTTCCTCACTCAATAGAACACTGGCCATGAGGTTGTCATAAATTACCTTGATTGTGTTGAGGAATGTTCCTTCTAAATGCAATTTGCTTAGAGTTTTCATTGTGAAAGGGTGTTGTATGTAATCAAACTAACTGTGCATCTATTTGAGATAAGCATATGGTTTTTATTCTTCAGTTTGTTCGGGTGATGTATCACAGTGATTGAATTATGAATTGTGAACCATCCCTGCATACCAGGGATAAATTTTACTTGGTGGGTGAAATATCTTCTGACGTGTTGTTGGATTTGATTGGCTAGAATTTTGTTGAGGATTTTTGCTACCATGTTTATCAGGGAAATTGATGTGTAGTTCTCTTTCTCTATTGCATCTTTTCCATGTTTAGGAATTAAGGTGATGCTGGCTTCATAGAAAGAATTTGGGAGGTTTCTCTCACTTTCAGTTGCTTTGAATAATTTTAGAAGAATTGGAGTTATTTTTTCTTTAAAAATCTGGTAGAATTTGCAGTGAAGCCATCTGATCCTGGGATTTTCTTTCTTGGGAAGGTCTTTATTACTGATTCGATTTCCATTTTGGTAATAGGTCTGTTTGTTTTGTATGTCTTTATGGCTCAATTTAGGTAGGTTGTCTCCAGGAATCTGTCCATTTCTTCTGGGTTTCCCAGTTTTTTGGTATACAACTCTTTATAATACTTTCTGAAGCTTCTTTTTATTTCTGAGTTGTCTGTTTTTAAATTTCCTTTTTCATTTCTAATTTTATTGATTTGGGTTTCTCTCTCTTTTTTTTGGTAGTGGGCCCATGGTGTGTCAATTTTTTTATTTTTTCAAAAAGTCAGCTTTTTGTTTTGCTGATCTATTGTATTTTTTGTTTCAATTTTGTTTATTTCTCCAATAATTTTAATTATATCTTTTCTCCTTTGTGTTGGGTTTGGTTTGCTGTTGTTTTTCTAGACTCTTGAGATCTATTGATAGCTCATTTATTTGATGCCTTTCTAAAATCAATGTAGGTACTAATTGTTATAAACTTTCCTCTTAACATTTCTTTTTCTGTATCCCATGTTTTAATATGTTGTATTATCATCTTCATTAGTTTAGAAAGTTTTTGATTTCTCTTTTGATTTCTCCTATGAACCACTTTTCATTCAGGAGCATGTTTTTCAGTCTCCATGTGTTGGCATATGTTCTAGAGATTCCTGAGTTGCTGATATCCAGCTTTACTCCATTGTGTTCTGAAAAGATGTATGGTATGATTTTGATTTTTTTGAATTATCTGAGAGTTGCTTTATGGCCTAGCAAGTGGTCAATCCTAGAGAAAGTTCCATGCACTGCTGAGAATAATGTGTATTCTTCAACTGTAGGATGGAAAGTTCTGTAGATACTGGTTAGGTCCATTTGGTCTATAGTGTCAATTAAATCTGTTGTTTCCTTTCTGATTTTATGTCTGGTTGATCTGTCCATTAATGAAAGTGGGTATGAAATCCTCCATTACTATTATATTTGAGTATATGTCTCACTCGAGATCCCTTAACATTTCTTTTAAATAGCAAGGTGCCCTATAATTAGGTGCATATATGTTTATGATACTTATATCTTCCTGTTGAATTGATTCTTTAATCATTACATAATGCCCTTCTTTGTTTTTAAGAGTTTTTATGTTAAAGTCTATTTTGTCTGATATTGGATGGCTACACCAGCTCTTTTTTGGTCTCTGTTAGCATGGAATACCTTTTCCCATCCTTTCACTTACTGTTTGTGTGCATCTTTGCTGGTGAGATGTGATTCTTACATTCAGAATATAGATGGATTTTTTTTTTATCCATTCAGCCAGTCTCTGTCTTATAACTGGAGAGTTAAGGCCATTGACATTTAAGCTAACTAATGATAAGTAACAACTTTGCCCTGCCATTTTTCTATAAATAATTCTGTTTTCTACTTTGGATTTCCTTTATACTTTTACTGGGAGATTTCTTTCCTTTACCTTCTTCCATAGTGATGACCATGTTTCTGTGTTTCTGTGTTTCTGTGTGTTCCGCATCCTTAAGCATCTTTCTATAGGTCTTGATGGATGATGCCAAATTCTTTTAATTTCTTTTTGTCATAGAAAGTCTTTATTTTACCTTCTTTCATAAATGAAAGCTTTGTGAGTTATTGTATTCTGACTTGACAGTTTTTTTCTGTTATGACTTGTAATATATATTGCCTTTCTCTCCTAGCCTATAGGGTTTCTGATGAGAAGTCTACTGTGCATCTAATTGGAGATCCTCTGAAAGTAATCTGGCATTTCTTTTGTGCACATTTTAGAATCTTTTCTTTATGTTTTGCTGTGGAGAGTTTGATTACAATGTGTTGTAGTGAAGATCTTTCTGGTCATGTTTATTAGGAGTTCTATGTGTTTCTAGTACTTGAATATCCCTTTCTTTTTCCAAATTAGGGAAATTTTCCTTATTATTTCATTAAAAAGGCCTTCTAATCCTTTCTCTCTTTCTACACCTTCAGGAACTCCTAAAACCTGTATGTTTGGCCATTTGATAGTTTCCTGGAGTTAACCAACAATGTTTTTAGTTTTCTAATTTCCTCTTCTATGGTTGCTCTGACTTTATAATTTCCTGTGCTTTGTCTTCTAAGTTGGATATTCTTTCTTCTGCTTCACCAATTCTGTTGTTAAGGCTTTCCATTGGTTAAGGCTTTCCATTGCATTTTTATTTATCCTATTGAATTATTCATTTCCAAGATTTCATTTTGATATCTCTTTAATATCTCAATTTCTTGGGAGAAATTTTCTTTCATGTCACTTAATAATTTCATCAGTTCGTGTATTTACTTCTAAATAATGCTATGATTATTTTTTTGGATTTCATTTCTGCCTTTTCTTAAATCTTATCATCATCACAATCTAGTGTTGAAGTGCTGTGTTCTTTTGGGGCATCACGTTGTCTTCTTTATTCTTGTTTCTGGAATTGGTACATTTGTTATTTGGGATTTGTGGTGATACTTGTTGGTTTCTTTGTTTTTTCACTGTGGTGGCTTTTATCTTTGGACTATGTCTGAGTGGATTAGTGGAGTGTCTGCTTTCAGAGAATACCTAGTCACATGTGGTAAGAGTGGCCAGGGAGCTCTTTTCAGTTCTCCAGGGTGAAGGGAATGTCTGAGGTGACACACCCAGGTTTGGCTGGTAAATCTCTTTTTCTTTTTTTTTTTTTTATCAGAAAGGAGGTTTGTTATTGTCTGTTGACATAGAATCAGCTCCTCTGCTTTCTCATTACCAAACTTCAATTTGAATTTATAATATTAATTAGTCCTTCCCAATTATTATTTAAATTTATAAACAAATTTCATCTGTATCATATATGCAGTTTTTTCAGATGAACTCAGTAAATTGTTCACTAGTAACACCTATCATTAAGATAGTATATGAATAAGTCCTTAATGTTGCAAAACTTAGAAGAATGACTGTAATGCACAGCAGCCTATTAAGAATTTTCTGATCAAGTAGAAGAACAGATTCCAAGTATCCAATCATAATGTAATATCAAGGAATAGGAAATGTTGATTACCATAATCGGATGAGTAGGCATAATATACATGTATTAAATGCCATACAATAACCCATAAAATATATAGTTATTTACTTATAACTTTAATGCCTTAAATTATACCACTTCCTTACTTAAATTCCTTTCTGCTTTTTTTGCTATCCTACTTTAAGCTGTTTACTTGGATTCTCCTCTTTCACATTTTTTTGTGGTAATCTCAGTTACTTCCTGTGTTCTGACAGTGGACTTCAATCATTTCCCCAATTTGTCTCATAAATAGAGATGGAAATTTAAAAGAAAAAGTAATAAAGAGTTTTATGAAATATATTTATTCAAAACTTTTAAGACACATAAACATTTTACATATTTATGGTGTATCAGATATTTCAACACATGTGTACATTGTCAAATCAAGGAAAATATATATTTCCCACAAATATTTAACATTTCATTATGGAGAAAAATTTCAAAATCTTATAATGTTTTGATGTTTTATATTTTTCTAATAGAGAAATATAATGTATATCATCATTATCTATAGGCATCCTACTATGCAGTAGAACCCCAGAACTTCCATCTATAATATAGTACCCATCAATCAATTTTTTCATTTTTTTTCTATAGAAGTAGAGGTGGACATTCTGGGTCAAAGATTTACATTGCTGCTTGGGTCAGAGTGTGTGGGGTCAAATCCTGCTTCTACTTCAGATCTGGTTTCTTTCTATTGCACATGCCTAGATTCAGCAGTTAATGACCCAAACTTGGATCCCTGCCAGGCTCATGGAAGATCCAGGTGGAGTTCTTGGCTCCTGACTTCAGCCTGCCCATCCCTGGCTGTTGCAGACATTTGGGCAGTGAACCATGATTCTTGCTCTCTCTCAACCTTTCAAACTGATAAAAATAATTCTTTTTCTTTTCTTTTCTTTTTTTTTTTTTTTTTTTTTTGACAGGCAGAGTTAGAGAGAGAGAGAGACAAAGAAAAGAGAAAGGTCTTCCTTTTCCGTTGGTTCACCCCCCAAATGGCCGCTATGGCCGGCACACTGAGCCGATCCAAAGCTAGGAGCCAGGTGCTTCCTCCCGGTGCCCCATGCGGGTGCAGGGCCCAAGCACTTGGCCATCCTCCACTGCCTTCTCGGGTCACAGCAGAGAGCTGGACTGGGAGAGGAGCAACCGGGACAGAATCAGGCACCCCAACCGGGACTAGAACCTTGGATGCTGGCGCCACAGACAGAGGATTAGCCAAGTGAGCCGTGGCACCAGCTATTTTTCTTCTTTAAAATGCATTTTATGGTGCCAGCACTGTGGCGTGGATGGTTAAGCCCCTGCCTGCAGTGCCAGCATCCCATGAGGGTGCTGGTTCAAGTCCCAGCTGCTCTACTTTTGATCCAGCTCCTTGCTGGTGTACCTGTGAGGGCAGCAGAGGATGGTCCAAGTGCTTGGGCCTCTGTGTTCACATGGAAGACTCGGGGGAGGCTACTGGCTCTTGGCTTAGGCCTGGCCCAAACCTGGATGTTGCAGCCATTTAGGGTGTAGGCCAGATGGAAGATTCTCTCTCTCTCTCTCTCTCTCCTCCCCTCTCTCCCTCTCATTCTCTCTCTCTCTCTCCTTATCACTCTGTGTTTCTGCCTTTCAAATAAATAAATAAAATTATTTTTAAAAAATTTTATTGAAATATAGTATATATAACAAGAAATGCACTGATAAAAAGAATGGGTATGCTCAGCAGTGGGATGAAATGTTCTTCATCCATCAGTTAAGTACATTTTCTCTCTAGTATACATTAGTTCTGTTGTTTCTTTCTTGATTTTTTTTATCTAATTGATCTGTCCATCAGTGAAAGGTGGATGTTGAAGTCTCCCAGTATTAGTGTACTGGATCTTATGTCTTCTTTTGGATCCATTAACATGTCTTTTACAAAACTGGGTGCCCTGACATTGTATATACATTTGCTATAGTCACATTTTCTTGTTGAATCCATCCTTTAATTACTGTAGAATGAGCTTCTTTGATGTTTGAACAGTTTTTATCTTAAAGTCCATTTGTTTTTGATTTCCATTTGCATGGAATATCTTTCTCCATTCTTTCACTTTCAGTCTGCAAATCTTCGTTGTTGAGGAATGTATCTTGCAGGAAGCAAACAAATGAGTCTCTTTTTTAATCCATTTAGACTGTATATTTTAATTCAAGAATTTAGTCCATTTACATCCTAGATTATTATTGATAACCTAGAATTAATAACCTACTAATAGCTTGGTCCTGCTATTTTCCCATAAATATTCCTATTGTTTATTTTGAACCTCATTTGTTCTTTTACCAGAAAGTTTCCTGCTGATGCTGATCTTCCTTCATGCTGATTGTCTTTCTCTCTTTCTAGGTATTGTACATCGTTAAGTATCTTTTGTAATGCTGTCTGGGTGGTGACAGTTCTTTCAATTTTTGCTTGTATAGGAGTCTTTATTTCACCTTCATTTATGAGAATACATTGGATAAAATATTCTGGGTTGGCAGTTATTTTGCTCATTTGTTTGTTTTTTCTTTTAGGACCTGAAATGTATATCTCCATTCTTTCCTGGCTTGTGGTGTTTCTGTTGAAAAATCTTCTATCAGTTTGATGAGAATTCCTTTAAGGGTGATCAGGCAATTCTGTCTAGCAAATTTTAGGGTATTCTCTTTATGTTTTAGTTTTGAAAGTTTGACTATAATGTGGTGAGGATCTTTTCTCATCATACATGTTTCCTGCATTTGGTTGTCCGTATCTTTCTGCAAATTGAAAATTTTTCTATTATTATTTCTTTGAATGTATTTTCTAAGTCAGTCTTTCTTTTTATATCTTCAGACACTCCTAAGACTTGTACAGTTGGTTGTTGCATGTTATATCATAGATTCCAAGCACTGTTTTTTGGTCTTTCTAGTCTGTATGTCCTTCCTTCCTTCCTTCCTTCCTTCCTTCCTTCCTAACTTCCTAACTTCCTAACTTCCTAACTTCCTTCCTCCCTTCCTTCCTTCCTTTCTTCCTTCCTTCCTTCCTTCCATTTACCTGACAAAATATTTCAAAAGATCTGTCTTCTAGCTTGAATATTCTTTCTTCTGCCTCATTAAGGGTTGTTAAGGGTTTCCAAGGTATTTTATCAACTTACTGAATACTTTATTTCTATTATTTCTGTTTTTCTAAATATTTATATCTCTTTTCATATCATGTACTGACTTCTTTATTTCATTTACCTGTTACTCTGTCTTTGACTAACCTTTCAATCATTATTTCATATTTTTTCAGGCATTTCATCAATCTCCCATCTTCACAGCCTAATATTAATATATTATCGTGTTCCTTTTGGGAAGATATATTGCCTTCCTTGTTTATGTTTTTTGTTTCTACATTGATTTTTGTGCATCTGGGGAATCTCTTATTACAGTATCCTTTGGAGGATGGAGTTTTTGCTTTTGTTTTTGTTTTGATTGAAGGCTTTGTTCCTGGAAATGTGCCTCTCAGACTTTGTGCAAAAACTAGGCTTACACTTGAGTTCCAGGGGTTGTGTGCTAGGTGTCAGGAAAATCTACCTGCTGTTTGTTGTTGGGTCAAGAATCCTGAGTGACACCAAAGATGGATGTGGTGGAGCACCTCTGCTACTGTCACTGGGGGGAGAAGATGCTGGAGCCTTCTAGTGTGTTTGGAGTCCCAGCTGATTCACAGCTTAGAATGAGCACATGGTGCAAGTGCACTCCCTGACAGGAATGTGCACCATACAAAACACCAACCAGTTCCACAGTTTGTACCCCAACCCCTCCATGAGATCCATTCTGAGCATGCAGGGAGTTCTGAATTTCTGCCATGAGCTTCAACATGTGCACAGGAATCCAGCCACAACCCACAACCCTCTCAGCTCTGTGGCATATGCCCAGAAATCCCACAGTCACAGAATGCAGGGTGTCAGCTCTGCACCCTGCAAGTTGCGTTATCTCTGGCAACAACAGCGTCCAGCATCAGAAGAACAGAGTTCAGCTGCAGCTCCAACTCAGCAAATTGAGTCTGGTGCTTTGGTGGTGGGAGGGGAGGAAGGCAACTTGGCCTCCCTTCACAAAGTGATGTAGTCACCCAGGCGTTGACCAGCTCCCCAAGCTGAGCTTAAAGCCAGTGGGAACCATGGAATTCTACCAGTGGCAGGAGCCACTCTCACCTTATCCTGGGAAGATGGCGCTTCCCAACTTGGAGACGGCCATGTAGAACATGCAGGAGTGGTGTTGTGGAGTGTCCCCTCTCCTTGCTGCTTCATAGTCTTCTTCACTCTGTGCTGTCCATTATTCACTGAAAATTTCTCTCAATTAATCTCCTGGAAATGTGGCCCTTCCTTTGTCTTTCTAGTGTCCTTATGTGGCTGAGGTAAGTGTGGCTACTCACTAGCCAGCCATCTTGGATCCTTTTGTGTTTCTTTTACTCATGAGTATTTATTTTTAAAAAATTATAGAAGGGCCGGCACCGCGGCTCACTAGGCTAATCCTCCACCTTGCGGCGCCGGCACACCGGGTTCTAGTCCCCGTCGGGGCGCCGGATTCTGTCCCGGTTGCCCCTCTTCCAGGCCAGCTCTCTGCTGTGGCCAGGGAGTGCAGTGGAGGATGGCCCAAGTACTTGGGCCCTGCACCCCAAGGGAGACCAGGAGAAGTACCTGGCTCCTGCCTTCGGATCAGCGCGGTGCACCGGCCGCAGCGCGCCAGCTGTGGCGGCCATTGGAGGGTGAACCAACGGCAAAAGGAAGACCTTTCTCTCTGTCTCTCTCTCTCACTGTCCACTCTGCCTGTCAAAAAAAAATTATAGAAGTATAGAAAAGTCATGAATCAGAAGATTGAAGTCATCATATAGAAGCTAATGCCCAAATCTAGATTTAAAAATATGATTGAGTTGTCAGAAACATGGGAGAAAAGGACATTTTGAATAATAGATATAGACAAATACTAAGTGTGTGATTAATTTGTTCACTTATTCCATATACATTCTTTAAAGTCCTATCATGTTTCGGTATTACACTAAGTATTGGAGATATTGATATAAAAATGAGTATCCTTAAGTTCACAGGGAGATTCATAATATTTGTATAGTCAGTACTTGACATGACTAAAGTAAGTTCTATGAAGAGAGTATACACATATCTGTGTGTGTCAGATATGATTATATACCTCAGCCTCGGAAAGGAGGAGTTACTGAAGAGTTTCTGTATGAAATCATTTTTGATCAACTTACTTAGGTTCCACTTACATACATTAAAATGGATGCATTTACTCTCTGGGTTAATGGCTTTTGCAAACATACAGCTGTGTATAAACTCCACCCCAATAAAGATATTGAGTGTGTCAACAACATTCTCTTATCCCTTTGCAATCTTTCATTGTGGAACTCTGCCTACCAGCCATTCTTGAATGGATAAGTGTTTAACAGAAATTTGAGCAGCTAACTACTTTGGAAGAATGAGAAGCAAAATACTTGACAAAGTATGGCTTTTGTCAGAGAGTGTAGGAAAATGAGGCTAGAGAAGTTTGTAATACTAGATTATCAAGAACTTTGAAAGACATTAAGATTTCATGAGTCATAATGATAGCAGTAAAGTTAACGACAATGATAATTATGATAATGACAGTAATAACTCTATGTTCAGTGTTTACTCAGGTGGAGGCAGTTATATGCTTGATTTAGTTTAACCCTGTAAGGGAGTTCATTTTCATATCATTAAAGATTTGAGAAGATAAAAAAAACCTCAGAATATTAAATGAATTGGAGAGTCACAATTATTAAGGACTACTTGGAAGATTTTACACAAAATCCCATGTCATATTCTTTCAACATCAAGAGTTTTTTTTTTTTTTTTTAAGATTTATTTATTTGAAAACCAGAGTTTCAGGGAGAGAGGGAGATGTAGGGAGAGGGGGCTTGATCGGTCCAAAGCTGGGAGTCAGGAACTCAATCCAGGTCTCCCACAGGGTGGAAGGGACCCAAATAATTGAGCCATCATGTGCTGCCTCAATGTGAACATTAACTGGAAGTTAGAAATGGGAGTGCAGCCTGTCAATGTGAACATTAACTGGAAGTTAGAAATGGGAGTGCAGCCTGTTCTATAACTTGGGAACTGTCATATGGAAAGCTGTTAATTTTACCAGCACTTTAACCACTAGCCAAATACCCATCTCAAGTGTTTTTTTAAAACAAACAAACAAACAAACAAAAAACAATAAATTGGCAGGCAAATTTAAAGAATCAATTCTGGTGTTCAATTTGAGAGATGAATATAAAATACAATCTGTATGGCCAAATAAAATTTGGGGAAGGATTTAGAAAAAGAAAGTAATACTGAGGATCATTCCTAATTTATGTAATCAGATTATCTAAAATAAATAGAACTGATAATGAAATAGGCTTGAAGATGACATGTTCACCCATGAGAGTATTTCAGGCATGGAAAGCCAAGACACTCTGGAAAAAAAAAAAAAAAAGTAAATGAAAGATCTCTGTGAGTGAGATCCCAGTGGAAAGAACGGGTCATCAAAGAAGGAGGTACCTTTCTCTGAAGGGAGGAGAGAACCTCCACTTTGACTATGACCTTGTCTAAACAAGATAAGAGTCGGAGAACTCAGAGGGCTTCCATAGCCTTGGAAACTCATGACTGGAGTTCCACTTTGACCATGGCCTTGTCTAAATATGATCAGAGTTGGTGAACTCAAAAGGCTTCCATAGCCTTGGCAGCTCATGACAAGAGCCCAGGTGATTACTGATGCCATAAACAAGAGTGTCAATTTGTTAAGTCAACAACAGGAGTCACTGTGCACTTACTCCTCATGTAGGATCTCTGTCCTTAGTGTGCTGTACATTGAGATTTAATGCTATAACTAGTACTCAAACAGTATTTTTCACTTTATGTTTCTGTGTGGGAGCAAACTGTTGAAATCTTTACTTAATGTATGCTAAACTGATCTGTATATAAAGAGAATTGAAAATGAATCTTGATGTGAATGGAAGGGGGGAGGGAGTGGGAAAGGGGTGGGAGGGACGTTATGGGGGGAAAGCCATTGTAATCCATAAGCTGTACTTTGGAAATTTATATTCATTAAATAAAAGTTAAAAAAATTAAATTAAATATTAAAATATATAAAAAAAGAAGATGACATGTTCAATGTTAGTGATACTGAATTTAAGCGCCTCTGATTCACAGGTAGGAATTCTGGATCTAAAGTTCTGAAAGCATTAATGTTGAGAATGATGTGCAATTAGTTTATAGGTTTCTGCTACAGAGAATGTAAACAATTAGCAAAAAGGACTAAGGATAGATGAAAGAAACATTGATTCTATAAAAAATCTGGGGAAAGGTGTATGATATTTAGTAGACAGAAAAATAATAATATTTTGGAAATCAAGGGCTAGTGGGCTCCAAAACACCAATGTTCTCTTGGCACTGTAAGAAGTGAAAAAGCAGTCCTGGACAAGTGAAAAAAAGGTGTTAAATGTGTTCTTTAAATTTTGAATCCAGTCGGCCTCTGGCAGTTTTGGAGAAAGTAGTTTCTTTGTATAAGGGAAGAAGTCAGAATGAAATGTCTGGGCAATTTACTTACAAAAAGGGAATCCCCAACAGTGCATGTAGAAAACGCAAGATATTTGACTATGAAGGAAGGAAACAGATGGAAATATAAGAAGCCATAAAACTGCTAATTTTTTTTTTCCTTTTCTTGATCCAGCTGATGGAAAGGACATAGAAACAGTAATTAAAGTGGGGGGTGTGAGGGGCGGGGGGAGGATCAAGAAGAGATATTTAGTAGAATAAGACAGCTGAAAATGTAGCAAGAAATAGTATTTGGGCACAGACGGAGGTATACCACAACCAAGGCACTGATAGGTGGCCTCTGGGTAGACAGTGAGCGTAGGTTGAAGAGCAGGCATATTTTAGCTGAGGCAGTTTCCTCAGTGCTGTGTTTGTGGAATGTTAAACTGTGACTGTTCTGTGGGGGGTTGGGTGGGGTACTGCAAGGAAAACTGCACTCTGGGGTTTACTTTAGGCAAATGTGTATAGGGCTTTTCACTGAGGTGAGGCAGTATTTAAGATGAAATTAGCGTAATAGAGAACCCAGTGAAAAGCTTTGGGAGGTAGAGAAATTGTCCATAATAGTTGCTTCTGGTTTAGATTATACTCTATAAAACATCATTTCCAAATTCGGAAAACTAGATGGGCTCTAATTCTTATTAATCACTTCTTACGAGCTGCGCCTGCTTCCTCTTATTAAGCATGTTTTCTTGTACTCTATTCTGTTACTTAGATTATTTTCTCTGGTTCTTCCTATTGCTTTCTCATTGAATTTTCTTATCTTTTCTCACATTTGTTTCCTTGTGATAATGCAGACAGTGAGTCTTCCTTGTTCTTCAATAGCTAGCATTATACTTTGTCACAGAAAGTGTTTCTTTTGCATGGTAGAGAGGACTTTTGCCTGGGGAAAGAGGGGTTTGGAGAGAAAACAACAGAGGATATAAATGGAAATAGTGAATGGGGATTATATCATCAGACTTTTTATCTCTCATTATTTTCTTTCCTGATGTTTCTGTGATGACATTTCTGATAACATTGGTAAAAATTTAATAGACCTGTTTTCCTCATTTTTAATATATACTTCAGTAAGTTAATGATTAAATTTATACTATAAATTGAAGAAGTTAAATAGGAGGAAACAATTCCCTGGTCACTTGAGAACATATGAGAGCATCATTTCAATGCCAGACAGAAATATTACTTGTGTTATTCTGTGACATGTAAAACAAAATGCTATGTAAACATGACAATAGATGGTGTTATAAGAATATAAACATTATAAAATAATAAACTACAGGATGAAAGTATTTTAAGACAGAGGTCATTGACTAATAAGAATCATGAAAGACATTAACAAGATGAAAGAAAAAAAATGGGTGTAAATAGATTGGATGAGCTGCTCTGTTAAAGAAATAGATACATAGGTAGAGGAAAAGCAGGTAAAGTTAGAGTTTAAAAGATATATATTTAGGATAGACTAGTAAGTCTAGCTGTTTTAGAAAACTGGAAAGTATAGCAGCATACATTAGACTACAAATATTAATTTACTTATCTTACGTATAATCAATGACGATTCAAAGAGGTTATATAAAGACCATGCAGTAATTGTGATTTTTATCTATGTGGATAAGAAACATAAAAGAAAATCTACTCTCAAATTAAAAAACAACATTTGTGGGAGATGGAAAGAAGGGAGAGGGAGAAGGGACTATTTTCACTGGCTCATAACCCCAGTGCTAGCATAATAGGGACTCGTCAAAATAGAATGAAACTGAGGGTTTGGAACTCAATCCAGATATACCATATAGGTGAATATAGGTGACAGAAACCCGACTGTTTGAGCTATTGCTGATGCTTCCTTGGGTCTCCAGTAGCAGGAGACTGGTGTGGGACTGGACTTAGATATTCAACCTAGGTAATCCAATCTGTCTATTTTTATTTTTGTTGCTCATGCTTTTGTTGTCATATCTAAGACATAATTGCCAAGACCAGTGTTATAAAGATTTTCCCCCTGTTTTCTTCCAGAATTTTTATAGTTTTAATCTATTTTGTATAGATTTTTTGGTATAGTACAAAATAAAGGTCCTATTTTACTTTTTGCATTTAGATATCCAGTTTTACTGTATCATTTCTAGAAAAGAGTATCCTCCCCTCCCCTGCATTGTACATTCTTGGTACCTTTATTGAAGATCATTTGACGATATATGTGTGAGTTTCTTTCTGGGTTCTCTATTCTGTTTCATTGGATCTATATGTCTGCCTTTATGTCAGTACCATGCTCATTTGATAACTATAGGTTTGCTATTTATTTTGAAAAAATGTGAGACATTTAGTATTGCTTTTATTTTGGAAGATTTCTGTTTTATTTAGTTTCCTTTATAGTTCCATATGAGTTTTAGGATTTTTTTATATTTCTGCAAAGAAATAATTGGGATTCTGATAGGGATGGCATGGATTCAGTAGATTCCTTTCAGTACTATGACTATCTTAGCAATATTAAATTTTCCATACTATTAACATGAGACCTCTTTCCACTTATTTGTTTCTGCTTTAAATTTTTCAGCAGCATTTGGTAATTTTCAATGTACAAGTCATTTATCTCCTTGGATAACTTTACTTCTACATAATTTATGCTTTTTGATTCTACTATAAATAGAATAGTTTTGTTAGTTTCCTTTGGGATTATTTGTTGTTAGTGTATTGAGATGCAACTTACATTTGCATTTTGCTTCCTAAGTTTACTGAACTTAATATTTCTAACAGATTCTTTAAGAGAGGACTTCCAGAAGCTCATTAAAAATGCATACTATGGAAAACACTATGCAGATATTTCTAAATTTTTAACACAAAAATAAGCATCTTTTTTTAAAAAGATTTATTATGTTTATTTGAAAGACAGAGTTACAGAGAAACTAGACAGAAAGAGAGGTCTTCCATCTACTGGTTCACTTCTCAAATGGCCGGAACAGCTGGAGATGAACCGATCCAAAGCCAGCAGTCAGGATCTTCTCCCAGGTCTCCCTCGTGGGTGCAAGGGCCATCCTCTGCTGCTTACCCAGGCATATTTGCAGGGGGCTGTATCATAAGTGGAGCTTCCAAGACTCAAATTGTTACCCATATGGGATGCCAGTGCTGCAGGCTGGGGCTTTAACCTGCTGCATTTCATCACTGGACCAAATTTTCTATTAAATTTTTGAAGTCTCTGCAAATGGAGTCTTCAGTCTTTTCTGTACATAAGAACACATAATCTGAAAATAAGGACACTTAAAAGTCTTCTTTCAGATTTTCATTATCTTTTATTTCTTTTTCTTGTCTAATTGTTCTGGTGAGGACTTCTTGTACTATGCTGAGCAGAAATGGTAAGAGTAAGTGTTGTTATCATGTTACTGATTTGAGAAGAAATACTTCCAATATTTCACTATTGAGTATAATGTTAATCATGGGCTTTTAATATATGATCTTAATTATATTGAGGTAGTTTCCTATTATTCTTAGTTTGTTGAATTTTTTTCTGGAAAAGGTGTCAAATTTGTCAATTATTTTTTCTGCATGTGTTGATATGATTATGTGATTTTCATCCTTCATTAATTTAGTATGTCAATTTCATTAATATATCCATGTTGAGCCATTCTTTTATCACAGGACAAAAATCTGCTTGATCATACTATAAGTTACTATAAGATCTTTTTAATATACTATTGAATTCATTTTGCTAGTATTTTGTTAAGAATATTTTGCATCATTAAAGCTATCATCCTGCAATTCCCTTTTCTTGTATCATTGTTTGTCTAGTGTTAGGATAATCTTGGCTTCATAAAATGTTTCTAAATGTTTCCTTCTCTTGGAAGATTTTAAGAAGAATTGATATTAGTTCTTGTGTGAATATTTGGTATAACTGACCAATGAACTCCTTGTTTTTTTTGTTGTTGTTGTTTTTTTATTTTTTTTTTTACTAATTCCTTTTCCTTAACAGTTATTCTATTTAGTACTAGTCTTGATATGTTGTATGTTTCTTGAAATGTATCCATTTTACCTACTTTATCTAACTTTCTGGTATATAATTGTTTAATACCTTCTTCATTCTTTTTATTTCAGTAACATCACTTCTGATATCTACTTTATCATTTCTCATTTTATAATTTCAGTCTATGGTCTTTTATTCTTAGTTTAGCTAAAGGATACTTCAAAATAGTTCTTATCGTTTCAAAATAAACAGCTCCTGGTGTCACTGATATCTTCTGATATTTTTCTGGTCTCTATTTCTCTTAGTTCTAATTTGTAATATTTCCTTCCTGTGATACTTGGATTTAATTCTTTTCTTATTTAACTAGCTTATTAAGGTAAAGGTTTGAAGTGTTTAATTGATAATCTTTTTTCTAATATGTGTGTTTATTTCTATGAACTTGTCTCTCAGCACAGTTTTGGCTGCATTCCATTAGCTTTGGTGTGCTTTGTTTCATTTTCATTTGTCTCAAGACACTTTGTAATTTTACTTTTAACTTCCTTAATTCAGTGGATGTTTAAGACTATTATTTAATTGCTACACATTAGTGGATTTTCCACTTTTTCTTCTGTTATTTCTAATTTCATTTCATTGTAATTAGAAAAAAAATTTTATATGATTTTAATCTTCATAAGCTTTGTTAAATTTTTTCCAATTTTTATTTTTAAATTTACAAAGCAAAAATTGTGATGTAGGACTACAATGAGTTCCCATATACTTCTTACTCATTTCTTTTTTAGCATTTCATATTAGTATATTTGTCACCAGTAATGAACTTTTTAAGATGTGTTTTGTGACTTAACATTTTTTTTTCTATCCTAGACAAAGCTCTGTGTACGCTTTAGAGGATATATGCTGCTGTCCTGGAGAATGTTCCTTGTATGTCTGTGAGGTTCATTTGGCCTGAAATATTGTTTAAGTCCTCTCTTTTGCTTTTCTTTCTGTGTTATATCCATTATTGAATGTGGAGCATTGAGAGTTCCAGTTATAGTATTGCTGTCCATTCTTATGTAAGTGCTATTTAAGTTGCCTTCATACATTTAAATCATCTCATGTTGAGTTTGTATATATTTGTTATCTTTTTCTTGTGAATTGGTCCATTGATCATAATATATTGTCTTTCTTTATGTCTATTTTTGTTACAACTTAACATCTATTTATCTAAATATGATCACCTCTTTGTAGCTCTCTTGGCTACCTTTTCATAAAATAATGTTTTTCTACTTTTCTCACTTTTGGCCTATGAATATAGTTGAGCCCATCTTTTTCAGTTTAAATCCATTTATCTACTCAGTGTTTTTTATTTTGTAGTTCTTGAATCTGATGCCCATTTCTCCACTACACCCCAGCCCCTGCTGCCGGAATTTGGAAGTTTGGGTCATTGTTTCTTCAGATAAAATTTATTCCCATGTCTCTTTCCTTCTTCCTTTTAGGATTCCTACAATGCATGCATTGATGGTTCCCCATAGTTTGTTAGGCCTGCTTAACTCTTTTTTTTTCCTTTTTTTCTTTTATTCCTCTCACTAGATAATCTTAAGTGACTTTTCTTGAATTCCCTGATACTGTGTTCTTGTGATGTAGACTACTGTTGAATTCTTCTAAAGATTTGTGTAGTTCAGTTACTATGTTCTTCAGTTTTAAAATTTTGGGTTCCTTTTTATATTTTTTATTCCTTTGTTGATATTCTCATATTTTTTTGTTCATGCGCTGTTTTCCTGAGTCTGTTGAGCATGGTTATGGTGGTTATTTTGAAATCTTTGTCAAATAATTCATATATTTCTATTTCTTTGGAGTCAGTTGCTATGGATTTCTTTTGTTTGAATCTTATTTTCCTATTTCTTTTTGAGTCTTATAGCTTGTATCTGGTATTTATCTATTGGAAAAGACAGCCATATCTTCCAATCTTTATCTAACTGGCTCCTCATAGGGAAAGATCTTCATAAAGGTGTGTGGGATTAGGGAAGAAGCTCTCAAACTGCTTCTGTAGATATGTTTTTAGCAAGAATTGTCAATGCAAATACCCAACTGTAATCCCTTATCCCATATTATGTCCACCTCTGATCCCACATCCTCTCTGGAACCAGTTGCTAAACTGTTTTCTGTTCTCAGTGGTATCTAAAGTGTGCTGTGTCGCATTAGAGCTCTGAGATAGAAACCAGACCCTTGTGAGATCCCCTGAAAATCCGGAATACTGGACATATTCTCCAACTCTTTCCCTCCTGAGGAACAAAAGCCAGTGGTGGGAATTTTCTCCTGCTTGTTTCATGCTGAGCTGGGGCGGTGGGGAAAGACCATGGCAAGTAAATATGTACTTGTCTAAGTCACCACTTTTGTTCCCAATGGACTGCAACCTAGTGCCCTTTTCTGTCAGTTCTTAGATTTAAGCACAATGTAATACGTAACCTTGGGCAGTACCTAGGAAATCTGAATATTGGAAATAGTCTTCAGTCTCTTCCTTCAGTGCTCTGGTAGCTAGAATTTGTATTCCCCAAAAGTCACATTGTCCTAAGACAGATACAGGAACTATGGCAAATGAGTGCCACAAGTTTTTCTATTAAATTTAGTATGGCTGATTTTATATTCATGTAAAGTATATGAACTTCTTAACTGTTTTTTTTTTTGATTTCTCAGAAAGGGAATTAGTCCATATGAGTTCACTTGGTATCTCTGAGAAGGAATGGAATGTAATATGTTTAAGAAACAAATATACATCTTCAAAGTAGTAATATTTAGAGTACACTCAAGGTCATCCTTTTTTTAAAAAATATTTACTTATTTATTTGAAAGGCAGAGTTACAGAGAGGCAGAGAGTGAGAGAAGTCTTCCATACTCTGGTTCACTCCCCAAATGGCCATAATGGCTGAAGCTGTGCCAATTCAAAGTCAAGAGCCAGGAGCTTCCTCCAGGCTTCCCACATAGGTGCAGGGGCCCAAGGACTTAGGCCATCTTTTATTGTTTCTCCGGATCACAGCAGAGAGCTGGATCAGAAGTGGAGCAGCCAGGACTTGAACTGGCATCCAAATGGGATGCCAGCACTTCAGGCAGCAGCTTTACCTGCTAAGCTTTAGTGCTGGCCCCAGTTATACTCTTTCGTGGACTTAGAAGTTAGATGATCTATTTTCTAAAAATTAGGTGACAAAATATTTTACAATGACTAGCCAGTGCAAGCTTGTTTAGGTCAGAGAGGGAATTTGTTGACTCATAACAGAAAACTAAATAGGAAAGGCTATGCTGTGACGTAAAGCTGAATCTGATGCTGCAAGAGATTTCTTTTCATCTGATTTTACAGTATTTTGTATTCTGGTTTCATCTCTTCCATCTCTCCTACTGTCTTCCAGCTCACCATTGGTGGCTTCTCACTGCCACATCTTTCTTTGTGTCAACAGCAAATAATGTGAGACTACTTCTCCTTCACACAAAGTTCAGAACTATCATGGAAATGGTACAGTTTCAGCGTGCTCTGGGGACTGTGGGCATGGACATGGGTCACATGAAAAAATGGTAACTCTCATTTGTTTAGAATAGGGGAAAGATAATTTCCCATAAGAACTATACTGCTTCAGATATAGAAGGTAATATTTTAGTACTCATCTTGGGGCCAGTGCTGTGGTATAGTGGGTGGAGCTGCCACATGCAGTGCTGGCTTCCCATATGGGTGCTGGTTCAAGTCCCAGTTGTTCCACTTCCAAGCCAGCTCTCTGCTATGGACTGGGAAAACAATAGAAGATGGCCCAAGTCCTTGGGCCCGTGCACCCAGATGAGATACCCGGAAGAAGCTCCTGGCTCCTGGCTTTGGATCAGCTCAGAACCGGTCATTGTGGCCATCTTGGGGGTGAACCAGCAAATGGAAGACCTCTCTTTTTCTCTCTCTGCTTCTACCTCTCTGTAAGTCTGCCTTTCGAATAAATAAATAAATAAATGTTTTTAAAAAATTGTTTAGTGCTCATGGAAAAACCTAGTTATCAGTGAAGTTAAAGAATACATCTCATTCATATAAGCTAAAAATTACTAGTACATTGATATTTTGGCAAATATATGACATTGAAAACGTGTCTGTTTTAATCATATGATTTATAACTACATTTAAAGCATGATGGTAATATGCTTTTTGTGTTTTAAAAATATAATTTATACTATTTTTCATATTTACTTGTAAATTTAGAGAAATATGATTAAGATTGGTCCATTTTCCTAAAATTTCACATGCATTAAATTTGTTACACATACCTATGAGCTAGTTGATCTTATATTTCAATTCAAAATTTTATTTGTATTTTAGCAACATTGAATTCTTAAAACTCTTATTTAGGCCAGCGCCGTGGCTCAATAGGCTAATCTTCCACCTGTGGTGACAGCACACCAGGTTCTAGTCCCAGTTGGGGTGCCAGATTCTGTCCCGGTTGCTCCTCTTCCAGTCCAGCTCTTTGCTGTGGCCCAGGAGTGCAGTGGAGGATGGCGCAGGGCCCAAGCCCTGCACCCGCATGGAAGACCAGGAGGAAGCACCTGGCTCCTGGCTTCGGATTGGCACAGCACCAGCCGCAACACACCGGCCATGGCAGCCACTTGGGGGGTGTACCAATGGAAAAAGGAAGACCTTTCTCTCTCTCTTTCTCTCTCACTGTCTAACTCTGCCTGTAAAAAAATAAAAGAATTCAGCAGTGAAGCCATCCAGTCCTGGGCTTTTCTTTGTTTCTGATTCAATCTCCATCTTGGTTACTGATTTGTATAGATTTTCTATGTGTTTGTGACTCAACTTTGGTAGACGCATGTGTCCAGGAATTTATCCACTTCTAGATTTTTTAATTTTCTGGCATATTTTTGTAATAATTCCTGATGATTCATTTTATTTTTGTGGTACGCATTGTTACATTTCCATTTTCATCACTGTTTGTATTAATTTGGTTCTCAGGTTTATTTTGATTAGTTGTGCCAATGTATCAATTTTGTTTATTTTTTCAAAAAATCAGCTCTTCATTTCACTGACCTTTTGGGGTTTTTTTTGGCTTTTTTTTTATTTCTTGTCTAATTTAATTATTTCTTTCCTCCTGCTAATTTGGGATTTGGTCTGTTGCTGTTTTTCTAGGTCCTTAAGATGCATTGATAGCCCATTTATTTGATGCCTTTCCAATTTATTGATGTAGGCACCAATTGCTATAAAGTTCCCTCTTAAAAGTGCTTTGGCTGTATCCAAAAAGTTTTGATATGTTGTATTGTCATCTTAATTCATTTACAATATTTTTTAGGTTTCCCTTCTGATATATTATATGATCCAAAGTTCACTTAGGAGTGTGTTGTTCAATCTCTAAGTGTTTGCATATTTTCTAGTGATTCTTGAGCTGTTAATTTCCAGCTTCATTCCACTGTGGTCAGAAAAGATATGTGATGTGATTTAAATTTTCTTGAATTTGCTGAGACTTGCCTTATGGCCTAGCATATGGTCTATCCTAGAGAAAGTTCCATGCACTAATAAAAAGAATGTGTATTATTTACTATTGGATAAAATGCTCTGTAAACATTAGTTGGGTCCATAGTGTAGTTGATCTATAGTGTAATTGATCAAACATTGTTAATCCATAGTGTAGATTAGCTCTGTTGATTCTTTGCTGATTTTCTGTCTAGTCGAATGTCCATTCATGAAAGTGGTGTGAAGTCCCTATTACTATTGTATTGGAGGCTATGTTTCATTTTGGATCTATAGCATTTGTTTTAAATAGCCACGTATCCTGGCATTGTGTGCATATACATTTATTATAATCACATCTTCCTGTTGAATTGATCCCTTAATCATTACATAATACCCTTGTCTCTATTAACAGCTTTTGTGTTAAATTCTATTTTGTCTGGAATTAGCATGGCTACACCAGCTCTTTTTTTGCCTCTGTTGGTATGGAATACCTTTTTCCAACCTTTCACTTTCAGTCTGACTGTATCTTTGTTGGTGAGGTATGTTTCTTGTAGGCAGCAAATACATGGGTATTATTTTTAATCCATTAAGCCCATCTGTATATTTTAATTGGAGAATGCATGCCATTTATATTCAAGGTTACTACTGAATAATTGCTTCTCGGCCTTTTGGCTAAGATCAAGTGCAAGGTTACTACCAATAAATAATGACTTGGCCCTGCCATTTTCCTGTAAATATTCCTATTGTTTGTTTTGGATATCCTTTGTACTTTTACTAGGAGATTTTCTATCTTCACATTCTTTCACAATGATGACTATCTTTCTGTGTTTTGTGTGTAGCACATCCTTAAGTATCTTTTGTAAGGCTGGATGAATGGTGAAAAATTCAATTTCTCTTTGTTATGGAAGGTCTTTATTTCACCTTCATTCATATATGACAGCTTTTCAGGGTATAGTATTCTGGGTTCAGAGTTTCTTTTAAGACTTTGATTATGTCTCTTCATTCTCTCCTACCCTGTAGGTTGCCAATGAGAAATTAGGTGTGAGTGTAATTTAGTATGCTCTGAAATTAACCTGACTTTTCTCTCTTGCATATTTTAGAATCTTCTTTATGTTTTACTGTGGAAAGTTTGACAACAATCTGTAATGGTGAAGATCTTTTATTGGCATGTCTATTTGGAGTTCTACATGCCTTAGGTACTTGAATGTCACTTTTATTCTCCAAATTAGGGAAGTTTTCTGTTTTTATTTCACTGCACAAGACTTCAAATCTATTCTCCCTTTCTATACCTTCAGCAAATCCGTTTTAAAAATTTGGTTTTATTTTTATATTCTTAATTTCATTCTCAAGGGCCTTCTACTTATTTCACCATTATGTCTAGTTTTTTTTTTTTTTTTTTTTTTGACAGGCAGAGTGGACAGTGAGAGAGAGAGAAAGGTCTTCCTTTTCCGTTGGTTCACCCCACAATGGCCGCTGCGGCCCGCATGCTGTGGCTGGTGCACTGTGCTGATCCGAAGCCAGGAGCCAGGTGCCTCTCCTGGTCTCCCATGAGGTGCAGGGCCCAAGCACTTGGGCCATCCTCCACTGCACTCCCAGTGCTGGCGCCGCAGGCAGAGGATTAGCCTGGTGAGCCATGGCACCGGCCACTGCTGAATTCTACCAGACTTTTAAAGAAGAGCAAATTCCAGTTCTTCTCTAGCTGTTGCAAACAATTGAAGAGGAGGAGATCTCCTAAATTCCTATAGAGTCCACTATTTCCTTAATTCTAAAACCACAAAAAACATACAACAAAGAAAGAACTATAGGCCACTATCACAGATGAACATAGATGCAAAAATCCTCACAAAATACAACTAATCAAATCCAACAACACATCAGAAAGTTCATTCACCAAGACTAAGTGAAATTTATCCCTGGTATGTACAGATGGTTCAACATATGCAAATCAATAAATGATATACAACACATTAACAAATTTGAGTATTAAAAACAATATGATTATCTCAATTGATGCAGATAAAGCATTTGATAAAATATAGCATCCTTTTGTGATCAAAACCTTAAGCAAAATGGGTATAGAGGGAATATTCCTCAACACAATCAAGGCAATTTATGTTTGCAGCTGCTTTCTCTGGAACCTACATGAAAACTCAGATGAATAAACTAAACAGATTTGTGTAATTCATCTAGTTTTATTTTTTTTGGGGGGGGTGTAGGATGTGAAGTTACTATTGCAAATTGTCAAATTTTAGCAGTTTAACAGAAAAGAAAAAGCCTTACCACATGAAGTTAAAAGTAGAACCATTTCAAATTAGTTTTCAGATTACTTTTCTTTTTTTTTTTTTTTTTTTTTTTTTTTTTTGACAGGCAGAGTGGACAGTGAGAGAGAGAGACAGAGAGAGAAAGGTCTTCCTTTGCCGTTGGTTCACCCTCCAATGGCCGCCGCGGCTGGCGCGCTGCGGCCGGCGCACCGCGCTGATCCGATGGCAGGAGCCAGGAGCCAGGTGCTTTTCCTGGTCTCCCATGGGGTGCAGGGCCCAAGCACCTGGGCCATCCTCCACTGCACTCCCTGGCCACAGCAGAGAGCTGGCCTGGAAGAGGGGCAACCGGGACAGAATCCAGCGCCCCGACCGGGACTAGAACCCGGTGTGCCGGCGCCGCTAGGCGGAGGATTAGCCTATTGAGCCGCGTCGCCGGCCAGATTACTTTTCTTTATGTTAATACCATCCCTAACAGTATACTTGAATAAAATATATCTTCCATAAACAAAGCTCAGAATTAATTTTTGTGTCATTATTAAGCAATGTTTGGTAATCAAATTATATTATAAAGTTAAATTGCAAAGATAATTTATTCTTTGAAAATGTCAGATGGATTTAAAAATTATGTTTCCCTAGTAATTCCTGAACTTAAATATATTTTCCTTACCAAATAATCTGTAGTAATATTGTTTATCTAATCCTATCCCCTTGAATGCTATAAACAGTGTAGTTATTTCTACTATTATAGCCTTCATGATTATTAGTTTCTATCAAACAATCAAAAAGCACAATAATCATTCACATTAAATTGTTGTAGTATAAAGTCTTAATAACTCTCCCATATATATAAAAAATAAGCCTGGTACTTTTTACTTTTTAAAGTTTATTTTGCTATCTTTGAGGGAAAAATAGGTTCTCTCCCAATAGTAGGAGGAGGAAATCAAGGGAATCCATTTCCTTTTTTTTTTTTTTTTTTTTGGTAAATAATACAACAAAACAAAGGAGCTTAGGTCTCTTTAGGTACCATCTTCACTTTTGTTGCACCTCCAGAATGTATACCTTCTGTCTTAGTTTATGAGAATCCATTGCTGGAGCAAATGTTTGGCACAGTAGTTAAATTGTCCCTTGGAACACACACATCTCACATTTGGAGGTCCTGGTTCGAGTGCTGGCTCCTAAGCTTCTGATCCATCTTTGTGCTAATGAACATTTGGGAGGCAGCAAATCGTGGCTCAGGTACCTGGGTCCTGCTACCCAGGTGGGAGATCTAGCATGAATTCCAGGCTCCTGGCTTTTGCCTTGTGCAGTGTGGCTATCTGCAGGGTCTTAGTCCACCCAAACGAGGATGGACTGGGTCCAAGGAAAGGTAAGTGCACCGCGCACCTGTTCCCCAGCCTCCCTTGATCCCGGAGACGATCAGACACGGCAGGGAGTCAAGTCAAGCAGGAACTTGTGTATTATTGCACAGTAAGCCTCTTTTAAAGCAAAAAACCACAGAGCAATAGGGGAGGGGAAGAGAAGCCAGCCAATCGTTTAAAGTTTACCCTATCGAGGAGAGAACTTCCACTTTGACTATGACCTTGTCTAAATAAGATAAGAATCGGAGAACTCAAGGGGCTTCCATAGCCTTGGAAACTCATGACTGGAGCCTAGGGTGATTACTGATGCCATAAACAGGAATGTCAATTTGTAAAATCAACAACAGGAGTCACTGTGCACTTATTCCTCATGTAGGATCTCTGTCCTTAATGTGCTGTACATTGAGACTTAATGCTATAATGAGTACTCAAACAGCATATTTCGCTTTGTGTTTCTATGGGGGTGCAAACTGTTGAAATCTTTACTTAATGTATACTAAACTGATCTTCTGTATATAAGAAAATTGAAAATTAATCTTGATAAGAATGGAAGGGGAGAGAGAGTGGGAAAGGGGAGGGTTGCAGGTGGGAGGGAAGTCATTGGGGGAGAGGGGAAGCCAATGTAATCCATAAGCTGTACTTTGGAAATCTATATTCATTAAATAAAAGTTAAAAAAAAAAAAAGGTTACCCTATCATGCGCTCGTTTTCCATAAGGTCCATGCACTGTTCACGCACTGACATCATCTCTCCTGATGCCTGTGCCCAATCAAGTTTTCTTGTAAACAACTCAGACTCTGCCCGTCTAACTTTCTCTCATTGCCATCTTTTCCACCCTCATGCCCTGCAGCTATTGCAGGCAACTGGGGAGAAGTGAACCAGTGGGTAGATTTCTCTCTGGGGCTGGTGCTGAGACTTCACAGGTAAACCTGCTGCCTGCATCCCATATGGGCACTGGTCAAGTCCCTGCTGTTCCACTTCTGATCCAGCTCTCTGCTATGGCCTGGGAAAGCAGTAGAAGATGGCACAAGTCCTTGGGCCCCTGCACCCACGTGGGAGACCTGGAAGAAGCTCCTGGCTCCTGACTCCAGATTGGCACAGCTCTAGCCATTGCAGCCCATTGGGGGGTGAACCAGCATTAGGATGACCTACCTCTTTCTCTCTTTCTTTCTCTCTATCTCTATCTCTATCTCTCTGGGAGTGTGTGTGTATAACCCTTTCAAATAAATAAATAAATCTTAATAAAAAAGAAAGATTTATCTCCATCTATTTCCATTGTGTCTGTTTCTCTACCTTTGAAATAAAATGGAAAAAAGAACACTGACATTTTTTGTCAAAGCTATAACAGAGTAGTCTTTCTTCCCAAGGAAAAAAAGAAATACAGTAAATAATATCTGGTATTTTAACTCTTCATAAAAATGAGAAAATGTTGATGCTAAATAGCCTCTGTGCGTATACTTCCGAATTAATTTTGAGATAGCAATGAGGTAAGAATAATATAAAATATTCAGATACTCTGCAAGGCAAGCATTGTGGTGCAGTGGGTTAAACTGTTGTTAGGATGTCTGCATCCCACATTGCAGTGCCTGGTTCAAGTCCAGATGGCTCTACTTCTGATCAAATTTCCTGCTAATGCATCCTGGGAAACAGTAAATCTTGACACAAGTGCTTGGGCCCATGCCACACAAATGGGAAACCTGGATGGAGTTCCAGTTTCATGGTTTCAGCATGATATATCTCCAGCCATTGTGGTCATTTAGGGAGTGAATAAATGGATGGAAGATACCTCTCTTTCTATTATTATATTTTTTAAGATTTATTTATTTATTTGAAAGAATTACTTAGAGAAGGAGAGGTATCGCTCGCTCCGCAGGCTGGTGGAGGAGTGGCAATGGATTTGCTGTTGTTTCTTCCTCTGGTCCTCCCCGGATTAGCTGTCGCCGCCCCCCCCCCCCCCCCCGTCTCCATGGAAGGGCGGCACCCCCGCCGCTTTCTCCGCTTCCGCGGAGGAGTGGCACACCACCGGCCGGCTCTCTCAGGGGTTCCTCAGATGTTCCTACTGTATGTTGTCTCTCTCCTCCTTTATAGTCCTCTTCCACCAATCCCAACTCTGCTGGCGTTCTCTCCCCACGCGCTGAGCACACTGCTCTGCTCCAATCAGGGGCAGGATCAGCTCCTGCAGCTTGTTAGTCAAATTGGTGAGGCAGCTGTGTGGAAGTTGTTCACTCCCTCTCAGCGCCATATTGTGGAAGATCAGATGCATAGTTAGTCTTAATAATCTCAGTGGTCTAGTCCAGTCTTGGTAGTTTCAGTACTTATTTGTCCATAGTCTCAGTACTTATTTGTCTCCCAGGCGCCCCGCCATGTTGCAGGAAACGGGCCCTGCTCCTACAGAGAGGCAGAGAGAGAGAGAGAAAGAGAGAGAAAGAGAGAATCTTTCATCCACTGGTTCACACCCCAGTTGGCCACAGTGGCTGGTTCTGCATCAATCTGAAGCTAGGAGCCAGGAGCTTCCTCCAAGTGGGTACAGGGGCCTAAGAACTTGGGACATCTTCTGCTACTTTCCCAGACCATAGCAGTGAGATGGGTCAGAAGTAGAGTATCTGGGACTCAAGCTGGTACCCATATGAGGTGCTGGCACTGTAGTGGCTTTATTGGCTACATCACAGCACTGGCCCCAGAAGATTCTCTCTTTCTCTCTCTCCCTCTCTTTCCCTCCCTCCCTCCCTAAGCCTTTAAAGTGGATGAAAACAAATAAACATTAAAAAAAATAAACTACAGATGAGCATGATATTTGGAATTTTAAGTACACAATTGTTGATCATTGTGATGTAAGGCCAAGAAAGAATATTGGGTCTTAAGACTGTTACTGATTAGTGGATTCTGAAATCAATTTAGCATTCACATGCCCTTTAAATTTTTTTAAAAAAGAATAGAAACAACCAGACTGCATCTCATGTGGAGAAGCTAGAATTTGTATTGTAATATTTGGCTACATACATAGATATACATGAAGATATATATACTGCATCATAATATAAAAATACTTGTTATATTGGGTATTAGTCTAAAATGTTAGAAAAAGTGTGCTTGAGAATTTGTTTCATTTTCCCACATAATAGTCAATTAAAATGGAAGAATGGCTCATGCAAAACATTAATATATTTTGTTTATGCAAGAAGCAAACCAGTAAATATTCAAGTTTGTATAGAAATGGTGATGACTCATTGCAGAAGTCCATCTGTTTCAAATCCTGGTTTTATTTCTAAGCTTTGTCTCTGTTGCCGAGGGAAGGAAGAACAGATTTGAAACAATAACTTTTAGGATTGTAGAAGATAAATTTTTCATATTTTCCTTTTTTAAAAAAAAGATTTGTTTATTCGAAAGGCAGGGTTACACAGAGAGTGAGATGGGGAAACAGAGAGAAATTTTGCATCTGCTGGTTTATTTTCCAAATGGCCACAACAGCTGGGGCTGGGCCAAGCCTAAGCCAGGAGCAGGGAGCTGCTTCTGTCTCCCATGTGGGTGAAAGAGAACCAAGTACGGGGCCATCTGCTGCTGCTTTCCCAGGTGCATTATCAGGGCGCTGGATTGAAAGTGAGCTCACTGGGACATGAGCCAGTGCTCACATGGATGCCAGCATTGTGGGTAGCTTCTTAACTCTCAGCACCACAATGCCAGCCCCTCTTTTTTCTCTAATATAGCCTTATGATTACTAAAAGTATATATTTATATAACAGTGAGAAGATCAAGTTTTGTTATACAGCAAAAGGTGATTTAAAGAAAGAAATGCTAGCCAGAAACTGTTTTTAGAGTTTTCATAGTTAATATAATGCACCAACTTAAAAGTTCAAGTTATTAAACAAGGCAAAAGGGAGACCATGTAAAGAAACAGAGTTTGTAAAAACTTAATACTCCAGAATATTACAGAGTCTTTCATAATTTCTATTACTCAATGGAAAGAATACACACTTTAAAGATAGGAGTCTAACATGAGTGATAAAAGATGAAGGACATTTTTTAATGAAAGGGAAATAAGTTTAGCAAGAATTTCCATTTTCCTTAGCTACTGTTTTTCCTTTATTATAAAGAGAAGGATGTCCACCAGACGGTGCCTGACTTAATAGAACTGTCACCGTGCAGGGATATTACTTTTTTTTTTTTTTTTAATTAAAGTACAATATTGCCACATAAACTTGAAAAAGCAATTGGAAAAATTTATACTAGAAGCAGTATATTTTAGAGAAAAGTGTAAAATGAAATGTAGTCCAATGTGGGCTATAGCATTGTTTTAAACATTTAAGGTCTTCATTGGGTATAGCTGTAACCCAAAGAATATGATCTGTCATACAAAAGGTATCAGTGACTTTACATTTACAATGTACTTAGTAATGGTATTGTCATTTTTCACACTTTTAAAAGATTTATTTATTTGAAAGTCAGAGAAAGAGAGAGCATGAGCTCTTCCATTTGCTGGTTTAGTCCCAAGATAGCAGCAATGGCCAGGGCTGGGATCAACTGAAGCCAGGAGCCAGGAGCTTCTTGTCTCTCATATGGGTGATGTGGACCCAAGCTTTTCCCAGGCCATTAGCAGGGAGCTGGACTGGAAGTGGAGCAACCAGTACTCAAACCAGTGTCCATCTGGAATACTGGCATTGCAGGCAATGGCTTTAACAACTATGCCACAACATTGGCTCCAATTATGCGCCTTTGTAACTATTTCAAATTATTTCTTAAAAAATAATCCCATTATCAGTCTCCAATTATGCTGAAAATTTTGCTGGGGTAAATGATGTCAGTTGTTCCTGAGAAATGGGGAAAGGACAGAAAAATAAATTAACTTTATCAGTGAGTCACTGACAAAACTTGGAATCTCCATATTGGTGGCATTTCCTAACATTTTATCAGTAAATGCTATCATTGTTTCACATGCCAGTAATAAGATAATAGTTACTTATTAATTCTGCACCAAAACAGGCAACAAATCTACCCAAATATTAGTACAGAGTATAGTGTATTTCTTTTTTCATAAAAACCCTGACAAATGCATATCAAACTTACCAGAAAAGTTTCTATCTCCAGAAACAGTATGTTACATTTCAATGTTAGTGTGTTTAAATAGGAAGCATTTTAACTTGAGACTTGACAAGCAAACATAATAATAACAAAAATTCAAAATTACATGCAATGTAACATTGTCATTTAGATTTTAATCAAACTAGGGCACTAATTCAATCTGTTCCTCAAGTGTCTTAGAAACATTTCTGAAAGTGTAAACCCATTTTTGAATGCTCTCTATTGTAAAAGGTGTCCTATTTTATTTCATTATTACCATGGAAATTGTATCACAGTATAAAACTAGAAGGGTAACCATTAGTATTTGTCAAATAGTGAAATCTAGTGGTTGAATTAATACTGAGTTTAGAATAACACAATCAGGACCTAGTCCCAACACTTAAATTAGGAGATGCTGGCACATGTAACTTTTAACCTTGTAGTTCCAATTCCCTTATCTACAGCTGATGGTAATGGTGCCTACCTCGCATTTAATCAAGTCAATTAGAATTGTGAGAATTCTTTGGAATTAATACTATAAGATATATTCTTATTCCAAAAGACTGAGTTGTTATAAATGCATTTTGTAAACTATAAACAAAATCCATTTGCTTATTATTTGATGTGAGGAAAAATAACTGTTGCCCAAAACTCATTCAAAGTACAAGTAATTTGAATACATGACTTCTGCATAATGTCATGTGTTTATAATAAGGGAAGGTCAATTCTACTTAATTATCACTCTAATCAATTTGTTTGTTAGAGCAAATGAAACATGGGTCTAATTAATCTGAAGAATAACATGAAAACTTTGGCTCAGAATTTTCTTTCCTTTTATTAATTTTTTCTGTGGTAGGTACAGTGTCAAAGGGAAATTATTATGAGTTAATTCTTAACATTTCAAAACTTATTTGAGCAATGAAAATGACCCAAACCTTTTCAATTCCAACATTTGCCCAAATAAGGACAGAATACTAGGGTACTTCAGAAGATTCATGAAATGTGTATTATAAGAATACAATGCATGGATTTCACAAATTTTTGGAAGTAAACTTATCTTTAAATTCTATTTGCTATTTTTAAAGCACTTTTGTATGTGTCAGCACATCTGTAAGTTGGAACTCTTAGGCACTAAGCTTTTAAATCTTCAGTATGGGTGCTGCATTTGTTCTCCCTAAACATTTTTTTGTACTTTGTGTACTTTTTCCTTCCCTTCATCTGACTCAAAGAAAATTTGTTGAACTTTTGATTTTGATTAATCTTTTGATTAATTCCTACATTCTGTCAGTCTTCAGAATTCATTAGAACAATTACATTTTGTCTATTCTTCAGTTTCTCACTCTACATTACTCTTCTAAGATTAAAAATCATTTTATGGGTTCTCATCCTGAAAAAAAAGACTTTTTTCTACAATTTTTAAAATATTCTATGTAAAATTCAATTTTTAATGAACTTATAGCCTATATTCATTTGCTGTACTTCCTTAAAACTTATGCACTACTTAAATTTGGCTTTTATTATCCTGTCCCTACTGATACTCATTGATGTTCATTGCTTTGAACTCTTAGTAACATGAACTCTTAATAACTCTTTGTAGCATGCTCATTGATGACATCCTGAATACTATTTTAATTCGTTTCCTCTGAAATGGTTTTCATAAAGATTTGTTTCTTTATTTGAAAGGGAGAGTTAGAGAGATGGAGAGACAGAGACAGAGAGAGATATCAATTGATCTTCCATCTACTGCTTCACTCCCCAAATGGCTGTAATGGCCAAGACTGGGCCAAGTCAAAGCCAGGAACCAGGGACTCCATCCAGTTCTCCCATGTGATTGGCCTGGGCCCAAGTTCTTGGGCCACCTTCCATTGCTTTTTCCAGGCACATTAGTAGGGAGCTGGATAAGAAATGGAGCAGCTAGGACTTGAATCAGTGCTTATATGGGATGCTGGTGTCACACGCAAGTGCTTAACCTGCTGTACTACAAGGCCAGCCCCTTAACATAATTTCTAAGCATGGAAAGTCTGAAGAATAATAATCAATAGTAACAAAATTATCACTTTGGTCTTCACTAAGCTAGCGCCAGTGACCCTTGTGTCTAAGCCCTTTAAGAAATACATTACGTCTGTACATCCCAACTCAAAAGCCTTTTAACAGCTATTCTTATTCCTCCAAATTTAGTAGCAAATATAAATAAATCCAAAATATCAGAGTGTAAAGCCCTCAAAAATGAAACTTTTCTTCTCTGGATAAAGTAAAATACCAAAGTTCTCTTCTCTTTGTTGTCTTATTTTGTTCATCTCAGTAAGAATTTCACTTAGCTGTCTGGATAGTTTGAATTCCTTCTACAGCTTTGCACAAACCGCTTTAACTGCAGCAGAGGCACCCGTTTCAGCACATTTGAATTTGATTCATTCAGTCCTGTTTCTTATGTCTTTCATTTAGTTGAAATGTCAAGAATGAGTTAAAAAATGTAGGCACCTTTGATAAATTTAGAAAACACCAGAGATAATACAGGATTGTATTATCAAAACTCCATTTCTACCATATCAGTAAAAATAATCACTTAGAGACCAAGGAATATTTTATTCTGATTCCTTCTTTTTATACTCAGACATAGACCACAGACAAATCACAGGAACATAACCCACTAGAATGAATGATATGGAGAGATCATGTGGGACAAAAAAAAAAAAAAAAAAAGTAAAAGTTTCTTGTTTTTTGAGTTTTGTGATAATACTTAGTCCATGTCAATTGTTTAAAAGCCATGACTAGTACACTCCAATTACATTGGAATAAGTGTCCCTTCAAAGAGCCAATTATCTTGTTTTAGAAGTTCAAGCTCTCTCAACTTCATGTTGTTTCCTTAGGGATATACCAAACATGGGGACTAAAAGAAATCCCAATGAGAAGATACAGTATCTCCTCCCCAAACCTTTCTGTTCTCAGAGTTAGAATTGCTGGACCCTTGATTAATTTTCACTGTTGCCATTTTTTTTTTCTAACAGATCCTTTTTTTCCCCTTCAGTTACCCTTCTAAGGTTTCATTTCCTAATGAAAAAAAAAAATACTATTCCCTCAATCACATCAGAAGCCAGAAGGAAAATAAAAAAAAAAAAAAACATCTAAAGCAAATCAGTGTTGAAGCATTCATGCTAGTATATCTCATCAATTCTCATCACTAAAAATATGTTGATGCATACCTCAAGGACAGATTTCTGCCAGAGATTATTCCTTTGTCTGTGGATAGCAACCATTGTTGATAATAACATCTCTCTATCAAATATAAGTGTATTTTAAGGAGAGCCTTAATTTCTCTATCAAGATCATTACTTCTCCACAAAGGACTCCAAAGACCTGAAGAAATGGAGCTTCTATTATAATCACAGTTCTGAGACAACTAGACTGTGTCAATTTTACCACAAGTACTGGCTGCAACCATACATTATAATACAGGTTGTAATTCAGACTTACTAAAAACATTAAAAGTTTTAAAATTTCTTCTATTTCTTTGAAAGAAAGAGATACAGACACAGAGAGATAGAGATTCCCTATCTATGGGTTCACCTAATCTCAAATATCCATGACTTCTACTGTTAGGTCAGGAAAAGCCAAGAACAGAAACTCAAAGCAGACCTCCCAAATGGGTGGCAGGGACCCAAGTACTTGAGCTATCACCTACTGCCTTCCAGGGTGGATACCCATGTCTCAGATATTGTTTTAATAGCTAAAACAAGTGCCTGCCCTACTAAACACTTTTGAAATTTAAATAAATTCAGGTAGTACCAGTATGCAGATAGTAGTCCCTAAATATTATATTAGTAAGATTATTTGGATATATTAGAAATAATAAGGTTGGCGCCACGGCTCACTAGGCTAATCCTCCACCTTGCGGCGCTGGCACACCGGGTTCTAGTCCCGGTCGGGGCGCCGGATTTTGTCCCGGTTGTCCCTCTTCTTGGCCAGCTCTCTGCTGTGGCCCGGGAGTGCAGTGGAGGATGGCCCAAACACTTGGGCCCTGCACCCCATGGGAGACCAGGAGAAGTACCTGGCTCCTGCCATGGGATCAGCGCGGTGCGCCAGCCACAGCGCACTGGCCACGGCGGCCATTGGAGGGTGAACCAACGGCAAAAAGGAAGACCTTTCTCTCTGTCTCTCTCTCTCTCACTGTCCACTCTGCCTGTCAAAAAAAAAAAAAAAAAAAAAAAAAAGAAAAGAAAAGAAATAATGATGAGATTTTGATGGAATTCAGGTATGAAGTATCTTTAACTGTATGCTGAACAGGGTGTTGTCTCATTATCTACTTATACTCTTTCATTTGGGGCTTGAAGAATGGAAACTAACATTTTCTAGTTCCTTATTATGTTATACTAAGAGGTGGCATTGATGGGAGATTGAAAGAAGAGAAAAAGAACCATTTCCATTCAGCTTCTCCTACATATCTGGTGTATTTGGAAGCATGAGCAGATAACTGAGAGCAACTTTGTATATCTTTGGGCCACAGCACATAGCATCAGCAGAACAAGCTTCTGATACTTTTCACAGGAAGACATTGGTTTACCTGATGGAGATTCCTCTAGACAGGGAAAATTGTTTGCTCTCTTACTTCCCAGCTTCATACTTGACAACAGCTTCTTTTTTCCTATGATACTTAAAATTTGTATTTATTTTTCATTTAAAAATTTAATAGACATAAAAATAGTGTGTTCTTATGGGGTACCATGTGATGATGTAGTATAATATCCAATCAGAGTAAATACATGTACCTCTTCAAACATTTAGCATTTATTCATAGTGAAAACATCCAAAATCCTGTTTCCTAGTGTTTTTTCTTTTTATAAAGAAAGGCAGAGTATGTTAACTTTCTACCATGAAACAGAACCCCAGAATTTCTGGCTCTTACCTAGCTATAATCTAATATCTATCATATGCTCTTTCCTCATCCCTCTCTTCCCCTATCATTCCATAGCCTCTTGTAATTACCACTCTGTGTTTAACTTCCATGAGATCTCCTAATTTTTAGATACTATATGTGAGTGAAATACTGTGATACCTGACTTTTGGTGCATGGCTTACTATCATGACTTACAGTTCTTTCCATGTTGTCACAAATGACAGGATTTCATGTAGTACTCTGTTGTGTATATATACCACATTTTATTTATTAATTCATGGACACTTAGGTTAATTCTGTTTTTTGGAGATGATGAATAGTGGTGAAATAAACATGAGAGTGCAGATGTCTCTACAGAAGATGGATTTTACTCCCTTGACTATATACCCATGAGTGGGATTGTTGGATCATATGATGGTTCCATTTTTAGTTTTTTGAGTGTGAAAGGACTCTTTTGTTCTCCACATCCTAAACAGTGTTTGTTATCTTTTGTCTTATTGATTAAAGCCACTCTAAGTGGAGTGATGTATTATTTCATCATGATTTTAATTTGCAATTTTTTGATAATTAGTGATGTTGAAAATGGTAACAGTTTAATTTTTAACTTTAATTAAAAAGTTTAACAGACGTATACAACTTGTACAGGTTTACAGGATAATATGTGAGGTTTTGTTACATGTATACTCAGTATAACATCCATACTCAGTATAACATCCAGTCAGAGTTGGCATATTTATCCTTTCAAGCATTTAACATTTCTTCATAGTGAAAGAATTAAAAATCCTATTTTCCAGTGTTTCTTTTAGCGGAGATTAATGTTATCTATGGTCACCCTACTTTGCAGTAGAGCCCCAAAACACCTTACTATTATTTAATAATAACATAGTTTTAAATCCAGATAGTTAATGCTTTGTTCTTTGCTCAAGATTGCTATGCTATTTGGGATCTTTTGTGATTCCATTTAAATTTCAGTAGTATTTTTTCTAATCCTATGAAAAATGTCACTGGGATTTTGATAAGGATTGCAGTAAATATATAAATTACTGTATAGCATGAACATCTTTTTAAAATATGTATATTTATTTGAAAAGGAGAGAGAAAGAGAGAGAGAAAGTGAGACATTCAATTTGCTGATTTACTCTACAAGTGCACCAAACAGCCATCGTTAGGACAGACTCGAGCCAGGAGCCAGAAACTCCATCCAGGTCCCCACATGGACTTCAGGAATCCAAGTTTTTGCATTCCAGATCTAGGGATTCCAGTGCTCTGTTGAATCTAGTGGTGAAATTGGACATCCTTGTCCATCCTTTTCTTTCTTTTTTTTTTAAGTCAGAGTTACAAGAGGAGGAGACAGAGAGATCTTCCACCCGCTGGTTCACTCTCCAAATAACTGTAACAGCCATGGCTGAGACAGGCCAAGACTAGGAGTTTGGAGTTTCTTCCAGATCTCCACGTGGATGGAGGGGCCCAAACACTTAGGCCATCCTCCTCTGCTTTTCCAGGCATGTTAGCAGAGAACAGAATTGGAAGTGGAGCAGCTGGGTTCTTGAACTGGCACTGATATGGGATGCTGCCATCGCAGGCAGTGGCTTTATATGCTAAATCTCAATGCTCACTCCAGCATCCTTATCTTGATCCAGATCTTAGAAAAGCCTTCAGCTTTTCCCCATTCTATATGTCAACCATTAGTTTGTTATATATGGCCTTTATTATTTTGAGTTATGTTCCTTTTATAACTAATTTGGTCAGATTTTATATTATGAAAAGATGTTGAGTTTTATTTAATGCCTTTTCTGTGTCTATTGAGGTGATCATAGATTTATGTTCCTCGTAATGTTCATGTGATATATCACTTTTTAAACTTACAATTGTTGAATAAACCTTATAACCCCTATGATAAATCCTACTTGATCTTTTTAAGGTGTTTTGATTAGGGTTTCTAATATTTTGTTGAGTATTCTTCTATCTATGTTCATCAAAATTATTAGCATATAGCTTTCTTTGTTGTGTCCTTGTCTGGTTTTGGTATCAAGGTAATAGTGTCCTCATAGAATGAGTTTTGCAGAATTCTTTTTTTTTTTTAACATTTATCTTAGTGTTCCCTGCATTTACTGACTGGTGTATAGTGCTACTTCATTCATTTTTTAAATTTTATTTATTTATTTGAATAGTAGAGTCACAGACAAAGAGAGAAAGAGACAGAGAACAAGGTCTTCCATCCCCTGGTTCACTCCCCAGATGGCTTCAATGGCTAGAGCTGAGCCAATCTGAAGCCAGGAGTCAGGAGTTTCTTCTGGGTCTCCCACCCGGGTGCAGGAGCCCAAACACTTGGGCCATCTTCCACCGCTTTCCCAAGACATCAGCACAGAGATGGATCAGAGGAAGAACAGCCGGAACACTAACTGGTGCCCATATGGGATACTGGTGCCACAGCTCGGGGCTTAGCCCACTCTACCACAGCGCCGGCCCCAAAGAATTTTCCCTCTTCTATTTGTTTTGAAATCATTTAATAAGGATTGATGTTAATTCTGCTTTGATTATTTGGTAGAATTCAGCAGTGAATTCTTTTCTTTGATGTTAGAATTTTCTTTGATGGGAGACTATTACTGATTCAATGTCATTTCTTATTATTGATCTATTTAGGTATTCTATTTCTCATGATTCAATCCTTTAAGATTTTATTTATTAGAAAATGAGAGTTGTAGAGAAAGAGGGAGAGAGATAGAGATCAAGAGAGAGATCAAGATCTTCCATCTGTTGCCTACTCCTCAGATGTCTGCAATGGCCAGGGGTGGGCCAGTCTGAAGCCAGGAGCTTCATCTAGGTCTCCTATATAGATATGGGGGCCCAAGCATCTGGATCATCTTTTTGTTGCTTTTCCCAGGTCACTAGCAGTGAGCTAGATTGAAATTGGTGAACAGCCTGGTCATAAACCGGTACCCATGGGGAATGCCAGCATCTCAGACAGTAGCTTTACCTGCTGTACCACAATGCTGGTCCTCTCATGATTCAATCTTTGTAAGGTATATTTTCCAAATATTGATCCATTTCTCCTGAGTTATGAAATTTGTTGCCATATAATTGTTCATAGTAATCTCTAACAATTCTTTGTATTTCTGTGGTATCAGTGGAATATCTCCATTTCCATCTTCGATTCTGTGTATTTGAATCCTCTCACTTTTTTCTCAGTCCAATAAGAGTTTATCAATTCTATTTATCTTTCCAAAGATATTTCCAAAGATGTTTATTTCATGTATTATTGTTTAGGCTCACTGTCATATATATGTGTTCTGAGTTTTTTATTGCTTACCTTTTACAAATTTTAAATATGATTTTTTTCTAGTTTTCTAATTCCTTGAGGTATAGTGAAAGATTGTTTATTTGATATTTTTCTGGATTTTTTGATACAGGTATTGATTACAATACTGCATTTGCTATATTCCATAAGTTTTGGTATGTTATATTTCTTTTTTCATTCATTCAAAGAAATTTTATTTCCTGCTTGATTTCTTACTTGATTCATTGATTGTTTGATAGTAACTTGTTTAATTTCCTTGCATTTGTGTAATTTCCAAGTTTCTAGTTTATTGCAGTGTTATCAGAAAAGATACTTAATATAATTTCTGTTCTTTTAAATTGGTTGAGCTATGTTTATGAACTTGTGTATGATTTATTCTGGGAAATGTTCTGTATGCTTTTGAGGAGAATATGTATCCTACAGCTGTTGGATGGATAGTTTTATAGATGTCTATTAGGTCCAGTTGATCTAGAGTGCAATTTAACTCTGTTGTTCTTTATTGATTTTAAATCTAGATGATCTCTCCATTTATGAAAGTGGAGTGCAAAAGTTCCCTACAATGAATATATTGGAGTCTATTCTCCCCTTTACATACATTAATGTTGGCTTTATGTATTTGGGTGCTCCAATATATTGCATATGCATTTATAAATGTTATTTCTTCTTGCAGGACTAAGTCTTTTAACATTATATAATGACATTCCTGGTCTTTTTTAGTGCTTTTAATTTAAAATCTGTTTTTCCAATAGATGTATGACTACCTCTTATTTTTTTAGGGTTACATTTACATGGAATAACTAGTTCTATCCTTTCATTTTCAGTCTATGAATGTCCTGAAAAGTGAAGTTAGTTTCATAGAAGCAGAATTTAGTTGGATCTTGTATTTAAATCTGAAGTAGGCAGGCATACAGGTTAAAATTATTAGATTTGTGAACTGGAAGACCACGCCTTAGCCACGCCCCTGTGTGGCCTCATTCCCCTACCTTGGCACGCCTGGGTACCCACCAGCCAATCAGGTTAATTAACCACTCCCCTTTGGAGTGGGTTAAAAGCCTGGACAAGGTGTGGCCCGCTGGCTGTTCTTCCCTGGCCTCTTGTCAGGAGGGGGCTTGCTGTAGCCCCGCGCCTCCACGGCGCATGGCCTTTGGACCATGTGCTCTAGGCTTCCTGGCCCAGATACAGGCCTAGATGCTCTTCCAGGTGGCTGGTTCTTGGTGCTCGGTATGAACCCATATTTACCTCTCTCTCTAAAATAAAGCTCTCACTCTCCTATGCATCTTTTTCACTAAATAAAAGCTTAAAACGTACCATGCTGCCTCGTTTATCTGTGCTGGTATTTAGAATTCTTCTCTAAATATTAGGCAAGAACCCTCTTGGGCTTATTAATATCGGGGATTTAGTAATAAGTCCATGGTGAAATCATAATGCACCCCAAATTCCGGTAGCACATGTAGCACCCCAGATAGCATTTCTAGGGAACTATAAAAGGCCACATTTCAGTGTAAATTTTAGGGGGTCTTGTCCGATTTCAAATCCATTTGGTCATTCTAGTCTTTTTATTTGAGAATTTCATCCAATGATTTTAAGGTAATTATTGATAGGTGAGATATTGCTACTACCATTTTGATACTTAACTTATATTTTTATTGTAGTCCCTTTCTTTGTCCCTGGTTAAATCATTTTCTCTAGTTTTGTACTTTGATTCTCTGCTGATTATTTTTGGTAAATTTGTTATAAGTTTTTCTTTTATGGTACAACTGAGACTTAAAAATTTTTCCTTTTTTATAACAAGCTACTTTGAAATGATAACAATTCATTTTTTTTAACTTTTATTTAATGAATATAAATTTCCAAAGTACGACTTATGGATTACAATGGCTCCCCCCCCCATACCGTCCCTCCCACCCACAACCCTCCCCTTTCCCACTCCCTCTCCCCTTCCATTCACATCAAGATTCATTTTCGATTATCTTAATATACAGAAGATCAGCTTAGTATACATTAAGTAAGGATTTCAACAGTTTTCTCCCACACAGAAACATAAAGTGAAAAATAATCGATGATTTTTTTAAATGATGATGAAATCAGATCAGACCTATTGTCATGTTTAATCCCAGTGAGAGTCAAGTTGGGAATTGATAATTTCTTTTTTTTTTTTTTTTTACAGAAGATCAGTTTAGTATACATTAAGTAAAGATTTCAACAGTTTGCACCCCCATAGAAACACGAAGTGAAATATACTGTTTGAGTACTCGTTATAGCATTAAGCCTCAATGTACAGCACATTAAGGACAGAGATCCTACATGAGGAGTAAGTGCACAGTGACTCCTGTTGTTGACTTTACAAATTGACACTCCTGTTTATGGCATCAGTAATCTCCCTATGCACCGGGCATGAGTTTCCAAGGCTATGGAAGCCCCTTGAGTTCTCCGACTCTTATCTTGTTTAGACAAGGTCATAGTCAAAGTGGAGGTTCTCTCCTCCCTTCAGAGAAAGGTACCTCCTTCTTTGAAGACCTGTTCTTTCCACTGGGATCTCACTCACAGAGATCTTTTGCCAGAGTGTCTTGGCTTTCCATGCCTGAAATACTCTCATGGGCTTTTCAGCCAGATCCGAATGCCTTTAGGGCTGATTCTGAGGCCAGAGTGCTATTTTGGACATCTGCCATTCTATGAGTCTGCTGAGTATCTCACTTCCCATGTTGGATCACTCTCCTCTCCCTTTTATTTATTCTATCGGTTAGTGTTAGCAGGTACTAGACTTGTTTATGTGCTCCCTTTGACTCTTAGTCCTTTCATTATGATCAATTGTGAACTGAAATTGATCACTTGGAATAGTGAGATGGCATTGGTACATGCCACCTTGATGGGATTGAATTGGAATCCCCTGGTATGTTTCTAACTCTACCATTTGGGGCAAGTCAGCTTGAGCATGTCCCAAATTATACATCTCTTCCCTCTCTTATTCCCACTCTTATGTTTAACAGGGATCACATTTCATTTAATTTTCAACACTTAAGAATAACTGTGTGATAATTACAGAATTAAACCAGTCATATTAAGTAGAACAGACAAAAAAAATACTAAGACAGATAATGTATTAAGTTGTTCATTAACAGTCAGGGCTATGCTAATCAAGTCACCATTTCTCATAGTGTCCATTTCACTTCAGGAGGTTTCCTTTTTGGTGTTCAGTCAATTGTCACCGATCAGGGAGAACATATGGTATTTGTCCCTTTGGGACTGGCTTACTTCACTCAGCATGATGTGTTCCAGATTCCTCCATTTTGTTGCAAATGACTGGATTTCGTTGTTTCTTACTGCGGTATAGTATTCTAAAGAATACGTATCCCATAATTTCTTTATCCAGTCTACCGTTGATGGGCATTTAGGTTGGTTCCAGGTTTTGGCTATTGTGAATTGTGCTGCAATAAACATTAGGGTGCAGACCACTTTTTTGTTTGTCAATTTAAACTCCTTTGGGTAAATTCCAAGGAGTGGGATGGCTGGGTCGAATGGTAGGGTTATATTCAGGTTTCTGAGGAATCTCCAGACTGACTTCCATAGTGGCTTGACCAGTTTGCATTCCCACCAACAGTGGGTTAGTGTCCCTTTTTCCCCACATCTCGCCAGCATCTGTTGTTGGTAGATTTCTGTATGTGAGCCGTTCTAACCTGTGTGAGGTGAAACCTCATTGTGGTTTTGATTTGCATTTCCCTGATTGCAAGCGACCTTGAACATTTTTTCATGTGCCTGTTGGACATTGGGATTTCCTCTTTTGAAAAATGTCTATTGAGGTCCTTGGCCCATCTCTTAAGTAGGTTGTTGGTTTTGTTGTTGTGGAGTTTCTTGATCTCTTTGTAGATTCTGGTTATTAACCCTTTATCTGTTGCATAGTTTGCAAATATACTTTCCCATTCTGTCGCTTGTCTCTTCACTCTCCTGACTGTTTCTTTTGCAGTACAGAAACTTCTCAATTTGATGCAATCCCAATAGTTGATTTTGGCTTTGACTGCCTGTGCCTCCCGGGTCTTTTTCAGAAATTCTTTGCCTGTGCCAATATCTTGAAGGGTTTCTCCAATGTTCTCTAATAACTTAATGGTGTCAGGATGTAGATTTAGGTCTTTAATCCACGTTGAGTGGATTTTTGTGTAAGGTGTAAGGTAGGGGTCTTGCTTCATGCTTCTGCACGTGGAAATCCAGTTTTCCCAGCACCACTTATTGAATAGACTGTCCTTGCTCCAGGAATTAATTTTAGATCCTTGATCAAATATAAGTTGGCTGTAGATGTTTGGGTTGATTTCTGGTGTTTCAATTCTGTTCCATTGGTCTATCCATCTGTTTCTGTACCAGTACCATGCTGTTTTGATTACAACTGCCCTGTAGTATGTCCTGAAATCTGGTATTGTGATGCCTCCGGCTTTGTTTTTGTTGTACAAGATTGTTTTAGCTATTCGAGGTCTCTTGTGCCTCCATATGAATTTCAGCATCATTTTTTCTAGATCTGAGAAGAATGTCTTTGGTATCTTGATTGGGATTGCATTGAACCTATAAATTGCTTTTGGGAGAATGATCATTTTGATGATGTTGATTCTTCCAATCCATGAGCATGGAAGATTTTTCCATTTTTTGGTATCCTCTTCTATTTCTTTCTTTAAGATTGTGTAATTCTCATCGTAGACGTCTTTAACGTCCTTGGTTAAGTTTATTCCAAGGTATTTGATTGTTTTTGTAGCTATTGTGAATGGGATTGATCTTAGCAGTTCTTTCTCAGCCATGGCATTGCTTGTGTATACAAAGGCTGTTGATTTTTGTGCATTGATTTTATATCCTGCCACTTTGCCAAACTCCTCTATGAGTTCCAATAGTCTCTTAGTAGAGTTCTTTGGATCCTCTAAGTACAGAATCATATCGTCTGCAAAGAGGGATAGTTTGGCTTCTTCCTTCTCGATTTATATTCCTTTGATTTCTTTTTCTTGTCTGATGGCTCTGGCTAAAACTTCCAGAACTATATTGAGTAGCAGTGGTGAGAGTGGGCATCCCTGCCTGGTGCCAGATTTCAGTGGAAATGCTTCCAACTTTTCCCCATTCAATAGGATGCTGGCTGTGGGTTTTTTATAAATTGCTTTGATTATATTGAGGAATGTTCCTTCTATACCCAATTTGCTTAGAGTTTTCATCATGAAAGGGTGTTGTATTTTATCAAATGCTTTCTCTGCATCAATTGAGATAATCATATGGTTTTTCTTTTGCAGTCTGTTAATGTGGTGAATCATATTGATTGATTTGCGAATGTTGAACCATTCCTGCATACCAGGGATGAATCCCACTTGGTCTGGGTGGATGATTTTCCTGATGTGTTGTTGTACTCTATTGGCCAGAATTTTATTGAGGATTTTTGCGTGTATGTTCATCAGGGATATTGGTCTGTAATTTTCTTTCAGTGCTGCATCTTTCTCTGGCTTAGGGATTAAGGTGATGCTGGCTTCATAGAAAGAATTTGGGAGGATTCCCTCTTTTTCGATTGTTCTGAATAGTTTGAGAAGAAATGGGATTAGTTCTTCTTTAAATGTCTGGTAGAATTCAGCAGTGAATCCATCTGGTCCTGGGCTTTTCTTTGTTGGGAGGGCCTTAATTACTGTTTCAATTTCTGTTTCAGTTAGGGTCTATTTAGATTTTCTATGTCTTCATGGTTCAATTTAGGTAGGTTGCATGTGTCCAGGAATCTATCCATTTCTGATAGGTTTTCCTGTTTGCTGGCATACAGGTCCTTGTAGTAATTTCTGATGATTCTTTTTATTTCTGTGGTGTCTGTTGTTACGTTTCCTTTTCATCTCTGATTTTATTGATTTGGGTCTTTTCTCTTCTTTTTTTAGTTAGTTGGGCCAATGGCGTGTCAATTTTGTTTATTTTTTCAAAAAACCAGCTTCTCGCTTGGCTGATTTTTTGTGGTTTTTTTTTTTTTTTTTTTTTTTTTTTTGGATTCAAACCTGTTAATTTCTTCTCTGGTTTTAATTATTTCTCTTCTCCTTCTAGATTTGGGTTTGGTTTGCTGCAGTTTTTCTAGGTCCTTGAGATGCGCTGAAAGCTCATTTATTTGGTACCTTTCCAATTTCTTGATATAGGCACCTATTGCTATAAATTTGCCTCTCAATACTGCTTTTGCTGTATCCCATAAGTTTTGATATGTTGTGTTGTTGTCTTCATTTACTTCCAAAAAGTTTTTGATTTCTCTTTTGATTTCTTGAATGACCCAGTGTTCATTCAGGAGCATGTTGTTCAGTCTCCATGTGTTTGCATACTTTCTGGGGTTTCCTGAGTTGCTAATTTCCAGCTTCATTCCGCTGTGGTCTGAGAAGCTGCATGGTATGATTCTAATTTTTTTAAATTTGCTGAGATTTGCTTTATGGCCTAGTATGTGATCAATCCTAGAGAAGGTTCCATGCACTGCTGAGAAGAATGTGAAGTCTGTAGATGTAGGGTTGAAAGTTCTGTAGATATCTGTTAGATCCATTTGGGCAATAGTGTCAATTAAATCTGCTGTTTCCTTGTTGATCTTCTATCTGGATGATCTGTCTATTTCTGAGAGTGGAGTATTGAAGTCCCCCAGTACTATTGTATTGGAATCTAAATCTCCCTTTAAGTCCCTTAACATATCTTTTAAATAGACCCGTGCCCTGTAATTAGGTGCATATACATTTATAATAGTTACATCTTCTTGTTGAATTGAACCCTTAATCATTATATAGTGTCCCTCTTTGTCTCTCTTAACAGTTTTTGTATTAAAGTTTATTTTGTCTGATATTAATATGGCTACACCTGCTTTTTTTTGGTTTCTGTTGTCATGGAATATCTTTTTCCAACCTTTCACTTTCAGTCTGCATGCCTCTTTGTTAGAGAGATGTGTTTCTTGTAGGCAACAAATAGTTGGGTTGTGTTCTTTGAGCCAGTCAGCCAAACGGTGTCTTTTAACTGAAGAATTCAGACCATTAATGTTCAATGTGACTATTGATACGTAGTGACTTTGCCCTGCCATTTTCCCGGAAATATTTTCTAGTATATGCTTTGAGCTTCCCATGCTCTTTTACTGGTAGGTGTTCTTCCTTTCCCTTCTTTCATATTGATGGCTGTGTTTCTGTATTTCTGAGTGTAGCACATCTTTAAGTATCTTTTGCAGGGCTGGACAAGTGGCCACAAAGTCTTTCAATTTCTGTTTGCTATGAAAGGTCTTTATTTCACCTTCATTCACAAATGAGAGCTTGGCAGGATATAATATTCTGGGCTGGCAATTTTTCTCTCTTAGCACCTGTGCTATGTCTCGCCATTCCCTCCTAGCCTATAGTGTTTCTGATGAGAAGTCTGCTGTGAGTCTGATTGGAGATCCTCTGAGAGTAATCTGACATTTCTCTCTTGCACATTTTAGGAACTTTTCTTTATGTTTCACTGTGGTAAGTTTAATTACCACGTGTCGTGGTGAGGATCTCTTTTGGTCATGTTTATTGGGGGTTCTATGAGCTTCCTGTACTAGGATGTCTCTGTCCTTCTCCAAATCTGGAAAGTTCTCTGCTAGTATCTCACTAAAAAGGCCTTCTAATCCTTTCTCTCTCTCCATGCCTTCAGGAACTCCTAGAACTCAAATGTTGGTTTTTTTAATAGTATCCTGTAGATTCCCAACAATATTTTTTAGATTTCTAATTTCCTCTTCTTTTCTTTGGTTTGACTGTATGTTTTCCTGTGCTCTATCTTCTAAGTCTGATATTCTCTCTTCTGCTTCACCCATTCTGTTTTTAAGGCTTTCTAATGTGTTTGTCATTTGATCTATTGAGCTCTTCATTTCATTTTGATTTCTCTTCACTATCACACTTTCCTGTTCTACTTGTTTCTGAGTTTCATTTTGATTCTTCCTTAAAATTTCATTTTCACGAGAGAGATTTTCAATCTTGTCCAATAAGGATTTCTGTAGTTCAAGGATTTGCTTTTGAAAACTTCTAAATGTTCTTATCATAAATTTTTTGAAATCCGTATCTTGCATTTCTTCTATCTCATCATCTTCATAATCTTGGTTTGGGGTGTTTTGTTTATTTGGAGGCATCATAGTGTCATCGTTGATCTTGTTCCCTCGATTTCTGTGTTTGTTACTTGGCATAGTTAATTCTTCTTGCGTCACTGTGCGTTTTTTTTTTTTTTTTATTTTATTTTATACTATGTCCGTGTTAAGTGGACTGCCTGCTGTTGGAGGAGCCTTGGAGGCTTGAGATGGGTGCGGCCTGAGAGCTCTGCTTGGTTCTTCCTGGTTAAGGGTGTGCAAAGGTGACACCCTCAGGTGTCTCTCTCTTTTTATTTATTTATTTATTTTATTTATTCAGGGGGTAAGTAACACCACACGGCACGGCTCTGCAGAATTGATGGTATTTAGCTTCCAGTCTCTGGCTTCTACCCACAACGTCCATTTAGGCTCCTCTGGACTCCCACTGGGTTGCCTAGGCTACTGAATTGTAGTGACTCAGTTCCTTATCTCTCCCCTGTTGATATGTAAATCCAGAGAGGGGGCCTGCTCTTTGTCTCTCGGGAATTCTTCAAGCCTTGCAGCCTTGCAACCTTTGCAAGGTTAGGGGGAAGAGAAATCCCCAAGCTTTTTTTTTTCCTTCTTTCTGGTAGTGAGTTTGCTGCACTTTCCAGCCCGCCTCTAGATTCTGACCCCCGTTTCCCCACCAATGTCTTGGGTTATTGAGCTCACCTCCCCTTCCAGCGCCGATGTGTGGACTCGGAACCCTGGACGTCGGAAGTCTCCCCGCTGTTGTCTGTGTGGCATGCACTCCCCTTCGAGCACTGGCGCGCAGACCCTGTGGCTTCCGCGGCTCGGTCCCGCAGCTCGGCTTCTGCGTGGTGGGCGACCTTGTTCTCCCAGTAGGTCCTCCGATTCACAGCCACTCTATCCAGAAGAGTTTCCTCTGCAATATTTTCCTGGTTCTTTTTTCTGAGGCTACCGTAACTCCCCTTTTATTAAACTAAATTTTCCCGGACTATCGGTGCGCGCCCTCACTATTCCGCCATCTTGGCTCCGCCCCTGAAATGATAACAATTTAAAGTTAGTTATGAAGACAGGGGAAAAGGTAAAAAAAAGAGAGATAAGAAATCCTAATAAAGAACCCTACATATGTGCCCCACATTTCAAATCTTTAATATTACATTTGACTTTTTTTAGTATTGCACATCTCTTTAACATTTTAGTGTAAATATTATTACTTTTCTTAGTCTTGATGTTTACAACAGTAGAGCATTTTGAATTGCATAGCATTGCATAGCAGTGACTTTCTATCTTCTGACATTTTCTTCTTACATATTGGCATCTCTTTCAGTTTGAGGAACTCCCTTTTAGCATTCCTTTTAACATAGATTTGGTGGTGATTAATTCACTCAGCATGTGTTTAGGAATGTCTTTATCTCTTTCTCATGTAAACGATACCTTTGTTGGACACAGTATTCTTGCACATTTTTTTTTTTTCCTTTTAATACTGTCATTCCATTCCTCCCTTCCTATTTAAGTTTTCTGTTGATATGTCTGCAATCAGGCAAACTGGGACCCATTTACGTTATTTGCTTCTTTTTTCTCGTGGTTTTGAGAATCTTATTATTTTAACATTGGAGAACTTGCAAGTAGGATGTTTTGAGTTATATTTGATTGTTTAACTCTGACTTGTGACTTTTGACTTTCCTATGCTTTGATGGTTATATCTCTCCCTAGGTTCGGGAAGTTTTCCTTCTTTATCTCTTTGAGTATGCTTTATAATGGTTTGGCATTTTTGAGACCCTCTTGAATCCCACTAACTCAATATTTTCCCTTTTCATGCTCTCCAAAATTTTCCATAATCTTTCCTCATTTTTCTTGATTCTTTTTCCTTTTTTCCCTTTCCCTACAGTGTGTTTTCAAAAACCTGCCTTCAGTGCTACCCTGTCATCTTTCTTCTGTTTGATCTGTTATGCTATCAATGCCTTCATTGCATTTTAATTTCACTTAGTGTACTTTTCAGTTGAAGGATTTCTGTGTGATTTCGCTTAATTACTTCTTTCTCTGTCATTTTTTCTGTTAGATTATTGAATTTTTTTCCTTGTTCTTGAAATTTCATTGAGTTTCCTTAAAACAGCTGTTTGAAAATCTTCACCCAAGCATTTGGTAATTTCAATTTCTAGCTGGTCAGTTTTCTCTTTAGGTTAGGTCTTGGTACCCAGACAGTTCTTTTGCTTCTTGTTGTACATTTTCTGTGCATTGAAGGATCAGTTATAGTAAATTGGCTTCATTTGTAGCTATCCTTCTAGAAATCCTAAGCAGTTTGCTTATTTTCTCTGAGTATGTGGATACTTCTGTGATTTTAGCTGTAAATAGCACACTAACTCACAGTTTGCCGCAGGTCGACTATTGATATGTTTTCAATGACGTAGTCTTAGAATACTTTGAAAACTCACATTTGTCTCAAATGAGCAATGTATGTGTTGTTCATTATGAACTGGGCAGTGCCTGAAAAGGGGTAGTCTGTCTCTATAAGCCTCTTTATGGGCCTGAAGTAGGCTCAGACTCTGTCCTGTATCCACAAATGGCACGGTGCTAGGTCAAGTGGGAATGCTGAGCACACCAAGACCAGTGCAGCCTGAGAGTAGCACCGAAGCTTCCCCTGCTATGGTCTGTCTGCTGCTGAGCGAGGCTCACTGCCTACCGCCACACCTATCAGCTACTATTGGCTTGGCTATAAGATTACTGGTACCACAGAATTCTGCTGGCCACTGAGGCAGATTCAGAGGTTATTTTTTAAGCATTGGTCTGGGGACAGGAACTGTTAGTATCTGCTCAGTGCTGGGTTTTATCTGTTTGGTAGAGTCCGAAAACTGTCCTGTGATTCCTTGTGTTTGTTTCCAAGATTGTGGGAGGGATGATAGAGGCAGTCATTCAGATACTCACGCTAGGCCCCAGGTGGGTCATCCCTGGGTTTCACAGTCACCAGACCCTGTGCAATCATGGGGGTGCCTACCAGAACTCCAAGAATCTAGAGGTGATACACACCCAAACATGTCTGTATCACAAGGGCATAGGTCCCTGGCCAGTACTGGGAAAGAGACTCTGTTCACAGGCATTTGCGTTATGAAGCACACCATTAGGATCTGGCCAGAACTGGGATTTAAGAACCTAGCACTGAGTTCCAAGAGATAGAGCCATGCCCTCTTGCTGTCTGCCCAGAGATGGAGGAGCATGATAAAAGCAGCCCTTTGGTCAGCACTTTCCTCCCTTTTTCTTTTCCAATATTATTTACATGTTTGTTGTTTTAGTAATGCCAAAAGGTTTGTAGCCAACTTTGAGACTTAAGTAATCTTTATCTACTGGATTTCCAGAATTGTTTATTTTCACCCTGATTGTACAATGACTGATAGAGATCTTGGTGTAAGGAAGGGGATCCAAAAACATTCACAAAGATGGTCATCTAGGATTTGTGATTTTATCTAATTAGGCTTAAATGCAGTGATGGTCCCACTGCTACTAGAAAATTGGAGGCTGGAATTCAAAATTAAGTAATAAGAAATTAATCATCCAAGTTGTTTTCTTTGATTACAAGGTATGAAGTACCTATTCAAGACAAATTTTGGGAAAACCAGGACTCTGCTGACCATGATCATATTGAGTAAATGATGAGTCAGTAGAGTTATGGAGGCAATTTTGAGTTAACTGGAGAGATTATGATGGAAAAAAATGTCAAGCTGGATATTTTAAATAGTTCAAATCAGTCTCAAAAAACTAGAGAACTTCATTTAAATTTTTTTTTTCTTGGGGCTGGCATTATGGTATAAGAGGTTAAGTCACTGCCTGCAATGCCAGCGTCTGTATGAGTGCCAGTTCTGCTTCACTTCTGATTCAGCTAATGCACCTGGGAAAGTAATAGAGGATGGTGAAGTGCCTGGGCCCCTCCTGGCTTTAGCCTGGCCCAGCCCTGGCCATTGCAGCTATTTGGGGAGTGAAACAACAGATGGAATATTTCTTTCTCTGTGTGTCTAAATGGCAGAATTACAGAGAAAGGGTAGGGGATTTGGGGAAGCAGGGAGAAAGAGGGAGATAGCTTCCATTAGCTAGTTCACTCCCCAAATGGTCACAATAACTGAGACTGGGTCAGGCCAAAGACAGGAGCTTGGAACTCCACCAAGGTCTTCTACATGGGTGGGAGGGACCTAAACACTTGGGCCATTTTTTCCTGTTTCCCAGGAACATTAACAGGGTGCTGGGTCGGAAGCGGAGCAGCTATGGGTTGCTGGCATCACAACAGTGGTTTAATCCATTGTACCACAACTCTGGCCCTGAGAACTTCTTTTATTGTTCTCAGGCTATTTACTGTCTCATAGCTCTAAGGCTGCCATAAATAAATTCCAGACACAAAATTTGATACTGTGAATGAAAAATTACAAAGAAGAATGCACAGAGTTGTCATTTTTATATGAAAGTTTGAGAAGATGTCACTTATTCACAATACAATGATACTGATTTCTGCAATTCAAAATATTCTCAGTTTTTATTGGCAGAAATTTGAGGACTATATATGGGAGTTTTTTACTGGGCCAAAGAGGATAAAACATAACATTTGCATCAAATTTATCAATGTTAATGCACTTAGCAAGGATTTTTGGTTTAATATGTATTTTAAGCAGCAGTTAGGAGTATACCTAATATATTGCTTTGTGAATTAACAGAAACTTTTACTTGAGAATTTCCCTTATTTAACGTGGCTTAGATTCTAGAATATTCCATATATTTTGACCTCTTTAGAATAACTCAAAGGAGAGTATGCAAAGATATCTAGTGATAGCAAAACTTTTTTATTGGATATTTATTTCTTATTGTTTTAAAGTAGGTATTTTCTTTGTCACTTTCCAAATAAGGGATATGTATGTAAACATAAACACTTTGATAGTTCCTCCATATGTGTTTAGTAGTTTTCCCAAGGCAAAAAAGGAGAGAGACTTTAGTCCTATTTTCTTGAATGAACCCTAGCTCTGTGTGTTTTCACTGAGGAGAGAGAAATCACAGGTAAGCAGTGCCCAAATGCCTACACTCTGCCTTCTATGGAAATATATCTCTCTATCAAATTGGAATTATAAAGTATCAGGAAAATTTCAAGGATTCAATCCACTCATTGTACAGGCAAAGAAACTATTAAAAACAGTTTGAAAAACATTACAAATATGCACCAACGAGACAAAAATTTATTCTTCTAATCAAGTAAATAAAACTCTAAGAGAAAACAAAGTGCCAATTATTCAATAATTCTGGTACATGATTTCTATTATTTATAACTACTGTGTGCATTAATAATATATCTGAAATTCCTTTCCTAGCCTTTAGTATTTATCATTATTAACTTACTATTATTTTTACTGATATTTCTAGCCTTTTGCAAGTAAAATAATACAAGAGACACTGAAGAAATGAAAATAAAGCAAATTCAACTAATTATATTCTTTTATAGTATTAGAATGTTGATTATAAATTCTAACCCCTTTTCACCAAAAAGCTAAGGCAAATGAGTTAAATGCTGTATGGCGTTAAGACATCTGTTGTTTGTTAACAGGATTCATGGGTCCTATTAAAGACAGTGGAAAGCTTTGGGTGGGGAATTTTCTTTTCCAGATGGCTTCTGTGGCATCGCCTATGAGAATGAAAGCCTAGTGATAGAATATGAGTGTGTGTGTGTGTTGAGATCCAAGCTTGCCAAAGCATTAAGTGGATGTGAAGATGTTCCTTAATTCTATGACAATTTTTTACATCCTTCATCAAAGGAAGCATTATGCCGTTTCGGAAGAACACAGAAATTAACATAAAAATACTTAGATTCCAAATCTGTCTGTGTGGTCATGGGCAAGTGAGTATATCAGAGTTAACTACTTTAGGCTAAGCATCTTAATACATAAAAGATAAGACAAAGTAAAATACATAGAAATAGTACATGCCCAAGGTTAAAATTAATTGTGAGATAACTTTGTAAATTAATAGTCATTCTATGAATTTCAATTTGAATGATGCTACATAATGTATACATGTACTTTGGATATCAAAGATGAGTATTTTCTTATTATTTCAATTCTTAAAGAGCCACTTCTGCTTCCCAAAATAATGTGATTACTGGTCAAATCGGTATACCACCATCATCAATTAAAACACCAGAGAAAATGTATAACATAACTGTCTTCACATTTTAAACAAAAATTACAAAACTATGATATGTCACATAAAGAAAATGTATGAAGTAAACCCTTACATTGTCAGTTTTCTGCCTTGCGCCATTTTCTGGATGTTAGCACAAATAGGGAGAGCATGGCAGTCATGCAGAGTAGAGGAAATAGAGATTAGATATTTAAAGGTACTTAAGTGGCTAAACTTGATGAGATCCAGAAAAAGGAGATTTTGCAGAGAAACAACAGGAGTACTGAAAATAGGAACTCATTCTGTTGGCTCTGTAACTAGCTGCAAACACTTAAGTCAATCATGTGCTATCAGAAAAATTCTGTACAATTGTCTATTTAGGGATTGTTAAAATATTTCAAAAGTATATGATTTTCTATATTTGAGACATCTAAATATCATACTCCTCATTTCTATTCAGATCTTTGAGGAAAATCTCAAAATATTATTCTAAAAAGAAATATATGGAATAAACAAATTCCCTAATTGTTCTGAATCCAAAGGATGGCTGTATCAATATACTAAATAAATAGAATTCAAAGATTTCTTACGAAAATATCTAAAGTCCTAATTTCATATCTTAAAAACATATTCTTCTATTGAATAATGTCTAATTTATATAATGAGAATCATACAAATGGCCTTACTGATCTTCTACCTATATATAATTACAAATCATGAGTTTCCAAGCTTCTATGTAAACATTTTAAAGTTAACTTTTTAGCTTCACAGATATTTATATTCTTATTTTCCCATGACTTTTGTACTTTTGGAAACATATTGTGAAATATGGTGATTATGAACATGACCTCAGGGGCCAAAATGCATTGGTCCTAACCCAGTTTGACCTTTACTTGCTATGCGGTTTTGGGTAGCTATCTTCTTTGCCACAATCTTGAATCTATAAAATAGAAAATATACGGTATTTCTTCTGAGTTGTTAAGATGATAGATGTAAAAGTTTGAATAATGTTAGCATTACTACAATAAGTAGGAGTTATTTTTCTATATGATTTTCAGTTTTGTCAATCTTTATATTTGATCACATTTACTTTAGAAATTTCTTTCATTTTTTAAGATTTAAAACATGCCATAAGCAAGAGTGTCAATTTGTTAAGTCAAAAACAGGAGTCACTGTGCACTTACTCCTCATGTAGGATCTCTGTCCTTAATGTGCTGTACATTGTGATTTAATGCTATAACTAGTACTCAAACAGTATTTTTCACTTTGTGTTTCTATGTGGGTACAAACTGTTGAAATCTTTACTTAATATATGCTAAACTGATCTTCTGTATATAAAGAGAATTGAAAATGAATCTCGATGTGAATGGAAGGGGAGAGGGAGCGGAAAAGGGGAGGGTTGCGGGTGGGAGGAACGTTATGGGGGGGAAGTCATTGTAATCCATAAGCTGTACTTTGGAAATTTATATTCATTAAATAAAAGTTAAAAAAAAAATTAAAACATGAAAGCAGGCCGGCACCGTGGCTCAATAGGCTAATCCTCTGCCTTGCGGCACCGGCACACCGGGTTCTAGTCCTGGTCGGGGCGCCAGATTCTGTCCCGGTTGCCCCTCTTCCAGTCCAGCTCTCTGCTCTGGCCCGGGAGTGCAGTGGAGAATGGCCCAAGTGCTTGGGCCCTGCACCCACATGGGAGACCAGGAGAAGCACCTGGCTCCTGGCTTTGGATCAGCGCGGTGCACTGGCCACAGCGGCCATTGGAGGGTGAACCAACGGAAAAGGAAGACCAATTCTCTCTGTCTCGCTCACTGTCCATTCTGCCTGTCAAAAAAAAAAAAAATGAAAGCTGCAGTTCAAAGTCCCATATTTATTTCCCTTTGTCCACAGAAATGATAAGTAAGTCTGGCTTTTATCATTCCCATGACTGTTTCAAAATTTTATGCATTTATTAAACTGTAATTAATACATATTATTTTATGTACCAAATTTGAAATCCCATGCTAATGTCAGTGTTTGATTAATGAAGATGTAAATTTTTAAAAGTATGAAATATTTAAATTATATCTTTAAAATTTATGTAATCATATCTTCCATTGGAGAAAAATTCAACCTATTTGACTTAGTGTAGTAGATAAATAAATAGCCTTACATGATTTCTGAGAAGATGCTGACGTATGTCCCACAGTTATGAAGTAATTAAATACTTAACACAAGGGTAAAGCATAGCATTCTAGTGTCTTAAAACTCTCCAGCATTTTTTGTAAATATCTCTCAGACTAATACAGACAGTGCTCATCAAGTTCAAAGACAGATTTGTTTTTAGAGATGTGCAAGAAGCTCTGCTGAAAAATTGAATGTTGCTATCTAGAGAAAAATAGAGTAATACATTATTGTAGCACTTTTAACAGAGAGAGAGAGAAAGAGAGAGAGAGAGAGAGAGAGAGAGAGAGAGAGAGACTGAATTAGAATGAGAATGAGAATGAAACAGAACTAGAAGAAATGGCTCAGCTAGACTGCCTAGAGACAAGTCTTAGCAAAATGAGCTTCTGTTACTAGTACTATTCAGGAATGCAGTAGATAAATATCATGGGGATAAGAAAAACAGTGCCTGAATGGTGTATCAGTTTAACTTGTTGGATCCCTAAGGCTTTTTTCTTGTTGTATGAGAAACTGCTTCTGTGTTCATTGATTAAAAGTGATTTCTATAGCATTTCATCATAAAAGAAACATCACCTTTTCCAACTGAACTCTCATAGAATCTGTTCTAAATGATCTCTTCATAAAACACATAGGAATTGATGTTTCTGCTTTTAAAGTGATATTATATAACTCACCTGGAATTCCATTTGCTCTACTCAGTCATCATGACCTAATGTGTATATTTTACATTCCAGAAAATAGTTACCTAATGAAATATAATTTTTTCCAAAGAAATACTTTATTTAATGAGTTCAAATTTCGTAAGTATAACTTTAGCAATGTAGAGATTCTTCCCACCATACACACCCTCCCAACTCCACTTCCACCCCACTTCCTCCTCCCTCTCCCATTTCCAGTCCCATTATCTGTTGATTCATTTTCAATTAACTTTATACACAGAAGACCAACTCTATACTAAGTAAAGATTTCAACAATTTGCGATCGCGCGCACACACACACACACACAAACTGCTTGAGAACAAGTTTTACAGTTAATTTTCATAATAAAGCTCATTGAGGACAGTAGTCCTACATGGGAATTAGGTGCATAGTGACTCCTGTTAATAATTTAACAATTAGCACTCTTATGTATGATGTCAGTGATTACCCAGGGCCCTTGTCATGAGCTGCCAAGGCTGTGGAAGCCTTTTGAATCCACAATCTCCGTCAGTATTTAGAGTATTCAGACAAGCCATAAACAAAGTGGGAGTTCTCTCCTCCCTTCAGAGAAAAGTACATCCTTCTATGATGGCCACTTTTTTTCCCACTGGGTTCTCTCTCACAGAGATCCTTCATGTAGGAAATTTTTTTTTTGCCATAATGTCTTGGCATTCCATGCCCAAAATGCTCTCATGGACTTTTCAGCCAGACCAGAATGCCTTAAGGGCTGATTCTGAGGTGAGAGTGCTATTTAATCCAATGTAATTCTATGAGTTTCCTGGTTAGATTGCTTCCCATTTTGGAAAATTCTCTCCTTTTTAATTCTATCTATTATTATTACCAAACACTTGATCATATTTTTATGGTCCCTTTAGCACTTAATTCTATTATATGATCATTTAACAATTAATATGGTCACTTTAGCACTTAAGATGGTATTTGTTACCACCCAGCTTAATGGGATTTGGAATCCCATGGCAAATTTTTAAACTTTACACTTAGAAGTAAGTCCATAGAAATGTAGTCAGAACTGTGCAGCTTCACAGTTACAAACTTCCTCCTCCATCTCTTGTTCCCACTTTTATTTTTACTGAGTCTATTTTCAATTGACTTTACACACATATGATTAACTCTATGTTAAGTAAAGTTCAACAGATAGTATGAAGAAGAAGAAATAAAGAACTGTTCCTCGACACTCAAAACAAGGGCTGTAAAATTCATTGATTCTCAAAGTGATAATTAAATTTCTAGATTTACTTTTAGATGCTCTATCAGTTATCACAGATCAGGGAGAACATCTGGTATTTGTCACTTTGGGACTGGCACTCTACACCAAGTATGATGTTTTCCAGATTCACCTATTTTGTTGCAAATGACCATATTTCATTTTTTAACTGCTGTGTAGTATTCTGTACAGTACATATCCCATAATTTCTTTATCCAGCCTTCAGTTGATGGGCATTTATGTTGATTCCATGTCTTAGCTATTGTGAATTGAGCCAGAATAAGCATGCAGGTGCAGATAACTCTTATATTTGATGATTTCATTTCCCTTGGGTAAATTCCCAGGAGTGGGATGGCTGGGTCGTATGGTAGGTCTATGTTCAGATTTCTGAGGTATCTCCAAACTGTCTTCCATAGTGGCTTTACTGGTTACATTCCTGTAAACAGTGGATTATGGAAACTTTTTCCCCACAACCTTGCCAGCATTTGTTTTTTTGTAAATTTCTGTATGTAAGCCATTCAAACTGGGGTGAGGTGAAACCTCATTATGGTTTTGATTTGCGTTAACCTGACAGCTAGTGATCCTGAACATTTTTTCATGTGTCTGTTGGCCATTTGGATTTCCTCTTTTGAAAAATGTCTGTTTAAGTTCTTTGCCCATTTCTTGACTGCATTGTTTGTTTTGTTGTTGTGGAGTTTCTTGATCTCTTTATATATCCAGGTTATTAATCCTTTATCAGTTTCATAGTTTGCAATAATTTCTCTCATTCTGTCAGTTGTCTCTTCACTTTCCTGAGTGTTTCTTTTGCAGTACAGAAGCTTCTCAATTTGATATAATCCTATTTGTCAATTTTGGCTTTGATGGCCTGTGCCTCTGTGTCTTTTCCAAGAACTCTTGTCTGTGCCAGTATTTTGCAGTTTCCCCAATGTTCTCTAATAACTTGACAATATCAGGTCATAGATTTATGTCTTTAATCTATTTTGAATGGAATTTTGTGTAAGATATAAGGTAGGGGTCCTGCTTCATACTTCTGCATGTGGAAATCCAGTTTTCCCAGCACCATTTGTTAAAGTGACTGTCCTTGCTCCAGGGATTGGTTTTAGTTCCTTGGTCAAATGTAAGTTGATTGTAGACGCTTGGGTTGATTGCTGGCATTTCTATTCTGTTCCATTTGTCTATCCATCTGTTTTTCTACCAGTACCAGGATGTTTTGATTATAAACTGCCTTGTGGTATGATTGAATTCTAGTATGGTGATGCCTCAGGCTTTATTTTTGTGCATAAGATTGCTTTAGCTATTTAAGGTCTCCTGTGTTTCCATGTGAACTTCAGCATCATATTTTCTGTATCTGAGAAGAATGTCTTTTGTATTTTAATTGGTATCACATAAAACCTGTAAATGGCCTTGGAAGAATGGACATTTTGAGTATATTGATTGTTCCAATCCATGAACATGGGATATTCTATTCTTCTATTTCTTTCTGTAATGTTTTATAATTCTCATCAGAGTAATCTTTGACATGCTTGGATAAATTTATTCCAAGGTATTTGATATTTTTGTGTAGCTATTTTGAATGGGATTGATCTTAGAAGTTCTTCCTCAGCTGTGGCATTGTCTGTGTATATCAAGGCTATTGATTTTTTGTATTGACTTTATAATCCTGCTACTTTACCAAACTCTTCTATGAGTTCCAATAATCTCTTGGTGGAGTCTTTTGATTCCCTAAACATAGAATCATGTCATCTGCAAATAGGGATAGTTTGACTTCCTTTTTCCAATTTCTATCCCTTTGATTTCTTTTCCTTGCCTAATGGCCTTGGATAAAACTTCCAGGACTATATGGAATAGCAATAGAAAGAGTGGGCATCCTTGTCTGATTCCACATCTCATGAGGAATGCTTCCAACTTTTCCTCACTCAGTAGAACACTGGCCATGGGGTTGTCATAAATTACCTTGATTGTGTTGAGGAATGTTCCTTCTAAATGCAATTTGCTTAGAGTTTTCATTGTGAAAGGGTGTTGTATGTAATCAAACTAACTGTGCATCTATTTGAGATAAGCATATGGTTTTTATTCTTCAGTTTGTTCGGGTGATGTATCACATTGATTGAATTATGAATTTGGAACCATCCCTGCATACCAGGGATAAATTTTACTTGGTGGGTGAATGATCTTTCTGACGTGTTGTTGGATTTGATTGGCTAGAATTTTGTTGAGGATTTTTGCTACCATGTTTATTAGGGAAATTGATGTGCAGTTCTCTTTCTCTGTTGCATCTTTTTCAGGTTTAGGAATTAAGGTGATGCTGGCTTCATAGAAAGAATTTGATAGGATTCCTTCCCTTCCAATTGTTTTGAATAATTTGAGAATTGGAGTTAGTTCTTCTTTAAATTTCTGGTAGAATTCAGCAGTGAAACAATCTGGTCCTGGGCTTTTCTTTCATGGGAAGATAATTATTACTGATTCAATTTCCATCTTGGTAATGGGTCTGTTTAGTTTTTCTATGTCTTCCTGGCTCAATTTATGGAAGTTGTATGTGTCTAAAAATTTGTCCTTTAACTCTAGGTTTACCAGTTTTTTGGCATACAACTCTTGATAGTAATTTCTGAAGCTTCTTTTTATTTCTGTGTTTGTTTTTACATTTCCTTTTTCATCTCTAATTTTGTAGATTTCAATCTTCTCTGTCCATTTGTTGGTTAGTGGGCCAATGGTGTATCAGTTTTGTTTATTTTTTCAAAAACCAGCTCTTTGTTTTGCAGATCTTTTCTATTGTTCTTGGTTTCAATTTTGTTGATTTATTCTCTAATTTTAATTATTTCTTTTCTCCTAATATTTTTGGGTTTGGTTTGCTGTTGTTTTTCTAGATCTTTGAGATGCATTAATAGCTCTTTTATTTGGTGCCTTTCTAATTTCTTCATTTAGGCACTAATTGCTATAAACTTTCCTCTTAACACTGACTGCTTTTGCTGCATCCCATAAATTTTGATATTTTTTATTGACATCTTCATTTGTCTCCAGAAAGTTTTTAAATTTTGTTTTGATTGCTTCTATGATCCATTATTCATTGAGGAGCATGTTGTTTATTCTCAACGTGTTTGCATATGTTCTATTGATCCTTGAGTTGCTGATTTCCAGCATCATTGCACTGTGGTCTGAGAAGATGTTGGTATGACTTTGATGTTTTTGAATTAGCTGAGCCTTGCTTTATTGCCTAGCATGTCATCAATCCTCGAGAAAGTTCTGTGCACTGGTGAAAAGAATGTGTATTCAGCAACTGTGGGATAGAATGTTCTGTAGATATCTGTTAAGTCCATTTGGTCTATAGTGTCGATTAACTCTGCTGTTTTCCTGCTGATTTTCTGTCTGGTTGATCTGTCCATTGCTGAAAGTTGGATATTGAAATCCCCCATTACTATTGTATTTGACTCTATGTCTCCCTTGTGGTCCCTTACCTTTTCTTTTAACCAGGTACCCTGTAATTAGGTGCATATACATATAAAATAGTTACCTCTTCCCTTTGAATTGACCCCTTAATCATTACATAGTGCCCTTATTTGTCTATATTTTTTGACAGGCAGAGTTAGACAGTGAGAGAGAGAGAGAGAGAGAGAATGAGAGAGAGAGAGAGAGAGAGAGAGAGAGAAATGTCTTCCTTTTTCTGTTGGTTCACCCCCAAAGTGGCCGCTACGGCCAGCGTGTTGCAGCTGGCACGCTGCACCGATCCGAAGCTAGGAGCCAAGTGCTTCCTCCTGGTCTCCCAAGTGGGTGTAGGGCCCAAGCTCCTGGGCCATCCTCCACTGCAGAGGGCCACAGCAGAGATATGGACTGGAAGAGGAGCAACTGGGGCAGAATCCGGTTCCCCAACTGGGACTAGAACCTGGGGTGCCAGCGCCGCAGGTGGAGGATTAGCCAAGTGAGCCATGGTGCCGGCCCTCTTTGTCTATTTTAAGAATTTTTCTCCTAAAATCTATTTTGTCTAATATTAGGATGGCTACACCAGCTCTTTTTTTGGTGTCTATTAGCATGGAATATCTTTTTCCATCCTTTTTCTTTCAGTCTGCATTCATCTTTGTTGGTGAGATGTGTTTCTTGTAGTCAGCAAATAGATGTGCTTTGTTTTTTAATCCATTCAGCCACTCTGTGTCTTTTAAATGGAGAGTTGAGGCCATTTACATTCAAGGTGACTATTGATAAGTAACGACATTGCCCTGCATTTTTCCATAAATATTTCTATTGTTTACTTTGTTTTTTTTTAAATATTTATTTTATTTATTTGAAAGACAGAGTTACAGAGAGAGGTAGAGCTAGAGAGAGAGAGAGAGAGAGTTCTTCCATCCACTGGCCCCTCCCCAGATGTCCTCAATGGCCAGAGCTGAGCTGATCTGAAGCCAGGAGCCAGGAGCCTCCTCTGGGTCTCCCACATAGGTGTAGGGGCCCCAGCACTTAGGCCATCCTCCACTGCTTTCCCAGGCCACAGCAGAGAGCTGGATCGGAAGAGGAGCAGCTGGGACTAGAACTTGCACCCATATGGGATACTGGTGCTTCAGGCCAGGGCTTTAACCCACTGCACCACAGTGCCAACCCCAGCTTTTGTTTACTTTGGATTTCTTTTGTACTTTTACTTGGAGATTTCCTTCCTATACCTTCTTTCTGAATGATGACCATGTTTCTGTGTTTCCATATGCAGCACGTGCTTAAGCATCTTCCTCAGTGCTGGATGGGTGGTGGCAAATTGTTTCAATTTCTCTTTGTCATGTAAGGTCTTTATTTCATTTTTGTCTATAAATGAGAAGTTTGAGGGGTATAGTATTCTGGGTTGATGGTTCTTTTCTATTAAGACTTGGAATATATATCACCATTCTCTTCCAGCCTGTAGGGTTTCTGATGAGAAGTCCACTGTGTGTCTAATTGGAGATCCTCTGAAAGTAATCTGGATTTTCTTTCATGCTCATTTCAGAATCTTTTCTTTATGTTTTACTGTGGAGAGTTTCACGACAATGAGTTGTGGTGAAGATCTTTTCTGGTCATGTTTATTAGGTGTCTATGTTTTCTATACTTCTGTGTTTTCTATTAGGAGTTCTATGTGTTTCCAGTAATTGAATGTCCCTTTCTTTCTTTAAATTAGGGAAATTTTCTGTTATTATTTCATTAAAAAAAGGCTTTCTAATCCTTTCTCTCCTTCCACGCCTTCAGGAACTCCTAGAACCCGTATGCTGTGTCATTTAATAGTATCCTGTAGATTACTAGCAGTGTTTTTCAGTTTTCTAATTTCTTCTTCTATGGTTGGTCTGACTGTGTAATTTCCTGTGCTTTGTCTCCTAAGCTGGATATTCTTTCTTCTGCTTCACCTATTCTGTTGTTGAGGCTTTCCACTGCATTTTTTATTTGTGCTATTGAATTCTTCATTTCCAAGATTTCATTTTGATTTATCTTTAAGATCTCAATTTCTTAGGAGAAATTTTCTTTCATGTCATGTTTTGATTTCATTAGTTTGTGCTTTTGCTTCTGATTACTTCTAAGTAATGCTATGATCAATTTTTTGAATTCCATTTCTGGCATTTCTTCAAGATCATCATCTTCACAATCTAATATTTAAATGTTATGTTCTTTTGGGGCATCATGTTGTCTTCTTTAGTCTTATTTCTTGAATTGGTGCATTTGTTATTTGGGACTTGTGGAGATACTCCCTGGTTTCTTCTTTGTGGTGGCTTTTATCTTTGGACTATGTCTGAGTGGATTAGTGGAGTGTCTGCTTTCAGGGAATACCTAAAGTCATGTGGTGGGTGTAGCCAAGAAGCTCTGTTCAATTCTCCAGGGTGAAGGGAGTGACACACCCAAGTTTGCTGTCATAAATCTCTCTCTCTCTCTCTCTTTCTCTCTTTTCAGAGCAGAGTTTTATACTTGTCTGTTGTAGACTCAGCTGAGCTCCTCTCCACAAATGAGACAAGTGCCTGAGTGTGAATCCCATCACATATATTATTTGTTTGCTCTGCCACAAGGACCACACAATGGATCTGTTCAGTCCTCAGTGTAAGCTCAGATTCCCTAGCAACCTTCCTCACCAGGTAACCAGAGAGCCCTGATAATGTGTAGCCTCCCACATTGACTGCTCAAAGTCCCAGCCACACCCTAAGTCCTCCCACGCATCCTTGGTGTTTTCAGTCCCAGCACACAAGCCTCCCATAGTCACAAGCACCCAGCCTCCTGTCTGTTCTCCCTACCAGACTCAAGAGTCTCTGCCTGGCTGGTTGCTGGGTACAGACATGAGCTGGTACAACTGTTATGTATGTCCAAAATGGCAGCTGCTCTCTATCAGCTTGTAACAGTATACTGTTGCAGGGTGATCATGAAAAGAGAAATCATGCCCCCACCTTTTTTTTCTCCTCTGCTTTCCAGGTACACTATCCCCCAAGTGGCTCCAAGCCAAATTCCCTCTAGGCTCATCCTGAAGATTTTTCACCAGTGGCTTGGGCTGCTGTGGTCTGGTCTCACCTCACTCTCCCATGCTGGTGTGGTGACTCTCAGCTGCTGGGGTCCTGAGTTGCATGTCCTTGACCTCTATGTAGTTCCACTGTCCCCTCCAGTTTGCATAGTTTCCTCTGCTGCTTTTCCCCTAACTCCTTGCTGAGACTGCACTCTTTCCACTTTCTTTATACTACCTTCTCCTAGACCCTTTTCTTTGCTATTATTTTTTACTACCTTCTCCATCCTGGAGCATGACCAGCCAACTAACCACAAGGCTTCCAAATAAAAATATGAAATATTATCAATCAAAACAATAAAACTTGCCTGTCAACAAAGACATTTATTCTTTCAGTTAATCCTATATATTAAACTATTACATTTTTTAAAAAAAAAATTAGATAGTAATTTTGTCTCCTTCAATCTCTTCTTTTTCCTTTAACATTTTTACTGTCTTTTTAAAACTATTTTTAGTAAAGACCTGGGGTAGGAAATTCAAATGCTTGAAAAAAATAAGTCATATAAACCATTTTCTAATTGTATCTTAGACTGAGGATAATAGGTTCTGAAAATAGAACTGAATGTAGAGCTTAAAGATATTAAGGGTCTTTACCAGAAAATAATAAAGGTAGGCTGACAACAATGAGAAGGAACAGAGCATATGCAATTATAACTAAAGGAATAAGAATAGAGGTAAAATTAAAATAGTTCATAATATGAACAGAAATGTAATTAAATAGTTATAGAAGAGGGGAAGTAGGAAAATACATGGTGCTTTGAATGGGATATATGAAATCTCCTTTGGTTGACACAGATGTTTTTACCAGTTAAATAATCAACCCCTTGCTGCTTAATGCTTGGATAGCCAATTCACCAGAGACAAGAGTTAGTAAGAAGAAAGAGTTTATTTCAAGAAGCCAGCATCTTGGAGAAAGACAGATCTCTTGATCCTCAAATGTGCTGTGTCTGCCCAACAAGCCATCAAGACCAGCAAAGGAGATGTGACTAATAGTATGAGAGTAAAATGAGAGTATATACGAGGGTATCCCAAACACCAAAAATCTGAATTCCGGTATGTTAAAAACACATAAAGAACTTTCACAGTGTCATATTACATAAGCTTTAGAAAGATTTGATGTGAAAACATTTGTAATTTTCTTGGTAGATTGGAAATTTAGAAAACTGTGTGGCTAGGTCTGGATGTGGAAAGTTTCTAAGAGAACTGAGCTGTCCATTATTTCATTATTAACTTCTAGTTTTTTTGCATTCTAGACAACATATAGTATTTGCTTCTGGTCTTTCACTTTGTTTTGACATTCTCTGTTTTTATGTAAGACTCAATGTACTTTAAATACATTTCAATTATTTTGCTTTTTGTACTTGAGTAGCAGTCATCATTGTTAAATTACTCTATAATTTTGTCTATCAGCCAAGCAGTAGACAATCAATTCCAAAATTTAATTTTGACCACATCAGTCCTCTACTGAAAGTCATTTAATAGCTATCCATTGTTTAACAACTTACAGGTTTAAATCCAAGATTTTCTTTTTTGCTAAAAATTGAAGTGATTAAATAGTTATAGAAGAGGTGAAGTAGGAAAATACATAGTCCTATGTGTTATGATTATAAACTCTATATGAACCATTTTAATTTTACCTCTATCCTATTCCTTAGTAATAAATGCATGCATGCTCTGACTCATGCATGAATTTCCTTCCAGAATTATTTCTCACCCCCTTCTCTAAATTTAGTTCCTAGGTAATAGTCAAAAAGAGAAAGTATTTTTCAGTATAATGTCTTCATGTCTTTGAATTTCTCATGGTCTCTACCAGTAATGTTTTTCTCTTCTTTGTCTGATTTTATATCTTCTATTTTTTCATAAAAAATACGCTATGGCTACCGAGGAAGAGTTTTCTTCTAACTTCATAGGCACAATTATTTAACCCAGCTCTAAATATTTTTAAATATTCAGCACTGACCATTTGAAATGCAGTTATTTGAGAACAGGTGTATTTGTTCCACTAAATTCTTTAAGCCAGGTTTTTCCCTACTTGAAGTTTGTATGAAGCATATGATTAGTATACATTTTATTGAATGGATAAACTAAAAAATCAGTTATTCTACAGAATAATAGAGGGTATATAACAAGTATCTGTTCAGTAGGTGAATAGATATCTTTAACTATATATCTGTCATACAGTGGAATTTTTTACAAACACTAAAATATGAAAATATATTTATTATAATTAGTATATTCATTTTTATGCTTTTATCTTGAAAATTATATATAATATAATTGTGATGATCTTAGAAATAGGATAACTTTCATTGCTATCATTAATGTAAATGTAACAACTACAGTGTCCATCCAATAATTATATATATTTAGACTGCTTAAATATCAAAGAATAGCAGTATTCTTTGGGGATATAAAAGTTAGCAATAGTAGAAATCTGGAAAGGATTAATTCTGAGAAATCCTAAAAAGTGATTAGTTTCTGCCAGATCAAAAAAATAAATACTGTGGGTCAGAAGAGGGCAGCAAAGTGCAGCGCACGCCAAATATCAGGCCCTAACAAAATGGTCTGAGAGAACACAAGAAAGTTAATTGAAAGAACCCTGGATGAAGCTACAGTAGTTAGCAATGGAGAAATGTAGAAGAATAGAGATACCAATCCACTATCTTTGTACCAAAGATAATAATATAAAAATATAAAAGTGATACTCTTTTTACTCTTACTATCATGTTTTAATCTGTTAACTAGACATGGCCTAAGGGATATAATAACCAAAGAAGGAACTACTATAAAAACAGTTCCAAGGCTTTCTTATATAACCAGCCAAGACAAACAGGAGGAAATGAGTTTGAAAAGAGGTGGAGCCATTAAAGTTTCAGCCTAGAAAACAAAGGCCAAGAACAAAGTCTAAGTACCAGAGCAAAAGGAAAAGTGCAGGAGTTGAGAATTAGGGGATGGATCCACACTCTGGGTACATGATAGCTTTTGGAAGGGATTATGGAGATTGATTCTGTAATGTTTGATAACATTTCTCCTAATAAATGACTTATCATAACTAATATCAGTATGAGACCTTACATGGCTAACATAGATTTGTCTCTGAAAATAAAATATTTTGACATCTTTTCTATCTCTAGTCAAAATGCCTACTTCCTATTTGACTCATTTACGAAATTATACGTGTATGTGTATGTATGTGTATATATATATTTCTCATATAATTTACAATATTATATACATTTTGTTTGATATATAGTTTGTTTCTTTTCTCTGTATTCCCTACAAAATATGAATTGATCAAGAGTAGGTATGAAAAGGTAGGTATAAGATACTATGATAGGCTCACAAGCAATTTTTTTTTCTCAGGCAATTTTGGTTGAATGTACTGTTAGTACTCACCCCAATATAGATCAAATGTATTTTAGCACTGTCATAGAACATAAAATTTTGCAATTGAATTGTAGTTCACTGTCTACTAGTACTAACACGATTACAGCTCAAATTAGCACAATTCTTTCTTAGATTAGGTAGGCCCTAGAAGTCTCCAGGTACCCCAGTGCCTATCAGAAAGCAGCTATTCATTTACATATCAAAAGTGTATTATCACTGTCCAATAACTGGGTTGGGTGGGTTGTAACCCTCTCTCCAGGAGCAGCTGAGGGGGAAAAAATCTCATCTGCCCTGCACAGAGGGTGCTATTATGAAATTCTGGGAAGAATTTTAGCAAATTGACACCCAGGAAGCTTTCCACCCAGCAAAGTATCCCCAACAAAGATTAGGGAGAGGGGCCATACCTAGATCCATAAGAACTCAAGTCTGAATGCAGACTGGGCTCTCAGTTCCTTACCAAGATACCTGCTTGATCTGTCTGATCTACTCTCTCCATTATTTCTTTTCATTAAATTTTGCTTCAATATTTAAAAAAAAGAATGATGGAAGGAATTAACTACTGTGTGAATTAGAAATTTTCTGCCATTGTAGTTACATTTACATAGGGATACCAGCAGAAACCAAGACAAAAATATGTATTATGAGAATTCTCCTACCTTTCATACTATTTTTAAAACCCTATAGAAAAAAGAAAAAGTTCCCCTGTCAAGTGAACTTCCCTTCACTCCCTTTTTACTTATAAACATATCCCTCACTTAGCAAATATACAACTTAAATGCTTACTTTCTTTATTATTTGTCACATTTAGTGCTAATTACTATTATATTTGATCATACTTTTTTGCCTTGAATTTTAATGTTTGCCATGTTCCATGTAAAACAACATGCCTACAACTTATTGGCACAAAGATAGAAAATTAATATTGTTCAGTTAGGAGAATGAATTACTAAAGACAGGTTTTTCTGCAATCCATTGTTTATTTTAAATTATCTAGTAGCAGAATCCATACACCCATATCATGGTTGAAAACCTTGTTTGAGAAATATCACTTTAACATTTAAGTTTCAAGATGAAGCTTCTAAAGCATTTTCTAACTTCCTGTATTTGTTTTAAAAGCATATTTGTTGTTGGGGAGTGAGGTATATTATATATTTTTTATTCCAGGCTCTTGTCATATACAAAGAGAGGAATTCTTAATGCTGACATATGTAAAATAAATTTTATTCAAAAGGTAAGAAAGTGAGCACACACATACATGCATACATTCTCACACAAATGTGAGCATGGGTTTCCCCACTCAGAGAAATAGCCATCATGAGTGGGAAATGGACCTATAAGGAAAAAGGGATGGGAAACAGAGAGGGCACCTCAGCATCTCCTCCAGTCATGGCCTGTGGCAGAAGGGAGAATTCTCTTTCAATTTTTTAAGTTGGAGTGGAGGATGCATAAAGCCACCTGGGAGTTTTATGATACCTCCATAAAATTTCACGGGAAGCTTGTCATACATGTTTGCTTGGTTTTCCCTCCTTCCCCACCCCCCGAGCCCACCCCAGACCCCTGATGAAACAGAAGTATACCAGGAAAGGGGGCCTTTGGATTGACGTATTAATACAAGTACAGACAGCATGGGGGCTTGCAGCTAGCAGGTACCTGCAACTCAACAGATCCAACCTAGCTGCCCACCTACCTCATATCATACTGTACTGCTATATGGATTCGTAAGTTTCCTTACAGAAATATTGTTTAGTTTTGGATTTAGTTGCTATAACTAAGTTCTGAAATCATTTTAGAAAATGTACCATGTAACCCAATATTTTTCTGATTTTTCTGTGTAATTAAGATTTTTCAAATGGCAAAACCAAAATTTATATATTGTATCTAAAAAAATTTAGATTTAGTAAAAGTATATTTATTAGTGCATTTTAAAGCATGAAGTTTCCAGGTATAATGTTCCTGCTATTAACTTGATGATTTAAGGATGTATATTTACTGTTGCATAAATATTTGAAATCCATGTATATTTTTCATAATATGCATTTTCCATTAACTTTTTGAAAGCCATTTGTAAGTAGGTTTCACATTTTTTTCACCAAAATAAATGGCTTTTAAATCTATTTTCATGAACTTTTGGAAGTTCCTTAGTATTTATATGTCTGTTGTTATGTGTGTGTGTGTGTGTGTGTAAAAATGGGATTTTTTTAATATAACATGCTACTAAAACATAAGAACCAAGTCTAGAATATCATTCCAGTAGGAAACATATTTTCTAATGTTTAAATACCAAAAGTGCACTGAAATATTTTAGAATTGATTCCTGGCTGGCTCCATGGCTCAGTAGGCTAATCCTCTGCCTGCAGCACCAGCACACCTGGTTCTAGTCCCGGTCAGGGCACCGGATTCTGTCCCGGTTGCTCCTCTTCCAGTCCAGCTCTCTGCTGTGGCCTGGGAGTGCAATGGAGGATGGCCCAAGTCCTTGGGCCCTGCACCTGCATGGGAGATCAGGAGAAGCAGCTGGCTCCTGGCTTCGGATCAGCGCAGTGCGCTAGCCACAATGCGCCGGGCGTAGCGGTCACTGGGGGGTGAACCAACAGAAAAAGGAAGACCTTTCTCTGTCTCTCTCACTGTCCACTCTGCCTGTCAAAAAAAATTGATTCCTATATTTTTATAGCATATCACATTAAAAATTTTGTTTTCTGCAAGATTTTTTAATGTTATAGAATAATTTTATATTAGTTTTAACTTTTTCTGATAGGAAAATATGGGTGAGTATTACGCATGTTATGTTTATGTTGGAAGCAAGTTAGTCATTTATAAAACCTGCATTATTTTTAGAGGTATAATTTTGCAATATTGCTTTGTATTTTTGTAAAAAGCAAAAAGCATTTAGAATATGCATCTGGACATCACCACCTCCATTTAGAGGGAAGACAAACAAGTGACCATGGAAGAGTGCATTTCTGTGTTAATACTAATTTTGCAAGGCAAAAGTCCAAAAGCAGCAGGACTATCCCATCTGTTTGCAAGCTGTCCTAAACCTTTTGATTCACAGAAATTCCATTTTCCTTTGCAAAGGCGAATACCTTTCTAAGGTTGTGGGAGAAATTTTAGTGGTTTTCAGAGGGAGAAATGGGTATAAAATAGAAAACATATAACAATCCTTAATTTGCAATTCTAAGAATTATACTTTGGAAAAATGTTATCACTAATGCATGATGTTTTATTATATACAGAAGACTTCAGAAAAAGCAAATATAAATGAATAATTTGGAATCTTTTGAAAGCACAGTATTTCCATAATAAAATGGATTACAAAATACATGGAAGATTCAATGCATCATTGAAAGCTTTTTGGAGAGTTATTGTGCATGCTCTCTCTCACACACACACACACACAGACACATACACACACACATTTCCTGTTCACAGTGGAAATATTGCCCTTGTATTTAGTGCCCAGTTTTATCCCATTGTTTTTGAAGACCAGGATGTGATTCACTCTAAAAATAGCTTTCTCCAGTGTAAAGTGTCTGAACAAAAATAGTTTGTTGTTATAGTATTCAGGAAAGTCTAAAGACCTTGTGTGTGCGTGTGTTAAAATTTTGCATACTCACTACTTATAAAGAGTCAAGATGTAATTGATTATATTGAATTATTTAATGGCTTAGATATTGAAAACATAAAAGAATATATGAGTTCCTAGATAAAATGGCCATTTAATTTAAATATCTTTTTAACAACTAAACACATTTTTCTTCATTATAGTAAGTCCTTTTAATACTAATAAGGATGTGTTCATATTTTAAGCACATTTAGAAATCTTATAACTTCCTTCTTTTACTATATGCTACATTTTGTACATTTTTGGTTCGTAAAAACTGAAAAGACATTTTATCCAAAATTCAAAGTAGTAGAATGAGAAATTATTTATGTGTGTGAATATCTGTTTCATATCTTTGTTTTGCTTTTCAGTTTTGCTTTAAAAGAAATTACAGTTCACATTATAGCTACAGAGTTTTGTTTATTTGTTTCTGGTTTCTTTTTTTTTTTAGCTTTTGTATTTTTTTTTAATTCGACAAAATTACTAACCAAAAGCCTCAATGATGTGAGATACAATACGTATATAGTGGGAGTTTTTAAAAAGCTGCTGTACACATAGTAGTAATCATTATTTACCTGGATACTACTTGGCAAAGCGAACAACAACATAATGTCCTTAAGAACTAGGGGTGTTGGGAATGAAGTATATTTTAATTTCAATAATTAGCTTTATACTGTCTGAGTCATTTCTTCCAATGAAGTCCAAAGTGCACACTTTTACTCCACTTCAGAATTCATCCATGTGATGTTAAGATGAGTGCATACAGATATTAGCAAACAGTTTGAATTTGTGAATGAAAGTGCAATTCAGAACAGATATTTGAAACTGTAAATATTTTATGTTAAATACTTAATGACTTCAGAATTCCACCTGTTTGTACCTCTACAATCATTTTTTTTTCTTCCTCTTCTTTGCATGAGAGTTTTCTTTCACTGATTCCCAACCAGCATAGCATTAAAAAACAGGAAGCAACCATTAGGAGAGGGACAAACTGTTGTGTATTAGAAGAACTGAAGATTTTCCTTGTCATCCTATCTTTGCACATGGTGATGAATATTCATTAAGCTAGGAAGAGATTTGCCAGCTGCAAAGCTTTGCAAGGTGCCTTAGTTCTCCAAGCCAAAAGGAAAACAAAAATCACAAAGTCTCTATTTATGTGTATTATAAAGGGTGAAGAAGATAAGTATCCTCAAGAGGAAAGATGTCCTCTCCTATACTAAGAGAATTATGTGCACCTTGAAAGAAGCTCTAATGTTTCCAAAATCATTTTAAAATAAGGGAGAGATATCTCATTTATACAAATTATTAATCTTGTTTCTCTTTGTTCTGTACTAAGGTGATCCAGATAAGAGGCTAAGGGACGGGTGGAAACATCACAGTGTTTATAAAGACTGCTCTGATGGAGTGATAATTGCCCTAATTCACAAGGAGTCAGTCAACTAATTATGTATATTAGAAACATGCTATAACCACTTAAAACACACGTGGAGAATGTACTTGATTAGCCCATAAATTATGGTTTGTCATATAGTCACATTATAAATTGAAAAGCACAGGGCTAACATCCTGGCATAGTGGGTACAGCCACTGCCTGCAGTGCTGGCATCCCATATGGGCACCACTTTGTTTTCAGCTGCTCCACATCAGATCCAGCTCTCTGCTATGGCCTATGAAAGCAGTAGAAGAAGGCCTGAGTCCTTGGGCCCCTGCACACATGTGGGAGACCCGGAAGAAGCTCCCAGCTCTTGGCTTCAGGTCAGCACAGCCATTTTGGGAGTGAATCAGCAGATGGAAGCGCTCTCTTCTCTTCTCTCTCTCTCTCTCTCTGTCTCTCCTTCTCTCTCACTGTAACTCTGCCTATCATAACTCTGCCTATCAAATAATTAATAAATCTTTAAAAAAATGTAAATGCACATATTATCTTAAAAATTACAATGGATGAAAAATCATTTCTGTTTTTAGGATTATAGCAGAGAATATGAGATTTTTTTTTATTTTTTTAAAGAGTGATTTTATTTATTTGAAAGAGTTACATAGAGAGGTAGACAGAGAGAGAGGTCTTCTAACCACTGGTTCCCTCTCCAAATGGCCATAATGGCCAGACCTTTGCTGATCCAAAGCCAGGAACCAGGAGCTTCTTCTGGGTTTCCCATGTGGGTACCGGGGCCAAGGACTTGGGCCATCTTCTGCTTTCCCAGGCCATAGCAGAAAGCTGGATCAGAAGTGGAGCAGCCAGGACACAAACTGGTGCCCATATGGCATGCCGGAACTGTAGACTGGGGCTTTAACTCACTGTGCCACAGTGCTGGCCCCGAGAATATGAGATATTATTAGCATTAGTTTCAAAATCCAGTACTGACAAAATGTCCCATCTGCAAAACCATGATAGATTTTAGGAAAAGAGGTGAGAGGAGGAGTGGATTGCCCTTCACAGACATCACAGGTACCATTATCAGCTCTTGACTGACTGACTGATTGATTTATGTGTTTCCCTGAAACATAAGATCATTCATAGTGAAAGAGTTTTCCTTAAGAATAGATGGCTAAGAATAAGAATCTTATCACTTGTGGAATTTCCTTCATTTTGCGTCCCTGCATGAATGCTAGAGATGGAAGGATAATTTAGTTCAGTTTACTAGCTACTAAAAGTGGGATAATTATATGACAGAGTATAAAATCAATGATGCAGGGGCTGGCACTGTGGTGTAGCGAGTAAAGCTGCCACCTTCAGTGCCGGCATCCCATATGGGCACCGGTTCGAGTCCCAACTGCCCCACTTCTAATCCAGCTCTCTGCTATGGTCTGGGATAGCAGTGGAATATGGACCAAAGTCTTTAAGTCCTTGCACCCACGTGGCAGACCCGGAGGAAGCTCCTGGCTCCTGGCTGGAACTGGCACAGCTCCAGCTGTTGAAGCCAATTGAGGAGTGAAATAGCAGATGGAAGACCTCTCTCTCTGTCTCTCTCTCTCTCTGCCTCTCCTTCTCCCTCTGTGTAATTGCCTTTCAAATAAATAAATAAATCTTTAAAAAAAATCAATGATATGAATTAATAATGTGAAAGGAACTCCTCATAGTGCCTAACACAAGGAAGAACTAAATGGTGATGTGTATGATGCTGCTTTGTCTAATATTTATTTGGACTCTAAAGATGAATCATGAATAAAATAAAGAGTATTATCTGATATGTTTAGTTCTTTCAGTCTTTATTCATCAGAAACAGTTTTCATAAGAATTGTATCAATTTTAATGCTGTTAGTTATGCTTACATAAAATTGTGATTCAAAATTTTTACATCATTATTACAATACAAGGAAGGAATAGCTATCAGTTGATAGAGAAGTGTACAGCTAAGCGTAAAAACATCTCTGCCTTTGGACTAAAAAAATCTGGAAATATTTTATATGGATGCTTTTAAACAATATTAATATAGAATCTGTGCTTTTATGGACCACAGTTTTGCAGACTGAATCAGGAAACCAAAGACATCTACCCAGGGCCGGCACTGGGTCATAGTGCCATTGTCTCATCTGAGTGCCAGCTCGACTCCTAGCTACTCCACTTCCAATCCAGCTCTCTGTTATGGCCTGGAAATCAGTAGAAGATGGCCCAAGTCCTTGGGCCCCTGTACTTATGTGGGAAACCTGGAAGAAGCTCCTGGCTCCTAGCTATGGATCAGCACAGCTCTGGCCATTGTGGCCACTTGGGGAGTGAGCTGGTGGATGGAAGATCACTCTCTTTCTCTCTCTCTCTCTCTCTCTCTCTCTCTCTCTGTACCTCTCTGTAAGCTGTCTTTCAAATAAACGTCTTTTTTTTTCCCTTGAATATTTAGATATGTTCACCCTTTGGATGTTGAAAATAAAATATTCTCACAATCTTTTGGTATTCAATGCTTGATATGAAAAATCAACAAAGGTCATCTTATCTGTGTTTTTTAACTGCTCTGTTTTGATATTTGCAAAAAATCTCTTTTTTCTCTATATACTTAAAAATGCATAAAATGTTAATATAGTCAAAAGCAAGTTTTCTGTGTTTTGTTCGATTGCCGTGTGGTAAGGTACAACTAGAAATGTGGCGTCTTGTTCTCTCTTAATTTTCTGTTTCTTTAAATGGTGTTCAGTTGTTTTAGCCCAGACTTTGGCAGTTTTTTAAAACCATGGTGGGTGCACTACTTAACTTGTTTACTTTCTCAAAGTCTATACAATGCATTGTCCAAGAGTACAAGCAAAGGGCACCAACACTCGAATTCTGACTCTGTTGCTCTTATATCTGGAAACTGCTTTACGTGCTCTGTACCTTCTTTTACTTATTGACAAAATGGGGATCATAATCATATACTCACTTCATAACATTGTAAGGGATCAACTTAAATGAGTTCATGTATGTGGAATGTTTAGCAAAGCTCTGTCATATAGAGACATTAAACAAAATGTAAGCTGCTATTATTGTCACAACCCTCCATCTGAAGGAACAGAAATATGTAGACATTTGTATCTTACCTGTGTTGAGATCCTGAATAATAAAAGGACAAGTATAGGAATGAAATTATAGTAACACAGAAGTCATGAAGATTAAATCATAAATCATTTAGAGAGATCATGATTTAGAAAACAGATAAATACATTTATCTAATTTTATATTTTTAGTAGATAGAATTTATGGATTATTATTGATTCATTTATTTTTAAATAAAATAACATAATCTGATTGGGGAAAGAATGGCCAAGAAATTTGAGTTTTGTCACTGTTTCTTACAGGTCTATCAGTTTTTATTTATTTTTAATTTATTAACTGTTTCTAGTCAGTCAGTCATGTCTGAGATAAGTTCTAGTAATGCTGATTCCTGGTGTGCAATCTTGGACAAATTACAAAAACCTTTGCAAACCTATTTTCTCATTTGCAAAATGTCCAGAACATAGAGTAGCACTAAATAAATGTCATGTTCATTAATTTTTCCTAACAGTATTTATTGTTTGTTTGGCCTTTTTTTTTTTCTTGCTCATATATGGTGATGCCTCTTCCTTGTCAAGAAAAATGAGGCCACATTCACATGAAAATAATGGTGACACAAGCTACAGTATACACATGTCACAATTTTATAATGAGCATTGATAATGTCTCTACTATGGCTGTTATCAATGTTTGACCTTAGAGCATCTGTTTTCCTTTAAATGTTCTCTTGTTATCCCTTCTCATGTATGATTTCAACTATCATCTTTCCAAGCCCTTGGGCATGAAATTTCAGTCTTCCCCATCTCCTCCTCCTCTTGCTCTTTTAATAATCAAAATTTGAAAAATATTTCTCGGTATTCCTTTGAGAGAAAATTGACTTAATTTGTCCCTTCTTATCTATCCTATTGGACAAATCCCTGGTGAAAGCATTAGTCACACTGTGCAGGTCTTTCCCACATCATAACTCTTAATAAAATATTCTCCACCTAACCTGCATGTTCTGTGAGACTTGAAGTCTGAAATCCATTGCTGAGGAAATCAAGGTCCATAGATTTCTCTTTATTTACATGAATTTTCTCTTTGTCTTTCAGTACAAACCCCCTTTTTCTTTAACTTACTTTTTTTAAAGATTTGTTAGATTATTGACTACTTAGGGTAGAAACAGGATATATAAATGTGATCTTAATTTGTATTATTGAATCAATAATATTTTAAAATTCAAAAAATAGATTAACAATATTTTGTTTGTCAAAATCTATTCAAATTCCAATTCAGGAGGCATAATAATTATAACATTATTTAAATGTCTTAGAAACTTATTTTGTATAAATGTACATAGATATAGTTATAATGATGGATAACCATAGCATTTAAGCAAAGAAAATCACATCATTTTAATACACATAAAATGCCACATATCCAAAAGAAAAGATGTTTTCTAGCTACATATGTGTTTGTTTAATTCACTGGACAAACAGTGGCTGGGAAAGTACAATTCACTCTGTGATTTTTTTTAAAAGTTGGGAGTGATTCCAGTTTGATGAAATAAGAAAAGGGGGTGGGGGAAAGTAAAGGTTTGAAAAATATTATTCCACTTGGCATTTGTCTACTTTGTTAATCCTGAGTTGTACTATAACAGATCCATAAACTTATGACATTCTTAGTTGGACTGAATTCAACTGTTTAGAGGAAAGTAATTATGACTATTGTCTCCAAGCCAAGATAACAACACACCAATTGTGACCAGCCAAGAAGCCTGGAATTCACAAACTGCCTTATATTTATTTATTTCTTCATGTTGGCTATTTATCAGGAAGTGACTTCAGTAAAGAGGAGCTGCAATTCATTTGTTAAGCAAACTCTCAAAACACTAAGAAGTTTTCAAACTACTCTTTCAGAATATTTATTTGCAAGCATTAGTTGCATTTAATTTTAGTGCCATTTTTTCTTTAGTTTTTAAAAGATTATTTATTTGAAAGGCAAAGTTACAGGCAGAGAGAGAGACAGAAAGAGAGTGAGAGGTCTTCTATTTGTTGGTTCACTCCCCAGATGGCCACAAAGCACAGGGCGAGGTCAGATCAAAGCCAGGAGCAAGACACTTCATCTGGGTCTCCCACAAGGGTGGCAGTGGTCTAAGCACATGAACCATCTTCCACTGCCCTCCCAGGCACATTAACAGGAACTAGAGTAGAATCAGAGCAGCTGGGACTTGAGCTTATGCCCATATGGGATGCCAGCATCACAGACAATGGCCCAGCCTACTGTGCCACACCACCAGCCCTGACCACTTTCTCTAATCATTTGGGAAATTAAGGTTGTGATGATATGGATGAATTTGGTTTCTAAATTTATTTACTTTTGTTTCTACATTATGTCATTGTTCTATGTACAGTATCTGTGATCAAAGGAGATACATATATTCATATATATATATACATATCATATATGACACCTTTTTTTAAGATTTATTTTTATTTATTTAAAAGACAGAGTTACAGAGAGTGATGGAGACAGAGAGAGAGGTCTTCCATCTGCTGGTTTACTCCCCAGATGGCCGCAATGGTCAGAGCTGCGTCAGTCTGAAGCCAGGAGCCAGGAGCTTCCTGCGGGTCCTCCACATGGGTGCAGGGGCCCGAGGACTTGGGCCATCTTCTACTGCTTTCCCAGGCCATAGCAGAGAGCTTGATCGGAAGAGGATCAGCCAGGACTAGAACCAGCGCCCATATGGGATGCCAGCACTTCAGGCCAGGGCTTTAACCTACTGTGCCACAGCGCCGGCCCCTATACATGATGACTTTAAAATTTTTTTTTTTATTTATTTGAAAGACTTAGTTACAACAAGAAATGGAGAAACACAGAGAGAGATCTTCCATCTATCTGCTGACTCAATCCCCAAATGGCTGCAACTGTCAGGGCTGGGCCAGGCCAAAGCCTGGAGCCCAGAACTTCCTCCAGGTCTCCCACGTGGGTGCAGGGGTCCAAGCAGTTGGGCCATCTTCCACTGCTTTCCCAGGCCATTAAAAGGGAGCTGGATTGGAAGTAGAGCAGCCAAGTTTCAAATCAGCACCCATATGGGATGCCAGATATGCAGGCGGTGGCCCAACCCGCTATGCCACAATGCTGGCCCCCATGTATACTTAAAAAATATATTCTCAATATTAAATCCAGTGATCATATTGAACATAAATTATAATATTAGACATAGAAAGAGTAAAATTCACATAAAGTTTATGTGAACAAACAGGTCAGTCTTGATTGAATTCATTTTGATAAGTATAAATTTAAAAATACTTTCCAAAAAAGTTGTTTATAGCAATGATAGCTTCTTGGCCTTTTGCCTAAGATCAAGTGCAGCAATGATAGTATATCTAAGTGACAAAGTTCTCTCTTTCAACTAACCCTTTATCTGTATATCAAATGCTAAACAAAACAAACACACATGACATTTTTGAGAGCCAATCAATTTTTTAATAAACTATTTTGACTTGGAAGTTTTTCAACTTAGCCTTTAAAAGTACTCTTAATTTTGCCTTGGAATTAGCTCATTCGGACCTCCTTCATGTGTTCTCCCCACCCCCTCTCTTTCTCTCTCCCTCTCCCTCATCTTCTACCTCACCCTTGCCTTTGCCCTCTCCCTCTTTCTCTGTCTCTGCCCTCCTTATTATTTAGATTCATAAATTTTGGGGGTGATTATGACAAATCATTTCATGTCCTAAAGTCCACTCATGGTGTCCACAAAAATAACATTTGCTTTTCTATCTTGCTTTGCTTTCTAATATAAATACCTAAATAAATTATAAAGTATAAAATAAGTCAATCATATAAATCATGTGTTGAGGAGATGATGATTATGTCCACTGGAATTAACTTGAAAACCATGCTTTTGGTTAAGAACTTCTTTATTACAGTTCTTGGCAATGACTTGAATATATAATCACGCTGTCACAGAACAGTTACTATTTTGGGGTGAAAAATAAGGCAAAGTCCCCTTACTTTTCCACATACATTTCAAATAAGAGATTACTGAATTGATGAAATATACACTTTCTTCAAGATAGATAATTTGCTGGTATAATTGCATAAATCATATGTTCCAAATGCCCTCCAATATACCCTTTAAAACACTCATATCACACATGTTGTATATTTTACCTACTGAAATCACTACTTTATTTCTTATTCTTAAAACTCAGCACACTAATTTCTCTTTTCATTTAAGATCTTGTCCTTTTTTTCACAAAATTTGTAGTGTGTTTTTGGTACTATAACACCTTTTAAGTCTCTTGGCCAATAGAGATCTAATATTAAAGATAAACACTGTAAGAGATACAATATAAATACTCTGTCTTTATATTGTATCTCTTCTACAGTGCATATCACAACAAAGATGCTGAAAAATGTTAATTGAATGAAACAGTTCATTGAAAAGAATATAACTGGGACTGGCGTTGTCATACCATGGATTAAGTCACCTCCTGCAATGCTGGCATCTCATATGAGCACCAGTTCGAGTCCCAACTGTTCCACTTCTGATTCAGCCCCCTGCTAATAAAGCACTTGAGAAAGACATAGAATATGGTCCAAGTATTAGGCTCCTGACACCCACATAGGAAACTCAGATGGAGTTCCACAGTCCTGAGTTCAGCTGGTTGTGGCTATTGGAGAGTGAACCCATAGATGGAAAATAATGTCTTTTGTGTCTGCCTCTAACTGTGCCTTTCAAATACATACATACATACATAAATGTTTAAAAAATAGAATATTATTACAAAACAAGGTAGTATATTGCAATAGTAGTTTCTAGTATACATAAATATTCTTGGATATGATGCTCCATTCTAGCAGGAAGTTAGGATAGATATTTGAAATAGCCACAATTCCATTACAAAACTCCATCACTAATGCCATAGCTTCTATTTTTTAAGGCCAATAAATTCTTCCTCAAGGTATGATAAATTTTAATAACGTAATTATAATATACTTACAATCTTCAAGACAAATCATATCTTAAAAAGTAGACATGGGGGGCCAGTGCTGTGGCTTAGTATGCTAATCCTCCACCTTCAACACCAGTGTCCCATATAGGCGCTGGTTCGTGTCCTGGCTGCTATTTTTCGGATCCAGCTCTCTACTATGGCCTGGGAAAGCAGTAGGAAATGGCCCAAGTGCTTGGGTGCCTGCATTCGTGTGGGAGATCTGGAAGAAGCTCTTGGCTTCAGTTCAGCCCAGCTCCTGCCATTGTGGCGATTTGGGGAGTGAACCAGCAGATGGAAGACCTTTCTCTCTGTCTCTTCCTCTCTGTAACTCTCTCAAATAAATAAATAAATCTTAAAAGAAGTATACATGGATAGGCTTTCTTTTTTCTTTTTTAAGCTACTTACTTATTTGAAGGACAAAATTAGGGGGAGAGAGAGAGAGAAAGTTAAGTGAGTGCTTCCATCTGCTGGTTCATTCCCAAAACAGCTGGGGCTGTGCTAGACCTAAGCCAAGAGCTTCTTCCAGGTTTCCCACATGGGTGATAGGGGATCAAGCACTTGGGTCAATCTCCACTGCTTTCCCAAGCACATTAGCAGGGAGCTGGATTGGAAGTGGAGCAGCCAGGACTTGAAGCAGTGCCCAAATGGAATGACAGTGTTGCAGAATGTGATTTAATCCACTAACCACAACGCCAGCCCCATGGACAGGCTTTCTTTTGTACACATAGCAATAGAAAGAGAAACCACAGGTAAAAGCCTACCATGAAGGCCCACTGCACTAGCTCCAAGAAGCAAATCTAGAGTAAGAGCCATGTGGAATTCACACCAACGAACGAAAGCCTACCTAAGGTGTTATGCAGAATATACGAGTAATCATCACCTTTAAAAATATGTTTAATAATTTGTTTTAGATAATTAAAGTTACATTGGGATTTACCAAAATGTGAACTTTATGAATCATTATTGCATTGACCACTATGATGTTAAGCACAAACAAGATCTAAAATAAATGGATATTCGAAAAAAAAGTGGCAAATAAATATTCATGTATGCATGTAGAAATTCAAATTATTATACATTTATTGTGTTAGGGATAGAGACACAGATACATAAAACAGTACAGATGAAAAGACAGATTTACAAATTTTCAGTACTGTAGAATATAGCAACTCTGTAATTACTATGTGGATATGAGTTCTTTGGAAGAAGAAAACAGAACAACCAATTCCCCTAAGCAATGAGGAAAAGCCATATATGAGAAATGTTTGAGCTACTGCTGATGATGAGTGACAGTTTGTCAAGGGGAGGAAATAGAGGTGGGTGTTTCAGGACTGTATTCTGAAAGTATGTAGGTGTTCAGGGAACAGGGAGTTTAGTGTACTTGGTGCAAAACTGTGCAGAGGAAAGGAAAAGGTGGGTAAAGAAGTAATTTGTAGCTAGGTTACAAAAGACCTCACATTGTATGGCTAATGATTTTGAACATAATATTGCAGGCAATGGTGAGGAAGATGTCTTGGGTAGAAAAGTGAAATAATTTAATTTCATCTAGGTAAAGAATGTTAGATATAGGTGGCATCAAGCACAAAAATACCTAGAGAGCAATCAAGATAAGCCAAAGGGGTAGGATAGGAAGAAGAAATAATGCTCTAAAGTGGGAGATTTTTTTTTTTTTTTTTTTTTTTTTTGGACAGGCAGAATGGACAGTGAGAGAGAGAGAGAGACAGAGAGAAAGGTCTTCCTTTGCTGTTGGTTCACCTTCCAACTGCCGCCGCGGCCAGTGCACCGCGCTTATCCGATGGCAGGAGCCAGGTGCTTTTCCTGGTCTCCCATGGGGTGCAGGGCCCAAGGACTTGGGCCATCCTCCACTGCACTCCCTGGCCACAGCAGAGAGCTGGCCTGGAAAAGGGGCAAGCGGGACAGAATCTGGCGCCCCGACCGGGACTAGAACCCGGTGTGCCGGCGCCGCAAGGCGGAGGATTAGCCTAGTGAGCCGGGGCACCGGCCTGGGAGATTTTAAGAAACTGAACTAAGTCAGTGGGACAAGAAGACAGAAAAATCTGAGACATCAGTAAGAACAAATTAACAGATTATGGAAGTTAGAACATAGTCAGAAACAGATATGTAAGAGGTTTCCAGAAATTTAAGAAAAGACAGAAGCAAAACTTACTAAATTTAGATGCAAGACAAGATAAGATAGGAAGGTAAGTTGTTCTATTCATATCAGATGATATTGGGATTTTCCAATATAAAATTCTCTCTCTCTCTCTCTCTCTCTCTCTCTTTCTCTCTTTCTCTCTTTCTTTCTCTCTCTCCCCCTCCCTCCCTCCCTCCCTCATTTCCTATCTTCCTTTCTTCCTTTTTTTTGGCCCTGCCATTCTCTGTTTCTTCAGATAATGTGATAATTGAGGCCAGACACTGACTGAAATCACCCAGAGAATGAATGTGATTAAGAGAAATGATCAAGGGCACCCAGCAAACACCCAGCATGCCAGAGGCAGAGACAGAGGCAGTAAGTAAATGTTATAAAAAAAAAATAAAAAAGGCGGCTGGCACCGCAGCTCACTAGGCTAATCCTCTGCCTGTGGCGCCGGCACCCCCGGTTCTAGTCCTGGTTGGGGCGCCGGTTCTGTCCCACTTGCTTCTCTTCCAGTCCAGCTCTCTGCTGTGGCCTGGGAGTGCAGTGGAGGATGGCCCAAGTGCTTGGGCCCTGCGCTCGCGTGGGAGACCAGGAGAAGCACCTGGCTCCTGGCTTCGGATAAGTGCAGTGCGCCGGCTGTAGCACGCCTGCCACAGAGGCCATTGCGGGGTGAACCAATGGAAAAGGAAGACCTTTCTCTCTGTCTCTCTCACTGTCCACTCTGCCTGTCAAAAAATAAATTAAAAAATGGCCACAGAAGTTAGTGAAGGCATGGAAAAATCAATGATGTCTTAGAAGTTAAAGAGAATCATTAAAGAAGTCAAATCATCAAACTTCGTAAATTTTTGAGAGACTGAAAAGAGAATATTGACTACTTTAGCTTTGTGATTTGAATTAATCCATTAATTTACTTATTCTGTGTGTATTTATGAAAGATTTCCTGTGTGCTTGGGCTGGGACACAAATGTCAACAATATATATATCATGATGTACATTGTAGTAAAATAAGCCTCTCCGTTCTATCAGTTAGTACTGCCAGCAGGGTAGTCCCTATAGGCTGATCATCTTGGTTACATTCAGGCTTCACTTTGCAATCATCATATAAAAATATGTTTCAATGAAAGATGTATTTCATATTGTGGTATTTATCACTTCGTGTCCAATATCCCCTATTTAATGGATCAAAGACCATGAATCAAATGGGAACTCTGTCAACATGATTATTCAATACTTAAGAGCAGGAAAATTCTCCAAATTGCCCCCACTCCTCCTCATAAACATATCCATTTTCAACAGTCATACATGATTACCTATAATTACTGGGAATAATGAGTTGTATAAGTAAATTTTTAAAATTACCAATGAGAAAGAAATGTTCTCTAGTTATTTTAACTGGTAATCTTTAAAGACAAATGACACATTCAATTGTAATCAATATAAAAATATTGCCCCGGTATAATATTACATTTTCACTTATACTATATAATTTAAGACAAATGACTGCACTCTTTTCAATTCTTTTTTTTTTTTTTTTTTTTTTTTTTTTGACAGATAGAGTTAGCCAGTGAGAGAGAGAGACAGAGAGAAAGGTCTTCCTTCCATTGGTTCACCAATGAACCAGTTGGTTCAATGGCTGCTATGGCTGGAGCTACGCCGATCCGAAGGTAGGAGCCAGGCGCTACTTCCTAGTCTCCCACGCAAGTTCAGGGGCCCAAGCATTTGGGTCATCCTCCACTGCCTTCCGGGGCCACAGCAGAGAAATGGACTGGAGGAAGAGCAACCGGGACTAGCACCCCAGCACCCATATGGACAGAGGATTAGCCAAGTGAGCCATGGCGCCAGACCCTTCAATTCCTTTTTTTAAAAGATTTATTTATGGGGCTGGCACCGTGGCTCCAGACCCTTCAATTCCTTTTTTTAAAAGATTCATTTATGGGGCCGGCACCGTGGCTCACTTGGTTAATCCTCTGCCTGCAGTGCCAGAATCCCATATGGGCGCCGGGTTCTAGTCCCAGTTGCTCCTCTTCCAGTCCAGCTCTCTGGTGTGGCCTGGGAGGGCAGTGGAGGATTGCCCAAGTGCTTGGGCCCTGCATCTGTCTCCTGGCTTCGGATCGGCTTAGCACCGGCCTTGGCTGCCTTTTGGGGAGTGAATCAATGGAAGCAAGACCTTCTCTCTGTCTCTCCCTCTCACCATCTGTAGTTCTGTCAAATAAAAAAAAAATGATTTATTTGGAAGGCAAAGTTACAGAGATGCAGAAGCAGAAAGAGAGAGAGGGAGAGAGAGGTCTTCCATTCACTGGTTCACTTCCAAATGGCCACAATGGTAAGAACTGAGCTGATCCAAAGCCAGGAGCCAGGAGCTTCTTCCAGGTCTCCCAGGTGAGTGCAGGGGCCCAAGCACTTTGGACATCTACTGCTTTCCCAGGCCATAGCAGGGAGCTGGATTGGAAGCGGAGCAACTTGGACTCAAACTGGTGCCCATATGGGATGCCAGCGCTGCAGGCAGAGGCTTTACCTGCTAAGCCACAGCATCGGCCTGTCTCTTTTCAATTCTATGTAAGAAAACTGGGAGTCACAAACTGTGTCTTGCAGAATTATGACTTAAGAGCACATAAGCTGATATATAAGAAATGGCTATGAGAGTGTTTCACACATGAAATTATGATAAATTTGATTATTAATGTAATGTAAAGTATCTAACACAGTATACAGTGATTGTTTAACAAACCAAATCCTAAAACTGGGCTCATTGAAATGCCTAAGTTTCATTCACTCTGGGGCGTTATGCATATTTTAACCCAGGCAATTCATACAAAAGTCCTAACAATTGCTAATTTTTGTTCAGTCTAAAGAACTAAAGCAACGAGGACTCAGTAATTTAAACAACTTGAATAAAGCAGAAAATAGCAAAACTACAGTTTGCCTGCTGACTTTTTTACCTTAGAATCCTGTGTGACTAAACCCTGCGTGACCTAGCCTGCTTCATCTGTAAAACTTATGCTCATTCTCACCCCTTCCTTCACCTTCTGATTTATTTTGTTTTCTAGTATGTCGTATTTCCCATAAATTGTAACCAGGCTTCCAGAAAAGCAGTTGGTTTCCTGAAATTTTTTTATTATATGTGTGTTCCCAAGATCAGTTTCTTGGGAAGTCTTAGCTTCCAGTTTCACCAAGAGAGTGTATGCTATAAAACAGTGGCTTTATTAGGTTTATTAAGGTTTTATATTTCTAGCAGTTCAAGGTACTTTCACCCAGATGAAGATCATTTCCCTTCCCGATAGAAACACTGAATTTTCCTTTTATGTAGCTTCAAGCAGTCACTTTAAATGTGGATGGGAGGATCTCATTTTGTGACATACCAGGTTAAGGCAACTCTCAGAACACCAACATCCTTTATCAAATTGCTCAGGAGCCAGATCCACCTCTGCTTTTTAGCCAGCTTCCTGCCATGTGCCTGTACGACAGTATAGATACTTGGATTCTTGCCACCCATTGGGAAACCTGTTTGGAGTTCTGGACTTCTGACTTTGGAGTGGTGCAGCCTCAGCTGTTGTGGGCATTTGAGGAACACATTCATATTTTCTAGATAGGATTTTGTATAACATGAATTTTTGCCTATTCTTTCAGCATCTATTATTTTTAAATTGTATTACTTATCTTTCATCTCCTATTATTTCTAGATTTTTTCCTATCCCCTAAATATCAAGTGATGGTAGAAAGTTCTTTGGAGGGCTTTATTATATTTTCTTCTATGTTTACTTTTGCTAACCTAAACAGTCTGTTAAACTGAAATGAACACTGATTTCATCTTCATAATTTGGTAACCATGTGAATAACATAAATTTATGAAGACCCAATTTCATCAGTTATCAATTCAGGGTTGTATTTGCCCCATTGATTGAAATTGCTTAGTAGATGAGGGAGGAGGAACACATTGAGTGTCTACCATATCCCGTGATCTCATAGCAAGTGCATGCAACGTAGCATGGAAAAGACAGCAACACAACTAATTGGGCCCATGGGAACAGAAGAAGGAGTATGAACCTCTGCAGATGCTACAGCGATCAGGGAGCCAGACGCCCACTGTGAGGTGCACAGAACAATGAGACTACTGTATACAGAACCCACAGCATCTTAGTGAAGTGTGTCTGCAAAAAATCAGTGCTAGCAGGAACCAACCCAAGTGTTTTGGTTATGTAGAGTTCTCTGACTTTTGTCTTTCAGCTTTTGCTGGGATGTAGAAATGTTTAGCTGCAAATGGAAAATTGAAGTAAAATGGAAGACAGGGCAAATCTGCCTAATGTGGAACTGAACTGATGAGAATGGGGAGGGGCTGCTGCATTTTTCTGTTAGTTACTATATTAATGTATCATACATAATATCTACATTTGGAGAGTTGGACCAAAGTAGATAAGAGAGGATTGACACAGTTTCTGTAATTTCTCTCAGCAAGTCAATAATTGTTAGTTATTTTCAGGAGTGGCCAATAGTGCCCAGTACCATGCAGGTTTATTTGAACTATAGAGTTATTAGGATAATATTGTCTTCAATGTTATTGTTAATAATTATTGCTAGTAATTCATGACTATTGCTAATAATTATTAAGTTGTGACATTGGAAATAGTTGGTAAAAGTAAGCATTGGTTTGTATTATAAAAGCATGGAATGTATCTATGGCAAAAAAGTGAAGAGCTGACTACTTAACATGTGCTTTTGAACTGTGGACAAGGAAAGATGAGAAGTGAATCTAGGTATATGCAGTTCATTATCCAAACCAGGATACTTTTTTAAGATTATTTTATTTATTTGAAAGGCAGAGTTAGAGGGAGAGACAGAAAGAGAGATCCTCCATCTGCTGGTTCACTCGCCTAATGGCTGTTACAGCCAGGGTGAGGCCAGGCCGGATCCAGGAGCTTCTTCCAGGTCTCCTATGTGGGTGGAAGGAGCCCAAACACATGGGTCACTTGCTTTTCTGAGGCCATTAGCTGAATTGTAAGTGGAGCAGTCCAGAGATAAACTGGCACCTACAAGGGATGCCAACATCACCGCCAGTGATTTTACCCACTATGCCTCAATGCCAATGCCAAAATCAGGATAGTTTTACCTGGCACAAATGCTTATGTATCTTTGCGATCTCAGACAAGAGCACAAATGGAAACATGTACATTTTGACATATTTCAAGTAGATTTAGGAAACTACAAAACTATTAAAAAACTTTCTATCTTTACAAATAATCATTCATAATGTTCAGGAAGCCTAACTTCAAATTTAGAATGAACCAAGAATCCTTTGAATTTTGTGAAGGAATGTGGGTACACTGGTACCTCTGTTGTATGTCGTACATACTTCAGCCTGCACATTGGAGTTCATGCCACTTTTAGTTACAAACAGCCATCTCATGGCTGCTCCATAAAATTAAAGGTGGCCCTACAGATTCATAGTCCATTAGCAGGAAATGGAGTCTGACCAAAAACTGCATGCAGGTCTTGGACATGAATATAAACTGTTTGGGTTGGGGCTCTGAGGTCTCAGGTGCGCAGGACACTGTAATAAATTGTAAGTTGAAGCTCTGTGGTGAGCATGTTTACTTGGCTCAAATAACTCCTCATCACAGGGTGAAGGGTCAAGTAAGAGTAAGGAGAACTGGTGTGTCCAAAATTCACAAAACAGAGGCTTCTTTTTCATGGATCTGAGGCTAGTACAGCAGATGCTATGCTGGAACTGATGCAAGGACAGCAAGCAACAAATCTAGGTTGTTGAGTAAACTAGGATGCATGAATAATCTGAATTTATGTAGCACATGCTGCAGTGTGAACTGCAGTCTTGAGATGTCCTGGCTGTGTAGATCTATATCAAACAGTTTTTTTTCTTTCTTTTTTCTTTTTCTTTTCTTTTTCCTTTTCCTTTCCTTTTTTCTTTCTTTCTTTCTCTCTCTCTCTCTTTCTTTCTTTCTTTCTTTCTTTCTTTCTTTCTTTCTCTCTCTCTTTCTCTCTTTCTCTTTCTCTCGTTCTCTCTTTCTCTCTCTCTTTCTTTCTTTCTCTTTCTTTCTCTGTCTTTCTGGTAAAAATTTATATTTTCAGATCCCCTGAGATGATGATCATTTTGATATAAACTAGGGTTGTTTCACATTTATTAAATAAAAAAATAAAGCCATTAAATTCAAGAAATAACAATAAACAATGATGAAAAACAATCAGGGTCTCTTGAAACAGAAAGTGCAACAGTGGTTGCCAAGGGCTGGGGTAGGGGGAGTGGGGAGTTGTTTAAATGGGTATAGAGTTTGAGTTTTGCAATATTAGGAGTTCTAGAAACCTGTTGCCCAACTATGTGAAAGTATTCAACACTACTGAACTATATGCTTAGAAATGGTTAGAAATGTACATTTTATGCTATGTGTTTTTTATAACAATGAAAAACAAAAACTTTAAATGATCAGCCTCAAAAAAAATAAACTAGGGTTGAGGCAAAGTTATTCACCACACTTTAAAAAAAGAATAAAAGAAAAAGAAAAAAGAAAATTCCCTTGTATTTGAGTTGAAATAAGTTGCCTGTTTTCTGGGTATATCTTGCTTTTGTATAGCATGGATATGCAGCCAGAAATGTGGACTTTGTGAAACTCTCTGAGGTCAGCAGATAGAGGCTCCACTGTGAGTGCTTGGTGTGTTCTAGCCACACACATACAAGTGGAGCTCATGTTCCAGTAGGGACAGCAGCATGGGCAAGAGGTGACTTTCTGTCATCCCATTTGTTCTGTTTTTGTCTTTTTTCCTTGAATGATGTAAGCCAAGGTAGATGTTTCAAGATAGTTACTGCACTTTTGGAAAATAGCATAGGATCCAGTAGAGGCATTCTGAGATTTTTCATTATAGCCTCCACTTGGAACATAAAAATTTTCATTTTGTATCAGGGAGCAAGGATAACACATTTAATTAAGTTCTTCATCTGCTTCTATGAGAAATGGTATAGTTTTGTATTGTAGCTTCCATAGATTCAAAATAATTGGTTATACTAATGTTGCTTTGTGATAAAAGCAGCATAAGAATAACATAAAAGCAAAGTACTTACAGTTAGTTTAAAAGCAAAAGAAAAATGAAAACAACTAAGCTAAATACAGTTTTCCAAGCTATTCAAAGGTGAAAGTAAAAATATTCTGTAGTATTACATAGCCACCAACCTGTCAGAACAGATGCTGCCCATGGTGTTTTCAGACCAAAGCCCTGAAGATGTGTTCTTTGGTTGAAACTCCTAAAGTATGATATAAGTTAACAAATGCTTATAAACTCAAATATGAGCTAATTGTATTATCTTAAAAAAGAAATCATATTATTAAGTAGTTTAAATTAACAAAGCATATTGCATGTATTGTTTCAAAAACACAATACTAGCGTCATTATAGTATAAAATGGAGTTCCTCCAGAGCTGGCACTGTGGCGCAGTAGCTTAATCCTCCACTGGCAGCGCTGGCATCCCATATGGGCACCAGTTCTAGTCCCAGCTACTCCTCTTCTGATCCAGCTCTCTACTATGGCCTAGGAAAGCAGTAGAGGATGGCCCAAGAACTTGGGCCCCTACACCCGCATGGGAAACCCAGTGGAAGCTCCTGGTTCCTGGCTTCGGATCAGCACAACTCCAGTCATTGTGGCCATTTGGGGAATGAGCCAGTGGATAGAAGACCTTCCTCTCAACAATTTATCACTAAGCATAATTCTAAGTTTATTTATTTGTTTATTGTTTTTACAAATAATAGAGACACTTCATCTTTGAGTCACCCTTAGCTTTGCCATTTTGTGAAAGCATAAAAGGAATTCATGTATCTATAGAGAACCGTTTTACTTGTGTTCATGAGCTTTGCTTACCTGATGTATTGTTTGGCTATGAAAGACCATTCTCATTTTTCATCCTTTTTTTTTTAAAGATTTATTTATTTATTTGAAAGACAGAGTCACTGAGAGGCAGAGACAGAGAGAGAGAGAGAGAGTGAGCGAGCACAGGTCTTCCATTTGCTGGTTCACTCTATGTCACAGCACCGGCCCCATTCTCCTTCTTAAGCAGAGGTTAGATCACTTCTCGGCCTTTTGGCTAAAATCAAGCATGTGCACAGAAATTAGTTACCTTGGTCAAAGTTGTATATAGAAAGAATATTTGAGCAATAGCAACTTAGACTTTTGCTATTGGTTTGCTTGTTTAGTTTCTGTGTCCCTTTATACCTCTGAGACTTGCTAAGGATCTCAAAGAGTTTCTCTTTGTGGATTATAAATGCTGATATTTACTGTGTAATTAAAGGAAGAACTTTGGAAAAATATTTAACTTTGATGCATTTGAACCTACCAATGTATTACATATTAATATCATTAACATTCTAATAAACTATGGCATTGGTTCTTACATAATGGATCCCCTGAGATCTATTACAAAGATTTAGTTTATACAGAATACAAAATAACACAATGAAAAACAAAGTTTGTAAAGTGAATTTTATTTCTTTAGTTTATGATATCCAAGTCTGCAAAGAAGCTATGAAGTATATTAAGACTACAGCAGACCTTTCAGTCGTGCTTGGTCCCAGACCTGGATCCTTGGCTTACTTGAAAATACTCTTGAATTTCAGTGTAATCAGCCAGGAAAGGTTTCAGGTATTTTCAATTAGTTTTCTGAGAATTGTGTTCACTTTTCTTATATCCTTGATCAACAGAAAGCAATAATAAGCAAATATAAAGACCACAAAGATTCTTCACTCAGAAACCAGCACTTTTGGCCAGCACTGCGGCTCACTAGGCTAATCCTCCGCCTTGCAGCACCGGCACACCGGGTTCCAATCCCGGTCGGGGCACTGGATTCTGTCCTGGTTGCGGCTCTTCCAGGCCAGCTCTCTGCTGTGGTCAGGGAGTGCAGTGGAGGATGGCCCAAGTACTTGGGCCCTGCACCCCATGGGAGACCAGGATAAGCACCTGGCTCCTGCCTTTGGATCAGCGCGGTGCGCCAGCCGTGGCGGCCATTGGAGGGTGAACCAATGGCAAAAGGAAGACCTTTCTCTCTGTCTCTCTCTCTCACTGTCCACTCTGCCTGTCAAAAAAAAAAAAAAAAAAAGAAAAAAGAAAAAAAAGAAACCAACACTTTTAAGATGTGTTATTCAGATATTTTTTGTTTAAGTATGTGTTGTTCCTTTGATTGAATGGGAAGATAGGAAGGCAAATAGTTTCTTGGGCTCTCATAATCATTTTTTATTAGCTGTTCTATTTGATTTATTATTTTGTATAATTTTTGCCTTTCCAAAATCTGTTTGATTATACAAAAATATAAAATTTCTTTTTTAAAAAAGAGGTTTATTTACTTTCTTAAAAAACAGTTACAGAGAGAGAGAGAGAGAAAGAGAGAGAGAAAGAGAGAGAGAGAGATCCATCTTCCATCCATTAGTTCACTTTGCCAAATGGAGGCAACAGCCAGGGCTGGGCTAGGCTAAAGCCAGGAGCCAGGAACTCTATCCAGATATCTATCCAGTGAGTGGCAAGGGCTCAAGTACTTTGGCTGCCTTCTGCTGTTCCCCAGGCACATTAGCAAGGAGCTGGATCAGAAGTGGAGCAGCAAGGACTCAAACCAACACTCAAATAGGATGCTGGTGTTACAGGTCCGGCTTTACCTACTGTGCTCCAACTCTGGCCCCCATAAAAGTTCAAGATATATTTGCCTGTAAAATTATTAACTTTAGTGCTTCATAACACAGTCAAGAAAGTGACAAGAAAATCACAGAATGAGAAAATACTTGCAAATAGTTTATCTGATAAGGGAACTGTAACACAAATATAAGAGTATAAAATTAGAATTTCATGATGAAAATATATGTAACCAAATCATAAATGAGGAAAGTTTATGAATAGACATTTTTCCAGAGAAGATAAAGAAGTTATCAATAAACACAGGAAAATATGCTGACATTATTAGACATAAGACAGATGCAAATTAAAACTACAAGATAACATTTCATGCCAAATAAGATGGCTAAAGTAAAGATGGGTAATAACAAGTGTTAACAAGGATGCAGAGAAATTAGAGCCTTCATACTCTGCTAGTGGGAATGTAAAATGATCTGGGTTGTTTGAACAATACTCTGGCAGTTATTAAAATAAAAGCATAATTACCATATGATCCAACTTCTACTCTGTGGTATATACTTATAGTCCAAATTAAACATACCTGCAAATAAAACTTGTACACAAAGGCTCATACAAGCATTATTCACAATAACTGAAAAGTAGAAACAACTCCAATGTCCAACAACAGACAAATAGATAAATATTATTGAGTATATCCTTATAATAGAATACTACATAAGCAACAAAAGGAATGAAATATTGTTTAAATGTGGATGGAATTTGAGAGCATTTTAAGCGAAAGAGGTTAGTCATAAATGAGCATTTATATGATTCCACTCTTAAAAGTCAGAATGAAGACATGTATTTATTTAGAAAGTAGATTAGTTAAGTGTGAGAACAGGGTTGGGAAGAAGATGATGGAGCTAAAAAATATACTGTTTCAAGGCCGGCGCTGTGGCTCACTTGGTTAATCCTCCACCTGCAGTGCCAGCATCCCATATGGGCGCCGAGTTCTAGTCCCAGTTTCTCCTCTTCCAGTCCAGCTCTCTGCTGTGGCCCGGGAGGGCAGTGGAGGATGGCCCAAATGCTTGGGCCCCTGCACCCGCATGGGAGACCAGAAGGAAGCACCTGGCTCCTGGCTTTGGAACTGCGCAGCGCCGGCCGTGGCGGTCATTTGGGGAGTGAACCAATGGAAGGAAGGAAGACCTTTCTCTCTGTCTCTCTCTCTCACTGTCTGTAACTCTACCTGTCAAATAAATAAATAAATAAATCTTGAAAAAAAAAAAGAATATACTGTTTCTTTATAAAGTCATAAAAGTATAATAAAATTGGCATGTGTTGGTTGCATGTATCTATGAATATACAAAAATATATTAGACTAACATAATAGAAACTATATTAAATAAGTAAAGTATATGGTATGTGAAATCTATGTCAATGAAGCTGTTAAAATTATAATATAGTGCAGTGGAGGATGGCCCAGGTGCTTGGGCCCTGCACCCCATGGGAGACCAGGAAAAGCACCTGGCTCCTGGCTCCTGCCATCGGATCAGCGCGGTGCGCCGGCCGCAGCGCGCCGGCCGCGGCGGCCATTGGAGGGTGAACCAACGGCAAAAGGAAGACCTTTCTCTCTGTCTCTCTCTCTCACTGTCCACTCTGCCTGTCAAAAAAAAAAATAAAATAAAAATAAAATTATAATATAGTTCTAATGATTTTGGAATCAAACTTGAGGAGTTCTATATCATAACTTAATGCTTGCCACATGTACATAAATGATCAAGTAGAAAGAGGGTATTAGGTGTAGAGGTTAAGATGCCATGCCACTTGGAACACCTGCTTTGAATTCCAGGTCCTCTGCTTTTGATCTAGCCTCCTTTTAATGTGCACTCTGGAAAGCATAGGGTGACGGTTCAGGTAATTGGATCACTGCCTCCCATTTTGGAGCTTCTTGCAGGCGTTTGGGGAGTGAACCTGTGGATGGAATTAGCTGTTTGTGTCTCTGTCTCTCTGCCTTTCAAATAAAATTTTTTAAAAATAATTTAAAAAAATCAAACTTTATGATAGTTGTATTTTTAAACAATATTTTTTGTTTATTATGATCAGGGTGAGGGAGCATTGTAAGAAAAATTGCTAAAGTCTTTGAAATGGATATTGATACAGAAATAGAGACGTCCATAAATCCTTCAGGCCAGAGCCACGGCTCACTTGGCTAATCCTCTGCCTGCGGTGGTGGCACCCCGGGTTCTAGTCCCGGTTGGGGTGCCGGATTCTGTCCCGGTTGCTCCTCTTCCAGGCCAGCTCTCTGCTGTGGCCAGGGAGTGCAGTGGAGGATGGCCCAAGTCCTTGGGCCCTGCACCCAAATGGGAGACCAGGAGGAAGCACCTGGCTCCTGGCTTCAGATCGGTGCAGCACACCAGCCGCAGTGCGTTGGCCGTAGTGGCCATTTGGGGGGTGAACCAATGGAAAAAGGAAGACCTTTCTCTCTGTCTCTCTCTCTCACTGTCTAACTCTGCCTGTCCAAAAAAAAAAAAAAAAAGAATCCTTCAAAGAGCTCAGGGAACTGCATATTATGAAAAAGCAATGACAGGATTTCCAAATTATTTTTCACTTAAGTAAGTTTAAACTTTTATTTCATTTTTCATAATTTTTTGAAATACACTCATGGAAAAAAAGATGAATCCTTGAACATTATGCTGTTCTTGGGTATAGTCTCCTTTCTGCATAAGAAGGAATTTTCTTCTGATCCAGCCTCCTGCTAATGTGCACCCAGGAAATCAGCAAATGATGTTTAAAGTACTTGAGTCACTGCCTTCCATTTGCATTTTTCTACCTTAAATAGCCCATTAATAACTTTTTCTTTATTGGTTTATTAAATTCATTTACTGGTTAATTGAAGACTTCAAACAAGGTAAAATATACTTATTAATTTTTAAGAAGTATCTCACCTAGACTGTGATAAGTATTAACTTTATAAAATAGATTATTCAACATTCAGTAAATATGAATGAGAACTCAAAATTTTAATATTTGTATAAAGTCAAGAAATAGAGATATACATTACGTAGGTATAATATGAGTTATTTTAATTGATCAATATCTTGAATATGTTGTACAGATAAAATGGAGTTTCTATTAGCAGATTAAAACCAAAAGAAAATTAAAATAAATTCATATTTAAAATTATAAGCAATAAATACAGCACTAACCTACCTCTAATTCTATGTACATTGGGTTATATTTAAAGAAACACTAAATTACAAAATGGATATTTGAAGACTAAGTACATTGGAAAATAACTTTAGAAAATAGTGACAGATCCGAGTTTTTAGAAAATTAGAATGTAATTTCCCAACAATTGCAATAATTGCAGGACAATGGCAGATACACATATTGAAAGCTAGAATGATCCAAATTAATTTTTAGATACCAAAGAAGTTGCCTTAAAAAGTATCATATTTACTTGTTTTTATGAGGAGAATACAAAGATCTTAGTTAGCACTTAAGTTTCAGAGAAATCTAACATTTAAAAAATATTACTGCTAACAATATATGGGTAAAAAATAACACTGATTAATCAGAGTGGCTGGTACTCATAAAGAATGTACAAAAGATGAGCCCTTGTGAAAAAAAAAAAAACTCTGACTTAAACTGAATATAGTAAAAGCACAATAAAAAATACTAGAAATTACAATGTCATTTAAATGTAATGCTCTCTGATAATTCAGCATGTTCTAATGTCATTGGTGGTTGAGACTTGACAGTTCATCTAGAGGAATGCTGAAATACATGAACACTGTCAGCAAAGAATTTTAATCTATCTTTTAATAATAAATAGCTAAAATTGAGTTTATTAAAAGGAATTTTTTGTATAATTTAAACAGCTAAATGTCCAGAACAGCCTGCGTTCCTTTTTTGACAGCTCATTGTGAAATCCATAAATTTGAAGCTAACTTAATAATACCTTTATTGTATAGATAAATTATAAATGCAATGACCACATCATTTAATATGTTAATTCTTACTAATATATAATTTTCCTATGCAGTTTTGTATGACTTCTGACTAATTGTCTATCGACAGCTTAGGAGACAACTTAGGACTAAGTTATTAGTTTAATTCATTTTAAACAGATTGACGCACTTCAAAAACACATACACATAATACCTCCTAAAATTGACTTTTGCTAGTCAAAATAATTCTTGTTCTCTAGAGATTTCAGTGCAAATAATATTAGAGAAACTGCATCCCATTTAAACGTCATTTTAATTCATTAGCAAGGATTTCTTCCATCTTAATTATAAATGACTGAAACAATTATTTCTGAATAATATATGTAAGCTTTCACAAGTTTATATTGTAATATACAGTAGCTCTATTAAAATGTTAAAACACTGTATATGATATTATATTCCTCAAGTTCTTTTTCTTTAAAAAGCTAGAATATTTCCAATATGTATTTTACTATATCTTCATAAAGTAAAAGTTAGTAAAGAAAAATTTTAATAGGGTAAAACCCATAGAGTAGCAGGTCGGCATCTATTACAGTAGTTGTTTAAAACTTTTGGATTGAAATACTAGCTCACCATCAAAATGTAAAAAGAACTATGTCAAGCACACCTATTATTGAGGTTTAAATCACCAAAGCTAATGTACCAATAAAATAATGGGCATTGCATTTTTAAAATAAATATTTTATATCTTATCGTGGATGTTTCTATTTTCTTAGACCTTCTGATGCTGGCATCTGGTTGTCTTTAAAATATTCATCAAAATAGAATTCCAGACTCTATTTTATTATAAAATCAGCCCAGACACAGTATCAGGTATTAACATACATACACTATTGCATTACTTATTTGCTTTTAAAAATCACCTAGCTTGTATATATTTGATTTGACACCACAAAATAAAGTAATGGATATTCACAAGCTCATTTTCACAACAAACTTTTTTTTACAAACTTCTGAGAAAATAAGAAATCCTTCATTGATTTCCTTCATATAAAATGATTCCTAAGTTGTCTATACAGTAGAAATGGAAGGGGTCCAGTTTCTGTTGACAGATACAGAGAAAATGATCCCCATTCCCACTTGTGTAGTAAGATGGGAAGTAGCTGAGAAGGTTTTTGTGGTATCAAGCAAGATGTCTCCCTAATGAGACAGAAATAAGGTTGTGTGTTACACATCCTGTTCACCAAGTCTTGAAAATGAATATGCCCTAGGGAAAAAATGTGATGAGTCAGCAAATGAATAGCTTATAACAATTATGCTCAGTTCCTTCTCTTAAGAGAGTAAGCCAATAGAAATCACTAACTCTGTCTAGTCCATTTCAGATGGTAATTGAGCAGGGGAAAAAAAAGCTATATCCATGACAATAAGTTGAAGATTTTAAAGACAAACCAACAAAAAGCTCATTTTCCCTCCATGTCCATAGGATCTAGCTGGGTTCTATAAACAATAATAGGGTTATTCTTAAGTAAATTAATTCCAGCTCATAAGAATTGATTGTGCTTATTGTTTTTTCCAAGTCCATATTCACTGATTTAAGGTTGGTAGCTGAATGTCAGTCACAGTGACAGTATTTACTGGCCAACATTAAAATCAAGATGGTTTCCCCATACAGAGATGGTTTTTAAACATTTGTTAACACATTTCTGATTTACTGTCAGGGATTTTTTTATGGCATTCTAGAATTTGAGTTAACATCGATGTCTTCTAGCTGTATAGTTGTAAATGCAAGTCCTTGATTTAGGAATGGCACCAAACAGGCAATGATTCCTCTATTTTTATATAACTAAATCATACAACTTTTCCTGTTTTAACACAACATTTTCAATATCATGGATGCTTTTTCCATTTAAGTGTTCACTAGGACAGTCATGACTATATCCTGGAACATCACTGATTGTTGACACTGTGTAAGATGCACTACGGAGAGCTTCTGAGTGGGAAAAGCTGTTTCCAAATTGGATTTTGTATTGATTCCAGTTTCTTCTCAAAATTGCTTGAACCTATTAATCAAAAAGAAACAGAACAAAAACATTCATTAATTGGTATAAAGATGTTTTATTTGAAGCACAATAAAATGTTTTATAGAAAAGTTTTTCTTAAAGAATTGATGTAGTTAATATGTTTTTATTTCCTTGTTTTAAAAATTGTCATCTTTACATTAGTAAATATATTGTAATACTCTATTTTTAGATTCCATTAATTTTTAATTAATTTATTTATTTGAGAGGCAGAGAGAAAAACAGAAAGAGAGAGGGCTTCCATCTGTTGATTCGCCCTAAAATGTCCAAACAAAAGGCAGGAACTCAACCAAGCTCTGCCATGTGATTGTCAGGAACCAAAATACCTGAGCAATCAACTACTGCCTGGAATCTGGAGCAAGAGCCAGGTTCTAAACTCAAATATTCTGATATTGGATGTGGACATCTTAACCAGCATCTTCATTGCTAGAACATATGCCCACCCCATATTAATATTTTTATTACATGCATTGTCTTGAACATGTTAATGCACAACTAATGATTATTAGTAGTAAAAATTTCAAAAATTAAATGAGTCTTCCATCTTTATTTGGAACTACAGATCAAGGCTAGATATGTCCTGTATAGTGACTTTTGGTTTCAACTGAACTTAAGGCAGTAAGGTAATTTCCTTCCTGTCAAGCCAGTGGGCACATATGAGAATAGTCCAACACATCTCCAACTTGACCTTTTGGACATTGCCCAATCTGATGAGTTAACAGACTGGCTTGGAGCAGTATACCTCTGAGTCCAAATATGTTAGGCAAATCCCTGTGGCCTGATCTGTTTCTGGACAAAGTGTACACTGCTCGGAATGGCCTTCCTGAAGTTCTCCACCACTCTTGCATCTTACGTTACTTCCCAAAGGGAATCTAAGCTTATAAAAGCAATTTCCAATGATCAAAATAACATAAACTACTACTACTAATCATTGTTTAACTTTCTACTACTTCTATACAATTCCTCAACTTTCTATCTGTTATATTCATATATACCTATCAATGTTACATATTTTAAGATGGGCTTACACATTTCTCTAATAGATCAAGAAAACAGTTCTCCAAATTACAAATATTTTGTAGCAAATAAGTATTCTGAAGAGATTTGCAGTTCCATGGGCTATCATAAATTTCTCTTGAAATCTCCTGTGCACTATCATCTGAAATGAGCACAAAGATTTACTGTCTCATTTCATATTTTACAATTCAGAAAAAAGGAAAGATAAAATACAAAGGCAACAACTGCTTAAGGTAAAACCAAGAATGATTTAGAGTTTCTGGCTAGTGTCCCTCTTCTCAGTAATTGAATACTCATATTCTTAAAATGTAAAATGTGGTTTCTAAAGTTATATTACTATAATGTTCAGTAACTTTGTGCTTATATCTATGTATATGGCAACCAGATCTGAACTAAATAATTTCTAGTCATATTAATGTTCCTTGAAAATAAAAGCATTTATAGAACAAAGAGTGTATTTATAGTGTAAAAAGTTTATAATCCATTTCCTACTTAGTTTACTAACTCTAAATTCTCCAAGTAAAATATTTAAATTAAGGCAACTTAAATAATATTTTCACATGTAACCTTAAGGCAAATGATAAATGGATGGCTTAGAATTATAATTTTTAAATGAATATGCAGAGATTTTTAAAAAGGATATTGATTAATTATCTAGGTATTTCTTGTGGAAATTATTTTTGATATTGCCATTTTATGCTTAATAAATTTTTCCAAGTTTGTTACTAATTGTGGACTTTTGGGTACCTAAATTATATATCTCCTTGTTAAATGCAACTGAAATGTAGCCTTTTATTAAATATTGTACATAAATGCTGAGAAGCAACTGAAAGGAAGAATTATCATAGCTGTGACTCTAGTAAAGTCCTAAAAATTAAAGGTTAAATGCAAGTCTAAAAGCCAAAATAGCTGTGGAATATCTGGCTCTTTGCCTTTGAAATTTTTTTTTTGATTAAGATTATTATACTTTTTCTCCCTTTCAACAAAAGTCAAAAATAAATCTAATTGTGGCCAGGCCTTTCAGGACACTGGTTGGGAGGCCTACATGCCAAATCATAGTGCCCGGGTTTTGAGACTTTGGTCCACTTCCAATGCAGCTTACTGCTAATGCTTACCCTAGAAGTTAGCAAGTGATATTTCAATACCTGAGTCCTTGCTACCTTCATAGGAGACGAAGACTGCATTCTGGGACCTGACTTTGGCTGGCCCCACCTCCCATTGTTGCAGGCATTTGGGGAGTGAACCAGTGCATAGAAGATCTCTTTCTGTTTGTCTGTCTCTCTACTTTTCAAATAGAATTTCAAAATAAGTAAACCTAATCAAAGACACACAGGCCTAGTAGACTTCTGTTTGCTTATATTGCTTATATTATTGCTTATATTGTTTTCTGTAAGGATGCTGCAATTTTCATCTGTGTCCTCTAATTCAATATTGCACCTGTTCAACAGAATATTAAAGTGGTCACTTAAATGAGAAAACTAAAAGGAAGATATCCTGCTGTTATTAACTGTATGAATATATTTTTCACTTTTTTGCATGAATGTTGTATACAGTGTTGTCAAGTCAGATGTTTAGAATTTAACATTATGATTTCATATACCCATAAACATTTGATAAGCAACCAACTCTATCCTTCTTAATCTAACTTCAGTTAAAAATATTTACTAGATTCATATAAAAATTCTTATGTGAAATCAGTTGTTCTCAACATATCTTCTTGTTCATTTTATAAAAATCTCTACCCTCAAGTGTGAAATGTACTCTTTGCTGATCAGAGTTTCTAGATAGTCATGTTAACAGAGTACATTTTGTCTGTGTGGAATAGGGGATGAGGCAAAAGTTGCCTGAGTACTTGCCAGGCAACAGTGATTTAACTTTTGAGAAATAACAGAAGGAAAGTATTAGCTATAATAGTAAACAGAGGTGAGAGTAGAGAAAAATACATGTGTTAAGCAAAAGACAAGTCATTTGACCTAATGTGGAAAGCAAAAAGGAAACTAAGCCTGGGCAAATGATTTTAAGAAGTACATGACATAGTTGGAACCACAGAAAATGACTTTGGCAGCTATTCCTTCATGTTATTAGAATGGGAAAACCTAAGAGGCAACGTGACAAAAAGAGAAGGATTATTTCTTAAGACTAGAAATGAATCATACTTATACAAGGGTTGTATCTCTAGAGATTAAGAAAGGGGGACAGATATTAGAGATGTGTGAAGAATTGAAGGATTTGGCAATAAACAAGCTCAGTGATTTTGTATTTTAATTATCTGTTGCCAAATTTTCTTAATCTTAGGACATGGCTGAAGATCAATGTTCTCTGTCCCTTTTGCTTACACAGATAGAGTGCAACAAGAGTATCAGGAATTAGTTTGGATATTCTTTGGGCACACTTGCTTCATAAAAGGATCAGTTTGAGATGCACACATTTGCACATGTGTTTTTAAAAATGAGTTAGTTGACAGCTTTAATAATGAGTCTGTAATAAATTGAGTAACTATTGAGAGTGAAGCAGATGCTAAAAACTTGACATTCCCCAGCTGACATTAAATCTTGTGAGACTTGTGGTGTAAGGAACTTGTTTTTATTCCCCCCTTGACAAAGATAGACACATACTCCTAGAAATTGAGAATTTACAAAAATAAGACAACCAAGAAGAAAGTAATATCTTTGGGGGTCAAATGGCGTCATCCATTTATTATACACTGGGGCCTATCACAAAATATTTTAATAATGATTGGGTTTTAGATACTTAAAATTATACTTTAGAAAACAAGATCTGTTTCTGTAGATTCAGAAATGCAACTTTTCGGTGTCAGGCATGTTCTTTGACTTGTGTGCATATCACTCTTATCTATATTTAATTTTTACAACCTACATAGCATTAAAAAATTACCTAATCAATGGATACAAAAATAAGCTAATAAGTTCTATTTGAATTTTATTAATAAAACAAATATCTGTGCTTTTTAGTTGCATCCTCTGTCTATACTTTTAATTGACTTCAGAAGAGAAGGTACTCTTATTTTCTGAAAGGCAGAAAAATATGAAGCATTATCTATAGGTTTGAAATATAGTTGACCATGTTTGACAGTTCTACAGCCTATATAAATGGATTAAAATATCTGTATATTGAAATTAAAATGTATTCCAATTAATTGAAAATTGAGTATTATTATATGCCAAGTAAAAAAGGAATTGTTCTCATAAAGTTATGGTAATTGGTTCCACATGGTCCCCATCAGAGGTTTTCTAATAAACCTCTCAGTTATCGAGTGTCTGTACCTCACTCAGTGGTGCTCTGGGTTTCCAAACTTTCTTCAATTTTGCTAAATCCTCCTACAGGTTAAAATTTGTCAAGTAGATTAAAACACATAAATAGCTAAGTCAACAGAATTCAAACCCATGAGCTATAATACTAGCTATATGCAAAAGAAATGTGGCATCAATTTTCAAAATGCCTAAAAATTCTGAAGTAGGAAAGCTTTAATAAAAATCAAGAAATATCTAAAATCACATTTCCATGTTACAATTTAGGGCATTCTATTCTAAATTCCCTAACCTATTACACTTCCTCCTTGTATAATTGAGAATTCTCTTTTTAAATGATTTTGTGTCCACTGTAAAAATGTTTCCATAGGCCACACCATGGAGGAGACAAAAAAAATGAGAGAGAGAAGAGAGAAGTGAGTCATTTATATTTCCTGTTATTTTATGTGTTCTATGAAGTTAGGATTGCTTAGCACCGTACTTGGGACAAGGTATAGACTTAGTAGGATTCAAAGGTAGGTCAAAGGATTCAACAAATAGAAGCCACTACTAGAATATTTTAAACTGAGGCTGAAATTTCAGTAGCCTCGAACTTTAATATTACCTAATTTTTACTTTTCTTATGGAAATGGTACTTGAAATAGTTGTTTCTGAGGAATTTATAATTCTATATAATTTTTAAAAAGAAAAATATATTGTAAATAGCAAAATGATGCAAGGAATAAAATCAATCAACATACCTCTCCATTAAAAAAACAGAAAATTGTAGAGACCAAAAGACCCTGTGAAAGAAAAATAGAATTCTCTGAATCCAAAAGGAAAAGTTGTGTTTATTTATAACAAATTGCTATATAAGAAATCAAGAATAACACCAAAAGTGTATGCCAGTTTACTAACAAATTTCTCAAGCAAGCTGCCTTCTTGATGTCATGAACACCATACCTGATAGTGCATAAGGATGTGCATGATGTAGTCATATACCTCCTCTGCAATCCTCCCTTCAGGTCGCCATGGAATCAGCACGAATTCAATGCCAAGCAGTGGCACCAGAATAAGAGTAGCTCTCACAGCTTTCATGTAGAGATTAGATTCAGCTTGGTGTGTCACTTTTAACTTGGTGATGAGAACACGTACAATATTTAATAGAAAAAAAAGATTCACCTAAATGAAAATAAAATGGCATATAAAATTGTTTTATATTTAATATGTAATATTGAAAAATCTCCAATTTTTATAAATATTAGAATATTTTCAATGTACAAGACTTTTTAAAATGTATATAAGTGATCTTCAAAAAAGTTCTTGAGAAAGGCATCTTATAAAAATGCATGAATTGGGGCTGGCACCATGGTGCACTGGGTTAATCCTCTGCCTGCAGCGCCGGCATCCCATATGAGCACTGGTTCTAGTCCCAGTTGCCCCTCTTCCAGTCCAGCTCTCTGCTGTGGCCAGGGAAGGCAGTGGAGGAAGGCCCAGGTGTCTGGGCACCTGCACCCGCATGGGAGACCAGGGGGAGGCACCTGGCTCCTGGCTTCAGATCGGTGCAGCATGCCGGCTGTAGTGGCCATTTTGGGGGTGAACCAATGGAGGGAAGACCTTTCTCTCTGTCTCTCTCTCTCTCTCACTGTAACTCTACCTGTCAAACAAGTAAATAAAAATCTTTAAAAACATGCATGAATTTTGAAAAATTTTGCACCAAAAGTAATTTTTAATTCCATTTTTTCATGGAACTTTTTGAAGTTTTCTCTGAGATATGAATTTGTTTATATAGAATTGTGATTTATTTTTAAAAGCTTTAATGTATTTAAACTTTAGAAAAATTACAGTAGTGAAAATACTTGAGTGTTTTTCTCAGGTCATTTTTCAACCGCAATTTTTAAATGTTTTATATTTTTAGTGTAAAGGAAGCAATTGTTTGCAACAAACAGCTAACATTTTAAAGCATCACTTCATTATAAATGTCCACACTACATTATTTCCACATGCATATTTTACCATGATAGCCATTTTCATCTTTTTGTTTATTCTTTCTGTGTTTCTTTATGTAACAATAATCCTTACAACAACTCTCCAAAATAGGAGTCTAATACTCATTATCCTTATAGAAGACTAAGTCATACAACTGAACTAGTTAATATTCAACCTGGTATTTCCCAGAGCTAAAATCATTTGGCATCCCATAGGACCCTATGTATTTACTGTGGCTTTACAACCTTCCTCAAGACACACCATTTCTTTGAAAGGGAAACATAAAACTTAAATATAGTATGAAATCAGGAAACACAGGAAACTGCTGGATTGGATTCATAATCTCTCTGTGTGTTTTTCTTTCTGTCTCTCTCTCTCAATAATACTTTCTCTCTCTCTCATATTTATTCGTGTCATTTTTTTGGTCTATTTACTTTACACCCAGTACTTATGACTTCCATAGAATTGTGTACATTAACTGCAGAAAAGTCCCAAGAAGGCAAATTGCTCTTCTCTTTCTTTTCTTCTCACCTTAACTTCTGTCATCTGCCCTTTATTTGATAATTTTACAAATCCAACTACAAATCAATATATACTGTATATCCTCATACCTTAATAAATTTGAAAAATAAGGGAGATTAATAATTTAATATAGAAAACAGTTCGCAAATAACAGAGCATTTAAGACATGTGTTATAAAAACAACTGAGCATAAAATCATTCCACTACTATTCTTAGAGAATTCATTGGGACATATGCTTCATAAATATACAGCTCAGTATAATACTGATGGCAATGCATCTATAAAAAGGAACATGTTATAGACACAGGGATGTGATAAATACAAAGCAAAATAAGCTCTCTCAACAGGTATTAGAATGAAACATGACAAATCAACATGTCAGCTTTATTTCTTACAACCTGTTGCCATGCTTTCCTGAGCATTCATTTCTGTTTTAAAAGTTAGGACTAAATGTAAAATTTACTGTATTTGAGTGATATGGATATTTGAGGAGAAGAGAAGAGAGGAGAGGAGGGGAGGGGAGGGGAGGGTGAGGAGGGCAGGGGAGAGGAGAGGGGCAGAGAAGTATCATTTTATTTTTAGAATTGTATCTAATACTCTGTTCTCTATATTATTACTACATAAACATTAGAATTATGTTGTAATTATTTTTGCTATGACCCTATTGTATTAATAAATTCCTTAAATCAATAAAATCACTACCAGTTCACAGAAGTAAAGGCAATACAGCCCTTTTATTTTATTATGAATTTATAATATAGAATATTTTGTAATCTAATAAACAACTCTAAATCATATATTAAGAAAATACAGTAGAAATATTGTAATTTAGATTCCATTATATAAAAAATTTTTAAATGAAGACTACTTTTCCAAAATAGCAAATCTATTTAAAATGTGAAACTAAAAACTAGAATTGACAGTGGGGTTAGTCCTCACATTATCTATTGTATGAACAGTTGTGTTAGAGTGAAATGACCCAATTCTCCATGCTACTTCTCACAGAACATGCTTTTAAGAATTATGACTCTCTCATCCTACTTTAATTTCTACAACTATTTCCATTCATTTTAAGCAAAAAATAGGATGAGTTTTAAATTTCACATGAAGTACATCTGAATTTCATCCAAATTAGAGAGCAAAAATAGTTAAAAAGAAAACCAAAAGCCTCTTTTTACTACAACTCATATAAACTTCACAATGCTATAGACAGAAAACATTTACATATCACAATATCAACCTGGTATCACAACAGGAAGTGGGTGACAGTACATTGACAGTAGAAGGATTCCTGGAGCCAGTCACATAACAACAATGGCCAGCAATTCCTTAATTATGCCCTGGAGTGACCTAAATAGCTCATTAAACCTAAATTAAATATAACCACTCTTCACTTCTGTGTAGCAATACCTCAATAATGTTGTGGTCACTCCAATACCATCCTGCCCAAGGAGAAATTCATAGAGGAAGTCTGAATGAAAAGAAACTGATTGTGGTTAAAAGAGCTTTAAGAGCTGTTACACTCTATATTTGCTGGGAGCTTTTACTGTTGAAACTCTGTGATTTAAGAATTTGAACTACATATTACTCTTTGTAATCAGGTCTTTTGTAATAAAATGTTGTCTTGTATTTGTTCTGGAAGCTCCTGGGTGGCCCAAACAATGCTTTAATTTATTTGAGCTCTGCTCAGAACAGAACCATGGTATCATGCATAAATTACAAATGCATAAACTTTTAAAGCATTTTCAAGAGTTTATTGTGTTTAAAACATCATGCTAATCACTTTAAAGGAAATATTTAATATGTATAATACCCTCTGAATATGCATTTTTATTATTCATCATTACAGAGAAAAAAATAAGTTCCCGAAAGCTGCATAACAAAATAAAGCAGAACTTGTCTTGCAATACAGTCAACAGTGGTCTCTACCAAGATTCAGTGTTGGCTCTCTGAGGACAAAGACTACAAAGCAGGAAGTCTCAGGATATAGCTTAAACACAGTGTCTCACTGTGGAGGCAGAAAGGGAAGGAGGCACTTCTGCCTTTGAAATTCACTACAATGTACAGTAAGATACAGTAAAATGTTCATAAAAGACATAAAGGAAACCAAGTGTTGATTTGTGAACTTTTTGTCTCGTGTGGCCAGGCACAAACCAGAAATGTGACACTTGTGAGTTTTCTGCATGAAGGCTAAGCACTTTTTATGCTTTAACGTTTTAACACATTTAATACTTATATTTGTTTAAAAGAACAATAAAAGTCACTATTATTAAATCCTCTACATTCTTTATTTTCCAAATGAGGGACTTGAGGCAATGAGTGATTATTTTAATTGCTTAAAGTCACCAGCATGAAAGAGGTGCAAGTGCAATTTGAACTCATGCAACAATCAACAAAATGACTTAACAATGATACATTTTGAAAATAGCTTCAACAATTTTCTAATATAAACATACACTAAATTGCAAATAGTAAATATAGTAAAGTTACAGAATATTTGTATAGAAACAAATTGTTGAAAAACACAGCCAGGAAACTTTCAATTTTGGCGAAGGAATATATTATACCTAAATATACAAGTACTGCTTTGTATTCATTTGTTCTCCCATCTCAGATAGCATAATAAAAGTTTTGAATGTGATTTCTATATCCCTACAATCACACTTAAAGATATCCAATTGGTGTACTCAATAAAGTGATGATTATTACAAACATTTTAAAGGCTCTCTTTTTCTAATGTCAAGTCTCATCTTTAATGGAATGTTAATCTTACATAGGTGTGTTTGCTTTCCTTGTTGTATTCCTTACTTAACCGAATCCATCCCTGTTCTGCTCTATGATCCAGAAAGTGACATCTATATTCAGCATGGGAACTCAGGCTCACTTTCTTGCTCTCTGACATTGGCTGCATTTGGGTAAAGGGAGGAACCAGGAGATCAGTGTATGAGAAATCTGAGTATTTGTTTCTGTTCTTCCCTGCCGTGTCTGGTTTTAGCTGTGGCTGTTTTCCTATATCCAAGGGCAGAGTTCTTGGGTCATTGCTCCCAATGCTTGCCCAATTCCAGTAACACCATTTGGTATCCTTTTCAAATTCAGCTGTGATACCATCTTCTCACATTGTTGGTCACGGTGCCTCATCACACACTACAAATGAGTTCCTTTGCCTTTCCTAACCATGCCTCAAATGTAACACCTTCATTAAATCCTGTTCTATTAAGTACTGATTCTGAAGGCTATCATAAGCCAGATGATTCAGGAAGAATAAAGTTGAAATATCAGCAATAATGAGAAAAGGAGAATTGTAATTACATACCAGTAAAGCAGCACAAATTGGGCCATGGATAATGTAGAGGAGATGAGTATCAGAACTGATCCAGCAACTAGGGGAAAAAATAAAGAAATCAATCATCTTGAAGATTTTTGTTGTATTTAGTTCCAATAGAAATCCTAAAAATGGGGCTGGTGTTGAGGCATAGTAGGTAAAGCAACTGCCTGTGATGACAGCATCGCTTATGGGTGCCAGTTCCAGGCATGGCTGCTCCACTTCTGATCAAGCTCCCTGCTAAGGGCCTGGGAAGAGCAGTGGAAAATGACCCAGGTCCTTCGGCCCCTGCCATTCACATAGAAGACGCAAGGAAGCTCCTGGCTTTGGTGTGGCTTGGCCCTGGCCATGGCAGCCATCTGGGTAATGAACCAGCAAATGGAAGATCTCTCTGTCTCTTGCTCCCTTACTGTAACTCTGACTTTCAAAATAAATAAATCTTTAAAAAATTATAAAGAGATTATCTTACTTGTCATTGTAATATAAGCTTCTGGCAATGGCATGTATACATGCAGGAATCAGTGGAAATCCTGAAAATGTCAAAGAAAAAAAATAAATAGGAAAATTTTTATAGATGAGATTCCTAAATCATGTCATGAAATATGAAACCCAAAGATTCTATAGAACTAAAACTAACTGGATGCCAAGTATTTGAACAAATATCTGTATGGTTAAGTAACAAATATGATAAACTATTAGCTATTTATATTGTGTGTGTGTGTGTGTTTATTCTAAGTCATTTTGAGTTGGTGGACACCAGAGTTTAGTTCCATAAATATGCCTCCTAGGCTATAAGGCTTAAAAGAAATTAAACATTCATATACTTTCTCTGAGATGGAATTGGCCAATATTTGGTCGATGATCAGATATGAGGAAAAGTTGAGATTGGTAAGAATTTCCAGGACAGATTAATGAGAAGCAAATTAATCATAAACCCTTATTTGAAGATGAGAAAATGATGGTTTATGTACTAAGAATTTTGCATTTTCAACATTCTAACTCAGAGTTTTCAAGCATGAAATGAAAAAATACATTATAAAAGAGGCCAGGATGTGCTAAAGATTGGTGTATCTGTATATGAAGGGACCTCAATAAGTTGGAAAATAAAATGCAAAGATGAGTTTTATCGCAAAAAATAAGTTTTCAAATCCATGCGTAGTTTTTTTAGAATACATAATTTCCATGAGCTTTCTAAAGAGCCTCTATACATACTTCTATACATCTACCTAAACCTATACAGATGGCAATTAAGTAAAATTTCAGTTTTGTTTCCAGATTCTGGGCCTACTGAATTCATTTCTGGTATTTGATATTTTGTGTTATTCTAGCTACCTTTTTTTATGACAGAAGTGTGCCTCTGCTTGCTTTGTGAATAACATATAGAAAAAAAACAACCTTTTGCACGCCTTTATTACTGACCTCTCTTACTGTAAAATGACAATTTTTTTCAAGAAACACCCATGTTTTTAAAATGGAATTTCAAAGATGGTTTGATGCATGACCAAAAAGGAGAATCAGAACTAACCCAGGACTACATCCCTAATTCATGATTCTAATTCTGTTGTTTCAGTCATTAAATATTCAGACATGATACATTATTAACTGAAATGTTTAATATCAAAAAGACATTATTAATCAAACTGTGACTATTGACAACAAGTCAGCGATACTCTGCTTTAGATATTTCAATTTAAAGCAATGATCAAAAGTAAATAACTTAATTGTCTTTTAAAGTGACTATTGATGATTCTAGGTTTGTATTATAGGGAAAAATGCTTTCTTAATCAGTTGAATCAACTTATTTATATCATGGCACTTACCCCAGCCAAGAAAATAATACCACATTAAGTGTTGCTTCTCCGCAAACACGGCCACCACTATGAGTGTGTGCAGATAGATGCCTTCACAGAGCATCCAAAAGTAGTTACAGCCCATCAGGTAAAGATGGATGAACTGGGACACTTTACAGCTGACCTGTGAAAAAGGAACCAATTAATATTTAGTCATTTATGAATCTGTATGTAAACAATACTCTAGCTCACTAAACAGAATTTGCTTTCTTCATACAATCTTTTTTTTTTTTTTCTTTGACAGGCAGAGTTAGACAGAGAGAGAGACAGAGAGAAAGGTCTTCCTTCCGTTGGTTCACCCCCTTAATGGCCGCTACGGCCGGTGCACTGCACTGAACCGATGCCAGGAGCCAGGTGCTTCCTCCTGGTCTCCCTTGTGGGTGCAGGGCCCAAGTCTTCATACAATCTTGCACACAAACAATTCAGATTTATAAAATGCCAGGTTTAAACTCACCTAACTGTACCTTTAAATTTTTAGCCATAGCCTTCAAACAATTAATTGTTTATCCAAATCTACTTCATTTAGTGAATGTGTGTTTTGCTTATGTGTTTTGGTCATTATTATGTAATTATAAGTATAAAAGTTTCACATATGAATCACTTTATATCTACTTATATATAGGTTAATAACATCATGAACTTCTAGATTGTTGCATCCTGTTGGGGGAAAAGAATAACTTTAAAAACAATTCGCTGAAAGTGCCCAAATACTTGGAAACTCTTGTATGCTGCAGGCCACCTGTGCAAATACTTACTAAATAATAATGTAATGAGTCCATATATCCAATACAAATGTGGAATTAGAGAGTTTCATGTAAGTAAAAGGAAGGAAAAAATTTAGTTTTCCTTCTACTTTAAAGGAGGTTAAAGTATAAAGGAGGTTAAAGTATAAAGTAAGGAGGAGGTTAAAGTATAAAGTAAGCATAGAAAAGTAAGAGACATGGTTTACTCTCTTAGCAAGAGGAATAAATTTAAAACTCTCCCAGAAATACATAGCCAGTTACTCTTATCAGTTTTAATTTCATGCCTGAAAACCAATAAATATTTAGTGGAAATTTTACCATTATTTTTGGAATAAATCTTTTTCACTAAAGAAAAGTAGAAGTGAAAGGCACTGGAAAATAAATATTGGGTTATCACAGATTAATAATAACATTTCATAGGAATTTTCTTAAAAACATGTCATGGCACGTATTTGGCCTAGTGATTAAGGTGCTGTCACTTGGGATCCCCACATCAAGTATTGGAGTGTCCAGGCTTGATCCCCAGCTCCACTTCTGATTCCACTTCCTGCTAACGCACACATTAAGAGGCAGCAGGGGAGGCTCAAGTAGTTGGATCCTTGCACCCAGCCGAAGGGACTAGAATCTTGATCCCTCTCTGCCTTTCAAATAAAATACTAATTTTTAAAATATTTCCACATATTTTATTTAATCCTTATGTCTATGAGTTATGTTTTATCATTGTCACATATTTTATTGCCAGAAAGCTGAATACTTCAAAAGTTAAAAGACTTGCTAATAGTCACTCATCATCAAAGCTATACCCTAAATACAATTCCTATAACTCCAAGTTTATTTTTACTACAATCAATGTCCTGATTGAAGGGTATTTGTAAAACCTGCTCCTTTATTACTATATGTGAAGAATGTAGGATACTGAATTTTAAATAATACACCTTTATATGAAGCACAACATTGTATTAAAGTCTTATCAAAGATAAAACTGAATTATTCAACTATATATGTATATATATAAATGATAAACCTCAATTTCAAATTTTTATCTGTTTAGTTTTTAGCTATTCATATCTAATTGGACTTCTGATTTTTTATTTCAGTTTAAAAACTAATCTACAAACCATTGTGATAAAAAGAATTTAGTGATGCTTCAGAAAAATGTTTTTATGTCAAATGAAGACAATAATTTTTCCAAGATGGTATTAAACATACGTTACAATTTATATTGTGTGTTTTAAATACAATATCCTTGTTTATAAATGCAAGATTTGGACTGTCTTGCTCTGCAGCTTTGTGACAAAACACTGCATCTCTTTGCCTAGAGAAATTCACTTTAAAATGGTGGGACACTGGCCAGTTTTTTATATTACTAATTATACCCCAGTGTGTTTCCTAACCCGGTGACCGTAGAGTGGAACATATACAAGATTAAACCATCCGGATGCACATGTGCAAACAATGCAGGGAATTTTAGAACTTTGGAAACCACCCTAAAAACACACATAAAACACACATGAGAGTGTTGTTTATTGACCTATTGGTAACAATTCCTTCCTTTCTCTGATTTCAGTAACTAGATAACTTAATCTTATTGAACTCACATACACAAGTTTATATGCTAAACTAGTGTATCTACTATAAACATTGTGAAAGCAGATCATCTTAAAAATTTGGTATCTTTTTTCCATAAATGCAGACATTTAGTTTCAAATATAGCTGACATGTGCATATGGCTTACATAAAATGTATGCATTCATGTAAATAAATTTAGCATGTCTTAAAAATATGGATTACAAGGAAAAAGTTTTTAAAAGTTTATTGAGGCAATGAGTACTTGGTAGGTCTTTTACTTTTTTATGTTAATAAAGTATAATATCTAGAGTGTGTAATTCATATTGTTGTTTTATTTTTATTTTATTTTATAATTTATATTTCTTCTTTTCATGTTGTTTTTTCTAACTGTATAGCATTTGTTGTTGTTTTTTTAATGAAGATTGATCAATTGAGTTCAAAGGCAGAATGACAGAGAGAGAGAGAGAGAGAGAGAGAGAGAGATGGAGGTAGAGACAAAGTGAGGAACAGATCCTCCATCCCCTAGATCGCTTCCCAAATGGCCACAACAGCCAGTTCTGGGGCAGGCTGTAGCTCAGAGCCAGGATCTCCATTCTGGTTATCCATGTGGGTGGCAGAGACCCAAGTATGTGGGCCATTAAGTACTGCCTTCCCAGGTGCATTACAGGGAGCTGTATGTTCCTTCCCAGTAGGGCATTGGGCATTTGAACCAGTGCTCTGATACAGGAAGATGGTGTCACAAATGGTGGCTCAGCATGCTAAGCCACAATGCTGGCCCATAGTTGCTTCAGTTGATTCTTCAGTTGGATTAAGTAAATGTTATGTTGTTTTAAACTCAGTGTTCCAACAGCAGCAGGATTCTACACCCAGAAAATGAGCTGAAGATATGTGTACCATGGATAAACAATTAAATCAATTATCCTCCTTTTAATATTCACTCATATATCTTATGGAATATTGAGGAGTAATTATCTCTATATTACAGGATAGCCACATATATTTTCATATGTCGGATCTATAAATGTGTCATTATTACACACATAATACATATATTAGGATTACCCCACCCCCAGTCTTGTCTCTGCTCTCTCTTCCTTAAGTAACCCTTGAATCTAAAGGCACTTTATTTTACTTACGGGATTTGTGGCCACTAAAGCCTGATTGTTGGCCACTGCAGTGAGGTGAATGATTGTTACAACAGAATTACAAACAAAAGAGAAAAACAGATTTTTGTGCAAGGTAATCCTCTGGCAACTTAGGCTCCTAAAAGGCAAAAGAAACAAAAAGCTTAGATATTATAAAATGTTTCCACATTTTTGTTAATTATCCCTCAAATAAAATACAGCCCCAGTTCACATCCACCTTTCTAATTTTGGAAGAAATATTTTTCTATCCAAGAGTCACTCATGATAAAATCTTAAATAAGGAAAACCTGTAGTTCTTCATCCTAGAGACATGAGTTGTTTTAGCAGAGGTAGATCACATAGGGAATAGGAAATTTGCCCTATAAAGCTCCTACATGAATTTCCTCTGTTAATTCCAGAACATGAGGGGCTGGCATTGCTGCGTAGCAAGTAAAGCCACCAACTGCAATGATAGCATCCCATATGCATGCTGGTCCGAGTCCCGTCTGCTCCACTTCTGATCTAGCTCCCTGCATATGTGCCTGGGAAAGCAGTAGAAGACAGCCAGGGTCCTTGAGCCCCTGTCACCCACACTGGAGACCGGGAGGAAGCTCCTGGCTCCCAGCTTCGGGCCTTCCCAGCTTCAGCAGTTGCTGCCATTTGGAGAGTAAACCAGCAGAACGAAGATTCATTCTCTCCCTCTCTCTCCCCCACTCCTCACTTGTTTCTCCTTCTCTATAATTCTGCCTTTCAAATAAACCTTTTTTAAAAAAAATTCAGAACATATTATTTAAAAATTTTATTCTTCAAACGTAAAACAGATTTACTGATGTTAGGTAATTAATAGAAACAATTATGCAGCTAATTAATTTGAACACCTTAGATTTGTCTGTCAAATTCTCACACAGATGATGTGCTTTTCATTACAATACATAGGCTCTTCTATGTATATCATCGTTTTTTGTTTTGTTTTTGTGGTGGTGGTGGTTGTTATGCAGACACATCATGAGAAAGATAATATTGTATTTAGAAGAACTGGTAAAAAAATATAGACTTAACAACCCATTATTCAGCTTCATTATTCAGCTTTACCACATTTTTATGATAGGCCGAATCATGCAAAATACATACATACAAACATACATACTATCACTTACTAAAGTATTTCCTCTTGCATAAAACAATGGAGGTGCACTGATCACGTGGAGTTTGTGTAAAAGTAGATAATGTAGAGGAATTGTTAATGATAAGTGGAGCACCACTCTTCAGAATGAACCTACATTCACTCAGATCTCTATATAGACTGCCTTACACAAGCTCAATTAAAAAAAAAAAAAAGCACTACCTTCTTCATGAAACATTTACCTAAAGGCTTATTATGGGTAACATTTAAAAATAATAAAATATAATCCCCTTGAAGCTGAAAACATATCAAGTCTAAACACATATAGGAAAACACAGAATCATTTCATTACAGAAACATCTCAGTTTGCACGTTTAAGTTATACAGTTATTAGTATCATACTAGATGATACACCCTATATAATTTAAACCAAAGACTTCTACATTGCGAACTTCAAGGAGGCAGCTGCATTGGGGCACAGCGGGTTAAATTGCTGATGGCTGTGTCAGCATCGCCTATCAGAGCATCAGTTGAGTCCCAGCTGCTCTATTTCCAACCCGATGCCTTGCTAATACACCTGGAAAAGCAGCGGAGGACAGAACAACTGCTAGTGCTGCTGACATTCACATGGCAGCTCCTGACTTCAGCCTCCTCTAATGCCAGCCATTGAAGCCTCTAGGGGAACGAACCAGCAGATGGAAGATTCTCTCTCTCTCCCCCACCCCGCTCTGTGTCACTTTGCCTTTCAAATAAGTAAAATATTTTTTAAAAGAAACTTCTAAGGAGAATTTCATCTAATTTTATGACTACATTCCATTATCCTAAATATCTATGTGTTCAGGATATTAGACTTAGGAAAGGATACCAAGGTTTTCTATATTTCAAAATGCAAAAATTAAGCTATGTTGCTTCTGAAACTTCTTCCAGCCATCTATGTGTGATTTTATATACAGCTCTAATATTTGAAAGAACTTAGAAATGTATTCAACCTAGATAATATTTACAGATTGTCAAAATGTGCATTCCACTAAAAAAAGTGGGTGCTGTTAGTGGAGACTTCTTTGAAAGACATCATGGACAAGATGGCTCTTTGAAAGATCACTGAGTATGAGAAGACAGTCAAATACCAGCATGTGTGTGAAATCCAGCTGGAGTCCCTCAAAATCAAAACAACTGAGAACAGCTTGTTTCATATTAGAGCATCACATACTTGACTTTATAATGCATACAGTGGTTAAGAGGCTGGCTGGGATAAAGCTTGAGAACAGGGTGTTGATGATTTTCTACAGAAATGAAGGAACTTTGGAAGTTTTGAATAAGCGAGGAGCATGATTCTTGTTATTGTTTAAGGAAATTCAACACCAAGGGAAACACAGCTCAATTTTCAATAAAATACCAAAGCAATGCTTTCTGTTTGGTGACTATGGATTGAACTGATGTATAGCAGAAGAGGCCTAGTACAGAATACTCTTTCCAAAACATTTATATTAAATTTATATTTTCTATATATAATAAATATACAATAAATATATATTATTTATATATTATATATCATTTATTTCTGTAACTTATCACTCTTGTATGATATAAGATATGAACATACACAATGGCTACATGGTCTTATTTTAAAATCACTGCCTTAAGCTTATCCTGTTTCTATGGAGTGCCAAGTATTGTTTAGAAAGGAACCGCTTACCCATGTAAACATGCAACTTCTTTGTAACAAAATTTAAGTAACTCGGTTACCATCATGGGAAAAAAGTAAAATGTTTTCCTTAACTGAGCCATTTTTCCATTTTCTGTTGAACACTCTTATATCTAGGAACATTGCATGATATATATAATTTTGGAGTTTTCAAATTATGGCCAAAAGATTGGGAAGATCTGCTTAGACAGCAAACCTGAAATATTTGTAAGGAGTAACTTGGAAAAGAAAGAAAACAAGCACTGGGGCCGGTGCCATGGCTCACTTGGTTAATCCTCCTCCTGTGGCACCAGCATCCCATATGGGTGCAGGTTCTAGTCCCGGTTGCTCCTCTTCCAGTCCAGCTCTCTGCTGTGGCCTGGGAGTGCAGTGGAGGATGGCCCAAGTGCTTGGGTCCCTGCACCTGCAAGGGAGACCAGGAGAAGTACCTGGCTCCTGGCTTCGGATCGGCGCTGCACGCCGGCCGTATCAGCCATTTGGGGAATGAACCAGTGGAAGGAAGACCTTTCTCTCTGTCTCTCTCTCACTATTTATAACTCTACCTGTCAAATAAATTAAAAGAAAAAGAAAAACAAAAAACAAAAACAAAAAAACAAAAACAAGCACTAAAGAAAACTTTAAAAAAAAAAAGCAATGCTTGAATACAAAATCATCATGAGCTAAAAGGATAAGTGATGAAAATACAATACGTGTGATAAGGTTAGAATTAATTAAAATGCTAATTGTAGTCAACTGAAAAATGATTTTAGGTTGCTTTATTAACACTTGAATGTCTTGTCTTCCTCTATGGTGTTCTGTATTTCCTTTCCTCTCAGAACCTCCTTTTTTCTCAGGACTCTTTTTCCCCTTCAATCTCTCTTAAAAGACAAGGACTCAGGGATGAACTGCTGGCATATATTCTCTTGTAAAGACATGACTATTGTGAGTACAGCCACTCTTTCAATAGAAGATAAAGAGATTTACTGAGTTCCCCTTTTTTATATCTAAACAATGTCTTTATGGGCAAAATTAAAAGTATAACAGAATGAAATTAGAAGGTGCATAAAGTCATGTCATTACAGAGACATAAAATCTGATTTTGAATATTTTTTAACATTATCCACATAGTATGTTACCCTAGATAATCCACTTTGTATAATTCAAACCAAAGACTTCTGCTTTAGAAACCATGATATCCAATTTTGCTGTCCAAATTAATAAACTGGACCATTGCCAAAGCATTTTTACTTTCTGATGTATAAATATGTCCTACTGCCTAAACATTAACCTGTTACTATAGTTTCTTCCATTTCTGCCTGCAGGCACTGTGCAACTTAAACAAATGCAGAGAGATGATATCTCACATATGGTTTCCATCATTGGTGGTAAAAATGGCTCAGATTTTTCTGTGATGCATATTGTTTTCTTCTAAATATATTCATTAACACATGTAAATGTATTGGTACAAACAAAATAAACTTGTAATTGAAAACCAGAAACACGTGATTGGTAAACAAAGGATTTTTTTAAATGAGGCCCTAAAATTATGAGATGTCTTTTTCAAATGTTAACCTATGAATAATTTTATCTACTGCAAATTCTTAAATGTCCATATTTCATTCAAAATAATAGAATCAATTATTTATAGAGGCTTAGAGAATGCTTTACAAAAAATTCTCTTGGCTTTCTTTAAATTTTATGATATCCCTTTCCAATCTAGTATAACCACAGAATAGAAGATGTGGTTTGTGGGTCTGGACTGTCTCCACTTCAAAACTCAACATGTAATAATTTTAGAATGCCATTTCCATATGCAATGTTGGCAGGCAGGGTTATAGAGGAAGTTGAGGCAAGTGTGTCAATGAAATCATTATACTTCATATGAATTATGTTCATATGTTTTCTGTTCAAGTCAGTACATATAGTTTAGAGCCATGTACTGAGAGTGAATCTGCCACCTACTTACACTATGAGTTTGAGTAAGTTATTTAACATTGCTAATCCTTGGTTTTCTCATCTGTAATATGGGTACAGTAATAATACTTCATAGGATTGGCTTGAAGGTTAAATGAAATAAATCATATCATGTGTTTACTGTAATGTAATATTTAACCTATAATGTACAGTCATTGTTAGTTTGCTGTTATTTTTAACCTATTATCACCTGGTGAATTTCAATCAGTTATTCCTAGTTTCCTGTCACAAGTAATAAAGTAGCATTGATTTTTATCTCAGTAATATAAAATTGCAAATATATTAAAACAAATGTTTTAAATATGTCAATGAAATGGTAAACAAACTGTCATCTTTTTATTGCAAAATAGGAATTTAATATTAGGAAGAAATTTCCCCAAAATCAATAACAACTGATCAAGCAACTTAAATTACTTTCCCCAAAATTTTCATCCTTCCTATGGTTGTCTCCAAATTACTATGTTCACTATCATGGAGACATACCATGCTGTTTCATCTTCACAATTCTGTACTAGTACAAGCAAAAAACTTGCCTTTCCTTTTCCATTTGATGTTTACATGAGCTAGGAATTTCCAAACCACTCTTCTCAATGCTAATCGTGTGCAAATCAAATAACAGGAGGAAGAAATACAAGCAATACAAATATAAACCAGTCTGCAAAGTAGTGCTTTTTTATTCTAGTTTATCTAATTTAATTCCCAAATACTCAGATTTTTTTTTCCAGTAAACATTAATATAAATCTGAGAGGAGCGTTTGTGTCAATCTGGACACTGCCAAAACCAATAGGCAGAAAACAACAAGTGTACTAACAAGAAAATGCAATATGACTGTCTTTTATCTATTAGACAAAACCCGGAGTTGATAGAATTAGCTGCTTATGTTACTTAATATATGCTAAACTGATCTTCTGTATATAAAGAGAACTGAAAATAAATCTTGATGTGAATGGAAGGGGAGAGGGAGCAGGAAAGGGGAGGGTTGCGGGTGAGAGGGAAGTTATGGGGGGGAAGCCATTGTAATCCATAAGCTATACTTTGGAAATTTATATTCATTAAATGAAAGTTTTTAAAAAAAGAATTAGCTGCTTTTGTATGACAAGGAGTAGGTCTAACTTGCATCAATAGCTCTCTTTTGATGGTTATTGGTGATTCATTTGGTCAGTTTACAAAGAGTGTAATGCTCAGTGAAAAGTCCCTCTGCGGTAGAAATAGTCTTCCTCCATTGGGACATTTCTTGCCTATCATTGCCTTTCAGAGCTGCTAATTAAATTTAACATATGAATCACGGCTGCATAAGGAACAGCCATATTCTTTTTGTATGGCCAACTAGTTTTCTCCCATTTATGAATTACCCTGGTACACGTACTCTTATTGGTCTCCTAATAGGCAGGAAACAATCCAGTCTGTCTTTTTGAATCTTGTGATTATTGCCCTCCCCAAAAAAATGTTTTTCAAGTAAAATTTAGAATAATGGAAGCTACCCCTCATTCAGTCCTTTGAGTACCCCAGGCACAAAGATAAGCACGTTAAATTCATTACCTTTTTTAACAACTCCTTAAAGCAACTCCTTCAGTACAATTGAGATAAATTGGGCAAGGTCATACTTGTACTAGATGATCTTTTGAATTTGGACACTGAAATTTCTAAGGAAGCAATTTGGCTTTGTTCTACTTTATTATTCATTTGGTTACTTGCTTTTTGTTTATGCGGAGCAATATATACTGGGCACTGTTTCAAAAAACTGAAGGAACAGTTGTGAGACTAATTTCAAGTTGCTCACATTACGGTGGGAGGTACATAGTTGCATAAATTAATTTATATAATTCCAGATAGTGAAATGAGTTATTTGAGATATTAAACCAAGATTAAGGGATAGAAAGAGGTTGTGGTCAGAGAGAGGAGGATACTCTACATGGAACTGAAGCAGTAAAAGAGAAGAAAAGAGTTCCAAGCAGGAAAGGTATCCTGAGTCAAAGCTCTAAGCTTAATGTTTTTGAGATAAAAGAATAACATGCAATGTGACAAAGCAAAAGTCCACATTTTTTCCACTTCATAGATGAAAAATTTACTGAATGACTTCCTGATTCTGAAGCTTATCCCCTTCCATACTGTATCTTTTTTCTGCCTATTAATGAGAAATTGTCTATTATTTTTATTATCTTATCCTCATCTTTCAATTGAAGACCTCACTTTTTCACTGATTAATGTCTCTGACAATTACTAGCACATAGTATTCACTTATTCCTGGTTTTTGTTTTTCCTAAATTCTAAAAAAGATGCTACAATTTTTAGAGTTTACTTTGAATTTCCCCTCATACATATTCATATCTATATTAAGTATTGGCTAAGAAAATAATGTGTGTCTGCAAGAATGGAAAATAATATTGTAAAACATGACTTTTGAAAGAAAAATGTTTTTTACTTATATTCTCTTTGAAGTTATGAAGCTTTAATCTATTCAAATAACTAATATACTAAGCAAGAAATAAGTTTTGTCATAATGATTACCATTCTATTTCTACAAAAAAATTAGGTATGCTTAAATAGCACAGCATGTTTTAATTTTCTCAAACAATATTAAAGAAACAGATTTGTAAAGAAGTGCATATTTATCAAAAGTCTCAGCAGAAATGGAAATACATTATCTGTAAAAGGCATTTATGAATAAATAATGCATTTGTTGTTATAAATAAATCTAATTTCTCAAATGCAGTTATTTGCTTTTCATTTTTGTACCTAGAATTCTCCATATGCCAGTAATACCAATTACCTTACAATGGAACTGGCTTTTGTTAAAGCAAATTTATTTCTTCTTGCACTACTCTGTCCTTAGACCTGATGCTCTAATGTGGAAATGCAATTACTGTATTATATAATTACAGCGCACATGTATTCAAAGTTTTCCAACCAAGATTCACATTACTGAGTGGTAATGTTTTCAGCTCTCACTACATTCATGTATGTGGGAGATGGTTTTATCAGTGCATTGATTAAAATTGATTAATTTGGAAATAGGTTGAGTATGATTTAATAAAACATTGTAAGAAAAACTATAGTTCAATAAATAATATCTGATGTTAAGCTGGAGGAAGCCTGGGATGCATGTAATTGAATAGAACAGATCTTAGGACAGCAGTGGATAACAAATTTACAATAAATCGATGTGCCTCAAAGTTAAGAAAGCAAGGATGATGCTAGATAGGCACTGAGAAGTATGCTACTGAGATAAAACTAGATGGTTATTTTTGAATTCAGACCTCATCAGACTTCTACCTGTGCAAATTTGCCAAGCTTTAAATAAATTAGTTAAGTGATAGTGCTGATGGCCCAGAAAGTTACATCAAAGTGATCTGTAGAATGAGATTCTCTGCTGTCCGAGGTTCAGTGTAGGGTTTCTTTAACTAATTACTGCTGTTTAAAATTGATTTAAAAATCAAATATTGCACAATTTCAGGAGAAAAATTATAGCTAAATTTAAAAATCACACTTGCTCAAATTCAAGAGAAATAGGAAGAAATTAGAAATGACATAGAAGTTCACAATATTGATAAATTTATTCATATGTGGTCTAGAAAAATGGTGAGCCCTTAAGTAATTGTCTTGAAAATCAGAAATACAAGTAGTAAATGATTAATTTAATGAGATAATTTGAGTGTGCTTTGGCCTGCCAGCTGAAAAGTTTTTTTTTTTTTTTTTTCTGAATTTTACTTGCAAACTATGGCAACTGTCTAGAGAAAACAACACTGTCTATATAATTGCAAATATTCAACTTGACTTTAAAATTGTCTGGAATCAATGTCTGGAATGTCAGCAAAGATAATCTTTCAAAAAGAAAGAACAGAACTGCTTTTTTCTTCCAGCAAGTCAGGTATTATTATTCACGCTTAGACACAACAGGATGGAGCCCTTTGGGATGAAAGTAAGAGAGGCTTGCTATGCTCTCAAATTTTAAACAGTAATTAAAATATAATTTATAACTAATTCCAGAACAGTTTATTTTTTATCTAAAGGGTTCTGCTTTGTTTTTCCAAGGATCATTGTAAGTAAATCATTGCCTCTCAGGGCTTGGCAAATCCCTAAGTTGTTATGTGTCTGTCTGTCTGTCCCTGACTCCCCCCACCTTTTATCTTCTGCTCTCCTTTTTTAAGTTGGCTCTAAAATAAAACAAGTACATCTATTGAATAATGTTTCATGTTCTCTGTTTCTAATTTAAAGTGGATGAGTAGTAGAATTTTCTCTTTATAAATAAGAAATAGCAAACAGTACCCTAAATCAACATTTTGTATAGTTCTTGTTTTTCATTAGCACGGATCAGTGACTGATTTAACAAAGGCGGGGCTGGTGGGGAGCAAGGAGAGTTTCCTCTATCAAAGACTAAGTGAGGGTAACTACAGAGACAGGAACTAGTTTACAAAGCAGAAAGGATATGTTGGTAGATTTTCTTTTATACGCAATGATTTTATCTGAAACGTCAGCTCCTCTAGGAATTATTTCCAGGTTACTTGGAATAAGGCTAATTATTTCTATTGGCCCTGAATGTACTTGAGCATGCTTCATGAACCATTCAGTTTCTGCCTTTTCTGATGTGACCCTGGTCTTCCTTTGATCTAGCTGCAGAGCCTCCCATCTTGTTTTACGCAGATGCTTCTACGGATTAGAATTGTAAGGTGTCTAAGTACAATAATGCCTTTCTTTGTTATAGGATACAACAAAGGCCAGCCAAAATCAAGGGAAGTATTGTAGGTCACATATACGAGATGAGCAAGTCAGTCCTAGAAGGAGCTTCAAAGCCATATCGTCTTTATTCCTCAAAAATGTATTCAGTGCATACTGTGCACAGGGTTCTATGCTGAGCACCCAGGGATGTTTAAGGAAACAAAACAGGAGCTGTCTCCTGCTCTAACAAAGCTGAGAGACATCCTTTCCATTACTCATAGAGGCTTTTCTTGTTTCAATAGTTTTCAAGGGTATGTTTTGGAGTGTCTAAATTCAAAACTACAAATTCTTTAATATTCAAGATAATATATAGGACATATATAGAATAAGCTACATGGTATTCTCTGGTTATATACAGGATAATATATAGAATAATATATAGAATAAACTACATTGTATTATCTGGTTATAAAAGAAGTCTCAGGACCAGTGTTGTGCCATAATGAATTAAGCCATCACTCGTGATGCTAACACATCATGTCAGAGTCCCAGTTGCTCTACTTCTGAACTAAGTTCCTGCTAAAGTTCCTGGGATGGCAGTGGAGGATGATCCAATAACTTGGGACCCAGCCGCTCATGTGGGAAACCAAGATGGAGTTCCTGGTTTGTGGCTTCAGATTGGCCCAGACTTGACTGTTGACATCATTTGGGGAGTGAAACAGTGGCTGGAATATTTCTCTCTCTCTCTTTCCTCCCCTTGTCTGCTGCTCTGCCTTATAAATAAATAGTCTCATTACTCTTGACTGATTTACTTAATGATGTTTTTCTAGCATAATTATAACAATTTGATTTGTAAAATATGCATTTTAAGCTTACTTATTGTGCTACATGAAAATTATTTTAAAAATACTTATAAATGTGGTCCATCTAAAACTAGAATTTTATTCTTTAATTCCATTTTTAAAGATCCTTCTGGCATAATATTCCTACCAGGGCTAAATATCCACATTCAGACTTTTTACTGGGCTAACCATGAAGACTGATAGCAAAGCCAAGAATAGATATATTTCTTGAGCCAGACAATGCCCAACATGGCATCTCACTGATAATGCTGGTATTATGCTCAATGTTGGTTTATACCCTCTCCTATAATTATATTTATACATATAAAAATATTTAAATGTTCTATTTTATTTGAAAAAGGTTTCTCACGTTTTACCTAAGTGCTGACAATGAATAGCAAAGAAATATAATTTGTAGCTTTAATTCTTTCTGTATAACTCTAATTTTTAAAGATGATGAAAGTCAAATAAAATGATTAAGCCAAATAGAACACAGATTGGGAGGAACCTTGGAAAAGTTAATTACTTAAAAAGCAAGGAAAATTAAATGATAGACTACAAAGTATGTTGAAGTGGATAATTTCTACACTTGGTTCATATCTGGACCTGAGTCGAGGAATTTTAAGAAATTAGATTTGCAGGATATAAGGGGAAATAGTAAGTAAGAAATGGAAGAGAAAGGTATCAGATTTTTTTCCTAAATTTCTGGCTATTGCCACTGGAGTTCTGATGGTGTCATTCATGAAGATGGGTCACTTTGGAAGAAAACCAACTTCAGGTTAGAAGGAGGTAGATATAATGAATTTGTTTTGAACATGTTGATCTTAAGACACTTTTGAGATGACGTGTTTCAAGAGCCATAAAAAGATATATAGCTGTTGACCAAGATATCCCAAGACTCTGGGACTGTAGCCTAAGAAAATATTGCAAAATATGGGAAAAGTTATAGCTGAAAATGTCCATTGCAGTGTTTTTTATTAATAGAAGAACATGGAAGCAATGTTGATGTTCCAAAATAGAGGACTGACTCAGTAAAACTGTGTGAACCCATGAAATGGAATATTATTTCCAATTTAAATGGCTGTTTTTAAAAACAATTTAGTGACATATAATGCACTAACTATAAAACATTAAGTTGTAAAAATTGTTTAAATAGCTTACATACTACAAATAAAACTCAAAATAAATAAATATTAAATAAAACTGGAAACATGCAAGAAATTTCTGGATAGGAGGAAAAAATTATAACAGTATACTTTCCTTAAAAATTAGTAATATACTTAGATTTTTTCTACTCTTTCAAAAATACTGCAAATTTAAATGACAGTCTTAAAACTGTAGCTTGTCACTTTCTTTTAATTAATGGTTGCATTCTTTTTCTCTAGCTTTAAAAAAAAACCTTTTAAACTTGTAGGTACTTTGCCCAAGAAAACTGCTAGACAGTTTTCAAACCCTTATGATTTACATGTTATGCCACTAGTGTAGTGGCTGATTGACTTTATATCCATTCATAGACTTAAAATTCTTCATGCTGAAAACGTACTTAATATTAGTTACATCAAAGTTAATTCTGTGTATTTATTTGTGTGTATGATAGGTAATTGTCATGAATTACAAATCTGAGTTCTACAGTACTGCATAGATATTAGGGCAGTTTGTTACATATTGTGATGCATCAGTTCCAAAAGTGAAAAGTCATATTTTTACATTTGGATACCTTCTACTGTTAAATTGCAAAGATTTGTTATCAGGGATAAAGAAAAACATGAATTATATCTCAAATTATTAGGTTATTCTATTATGCTAAATGATAATTTAAATTTTTAATTTCATTTTTTATCTTCTATATTCACTAAATTAAATGTTAATCTAGTTTTATTGCCATATTTTCCCAATAAGTGTGTAAGCACCAACAATATTGTTTCAGGTTGTCAATTAGCATAAATAATATGTAACTATGGAAAATAGTTCATTTTCTATTCTTTGTAACTGATATTTTAATCTATTACACAATTATAATGATTTTTCCTATGCTAAAGATAGCCTTCATCTAAAGCGAAAACCTTATCTTAGCTAACAATGTATTTAAGAGTAAAGACATGAAAGTACAATAGGCTGCCCAGAAGCAACTGATATGATATTATTAATAATAAAGACAGTGACCGGAAACTGGCAGTTTATTTTGAGCAAGAAACTTTTGCAACTTGTAAAATATAGAATGATGAATTTGTTTGCATTTTTTTCCAATTTTAGAACAAAACTCTTTACAATTAATATTGATACAATTTTACACAGTTTATTAAAGAAAGTTTCACATTTAAACTTGTACAGAAATGTTGAATTAGATTTATTCACATAGGTTAGTTTTTTGGTCTTTGCTGTCAGTTTAAAATGATGCCTAGATAATTTTGTAAAACCAAAGTCCCATTGAAAGGTATTCTTGCAGACTCTACAAAATAACTGTTGGTAAGGATGTTTAAAAAGGTTTAAATTTCCAAAGGTAGCAATTCCAATGTAATCTGTAGATCACACAATTTTGAGTCCATTGAAGTAATTTTAATCCTTTGAGTGTGGGCTAAAAGCTGGGGCTCAAGTTAATATGTACCAAAAATCTTACTATCTAATAATCCCTGGACTTAGATTATTACACTGAGTTGCAACTCTAGATAGTGGTGTAGTTGCTAATGTTCCAAAAGGAGGAGGGGGGGAGATAAGGTGGGAGATGGAAAGGAGGGGAAGGAGAAGAGAGTAGAGAGAAGACAATAATGACAATGATGAAAATACAATGAAATATAGATATTTATTCTTGTCCGACTGCATTCTATAATTTCTGGTAGTGATCAAAATTATAAAAACCATGTTAAGGCATAAAATAATGCATATGTGTTCTGAAATTTACTCTGCTGTAAATTCAAAAGTTTCTTGATTGTTTGATTCGAGAAATTGGTGTTGACATCTCTCACCCCCACAAAAGGAGTCAATTACAAGTAAAACTGAAAATATAATTTAACCTTTTTAATGAATGCCCTCAAAGCCAAGAAAAATAACCTAGCCCTAATATGTTCTTATTACATTTTAAATAATATATTAGATACCATTGCTGATACTCATACAAAATTGCAGTACCTATAATGCACATGTACATATAATTAAAAGTGATTAACAATTTAAACAGTTAAGGTGATCTATAGTATTTGTTAATTACCAAAGAAAATACAGTTAGATTTATGTATTAGCTTGATCCCCTTCTTAATATGACTTAATTCTTATATTCTGTTAATTTGTGAAATTGGTGATATTTCATCAATTTTTCTCTACGTATTTTACAAAGCGAAGTCAACTATTTCAACTTTTTAGATATTCCAATTATTTTAAGTACTATTAATGGTCAATATCTTATGTATTTTGTCAACATTTGAGTTAAATATGCCTGTGACAATGCATTCACCAAAGACACCTGGTAACTTTTGAAATATCTTTTACTTACTTGAAATAGAAGAATATGCCAAGTGAGATAAGCAGCGATGCAATAGATAATCCATGTCCAATTATAGTCAGGTAAAACAAATTCAGTGCAGTCTATAATTTGTACGAATAAAAAAATTAGGCTCACATTAATACTATCAATATCTACCATCTTTCATGTATAGAAGCTCAAATTCCTTTACCAAATATGCAAATCTATCAGATGACTTAGAAAAATCTATAAATTAAATGCTCTTTTATTTCATAAATGAAAAGCCACATATAAAATCTATGAAGTCATACTTTTTCTGATTTTTTGTTTGTACAATATAAGAAACCAAAATATTTTGTTTTGTGCACCTTAAATCGAATGCTCCTCATGATTTGTTTTAGTCAGACTTAACAGCAAATTAAAGCTTTCTTTCTCTAAGGCATCTCTGTGTTTCCTTTGACAAATTTGAGGCTCAAATCCCAATATGATAATTTATGAGATTCATTCATGTACACAATTGTATTCTTTCTCCTCATTTTGACTTTTCTATTTCACTTTTGTCTGTATTCTGTTTCACTGTAGCCTAACAATCTGGTGGTTTTTTAAAAATTTTCTTTCAAATCTTTCTCTGAATAATCAGGGAATTTATGATTTATAAATATAATAAGAGCTGACAGTTATCAAGTGCTTACTATATGCCAATCTCCTAAGTACTTTCCTTGTATGAAGTGAAACCTTATGAAAACCGTAAATCTATCGTTATTAACATTTTATACCTGCGGGAACTGATGCAGAGAGAAGTGAAAAGCTTTCCCTGATGTCACACACCTGATTTGGAGCAGAAGCAAGAAGTTGGATATCATCGTCACACACCAACTCCATATACACACATGTGCAAATACATGCAGACATGTTTATAATCAAAGCTTTCTTATTGTTATAAACTTTAGTGTATGATATTAAAAGTGAGAACGTGGAATGGGCATTGGCCTAGTGGTTGAATGGCTGTTTAAGATGTCCTTATCCCACACTGGAGAGCCGAAGTTTGGTATCTGGCTTTGGCTCCTGACTACAACTTCCTGCCAGTGGACACCCTGGGAGGCTGTGGTGATGGGTTAAATATTTGAGCTCCTGCCACCCATGTTGTGAGACCTGAATGGAGTTCCCAGCTCCTGGCTGTGGCCCAGCCAAGATCAGTCCTGGCTGAAACAGATATTTGGGAATTTGGTAAATTGGAGTGCTTTCTCTCACTCTTGCTCTCTTTCTTTCTCTGTGTGTTTGCGTGTATCTGAGTCTCAAATTAAATAAATATCCAAAATAACTTTAAAGTGGAAACTTGAGTGAAAGTAATCTAACAGTAGTCTTTTGCTGCAGTCAAGATGGGGCTGTTCAAACCCTGCTGAGATTATCCTGTTTACTTAAGCACAATTGCTGAGGTTATTGTAGAAATTCCACCACAAATAACAAGTTTCCCCTTTCTTACACTTTTAAGGTATGTTTTCCTTGGAAAATCTGAAACACCAATACCAAGACTTTGATTTGTAAATAGGCTGTTACCTAACAGGATTGCTTCATCAGTGTAATGACAGAATCAAGAATTTTTTCCACATGTAGTTTTTCTTCATGGCTCTTTTCAAATTATATTATGAAAAGATTTTATAATGAAATGGCACACAGAGTTTTCTGCAATAGCGTATTGAGAAACTGCTTAAATCATGTATATTACATCTAAATTCATGATCATAAAAGTACCTTCACTTTCTCATGTGTGTTCACATTACACCGGGTATAATTGGTCCATGTTCTGTTGCTTGCTGGATGTCTAAACCAGTTTCCATCTTGGTCACAGATCTTTGTAACTTTCTCTTTAAGATTAAAGAGGAAATCAATCACTTAATTAGCCTAGGATGTATTAAACAGATGTCAATTGGATTAGTGCAGAAATTTCTGCTTTTACCTGAAGGGTCAAAGTCCTGAAAGTAATCAGGGCAGTGCTGCATTGACTCTGTTCCTGCAGCAACATCATTCCAGCACAGCCACCCATCCCAGGTGCGGTTGCAGTAGACACCTGCAAATGGAGTGAACAGTAGGGATAAGGAAATTCTCTCTGGTCAGGCTGGCAGGTGGGATGTCTTAAGGGTGGTTCCACACTGACATGAAATAAAGCCTGTCTACTGAAAATGAAGATGTCATATAAAATCCATTGTAATTACATTGGTTTTGTAGCAAGTAATTATTAGAATAACTAATTTCTGAATCAAATTTAAGAATAGCTAAATGGGCCGGCACAGCGGCTCACTAGGATAATCCTCCACCTGCGGCTGGCACCCCGGGTTCTAGTCCCGATTGGAGCGCCGGATTCTGTCCCGGTTGCTCCTCTTCCAGTCCAGCTCTCTGCTGTGGCCTGGGAGTGCAGTGGAGGATGGCCCTAGTGCTTAGGCCTTGCATCCGCATGGGAAACCAGGAGGAAGCACCTGGCTCCTGGCTTCAGATAGGTGCAGTGCGCCGGCCATAGCAGCCATTTGGGTGGTGAACCAATGGAAGGAAGACCTTTCTCTCTGTCTCACTCTCGCTGTCTAACTCTGCCTGTCAAAAATAAAAAAATTTTAAAAATTAAAAAAGAATAGCTAAATGTATAAAAAAATCTAGATCTGGGGCCAGCGCCATGGCACAGTGGATTAATCCTCTGCCTGCGGTGCCAGCATCCTGCATGGGCGCCGGTTCTAGTCCCGGCTGCTTCTCTTCCGGTCCAGCTCTCTGCTATGGCCTGGGAAAGCAGTAGAAGATGGCCCAAGTCCTTGGGCCTCTGCACCCACCTGGGAGACCTGGAGGAAGCTCCTGGCTCAGGGAGAGAACCAGCAGACAGAAGACTTTTCTCTCTGTCTCTCCCCCTCACTGTGACTCTACCTCTCAAATGAATAAATAAAATCTTTGTAAAAAAAAAAATCTAGATCTAATTCAAATTTTCTAATGTGGTTATTAGCTCAGTAAGTCTAGTGGTATTTACTAGTCCTTAACCATAAGATAGTGATTAAATAGTGCCTTCACACTTGAAATTCAAAATATATGGGATTCGGAAATGTTTATTTTAAAAACCTGATTTTTAGGACAAAGTGTGTTTCTCAACAAACACACTGTATTTCCTATCATTTAACCCTAGAAGATATTTATTTAGGCTCTTCCACCAAATTCTAGTCTTCCTTCCCTTTCTTTTCAAAATCTCACATTTTTTTCCAATGAGAAGAGAAAGAACCTGTTAGATTACAGCATGTAAAAATTTTAAAGGCATAGAAAAATTAACTGGTCAATGTTCCAGTGTTATTGCAGGCTATAATCATAGAAAGTAATTTTCTAACTTGTCAAGTATAGATAGAACCATGAAAGCAGCATGAAATGTTTATTTTTCTTAACAGACTTGCACAGCAATCTTGAAATTATCTAGTTCTCATGAATTTAGAAAAGTTCTGATAGTCTGAAAGTCTAAATAATTCTAATGTTATAAAAACTAGAGAAATACCTCACATAATCTGTTTTCTCTCTTGTGATTTCCAGTTATTTAAATTCTTTGCATCCATATGTTACTAGTTTAAGTACAGTTTTCAGAGAAAGTCTTCTTGGTATAGTTTCAGAAATCTTCTCAAACATATCCATTTTATATAGCCCCCAAAGGGTTATCTAACTACAACACAAGCAGCATGATGGAGTGAAAGGCCTAGCGGTTTTCAAATTGTGATTTAGGTCATTTCAGTGAGGTTTGAATGGTTATTCCATTAATACAGTTTTTGTAGTCAGATGGATTTTGGAAATATGAATTTAGAATAAAGACAATTCTTTACTGCAAGATTTTCAAGACCACTTGAATTAATTTCATTATCCCATACTTACCTCACTACAGAATTATATAAACTCTTATAAAAGTATCCCTGTTGTTCAACAATTATATTTAAAAGCTACTTTTACATATATTTAGATGATCTGGACAGGGTTACTTCAGTAGTTCTAAAAATATCAAGATGTTAATGATAAAGTGAGAAGCTGGGTCAATTAACAAATATATATATATGTATAAATAGTTTAATTACTAATTCAACCCCTATTGACCAAAATGGAATAAATTGTCATTTTCTGGCATATTTTAAAACATTTTTACCTGGATAATATAAAAATATTTTGTCAGATAACATATAAATATGTCCCCAAGAGATTATATTTCCTTATTTCATTAGATTAAGAGTTAAAAAGTTGTCCAATGTGGAAAAGAACATGCTTTTCATCCCCTTTTTCACAATTAAGTTCATTTTGTCAATTAAATATTTGAAGGTAATTCAGATAGTTTGTGGAAAAAATGGAATTTAAAAATAAGTAATCTTGGTGCAAAAGAGTTTTAGAAAAAGAGGCATTTCGCCTAGTGGTTAAAATACTAGTTAGGATGCTCATTACCCATTATTCAACCATAAAAAAGAATGAAATCCTTTCATTTCTGACAAAATGGAGGATATTATATTAACTGAAACAAATTAGACACAGAACCCTATAATCTCTCTTGTATATTAATACTAAAACAGTTGATCTCATAGAAGTATAGAGTAGAATGGTAGTTACCATGGACCAGGCAATAGGAACAAAATGGGGGACTTGGAAAGATTTTGGTCAAAGGATACAAAATTTCATTTATACAGGAGGAATAAATTCAAGAGATCTATTGTACAATGTGTTGATTATGATTATCATAAGTTAGGATTAAGTATCAAAGGGATCACATAAATAAGATCAGTGTCTGCTAATAATAATTGATAGAATTAAAAAGGAGAGAACAATCCAACATGGAAAGCGGGATACACAGCAGAATCATAGAATGATAAATGCCCTAAACAGTACTCTGGCCTCAGAATCAGCCCTTAAGGCATTCAGATCTAGCTAAAAAGCACATGATAGTATCTCAGGCATGGAAAGCCAAGACACTGTGGCAAAAAATGACCTAAATGAAAGGTCTCTGTGAGTGAGATCTTGGTGGAAAGAAGGGGCCAGCAAAGAAGGAGGTAAATTTTCTCTGAAGGGAGGAGAGAACTTCCACTTTGATTATGGTCTTGTCTAAATAAATTCAGAGTTTGTGAACTCAAGAGGCTTCCATAGCCTTGGTAGCTCGTGAAAAGTTCCTTGGGTGATTACTGACATCATAAATAAGAGTGTCAATTGTTAAATCAACAACAGGAATCACTGTGTACTTGCTCCTCATGTAGTACCTCTGTCCTTCATGTGTTGTGCTATGCTAATTAATGGTAAAACTAGTATTCAAAACAGTACTTTATACTTGTTTGTCTGTGTGGGTGCAAACTGTTGAAATCTTTACTCAGTATAGAGTTAATCTTCTATATATAAAGATAATTAAAATGAATCTTAATGAAGAATGGAATGGGTGAGTGAGTAGGAAATAGGATAGTTTGGGGGTGGGAAGGTGCTTATGCGGGGAGGAACTGCTATAATCCAAAAGTTGTACTTTTGAAATTTGTATTTATTAAATAAAAGTTTTCTATTAAAAATATTTAATCATCTATTTCTTGAAAATGCTCAGAGTGGATTTTAAATGTTCCAACCACAAAGTGATAACTGTGGGAAGTGATACATATATTAATTAGCTATATTTAGTCATCTCTCTGTCTCTCTCTGTCTATATATACATATGAAAACACCATATTAAAGGAGCAATATAAATATAAAATATATAAATATATAAATTATATAAATATGAATATACAAATATTTATTAAAGGAACAATATAAATATAAGGTGTTTATCATAAAATGCTTCTCATAAACAAATAGTTAAAACTGCATATATAACAGAAAACTAGGAACTATTTTTTTTAAATGGACCTAAGGAACTCGTAATGACATAATGAAATAACCTTTTAAAAAATAGCAGGTGCATTTAGAATTCCATAGTCATGGTTACCTTCTGATTGTTGAATGGGATCTTGCATAATTTTTTGGTAACATTCATATTGAGCCGTCATTATTTTATTTCTAGTAACCCCCAGCTGAATTAAGTCATCAGGGCTTTCTTCTAATTCTGCAGTGACAAGAATCTAAAGGATTAAAAAACAAACAACAATAGCAACTTCAGATTTTTTAAAATGTCTTTGTCGGAGGCAGTCTGTCACACTGGTAAGCAACAACTGTGGTGAAATGCTTGTTGATAGCGTCTCTTGGGAGAAAAGTCTGATTGGTCATTGTTGATAGTTTCCAGGTTATAAATATCTCCACTGTGTCCAATTTCAAACAACCAACCAGACATCAGCAAAGATGGAGTTGAGAAGCTTGATTGAGGGCATTCCTAAACATACACTCTAAATACAGACTGAACTAAGTCTCAAATTTTTTACCTGCTCTGTGAATGCAGGCAAGATTCTTACCAGCCGCACCCTGATACGAACATTTGCTTTCTTGTTTAAAACGGTGTGTAATAGCAAAAAGGTAATAGAAAGGATGTACCTGGAACCTGGGAAAGATTCAAAATTTGTTGCTATTTTTAGGATATTTAGAGAATCAATATAATGACAAATCCACTAATGAAGTTGGCAAATACAGAATTTTTATTGTATGCACATCAGTAAAGGTTTGGACAACTTATGAATTTATAAGTTCTTCACAATATGAAGTCTATATAAACCAGTCTTCAACCCATTTCTCAATTTTTGTGTTATTTCTGTTAGCTGTCTTCCTGTAAGGGTTATCTTTCTACTCTTCTTTTGTCCCTGCATTCTTGATTTTCTGCTTTATAGAAGGCAGTTGAACCTAGTGAAGTCAACATAATAATATTTCCTAACTCAGGGACACCACTCAAGTTGCACCATCACTTGGTCACCATGTAAAACAAACTCTTTCATCCTTTGCTTGGTTTTAATTGCCATAAATAGAGTTCTGCAGCACAAGTGATGAATGAAAAATTCGAACCTCTAGGAAATGAACTTTTAAGTAAGTTAACTCCCACTCTTCTCAGGAAGTTTGAAGAATTGCATGAATCACTTTTATTCCTACTTGAAATACCCAGACTTACATACTGTTTGTGAAAGAATTCAAAAGCAAAGGTCACAATTCCTTAATAGGCAATAATGAGATTGGTAATCTGTACGTAGAGGCCCTGCAGGAAACCAGTGTTGACCTGGGCGGCTCCCTGGTCTGCTCAATGGAGGGTGTGAGCTGAAGAAAGGCAGTCTCCTCATTTTATAAGACAGCATCTAAAAAAGTGTAGCATTTGAACCACTCCTAGACTTGAGAGTGTTTTCAAATACAAATGCTGACAGAAATGTAGTCATTTTTCTCGTCTAAATTTTCTGTATTTTTCCCTGAATTTATTTGTTTGAATCTTTGGGGCATTTACTTAGAAACACCACAGGATAATTGTTTGCTGGCACAGATTTGATCAGATTATGTCTTTCAGTGTCTATACATGACATGAGATAAACACACAGTTACTGTTTCAATTTGAGAGAGGAAATATATGAATAAAACATTTATATAAATAAAAATGAAATTAAATGTATGAGGCATATTAACCCTCCAGCAGAGCAATTGATTTTTAGTCATCTTTTATCTCCTTTCCGCCTCCAGCCCTACATCCCCAGTACATACACGCAGAGGCACATGAATCCAGGCATACATATGTGTGCACAAGCGCTCACACACACACACAGGCCTCCAATTTATCATCCATGCCTACTTATTTAAAAGAATAGATGAGAAAATTAGTTTAAAACACAGGGCATTGTTATGAATTGTCTCTGGAACAATTGATATCAATCAGCTGCCAAGATGTGAGTCAATTAGAATCAACAAGTCAGGCTGAAGACATTCAGCTACTATATATGACTGTACTATGGAGCCATTCCTTTTGTTGTTGTTGTTTTGAACTCTGATAATTATTTTCTCTAGTGTCTTGCACATTTGTATCCATTGATCTTCCTTATTCTGGCTCCACACTACTACTCCATCATACTATGCCTGAATTAAAAGCACACATTGAAAGGAAAGAAATTATTATGTTGATTTGATAGAAAATATAACTAATTTACATATCTAATAAATACTTTATTTTGTTATTGTTAATAATTATTAATTATAAGTATATTGGAAGTGAAAACAGAAGCAATCATATGTAAGGAGATAAATCATAAGAAATTATTCTTACCATTAAAAAAGGCAAGAGAAACAGAAAATGCAGTATATTCTTTTTCTCCATCATTAAAGCCAAAATGAAATATGGATCTGGTATAAATCAAGCTGCAAAAGAAAATGAAAGAAGTAAAATTCATCAATATTTTAAAAATAAATACAAATGGTTCTCAACAGAAATTTTTTTAAACTCTAATTTTTTTAACTTTTATTTAATGAATATAAATTTCCAAAGTACAGCTTATGGATTACAATGGCTTCCCCCCCATAACGTCCCTCCCACCTGCAACCCTCCCCTTTCCCACTCCCTCCCCCCTTCCATTCACATCAAGATTCATTTTCGATTCTCTTTATATACAGAAGATCAGTTTAGCATATATTAAGTAAAGATTTCAACAATTTGCTCTCACACAGAAACATAAAGTGAAAAATACTGTTTGAGTACTAGTTATAGCATTAAATCTCAATGTACAGCACACTAAGGACAGAGATCCTACATGAGGAGTAAGTGCACAGTGACTCCTGTTGTTGACTTAACAAATTGACACTCTTGTTTATGGCATCAGTAATCACCCTAGGCTCTTGTCATGAGCTGCCAAGGCTATATTTTAAGGATTTAATTAAATGTATTATGTGTTAAAATGTTTATGAAGATAATGGTTTAAAGTACTAAACAACTTAATAAACATTCAAATTTAATATAGCTAAACTTAAAAGCAAGAAAGTTTCTTACATATGTACTTGTAAGTAATTAGAAAAAAAGTATTTTCTTTGCCTTTGCCAAAATTGAGATATAATGATAGACGTTTTAAAGAGCTTAATGTGGACATAGTCACATAAATTTGATATCATATTTGTTATACAGATTATTTTATGTGTTAATCTCATTTGTAAATTCTGATTTTTCAGTAATTTAAGGAAGAAATGGTTCTTAGAAAATTTCTTGAAAATCATCTACACATCATAAAAATGTTCTTATAATTAAATATAAATTATTAATCATTAAATATAGTTGATGCTTTTGAACTTAGGAAATTAAAGACTCCTTAAATTATCTACATTACTGAAATGAGGTTACTGATAGAATCCTGAGTTAATAAAAATAGCTTTTAAATTCACTGTCTTCTTAATTCTAAGAGACAAGTATTGCTGGATTGTGTTCATAATATTTACTCCCTACAAAGACTAGCAACAATCTACTCTTATATGCAATTTTTTAAAATTAATTTTTATTATACACTATTTTTAATCAGATATGAATTGCCATAGTATAGCCATAGAATAGAAGATTAATTTAACTAAGTAAAATTTTTTTTCAAAAGTAGGCAAGAAAATTCCAAGCTATAGCTAATTGCTATAGAACTATGAATGTAGATTTAATAATGTTAGAAAATAACCATGATTTTATTATGGGGCTAACATCAGTATAAGAATTAACATGTTTTCCACATGGTCACATATTTTATTATTCCCATTGTCACATGCATTATCACTATTAATTAGCAAATAGAATCTATATTATTCACCCTCACCAATGACTCACCTGGAAGCAGCTGTTCTATTTAATTGTAGTAGTGATCCTAATATCGTTTTCTCTTCAATCCTCTATTCTGGCTTTTTATTATTAGATGATCTTAAGGAAATATAACCAAAAAGCAGGAAATGTATTAATCTTATGTATTCATATTAATATGAAAACATAGTATTGAAATAGATAGGAAACAATGAATCAGATTTCAGCAATTTAGTAATTAATCAGTTGTATTTTAGTTTTTATTACATTTTACTATGAGAAAATCTAATTTCCCAATACTTACATGCACAGTTGTCTCCAGACTCAAATCACATTTTCTTGGATCATATTCAACACAGTCTTGAAGAGTTTCTTAAATCCAAGGTCATGACCTGAAATATTGATTGATGTTATAATAATTTAACATAGTTAATGAACCAAAATTATTTCCATGATAAATTAAAAATTTCAAATAATGCTGTTAAAATTATATATTTATTGAGCTTCTTCAATTTTTAAAAATTTCATTTGCTTTTAATATTTTGAATTGCTACATATTAGCATTTAATGTTTTAATATGAACTTTATAGCTATTTAAGGAGAACACAGTTGGTCTATATGTAAATATTTTCTATGATTAAATTTTAAAGAATGATTTATGTTATTTCCACATAAAAATTGTTAAATTTTAATTTTCCTTTTTTTTCATGAATTCCTAAAATGTTTCCTCAGGCTTTGTAACTTAGGCAAATATACTATATTTATTATATCTGTATGTGTATAATTATACAATCATTCGGGATTACACTAGCTTTAGAAATTAAATTTTGTTTTCCAGTTTCTCAGTGGAGCTTTAATCACTATCCAGTGTCATAGAAAGACAAAAGAAAGGAGATCTTTTGTTTTTATTTTGTTTGTGCTTTCATTGAAGAGTGTTGAAAACAGCTACAGACACAGTAAAATCCCTAAAACTTCACTTGCCATATCAATGATAGCATTAGGACTTTTGGTTAAAAAATAAAAGTTAAAGCAATTTAAACTTATTCATTATATTGCAACCTTGGATTAATGTTTTCACCTGGAACTACGGACTGATATTGGACACCTTCCAGATGTGTTCTGATCATTAAATGGTTTCTACTGTGTTATAGACCCTGGAGAGTTACTGATATAGTCTATTAGTAGCCAAGATTATTTGTCATAAATGTACAGATGAAATACTAATCTATTTATGTTTGTTAGGTTAACATAATTTTTATACATTCTGTATACAAATCACTTAAACTTTTCTGCATAGATTTTTTTATTTTAATTTGATAATTTAAAAAGTATTATATTATTTATTCCTTTTGTAAAACTACATCATTTAATCCATCCTTAAAAATATAAAGGTATTTTTGTGTTTACTAGATTAAATAAAATTGCTTTTGTTGAACACTATTCATTGCTTAGAATAGTATGACACAAAATGAATGTTCAGAGTGCTATTTAGGACATCTGCCATTCTATGAGTCTGCTGAGTATCTCACTTCCCATGTTGGATCACTCTCCCCTTTATTTATTCCATCGGTTAGTGTTAGCAGGTACTAGACTTGTTTATGTGCTCCCTTTGACTCTTAGTCCTTTCATTATGATCAATTGTGAACTGAAATTGATCACTTGGAATAGTGAGATGGCATTGGTACATGCCACCTTGATGGGATTGAATTGGAATCCCCTGGTATGTTTTTAACTCTACCATTTGGGGCAAGTCAGCTTGAGCATGTCCCAAATTATACATCTCTTCCCTCTCTTATTCCCACTCTTATGTTTAACAGGGATCACATTTCAGTTAATTTTTAACACTTAAGAATAACTGTGTATTAATTACAGAATTAAACCAGTCATATTAAGTAGAACAGACAAAAAAAACTACTAAGAGGGATAATGAATTAAGTTGTTCATTAACAGTCAGGGCTATGCTGGAGCATAGGGAGACTACTGATGCCATAGACAGGAGTGTCAATTGGTAAAGTCAACAACAGGAGTCACTGTGCACTTACTCCTCATGTAGGATCTCTGTCCTTAATGTGCTGTGCATTGAGATTTAATGCTATAACAAGTACTCAAACAATATATTTCACTTTGTGTTTCTATGGGGGTGCAAACTGTTGAAATCTTTACTTAATGTATACTAAACTGATCCTCTGTAAAAAAAAAAAAAAAAAAAAAAAGAAATTATCAACTCCCAACTTGACTCTCACTGGGATTAAACATGACAATAGGTCTGATCTGATTTCATCATCATTTAAAAAAAATCATCTATTATTTTTCACTTTATGTTTCTGTGTGGGAGCAAACTGTTGAAATCCTTACTTAATGTATACTAAGCTGATCTTCTGTATATTAAGATAATCGAAAATGAATCTTGATGTGAATGGAAGGGGAGAGGGAGTGGGAAAGGGGAGGGTAGTGGGTGGGAGGGACGGTATGTGGGGGAAGCCATTGTAATCCATAAATCATACTTTGGAAATTTATATTCATTAAATAAAAGTTAAAAAAAATGAATGTTCATGAATTTTTTCTGAAGAAATTAGAGGTTAAAAAAATAAAATAATATTGATCAAAATGGGTTCAAGTTTTGTTATTTTTCTAATGCCTAATTTATTTATTTCTGGCTACTCTTTATAAATATATACCTATTTTTAAAAATTACTAGTTTTTCTTTTAATAGGAATAGAGCCAGATGGTATCAAATTATGTAGCAGGCTTGGCATTTTGTTCTAAGTAGATAGACGCCAGTGTAGCAAGTCTCACATTTCTATCCTATCACACTTTTCTATTTAGAATTTAAAGGGTAATCTATATTAGAAAATTTACAAAATTTTTAAACTACTTTAATATAGCAAGATATTTTTCTTTTCTTTTTTTTTATATATTTTTTGCCAGGCAGAGTTGCATAGTGAGAGAGAGAGAGAGAAGGAGAGAGAGAAAAAGGTCTTCCTTCCGTTGGTTCACTCTCCTAATGGCCGCCACAGCCAGCACTGCGCTGATCTGAAGCCAGAAGCCAGGTGCTTCCTCCTGGTCTCCCACGAGGTGCAGGGCCCAAGCACTTGGGCCATCCTCCACTGCCTTCCCGGGCCACAGCAGAGAGCTAGACTGGAAGAGGAGCAACCGGGACAGAATCCGGCGCCCCAACCAGGACTAGAACCTGGGGTGCCAGCCGCAGGTGGAGGATTAGCCAAGTGAGCCACGGTGCCGGCCAAGATATTTTTCAGTTATATTTAATATTTGGTTATATTTTGTTACAATTATTTGTTATTTTCCGTTAGATGGAAAAACTTGCAACCACTTTCACTTATCTGGGATGGTCAGGACACTGAGTAAACTAACAATATTTTATTTAACTAAATTTCAAAGAACAATGAAGAAAAAAAGGTATTTTGAATTAAACTAAAGTTTAATCTTCCTCAAAATACCTTTATTTAATTATTTATTGGAATATTGTTATTATTAGTTGAGTATCCATTTCTTTTGCTGAAACAGTTTCTCAAAGTCAGAAATTATATCTGATTTATATTTACAGCCTTTGTCATTGGCAGTTAATAAACCTTTACTTTATAATGAATAATGAAAACATGGACCAATACAATTCCTAAAGTCACAAATAAGAACACTGATCATGACCTTTAATTGTCATTTTTTACTTAGGAGGGCCTTAGATTGCATTTGAATCTTTACTGAAATGAAAATTGATGGAAAAAAGTTCTTATATCAACACTTCTACTTTCTTTACAATTCTGAAAACTCTTCAGTTTTCAAGGCTGTGGTTTTTTGGATGTTGAATAAGCAGTCGTTTTCTGTACTGAATTTGAATGCATAAAGGTTAACCCAAATTTAAAAGATTGGTAGTTCATATTTAAAACATTGATAGTTCTGTATAAAAGTATATGTATTTAAACATGTAAATAAATAGTATTCTATTTGGAATTCAGATAGACTTCACAGAACAGTGATTTGAGGCTTTACATATGAGTCAGGATTAAATTACCTTTCATATGTACAGAAGCTCAAAAATTGAAGGGGAAAGTGCTTCAAAAAACAAGTTGGCATTTTCTCCAGTCCAACATATCTAAAAAGCATTTCACCAAACTCTAATATTGTTTTTGTCGCTTATCTAATAGGCTTTAAAATCAGAATTCAAAAGCTATCTTAGTGAAATATCTATTAATGGTAACTAAATCATCCTGGCAGTAGCAATTATGGAGGACTTTATTCAACTCACAAGATATTTATCAATGGAAATAATGTCACCTTTGTAGCTCAACTGTATGTTAAGAAATATAGTAGTTCTCATCCAGTTTGGGAGAAAGAATAAGTAAATAATAAAAGAAGGTCAAATTCACTATGTCTGCCAGTGAACTTTTCAAGATGCTAATGTTTGTCTAAAAGACTACGGCAGCCAGCGCCGCGGCTCACCAGGCTAATCCTCCGCCTTGCGGTGCCTGCACACCGGGTTCTAGTCCCGGTCGGGGCGCCGGATTCTGTCCCGGTTGCCCCTCTTCCAGGCCAGCTCTCTGCTGTGGCCAGGGAGTGCAGTGGAGGATGGCCCAAGCGCTTGGGCCCTGCACCCCATGGGAGACCAGGAGGAAGCACCTGGCTCCTGCCATCGGATCAGCGCGGTGTACCTGCCACAGCGCTCCGGCCGTGGCGGCCATTGGAGGGTGAACTAACGGCAAAAGGAAGATCTTTCTCTCTGTCTCTCTCTCTCACTGTCCACTCTGCCTGTCAAAAAAAAAAAAAAAAAAAAAAAAAAAAATACTACGGCAGATTTGAGAAATTTATACTCTTAGTAATTTGTAATCACAGTGGTACAGGTAGTAATTATTGACATTTTCTCCTTAAAGCTGCCAACGTCAAGGATCTGATGCATACTATTTTACCTAAATTGAAGTGGAAGATTTGCTTCTGCTATTAAAAAATAGGATAATTTTATTTACAAATAAAAGGAAATATGTGCTCATTTCTAGATATTCTTTCTGCTTCTTGCCCAAGAAGTCTTCATGTTAATTTAATCATTTAAATTAAAAAATGATTACACCATAGAAAGAATATTTAGAAATAATGTCATAAAATCTCAAATAAATTTTGAAATATAACCACCAATTAACTCAAGACTTTAGATAATTTACCATTCTAGTTTTATTTCTTGAAAGTGTTACAGGTACACCCCTCTATGTCAAATATTCCATGGATTTACATTTCTATTTTTTATTATTTATTTTTCTATTTTTTATTTATTTTATTTATTTTAAAGTCAGAATTACAGAGAAGAAGAGACAGAGAGACAGAGAGGGAGGTCTTCCATCCACTGGTTCACTCCCCAAGTAGCTGCAATAGCCAGATCTGGGCCAGACTGAAGCCAGAAGACAGGAGCTTCATCTGAGTTTCCCATGTAGGTGCAGGGGCAAAAGCACTTGGGCCATGTTGCATTACTAAAACAGGCACATTAGCAGAGAGCTGGATGCAAAATGGAGCAGCCAAGACTTGAACCGGCATACATATGGGGAGACCAGCACTGTAGAAGCAGATGGCAGCTTAACCGGCTATCCACAGCACCAGCTCCCTGGATCTACATTTTAAAGTTCATAATTTTTTTTTAAGATTTTATTTATCTATTTGAGAGGCAGAGTTACAGAGAGAGGTAGAGACAGAGAGAAAGGTGTTCCATCCACTGGTTCATTCCCCAAATGGCTGCAACGGCCACAGCTGGGCCAATCCCAAGCCAGGAGGCAGGGCTTCTTCTGGGTCTCCCATGCTGGTGCAGGGGCCCATGCACGTGGGCCATCTTCTCCTGCTTTCCCAGGCCATTAGCAGAGAGCCGGATAAGAAGAGGAGCAGCCTGGACATGAACCAGTACCCATATGGGATGCTGGCACTGCAGGTGGAGACAGCCCACTATTTCACAGTGCCAGCAAAGAAGTTCATAAATTTTAAGAGGCACAATATTCTTGGCTTACCATAATATAAAAGGATATTTTTATTCTACATAAAATTTATAAACCAGTGTGACTAAATCAATACTAACAGAACACAAAAATATGTATACCAGTGCCCTGCAAACCTGCTTCTGATTTTCTCAAACATTATTATTCATTTCTATATTTTCTTGAATTTATTATTCTTTATATTCTTATTTTTTAGGTGAGTCACCTAACCCTAATATTAAAAGTATGTTCACTCCAAGATTAAGGAAGAAAGCCTTTAAACTTCTACTCCACTTCCAAAACATCTTGGATTTTGCAAGACCTACACTATATTCTCTTTTTCCATTTATTTACTTAGTCACTACAAACTTGGCTAACAGAATTATTTCCCACACATATCTAATTTTCCCTGAGTATCATAAATGGAGCAAAACTGAGCTGTCAGCTATTTAATGCATGTCTTCCCATTTTATGTAATATTAAACCATATTTCTCCCAAATCAAAAGAAAGAAAAAAGGTCAGTGTTTTTGTGCATCGAGTTAGGCTACCACCTACAAGTCCCAGCTATTCCACTTTTGATGCAGCTTTCGAACCAGATTCCTTGTAATGTGCCTGAGAAGGCAGCAAAAGATGGCCCAAATGCTTGGGCCCCTATACCCACATGGGAGACCGGGATGAGGCTCCTGGCTCCTGGCTTTGGCCTGGCCCAGTCTCAGCCCTTAATGGCCACTTGGGTATGAACTAGCAGGTGGAAGATCCCTCTCTCTCCTCTCACCATTCCCTACCCCATAACTCTGCCTTACAAATAAATAAACCATTAAACAACAAAAAATGAGTACTCTTCTTCATTTCTCAGCATTTTATACATGTATGTATGGCAAAAGGAAACTGTTGTCATTCTATACAACATCGAGTCGTTTGTGTCACTGACAAAACTGTCAGAGTACAATAACCTGGTTACCTTTTATTTTCACTTCATTGCTTTTTTTTTTCTTTTTAGCAAAACCTAAGTATGTGTGCTAGAATTCTTGTTGCAAATTACAGTCTGTATTTCCAAAGGAGTCTTTGAGGAAAAAAAGCATGAGTAAGATTTTATTTTTTTTTTTCATAGAGAGAGAGAGTGAGCAAGAGAGATCATCTGCTGGTTCACACCCCCAAATATCCACAACAGAAGGAGGTGGGTTAGACCAAAGCTGGGAGTTTGGAAATAAATCTAGGTCTTCCATGTGGTTGGCAGGGACCCAGCTACTTGAACTATCACCTGCTGGAATTGGGAACAGAGCCGGGACTTGAAACCAAAAACTCCTTTATGGATTGCAGGCACCTTAAGCTCTTGACCAAACCCTACTACAAGGTTTTAATTCCCCATTCCAATCAGGACTGGAATATTCCTCACAGCTTTGATACATGAAGCAAGAAGAAAACGAAAATATAAAGAGACTCCTCTTTCCTAAAGTTCTATTACTAAGAAATGCAAACTATATATCCTTATTGTGATGTTTGAGGCTTGCATTATGTTTTAGGCTATTGTGTGAATTGATACTGACTGAGGTATGTAGACTAATGTTCCTGGAGTGAACCTGTGGGTCATCTGCGTCATGAATACCACTAGAACCTGTGGAAAATGCCTCTAGGCCCCACCAAAGAAACTCTGAATCAGAATCTTGGGGAAAAAACTTGAGAATCTGCATTTTTAGTAAGCACCCAAAGAAATTCTTTTCTTGATAAATTTGAGGATGCACAACATCAATACGCCATACTCCCTAAGCCATACTAAGACTTGAAGATGTTAATTTCTACCTCTAGGTGTAGGCCAGACCATTTTTCAAAAGAAGTGTAAGTCAAGCAAAACATTCTCCAATGTTTCCAGGAGAAATCATTGTCTCAGAACCCCCACAGCAAGTTATTAAAATATGTATTTTAAACATAGCATGTAATCTTATAACTGTTTCTTTATGTGTCTGTGTGTACCATTAGATTATGAACGCAGTGTGAATAGGTCAGGCATCATCAAATCATCTCCCTGGCTGCTAACCCTAGCAGAAGGACTGCATAAAGCGGGAATGTGGAAAGCATTTTTGAGTAGATGAACAAATTTAATCTAGTTGAAGAAAGCCAGTATATTCTATATTCTTTACCCTTCCAAGAGTGTTACAATTTTCTATCTCATTAAACAAAAAAAAAAAAAAAAAAAGAAAGAAAGAAAGAAAAAAAATAGCCTTGATTCCATGCCAAGAAATTCTGATTCAGTTCTTGATTGGGGCTCAGGGATAAGTATTTTTTCTTTTTAAGTTTCCCAGATGATTCAAATACATAGCTAGAGCTGATAGCCAATGTTAGAGATAGGATAATTCTCATACTAATATTAGATGTTAATAATAGGGGAAGCTGGGTGTGGTTTATTAATTGTGACACGTATGTTATGCTAATAGAACATGTTAATAATAGGGGAAGCTGACTGTGGGATATATGGGAACTCTTAGTACTACTTCACAATTTTTGTTTTGTAAATTCAAAAACTATTCTGAAATGTTTATTTTTTAATCCTGTGGTAGGCAAACCAATGTGCACATAAATATTTATATGCCCTATTGGCCAGAATCTATGATGAGAGATCTTAAAATAGGAAGATTACCCTAGATTATCTAGAGAAATCTGAATTAATCACATGAGCCCTTAAGAGTGAATTGCCAGTCAGAAAGTTGTGGCAGAGGAAGAGGAAGTTGAAGAGATACGGAAACTCATGAGTAGAAGAGATATGGAAACATTGATCTACTGTTGCATGTAGGAGCCAACATGCAATTAGGGGAAAAATCTCAGAGCAGGCCCAACCGGATATCCAGCAAGGAAACAGGGACTTGAGTCCCACAACCTGAGTAAATCTGCAAGCATATTCTCCCCTAGAAACTCCAAGAGAGAATGCAGCACTACCAGGGCTTTGATTTTGGCCTATAACCCTTTAAACGAAGGAAACCAGCCAAGTCCACAGAACTTCATATCTGTGAGATAGCAAATGCATGTTGTTTAAAACTAAAATTATGATAATTCTTATGGCTCAGATTAAAAAACGAAAAACTAATACAAATCCTCACCTAGTCAAAAGTCAGAGTTTCCTATCAAACCTAAATGGGAACTGTCTGCTAGTTATTCCTTTTAACCTCAGAATATACTGATGATATACATATGTATATAGTGCTGTTCCTAAATTACCGTGTGAATGTGAAAAAGTCAGTCCAACTCTTTCTTGCTTGGTTTTCTCTACTAAAAATATTGATATTCAAGGTGGAGCTTAAATCTAGTTCCCTGGGGCCGGCGCTGTGGCGCAGCGAGTTAACACCTTGGCCAGAAGCGCCAACAGCCCAAATGGGCGCTGGTTCTAGTCCCAACTGCTCCTCTTCCGATCCAGCTCTCTGCTATGGCCTGGGAAAGCAGTAGAAGATGGCCAAGTCCTTGGGCCCCTGCACCTGCGTGGGAGACCCAGAAGAAGCTCCTGGCTCCTGGCTTCGGATTGGCGCAGTTCGGGCCGTTGCAGCCATCTGGGGAGTGAACCAGCGGATGGAAGACCTCTCTCTCTCTCTCTCTCTCTCTCTCTCTCTTCCTCTCCTCTCTGTGTAACTCTGACTTTCAAATAAATAAATAAATCTTTTAAAAAAAAATAAATAAACTCCTGATCTTAATATTGACTGTCTCTAAGCTGATTTTCTGACCTGGAAATGGATGTGCAAGTTGTGCCTATTTTAGGAGGTAGTATGATGTGACTTGTAAATCAGAAAATGCCTAGTAATGCCTAGCTTAATGTTGACTTTAATTTTTGTCACAACTCATCTTGTTAAATTAAGTAATAAATTATATAATAAATATAAATATCTTAGGGTGGGCATTGGCTTTCCTGCACCCTATATCAGAGGACAATGGATTTGAGTTCTGGCTCTGGCTGCTGGTTCCAGTCTAATGCAGATCTGGGGAAGCGGTAGGAAATAGCTCAAGAAATTGGGTTCCTGTCACCCATCTGGGAGACCTGGATTGAATTCTTGGCTCATGGTTTTGGCCTTATCCAGTTTTCGCTGTTGCACACATTTGGAGAACAGAACAGTGGATGGGTGTTTTCTCTGCCATCCTGCCTCTCTGTCTGTTTGCCTCTCAACACAAACAAGCAAACAAAAATCCTTGCCTCATAGGAAACCTACTATCGCTTTAATCTGTATTATCTGCATTGCTGTTAGTCATGACGATGATGTCTCAACTCAGTGAACTAGGCAAGTCCAATGCACAGATTTAAGTGACTTGGCCAAGAACATGGAGATGATCAGGGCTGACTCCAAACTCAGAACTCCAGATACTCACACTTCATTCAGGACTCTTTGCCCTATATTACACTGACTCAGAGAATGGAGTTATTTCCTTGATTAATTAAAGTTTTAAAAGTACAGTTCTATTTCTATTGTGTTTATTGAGTTATTTTGCCTAACCATACAGTTGTTCTCATTTCATTTCACTTTTGTTCATCAAACACACTTATATTTTTTCTTACACAATTTCTTCTGTTGGTAGTATTGTCATATTTGATATTTTTCTTTTAACTTATATTTGCAATAGGCTTGAAAACTCAGATTTGACATTTTGGTAACATACAAAAATAAAACCATGTGTCTTGTCTCGCTTTTGAGCACTTTAAGATACACTTTAAGTGACAAATACTTGCAGAAATTCCATTACTCATCCTGCCCTATTTAATGAGCATCTACTTCCACCTTGTTTTGCAGGGAGATAGAAGTAAAATATCAAATTGTTGCCCTCAAAAAAAAAAGTTATCCAGTTAAAGTGCAACAACCTGCTGAGCTGATTTTTAAAGTCTTAGTTCATTGTTTCATTTATTTGTTTATCTATCTATTTATTTTGGAAAAGATTGATTAATTTATTTGAAAGAGAGGGAGACAGAGAGAGACAGAAAGAAAGGGAAACTTCCCTCTGCTGCTTCACTCCCCAGGTAGACCAAGCTGAAGCTAGGAGCCAGGGGCTTCATCCAAGTCTCCTGCATGGGTGGCAGGGGCCCAAGTACTCAGGCCATCTTCCACTGCTTTTCCCAGTCCTTTGTTAGGAGTTCCAAATTTTTATAAATGGAAAAATAAGGTTGTTATATAGGAACAGTTTTTGTTTAAAGCGACTTAAATCCAAAATAGCTTTGAAAGCATGTCCCACCTGGCTCAGGAAGACGTATCTCCAGTCTCCTCAATAGGAAGTAAGTCTCCTCAATAATAAATTAAGCGAGTTTGAATTTGAATTTAAGACAGTAAAAAGTGCACCATGTATCTAGATGGTTGTTTGTTCACTAAATGGAAATTCAGGGGAAAGGTGTCAGGAGTACAAATAAAACCACTTGTCCTGTTTCTACATCGTCATTCGCTGCTTCTGTGTGGGGCTGTTTTTTGCCTTTTAGGCAGTCTAGGTCTCCCTTCTGCATTGCAGAAAGTTCCAATTAGAAAAAGCAAACACACTTTTCCTTGCTACACGTCTGAGAACAGGAATCTGATAAGTTCATCTAGCCCAAGATAAACTTATTACCATCACAACTGAAATAGCTCTAATTTTCCTGGTTCTTGAAATCAACAATTTCTGAATTTCGGATACATTGAGTTTTTAATCTGATTTTCATTTGACAGGAAATTACTTAGCTAAAATTCTTACATTACAGGGTAATAAAAATTATAGGGTAATAAAAAAGAACATGTTAAAAAATGATTGGACTGTGCAAAACTCAACAGCAAAATCAGGGCTGGTACTGTGGCTTATCAGGTAAATCTGCCACCTGTGACACTGGAATCCCATGTGTGCATTTGCTCAAGTCCCCACTGCTCCACTTCTGATCCAGCTCCCTGCTAATTGCCTAGGAAAGCAGCAGAAGATGGCCAAAATGCTTGGGACCCTGCAACCATGGAGGGACCTAGATGAAGCTACTGGTTCTTGGCTTCAGCCTGACCTAGCCCCAGCCCTTGTGGCCATTTGGGCAGTGAACCAGCTGGAAGATCTCTCTGTCTCTCCCTCTCTGTAACTCTGGCTTTCAAATAAATGAATCGTCAAAAAAAGAAATATTACAATTAATTCTTCAAAATTCTATGGATGATTTAATACATAAATGTACATCTAAAAGACAGTTTTAAAAAGTAAATGAAAACTCTCACAAACAAATCCAGAAACCACACTATTTTGGAAGAGACAGCAAATTTAATTATAACCTTTTATTGCCCACTTCCTAAAAAAACATGTATTTTTTAAGTTTGTCTCATTGATTAATAACACAGTTTTCCTTCTTTCAAGCAGTTATTAAAATAAAGTAGTATTTAATGGACATTTAATAATTTTCATAATGGAAGAATAATGTGATACTATTGTAAATAAAGGCAGTAGTTGTACTGATTACAAACATGAGTTAGACTTCCTAATTTTAAATCCAATTTACCTACACACTAGCAACTTAAACAACTTCTGTAAGAATAGTTTTCACATATGCAAAATGGTTCTTAAACCAGAAAATGTAAAATGAAACAACATAAATAAACTTATTAAAAGCAGGTAGATGTTAATTATTATTGCATTTTGTAAAAATTTATAGAAGTATAAGTCAGCTTATAAATGTTTTGACTTATTTACCTGAATCTCAATAGCATTATAAATAGAAAAAAATAGATTTTTAACAGATGTGAGAATTCTGTATATTTTTGGGGTGCCATGTGATATTTTGAAACAAGCATATATTGTTTACTTGTATACAATCAGGAGAAATATATCTATTTTCACAAACATTTAAAATTTCTTTATAGTGAAAACATCCAAAATCCTGTCATCTAGTAGCAAGTGCTGGCAAGGATGTGGAAAGAAGGAAACCACTGTGATTGTTGGTTGGAATGCAAATTAGTCCAGCCATTGTGGAAAACAACATGAAGTTTCCTCAAAAACCTAAATAGAACTACTATCCAGCAATCCCACCACAGGTATATATGCAGGGAAATGAAATGTCTTTCAAGAGACATTTGCAATTCCATGTTTATTGCAACACTATTCACAATAGCTGAAAATCTGAAAAACCCATCCACTGATGAGTGCAAAATAAAATAAGTAGAAAGTTAATACAGTAGTTCAAAGCAGTAGATATATGTATCTTGAGTTTTTTTTTATTTTATGCAGAAATGCTATGATTGTTTTTATTATGTCAATAAAGTAGTTATGGAAATATCAAATATGCAAATCATTAGTATATTTGCAGACATGATGTTGATAACTGAGCTTTTTGTAATATTGAGTCTATATAAACTGTAGTTCTAGCAAATTTTTGAACACATTGTAATGAAATAGAATATAATCATAGAAGTATAATATGCTAATCCAATTAAACATCATATATAAAATCTCTGCAATCTGATTTCAATTTCTAATTGATCTAATAGCCTTTACTAACACTCTATGGGGGAAAATTGACTTTATGTTTATTTGCTTATCTAATGAACATTCCAGGTTGAATAGCTGAAAAACTATTAAAGAGAGATAATTTTGTGATTATGCTTGGAATTTCATTTTACGCTCTAAAGTACTTACTCACGGGAATAATTTTCCCTTTGTGGGCATAATTAGCCATTTTCCGGTGATTTTGGTCACTCTCTTTATTTGAAAGAGGCAAGTGGCCAAATCACAGCTCAATTAGTAAAAGATGGGAGGGAGCCTGAAAAAAATGCTTTTTACTTGATGGAACACTCTCCCTCCAGGAGATCTAATATGGAAAGAATTAATTGTTCAAACAGCACAGAAACAAAACACACCTTTTCATCTCTCTGGATTGAGTTTTATACCTATTTCCCTTTCATAAAGTCTAGAGTCAAACTCTATGTGAAAACATGTTTTCTTTCATCAACAGTAAAATCAACAATAACATAAAAATGAAAATAGAATTTTAATTTGAATGCTTAGTTGTCCACATTCAAAGATGCAGTATCAATGTTTTATGGAGCTCTCCAGTCTTTCTAGATAAAAACAAATTTGTACAGCACCTAATAGATTTCACCATGTAGGAACACAAGTATTCTGTTGGTTCTGTCTAGCACATCTTATCTTCTGGTAGAATGAGCCTTTTTCCACAGAAAATTTATTCCCTCTGGTTCAAATGAGATGACAGTCTTGGTAACTGAGATAGGAACTGATTGAAATATGGTCAAGCTAGCACAATCCTCTGATTTAGGTTAGCTTAGTCATGGACATGTGATACAAGCAACACTCAGAATTCTCCCAAGGACATTTTTACCAGTGTTAAAAGGAAAACTTTCCTCTTTCTTCTGAGGTTGAACAGCAATTAGGGTATGACTATGGGGTTATCCTCAGGATTCCTTCATATCATATGAAGAAATCTTATTAAAAGATGGAGCCACATATATGCAAGATCTGAAGATTAGTAAAGAATCCTATGACTTTTTTTTTTTTGAAATTCTGCATCAAACCATGTATGAAATCAGCTTCAACTCTGGAATTCCTCATCAATTTAACTATTAAATTATACCTTTTTCTCTAAAATGGTTTGATTTGGAGATTTTTTTTTAATCAAAATATTTCTCAGTAGCACTTTGCGAAATGCTGTTGTAGAGGAAAAATCATTAAGTGTGGAATAAGAAAGTTCCATGTTGTAATGTGACTGTGATTAAATGGAGTGGATTAGTCACTTTGGTGGGCCTCAGTTTCTTGACATGTAAAATGAGATGACTCCAAGATCCTGTCCATCATTAATCTAAATACAGATTATTTTCTTCTTCACCAAATCAGGACATCATTAGCCATAGCCAAAACATTTTCCATACCCAGCCAAATGGAGTTTATAACTAACTTTACTTGTCCAAATACATTTATGAAGTGATTTTCTTCTCTAAATCTGAAATAGATTTAGCAATAGTAGTGCTCTTGGATGACCCACAATTAAAGTGTGCCTGGATCAAAAAGCGAATACAACTCAAACAAAAACATAGGAGTACATTTTTGTCACTTTCAGTTAGGCAGTTGTTTTAGGTAGGCTATCAAAAGCACAAGTGATGGGAAGGGAAAAAAAACCCTTGTGTACGAGTGATACCATTAAAAAATGAAAAGGCAACTCACAGAATAGGAGAAAATATTTGCAACTCACCTTTTGATAAGGGGCTTTTCTAGAACATACAATAAACTCTTACTACTCAAAAATAAAAAAGACAATTTGATAAAAAAAAACAGGTAGAGAATCTGACAGATAACCAATAAGCATTATGGGAAGAATGTTGAACATTATTAGTCATTAAATGCTGAATATTGCAAATTATTAGGAAAACCTGCTGGGACACCTATACTAATAAGGAACAGACAATAATAAGAAATGATGTAACCCTCATACATTGCTGGTAGGAATGATAATTGTACAATAGCTTTGGAAAATATTTTAGCAGTTCTTCTAAATGTTAAGTAGAAAGTTATCATATGATACATCAATTCAAGAAAAATGAAAACACATATATGACTAAACACATACATGAATGAAATTAGCATCGTTATTCTTAATAGTTAAAAATAGAAATATCTCAAATATCCATCAGTTAGTGCATGGATAAACAAAATATGTTAGATCCATGCAATAGAAGATTATTGGGCACGCAAAAGAAAGTCATACTAATATGACAACAATGAGGATGAACCTTGTAGACATTATGGTAAGTAAAGAACCTGGTCAAAACAGACACTTGTTATGTGACTCCACTTATGTGAAGTGCCCAGAACAGAGAAATCTGTAGAGGTGAAAATATATCACTGGTTGCCCAGGATTTGGGAAGGTTGGAGATGCGGAGTGATTTCTAGCAAGCACAGGAATTCTTTTTAGCATTATGAAAATGCTCTAAATGAAATTTGATAGTTGCACAATCCTGTAAATATTTATAGTAAAACCATTGAATTGTACATTTTAGATGAGTGAACTATATTTTATGTGATTTATATCTTAATAAGCTTGTGTAAAAACAAAGTAATATCTGAGAGGGGAGAGGAGGAAGGGTTAGAACGTGGGCGGGAGTTGGGGGTTGGGGGGGGTGAGAAGTGTCACCATGTTCCTATACCTGTATATATGAAATACATGAAACTTGCATAAATTAAAAAAAATTGTTAAAGAAAGAGTGTACAATGGGAAGAGGAGAGGCCGTGTTTTCTAAGCAATGTGTATGTGAATTTAGTTAGAGCACATTTCAGAACTCTGGTCTTCAAGGACTTCAAAATAAGCAAGAATGCGTATTGGCAGTAAGCAGAGGGTAGAGCTTTCTAGGAATGAGGAATGAAAAATCAAAGGCAGGAGTACAGAAAGGAGCAAGGCCATGTGAGCAAAGGCAAGGGTATCGTCTGTGAGGAACTTGAGATTCTTTGGGGAATTGATGAGTGAAAACCCGGGTATGTGACATTGTCCCATGATGCACTCTGAACTTCTGTAATTTTGTGCACACCAAACACAGCTTATTTTTAATTATTTACTTATGTGACTAAGTCTGGGTTGTAATTTAAAAATAGATTTTCCAGTTTAAAAGCAGCAGCACAGGAAGGTGCTCCTTGCTGAATTAAGCCGTGCTTAAGTGAGAACCGGCGCTGGAGAACAACACGTTCCCTGTGAAAAAGGATGGCAAACCCATTTCAGTGAGTCTAACCTTTACGGAGTGCTATTATCAACTCAATTGTATGTTTTTTCCTGTTTCGCAAACATGTTCCCAAAGGACTTTTAAAATAGCTTTCTTTCCTGCTAAATTGTTGTGCCAAGCACTTTTTCTGAGTCTCTGTCTTAACTGGACCAGGATGTGTTAAAGAAAAAATGCCCTGTCACGGTTGACAGGGTTTAATAGGCCTTAAGGACAACATAAAACATTTTTCTAATCTGACTGCTCCCTCCATCATGAACTGTATTTTCATGAAAATGCAAAATACCCTGACAATACTGAAACAACACCTTCTCAAAAAAGCTATCCTGTTAAATCAAGACATCGAATGAAAAAATCTTCATCAAAGCAGAATATTTTTCCTAACAACAACAAAAAGACTACAAAGAAAATAACTTTAACATGAAAGTTAATCTGAAAGAAAAAATAATCACACAGAATGGTTTCCTAGTGCCTAGTAAGTCTTCATGTGTTTGATTATGAACAAAGCAAAGAGCTACAGCATCCTAAGTTCTGTCTTGCTCATTTCAGAATGAATCCTATCTCACTGCGAGGGCTCAAAATGCAGCATGGCTTTTAAGTACTACAAGGGTCTGCCATCCCAGTGAACTTTCCTTGCCAAAGGCTTTCTGAACTACAAAAACAGTGGCAATCTCAAAAAAAGAAGAAGAAGATGAAGATGAAAGTAAGTGTAAGATAAACACTGTCTGCTGGCTACTTTGATGGTGGCTGGAGCTAGAAAACTTTTGGCGGCAGATAACAATTTAAAAAGTAACAGTAGGAGACATGTATTGGGGAAAACAACAAGAAAATCATAGAGCTGCAGGGCAGCACCAGTTTTGCAGGGAAAGCTGGTTCTGGGTTTGGAAACCTGTTGAGATGTTTACTGACTGGGAGTGTGAGCAACCTTCACCTCTGTCTCTGTTGCTCTATGATGGGGCAATACATAGACATAAGTGTATAGTGGGGATTAAATGTAGTAACTCACCTATCCCGGTATCTGACAAGGGATAACTGCTCAGAAAGGGAATGGCTTGATTTGCTTTAGCTGTCCCCCATTAGAAAATTTGGAACTTTGAGTAATACTGTATATATCCATTTAACAGTGACATCATTTCCAGCTTTTTGTAAAAGAGGACACTGAGTCACTGAAGGCAGTGGGATTTTCATATTTACAAGTGAATGAGGACAGACACTGTCCCAAAATCATTTGCCTTCTTAGCAAAACTACCTCGCTGTGTATGCATAATGCTGCTGACCCTTTTGCTCTGTTAGGCATATATATATATATATATATATATATATATATATATATATATATCTCCATCCTCCCCTCTAAGAATGGTATAAATCCCAGTGATGGCTGATGTCTCTCTGATATTTTCCCAGCACCCTACGGACAATATTGTTAAGTTGGAGTCTTTTAGGCTTTGTCAAATACACAGACTGAGAAGATTTCTACATTTGCATTGTCAACAACTGATTTTCATTTGCTTAATAATTTTCCAGATGTAGAAGAAATCAGTGAAACTGAAGGTGTGAGATATATTATGTGGAAATAGCAGGGGTTATTAGGGAGATAAATTGGTGCAAGGAGATAAAATGCAAATGATTCAAAAAGAAAGAAAAGCCTGCATTGGGTAAGCTTAAGAGAAAGTTTTGTAGCTTGGAGGGAAGGCTGTTGTGCTCCTACTCATGCAAGAACTAAGGGAATAAGAAAGTTTGTTCTGGGGAGAGCTTTTGGCGCAGCAGTTAAGATCCCACTTTGGATGCCTGCAGCCAATGTCAGTGTCTGGGTTTCAGCCTGGCTCCATTCCTGATCCCAGCTTCCTGTTAATGTGCACCCTTATAGGTAGCAGGTGATCTTCAACTACCTGGGTTCTTGCCATTCACGTGGGAGACCAGGATTGAATTCTTTTCTCCCAGCTTTGGCCTAGCCTAACCCTAATTGTTGGAGGCATCTGGGGAGTGAAGCAGCAGAAGGGATCTCTGCATGGCTGTCAGTCTGTCGTCTTTGTCTCCTTGTGTATCAAATAAATAGATTTTAACAATTGAAGAAAAAAAATAGAAATTTTATTCTTTGTACAGTACATATCCTACTTGGACTATTTAAGACCTGTGTGTGTATTTACCTGTATATAGAAGCATGTGTGTGTGTGTTGTATGTATTTGTGTGTTTATACGTTTTGACTTTTTGAACACACAGTCTAATGTTGTATGTGTTCAAATGAAAGGGTACCCATATCAGGCTTTGAGGCTGCTGAGCTTTACCAACTCATTTATAAGATGACTTGTCAAAACTCAACAGCAGAACACACCACCAACCTTCCTCAGCCAAAAACCAAAAGCCAAAAGCCAAAAGCCAAAAGCCAAAAAAAAAAGGCAACAACAAAACCAGCAAATGTTGCTGCTAATGCTGTGTGTGAATAACAGCAATTCATCACCTCAAAGGATTATTTTAAGCTCAAGAACAACTCAAATAATTTGTCCTGTAATATTGCATATATTTTGATCACTATTTTATGAAAACTGTAAGAAAATGTACTGTTAAAACTTGGAACTAAATTATTTAACCATTGAGGATGTAAAGAGTATTCAGTTCATATGTCAAACCTAAAATATTCTGCTAAAAATATCTCATAAACTTTTAAGAGGATTATGCCTCTGCAAGATTGGTGGTACTAGTTGGTGAGAAAAAGGAAGAAACAAAAATATGAAATACTAGGCACCAAACATGCTTTTCTCACCCCTCTCCCTTCTGTTTATTCTCTTTCTTTGTTTCTTTCATTTGCATTTTTCTTTTTTCTATTGTATTTATTTTTACCTGCAGCCTTTTAAACTAACCATTGATTGTAAATCTGGTTAGTGCTCTATAAAAGACTACTAAATATAAAAAAAATTTGTTTGATCAACTTTTGTAGTGTTTATTTGTATGTAAGACAAATACACACACACACACACAGCAAAAGATGCTGAGAGAGTGTTATAACTGCAAGGACAGTCTTTTCTGATTTATTTCCTATTAGAGAAAGTGATAGAAACAGCATCATTACATACAAATTGACTATTTAACTGAAAAATATTTTAGTCAGATGTATGAAGAGCAAAATTTTAGAGAAAATAGAACTATTTTGTTCAAAAATGTTAATAATGACTTTAGTAGGATTTAATTACTGTCTTTTCAAGATGTTGTTTCTGTCAGTCCCAAGAAACACTATAAAACTCCTTCTATTTTTAGTGTAGCTAAAGACTGACTTACAGTGACATATACAAAGTTTTCTTTAGCGAAGAACATATACTTAGATCGCACATTGCATTTAAAATTTCAAATAGCATTAAGTTGAATGGGAGCAAACCTAGTTTCTAATTTTAACCAAATCTGAGGATTACTGCAGAGACAGAATGGAGGCTGTTCTGGCAACAACAGGTGCGATTCAAAGGCTTCTCATGCAGGGTACATGAATGTCTGCTGGTATTCCCACCTCCATGTGTTGTCTTGGTTTCTGTTACTAAGCAAGCCCAATAATAGTTGGAGCAAAACCATTTATCTTTTGGTGGCCTCCATTGTTTTGTTTTCTTTTAATTTGTAAAATAAAGTTGTTCCACTAGATTGTAAATGTGCTTTCTTTGTTCTTCAATTCTATTGCTCTTAGGAGAAAACTACTATTCTTATATCCAAGGCACATATATTAATGCAAATACTTTACATTTTTAAAGCCAAAGTTAAAAAGAACTTTTCCTATTAATTTACTTCAGATTGTAATTGCAACAAAATATTACAGATTGCCACATAATTCTATTTTCATGATTTTTATATATTTAGAAAACTATTTTTGGATTCTTTATTTTAGCTAATATGAATTTTTCTTCCTCCAGCCAATGCCCTATCAATGAGTAAAGCAACACTCGAAAAAGTATGAACATATATTTGAAGTTCATTTATATCACTGAGTAGTAGAAAACATAGAAAAAAACCTAAAGCTATTTAATACAATATTCACAAAATTATATTATGTACTCTATTTTTAAGAAGTTAGATGCCCATTGCAGAAATCAGTAAATGAATCCAGTACAACCTTTCATGGGATGAAAGGGTATAACCTGCTCTGTACAGTTTAAAAGACAAAAAGACAAGCCTGATTTACAGCTGATTTTGCTTTTGCTCTTAGGATAATCCAGGATGGTTCTAGGTCTTATTGTTTTTTGTATGCAAATTCTCACATCTCAGAAAAGATACCAAGAAAATAGTAGTAAAATAAACCAAGTAACTTCATCAACCTGAAGAGAAATGAGTTAGCACTATGCCAGCAATTGCTAAAGAATAGCTAGAACAAAGAAAATAAGATTTATAAATAGTTTTTATCATATTTATTCTTTTTCTTGAAAGCACTATAGAGTTAGTATTTAAACAATGTTTCATTGAAGTATAGAATTTGCTTTTTCCTAAAAACAAGTAACAATCACATTTTCAAGGGAGCACAGGTAAATCAATTCAGAGCACATAGAATGTTCACAACCTCTCGGTGAGAGGTCTGAAGTCTTGCCCCTCTTCCGCCTTCCCTTTCCTTCTCCCAAGACTGTAGCAGTCCCTGGGAGCATTTTGTAAGGGAATGTTTTACATGTGAATGCCTTTAGTTGACTCTCTTTAGCAGATGATAAATAATAGCCTTGATCTCCCTGGGAAACTGTTTACAACATCAAGTCTTTTCTCTACCCCACCCCAGCGGCCAGCAACCCCCACCTCACCACAGGGCCAGCTTTTAAAATGTATTTGTTTTGATTCAGGGAACAACCTCAGTGGAGTGTGAGGATTTCTCTCTGGACCAATAAAGGAGATGTCACTGTGATCCAAGTATGTGACACAAAGTAAACAGTTTTTGATATTTCCTTTCTAAAACACAAGTTGACTTTATAGTAATGTAAATTGAATACAGGGATTGCATAATCCATTGAAGACAGCAAATGTCTAAAACATATCTATAGTCAAATTACTGAATGAAATTCTGTACTCTACAAATGATTAACTTATTTACACACTCAAAAAATGTTTATTGGGCCAGTAGTATATACCTTAAACTTGATTAGATATTGGTAAAATAATGGTTAATAAAAGATAACTAAATGAAGGTCTTTATAAAATTTTAATTGGAAATATTCACACAAATTTAAAAACCGCAGAGGAAGATAACTCCTATGAAGGAGGAAGGAGATGATCTAATCTCCAGGATCAGGGATGATTTCCCAGAGGAAATGATATTTTACTTGATCTTGAGATTTGGGTTGTTATTCATTAGGAAAAGACAGGGCTGAGGAAGGTGGGAGGATAGGGGAGAGGCCTGGAGACTTGGGAAACACATATGCAAATACCTCCAATCAGAAAAGAGTGGAAGGCAGACAGGGAAGGAAAGTAGTGTGAGAGGAATTTGAGTGTGTGTAGGAACCCTACTAAGTGGGAGTTAGATACCTTGTTAAAGACTCTGGCCTACGTCCCAGGACACCTGCATGCATGTGTTTCAAGTAATTGGCTGATAGGAAAAGATTTGGCTTTGTGTTGAGTAAAGTCAGATGGAAATGAGTTAAGGAGTCAGAGAGGAAAACAGTGAGAATAAAGAATTCTTTTTGAGAAGGCTGGCTTTCTAAAAGAAGGAAGGAGAATAGTAGTGAGTATAGGAAGTGTAGGCTTTCTAAAAGAATGTAGGAGAACCCATGTAGTTAAATGAGTGACTTGAACATTTAGAAATACTAACTGGGGATCCATTTGGGTGAGAACATTTGAGTATATAAAAGATACCACACAGATACTAAGAATCCCCCAAAACTGAACAGAACAGGACACCAAGCATTGACAGTCTACCTTAGGAAAGGGAAGGGAATGTGGCATTGCTTTAAAAGCTGAGAAAGAGGAACTAAGGATACTTAGTCTTGAAAGTACGTAGGTACAATATGAAGGTAATGAGATTGTCTTTTGAAACCCTGGTTGTTGAAACATTAGGGGGAAGTGAGTGACTAAGGGGGGTATATGGAAAGCGGGGAGGTCTGAAAGTTTGTTTTGGTAAGGATTTACTCATGCTCCTGGGTCCCTCATTCAGTGCTCTTCCAAGTTGACTCTCCAGCATCTCTGTCTTTAAACCACATCAAGAAAAAGTCATTGGCATTCCACACTGGATGTTTATTTCAAAAAATGGCACAAAGTAATTGTTACTGGCCTGATCTTGAATAATCATTTATATTCTGCAACATATGTGTTGACAGCTCAAGGGCTGACACACACATAAACTGTGAATTGTGTTTGAGTAAATAAGGCAATCCAAAATTGCTTCCCTCACTTTTGCATCTTGGGACAATTGAGTTATTTGGCATTTCAAAGAATGGAAACTGGTATCTAATGTAGTTAGCCATTGATTGCGACTCTATTATTTCATCTCTGATAGACATTGATTCTCTCAATGTATCTATGTAACTTAGGCAAATTACTCTTCTAACTTCTGTATCTATATAAATAAAATGAGGATAGTGATATTGCACCCTATGTAGAGTTGATATCACTGTTACATGAAAAATTAGAAGAGAGCTATGAACATTTTCTGGCACAAAATAATGACTCAGCAAACATTGGTTGTTACTATGATGCAGATTTAATATGGAATGTCACTATTGTCATCCAACAACAGGAATAAAAAGCATTATATCTAAATTGGGACAGAAGCTTAACAAAAATTTAATTAATGTGCAAATTTTTTTATCAGAGGAACTTTTTTCCCATCACATTTTGTTAGGGGTCCTCAGAAAATTACACCCCAGAATGAAAGCCTCAGGTGCAAAGTTTGCCTCTGAACTCTTTTGCTGTCCTAATTTTATCCCTCATTTCCCCCCAAGGTAAGCCATAGAAACTGGAATTCCTCTTCCCCAAAGATAGCCATAAAACCTGAAAATATTACTCTTTCTGCCATTTTTTCATGTAAGAGTGTAAACACATTGTGAAAAACTATTTTGTCTTATATAAACATATTTTTCTCCCTTACTATTTAAAAAGTATAAATTAATACTTACTGTTTGCACATTTCAAAAAATATGTATACAATGAGTACTTGTCCATAGAAATTAACATTTCCATCTCCCTGCCCTTTATATTTGGAATCTTCAAGCCTCTCTCTTCTTTATGTTCATCAAATATGTAATAGGTTATTTTGAACTATGTCACCCAACTATGTTGTATAATGCTAGAACTTATTCCTTCTATCTAGCTGTATTTTGGTACTCCTTATCCAACCTCCCCCATCTCTTTATCTGTCATGAACAACTACAGAATCTAAATTATGGTTAAAGACTTGAGTGGGCATTTGGTGAAGCACTTGAGATGTTGCTTGGGATGTCTGCATCCCATATCGGAGTGGCCTAGGTTTGTTCCTTGGCTCCACACATGATTCTTGATTCCTATTGGCGAAAACTCTGGGATGTGCCAGGTGATGGCTTGATGTTTGGACCCTGCCACTCCCATAGAAGATGCAGATTGAATTTGGGGCTCCTAGCTTCAGCCTGGACCTGCTCCAGCTGTTGCAGGAGTTTGGGGAATGAACCAAAATGATGGAGAATCTCTGTTTGACTCTGCCTTTGAATCTCTGTGTCTCTCTGCCTTTTAAATAAAATTAAAATTAAAGCTTTTTAAAATAAAATAAAATGATTATTTAAAAAGATTGAGCAGTGAATTCAAGTATATGAAACAATGTTGATTTTAAATTATAAGAACTATAGCCAAAAGTGTTTCACTTAAAATTTAAAGTATTTCTGCAAGTCTGTGAATTTTGTCGTTAAAAAAACTCCTGATTATCAGACTCAGCATCAATTTCAAAAGTATTTAGACAGTTGGGCCAGCGCCGTGGCTCAATAGGCTAATCCTCCACCTTGCGGCACTGGCACACCGGGCTCTAGCCACAGTCGGGGCGCCAGATTCTGCCCCAGTTGCTCCTCTTCCAGTCCAGCTCTCTGCTGTGGCCCGGGAGTGCAGTGGAGGATGGCCCAGGTGCTTGGGCCCTGCACCGCATGGGAGACCAGGAGGAAGCACCGGCTCCTGGCTTTGAATCGGCGCAGCATGCCGGCCATAGAGGCCATTTCGGGGGTGAACCAATGGAAGAAATACCTTTCTCTCTGTCTCTCTCACTGTCTAACTCTGCCTGTCAAAAAAAAAAAAAAAAGATTTATTTATTTATTTGAAAGTCAGAGTCACACAGAGAGAGGATTGGCAGAGAGAGAGAGAAAGAGAGGTCTTCCATCCTCCGGTTCATTCCCCAGTTGGCCACAACGGCCAGAGCTGTGCCGATCCAAAGCCAGGAGCCAGGAGCTTCCTCCAAGTATCCCACGTGGGTGCAGGAGCCCAAGGACCTGGGCCATCTTCCACTGCCTTCCCAGGCCATAGCAGAGAGCTAGATCGGAAGAGGAACAGCCGGAACTAGAACCAGCGTCCATTTGGGATGCTGGCGATTCAGGCCAGGGCATCAACCTGCTGCGCCACAGTGCCGGCCCACCAAAAATTTTTAATATATATTTAAAAGATTTATTTATTTTATTTGAAATGCAGCTTCACATAGAGAGAGGGAGAGACAGAGAGAAAGAGAGACCTTCCTTCTACTGGTTCACTCCCCAAATGGCTACAAGAGGCAGGTCTGGTCCAAGGTGATGCTAGGCACCAAGAACTCCATCCAGAGCTCCCATGTGAGTGCAGGGGCCCAAGCACTTGGGTCGTCCTTCATTGTTTTTCTAGGCACATTAACAGGGAGCTGGATCAGAAGTGGAGCAGCCGGAAATTGAACCAGTGTCTGTATGGGATGCTGGCACTGCAGACAGCAGCTTAACCTGCGGTGCTACAGGGCTAGCCCCAATTTTTGAAAGGCAGAGTTATAGAATAAGAGAGAGGTCTTTCATCTGGTAACTCATTCCCCAAATGTCCACAATAGCTGGGGCTGGACCAGGCTAATGCCAGGATCAACAACTAAATCAGGTTTTCTCATATGGGTAACAGAAAACCAAGAACTTGAGCAATCATCTGCTTTCTCCCAGGATATGCATTAGCAGGCTGCTGGACCAGAAGTAAAGGTGGAACTCAAACCTAGGCACTTGATATGGGTTGCAGGTATCCCAAGTAACTGCTTAACTGTGCCACATCTTCTACCTCCAGCCCTGGTTTTCTGAATCTATAAATCAACATGAAATCTTTATTTTCTATGTATATTCCTATACTTTCTGCCCAGTGACATTGATTGTGTCATGTTGATTTTTTTTGGGTGGGGGGGGGGGACAGGCGGAGTGGACAGTGAGAGAGAGAGAGAGAGAGAAAGGTTTTCCTTTGCTGTTGGTTCACCCCCGCCAATGGCCCCTGCGGCCGGCACACTATGGCCAGCGCACCGCACTGATCTGAAGCCAAGAGCCAGGTGCTTCTCCTGGTCTCCCATGCAGGTGCAGGGCCCAAGCACTTGGGCCATCCTCCACTGCACTTCCAGGCCACAGCAGAGCTGGACTGGAAGAGGAGCAACTGGGACAGAATCCGGCGCCCCAAATGGGACTAGAACCCTGTGTTTCGGCGCCGCAGGCGGAGGATTAGCCTAGTGAGCCGTGGCGCTGGCATGTCATATTGATTTTGACTCTTTTCTTCTGCACTAGCCTGTAAGTTCTTCATGATAGTGGGCAACCCTTTGTCCTAGAAGTCTATTTTCATTGCTAGTTTAGAAATTTTCAAGGATATACACCAAAGTTCATTCATTCTTACCTTCTCTAACACTTAAAACAATGCATAGCAGGTATTTGGAAAGTTGGTTAAATTATTATTTAATTGATCTAGTGTCAAAATACTCAGAATTCCACCAACCTGTGCAAAGTTGAGTTGCAGTTGTAGTTTCTCAGTGTTAGATAAGATTCAGGTTCAGAGATGGCTTTTTTCCATCTCTATTCAGTTTTGCTTGTATTATAGAAAATTGCCTCTTCTTTAAACTCATCTGTTAGAAACTGTTGCACTTACATACTAAATTATGTGCTTCCTACATTCCTGTATTTAGGTTATAATCCCAGGTGTTACTGTAATTGGAGATAGAGTCTTTAGAGAAGTAAAGTTAAATGAAGTCATAAACCTGGAGCCCTAATCCAGTACAACTGATGCCCTCCAACAGGACAGGATGTGTGAACACAGGGGAAAGTCCATGTGTGAGTGCAGCCAGAAAGTGGTCACCTGGAAGCCAAACAGAGAAGCTGGAAGAGAAACCAGTTCCGCTAACACCTTGTTTTCACACTTCCTTGTTCCAGCATTATGAAAAAATAAATTTCTGTTGTTTGGACCTTCTAATCTGTGGTGTTTTATGTGACAGCCTGAGCAAATGACTGCCATTTGCTGTCTGCTTTCACAGCTTTACTTAAAAGTGGTAGCTGGTAAAAATATTCCAAGATTTTAAAAATGGTAATAAAGTATCTCATTTTAAATACTTTCTACTTACAAGGAGGCCATTTCATTTATTAAAATATAAGAACAAAGACATATTTTAATTTGCAAAGGAAAAATCTATGTTAGAGAAAATGTATACTGGATATGAAGTTAAATTAAAATGTGTTGAAAAGTTCTTCCAAAATTGTTTCAACAGAGGTATAAATCTATCTCTAAAGGTCTGTGATAGAGGCCTGAAAAACATATGGAGGTTCAGAAGCATAATAGTAAGACATTCTATAGAGCAGCTTTAGAGAGTTATGATTAATGACTGTTAGTTCTGGACGCACATGCTAATCTTTCTGGGAGCAGAAGCTAGCTGATATACTGACTTAAACTTTGTTTGCCCTACTAATCATTCAAACCTTCGTTGCTCCTGTCACACTGAGTTACAAATTCCTAACAGAAACTGCTCAGAAATATTTAAAATTGGACAGAGGCTAATATTTCTATATTTCTGATCTTAATGTAATAGATTAACTAAATATGTTGGCATTTCTGTGTTTAACAGCTCTTGTCTTTCCCAGATAGTTGTAATATAATCAGAAGTTTCTTTCTTTCACATCAATAAGTTTAATTAAAAGAACCATTAATGAGCTAATTCTGGAAGAGACCAAAGTTCATTCATGAGATTATGAAATAATATTTATAATGTGTATCTTGGAGAAAATCTCTTATTCATTAGAACATTATTCTTCCAAAGTAAAAAGATAATGAAACTAGTTGAAGGCATAGCTCAAACAGGGAAAGAGCCCTAAACATATTTATTATTCTTTTGATATTTTTTTCAAAACTAAAGAAGTTGACTGATGGGAAGAGCACTGCTCCTGTAGAGAAGATGACTGTAGAAGGTACCTCCTTTTGCCAAGTTCCATTTATTTGCCTACAGCTTCAAAAAGACTCAGGGCAGGCAAAAAAAAAAAAAAAAAAAAAAAAAAAGTAGTCTATTAAAAGAACACATTAAAACTGGTTATGAATTCTTGTCAGCTAGTGCCAGGAGAAAAATAAATCATTAGGTCCCCACACAAACTCAATTGAGAGTCTAAAAATCAATGGGAGATCATCTTAATTTACTTTTCATGAGTACACTCATACAGATGGAGTAAAAAGAAAAAATAACTTATTTATATATGTAAGGTATGTAAAAATGTGGAGGTATGAAGGAAGTTAGTGTTCAGAACAGAAGGTGGAGGACAAAAAAGTTCTAAAACCTATCCTTCAATTATTTATACATATATAGGGTAATAATACATGCCAATGATTTTACTTTGAAATACCTAACATGGGGCCAGTGTTGTGGTGCAGTGAGTTAAGCAATGCCAGCATCCTATGTGAACACCAGTCTGAGTCCCGGCTGCTCCACTTCCAATCCAGTTCCCTACTAATGTGCCTGGCAAAGCAGAAGATGGCCCAAATGCTTGGGCCCCTACTGCTCACATAGAGACGTTTAAAAGTTCCAGGCACCTGGTTTCAGCCTCGTCCTGTTCCAGCGCTTTTGGGGAAGATCTCTCTCACACTCTCTGTCTCCCCTCTTTCTGTAACTCTGCCTTTCAAATAAATAAATAAATCTTTAAAATAAATGGACAACATATATGAATGTTTAATGGGTTTAGAGAAAGGATTGAGATAGACATTTCTCTCAACACACTTATGCATACCTGTGAGTGCCAGTTTATTATACTGTGGTTGACTTGCAAGAATTTACATGTTGCCTCTCTTAACTGTTAACAGTCAGAGCCAGGGATAGATTTAATCCATAGGTAATGCAGATCAGCAACAAGGCCTCCCATGTGGGAGTATCTGTATTCATTTTTTCCCATCTGAAAATAACTTTTTTAGGAAGTATCACATACATTCTGATTGCCAGGTGACTCCTATGAAAACATAAGACACTTTAAATTAGCTACATAATGCTCTAGTTCACTGTTTTCACAAACTCGAACACTTTGAAACCTCCTCTTGGTTCCATACTATTTAAATGTTAATCTTAATTATATCTAAATAAACTCTCAAGTAATTGCATACTCCTTTCACTGAAACCTTATTAGGCCTCAGAAGTCTTTGGGTATTGAATCATATTATCAACAACTCACAAAGTCCTGATTTTATCTGTATCTTACTTGGAACCCTCAGAAACCTGCAAAGTTTCAAGTTGTTCTCAACATTCCTAAAGGACTAATTCAGAAGCCAGTGTCTTTCAGAGCCACCACACACTTTTCTTGCTTTAGTGCTCCAACTTACTTTGTCAATGTCTTCTGCCCTTTGAGTCAATTGAAATGACCCTCATCTTGCTACTATGTACCACTTTTTCCTAACACTGTCTTCTGAGGATGTCAAAAGCATCAACTCTTGGGATGCTGGAGCTTTGCTGCATTCTATGTTGAATTTGTGAAAAATGACTTTCCAATGTCCCCTCTACTATGGTGCCACCTGGGCCTAAATGCAGCAAAATTCCTGTCAAGAGTTAATATTCTGCTCATGAAATTATTTCCATCTTTAGCCCCCTAGCTCCAAGTCAGTTGTAAGTGTCCAGTGAAGGTCAGGGGCCATGTCAGCCCACCCTTTGACCCTTCCTGTTTTCATTCTCATAGATCAGGTCCCATGTAACAAAGCAACACAAATCAGGTCAGTCCAATTTCTTCTTCCCTTGTTCAGAAAATTCAAAGCTCTTTTGCATATTATTCTAATCTTGCAAGTATAGACGGTAGTAGAAGAGAGGCAGGAAGTAGGTGAAAGGCAAGGTGTTTGGAACAAATATTCCATCCTGGTTCCACTTTACTAATAAAAAGGAAAACATTTTCAGGAATTTATTATGGTGACATTCAAAAATCTACTACCAAAAGAGTAAAAATAAAGAGTAGGGAACATGATAAAGGAGAGCCAGCCAATTGTATCATTACATCTAGTGTTCTTTTTTACTGAAATTTCAAAAGAAGTTAGTATTTTTAGAAAACATATACTGGCAATATATGGGTTAAGACAAATTAAAATAATTATTGAATTAAAAGAGTTAATTTAGTGAATAGATTGGTTTTTTTTTTTTTTTGCCTGCTTCACCAATATGAAGGCAGCTTACAGCCCCTATGTCAGTCTTGCTTCATCTTATGCAATCAAATATACTTTTCTCAATCCTTTTCCAATATAAAAATATTGTCCACTCAGTATATTAGGGTTTGGTGTTAAATAGGTGCAACTTGCCATAGGGGTGAGAAACACAGTAAAAAGAGAATTGAGAGATCTGGTATATATAGAGTGGTTACAAAATTTCTAAAGAAATGTGTGTTGAGTGAGAATCTTATTATGTTAGGATATGGTGAGCAATATCAGAAAGTTATTTTAAAATGGAAATATCAGTTGTACAGATTATTTGAATAGGTGTTCCATAATAACTTCATGAGAGATTTTGTAGCAACAATTAACCTGAAATTTAACATTCACCAGCATATTATGTACTCCCAGTAAGAAAATAACTTGCAATATTCAATAGACAATGGATTGAATAGGAATTCAAAATGGTGTGGTTTCCTGAAATCCAGATTTAACATTATTTGACGATTTGCTTTGCAACATTATAAAAGAAAATATTTCTCCAATTTTTCTAACAATAGTTAGAATTCTATAATAATTGTTGAATACAAGTTCAATGTATAATGTTCTTTAGCACAGGGTGAATAATTACATTTGCAAGATGAGTTTTCAAAAACCTATAAGAATCCGTCTAATCTTAAGAAGTTATAAACCTAATATGTTAGAATGTTTGCAAATAGAGCCGGCGCCGTGGCTCAATAGGCTAATCCTCCACCTTGCGGCGCCGGCACACCGGGTTCTAGTCCCGGTTGGGGTGCCGGATTCTGTCCCGGTTGCCCCTCTTCCAGGCCAGCTCTCTGCTATGGCCAGGGAGTGCAGTGGAGGATGGCCCAGGTGCTTGGGCCCTGCACCCCATGGGAGACCAGGAAAAGCACCTGGCTCCTGGCTCCTGCCAGGATCAGCGCGGTGCGCCGGCTGCAGCGGCGGCCATTGGAGGGTGAACCAGCGGCAAAGGAAGACCTTTCTCTCTCTGTCTCTCTCTCTCACTGTCCACTCTGCCTGTCAAAAAAAAAAAAAAAAAAAAAAAAAAAAAAAAAAAAAAAAAGAATGTTTGCAAATAGGCTTTTGAAAGTGCTATGTCCGGAAGTGGCCCCAAAGTAATCTGAAGAAGTTATAAACCTAATATGTTAGAGTGTTTGCAAATAGGCTTTTGAAAGTGCTATGTCCAGAAGGGGAACCAAAGTACAGTTGCACACAGAATATAGAATACATTCACATAGTACTGGAAGAGAAACAAGTAATTCTTTCCTCTTTCAGTACTAAAATTTTTCAAAGATTAATTTCACCTTTAAAGATAGAAGATTGGATAATAACAACATAATGTATTAGAAAAATTGTTCTGACTTCAAAGAAATAGATATTTCCTAACAGCCATGACAAAATGTAAATGAGAATATACAGTTTGGAAGGCCCATTTACTGGGTTTATTGAATCCTAGCTTTTCTTTTCCTTAAATTCAGGGACTGTTTTTCATTGGCATGTGTGCTTTAGATTTAGCATCTTAAAAGATGCAAATATTTGTGTTGGGTTTTCCTTTGTGGGATATCTATTGCAGTCTGAAAAAGCAAGAACATTTAGCCACAGCAGGAACTTCCTGCAAAAATACAGTAAATGACTGTATTTTCCCTGAATGTCACACTCCTGTTTCTTCATAAACTCTAGATATTTCTTGAATAGTTAGTTAAAAATATGCTCAGTGGAACCCTAATTGATAAATACAAATGTGTTTCCATTTGTTTCTAATAACTAATAAAAATATAAATAAAATATTGCTAAGTGTATCACAGAACCCCATGTATTATTGCAGCAAGCCAAAAGGCATCCAGCCATTCATATTCATAGGTATCCTATGTATGGAGAAATTAAAATTGGAAATTGGATTACCTTGGAAAAATATAAAGATTAACAGCTTAAGAAGAAGTTACTAAAAGTTAAGAACTGGCAGGTCTGTAAACCTGATAGGTATAAATAAATTGTGGCATAGACTGGTTGAAATTTTCACTTTATCATATTCATATCAGGATAACATATTTTAGGAAGAGGAAGTGCTTTGTAAAAACTTATATGTAGCCCATAAAAGATAATTAATTTCCTTTGAAAGAAAGCTTAGGTGAGGCCTGCGAGACACAACGGAAAACAAATGAAACAATAATAAAATATTTAAGTCCATTAAACAAAGGCTTTTGTTTTATTTTGTTTTTTTAATGTAGGGTTTCTTACATAGGGGGAAGTCCCACTAAATTTACTATTGGAATTCTTTTGGGGTGTAATGGACTCCAGCTGCAATTTTATCTGAATGGTCAGAATCTTAATGGTAGGTCCCACCAAACAAACTTTTGGAATCTGATAAACACCTCTTTCTTAGACACTTTCTGTTCAACTGACTGCTTATTATATCCATCTTAGAAAAAGATTGGGGTTTCTCACATTTGCATCAGCATGAGTGTTGATAACTTCTTATGCTTTTGCAAGTGTATAATGCTCTTTATTATCTGAAATAAAAATAAACTACTTGCTAATATGCATACCACATGGAACCATGCAGCTCTAGTTTCTTAAATTCCTTATAATTTATTATTTTTAATAACAAAGGAGAATTCCTTTTGGTATCTTCAACCCGTTAGTTGCAAGTCTTATTTGTATTTGCACCAATAGCATACTCTCCTTGGTATATGTATTATCAAGTATATTATATATTATATTATCTCAAACTCAATCTTTCTTCCTGTAATTAAGTCAAGTTTGGAAGATGAGGTTAGTTGTTCCGATCACAAGTGCATTGTACAATGAAACATGTGAAATAGCATTTTTTATGAAAAGAAAACTTATATGCATGCTTCTTGATAAACTTAAGTGTGTTCTTTATGGGGGAGGAATTGCAGAGATGAACGGAGCACTCTAGTCTAAAGCAGTATTCTCTAAATTTTTTGTTGACACCTTCTGTATAATAATTTGAAAGAACTTTATCCGTTTCAATTGACAGCTCAATTGCAAAGCATGTATTTTTTGGCACATTTTAAATGTTCACTTTTAAAGTATAACTATTATATCATTCTTTTAAATGTTCTCAAAGAAATATAAATACAAGAACAACTTAATATCTACCACATTCATATTAAAAATAAATGAATGTGCTCTTCTTAACAGTTGAAAATTGTACTTCATTTCTTTCTTTCCTTGAAACCATATTCCACTGCACTATGCACCTTCCCCTCACATAGAATTTTATCCTATTGAGATGTTTTCCAAATCATTTTAAGTGAACCCTTGACAGAGTAGTGTAAGCTCATGATACAGAAAAATAAATGATTAAAAGAGAGGATAAAGATTGAAGGATGCAGAGAGGTGGAAATAGAATTCTGGGGACATTTTGAATTTTGTGATGTTTGAGATTCTACTTTTTCATTTGAAGTTGTGGGCATTGCTACTATATAAACCTCTTCTCTTCCAGAAATTGTCACCCAGATCAAGAACGTTTATGAAATAAAAATATACATAGATTAAAATTTTATTCTGAAAAAAATCCTGTCTAAATGGCTACAAATGAATATTTTTCATTGCAGATTGCAATATCATTACATCTTATTTCTTATTAAAAGTAATGATGATAATAATGGTGATGTTGATGATAGCAGTAGCAAACTATATTGGAAGGCTTACTAAATTACATAAACTAGTCTAAGTAGTAACTACTTACACTTCTACTTGTATCTATTCATATGCAGAGTGCCCACCAAGTCTGGAAACACAAATATTACATAATAAGTGATTCACTGATGTTACAGTATAATACATGAAAAAGGAGCATTTAGCTTTCCTGATTGTATGATCACATTATGAAAGAGCATGTCAGGTAAAACTATGATTAGCTCAGGTTAAGTCATGAGGAAACGGAAGCATCATCAGTTTATTAACTTCACAAGTGACTAAAAAGTGATCAATTCTAGAGTTGGACCAGTTAGCTTGGCTCTACATTGTACAGTACAATTCATGATAAGTTTATTATAGACTTTGATACATAAGTTGATACACAGTTTGTCTGAAACAAACCAAGTTAAATTGTATTAGTATTACATCATTAATGAAATGGAAAAAGGGGAAAGGTCTTATGTTCTTTTGAAAGGAGGCTTGGCAAATATCAGTGTATCCATTGTTCCTGTGCCCTTGTTTGTGGTCTGGAAGATTGTCACAAATTGTAGACATGCTCTACAGTAAGATTCAGAATGGGAGAAATGAAAAAGAGGCAGAGAGAGGGAGGGAGGGAGGGTGAGAGAGAGAGAGAGAGAAACATAAAGTTAAGAGAAAGGTTGTGACAAGAGACTGAAAAGAACTGGCCAGAATCTTGTATATTAGGGGTTTCTGTGATAAATCAATGTTTAGGAAGGCATTCAAATTGGGGTAGAGGATCTAGAAATTGGTTTCTGTAAAACTAGCTGCCCCTGCCTATGCCTAGTGTAAGTGTCCGTCCCCTTACTTTGTAGATCATTGATGTAAAGTCTAAGATACATTAAGCTATGACATTCAATTCTAAATAATCTTCTCACCAAAAATGAAAATGACTTGCATTTGATAACAATTGTGCTTAGTAATGTAATAAAAATTGTAAGTAATACATAAGCTCTAATTTATTATAAAACAAATCTGAAAAGGAATATATGAGTATATAATTTTAGGAAACTTCATTAGCTACTCTGCATCTAACATGTTTTCTAATAAATTTCCATGTGATTTATTTTTATTTACTCACATATTAAAATTGTTCTAACAGTTGCATTATAACACTTCTTATGGAAATAACTGGTTTATTTTCTGATAAAATACATTAAAATCCATCTGGGATAGAACAGACTCTTGGTCGTAAATGTTAGCATGTGCCCAAATATCAAAAGTTAAATCTCCACGATTAGAAAAATGCATTATTTTTAGTCCTGGAAGGGAAGCAGGAAACAATTTTCATAAAGAATGAATGGAGGGAAAGCTGAATGGAGCAGAAGGAGAACAAAAAGGATGGAGAGAGGCTGAAATAGATTATTGGGAAAGTGATATTTTAATAATAGTGAAGAGTAGTATTTAGCTTGTTTGTATTGCTAGTATGTGAACCTCTCTCAAATATTCTATCATGAAAATACTCAATGAAGACTACTACATTTAAGAAATCTGTGTGAGTTGGAATTGTTTTATAGAGGTCAAAGTAAAGACTGTCTCAGCATTCAATGCAAGGCAGAACAATTTTATGGACCAGAGGAGAGGCTGTTAAACCAAGTTGGCAAGGAAGTTCCAAGGAAGCTTATTTTTTTAAAAAAATTTTTTTTTTAATTTTTTTGACAGGCAGAGTGGACAGTGAGAGAGAGAGACAGAGAGAAAGGTCTTCCTTTGCCGTTGGTTCACCCTCCAATGGCCGCCGCGGCCCGCGCTGCGGCCGGCGCACTGCGCTGATCCGATGGCAGGAGCCAGGAGCCAGGTGCTTTTCCTGGTCTCCCATGGGGTGCAGGGCCCAAGCACCTGGGCCATCCTCCACTGCACTCCCTGGCCACAGCAGAGAGCTGGCCTGGAAGAGGGGCAACCGGGACAGAATCTGGCGCCCCGACCGGGACTAGAACCCGGTGTGCCGGCGCCGCTAGGCGGAGGATTAGCCTAGTGAGCCGCGGCGCCGGCCCAAGGAAGCTTATTGATAAGAGATAGTACATTTTACAGGAACAATAATAATATAGCAAACATTTAGTCGTTAGAAAGATTACTAGTAGATTCATGGCACTGAAGATGAGAACCCACTAAACATTTGGTCAAGTATCATACCAATATTTAGCTATGGAGCAGGGTGCTATATTTAGGTCCATGCTTTATTTTGCTGTAGTACTGTTAAGTTAACATCAATGACAAATATATATATATATATATATATATATATATATATAAATATAATTTTCCTTATCCATTATGCTAACCATGTTTTACTGAATCCATCAATTTTATTGTAGACTTTGCTCATGATACAACCAAATGAGAATACATATTAATTTGTGGACATTCTACTTTGGACTTTTTTTTTTTTTTTTTGACAGGCAGAGTGGACAGTGAGAGAGAGAGACAGAGAGAAAGGTCTTCCTTTTGCCATTGGTTCACCCTCCAATGGCCGCCGCGGCCAGCGTGCTGCGGCCTGCGCACTGCGCTGATCCGATGGCAGGAGCCAGGTACTTCTCCTGGTCTCCCATGGGGTGCTTGGGCCATCCTCCACTGCACTCCCTGGCCACAGCAGAGAGCTGGCCTGGAAGAGGGGCAACTGGGACAGAATCCGGCGCCCTGACCGGGACTAGAACCCTGTGTGCCGGCGCCGCAAGGCGGAGGATTAGCCTAGTGAGCCGCGGCGCCGGCTTGGACTCTTTCAATAGTTATAGTCAATAGGACATCCATTCTGTCTCTTACACACATGGTAGTATTTCTATTTGGAACTTTGAGTTAAGTCATAGTGTGCTATAAAAATTTCAAGAGATAATAAGACAATTGTTCATGAGCTTGATCTGTTAAACGTGTTTTAAAATACCAAAGGCATATTTTTCTGGAATATTTTAATAAAATTGAGTTTCTACGATACAGCAGCAATTTGACTAATAGTATTTAGAGACTTAAAAAAGTTCTTCATAGAAACTTTTAAAATTTAGGAACAGGACAAAAAACATAGGTCTAAAAGATTAAAGGACAGAGGAAAGAATGTGAATTATATCATTAAATGATAGAGACAAAGCTATGAACCAAAGTTATCTGGAAGAACTAAACTTAGGGAGGACCTTAGAACTTACTTAGGAAAAACCTTTATTATCTTTTTCAAATTTAGGTCAATCTCCTATTTTACAGATGTGGTAACCAAACTCCAATCTATATATGTGATATGCCAGTCTGTCTATTTGTCTATCTATCTATCTATCTATCTATCTATCTATCTATCTATCTAATAGTCTGGCTTAATGGTTTGCTTTACAGTTCCATAGCTATGGTGGATAAGACTAAAAGTCACCTCCTCTAACTTTTCATCTAGGGTTCCTCTTAGGTAAAACTCAACCACTTACGAACAAACTAACATGAGAACAATTTGGAATTCTAGTTTTCATATTTTTTAATATCCTTACGGGTAATTTTTCAATCTCCTTCCAAATTTAAATTTAAAATATTTTATACCTTAAACTATATGTGAGAAATAAAAAGAATTATGAAGGACTCAATTAACCTCTCACAGAAAAGCTCATTGATACTCAGCATGTCTTGTGAGATCAAGGTAATGCAGCGAAAGGAGTGTAAATTTGGGTCTTTCATCCTCAAGCTACTTCCAATCCCTCTTCAAACTAGCAAGTATATATTACAGTGTAAATTGGAAAAATACTTAGAAAAGATGTTGTGTAATCCTCTCACTTTCCTCATGAAGACCGGTGTGATACACACAGTGGGAAGCCAAAACAAATTCTTTCCTAGTAAGTGAGTCTTCTTCCATTATCTGTTCTTTCCTTTATGTCTTCATTAAGAAAAATGGAGGATTTATATGAAAGTTTATCTGGAACCACATCACATAAAAAAGGTCAGGAAGAAAAATCAAGCTGTCAGATACAAGTAGGCAATTTGAGCATTCAAACCTTGCTCAGAGGAACAGTGAGTCATGTGAAATGCAATGTGCAAAGGAAGCTGACACATAAAAGGATAGAACAACAATGATGAGTTCCCAAAGACAAACATTGGGACAAAGAACAATTATAGAGGGTCTATTTTGGTGCCAGCAATATGACTTGGGAATTTAAATATCACACTTCAGTACAGAAAGAATTATGTCATGGAGCTTTAAATTCAAGACAAAATACTTTAGCAGCCTTTATTGTTCATTAATATTATACTTTATTAGGATGATACATGATTGAATTATTAAGTACTTTGCCAACCAAAAATAAATTAGGGATAGAAATCTAATTTTGGGGGCTGGCGCTGTGGTGCAGTGGGTTAAAGTCCTGGCCTGATATGCCGGAATCCCATTTAGGCGCTGGTTCTAGTCCCAGTTACTCCTCTTCTGATCCAGCTCTCTGCTATGGCCTGGGAAAGCAGTAGAAGATGGCCCAAGTCCTCAGGCCCCTGCATCCACATGGGAGACCTGGAAGAAGCTCCTGGCTCCTGGCTTCGCATCGGCATAGCTCTGGCCATTGCGGTCATCTGGTGAGTGAACCAGCAGATGGAAGACCTCTCTCTCTGTCTCTACCTCTCTCTGAAACTCTGTCTTTCAAATAAGTAAAATAAATCTTACAAAAAATCCAATTTTGTAGAAAAGGGAATAATGAGGTGTAAGGATAGTTGCATAATTAATATTTTGTCATGGAATTATAATGCTAAATATAAATAAGACGACACAGTCATGTGCAACAGTAGTCTATTTTGAAGCACTGGTGTCCTTGAAAGATGTAGTTAATACCCAGAATTAAATTGAAATTGCTTTATCAGAGAAATCTAATAATAGTATCTAAAATAGTTTAAAATATTAACACAATTTATCCATCATTTTTTTGTTCATTTATCTATAAGGTATTCTCTTATTCTAATTATGGGACAGTTTACATATTGATAGGATTATAATGGCACTGGAAAATAGCAGAAAACAAGAAAATTCACAGAAGAAAGGGGCTTATTTCAAATGAGCAATTAATCTGTATTATTTTAAAACATTCAACATAGTATATTTTCTATATCTATATAGTTATATTAAATTATATATAAAATATACATATGCATGATATCTGTGGCTAATATTACTAAACTAATATTATTTCTAGTCCTTTGGCCAAAATAAAAAGAATATGGGATCTACAAGAAAATATAAGTTTATTTTGGTGAAAAACAAAAAAAAATGGGCCTAATTCTGTTCACCAAGGTTCCAAGGAAATGATTTTGTAAGTCTGACAGACGTGTATAATTCTCTTGTTATCAGTATTTTGTTGAATTTCCTTTCATAGATTTCCTTTCTTTGAAATTTAACTATATACCATTACATAAGGCCTTTCTATTTATTGTTAATGTGTTCATTTTCCTTGACTTTATTGAAAATCCAACATGTTACTTTCATTAGGTCATGAATGTTCTTTTGTAGCATATGCAATACCTGAAAGTAGAGTCATCCAAAGTTTTGACAGGTGGCAGCATAAGTGGTTGATGTATCATCGTAGCACCCTGGATGACAAAAGAACATTCCTGTGAATTTGGTAATATTACCAGTGGATAGTGAAATTTTACAGAATTTAACTTAAAGTTATACCTCTCTCTCTGTCTCTCTTTTTCTCCATCTCTCTCTCTCTCTCTCTCTCTCTCTCCCTCTTTCTCTCTCTTAAAACTATAATTACATTATTTTAAATGGAGCATTTGAATGGGAAGTTGGGAGGAGATCTACCAGGCATGTTTAGTAAGTTACTATCATGCTAATTTGGAAATAGTAATGAATATTGTCCTTAGACTTTTATGTCCTAAGAAGCAGGATTCTGTGGGGGTATAAACATGTAGGCAGATGACCACTTTTGTTCAAAGTCTTTTAACAATAGGAAAAGTAGAATCTATGGATTCATGGCTCAGGTATAGGTTCTTTTTTTTTTCTGCAAATAAAACCAACCTTTATTCAAAAATCACTGCTCCGGTCACTGAATTTATCAGCTTGTATGAGACCAAGCATCCCTGGCTGCTACAGGGATAGAGCAGACAGGTATAGTAAGAAACAACCTTACTTTGAGCAGGGGGAACGACAACACAGCACTAAACAGCTATATTGTAGTCTGAATCCTGCTTCAGGTATAGGTTCTGAGGATATAGCAGCCCCAGCCATCATGGAGCTTATTTTATAAGGAGAAAACCAACAATGAACAAGTAAATATTGGAGGTTCAGTAGTGATATGTGCTCTGAATAAAATTAAGGCAGGTAAGAGGGTATGATGGCTCTACAGAATGTTCATAGAAAGTCTGGCTAAAGAGGTGGCTTGTGGGGCTGGCTCTGTAGCATAGTGAGTTAAGGCATTGTCTGAGATACTGTCATCCCATATCAGCACTGGTTTGAGTCCTGGCTGCTCTACTTCTGATCCAGCTCCTTTCTAATGTGCCTTGGAAAGTAGCAGAGGCTGTCTCAAGTGCTTAGGCCCCTTCACCCACGTGGGAGACCCGAAAAAAGCTCCAGGCATTGGACTGGCCCAGTCCCAGCCTCAACTACTGAGGACATTTAGGGAGCAGAAGGAAGACCTCTATCTCTGTCTCTCCCTCTCTCTATAACTCTGCCTGTCAAATAAATAAAATAAGTCTTAAAAAAAGAGCTTATGAGCAGGGACCAGAAATGAGAGAGACTACCATGAAACATACAGGACAAAGATCGCTTCTTAAAGAGATGATTTTGGTCAGTGGTCCTGAAGTGAAAATGATTTGGCTGGTCCAAAGACAGAAAACGGGTCAGCACGGTCCATGAGTGAATTTGGCATACACATGGAATTCAGCAAGTTCAAAGTTGAAGTCTATTTTGAGTATTTTAACAACTTGCGGGAAAATGTCACTAGAAATAGAAATGACTGAAGAGCATTATTTTTTTTTCTGCATAGCTCAAGAAATTTCATTTTTCATCCTAACTGCAAATACTATGAAGACTCTTTCTACTCTTTTGATTATTTGGACATGTAAAGGACACTTGTGGATAACAGAAAATTTATTGATGAGTGAAGTTTGGTTAGTTCATGTGTTATATATTTTAATGAAATTACTGTGTATATGTCAGCATATACTTGCTACACTTCCTTCTAAAAAAAAATCAATACCTGGAGTACAAATTATGTACTAAAATAAATTAGTATCAAATAAGAGAGGATACAAAGAAATCATTATAAAGTTCTATGAAAAATGATAAAAATACCAACAGAAAACTCCAAGGGTTTTATGATATTTTGATGCAAAGAAATGATTTTTTTTAAAGCAGTAAGAGACACAGCCACATTCACGAGACTTGTAAACTCCATCAACTTTGTTAAATACTGAACAGATTTTTAAAAAGGCACATATACACAATGGAATTATTTGTTTTTAACTCCCTTTATTTTCAAAGGAAATTTTGACAAATAATTGATGGGTGTTTTGAATAAAGGGAGATAGAATGTTAGGAGTATGATTCTAAACATTTTCAGTCTGTGTTCTTGTTCATGACAAGAAATCCAATTCACACATTTCCAGTTTTAAAAACAATGATACATACTCTCCTTTCCCTGACTTACCTAACCAAAAAGAAATAGTTAATAATAGCTACAAGTAGATTACCCATAATGCTACAAAATCCAGTCACTGCTTAACAATTAGAAACAAATGTTTCAGTGGAAAATCCTAATCCATTTTACATGCAAAATCTCTGTGATTCATAATCAGGGAAATGCAAATTAAAAACACAATGAGATACTATGTTACACCCATCAGACTGGCAAAAATTAAAAGGTTTGACAATAATATACAGTCTTAGAAAGGATATGGAGCAATGAAAACCTTTTGCATTATTAGGAATATGAACTGGTACAAGGACTCTGATCTGCTAGAATCTTGAATTCCTTCTCATACAGATATTCCCTAAAGAAACTCAGACACACGTGTACAAGAAGCTATGTAAAATAAAATAGCTTGTGCCTTCACTGTTTCTAATAGAAAAACTGTGGATGAAATCCACAGTTTCTTTCAGCAGAAAAAGATTATCTTCATTGTGGTACATTCATATGGTAGAACACTGTGAAAAGAAAGAACCACAGCTACACTTGTTAACAACAATGATTCATCTCAAAAACAGAATGCTGAAGTAAAGAAGTGTGTCTGCAAGATATGTTATGTTTCTGTGTGGGAGCAAACTGTTGAAATCCTTACTTAATGTATACTAAGCTGATCTTCTGTATATTAAGAAAATCGAAAATGAATCTTGATGTGAATGGAAGGGGAGAGGGAGTGGGAAAGGGGAGGGTTGTGGGTGGGAGGGACGGTATTGGGGGGAAGCCATTGTAATCCATAAGTCGTACTTTGGAAATTTATATTCATTAAATAAAAGTTAAAAAAAAAAGATATGTATTCAGGATGATTCCACATTCATAAAAGTAAAACTAAAAATAACAAAACTAAATAATATAGCACTCAGAAACACATACACATGTGGTAAAGTCACAAAGTAGATCAAGGGAAAGAACAGTACAAATCTAGGGTAACAGTTGACTTCTGGGGATGCATGTGTGGGTCAATCATGGAATAATGTGATGTTCAAGCTGAGTTCTAGGCACACAGGTGTTTATTTAAATAGTAAATTTATGTTTTATATACTGTTCTCTAAGAATTTTAAAGATATAATTTATTTATGAAACACTAAGCAGAATATGATTCCTCCCTGGAGTCATGTATTAGTTTTAAATCTCTGAGTCAAAGCATGAAAATGCAATTTGTATTTGGACAGATTAGAAGGTTAGTGTGGGAAATGGAGCTTCCTCATGGAGTACTGATCAATTTGAAAATGTATTTCCTTTTTTCAATATATTAGGATTGACCTATAAGATTTTACAATTATATTATAGTCATATGAACAATTTGAACACTTAGAATTCTACAAATAATTTATAAAGGAAAATTATATTTGATTTGAGTTTACTTTTGTAGCTATGTAGAGGGAATTTTGGAATCTCAGTGACAAGCTCTTGAATCAATGTGTGTGTGTATGTGTGTGTCTGTGTGTATATTTACCCCCAGTCTAATGAAAATGGAAAAGGCCTGTAAAATTGAATTTCTTTTATTACTAAGTTCCTAAGACTTCAACTATGTTTATTCACAGAAAATGTGCCCCAAAATCACAAAACAAATAATTCTCAGGCTAGAATTAGAAGAGATAATATTACATACATTTTGGCATTTGTGAGCTGTTCAACATGAATTTATACTTACAGTTTAGGTATTTTAAAAGACAATCACTTGTTTAAAACATGAGCATTGTGCACTATTTTGTTATTGTAAATTTGACTATAATCTATGGAATGGCTTATTTTTAGAATATCCAGTGTTCAATGACAGAAAAGAGTGTTTTAGGGCTTGCAGGGATCATTTGAGCATCAACTCCTTCCATGTGCTGAGCCACCAGACTGATTCAATAGGTTTGAAATACAGGCTTTTCATTTTACCAGATAGCCCTGCTCTTTTAAGTGTGATATGACTAATTTAGCCCAATTTCTGGCTTGCTTATGCTGTTTGAGAAACTATCTTGGGAGACTGAGGCTTGCCAGTAAGTTAGACTCATGACCCCTCTGCTTAAAAGTATAGTCATCATTTGACCAAGTTGATTCCATTCTCAGACCATGAAGGCAGTAGTATCACCCAAGAGATGATGGTTCTTCTCTCAGCTTCTTAATAAACACTTCTCAGCGCTTATCAGAAGGAGTAATCCCATGGCTTAACACTCAATTCCATTCCTGAACGTTAAAGCAGATAGTGTTTTCCCATCCAAAATCTTACACCAAGCAGCTAGAATACATTTGTATATAAAGGGTATTCTTTGGAGTACCCATTGTCCATTGCCATGTCTCCATAGCCTCTCCACATCTTAACTCATGTGCTTCAGCAATAAATTTTTATTTACTACCTTTCTGACAAATAAATTATTTTTTCTCCCTTTCTCTATCTTTTTGCCTCTTCAGTCTTTTTACTCCCTTTTCTTTTCTTGTTTCTTTAACTTTCAAATTGAATCCCTGATTTTGCTGATTTTGGTTTTATATAAATTTTCTCACTCAGTAAGCAATAATTACTACTAATTTTATTCTTACAGTCATTCCAATCTCTAGGTAAGAATTTTTAAAAAGTCTTCTCTGTTATCCTGCTTGGCACTTCACTTCTTAATCTTGATCATTCCATTTCTAATTTCATCAACACCTGAAAGAATTTTAAATTCTTTACCTTGCCATGTGTCAAAAACTCCAGCATACACTTGTGATAATATGTATTGTTTTGGGTGCACTTACAGGGACCAAAGTTTAGGGTGTATAAAAACTTCAAAATATTTGTTTGAAAATGTAAAATTAGAAAAATATGGTATTTATAAATATGGAAAGCGCACCCACTGCTTTAGAAATATCTGCAGTAAGAAACTAGTTAACAATAGAAACAAGTTAAAACAGAATGTATCAGAGAGGCATTAAAAACATTGGTGGGGGGGAAACATCACAAATCACTTTTGTGATTTTGGCTCGATGTTGTGAACTAGCTTATCATTCATTCCTCTAGTGTTACTATCAATCTAGGATAGAGACTTTTTTCACAGTCAAGGTTATCCAGCATATATGTTAAGAGCTGAAGGGCTATAAAGACATTTAGCGATTTTATGCCATTCCATAAAATCCATTGTGCAATAGAGAGCAAACTGCAATAATTGAAACAAACATTTGAATTTTACAGCAAATATTATACTTAATTTACTTTCAGACAATTACTCATATTTCAAATTAGATTTCTTCAACCTACAAGTAGTATTCTGTTAGAAAAGGCTCTCAAGAATATTTGCTGCTTCATTGAATCTAGAAGAGTGTGAAAACTCACTGTTTAACTGTAGTAAATACTGCCTTTTTCTGAACAGCAGTAATGGGAGTACATATTTGTTATTGTAGGGATTAGTGCTAGAAGTGTGAAGTGTTTTGCTTGCTGTGAGAAATTACTCATATTTCACTTTTAAGCACAAAATTGTTCAATTAAAATTATATCAAGCTTTCTACATGTGTGAAATTTTTAAGATCCTTTCCAATATATCTTCAAGTCTTGCAGACTTAAAATTGTCATTTCTTTGTTTTCTAAAATTTATTACTGGTTCTATTTTTATTTTGTGATGATTTTCTGTTTTTGGGAAAAATGGAACAAAGAAAATGTGTTGTACAAGACTGGGTTTTCTTGCTCTACATAAACATACCAGAAAGAAATGAATGAAGATAAATTTTAAAAAAGGATAGCTTTTGTTGGAATGCTATTATTTTCATTTCTTTTTTTGACAGGCAGAGTTAGCCAGTGAGAGAGAGAGAGAGAGAGAGAGAGAGAGAAAGGTCTTCCTTCCGTTGGTTCACCCCCCAAAAGGCCACCACGGCTGGAACTATGCCGATCCGAAGCCAGGAGCCAGGTGCTTCCTCCTGGTCTCCCATTCGGGTGCAGGGCCCAGGGACTTGGGCCATCCTCCACTGTACTCCCGGGCCACAGCAGAGAGCTGGACTGGAAGAGGAGCACCCGGGACAGAATCCAGCACCCAGACTGGGACTAGAACCTTGGGGTACCAGCGCCACAGGCGGAGGATTAGCCTAGTGAGCCGGGGCGCTGTCCTTATTTTCATATTTTATAATAACCTTGTCATAAGTACACTATTTGGTCATAACCACATCAAAGTAATTCTGAAAATTGAAGAAGAGGCAAAGAACAGGAAAGGATGAGGATAAGAAGGAGGCATCTCATGATTTGCTTTTTTCTTTTGGGCAATACTTTGTTTCAGACAGGGTAGTTTAATCAAGGTTAGTTTGTTGCTTTGGAATTAACACCCACTCAATTATGTTACTAGAGAGTATGCTAAAAGAAAAATTACAAATTCTGTGTACATACATATACTTTTCCTGAATTCTATGGACATATCTTAAGTATTTTTGTCAAAGAAAAATTATTGTTTCATTGAATGATACCCATCTCTGGACTTAGATGAAGAAAGCTCAATTGTGATGTCTTTGGGTGAATGAGTGATTAGCATTCTGTTTAAAGGAAGAAAACCCACAAAATTAGTTCTACCAGTCTGAAATAAATAGGAATCTAAAATAGAAGTACTGCATTTTTATAATATCTCAATTATATCAATTCAGAAAATCTGTTTTGGGAAAATGCATCATGAAGCTCCAAGCAAATCATGATTTGATTTAATTGCAAAGTTAAGGGTTCTTCAATATGTTTGTGCCTAATGGGATCAAAAGATAAGTTTTGGTACAAAAAGTTTTTGGAAATCCATACATAGTTATTTCTTTGTTTTTTAAAGATTTATTTATTTATTTCAAAGGAAGAGTTACAGAGAGGTAGAGGCAGAGAGAGAGAGAGAGAGAAAGAGAGAGAGAGAGAGAGAGAGAGAGAGAGAGAGAGAGAGATCCTCCATCCAATGGTTCACTCCCCAGATGGCCACAGTGACCAAAGTGAGGAGCCAGGAGCTTCCTCCAGGTGTCCCACACAGGTACAGAAACCCAAGCACTTGGTCCATCTTCTGCTTTCCCAGGCCATAGCAGGGAGCTGAATTGGAAGTGGAGCAGCTGGGACTTGAACCAGTGCCCATATGGGATGTTGGCCCTGCAGGTGGCGGCTTTACCCATTACACCACAGCATTAGCCTGTTATTTCTTAATATATATGTTTCTTCAGTTTTTGAAAGGCTCCCTCATATGCATGGATTTAATTTTTTTGCACACATGTGGGCACTACAAAAAGTTCTTGAGAAAATGGAATTAAAAGATAAGTTTATTTTGGTGCCAAAATGTTTTAAAGTCATGGTTTTGTCATAATGCACATTTTCCATGAAGTTTTTAAAGTTTTCGCATAGTCCTTTGGTATTTATTTTAGAAAATTTGCAAAACTATACAATGATGAAAGGCACTGACAGCTGATATTCTTTAAATTATCTTTAAACATTTAAAGATTAATACTTAAAGACTTGCTAACTTACAGATTAGGAAAATGTAACTCATTTTCCAAACAGGCATTTAAGGTTTTGGTAATTAAACACGATTTGTATTTTACTATATGTGCTTCTGTAAGATATTGATTTATTTTCTTTCCATTTATCTGATAAGTTTTTTTCCTTTTCTATAATCTCCTTCGTGGTATTGCTCAGAAAGGCAGTAAGTAATGGACTAAGGCTTTTGTTGGGAAGCAACAGTTGGCAAATCTTCCAGTTTCAACAAGAAATTCTGCCAGCTTTACCCATTGTTTGGCCATTTGGGGAAAAATTTCAACATTTTGTAGTAATATACTGAGCAACACTCTCCTTTACAATAGTTTGAAAGGTTGCTACTTGGAATTCAGCATAATGAACCCTGAGTTCATTATACAAAGCATTTTTATTAATTTATTTTCCCCTATAAAGACAGTGAAGATATAGTTAATCTAAGCATAATGAAATGGTCATTAGTTTCTGAATATTTTCTCTTCGATTGTTAACACCTACAGAGTGCAGCATCAATAATATACTGCATACAAAATCACATCAAGTCAATGTCCAGTTTTCTGTGAAGTAGCAACTGATATCAATAAACATCCATTCATTCCTTTAAGCACCTACAATGTGCAGGCACTTTTCTAGGTGCTTAGGATGTGCTAGTGGGGGAAAAAGGAGGCAGATGTTCTTGTACTGTGGTGTTTACGTGTTAGCAAAATTGAAAGAATTTAAGCAGTAACAAAGCAAATATGCAAATTACAGTAAATATTTGTTGCAAGGTAATTAGTGTTTTAGAAAAATTTAGGAAAAACTAAAATTAGGAGAATAAAAGAATTGTGATGGTGTAGTTATGGGTTGATTTTATACACTATTCTGGGTAGTTCCCATAGAAAAGTTTATATGTGGGGAAGATTTTGATAGGTGAGGAACTGAGGTATATAAACATCAGGGAGAGGTACACTTGAGTGAAACTCAGATATAGATTTTTAAGAATACTTTATTTTTAACTGACAAAATTATTGTACAATTTATGGGATGCAGTATTGTATTTCAATGTATGCATTCTATGCATCAGGGAAGTTGATATACCTATCACTTCAAACATTTATCACTTCTTTCTCTTGGAAATATTCAACATCCTCCCCACTAGCTATTTTAAAACTTACAGTGGAATATTGCCAACCATAGTTACTCTACTGTGCTATAGAACATTAGAAGTTATTCCTCTTACCCAACTATACGCCTTATTCATTAATTTATGATTCTTTTAGATAAAATGCTCATATTCCTTTACAGATGTGCTAATTCATGTTAGAAGTATTAACAAGAAGAAAACTTGTCTAGAGGAGTGGACTCAACAAAAGGAAGAGACAATAAATCCACGAGCCAGGAATTATTGGTACAAATAAGTTTAGAAAGTTTCTTCATGTTCATGTTCTGTAATGATACTCATATGATGAGCAGTAGAGAAAAGAAAGCATGATAAACTTAGAAATTTACTCATCTACTTCATTCAAATAAGTACTCTCCCACTGCTTTATATTATAATCTTATATCAATAATCTGTTGCACAGTAATCTTTATTATTACAATTTTAATGTCACTTCAAATAGTGGTTAAAATTTGAATTGATGCATGTGATGATGTTCATATAGAAAAACTTATACATTATATTTAAAGACTGCATTATGTAATTATTTCTGGAATGAAAATGTAGGTCAGAATGTAGGACAGTCCTTGAAGTCTAAACTGTTTAGAGTAATTAGGAGCAGAATGTTGTCTAAGTGTAAAGATCTAACATCTTTTACTCTGAGACCTACATCATAGCTAGAATTAATGTAACCCTCTGAGGACACATTGAACTGCAGTCTACTATTTCTAAGTTATGATCCATTATCTAGATTTATTTAAATTTGTCAATCCCTTAGGTTTGGAAAGTATATATAACATTAAAGAGTTTGAGCATGCAGTCTTTTACAGTGCTAGAGTTGACATTTGAGAAGCTGGTGAATAAACGTAGATTTCAGGGTTAAACTGAAAAATTGTCCATTTATTGAATATTTTAAAGGGCGCTTAAGTTATATAAAAACTCAAATATAAACTCTGTTCATTTTTGATATATTTATTTTGGAGGAAGAAAGATAGATGGAATCCAGTTCATTAACAATGGACATATATTAATTTTATGATCAAAACCACTTAAACTAATAATTTCTATATAGATAACATGGAACAAACTATAGGAAATTATTTTATAAAGTACCTAAGTAAGATATTAGCTAATGTGTGGAAATAATTTTAAAAATTAAGGAATTTTCATATTATAAATTCACTCCTATCAGGTGGTTCTAGATCATAATATTTGCTCCTATTGTCATGTTAAGGCATTCCTGTTCAAATTAATAAAGCCAAACATTCTTCAAAGTTTTATTCCTAAGAATACTGTTGTCTTTAATCACATACACTTTGCTTTAAAAATTAACAATTGCTGGTATACAGTTATGGCAGTGGATTCAGGGAAATCTCTTTTGTTAGTATATGAAGGATCAAAGTCATAAGCAATAAAAATATTTCAGAATATCTTAATCAAAGGATATAAGCAAAGTAGACATGAATAAGAATGCACTTAATTTCATATTTCTTTTTTGGTGTGAAATCTACAACCCCAAGTTACCCAGAGTAATAAATATACACAAAAATATTTGATTTACCAAGTTTCACCATTTTAGTAAATGCCATAATTAAGACATTAACTCCTAATTTGCAATAAGATGAAAAAAAGTATGTCAGCCAACTATGTGGATCAAGAGTTTATACCTGGATACAGTCATGACACTGAGGTAGAGCTGATATTGTCCAGAGCAGGGGGTCTGTTTTGTTTGCTTTCAACACCTAGCACATGGCCTGGCAATGATAAGTGCTTATTAAACTGAGAATTGTGCTATTTAATCCTAGCATCACCTGATAGAAATAAGTAGGTGGTTATATGTGTTAAAAAGATATCCCCTGACAAGATGAAATTATGACATGAACTGAGATCAGAGTGTATTCTTCTCAAATCAAATACACTGCATTGGTGTCTGGTTACAATTCTGAAATGCCTAATGTAGATGATTAAAAAACATACTCTTCACTATCTGAGGACAGAATGTAGACACTGGGCATATGATTTGGCGGAAGGTTAGGTTTAGGTCAGCATAGGTGAAGGAAAGGATACAGAAAGGGACATGGAAAATTGCCCATTGCAGATTATACCTATTATATGGCTTTCCTTAGAGTCATCCCCCTGTTTTATGGAAATGATTTTATAGACCATTTATTTCTGGTGTCCATGTCTGAGTTTTTAGTGCTGCCTCTTACTATCTGATTTATATAAGTATCTAGAGTGGCTTAAAAATATTCATGTATAACAACTCATTCTAAACATGTGATTTTCCTGTGAATTGATTGGAACATAGGTTCCTAAACTGAGAGTCTATGAACTCTTAAGAGGTCCATCAAAAAGAGATACACAATGAAACTCATGCAATTATGTATAAATTATGAGCCCTTATGAATAGTCTTCATTAGATCCTGCGTGCATAAGAATTCATTAAATGTTACAAGACAAACTCTTATAATGTCATCTTAAACCAAAATACATATGTATTTTTCCATCCTAATGTGTAGATACTCTTTCTTTATATTTTTGAAATACAGTACATAAAAAGTATTTACCACTATGCAGTAGTAAGAATTGCCTGTAAATAGGCATTTTGACAAAAACAAAGATTGCCAATGAAAACGTAGAACCTTAAAAATTAAATTTATGGATCATTCTTAATGTTCCCAAATACATGGACATTCAGAGATTATTTGACATAATGCAATTTAATGTAAAAATAACATATCCTAAGTAGACATGAAAAATAACTAGGATATTTTGAGAACTTTTCTGTTTAAACTAAAATTGAAATGGAATACAAAATATATTTCCTGTTAGTTATGTTGGTTTTGATGATTTAATGATCACATATATAAAACATACGTTCTTTTTTCTGAAATCATGCTAGTTTAATTTTTAGTCTAAATTTTACTATGAATTGTATTGTTTTTTACTTCAATTTTACACTAATTAGTGCCATCTATTTTTGAAATGATATACCAAATGCTAGGTAGATAAACCAAAATTTAGACAAAAACTGTCCAGATACATTGTTACATAATTGTCATTGATGAAAGAATTTGGGTTGTCCATGTGAGTAAGTGGGAAAAGACTGATGTTTCTAGTTAGTATGCAGACCTTGTCTTGCATTACTTGTAAATTTTTGTTCCCACCTAATTGCATGAGATTTTCAAATATTAAATTAGACTTCTCAAAATAATTTAATAATGCATCATAATACAAGAACTTTAGTAGTTATGAGAGACTTCCCCTGAGAAATTATGCAGGATTAGAGTTTACTTATGGGCTACAAAACCAGACACAGAGAAATATTTTAAATAGTTGTATATCATTTGCCCAAAAAGTTCTCTGAAATTCTGATCAAATCAAGAGCTAACATGTTCTACACACTTGACTTTTTCAATGTCATTCATTGACTCCATTGCAATGATACAGTTTATATTTAAGGGAAGAAATTCTCTCTCAAATCTATAAACAAAGATAGCTTAAGGAATAAATCTGAAGATATCAAATAATGTCTGAAAACAATAATCATTATAGGGCTAAAATCAGAATAATTTTAAGCTACATTTGAAGTCATATATAAAATATGTAATAAGCATGGTTAGTGAACCAATATTTTGAACAAATATTTTAACTTTAAAGTTATTTTGTTAATTTTTCTACAAAGATGCAAAGCAATCATTAAAATTAAGAGAAAACTTTAACTAAGTATAGAAAGTTTATAAAAACACTGCTATAATGATTCCTAATATGATCTAAGTTAGAAGTATATAATACTGCCATTAATTAAAGTTCAGTTTGTTTTTAATGTTCATCAAGTAATTTTTCAATTAATGTAAACTAAAAAGGTATTTTTGTGTAATAACATTATCTTGAATTTTTGACTGGAATTATTTGTTATTCATGGATATAATGGTAGAATATATGCAAGGGAAGGTAAATATTCTCATAAATATACTGGACTCTTAATTTAAGCTGCGTGATATACTAGGAATCACCAGTGAGTAAGCACAACACTTGGCTATTCATTTAGGATCATTTATAAAATTAAAAGACCCAATGGTAATGATTTCACTTTCTCTGATTCAGTTTCTTTCAGGATGAATGAATTGTTTTATATATATAGTGAAAATCTACATATATCTACATATTTAACTTATACAATAATGCTTTGGCACTTGGTAAGGTGTATTAGAAAAAAAGATCTAACCTAACTAAAACTCTATCCCCTTAAGAGATAGAATATTTGACGTAAAACATATTTAAGCTCAAATTATTCATATAATTTCACTTCTATGTTTCATTTCACATCTTTAGAATTGACCTTAGGCTATGCATTGGCTTTAAAATGCTACAGAGAAATATCCAGAAAATAAATTAATATCTTTATGATTAAATGCATACATTAATTATCAGATTTTATCTTATTATTAAAGAAAGCAAAGAATAATATGAATTGTTATTTCAAATTTACAGCTAGTTATTCAAATAATGTCTTTGTTAATGACCCTCATATTCGTTGCCTAGTGTTTCAAACAGTATTTTTGGAAAATAAAGTTTATGAACCATGCTATCAGCATGGACATGGATATTTAACTGAATTATGCAATAAAATTAAGGGTTTGAAGTTAGCAATTAAATAAAAATTAGAAAAGTTTGAAAATCACTCATACAATATTATATTTATATAATATTCCAAAGAAAAGAATTGGAGTTTTATTTTTTAATTTAGACACTAACATAGCATTAGATTATTTAATATGTTGTTTCCATTTCCTTTCCAAATCATCTAAAGGCTATTCACAAATTCATATTCTAAACACACTTCCCCATGTCTGCACATGTGTCTAGGAACTGCGTACCACAATTAAAGATCGAAAGAAATAGAAATAAGCCAAAGTATTTTAAAGATTCACCGACTTCTTGATGTCCAGAAATTTGTGAGAAAATTGAGTCAAAAATTACTCAAGATGAGTTTGTAGCCTACTGTTGATGATTGACTAAGTACAGGGCTCTGCCATTAAGGGACATTTCAGAATATAATTTCATTTAGGTAAGAAAATACATTTGTAAAAAGTTATGTCACTTATAATTCGGGTTATTTTGACCCGAATCTGACATCTAGCTTTCTTTACCAACAAAGTTATGATATCGCTATACCAACAACTTAGTAAGTAGATACTAGATTTTTTTAATTGTCCAGAACAGTCTGTACTGTTGGAAAGAGCATTAACAGATGTTTCATCTCAACATTTCAGTGAGTTTTATCCTGAAAATTCTTTTAAATACATACTTTAATTCCTCTGTTTCAGGGTCTAATATACTCATTTGGGAAAGTTCTGTGGCATTTCTTTATTCACAGATGTTTCCATATCACACCCTCCCCCAAAAGCTTGCAAGGGATACTGATCAGTTGAAGAAACACATTCTCTCAGCCAAAGAGTTTTGGAAATAAGAAATAATATAAAAATTTCCACATTTTATTAACTCTAGAAGTTTCTTTTCTTTGTGGTCCAACCTAGGATCCAAATACAGTAGAAACAGTTCAGGGCTACAAAAGATTTAAATACATCTGGCAGCTACAGATTCTGAAACAATGAAAAGTCCACTAGTTCAGTAGTTAGAGATACATATGTAAATAGATATGAAAGGCAAATAGAAGCAAATATAATAAATACAAATATAATAAATCCAAAATTATTGTTTTCCTTTTGTATTGTGTTCTACAACAGGGAGACTCCGAAGACTGGTAAGGAGTTATTCTTTCATCCCTTTCTTAGAATACTGATTATATGGAAAGTTAAAAACCCTTTCTGGGGGAAAAATGTTTTCCAGCTGTCAAGATTAAAGCTTAGCTCTAGTAGAGCTAATTTTAAAAGGCATTGTTCTCTGATTAAGGTACTTGTTCAGAAATATTACTTCCAAGTTTTAATATGCCTTTATGTTTTTATTTATCGTTAATTTTAGTTTCCAGAACACCACTGTAAACAATATCTTCTAGTAGTAATGGATTTTTGCATGCATTTTTTTTTGTGCTGGGGGCAGGAAACATGCTATAGTTCCTCTAACGTGAAATAAATGAGACTGTTTCAAACATTATTTCAATGCCATTTGCTAAAGTCCATAGTAAAAATATCGGTAAGACTGTATGAGAGTACTATTTTGAATAAATAAATTATTTTGAATAATGCACTTACCCAGCACAGCTCCTAAGGAAATTCTTGGTGAAATGTTCTTAGGATGGAGTTTGACTTTCTGAGTTTCCACAGAAGAGATTTACCCCCCAGGCAAGGTGGGAAAGAGAGAAAGCCTTAGACTGTGATCTTGCAGGCAGGGTGAGATCCAGTTAGCAGAGCTTGATGGTCCTTAAGAGGCAGGAGTTGACACTGCTGGAGAGAGAAGGGCTGTTCTGAGTAGATTGGAAGTGTTGTCAGATTGTAAGTGATCAGCAGCAGGAGGGAAACATCAGAGCTTCCTGTTACATCACTCTGACCCCGCCTGCAGTTAGTGTTAGGTTACTTTCTTTCTCAAATAGCATACCCCAGGAAAGCAGCACTCCTTTCTTATTCTGAGACAAGAGCAAGAAGCAGCCTGAACAGGCAGAGATCATATGCTGTATGAATACATTGTTACTAGCAAAAGCTGGCTGGCTTTCACCTTGACTGAGTTGTTAGAACTTGCCAAACAGAGCTGCCGGTGATTGGAAGAAAATCTGAATATAATGTTCTGCTCAAAGAATCAAAGGAATTAGGGATATGCGTGTGTGTGTATGTGTGTGTGTGGGTGCATGGGAGAGTGTGTGTGTGTGTGGATGCATGGGAGAGTGTGTGTGTGTGGGTGCATGCGCATGTATGCTGAATTGTAGTTTACAAAGCATCTAGGAAAATGTTATCTAACACATTTTTCTTCACAAGTAAGCATGGAAAAAAAGCAACTGCATTCATCATAATTAATTCTGCCATCTGACTCATTGATTTTGAGCTCTGATAATCAAATGCTATTCCTCAATTAGGTTTCCACAATTAGATCAAGAAACATTATGCTATGGTTTCCTAAATTTTGTTTTACTTTGCTCATGACATGAGTATGTATGTGTTGCAAAACCAAAGTGTGTTTGTGTATATTGTTTTTTCATAATATATATGAAAGTATATGTGTTAGAGAAAATAATATTTTCAAAGGAATTCATAATTTTTAAATAATTGCACACACTTCAAAATACTTGAAGTATTTAGTTCACATCTATAACCCAAAAATTATGCTGACATTTATACCTCAAAAATCTTTAAGAATATGTTCATATTTTACAAATATATCATGAAATATTTCAAAATATGTAACATACTTTAATTCATTTGAAAAAATTTATCTTGAAACATAACTTTATTTGTTTAATAAGTCATGGGATATATGACCAGTGAGAAAATTGTTAAATTAAAATGCATTTTTCATTTTTTATCATTTTGTAAGCATATGATATGAAATAATAATTGTAACTCCTGAAACCTAAATGATACTGAAAGTCATTTAATCTGTTCTGGGCATCGGTTTTCTATAAACTGGAAGAGAAAGATCAAGAAGTTTCTAAAATCCTTTATCTCTCTAAGACTTTGAATCAATGAATCTATGTAATTTAGAGACAAGTAAGATGCTGTGGAGATAATTCCATTCTTATTACACTGAGATCAGAAGCATAGAGAAATAGCTAAATGACCACAGTCCAGGAACAAAATAAGGTGTCTATAGCTCTTGTAGACTAACCATGGAGGAAAAGGCATCATAAATTAAGGAATATCGTGTTTCTGAATAAATGTGCTTCTTTATCTGTGGAAAGATCAAGATCAACAAAAAATACGTACAAAAGAGAGGCTTACTAATCATAGTTTAAAATTTGTAAACAAAATAATGAGTTACACCATGTGATCATTGTAACCAGAGGAGTTATAGCATATTATAGAATATTATATCTCAGAATGAGGGCTTGTTTTTTTCTTCCTTTTGGATGGATACTGAATTTTAGTTTCCTTTGAGCTGTTTCTTTCAACCTATGAAATTTTTGCTGGCTCAACAGAGACTCTAACCAGAAACCTGACATGGATATTCCTAAATGAAAGCTTTTTCAAATTCTTATGTGAAAGTAGTTCACTGCTCAGGGATCCATTGAGAAACAGGATTGAGATTCTGGGGTTGGGCCAACAAAACTAGGGTTGCACCATGGGATATGAAATTTTGGACTTGATTCTAATATGATCTTGACAAACTTGGCATTCGCATCTTGAAATTCAGAGCAAAATCAAATACCAGATAATCAAATGAGCACAATCCTTGTCTTATCATTGCACATGCAAACCATAATATGTGACACTTACAAAGAGATCAGTGTATAGTGTTTGAATTTTAAATCATAAAGAGCTAAATTTGTTCTATTAAGTTTATGAAAGCATTACTAGTTTGTTGTCCCAGTGACTTACTGCTTTCATTTGTCTAGGAGTAGTAAAGTCTAGTATGTAGAAAAATCCATGCTTTGAGTTTATGCCACAGACTTAAGTGTACTTCTTGCTCTACTGTAAAGTAAGTGCAACACTAAATGGGAAGTCTAATAGAAATTATAGTATTTATGTTTAAATTATTGATTAGACATATAACCCCATGCTTGCAGTCCATGAAGATTCTTGGATAATTTTGGTCAATATCATCCATAAGCCATATCTCAAAATAATTGGAAAACCATATTCCAGTATGAGGACTTCCAGGAAGTTGTTCTTGGTGTAACAAATTATATAAAGATAATTGAAAAGATACATCATGGAAACTTCTCAAATACACAAATAAACATGAGAACAAATATTTGTAAATCTGCATCAGAACTAAATGAAAAGCCTTTCAATAATCAGTGAAGTAGTTCTTAACCTCTGTGGCATTAATATGCTAATTAAGCCTTATGTGACAAATGTATATATTATATGTATGTTATAATCTTTCTCCAGAACACATGGAACCCATTTGATATAATTCAATAAATCGTGAGTCCATCCTTGTGGTTTAGTGGGTGAAACTACCTGTGATGCTGGCATCCCATATGGGTGCCACCAGTTTATGTCCCAGCTGCTCCACTTCCGCTCCAGCTCCCTGCTAATGACCTGGGAAAAGCTAGCAGAGAATGGCCCAAGTATTTGAGTCCCTGACTTTGGCCTGACAAAGCTGTGGCCAAGCCCTGACCATTGTTGCCATCTGGTGACTGAGCCAGTGGTGAAAGATTCTCTCTCTCTCTGTCTCTCTCTCTCTCTTTCTCTCTCTTTCCCTGACTTTCCCTCTCTCTATAACTCTTAATTTCAAATAAATAATACTTTAAAAATAATAAGCAATGACTAAGCCTCTCTTTTGAACTAGATGTTATGAAGGTTGTTTTAGGGAGTTAAGAATAAAGAGGACACAGCTTGCTGCCTAGTCATTTACAGCACAGATTGACTAGCACTTGAGGAACCAAGTGCCAAATTCTCAGCAGTTAGCAACTGATGCTGCCAGCAGTGTCTGGACAAACCATGCCGAGCACCATCAGTCAATGCAGTTTTCTGTAGAATTGAGGGATGGTGTATAAATGAAGAATGACATGCATGATAAACAGTCACACCGGGGCATTTCAGAAGCGTACACTGAGGATTTGTGCCACGTTTGTGGTCCCATGTTAGGACTTACAAGCTTCATGGTCTTGCACTAGGTTACCATGGGAAACACACTTTGCATCAGAGTAAGGCAGAGGGTTACTCAAACTCTCTAGATTACTTTTTATGTTGATTAAGTTAGTCAAAACAGACAAAAATATGTGGTTTTAGAAATTTAGTTTCCTTCTGACAGAACTGATCCCTTATTTGGAATTCATGTGGATACTGTTTTGGAGCACAGTTCTGCCACAAAAAAAAAATAAATAAATAAATAAATTAAAACACTTACATGAAGCATATTATGGATAAACCATCCCTGATAAATATGCAAAGAATAGAAGTCAAAGAAAGCACTTTGAATATGGTTTCATGAAATTTTTCAATTACTATATGTTGAGTTAATTAATTCCTCTGTGTTCATAATTTTCTGAAAGTCATTACATATACTTGGGGAGAATTTGTAGGGCCAATAAAGTTATGTATACCACACCTTATTAAAAGTGTACCAGCAATTTGAGGAGAAACAAATAATTGCAATATTCTTTACACTTGATCTTAGCCAAAATGCTGAGAAGGGATTGCAACTGACATCAAAAACTTCTCCCAAGGAAATGAATTGATCTCACCTTTTATTATTTTACCTATCAGTTGCTCTTAGCATTTTCAAGGTATTTCTCAAAGTAAAGCAAAATGAATTACATTTAGTAAAAGAATTTTGATTCAATGTATAAACTATTGAAAATGGCTGGAGGCGGCTGCTGTGTTGCCGCTGTGTTGTAGTGGGTAAAGCTGCTGCCTACAGTTCCAGCATCCCATATGGGCCCCGGGTTCAAGTCCCGGCTGCTCCTCTTCCAATCCAGTTCTCTGCTATGGCCTGGGAAAGCAGTAGAAGATGGCCCAAGTCCTTGGGCCCCTGCACCCGCATGAGAGACCCGGAAGAAGCTCCTGGATCCTGGCTGCCAATCGGCACAGCTCCGGCCATTGTGAACAACTGGGGAGTGAACCAGAGGATGTAAGACCTCTCTCTCTCTGTATCTCCTTCTCTCTTTGTGTCACTCTGACTTTCAAATAAATAAATAAATAAATAAATCTTAAAAAGAGAGAAAATGGCTATGCTATTTTCTATTAATAAAACCAAAGAACTGATTTTCACTTTAACTCCACAATATTTATCATTTTAATGGAAATTATAATGTTTTTGAAAAGCTTACTATCAATAAAAATATGAAAAGTGCAAAAAAGAATGTAAATTTGAAATCAGCCATCAATATGTCAGGTCGGTTTATAAATAAGTAAAATACTAACTAGATTGTTATAGCATTTCTTTTGTATTTTATAATGTGTTTCCTAAAGACAAATAACATCAAAATAATTTCTCAATATTTGTCATTTTTTATTTAGTTATTAAATTTTGACTTTTTCATGGACCTCAATAATATCTTACAGATATTCAATTTACATTTTTGGGTGCCAACTATTGCTAGAATAAAGAGCTAGCACTGGCAAATGAGTAATGGCATGGGCTACCTAAAGATGGATTTTTAAATGCCACAAAACTATAAATGTTTACTTTAAATAACAGGACACAATGAACTCCCTGAAGGCAAACATCTTTTTGTGGGTGTTTGTATGTCATAGTTTTCTTGGGCATTTTGGTTTTTACTTCTATGTTTAAATGTATTCAAGTTTGCATGAAAAAGTATACATGGTCACCGTAGCCATTGTCATCCATATCACACTGAGAAGTGGTACTTAATACTAAAAGGTTAGTGAGAGAGTGATTCATTTGGGGAACTCTAATCTCCTTTCCCAGAAGAGTTTAAAATGGTTCTTCCTACTCTGAGGATGAAAGATGCCTTTTTCATTTTTGTTTATGTACATAGTGTTAGTTTATTGTGAAATGCTTAATTGCAGAATATCAATCATGATTATGAAAAGGGTTTGTTTAAATTTGTATTTAGGTATCTTGACCTAAATAACATTTAGTTACATAACCAAGACCCATACTTTGTTTAAATAGTTAGGCCATTATATCTAATGATGCTGAGGAACATTAATGTTTTTCCAATATTAAGTTTTTTATTTGGCTATCCATGCTATTTACTTGTAAAATTATTAAGAGTTTGTATTTTGTCTAGCTTATTAAAAACTTATTTGTATTAGGTAACATCTTTTATTATATATAAAGCTTTTAAATATAAACAAGTATTCAAAAATATGTAATGTGTATATAAGAAAAATACAATATATCTGCACAGAAATCTTAACTTGGAGAAAGACTCAGGTCCTTCTAAAACTTAGTACTTACTTAGTAGTTGGGTATCCATAGTCTCATCCTGCCACCTAGTGTTGAGCAGTATCAAATTACAAAAAGTTGCTCCCTAACTATAGTAAAACATCCTAACAAGGGAAGATTTCTTAAAAAAAAATCTGATGCACTTGAAAACTGGTGTTGTGATGTACAAGTAATTACTGTAGACTGTATAATTCAAGCATCAACTTATATATAGTTAAAAGATTATAACCATAAAATATTAAGGTTCAAGGCAAACAAGAGTTAAATAAATGTTAAAATGTATCTTTTTAATAAATTAAAATTATATATACCTTTTAAAATTTTAATTTAAAATAAATTTTTCAACCAACATAAAAATTGTACATTCTTTAGAAGTACTATGTAATATTTTAATATATGTATACTTTGTAAGTGTCTAATCAGGGTAAATATCTTTTCATAAAATTATCACTTCGAGCATTTCACATTTCTTCATGATAAACACATCTAAAGTCCTATTTTCTTGACTTCTTTTTGATAGAGAAATCGAGAATGTGCAATAGAACACCAGAGCTCCATCCTTCCTTCCATCTAGCTGTAACTTAGTACCCATCAATCAATCCATTCATAACCCTCCCACCAGTATACTTTTAATTTCTATGAGATCACCTTTTTCTAAGATGCCTTATCTTTGTGCAGGATGACTTGGTGTATGAATAGATGTTCAGACTACTTCTAAATGGGAAGGTGATTGCTGGAGTTTCGCAGCCAGCCACTAATCCTGCTCCCAACTAACATGCTATCTTTCATGTATTTTTTCCAATTTATATATTCATAATCCAAAGCTAGATGTGTCTGCAAACTATGGTTAAGTCAAAGTGGATTAACTCCTACATATCTGATCAGGAATACAAATCAGATATTCAAACACTGAAAACAGAATGTTAGATGTTACTCACATTTGATAAAAAAAAAAAAAATAAATAAATAAAGGCCCCCACAGGTCCAAGCATAAAAAAATATTTATTGTACCACTATCTGTATGTATGTAATCCTGTTCTGGTTTAATACAGCTGGCATTTGAGAATTAAAATCTTTGGGACATACTAATTACCTCCAAGATCTACCTCTATCAATATTGGTATTATGAGAAAGCAAGGTTTCTCAAACATAGTTATCCATCAAGCATGTATTAAATGACCATTTACCATGTGTCAAATTTGGGGTAGATGCCAGGAATACAAAATTTGGTAATAGGTTTATAGTTCCTGCTCTAATGAATTCACATTAGACATGTAGAAAAAATGCTTATTTTCCATCATATTGGCATATACGCAGATTGCAATATGTTTGATGTCTGAAATACAGCAGAATTGAGAAGATAAAAAGGTTTGATGGATGGGAAATGTATGTCTTATAGAAAAGCATTTTTTCTAAAGGAACCCCAAAAGCAAAACATGAAGATTAGCAATGATTGTTTACTTAGGGATTCCCAGATGCAGAGTCAAAGAGAAGCATTTGGGTGAGGGTGTTTAATTGAGTGAGAGTGCTCTACAGGCTTTAGGAAAACACAGAAGGCAACTGAAGTGTATTTGGGGAGGAGAATAAGGTGAGCAAGCATGAGGTCTCAGTTCAAAATCTGTATATGGGGGCCACACTGTGGCACAGCGGGTTAAAGCCTTAACTTGTAAGCGCCAACAGCCCAAATGGGCACCAGTTCTAGTCCTGGCTGCTCTTCTGATCCAGCTCTCTGCTATGGCCTGGGAAAGCAGTAGAAGATTCCCCAAGTCCTTGGGCACCTGCACCACGTGGGAGACTAGGAAGAAGTTCCTGGCTCCTGTCTTCAAATCAGCACAGCTCCAGCTGTTGTGGCCATCTGGGGAGTGAACCAGCGGATGGAAGACCTCTCTCTCTGTCTCTACCTCTCTCTGTAACTCTTTCAAATAAATAAAATAAATCTTTTTAAAAAAACTAAAAAATAAAAACCTGTATTTGACCTAATCCACAGGTGTGAACCAGATATGTGCAAATTAGAATTATACTCCCCTGTTGCAGAGGGGTCTGTCTTTAGTAATTCTTTGTGAGTTTGTGAGTTTGTCCTTTTATGAGCCTCTCCAGGTGTGGAGAACACTTTTTTTAGGGAGGTGACTACCATCAGCTGCGGGCCATTGTTTGGAGAAGGATGCAGCTGGGAGGTATCAGCAGCCAATTCTCCTAGCCACTGGGCTCAGTAAAGGGCATGGAGGAGGGGAACCAAGCTAGTCTACCACCAAGACTGTTGCTCCAGGCTGCACCTGGATCATTTATAAAGATATATGAATATATGAATGTGAATATATATTACATATGTGTGTATATATCTAAAACAAGTACATATGTGAGGAGACTATTCATAGTGTTTAGAAGATCGACCTCTCTTTCTCCCTGTTGCTCCCTCAGTCCCTCTCCCTTCCTCTCTCCTCCCTCCCTCCTTCTCTCCCTGTCTCTGTCACTCTGCCCTTCAAGTAAACCAAATCTTGTTTTTAAGAAGATAATACTTGCTACTTCAGAGCATTAGTATTGTATTTGGACCATCAGCTATTGATCTCTAAGCAGAAGCATGGGGGGTATTAAAATGTGGGACTATAAGAAAACACTTTTTTTCAGTTGCAACTGGATTCTTCTTGGAGCTTGAATATCACTGAGCAGTGAGAGAATCTAATTTATTATGTGAGGACATAGAATGAAATACATGTAGATTGTATTAAAAATTCTGTTTAACTCTGTGTGCAGTCATAAGATTCAAAGCATGTTTTAAGAAAATGCTTTTGCTCTGGTGAAAGCTGGATGGGGTTAAGGAGGCAAATGCAAAATTTATCCAGGAAAGTTTTTATGTCCTTCCACAAACTATTAGTTGAGGTTAATGACTATATGTATGAAATTATGCAGTGTTAACCAGAGTTTCTTATATTTGAAACTCTTAAAACTCATTTTTTCTTGGTATTTCTTGATATTCATACAATGAAACTGCTGTAGTCTGGATTTTCTCCTTTTTGATTAAGTGTAAGAAAACACAAAAGCAAAGTCACTTTGTGCTACGGTAATTAGTGTGTTTTAAGTACCTAACATTATCTTATAGTCCTGGGAAGTCTCAGTTTTGTTTCAGAGGAAGATGAGCCGCAAAGGAAATATTTTTTTTCAGAAATGTGCCATATACTTTAGATATTTATCTAATTCTGTGAAATTTGCATCTCTACTTTTCAGCTGCTGGAAGACAATCTTTGTAGGTTTACACAACTGCAAATTGGTAGAACAGGAACTTGAATCAGTTACTAAGCTGATTTCCATTATTTGCAAAACATTTAATCTGGCAAACTCTTTGAGTTATTTTTGGAAGAAAATTGTATGCACTATGGCAACTGATAATGATTATTGAGGCTTCAGTTGGATAATTCCACATTGAGAAAAAAATAGAAAGGATTAGTAAACAAAAATAGCAAAATGTTGAGCTGGCTTACATTAAAACATCACTGCACTGAGCTATATTCTATCTTGTATTCTGGTTACTGTTCCACAGAATTTATAAATCACTTTAGGAGAATAGTTATTAATAATAATTATATTAATAATTTATGATAACTAAATAACTATATTATTGATCGTCAATAATAATATTAGTATCCACATATGGATGATATATTATTTAAGTTTCTAATTATATTGCAGAATGACATAACTAGAAAGAATAATGCTAGTCATTTTTAAATATATACAAAGTGTATATATATATATTTTAAGATGAATTTAGGGGCCGGAAATGTAGCATAGTAGGCTGAAACTCCACCTGAGGTGCCAGCATCCCATATGGATGCCAGTTCATGTCCCAGTTATTCCTCTTCCAGTCCAGCTCTCTGTTGATGGCCTAGGAAAGCAGTGGAAGATGGCCCAAGAGCTTGGGCCCCTGCATCCACATGGGAGACCCAGAAGAAGATCCCAGCTCCTGGCCTTGAATCAGTTCATATCCCACCAACATGGCCAGTTGGGGAGTGAACCAGTGGGTGGAAGACTTTTCTCTCTGTCTCTCCCTCTATCTTTCTCTGTAATTCTGCCTCTTAGATAAATAGATAAGATAAAATAAAAAAAGATAAATTTAACACAGATTTTTAAAAAAGAAATAAAGGAGAAATTCATAGTTTTTACACCTTTTTATAAATGTTATAGACATTTGCATGATAAAAATATCATTAAAACTCAGGCAATTATCTAAACACTAATTTAAAAATTCTTTAAAATCTCAAATGTATATTATTTCTACATTTTCTTACTTAATCTTGTTAAAATCACTGCATATTAATGCACATTTCTCATTTTATGTTATTTCAACAGACAAAATTTGCCCAACTTTCTATTCTAAGTTGCCTAACTTGAGTAATTGCTGTGGCTTTAAGAGACTATATTTTAGAACTTTCACACATTATTCAGTAAGTTGTAAGACCAACTGCTACCATTTCATTGACTACTTAGGCTGTAGCCAACACTGTGCTGATTGTTTTACATGTATGTTCTCATTTATCCCCCCAATCATTTCACAGCAAAGCAATAGAGGATTAGAGCTATAAAAGCAGATGAGTTCAAATCCATGTTGATTTGAATCAAATTCCTATGTTACTTATCATATTTTTCAAAATACATAAAATATTCATTTATTTCTAGGAGTTTATTGTCAGCCAATAAAAAATGAGGGAGGTGGTGAAATATGCTGCATTTAAAAGATGTTCTCCATAATTAAACCATGTGTGAGCGTTTGTGTGTGCCGCTTGGGAAGGAGTAAAAATAGGGTATGAATAAAACACTAAATTGAAAGTTTCCAAACAGAGCTTTACATTTTAAAGGGTTTCTCATTGTACAGCAATAGATATTTCAAATTAAAATGGCTATTATTTATTTCTACTTCTCTAGAATAGCAATTTCTTGGCAAGATGAAATCATGTAGGTAGCCCAAAATTGGTCACATTTTGAAACTCCCTAGAAATTTCCCCAGAGTGATTTATAAATTCTGTGGAACATTCTATTGAGAGCAGGGAGTTTCTTTTTTAAAATAGATGACTATTGGAAAGTCAAGGTTCTTTCTGATTGTAAAACCCAACGAAGGAGATGAAAGTAGCAGTTTCCTCTGGCTTCGAGGCTGAGAGCACTTACAGCTTAGGGAGTTGGGCAAATTAGAAATACACTTTCTGTGAAAATACAGACTAAATATATATATTAAAAGCCTGAATACTTTCAGATTCAATACTGACTCTGACTTAGCTCAGAGTCTGACTTAGCTCAGACTTAGCTCCCAGCATGCTGATGATAAATCTTGGTCAGAGAACACACTGCATAGTGGGTTGGTGCTCTGGGGTGGTGTGTGTGTCTGGATGGGTGGGGTATGCTGACACTATGAGCTAATGCTAGGCTGTGAATGGGTTGGTTTCAATATCCAGTTCCAACATCCCCTCCTTCCTCTGACTGTAGCAGGAGGTGCTCTATGCCCATCTGAGGTGTCACTCTGGATTCTTGTCCCAACCCCAAGTGGCCCAAGCTCCTTGGCTCCACCCAACACACATCCTGGAATTCAAGCATAACCCATAGGCAATCCTGTGAGCCCCAGAGGCACATCTCCAAGAATAAAGCCTTCAAACCAAACGAAAAAAAGAAAAGGTTAAAAAAAAAGGAAACCATTCTCCAGAGGAGTCAGTAACAAAAGATCCCCCAAATGTGCAAAAATAAACATAGAAACAAGAAGCTTTGACAAGGAAGGCAAATTGACTCTAAAAGGAACACAATAATAATTAATAGTGGACTGTGAATAAGGGAAGATTGATGAAATGCTAAAAAGAATTCAAAAGAATGATTGTAAGGTATATGTACCCAATGCTCAGACACCAAAACAAATGTTAATGGTTCTAGAGGGAAACATAATCTTCAATAAACACTGCAAAAGCTGGACTAAGATGAAAGTTTATAGCAATAAGTACCTACATCAAAAATCGGAAATGTTTCAAATAAATGATCTAGCACTGCATCTTAGGTATCTAGAAAAACAAGAATAACCCAAACCCCAAATTCATAGAAGGAAAGAAATAAAAAAAGAAATATAATTGATATTAAGAAGCTACACAAGGCTGGCACCATGGCTCAACAGGCTAATCCTCCACCTGCGGTGCTGGCATACTGGGTTCTAGTCCGGGTTGGGGCACCGGATTCTGCCCCGGTTGCAGCTCTTCCAGTCCAGCTCTCTGCTGTGGCCCAGGAGTGCAGTGGAGGATGGCCCAAGTCCTTGGGCCCTGCACACCCCATGGGAGACAAAGAGAAGTACCTGGCTCCTGGCTTCAGATCAGTGCGGTGTGCCGGCCACAGTGTGCTGGCCGTAGCGGCCATTGGAGGGGTGAACCAACGGAAAAGGAAGACTTTTCTCTCTGTCTCTCTCTCTCACTGTCCATTCTGCCTGTCAAAAAAAAAAAAAAAAAAAAGCTACACAAAAGAGAGATGAAATGAAGAGTTTTTTTGTTTTTGTTTTTGTTTTAATAAACAAAGGGCTGGCACTGTGGCAAAGCAGGTAAATCTGCTGCCTGGGGTGCCAGCATCCCATATGGGTACCTGTTTGCATACTGGCTGCTCCACTTCCTATCCAGATCCCTGTTTTGTGCCTAGGAATGCAATAGCAGATGGACCAAGTGCTTGGGCTCCTCCACCCGCATGAGAGACCCAGAAGAAGCTCCTGGCTCCTGGCTTTGATCTGGCCCAGCTTTGGCTGTTGTGGACATTTGGGGAGTGAACCAATGGATGGAAGATTGTCTCTGTCTCTCCTTCTCCCTCTCTCAAACTCTGTCTTTCAAATAAATACATAATTCTGAAAAAACAAAAATGATATAACACTTGCCCAACAAACCCAAAAAGCTGGGTGAGGGGAAGACCTAGATTAATAAAATCAGAGATGAAAAAAGGAAATATTACAAATGATATGAAATAAATACAAATAATTAAGAATTATCACAGTTATGAGCCAGCAAATTGGAAAATCTAGAGGAAATTAATAGATTTCTGGATACACATCCTTTGCCAAAATTGAGGCATGAAGACACAGAAAATGTGAATAAATCCATAACCAAGAAAGAGATTGAATCATTAAAAAAGAACCTCCCAACAAAGAAAAGGCCAGGAACAGATGACTTCACTGCTAAGCTCTACCAAATGTTTAGAAACTAACACCAATTCTTATTAAACTACTCAAATTAATTGAAAGAAATGGGGCCCTTCCAAATTCATCCTATGAAGTCAACATTACCCTAATTCCAAAACTATAGAAAGATACAATAAAAAAGAGAACTGGAGCCAATATCACTGATGAACATAAATGTGAAAATCCACAACAAAATCTAATCCAACAGCACGTCCAAAAGACCATCCATCCAGACCAAGTGGGATTTATTCAAGGACTGCAGGGATGGTTCAGCATATGCAAATCAATACATGTGATACATCAATAAAGTGAAGGCTAAAAGCCATGTCATTATCTCAATAGATGCAGAGAAAGAATAAAATATATCTGTTAATGATTAAAGCCTTAAAAATTTGATAAGAAAGGAAAATATTTTAACACAATCAATGTAATATATGACAAACCCATAACCTGAAACATACTGAATCATTTCCACTAACATCTGGAACCAGCCATGGATGCCCACTCTCTCCACTGTTAGTCAATCTATTTCTATACATTTTAGACAGAGTCATTATTCAAGAAAAAGAAATCAAAGGGATACAAATTGGAAGTCAAATTATCCCTGTTGATAGATGACATGATCCTATATATACGGGAACCAAAAGACTCTACTAAGAGACTATTAGAACTCATAATTGAATGGCAAATTTGGAGAATACAAAATCAACACAAAAAAATCCATAGCATTCTTGTACACCCAAAATGATCTTACTGAGAAAGAACTCACAAGAACAGTCCCATTCAAAATAGCTACCAAAACTTTTGATAAATTTACCAAACCTTGGGATAAAGTATGTGAAAGATCTCTACAGTGAAAATTATAAAATATTAATGAAAGAAACAGTTAAAGGCACACATAAAAATGTAAAATATTCCATGTTCATGAATTGGAAGAACTAGTATTATCAAAATGTCTATACTATCCAAAGCAATTTACAAATTCAATGAAATCCCAATCAAAGTACCAAGGACATTCTTCACAGATCTAGAAAAACTATCTTAAACTTTGTATGGAAATACAAAAGACACCTCCAAAACCAAAGCAATCTTAAACCATAAAAACAAAGTTGGAGGCATCACAATACCAGATTGTAAGACATACTATAGGACTTTTATAATCAAATCAAAAGAGCCTGTGACAGGCACAAAAACAACCATGTAGACCAATAGAACAGAACAGAAACCCCAGAAATTATTCTATGCATCTACAACCACTGTTTGACATATGAGCTAAAATCATTCTCTGGAGAAAGTACAAATCATATTGGGAAAATTGGATTTCCACATGCAGAAGTTAGAATCAAGACCCCTACTTTACACTCTATACAAAAATAAACTCACAATGGATCAAGAATCTAAAGACCTGAAAGCGTCGAATTACTAGAGGAAAACAGCAAAAATGATGAGACACATTTGCCTGGTCAAAGATTTCTTGGATAAGACCCTAGAAGGACAGGCAATAAAACCAAATATAAACAAATGAGATTGCAACAAGTTGGAAAACTTCTGCACAGCAAAGGAAACAATTAACAAAGTGAAGAGGCAACCAACAGAATGGAAAAAAAATATTTGCAAACTGAGTGTCCAATGATGAATCAACATCTAGAATATATAAGGAGCTCAACACACTAAAAAACAACCAAAACAAAGAATTCAATTAAGAAATGGGCAAAGATAAAAACAGGAAATTTTTAAAGGAGAAAACACAAATGGCCAACAGACTTCATGAAAAAATGCTCAAGATCACTAGCCATCAGGGAATGCAAATCAAAACCACAATGAGGTTTCACCTCATTCCAGTTAGAAAATCTATCATCCAGAAATAAAAAAATAATAAATGCTGATGAGGATATAGAGAAAAAGGTTCCCTAATACACTGTTGGTGGGAATATAAACTGGTGTAACCATTATGAAAGATGTATGCAGATTGCTCAAAAAAACAAAAATAGGTCTATCCTATGACCCAGTTATCTCACACCTGGAAATATATCCAAAGGAAATGAAATAATCATAAGAAAGAATTACCTGCATACTGTATTTAAAGCATCTCAATTCACAATAGCTAAGATATGGAATCAACCTACAAGTTCATCAATGGGTGAATGGATAAAGAAAATTGGGTGTATATATACACAACGGGACATTACTCAGCCATAAAAACTACGGAAATCCTGACATTTGCAACAAAATGGATACAACTGGAAAGCATTATGCTAAGAGAAATAAGCCAGGCCCAAAAGGACAAACATCAGATGTTTTCTCTTATTTGTGGTAGTTAATATATACAGAAAATATAAAAACTGTTGGATGTATCATTTGGCATATAGTTAGGAATGTTGTTTCACTGAGTCACATCATGCAAATGGTCATGCACTCTCCTTTTCCATGTTCAAAAGGAAAAACAAAAAGAAATGGAGAGGAGAGGAATAGTGAGGACTTTTAGAGTACTAGTAATGTTTTGGTCTTAATTTGGGTGTTGGTTATGTGTGTGGTCACAGGACCAAAATCTCATTTATCTGTATAGTATGTGCATTTTGTAGAAAAAAGAATAAAATTTTAAACTCCAGAGCTTTGCCCTACAAACTCTGTTGGAAAGGGAAAGCATTTAAAACCTTTGTATTTATTTTAGTTAATTTACCTTTTATTTTCAGGAAAATACCTCATATATTTAATTGGGAGGTCAGTTAGTACTGAAGTACTTCTAACAAGGTAACAGCTATTCCTTACCCCTTATATTTCCACAGTCAACCATCCTGTGGCTTGCTCCCTTGTTACTTTTAGATATATTTATTTTGAATGAGTCACAAAGAGAGAAGGAGAGACAGAGAGAGAGAGAGAGAGAGAGAGAGAATCTTCCATCTGCTGATTCACTCCCCAGATGGCTGCAATGGCCGTAGCTGGGCAGACTAATGCCAAGAGCTAGTAGCATCATCTGGGTCTCCCAAGTAGTGAGCAGTGGCCCAAACACTTGGTCTGACTTCCACTGCTTTCCCCAGACCATTAGCAGGAGGTAAATTGGATGTAGAGCAGCCGGGAGTCGAACTGGTGACGATATAGGATGCCAGCATTAGAAACAGTGACTTTACCTGCCTAAGTCACAAGGCAGGCCCTTCTTACGAATTTCTTACATTCTTTTCATTGATGTATACAGTGCCTTTGTTTATTTACTTGAAAGGGAGACAGAGAGAAACAGAAATATCAACCATCTACTGGTTCACTCTAAAATGCCTGCCTGCAAAACTTAGGTTTGGCCAGGCAGAAGCTAGAAGCTAGGAATTCCATGTGGTCTCCCATGTGGGTGAAAAGCATCAAAGTATTTGGGCCACCATTTACTGGCTCCAAGGTGTGCTTGTTAGGAAAAGAGATGCAGATTGGTGTCTCCTCATATGGGGCACCAAAAATGTTAGAAAAAGAGGTGCAGATTAGGGGACAGCACCTTGATATAGTGGGTTAAGCTGCAGCCTGCAGTGCCGGCATCCCATGTGGGCGCCTCTTCTAGTCCCGGCTGCTCCGCTTCTGATCCAGCTCTCTGCTACGGCCTGGGAAAGCTGAAGATGATGGCCCAAATCCTTGCACCCCTGCACCTGTGTGGGAGACCCAGAAGAAGCTCCAGGATCCTGGCTACGGATTGGCTCAGCTCCGGCCGTTGTGGCCATCTAGGGAGTGAACCAGTGGATGGAAGACCTCTCTCTCACTGTCTCTGCATCTCTCTAACTCTGCCTTTCAAATAAATATTAAAAATAGGCAGAGAATAGGGAGGAGCCAGTGTATGAATTTACAGCCAGAATGAATTTATTCAGAGAAAATAAATTCCTAAATTTGGGTGACCAACTGCCCATGTGCACAATGATGGAACACGTGGCAGAAGGCCCCAACTGCAAGGGGTGGGGCCTTTTGTATTTTAGGAGGAGTAAGGATGGGGGTGGGGTAGGGGGCTTCAGGCTGAGCTGAATTCCTGGAACTGGTCTTTCAGGTGTTGGAGCACCTGGTCTTTCAGGTGTCTGTGGTGGATGGAGTATGAAGGCACTAATAGGGTGAGAGACCCAGTTGAGATTCAAGTGCAAGGAATAAATTCCAATGTCTATCTATTTTTTGGGCAATGGGCTGAGCATGGCTGAAGCTTATGTCTTCGTTCCGTCAGTGTTGGGTAGAAAGCTGGGTTGAAATTGGTGGCCAGTCTGTATCTTAGGCATTGTGGTAAGGGTTGCAGACATTCCAAGCAGCAGCTTAACATGTTTTGCCACAATGTCTGCACCTACAATTCCTTCCCATATCTACTACTTTTTTTTTTTCTTTTCGAATAATTTTATTTAAGGTTTACAAACTTGGGGGCTGGCACCATGGCACAGTAGGTTAATCCTCTGCCTGCAGTACTGGCATCCCGTTCTAGTCCTGGCTGCTGCACTTCCAATCCAGCTCTCTATTATGTCCTAAGAAAGCAGTAGAAGATGGCCCAAGACCTTGGGCCCTGTACCTGCGTGGGAGACAAGGAAGAAACTCCTGGTTCCTGGCTTTGGATAAACACAGTTCTGGCCATTGCAGCCATTTGGGGAGTGAACCAAAGGAAGGAAGACCTTTCTCTCTCTCTCTGCCTCTCACTGTCTGTAATTCCACCTCTCAAATAAAATAAATAAAATCTTTTAAAAAGTTTACAAATTTAATGTATTTCCTAAATATGGATTCAGGAACATAGTGATACTTTCCACCCTACCCTCCCTCCTGCCAACACTCCTACCCTACTTCTTCCTCCCTCTCCTATTCCCATTCTTAAATTTTTCAAAGGTCTATTTTCAGTTAACTCTATACTCATAAGATTAACCCTGCACTAAAAGTTCAACAATAGTAAAAAGAATAAAAGTATTCCTCAACAGAGGAGACAAGAGCTATAAACAATCATCAAATCTCAAAATGTCAATTTCACTTTTATACATTACCTTTTAGGAGCTCTATTAGATACCTCAGATCAGGGAAAACATATCGTATTTGTCTTTTTGGGACTGGTTCATTTCACTAAGAATAATGGTTTCTAGTTGCATCCATTTTGTTGCAAATGACAGGGTTTCTTTTTTAACAGCTGAGTAGTACTCCATGGTGTTTGTATGTGTGTGTGTGTGTGTGTGTGTGTAAAACTTATTTATCCAATCTTTAGTTGATGGGCATCTGGGTTGATCCCGTATCATCTTAGCTATTGTGAATTGAGCTGCAATGAACATGGGGGTACAATTCATTATTTCTAAGCATGAGATTTACTCCCTGGCCAGTGCTGTGGCTTAATAGGCTAAGCCTCTGCCTGCGGCACCGGCATACCAGGTTCTAGTCCCGGTCAGGGCGCCGGATTCTGTCCTGGTTGCGGCTCTTCCAGTCCAGCTCTCTGCTGTGGCCCAGGAGTGCAGTGGAGGATGGCCCAAGTCCTTGGACCCTGCACCCCATGGGAGACCAGGAGAAGCACCTGGCTCCTGGCTTCAGATCAGCGTGGTGCGCTGGCCGCAGCGTGCCGGCAGCAGCGGCCATTGGAGGGTGAACCAATGGCAAAGGAAGACCTTTCTCTCTGTCTCTCTCTCACTGTCCACTCTGCCTGTCAAAAAAAAAAAAAAAAAGAGAGAGAGAGAGAGAGAGAGATTTACTCACATTCCTGCATTCTATCCTGTCCCTTTATAAATTTTCTTCTCATTCTAATATGTGAAATTTCATGTGAGTTGAATGGGCAGGATGTGCTGAGTAGGTTTTCTTTTGTTTGATTCAATTCACCATTTCAAGAAATGGAATCTGTCTTTGGTGCTGTAACATTTTCCTCCCTTATTTTATCTTCTCTTGTCTAGAATGTTTTATCAATTCAAGGTGAGGCTGCTGCACTGATTGCCTAATTTCCTTATCTTTTGCATACCATTTTGCTTCTCTATGACTTTTTCTTTCTATAGCATAAGATTTTTTTTCTATTACTTGAATTTTTTTAAAAATTGATTGTATTTTAATTATAATACTTATTTTTACTTCAGTCACAACCAATGTAATTACTCATGGATACATCCTTCTTTGGCAAACAGGGATCGAAGGCAAAGCTGCCATGAATACAATGAGCAGCCATTTATTATTATTATTTCTTTTCTTATCATTTTCTTCTCCTTTGGTGGAGGTGTATGAAAATGTACAACGGCTGAGAACCAAGTCCATTTGGAGGGAAAAGCAAACATAACTGGATACATACGAAAGCATCCTCACTTGACGTCAAGCATTCCTGAGTCTCAAAACATCCAAAAGGCCATAGGGCTTTTAAGGAAAATGGCAGGGCTGGTAAGACTCAAGTTTCTCAAAAGGTGAACTGTCAGGACCAAGGGCAGGTCCAGAATGCGTACCAAGAAAACAGCTCAACCTTTACAGAAATTGTGGAAGGGTGGCGGCTTCCCCAGGTTAAACAAATACTACCTGTTTCTTTAAACACAGACTCAGAGGAGCAACAAAATAGAAACAGCTCAGAAAATAATGCAAAATACAATCCTATGTAAAAGCCTGCGGTCAGGTCCAGCCTATAAAGTCTTGTGTAATGAAGAAAACAAACACACAAACTGCAAATACGCATGGATTCCCACTCACCATATTCGTGGTCATCCAAGCAGATCTTGAGTAGGAGGAGTGTGTTAGATCAAGAAAAGAAAGGCAGAGTGCAGGCAGGCAGGCAACAATACCCAGGGCATCTAGTACTCAAACAGCACTTTACACTTTATGTTCTGTGTGGGTGCAAACTGATGAAATCTTTACTTAATATATACTAAATCGATCTTCTGTATATAAAGATGATTGAAAATGAATCTTGATGTGAATGGAAAGGGAGAGGGAGTGGGAGATGGGAGGGTTGCGGGTAGGAGGGAAGTTATGGGGGCAGGAAAAGCCATTGTAATCCATAAACTGTACTTTGGAAATTTATATTTACTAAATAAAAGTTAAAAAAAATTATAACACTTTTTTCTTCATAAGCCTTTGTTAGCTTATTTCTCTGTAAATACTAATAATAAAGGTTAAAATAAATGTAAAAATATTTATCTTCTTAATATAATTTATTTATTTATTTTAAGAGGCAGAGCAACAAAGAGAGGGGAAGTCCAGGACAGGCCAAAGTCAGGACCCAAAAACTCCATCTAGTTTTTCCCTGTGGGCGGTAGGGCCCCAATCATTTGAGCCGTTTTCTGCTGTCTTCCCAGGCACATTAGCAGGAGGCTGAATGGGAAGCAAGGGAGCCAAGAGTTAAACTGCTGCTGCCATATAGAATGCCAGTGTCACCAGTGGCAACTTAAGCTATACCACAATACGAGCCCCTTATGTTTGTGTTTTTTTTTTAATGTTCCTCATAATGTATTTGAATTTTATATGAGATTTTTCCCTGAAAGTTTCAAAAATAATTTTTACCATATTTACTATTAGGTACATTAGGGATTTTTAAAATGTGGCTATTATTCATATATTTTGAAAAATTATTATTCAAGCCAGTATTTAGAAATGTCATTGTTTTCATATGTTAACTTGCAATTTTGTTGAATGCTAGTATGATATCTAGTTTTTTTATGTTTTAGATTCTATTGAATTTTCAGTTATGACAAGCACACTTTATAATAACCATAGTAATATCTACATCTAATTCTATTATCTTTTTGTATTGACTGTAAAATTAAGAGTGCTTAGATATTTGAGTAGAAGAGAGCATCTTGGTCCTGTTCCTGACTTCAATGGGATTATTTTTAAAACTCTTATCACCATGTAGAAAGACAAATACACGTGTTTTCTCTCATATGTGGAGCTAATAAAGAGGATGAGAAAAATGTGTGAATGAGGGCTGATGTCCCACCACTCATGATGCTGTATCCCAAGCCTGTTCAAGTCTCGGCCACCCTACTTCTGAGATAGCAGAAGAATATGCACCTGAGATAGCAGCAGAATATGGCCCAAGCACTCAGGCCCCTGACACCCATATGCGAGAGCCAAATGGAGTTCTTGGCTCCAGTCATTGGCATAGCACATCCCTGGCCGCTGGGGCCATTTGTGGTGTGAACCAGTAGATGGTATATCTTTATATCTCTCTGATGCTCTGCCTTTCAAATAAATAAATACATCTTTTTTACAAAGTGTGGATGCTGGCCAGCGCCACGGCTCACTAGGCTAATCCTCTGCCTGCAGCGCCGGCGCCCCGAGGTTCTAATCCTGGTTGGGGCGCCGGATTCTGTCTCGGTTGCTCCTCTTCTAGTCTAGCTCTCTGCTGTGACCCAGGAAGGCAGTGGAGGATGGCCCAAGTACTTGGGCCCTGCACCTGCATGAGAGACCAGGAGGAAGCACCAGGCTTCTGGCTTCGGATCGGCGCAGCATGCCAGCCTTAGCAGCCATTGTGGGGGGAACCAATGTAAGGAAGACCTTTCTCTCTGTCTCTCTCTCTCTCACTAACTCTGCCTGTCAAAAAAAAAAAAGTGTGGATGCTATATTCTTTTATATATAGATATTTATGTGCAGTCTCTTTTAAAAAAATATTTGTTTGAAAGAGTTACAGAAGAGGGAAAAACAGTCTTTTTTTTTTTTTGAAAAAAATTTTTTTAAGATTTACTTATTTCTTTGAAAGGCAGAGTTACAGAGAAGCAGAGGCAGAGAGAGAAAGAGAGAGAGAGAAAGAGAGAGAGAGAGAGATCTTCCATCCGCTGGTTCACTCCCCAAATGGCCACAATATCCGGATCTGGGCCTATCCCAAGCCAGGAGCCTGGAGCTTCTTCCTGGTCTCCCATGCAGCTGCGGGGGCCCAAGGACTTGGATAATTTTCTACTGCTTCCCTGAGCCATAGCAGAGATCCAGATGGATAGTGGAGCAGCCAAGACTCGAACTGGTACCCATATGGGATGCTGGCACTGCAGGCAGTGGCTTTACCCACGAGGCCACTGTGCCAGCCCCTAGACTGAGTTTTGATGGCTAAATGTGTTGCACTGATTCCTTCCACCTAAAATCAGATACTTTGGGTATTTTTCATTTGTGATTCAAATATATCCTTGTTTAGGTTCCAACTGATTGGGCTAGGAATTTTATCATGTGTGAGCAATCTGTTTGGAAAATCATATTCATTGTTCTAATGCTGTGTTTTTACTGTATTATATGATTAAAACATTTCCATCCCCTTCAAAATCAATTATGTACCACAACTATCTAATCTTCTCTTTAAAAGTGCTCTGAGTTAGGTAACCATTACATATAGTGTTCAAGTTGCCATTGATATTCCTGAATCCCATATCAGAGGGCCTAGATTCAAGTCCTAGCTACATAAACTTCTAATCTGGATGTTCAGCCTGGGAGGCAGTGGTGATGACTCATGTACTTGAATTCTTGCCACTCATATGGGAAACTTAGGTTGAATTTTTGGTTCCTGGTTTTGGCCAGGAACCAGCACAGGCTAGTACAGGCATCTGGGGAATGAACTAGTAGATGTAAGATCTCTGTCTCTCTGCCTTCCAAATAAAATGAAAATAAATAAATACAAATTCGTTGAAAATAAGTAAAAGCACTCTGAGTAATCCTAGTCAAAACACCAGCCATGTGGTTGTAGTTCAGAGACTGGTCCTGTGGGACTGACAAGGACAAGGAATCCTGTTCTACATAACAGAATACAGGAAAAGCACTTAAGGTGTGTCTCAGATAAAGTCCCTGAGGAAGAAGAGGGAAACTAGATATAAATGTGGATTGCATAAAATCTATACATGGACAAGTGTAGCTGATAAAAGTGTTAATAAATGGCTGGCGCCGTGGCTCACTTGACTAATCCTCTGCCTGCAGCGCCAGCACCCCGGGTTCTAGTCCCAGTTGGGGCACCGGGTACTGGTCCCGGTTGCTCCTCTTCCAGTCCAGCTCTCTGCTGTGGCCCCGGGAGGGCAGTGGAGGATGGCCCAAGTGCACCCGCATGGGAGACTGGGGGAGGCACCTGGCTCCTGGCTTTGGATTGGCGCAGCACCAGCCCTGGCGGCCACTGAGGGAGTGAACCAACAGAAGGAAGACCTTTCTCTCTGTCTCACCTATCAAATAAAAAAAAGTGTTAATAAACCCGCTGAATAGCAGGCTAGTTGTGTGTTATTTTCTTCCTACTTTGGAATGTAGAAGGCCAGGCTGACTACAATAGTCAGGATTGGAATTCTTTATATAATGAATGGTTATATTTAAATATACATCTGCTCATATGTATACAATTATATATAAAGACATTGATGTGAATGTGTATGTAATGTGCAGTGGGGTAAAGAGAATATATGAATTGATAAGACATACTGTACTAATTTGTTTGACAAATAAAAAGAAATGTGACTATGCCCTTAAATGGAGATTATTAGCAAATTCCAGCTAAGGGGGTGAAAGCAGAGTGGAGCAAGTTTGTTTTTTGTTTTTTGTTTTTTTTTTTTTTTTTTTTTTGGTCATTGTACACTTTGTCTTTGTGATAACTATAAAAGCCCTAATCCTAATCCTTAAGTATTTAATACAATATAAGGACAAGAATGAGACTTGATTATTCATTATTCAGGATAATATATTTTATTTCTTACAATGTAAAAAATAAAATTATTTAAGTAATTTTCAGCCTGAAAACTTAATTTTGAATACAGACAATGAATCAACAAAGGAGATAAATACACATATATGGTACCTAATGAAATTCAATATAAAATTCACAGTTAGATACATTTGATTTTTGAAAAATAAAGGAATAGAATACTACCAGAGGACTTCTTAGAAAAACAGTAAAAATGACAACCACATGCAATCAAACATTGCAGACCACCTCGTGGTTTGAATGAATACTGCTGGAGAACAAGATGAACTCACCATTGTAATGTTTTTATGTCCTTGGTGGCAACTTACCCTTAAGGAAAACTTCCTCCTATTTAAATCTATTGCTGTCCATGAACACACAACAACTGAACATATTCCACTAGGGCTTTTGATTCCACAGCAAAATCCCAGTTTAAGGGAAGGATTTATGCACTGAATTTTTGCAATCAACTTATAAAACTTTTCTTAAGCTGAACAAATTGATACTGTTTTTAAATTATGTAATTTCTAGGCCACAGGATGGAAATGTTTTGTAATTTCATGCTAGGACTTTTCATATTCCAACTTAAAATACAGTGATTTTTAAGTGGACATTAGTTGAACGTTGACTTCAGATAAACAGCATAGGGAATCAGATTCTCAAATTGGAAAGCAGCATGAGTAAATCATAGAGGTTAAAGACATAGTCAGTGAACAGTAAATACGATTACTAAATGGAAGTAGTCATTTAAAAGTACAGTAGGTAAGTTCAAAACCGTAGATACAAATTAAATTGTGATAATGTGAGTTTGAAGTTAAGTACCAACTAGTGAGTTCTTGGAGTATTTTGAGTGGTGGAGAAAACCATCAAATTTCTGAGGATACAGCAGGTTGTACAAAGCCTGGTTGGGTGGGGGGAGCTGGATGAACCTTATGAAAAATGAAGCAAGAGGATTTGAGGCTGATTAGACAGGATTTGGGGGAGAAATAAGAAATGAAATTTGACTTCAAACTTTCAGGACTGAGGAACAGAAATAATTGTAATAATATTTCTGGAGAGAAGGCTTTACAGCTGAACCGGAGTGATGAGGTGGTTTGTTGTTTCTGGATGACAAGTTCGGGTTTAAATGTGAATCGATGTGAACATCACAGAAACCGTGATGTCCTGGAGGCTGTTGAGATACCCGACTGCACCTGGCTCAGCCGCAAAGGAACAGCACAGCTCTGGATACAGAGGAGTAGCTCCAGAGAATTGTTTGTTACAGCTGTCAGTGACCAGTGAACACATTTTAGAGTTGACTCATCTTTGCTGTTAATGTTCTTTTCTTCATAAATAATGTAACTTTTTGAGTGTAAATTACTGGCTACATTGTGTGTAAAGCTTAACGACAAATATATTTGTAAATATTATTTTGGTTAGGAGAAAATTTTGCTGAGTAATGTAATTGAAGAGTTTCCTTTTGATTTCTTTTCAAAAACTTGGTTTGCCATAAAGTTTCTTCTTTTCATGAACTTATTTAATACATAGCGATTGAACTAGAATTAAATGAAGAAAAAAATTTAACCAATAAAAATCAGGCCGGCATATGTTGCAGAACTGACTTGTCTTTTTTCAAAGACAATTTGGCTCCATATTAAATGGAGGGAGGGAAGGATGTGATAGAATTGTATTGTTACCAGTTGTTTCCAAAAACACAATTTAGGAGTAATTTTTATCAGAAATAGGTCTTTGTTACCATTTTCAAAGTTAAAACCCCAAAGTGTTTGTTCTTTAGAGCTATATTTCTTAAGCCGGTGTTAGGCTTTAAAGGAGACCATCACATACATGGACATAACAAATAAGCGAGTACAGATGGTCAAATAGATGGGCACCAGATGGAAATAAAAGGCTAGACTTGATGTGGCCAGTAGCATGATAATTTGTAGTTAAATGGCAAATACAAAGGGGTCAAAAGAAAAAGTAAATTCACAGTAGCCAGTTAATTAAGCCCTAGAATAGGACATTTGGCCAGATTTGAAAAGGAAATCTGATATAAATATATCGATACCAGGAACACTAAGTCTAGAAAATTATTTAAGAAACATACTAAGTAAAACTGTAATAGCAGATGAGAACAAGATAAATCAGAGTGAAATACTCAAAGAAAATGATTAGTAGAATTAATTTTCTATTACAACAAACTTATGTCTTTTTAACAAAAGTTTCTACATAAGTTATTTTCACTGGCTGCTTCTTTTTCTTCCTTTTGGTTTTAATTAGTCCTCCTTTTGATAGATTTCGGATGAAACCTACAAGGGAAAGACCAGAACATTTTTACATGATAAAGTAACACAATAAAACATTTTTTTTGGAATCTTCTCAAATTAGCTTTTAACAATGAATCCCCAAATATATGACCAGCTTATAAACTTTTAATTTGTGTATGCCTTTCTGTAGAACAGCCTATTTGTAGGGAAGTCAACTTGCATATGTAAGATAAGCATGTCGTTTATTTCCAGTGTTACTTCAGCTTCTGTCAGAAATCTGTGGCTGTACACGGTGGCACAGCGGGTCAAGCTGATATCTGCAGGGCTGGCATTCCATATGAGCCCTGGTTCAAACCCAGGCTGCTGGGCTTCTGATCCAGTCCCTGCTAATTCACCTGAGAAAGCAGCGGAGGATGGCTTAGGTCCTTGGGCCCCTGCACCCACATGGGAGACCCAGAAGAAGCTCCTGGCTCATGGTTTTGGATTGGCTCAGCTCAAGCCATTGTAGCTATTTGGGCGAGTGGAATTAGTGGATGGAGGATTTCTCTCTGTATCTGTGTCTGTCTCTGTCTGTCTCTCTTTGTAACTCTGACTTTCAAATAAATAAATCTTAAAAAAAATCTGTGCTCATTTTATTTTAAAATGTGGAAATATTGCTAACCATATATGACAAAATTACAAATGATTATCAATTTTTCATACATTTTTCTATTAGAGACAGGTAACACTTTTATATTTAGAAGAAATTAATGAATATGTTAGAATTCGTGTCATAAAGGGAATCTTAAAGGGACTTTGGTAGAATTCTTTAAAACAAAAGCCTAGTGTTTAAAAGAGTAACATGTTTAATATGTTTTAGATTGATTTTTTTCTATGAAGACAACTAATTGCATGGCATTTTATAGATTAAAATTCATTCACAATTTCAATATAAGTTATCTGCAGTGCTAGCGAATTAATGGGAAGAACAGCTTTTTACCTTTTTTACAAGCTGTGATACATGCTTTTTTGGAAGTGAAATTATTTTCATTTCCCCCACATCCACTGTACTTAAATGGGCGGCATTTCCCGATGATTGCATTGTAGAAGAATCTGATCTCATTGGCTTGACACAATCCTCTGTCTGCTGGGGGCAGACACCATGAGGGGCCGTGAAATGCTAAAAAAAATTGAGGAAACGTGGTAAGCCATATATGAAAGTGAATTTTAAGCTTTCATGTTATACTGTTTATGAATTATTCTGTGGAATATGAATATAAAGCAGTAATATGAATAAATAAGAGTAGTACTTAATAAAACTCATGTGTTTCTGTTTCATAAAAGTGTTTAAACAATTCAGGTGTCCACCATGCCAGTATATTTTTCTAAAGAATAATAAAAATAATTTCCAAAGGGAAATATAATTATTACTATTTATGTGAATAAACTAATTGTACATAGTAACATAAAACAACTACTACACAGCAATTTAGCTTCTGAAAATTTGTTACCATATATTTTTCTGTGTATGCACAGTACTAACATTTACAAATCATTTGCTCATAAATGTTCAACTTGAGGAAAACAATGCCATGGTGAGCACAATCTGTATGCATGGTGGGACACAGACATTGAATCTGAAGAAGTTTCTTCTCTTGCAATAAACATACTGAACAATAATACAATGACAATTTAAAGTGCAGGAATTCAGGTGCAGCACGTTTTAACTTAAAGTTGCAGGAAAGGAGTCCAGAAGTGATGTTTGATTCAGTAATAGCCTTTTTCTCATTAGTTGAAACATCAGTTCTATAATGTTTTTGCAAAGGAAGCAATATTGCTATAGCTGAAAAAACAAAATACTGCCTTGAACCGGACACTCAGGCTGATCTGCCAATGGGATGAGTGATTTTCAAATACAGCCCAGAAACTGTATCCAGGGTAATAAAAGAAACAATAATCCTTAAGGTGAATGACAGCATTAGTTTCAGCATAATGGTAGTTTTCAGATCCTTTTGGGAATTTCTGCCAGTGTGGGGATTCGGTACACTTCAATAACACACAGCTGCTTGATGTCAATGAATCGATGCTGCAGGTAAGTTGTTGGATGGCAAAGAATCGATAGATGAAAAGTTTAGTTACTTTGTCAAATGATGAGATATGATACAACACATGCAGATGAAGATTTGCCATGTGCTCAACATTGGCAGAAAATAGAGCTTCAAGGAATCAGAAGCCAAGAAGGCAAATTGGATTTGCAGAAAACAAGAAGTCTTTACATGAATGAAACCCAGATGAATAGACAATAAAAGAAATGAAATGAATTAAAATCAGGATATAATTAAAAAAACCTCTTAAAATTATAGAAACATTCTTACCACCTCTGTCTTCTAGATATTTAAAGATTACAGTTGTCTTGGTTGGTCATGTAATAAAGAAAAAAAAATTCCAGAAACTATGCAACAGAATGGATACTATTGGGAAGAATATGTAAGAAAAAATTTGATTAAGGCATTTTCTGTCAAATTTCCAAAACTATAATCACATAAAGAATATTAAGTTTTATTAGGCCTTTGACTTCGTGTACAAACACTGATTTTAAAAAGAAACTCATAGGGTGTGTAAAACTAAACATTGTTCAAAATATGTAAACCTATATGTATTACTTCATCCTATAGGAATTATAGTGCATGATTTTATAAATGGATTGTGCATACAAGTTAACAACATGATGCTATGACTTAAATAAATAATAAGATTTTACTCTAGTAGAGCAGGTTAACACATCCAATATTTCACACTTCCATGTGACTAGTGCTGCTGAAATGTGCTTAGGTAACAAAATTCTCTAATTTAATGCTAGTTTATAAACTAGTTCTTATGTTGCACATTAGATCTCTAGATTTGTTCATCCTACACATTCACTGCTTTGTGTCATTTGATATGATTTTGTGCTATCATAAATCAGTTAAAATGCATTTAGTGAGAATATGTGCTAAACTTTCTAGAAAATGTGGACGTTTCCTGTCACTAAGAATGGTTTGTGTAATAGGAATTGTCCAGCAGTCTAGAGCAGGTAAATTATAATTGAGCCCCAGTATTGTGCAATCTTTTCCAGTGTGTGTGATGTGGTTTTTCATTCTAATGTGATAAAATAACATATGATTTATATATTAATTTCACATTAGCATTTTGTGTACCAGTTGTATCTGTCTGCAATGTTACAGATAATTATGTGAATGTACTTGTAATTTGTACCCTTCTTTACCTATGTTAGTTATTATATCTTAATAGACACACTCTTTCTAAAGTTCCTTATTCCATGAGAAAGAGAATTTTTTTAATGACAGGGAGTGAACTCCTCCTATTTTATAGTACACAAGCTATAATTAACCTTGTATATGATGTGATCAAGGCTATTTCATTGGGAGGCCAAGCCTAGTGTATCTTGGGCTTCAGTTCCTAGAGTGGATATACAAGGATGTAGCCCACCATCAGGGACCAAGATCCTGGAGCAACAAGAAAATCAGAACAGCATCAGCGCTCTCTAAGGGCGCAGAAACATGGATGATATACCCCAGGGTGGTGGGGAGATGTACTCTGCCTCACTCTTCCTTTGACTATCTAGTTACTCAACAATGTCTGCTACTGACCAAATCTACTCAGAAACCAAAGGGCTTCCCCAGAAGCCAGAGCATGGCAGGAGGAAGGCAGGGGTTGGGTTTGAGAGCAAATGGTTGAGAAACCTGATGCCATTTGAGAAAAGTTTAAGTACCACTCATATAATCCAAGACACCAGAATGCCTCTGCCTAATAATAATACATGGCTTCTGAACAAGAAGTTGTCAGGCGTGCTGCTTCTGACTACGCAAGATCTGCTATCAGATATCTGTTCCTATTCAGACAGTGCCTGTCAGCAACTGAGTCCGTGGAAGTTGTTGGACTCATTTTGTTTTCCTAGATTTCAGCCAGGGCCTGTTAAATCATTGAAACAACACAGCTTTGACCCAGATCAATAGTGAGGCTCCTAATGTTAGAAATGAGAATATTTTGGTAATGGGTTAAAATTTGAAGTTAATCACTGAGGATTCTTTCTTATACATATATGGGTAACTTTTAGGAATTTTAAAAAATTATTGAAGATTCTTCAGAAGGCAATTGCTTTTCAAAACACAAAATGTTCAGGTATGTAAACTATTCCATGTCTCTTAAGATCATTTAACTCTAAGCAATAAAACTATCATTGGATTGCCACTGCATAAATCACACTAGAATTAAAAGTAATGAAGTATATTTTAGCTACAAGGCTTTCTTTTGGAATTATTATAATCTATCATCAAGTTAAATCATGAAGAGAAAAGAAATTGAAATTTTTGCACCTATTAAGGAGATAATCTTGATTGTTTTCAATTAACAGATCTACTTTAAATACCAATAGGCACTTACCTATTCAAAATCCAGACTGTGATACCTACAATGAAAGAAAATACACTGGAGTGCTTGGTTTGAGTCCCATCTCTGCTCCTGATGCCGGCTTCCTGCTAATGTGCACCGTGGGAGGCAGCAGGCGATGGCTCAGGTAGTTGAGTCTTTGCCATCAATGTGGGAAGCCTGGATTGAGTTTCCAGCTCCTGATCAAGCTCATGTTATTGTGGGCATATGGGGTGTGAACCAGCAAATGGAAGCTCTCTGTCTGTCTGTTTGTCTCTCTGACTCTCAAATAAATAAAAACTTTAAAAATGCAAAGATTTTGAAACAATTACATGATATGTCTTTTCTGGATATAGATTATAAGTGCAGTATTTAAAGTATATTAAACGGACAGTAGTCAGAGTTTTGCTCATTTTCTAAAGGGAATTTAATGACCTAATGCATTCCATCCTGATCCTACCATGAGGAACAAATTGAGTGGCTTCCTTCTACAGGATTTGGGTGTCAGAATGAAGGATTCCTCCTATCCCCGTTTTTCTTTATTTTTCTGTCAGTAACTACCATGATCTAGAGAGACTGCAGAAGTGTGACAAGATGCACCAGAGTCAATTTTTCATGTAAACTGTTTTATACAATTTTTTTTGAAATTTATATGATAAACTGAGTCTTATAATCATTCTGAGTCTTTACTGTGTCACCTTTCTTATTCCATTTTGCATAGTTACTTAAGCTTTTATTTTATCAAACAATTCAAGTTTAGTGAACCACTTCATAACTCATGGAGTAAATTTTATTTTGCCTTTGGAGAATTTTTAAAGGAATTGAATAACAAATCATTACTTTTATTTTCTTCTGCTATAATTTTATATTAAAGATATATATGACTTTAAGTATTTTATTACAAATTATTTTTGTAAAACTTTGAAACAAGATGAAAATTTAACAAATATAAAATTCTCCATCATTTAACCCCTGCCCTTTAAGTAGTATCAATGGCTTGTAAATACTTTCCCCAAAGTTGTTTGTATATGTAAACATATGTAAGTGTACTACTGTTTATCATATACTTGATAATATTTGATGGATATGTCTCTAAATTTTTACACAGGAATACTTCTTTCTCTTTATTTTTGGTACAACATTTCATTTTATGAATTGACTTCAGTATATTTTGCCAATCTATTACTCATGGATTTACAGACTATTTCAGCTTGTTTTTGTGCCTAAGCACAAAACATGGACCTCAGTGCCAAAAATTATTTTCTAGCTCACTATTTTTCCCCTTGCTTACCACCAAATGTAGAGGAATATTATGTGGGATAAGGAACTGCTTATACTTCCTCAAATGTTTTGCAAAAGGTTATTTACATAGAATGTAAGATCCCGTTGATTTTAAGATAGACTATGTTTTACTTGTAAAGAAAAAACAGTAATTATATTTTTATAAAATATCAGTTTTAAGCTTCATCAAAACCATGTTAATTTTGAAAACAAAATGCACCTTGAAATCAATAGAATTGTTTTTGCTAACACACCAAATTCACAAGCACACATACGACTACACACAAATAAGAATGAAAATAATGTATACTATCTAGTGAACAAAATGCTGACAGACTCTAACATCAGTGCAAAAGATGATTATTCTAGAAAATGTTATAAGGTAATAAGCTTAGAAGTTTATAAGGTTAAAATTCCACAAAATAGATTATTTTGCACTGAGTTTATTCCATATGCTTGGGCCTCCTCCAGCAGCTGCTTATAGCGTTTTATTACTGCAAGATGTGTTGCTAATCAAAGATTTAATATTTTGAATTATTCCACAATATTAATGATTATGGTCTTTTGCAATATAATAGAAATATTACATTGAAATAATCACCACAGAAATATGGGTGATTTTTCTTCTCTTTTTAGTTTTCTATTTTTTTAAATTGTGACAATTATAATTCTCAATTTTACATACTAAAATATTTAAGAGTGAGTTCAGTAGCATGGGTTTGTAAATAAAATAGTGGCAATTAAGTGTTTCTGTTTGGGAATGGGCAGTAGACCTGTCACCTTCTCTGTGCTGTAGGAAATGTGTATCTCCAGTTATTCATAGGGGCAAGTGTTGTTAAATGGGCAGAAACTTCCATTTCCAATAGAAGAGCAAAGAAGGTAGGGACAGAGAAAGTAGTCACAAAAGTCATTTTTTAAATTCTGTATGTAGTGGGGCCACTTAGTTAAGGGTGTAATGTAGAAGGTGGGTTGTCAAGGGCTTGGGAGAAGTCATGGGAAGTGGGCTGTAAGAATTCTTTCTCAGACAGGAAAGCCTGTCCAGATTAAATAAGAAAAGGAGAAACAGATATTTGTAGGGTTGATTTCTTTGCCTAGATATTGCTTATGCCATGGGTAGAATTCACAAAGTCATCTTAATTCAGAGATTTTTTCCTAAACAGATCACAAAGAAAGTCACAATAAAATTACTAATCATGAAACTTCTATGAGTATTAATCTTTTAAAATAGTTATATCTTCTAATACATCAGAAAACCTTTGTATGACATAGGCACAAAATTTTTAAAAAAACTATGATTTTAGTAAAGGTGAAAATCAGTGTTTACTTTGTGACTGAACACCAAAAAGGAAACCTGTTGAAGTGAAAAGGACACTATGGGAAACGGTGACTTGATCAGCATAGCCCTGACTGTTAATGAACAACTTAATACATTATCCCTCTTAGTAGTTTTTTTTGTCTGTTCTACTTAATATGACTGGTTTAATTCTGTAATTAATACACAGTTATTCTTAAGTGTTGAAAATTAACTGAAATGTGATCCCTGTTAAACATAAGAGTGGGAATAAGAGAGGGAAGAGATGTATAATTTGGGACATGCTCAAGCTGACTTGCCCCAAATGGTAGAGTTAGAAACATACCAGGGGATTCCAATTCAATCCCATCAAGGTGGCATGTACCAATGCCATCTCACTATTCCAAGTGATCAATTTCAGTTCACAATTGATCATAATGAAAGGACTAAGAGTCAAAGGGAGCACATAAACATGTCTAGTACCTGCTAACACTAACCGATAGAATACATAAAGGGGAGAGTGATCCAACATGGGAAGTGAGATACTCAGCAGACTCATAGAATGGCAGATGTCCTAAATAGCACTCTGGCCTCAGAATCAGCCCTAAAGGCATTCGGATCTGGCTGAAAAGCCCATGAGAGTATTTCAGGCATGGAAAGCCAAGACACTCTGGCAAAAGATCTCTGTGAGTGAGATCCCAGTGGAAAGAACAGGTCTTCAAAGAAGGAGGTACCTTTCTCTGAAGGGAGGAGAGAACCTCCACTTTGACTATGACCTTGTCTAAACAAGATAAGAGTCGGAGAACTCAAGGGGCTTCCATAGCCTTGGAAACTCATGACTGGAGCATAGGGAGATTACTGATGCCATAGACAGGAGTGTCAATTGGTAAAGTCAACAACAGGAGTCACTGTGCACTTACTCCTCATGTAGGATCTCTGTCCTTAATGTGCTGTGCATTGAGATTTAATGCTATAACGAGTACTCAAACAATATATTTCACTTTGTGTTTCTATGGGGGTGCAAACTGTTGAAATCCTTACTTAATGCATACTAAACTGATCTTCTGTAAAAAAAAAAAAAAAGAAATTATCAATTCCCAACTTGACTCTCACTGGGATTAAACATGACAATAGGTCTGATCTGATTTCATCATCATTTAAAAAAAAAATCATCTATTATTTTTCACTTTATGTTTCTGTGTGGGAGCAAACTTTTGAAATCCATACTTAATGTATACTAAGCTGATCTTCTGTATATTAAAATAATCGAAAATGAATCTTGATGTGAATGGAAGTGGAGAGGGAGTGGGAAAGGGGAGGGTTGTGGGTGGGAGGGACGGTATGGGGAGGAAGCCATTGTAATCCATAAATCGTACTTTGGAAATTTATATTCATTAAATAAAAGTTAAAAAAAAACTATGATTTTAGTAAAGGTGAAAATCAGTGTTTACTTTGTCAATCAGCTTTCAAAGAAAAAAATGGAATTTTGTTTATTTTAAATCTTTATGTGTTTACATTTACTTGTAAGGCAGGGAGATAAAATCTTCCTTCTGCTTGTTCACTCACCAGATGATGAATACAGCCAGTACTGGACCAGGGCATAGCTCGAAGCCAGGATCTGAGTCTTCCAGGTGGGTGACCAGAGCCCAAGTACTTGAGTCCTCATCTGCTGCCTTCCAGGGTGCTCATTATCAAAAGGCAGGAATCAGAAATGGAGCTGGGATTCAAACTCAGAACTCCCATATGGGATGCAGCAATTCCAAGAGGTATCTTCACTGTTGCATCAAAATTGTGGTTTTAATAAATCGAGGAGACAGGTGCATGTGTGAATGTTGGAAATAAAGAATACAAGGGGCCAGAGCTGTGGTATAGCAGATAAATCCACTTCCTGTGGCACTGACATCCCATTGGGCAATGGTTCGAGTTCCTGCTGCTCCACTTCCGATCCAGCTCTCTGCTAACATTCCTGGGAAAGTAGCAGAAGATGGCCCAAACATGGGCTCCTGCACCCTTGTGGGAGACGTGGAAGAAGCTCCTGGCTCCTGGCTTCCAACTGGACCAGCTCCAGCCAATTTGGAGTGAACCAGCAGATGGAAAATCTCTCTCTGCATCTCTGCCTTTTTAATTAATTGATTAATTAATTTAATTAATACAATTAATTAATTTGATTAATACAATTTAATTAATTAAAAAGAAAACAAAAGTTGGAATATTTCTGGTTTGTTCAGGTACTTTGCCAACTCCAAATTATTTGAAGAGCAGAATATATGAATTGGAAAGGTAGATTTAGGCAAAATTAAGAAGCTTCCTGAACATTAATATACTTGGATTTTATGATGTAAACATTGGTGAACCCCTGGAAGCATTGAAAGATGAAATAGACAATTCTGATCTTCCTTGATGAAGCTAACTTAACCATACATGTGTGAGTTGAATCCAATAACCTAAAATAGAGATTACACAAAAGCAACTTAAGCTATATCCAGGAGAATGGTTAAAATTAGGATGAATGTGGGAAGAAAGAGATTTAGAAGCAGAGTAAGTCTAGTGTTTCTAGAATGATTAGCTTAGGTTGTGGAATGTTTTTCTATATTATAAAATGTTATAGAATTAATTATAACCAAAATGGTTTCATAATTTATAATTCAATTGTGGTTTTTGTTTTATTGTGGCCTTACATAGAAAAGTCCCTATGAGATTAGCCAGTACCTATGTAAATAAATCCAAGATGGAAGATGGAAGATTGGAACCTCAGTTGGGAGAACACAGAGAATTCTGACTTTGTTCAATGAATGTATAATATTTTTATGACTTTGTCCTTCCAAAATGCTGTTGTGCAAGGCTCTACCTTAACATCTAAGATAACATTGAAGTCATCAATGTGTCTAAATCCATCCCCTATTTGACAGGCATGTCTGTGAAGGATATAACCACAATCATATTTATTATTCTGATATTTTAGGTACCTTTGATAGCTCCCATCATCTAAGAGGATCCCAGTGTTGGTTAAATTGTACTGGAATTAAGAAGTACACAGACTTACATGTCTCTCTAAGGTCAAAAGATAGAACTGGAGATATGGGTTAACAAGTCGTCTGACCAAAAATAATATCCAAAGACATGAAAAGTGTATCTGTTTTATAATGGCTATTACAGTGGCATATAGCTTTTCAGATAATCATAATATAAATTAAACTTATAAACAAGTTATGGGGACAATAATGCCAAACCAAACAGTTTTCAAACAGCTCAGACTTTTCAGGCAAGAATTGTCAGGTTGGCATGTTCAATCTAAAAATAACAGACCAAAAATAACAAAGCAAAGTTCCAAGTCTCTGCACTCTGGTACCACATTTGCTCTTGTCAGATCAATTTAATACCATTATTTGAGATAAACAAAAAACTATAAACCTTTTGGCTATGTTCCTATGAAAGTTAGAGTTAAAATTTTCTTAATCAATGCTTATTATATCTATGCTTCTTATATTTATTTCTGCATAGATTACCTAGAATTCAAATGGAAAAAGGGGCAGTAACAGAACTACATAAACAGACTAGCACGAGGCTTTCTAAACTTTGCCTATCTTGATCCTAACCTGTCCCACAGCAGTCAATAACAAATTCATACTTTAAAGGGGGTATTTCTATCCTTAGAGAAAAATGTTTTATTAAATTATCATTATTAATTTGTTAGTTTATAATTTGAATTTTATTACTCTGTAAATAAGTTTTAATGTATAGCTTATTGGTGGTCACACCCTTCAGATGTTTATTCTTACTATTTTACTAGTTACTGAAAATTAATGTCACTTAAAATAATTTTGTTTACAAACTAATGCCCATAATTTTTCCACTTTAAAGACATCTGTATACCATTCAAGTTCGAAATTCACTTCTCTGAAAACTCTTAAAACTGAGGCAAAAAAAAAAAATATTTGATAAAGCTCCAGATTATCCAGGAAGAAAGAGATTAGACAAGTAGCAGTGGTCACTCAGGGTGACTGCATTTGGATGGCAGCAATTTTGGCTAAGCTGAAGTGCCACATTTTTGTTTCTCATCAGCCCAACTGCCAGGAAGTAGAAGGCCTGATGGGTGCTCTCCAAAAGCTGTTTATTTTTGAAGTCAAAATGTCAAAATCTGCGTATGAGGCTTCATACACTATGCAAGCATATTTAGATTATAAAGAATATTTTTATGCTTCTTGGTCTGAGAACACATTCTGGAAAAGCAGATACTTCTTTAGAACTATGGAAGTGGTTTGCAGATGAAATGGATTTTTTCCGAGTTGTCCTTAGCACTGTGATTTATGCAACTGTGTGTACAACTCTTTGGTGAGGGAAGGTTCCTGTGGTTGCAACATTCATCTACCATATAATCACATTTTCAACAAGAGGTCAAATAGATAACAACATTCTCCTGCACATCCATAAGTTGACATTATCGGTGATGGTGTTTAGCTGTTTATTATGTTCTTTACCTGGGTAGCACCTTTTCCAGAGGGCCAATGATAACCAAAAATCTTTTTTTAAAGTATACAGTTTTATTTCTTTCCACTTTTTTCCATTAATGTATGGAATCTGGACATTAGGTCATACATTGTATATAGATAAGAGAGAGAGAGTGTGAAGTAATCAAATGGTTTTCATGATGACGTCCCATCATTTTCCCTGGATTTGGAGGCTGGTAGGGAGCAACGTGGGACTCAGCAAGGTATATAGTTTTTCCTTTTTTCAGTCAGAGAGCAACTATCAAATTGGTTGGAAGTAGGTTTTCGAAGTTTACCAAAGATTTGTTTCCCAAAATGTCATAACATTGATGTAGTCCCAAGACACCTGTTAAAAGTTATATGGAAGCAAATGGTTTTCTGACAACCACAATAGTAATTCACTTATCTTCATGACTGGTCAGCTTCACTGAAAAGACCCCAAATCAACATGAACACTTGAGAACATAAGTTTTCTTTAGTACTTAAACATTTACAGTGAGATGTAAGGCAAGGAGTGTATTAACTATACACGTAAATGCTACAGTTTATTAATACTATGCTCCAGAGACATCACATATTAAGGAAATACCTCAAACATAAATATTAACAAATTCATAAAATGCTATCCAATCCTAAAGATAACATGGATGCATGAATGAAGAAGACGATCAGAAAGACTTGGTAAGTATGAACAGCATTCTTCCAACCATCATTTGTTGTTTCCTTTGTAACTGTGAATCACAAAATTGATAAATAAAAAATGTGAGTCATCTGTCATGCCCTTAAACTGGGCTAAATGCTGGGGTAGGGGCCAGTCAATAAAATAGGAATACATTATTTCTTCCTTCACAAAACTTCTAATCCAGTCAGCAAGACAGAATCAACACACAAAAAAATGCAAGTATGAAATGAATCACAATGGAAAGTAGGGGAAGAAAGAGGAAGAAGGCTTCCTGTGGAAGTGAAAAGCAGATTTTTGTACATTGACTGATTCAACCTCATAACAAAGCCGATCAGGTTAATACTATAGCATTTCCAACTTCATTTCACAGTGGGAAGGTAATACTCAAGGAAGTTAAGAAATACCTTAGGCTTACACGACTATTAAGCAAAAGAGTTGGGATCTGAACCCATGACTTCAGGATTAGGGATGTTTGTCTACTACACCATACTGCCAATCACAGAAAATCAAGGAGAACCAAGTGCAATGTGTTTTCATTCTAAATATTATACACAAAACTATGCATATTTAGAGAAAATGCTTTACAATTTTTTCTCTCACATTTGTGAGGCAAACATTTTCTAACTTCATAGATATCGTATTAATTCAGCCACTCCTACTCTATAAAAATAAAGCTCTCTCTTGAGCTCAGGGCTGTGTTTAAAAATTTAACATCTTACATGTTAAAGTGATCATATTAAGTATGTAATTGATCATATAGAAAGGATTAAGTGTCAGAGGGATCTCATAAATAAGACCAAGGGTCTGGTAATAACAATAAATAGAATTAAAAAGGAGATAAAGTTCCAACATGGGAAGCAGTCCACACAGCAAACTCATAGAATAACAAATGCCCTAAAAAGCACTCTGACCTCAGAATCAGCCCTTAAGGCATTCAGATCTTAAGGCATGGAAAGCCAAGACTCTGGCAAAAAACGATCTACATGAAGGATCTCTGTGAGTGAGATCCCAGTGGAAAGAAGGGGCCACCAAAGAAGGAGGTACTTTTCTCTGAAGGGAGCAGAGAACTTCCACTTTGCTAATGTCCCTGTCTAAATACTGACAGTTTGTGGACTCAAAAGACTTCCATATAGGTCTTGGCAGCTCATGTCAAGAGTCTCAGGTAATCACTGACTTCAAAAATAAGAGTGGCAATTTTTAAATCAACAACAGGAGTCACTGTGCACTTACTCCCCATGTAGAATCTCTCTCCTTTCTGAGTTCTACTATGAGAATTAACTGTAAAACTTGCTCTCAAAAAGTACTTTATATTTTTTGTATGTGGGCTGGTGCAAATTGTTGAAATCTTTACTTAGTATAGAGTTGGTCTTCTGTATATAAAGTTAATTAAGAACGAATCTTAATGAAGAATGGGATAGGAGAAGGAGTAGGAGGTAGGATGGGAATGGGGGTGGGATGGTGGGTATGAAGGGAAGAACCACTATATTTATAAAGTTGTAGCTATGAAATTTGTATTATTAATTAAAAGCTTTCTTTTTTTAATTAAAAGCTTTCTTTAAAAAAGTTTCATTAAGGAAAAATAAAGCTCAATCTTTGAGGCCCTGTGGGTAACTTGATAATCTTAAAATATGGAAATAAAAATAAACCTTTATTGTGCTAAATATGTATTCAAGTATCTGGTGTCAAGAAAGCCCACTGGAAAAATATGTTCTCAAATCCATTTACGGTATTCTAGTAATTAAAAATAAATTGTGAATTAAAAAAGAATTTATCATTCCAAGCCATTTTCTAGTAACTAGTAAAGCTTAAACATAGCTTTTAAAATGCTTTTCTATCATTTCTCAGCCTTTTGGCTAAGATCAAGTGTAAAATACTTTTCTAGTATTGTCATTGAAAAATCAATTATGTTTATAAGTATTCCCTTAATAAATAATTACTACATCTAAAATATTCAAATACTCTACTCAGGTGTTATTATTTAATGAAAAGAATTGTAAAATAAATTGTGTTGTGGGATAGACCATTATTCCTGTATGCTGAACTGAAACTTTAAGAATTTACATCTTTTTAGAAGAAACTGATAACTGTAGAGACTTAACAGTGGATGTAACTCTTGAATAACAAGGTTTTACATAGAACTGCATTTTCTAAAATTAGGATATATTAATAAAATTGCTAGCAATTATAGATGTAATTATTTCTTAGCTGGGAAAGCAAGAGGTCTTTATGGATCTCAGCAAATCTCTTAGATGGAATGGGTAAGGGATTATCTAGGATTTAGACAATGTTGATGGACATCTGCAGTCCCACTTTCTATATCTTGAAAAGGGTAGATCAAGAATCATGTGAGTCTTAGGAGGAATGGAGGCATAGCTTCATTTCTAACCCCTACATGTTAAGCCATTTTTAAAGTCAACATTCCCTGAATAATGCAGCATTGTTTCATGTTTTAGATTGAGAAGTTTACAAAAAAGAAAAAATATATGAACACATCATATATAGACAAAGAAGAAAAGTTGCTATAGCGATATAGATTTGGGGGCAGATATATAAAGTCAAAAATTAAAATGGTTTTATAGAAAAGGAGATGTGCTGAATTTTAAGTGTAGTTCCTATAAAACACAATTTCTTCAATGTCTATTATTAAAGATTCTTGTTATTATTTCCTTTTAAATTCATGTTGTCAATTTTTCCTCCTCATTTAATATTTTATTCATGTAATCAGTATTTATTTATTTTTCAATATTCATCTACCTTAAAATCTAGAGAATACACATTATAGATCAGAAAATATTTAAAACTCATTTATGCTACTTTTTCCATTTCCCTCTTTCTATCTTAGTAGTATTCAGCCTACACTCATGAAATTTATGCTTCAAAAATTTAAAGACAAAACCATCCCCTCACCTACTCTACTCATTTTAATTTCGAATGACTAAAGCTCTCTCCCTTTGAATTAATTAAAAAAGAAATATTAAAATATTTAAAAACTGATTCCATGATTTTATGTAGCTATATTGTATCACATATCTTTACACCTGTTAACATTTGTCATTCTAAGTGATATGTTTGTAGCAATAAGATTTAGCATGCATTTGAACATGTGACATTTAAGTAGATAAAATATGTTTGAAAGACATAAGCTGGGAAGACATAAAGAAAAAAATGCAATGAAAACATTGAGTTTTATGCATAAAACAGCTGTTATACAAACAGCATAGTATTTAAAAATTAGACTTCAGTTCATCTAGCATCAAAAGGAGAAGTTTGCATTCTCTTTATGGCATCTTAACACTGATTAAATACCTACAAATTAGGAAATTTACCAATTCCTTAAACATTCATTTTTGAAGATCTCATAAAAATTTAGCAGAAAGATATTCATATTTTAATGTTCACTCCTTAAAATTGATGCTTAGACTGGTTAGAATGGGATGGGCAAAGTCTGGGCGAGGCACTGAAACGGGAGGCATGTGTAAAGGTCATTTTCCTTTCACATGATGGCATTTCGAGTACTCAGAACACACATAATGCTCCTTGTTGTATTTCATGTGTCCTTACACTGTGCAGTCCTTCTACAACTATGTTTCAAATTCTCTTTCTGACTTCTACCTGGTGGCACTCAGGGTTGAGGCTCGTCTCACAGATGATCATGTAGGTGGGGAAGTAAGCTGAGCATTCACAGCCCTCAGTCCAGGTAAGGCACAGTGAACATTGCCAGTATTTTAAAACAATCTGGGCAGGAGTTTTGTTTACTTGCTTGATAATATGTTTATTATAAACCGGAGATGTGAAAGAATATCCTGATTTCTAATCCCATCTGATTCAGATACATGGCCAGGGTGAAAAACTACTCTACCAAGCACCATATTTTTTTTATCCTAAGGTTACAATTTTTATAGCCACGGAACTCCTTAAACTCATGCCAAGTTTGCATTGGAAAGACTCACAAGGACTACTTCTATATAAATCTCCAATTTTTGAAATAACACAGTAGTTTTATCACCAATTAGGTAGGACCTTTCATATATATACTGTTAAATTTCAACTTTTTGGGTTGTTTCTAGCTGTTCAGATATTTGTGGTTTCTTGTTATGTATTCCACTATTATCATTAATTTCTCAGATACGCATTTTTGTGGGAATCTTCCCTATTGTTCATTTAGATATGATAAATATGTTAACAGGGTGCAACCCAGAGAGGAATCCTGTAGAAGCCCATAAGAAAACTCTATCCAGAGTGATGTAACCCTTAGATATGATCTTCTAAGCATTTTCTGTTCTGCCCTGTGACTAATACCAGAGCACTTGCCCAGTGCCATGCTCAGTTAAAGCACTTTAGACTGCCTTCCACATGCCACTGCCAGTGAAATGATTTATCATCATACACTGAGGCTGATAATTCCTGATACTATTTTGTAAGTTAATTTGGCTTAGAGTTAAATATCAAAGGAAAGGTTTTCATATGATGCATAATCAAAAGCCTACTTCAAAGCATACTTTGAAAGAGATTAGGAAATTGATCATTTTTATGGGATTATGTGTCAGAGACTTTGAATCTCAGTGTTTCAACACAGCTATTAACAAAATAACACAATGGGTTTATAGTATTTTAAAGGAATATTTCAAATATTACACTTCTATTGTTACCAAGATAATATTTTTCAGGAAGCAATAAAGACAATGATTCTTACCCCAACGTCTGGGAGCCTTGGTCGGCTGGTTAATTAAAGTGTTATTCACAGTATTGAGCTGGGTTCTATGGTCATCCACCTGGAAATCACTCGCTGGAAAACATACAGCCAATTAAAATATGACGACATTGTTGCAATTTCATATTTACACATAAGAAGCAATGCACAACAGTTGTATTAAGGAAAATGAACATCTACCAATTTTATTCATATTGCTATGGTAGATCAGCAAACAGTGAATTATGAAGGTTACATCTTCATTTGCATGATAAAACAAAACCTGAGTATGCCTGAAATCTGACATACTTTCATTTTTAAAAGATGCCTATAAATGGATTTCAAGGAGTTGGAAATAAACTTACTTGGATTCTCACAGGTGTTCTTGCATTCTTCCAGTGACTCAAAGTTGTTTAGATTGCCAAGGCACCCACCGTACTTGAAACGTTCACATTGTTTTGATTGATTGTTATAAAAATATCTGGTAATATAACCTCGACAAATACCAGGATCTTCTTCCAAAAAGCAGAAATCAGGCTTTCCTAGAAAGTATAAAAATATCAGAAATCAGTAGTCTTCTTTAATAAATGTTATCTTAATTAAATTTTCACATAACTGCTTATTTAAAAGGTAAACATAAAAAATGAAAGGTAAGTAAAAATCTGACTTCATAGATCCCTATAAAATACTGACACTACATACCACATCTCTGGTGGTACTTAGAATATTGAAGACACAACTATAGTCAAATAGTTTTAAAAGTTCTAAATTTCTCATAATAAATAAATAGGTTATAAACATTAATTTCGTAATAATGAAAAAATAAAAATTGTTGGGTTATTTGCTTTGGAGGTACAAAAATATTTGATAAAAGTTTGCTTTAATTATTTCTATTAAGGTTATGTGCATCAACATTTAGGAAAGGCTTATGAATATTTTGTGTAATTGAGATGTAGAATGTCATTAGGGGCAGAGGAATAATTTAAACTTTTAAAATTGGAAATGAACATTTTAGGGTTTGGAAGCCTTCATTGCTATTCTTAGAAGTTCCTGAAATTAATATCTGTATGAGGTCTGACATCCTTCATGGCTGTGTCTCATTTTTTTTTTTTTTTTCTTGTTCTAGTCATTGGAGTGGCTCCAACAGTGCAGAGGCAGAAAGGAAATACATGTTCAGGAATTGAAGAGGCTTTTGCAAATGTCCAATATCCTTCTTTGATGGTGCTCCAAGGCAGGCTAAAGATAGCTGTCACAAAGGTTGTGCCACTCTGATCCACGTTACAAGTTTGTCTACCTGAATACTATGTGAACAGAATTGAGCTGATATTCAAAATTATTATGATCACAATGCAAATTTGGCTTGATATTGTGAAAACAAAGCTTCTGATTTCTCCATTTCCTCCCGGGTAGCCACATTACCAGAGTGGCAAAAATGAACAATGATATCTTTTTACATCTTAAAGCAGTTTTGCTCTTCTATCTCAGGGAAGCAGTGCCAACAAATGTTTTACTAGAAAAAGAACATAGAGGGGCAGGCATTGTACTACCAGTTAAGACACCGACATTCCATATGAGCGTTCTTGAGTTTTGAAAGTTGCCTCTGGCCTTTGACTGCACTTTCCTGCTATTACAGACCATGGTAGGAAGTGCTGATGGTTCAAATAACTTGGGTATGTCCTTTTACATGGGGGAGTCACACTGAATTCGCAGTGTGATTTCTACAACAAATGCAGATCTGGAGAAGAAACGATGTCCTATAAAAAGTCGTTAATAAAATTTCCCCTCTTAATATAATTTTAAAAATATATTTTGTGAAAATTCTCCAAGTGCCAATTTGAAAGTTAACTTTGTTTAATGTTTATTGGGGCTTGTTTTCTGAAATGAATGTTATGTGATTCCCAATATGAAAGCTATTATTATTCTCATTTTAACTATTTTTTTCAAATTTATTTACTTATTTTTTTAATTGGCAGATGGGATTGTTCATATTTACCATGTAGAATATGATGTCTTGAAGGGAATTAAAATATTGGTGGAAAATGAAAATAAAAGATAAGCTTACTGAGACTGGCACTGTGGCATAGTGGGTAAGGTTGCTGGCTGCAGTGCTGACATCCCATAAGGGCATATGTTCATGTCCTGACTGCTCCACTTCCGATAAGCTCCCTGCTATGGCCTGGGAAAACAGTAGAAAATGACCCAAATCCTTGGGCCCCTGCACCCACATGGGAGACCCTGTGGAAGCTCCTGGCTCCTGACTTCAGATTGGCATAGCTCCTGCTATTACAGCCATCTGGGGAGTGAACCAGTAGATGGACTCTCTCTGTGACTCTGCCTTTCAAATAAATGAATAAAAAATAAATAAATAAAAGATTAGCTTACTTTGGTGCAAAATTTTTTGAAATCCATGCATATAAGACATTTTAACATTATTGTGGAACATGCATAGTATTAAAAAGCTATGAATGGATTTCAAATTTTTTGCACCAAAATACACTTATTTTTCAGCTTAATTTTTCCACAAACTTTTTGAATGTCCTTATACATTGTGGAATTGTGAAATCCAGCTAATTAGAATGTGCATCTCCTCATATACTTATCACTTTTGTGATAAGAGAGCCTAACATCCAGTCTCCTAGCATTTCTCAAGAATACAGTGTATGACATTAATTATAGACACCATACTGTACGATAAATCTCTTGAACTGATTCTCCCTCTTTGATTGTGAATCTGGCCACCCTCCTCTGCCATCTGAGTCTCTGACAATCAACATTCTACTCAATTTTATTTTTATGAAATTAACCTTAAAAAGTCCAAATATGAGAACATGAAGTATTTGTCTTTCTGTGACTGGTCACTTTACCTGACATATCCTGCAGTTAGTTGTGTTGGTGTGAATTATGGGATTTTCTACTATTTTATGTTTGAGGAGTATCCGGTTGTGCATGCATATCACATTTTCTCTTCCCATTCATCCACTGATGAACCTTCAGGTTGATTCCATACCTTGATTATTGTGGATAATGATTCAATAAACCAGGAGTGCGGACACATCTTTCATAAACTGATTTCATGTCCTTTGTGTTCACACCCAGCTGTGGGATTGCTGGCCATGTGCGGTTCTATTTTTAATTTTTGAGGAACCTCCACGCTGTTTTCCATGATGGCTGTTCTAATTACAATCACACCGGATTGCTCCAGGGCTCCCTTTTCTCTGCATCCTTGCCAACATGTGTTGTATTTTGGTAATAGCAAATTTCAGTATCATGAGATGATCTCTTACTATGGTTTTGATTCGAATTTCCTTGGTGATTTGTAATGTTGAGGTTTCTTTGTATCATTTACCTCTTTTTCAAAGCGAATGTTACTATGATTTGTGGTGAATGAAAACATAATATTTATAAGGGAATGAAAAAAATGCATTCAATATCATTCTGATTTGTTTTAGTTTTATCATGCACTTTTTGTGAAATTTTAAACCATGGTGTAAGAATTTTATGCTTTAAAATGTGGATGAGTAAAAAATATTGTACATAAAGAATAGGAAATAACATAACTTATGTAATTAAGAGATTCCGTAACTGGGAGTTATTTATGAGACTGTAGGACTGAATTTATTTTTGGGACAAAGTCAAAAATGCACATCTATTGGGTAATTCTTCTTAGACTTATACTTTAAAATATGGCTACAAATAAAAAAAATAAATTTCCCATATTTGTCAGGCAAAGTAGCATTCTTGGGGCTGGCCATCGCCTGCAGTGCCAGTATCCCATGTCGGCGCCAGTTCGAGTCCTGGCTGCTCCACTTTAGATCCAGCTCTCTGCTATGGGCTGGGAAAGCATTTGGAAGATGGCCCAAGTCCTTGGGTCCCTGCACCCATGTGGGAGGCCTGGAAGAAGCTCCTGACTCCTTGTTTTGGATTGGCGCAGCTCCAGCCATTTTGGCCATCTAAGGAGTGAACCAGCAGATGGAAGACCTCTCTCTCTCTCTCTCTCTCTCTCTCTCTTTCTCTCTCTCTGTCTCTCTCTCTCTGCCCCTCTATGACTCCGCCTTTCAAATAAATAAATAAATCTTTTTTTGAAAAGTAGCATTTTTGTCAGTTTTCATCTACAACCTCTGCTGTAAATGGGTGCTGAATTAAATTTGAATTAGCAGATCATTGATTTCTGAGTTATCAAATGTGGGATATCATTATTTTACAAAAAAATTTTACTTGCATATACATTTGTTCCTAATTCCATGTTTAGTTTTTATTAAGTTAGTATTCTATTCATGAAAGTATCTCCTTTTAGTTGATGCACAAAAACCTCTTTAAAATTATGCAGTATTCATTTGGGGCTTCTTTTAATTGTAGTCCTGAATATTTTTGTTAATTCAATGTTTACAGGAAGCTATTTTTTACAATTGTAAATCAATGCAAATACAAATATCTGCTTATGTTGTAGTACAAAATTTGTTATTAAGTTTATTTTAATTCATTGGTCAGGGAACAAATTTTAAGGTCATCATTGATTACAAATTTTCCACTATTTCCTAGACAACTAAATCAACATGGTAAATTAAAATACACTTTGAATTCTGTGCTTTCATGTCCTAAGGTAAATAACTTGGTCTTTTTGTTTAATATTTTTTCAAGTTTAAATGTTATGATGGCTACTAGATTAAATCAATTGCTAGGCAGGCCTCTTTTAAAAGGAGGTTGGTTTTCTTGATCTGTTGGTAACATTATCTTTCTTGTGCTGATAAAATACGTTCACTAAAAATTATTTATCTTAGTTAAAATAAGTGAAACAATCTGTCATGGAATTAAACATTTGTATGAAAATACTAAATAAAATGGACATAGGCAATTGTTTATCATTAAATATCACCACTTTCTTTGGTATTTAGAACTGTTGACAAGTCTAAGACATATGGCCATTCAGGAGGATTTTGTCTGAAATTTGCAAATGCCATGTAATACTGAGATTAATAAGGGATTAGGGACCAGAGAACTAAAATAAGACTAGCAACATCTAAATTACTATCTGGAAGCTCTTAAAATGTCATGTATGACACTGGAATCTGCGTGATATAAAACTAAATATTGTGCTGCTTTAGGATGAGAACAAATATGTTTACAACCTCCTCATCAAATATCATACATATTGTTTCTAATTTTTGACTATGTTGACTGAACAAAATCTACTAGAAGATCGTATGAAGTTATAATCCTGTGCTAGATAAAACTAAGATTTGAATACCTAACTGCCTTACATAAACGCTACCAATTTACACATAATTAATGCTCACCTTTTTGAAATGTCAGCTTTGTAGTCATCTTTGGATAATCTGCAATAAAAATAATATACTTTTGTAAATCACAATAATTTATAAAGTAATATTATGAATTTGAATTTAACAAGCAAACTAAGACAATGGATTCATTACCATAAAATTTTTCTTATATAAAATGTCTAAGTTATTTAATTTTACTTTCTGGAAATATTATTTTTTTCTAATTATTGTAACCACAATGCCATTTCATATTAATATAATAATGTCTTAAAATGATGTTAAAGTTTTCTGACATATTTACATAAGTGAGAATTCATACTCATTAAGTTTACAGAATACATGTAGTAAAGTGGTTATTTAAAATAATGTGAACTATAAAAGTAATTCAAGCAGCCTACTTTAGATACAAAAGCAGATAATTCCCATACAGGCTTGGAAATCAGGGTGGAAGGAACCAGGATTACCTTCTTTCCTATTTCTTCCCCCTGCCTCACTGTCTCAGTGCAATTACAAATTTAAAATTATTACCAGATGCAGAGAAGAAGTGAAGCAAAAAGCATCTGGACACATTATTTGACTTACACTTAGAGAATTAATGAAATTAGGGACTGGTTCTGTGGTGTAGAAGGTTAAGAATTAATGAAATTTTCCCATTCAGAAACTAGAATGTTAGTTAACTTTGACCTACTGTATTTCAGGTTGGATTCTGAGTTCTAATTTAAATGATAGTAAAGTTAAAATTGATGTAGTAAGTATGTGAAGCTTTAGTTTGTTCATATAGAAGTTAGCAAAGTTGAGTGGAATATTTGCTTTGTCATATAATCATTTGTTCTACAAAAAAAGCTTTAGTCAAAGCTGGTACAATTAGTTGTATGACCAACCAGAGAAACAGAAATGGAAAGACAGAAAGTAAAGAGAGAGTAATATGACTAAGGTAATATGCCCCTATCAGCCACTGGCTCACTGCTTCTCCTTAAAACCATCAGGTTATCTTCCTATAAAAAGCAAAATGTCTATGAAAGGAAATCTAATTGGGCCAATCTCCTTTTTGAATTGTAGTATGCTTATTCTGTTGAATAGAATAAAATAAAATGAACTACTTCTTTAAAAATACATATATATATATATATATATCTTTCCATACATGCACACATACATATATACATGTTAATACACACATTTTTATGTTTTATATAGTAATTTTATGTTTTAAATATAAACACATCTTGTGTGTATTATCTTTTCATTATAACTAGTCAACCCCGTATTAATATCTTGTAATTATCTATTGGATTTTCATTATAGTTTTCCATTAAAATATAAAATTTGATATGTAAAACATAAAATATTCTGACTTCCAAAAAATCTTCTAAACATTTTATTCCCTGTCTATCGAAATTATGTATTGAGTGAGCTGGCACTGTGGCATACCAGGTAAAGCCACTTATTGTGGAATAGTCAGGACTCAAACTGAAGCCAATACGGGATGCTGGTGCCATAGGCTATTAGCTCCCCACTAATGCACCTGGGAAAGCAGTGCAAGATGGCCCAGATACTTGGGCTTCTGCACCCATGTGGGAAACCTGGAAGAAGCTCCTTGCTCCTGGTTTCCGATTGGCTCAGCTCCAGCCCTTGTGGCCATTTAGGGAGTGAACCATTAAGTGGAGGATCTCTCCCTCTGTCTTTCTTTCTCTAACTGCCTTTCAAATAAATAAGTAAATCTTTTTTAAAAAATTATGTACTGAGAATAATTGCATGATAATAAGCATTCATTAAATTTCAGTAATCAATCTTAGAAAGTTATATATAAGCTACATTATTTTTAAAATTAATATTGGTTATATTTTAATATTTACAATAAAATGTTAAAACATTAATATAAATTGGAACTCAAGGAATTACTAAATGGAAATTAGTCTAACATACTCTCATTACTTCCTAAGATTCATTAAGAAATTGTATATTCTGTCTAAATCTAAGAAATTTTAAGAGTTTGCAATAATTATTATTTTGAGATTGTTATTATTATAAAATCAACTTTATAAGGTATACATAGTTATTTTCAGAATCCCCAAAGATAATCATTGATAATATAAGTACATGTAAAATTTCACTGTATTAAAGCACATAATTACATTCGTTCACTTCGGGGACCAGCACTGTAGTGCAGTAGGCTAAGCCTCCTCCTGCAGTGCCAGCATCTTGTCCTGGCTTCTCTTCTTCTGTTACAGCTCCCTGCTAATGGTTCTGGAACCCAGTAGAAGATGGTCCAGGCGCTTGGGCCCCCTGGAAGAAGCTCCTGGCTCCTGACTTCGGATCAGCTCAGCTCTAGCCATTGCAGCCATTTGGGGAGTGAACCAGTAGATCGAAGACCTCTCTCTCTGTGTCTCCTTCTCACTGTCTGTAACTCCACTTCTCAAATAAATAAATAAAATCTTTTAAAAAGATTTTTATCAGCTGAATTCAAAATTGGATATCACTTTTAATATTTTTTGAATATTGAAATCAAGAATTTTATGTTCATAATCACAAAGCTATTATCAACAGATAACTCACAGCCATGATAACAATTTGTCATTCTAGATTTTAGTGCTATTTATATCTCTCCAGTTCTTTCTTATCCTTACACAAAGTTAGAACCATATTATGTAGATATCACTCTTACAAAAATAGACAAGCTATGGTACAGGATGCCTTCGTGCAGACAGTGGAGGAATTGGAGGGTACTTCCATGCATTTCCTTTCTCTCAGAGGTAACGGTCCTGCACTGCTTGTAATGGTCCTGCACTATTTTGGGGTCACTGTTGGCAAAGAGTGGCTTTGTATATCTTGTACAGTTTTCCAGCTCTTTATGTTGGGAGACAAAGTCCTATTCTAGTTACTCCACTCTGGTTAAAGATGAAGTTCTCCCCTTAGGTGATTTTTTTTAAGTCTAAGCAGTAATTTTTATATGCCAGCTATGTATTAGCAGTAATCTCCTATATACAACACTCAGACATTCATACAATAATGTCAGGTGGGATTTGAAGAAATGATGGAAAGAGAGAGCCAGAAGACCTAGAGTATATGCCAGCCAATCATGATGCTTTAAAACATCATGTATAAACAGAATGATTGCATTTGAGAACATCTAAAAATTAGGTAACTTTTGCAAATGGTGAATTACAAGGTCTGTGAATTACATATGAAAAAGAAACAGGTATGTTTTTCATAGAAGAGACCAATTGATGAAAATAAATAGGTTGCTAAATGGAAAGGTGAGGATTACAAAGAATGAGCCAATCAGGCCTCTAGCCAATGTACTAAAGACTTAAGAGTGATTTTCAAGTCAACACAGGCGGATACTTGATTGAACACGTACGGAAGAAAATGGAGTATAGAAATCTGTGATGAATGGAAAATTACCAAGCCATCACAAAACCCACAGGCACCACTGAGAGCCATGTGACTGCCTAATCCATATTAGCATCAGTCTTAGGACACCTATGGAGAGGAACGGGAAGGAAGTTCTCCGAGCTTAAGAACTGCGTTCATGCCAGTTCTCTTCCAGCTCGGGAGCACACAGCAAAGCATCCCACAGTCACAGAGGACAGAAGTTCTATTTTTCCCACATGGGCTGAGAGCATCATGATGCCAAGGCTGTTTGGGGAAGTGAGAACGCAGAGCTTCTTACTTTGAAAGCACATGACATTGAGTATTAGTTATTAATAAGAGACATCATCTCTGTAGCAATACTGTTCAATTCAGACAGCTCTAAAAACACAGTGTGGGGGATATGGGGCTAGAAACGGGACATAAAGGTGACTCAGATTTTTCCTTCCATAAAATAATTCCCAGCTCAGCACTAGAAATGGAAATAAAAAATTCAAAATTTTTGCCAGTAATTATTTGGAACCTATCTCAATGAAAAAAAATAAAACCACAAACACCATTGTAATTACATAATTTGTAAAAATATTAAATTTCAATAGGATTAAAGCGGAATCAACGTATCTGATAAATTTAATTATCTAATAGGTTACGGTGTGCGTCCAAACCTAGTTACTATATAATTATCAAGTTGGCTTCAGAAAAGTTTACTTGTGTCAGCAAGTATATTTTCTTTTCCGGGCTTTATTCCAAGGTACCAATTAGAATGGCTGGAGTTTCATATATGTATTTCTACTCTCTGGTGCAACTTAGTATTTTTTAATTAGGAGCTATCGAGCCTCACAGTGAATTCTCATGTTGCTCATCCTGAGGGAGGACAGCAATGAGATCATTACACTGATAACAGAACAACTAAGTCCACGTGACTGACAGCTCTTTGCCTGATACTCATGGCTACCCGGGAAGGCTGAGTTACATTCATCTCATTGCCAGTGCAAACTTGTTCTGTGAACTGGAAAAGACTGTATGCCAACAAAAGAGACTTGATTTCCTAATAACTGATAAGAAAGATGAAAAACAATTCTCGAGCGTGAAAGCTCAAAATATGGCACAAAGATTACTTGAGAATATTAAAATAGTATTGCATTACTTTTTTCTAAAAGTGTCAAATCAAGGATTAGACCCAAAAACTCTAGTCTCTTGGATAATAAAGATTTACAGAAATCTACCTCGTGCACATTTTTCTTTGCATTCTTCCAGACTCTCGAATCGATTCTCGTTCCCTTCACATCCTCCATATATAAATTCTTCACACTGATGAGTGAGAATATTGAAAAAAAATCTCTTGATGTATGCTCTGCACGGCCCATCATCTACCTTCATTGCACAAAATGAGTGTGTCGGCTTCTGTAGTGGCGGTTTAATATCTACAAAGTAAAAATAAAAACATCATGTGTGACCTTCTACCAAAACGATAATACTGTTATTTCCTCCATTTTCACTTTTTAATATGTCCTGATTTTATTGAAAGTACAATAAAACAAGTTCATCAGAAAACATAAAAAGCTAACATCAACAAAGGAGACACACTTTACCAAGTATTACACTTTAGTCATAATTTTCTAGACTCTTGTTAACAGTTATTGTTTCAGACTGTACCAGTTGATTGAGATGGGATGAAATAGTAGTGGTGAGCCAAACTCACTCAATTGGAGAGGACCATATTACAAATAAACAGAGTCCTCTTCATTTAATTCAGCAGATTTTAGACATAGACTAATGCAAATTTTTGGAATCTTCACTTTTCATACCGAATCCTCTTTAAAAGCAACAATATATTTAAATTCACATGTAAAATAGATATTCTACATTAAATATTTATACTACATGGTGCATTCTTATGTTTACCATGACTGTTTTGTATAAATGTGGAGAAAATGTTTTAAAGAGAATGAGGCAATTCTTTTTACATTGAGCTATACATTTTTCTCTAAATATTCAATTTCTTATTTTAGTTGTGGGAGTTTTTCCCCTTTGGGGATATGCGCACAGAGGAAACACAACTTAGTTTTTATCAAATCCAATAAAATTAATAGAGGCCTAGCATTAAATAACTTGCATTTGTTTACAGAATCTACTGGTAAGATGTATTGAAACTTGTGGTTGGTTGGCAAGGAGAGAGTTGACGGTAAAGGGATACAAAATTTCTTTTTTTTTTTTTAAGATTTTTTTTTTTTTTTTTTACAGGCAGAGTGGACAGTGAGAGAGAGAGAGACAGAGAGAAAGGTCTTCCTTTGCCGTTGGTTCACCCTCCAATGGCCGCCACGGCCGGCGCGCTGCAGCCGGCGCACCGCGCTGATCCGATGGCAGGAGCCAGGAGCCAGGTGCTTTTCCTGGTCTCCCATGGGGTGCAGGACCCAAGCACCTGGGCCATCCTCCACTGCACTCCCTGGCCACAGCAGAGAGCTGGCCTGGAAGAGGGGCAACCGGGACAGAATCCGGCGCCCCGACCGGGACTAGAACCCGGTGTGCCGGCGCCGCTAGGCGGAGGATTAGCCTAGTGAGCCGCAGCGCCGGCCTACAAAATTTCAATTAGGAGGAATAACTTAAGGAATCTGACAACAGTTAATATTATATTTTATTATCAAAAATGTTGAGTGAGTCAACATAAAGTGTTCTCACCACAAAAATCATCATTATGTGAGGTAAAGTACACATTACTTAGCTAGATTAGTCATTCTACTGTTGGCACATATTTCAGAACATCATGTTGTAACAGCAAATGCAGTCTTATATATTAATGAAAAACAAGAAGAAAGAAAATTGTAATTGATGCAATCAAAATGATAAAGACAAAAGGATTCTGTATAGTATGCCTTAAGAATTTTCCATTTATTGAGGCTATGCATTTCCTATATCATTGAGAATTGATTATAGCTTCCTTTTTGGGGATGTTACTTTCCAAGAATCTAAACCAATTTGGCCTCTAGAGGGCAGCAATATTCTATTAAATGGAAACCAGTGTCTTGTATCTTAAACTTGCATCTTCAAAAAAATGTGTTAATGCACTATAAAATAATTCACTTTGAGGAAACATGAATTGATGTCACTTTATCTTTACACAAAGCATTTTTAAAATATGGAATAAAAGTTAAGTTTTTGGATCTGTGAGAGAGATCATTTGTAAGGAAATTCATTTTATTTTATGTTTAAAGATTTGTTGAGCTATTTGAAAGGCTGGGGTTGGGTTCGGCCAAAGCCAGGAACCTGGAAAGAAATCCATTTTAAATTTTCTGGGACCCGGCGCTGTGGCATAGTGGGTAAAGCCGCCTCCTGCAGTGCCAGCATTCCATATGGATGCCGGTTTGAGTCTCTGTTACTCCACTTTCAATCCAGTTCTCTGCTATGGCCTGGGAAAGCAGCAGAAGATGGCCCACATACTTGGGCCCCTGCACCTGCGTGGGAAACCTGGAAGAAGCTCCTAGCTCCTGGCTTCAGATTGGCACAGCTTTGTTGTGGTCAACTGGGGAGCCAACCAGCAGATTGAAGGTTTCTCTCTCTCATTCTCTGACTCTCTTTCTCTCTGTGTAACTCTGACTTTCAAAGAAATAAATAAATCTTTAAAAAAAATTTTCTGTACTTTTAAACCTTATGTGATTTTTTGAAAGAGAAAGTATGCACATCGCAAAATTTGGATTAAAGAATTTTAAAGTCTCTTCAATCACTGATTTTTTAAAAGGTTTATTTATTTATTTGAAAGTCAGAGTTACATAGAGAGAGGAGAGGCCGAGAGAAATAGAGAGAGGTCTTCCATTCACTGGTTCACTCCCTTATCGGTCGCAATGGCCAGAGCTGCGCCCGCTTGAAGCCAGGATCCAGGAGCCTCTTCTCAGTCTCTCACGTTCGTGCAGGGGCCCAAGGACTTGGGCCATCCTCCACTCTCTCCCAGGCCACAGCAGAGAGCTGGATCAGAAATGGAGCAGCCGGGATTCAAACCGGGGCCCACATGGGATGCCAGCACTGCAGGAGGCTGCTTTACTCACTCCGCCACAGCGCCAGCTCCTGACCATTGATATTTTATATTATAATGATCTACATGATATAAGATCAAGTGCTGGGCATTTTTCAGTAATGTTAGAAGACTTTATAACAGAGTAATTGTATTATTATTGTTTATTTTTATTAATCATACTATGGCATTTAAGTAGCTCTCTCTTGCAAGGTGCACCACTGTGGTGAAGCAGATTAAGCCATGACTTAGAATATCCACATCCTCTAATAAGCACGGGTTCAAATCCTGGCAGCTCCACTTCGAATCCACATCCCTGCTAATGTGCCTAAGAAAGCAGTGGATGAGAGCCCAAATACTTAGAACCCTTTCACAATCCCGAGAGACTCAGATGGAGTTTTTGGCTCCTGTCTTCACTGTGGCCATTTGGGAAGTAAACCAGATGGTTTGATCTCTCAAATTGGATGGGTGGATGACCTTCCTCTTTCTCTCTCTCTCTCTTATACTGCCCTTCAAATATAATTTCAAAAATTTTAGAAGTTGTTCTTGCAATCTTGGAAGGTTTAAAAATTAGCTTGCCATATGTATGTTGACTTTTTTGAAAAATAAGTTAAACTTTTATTTAGTAAATATAATTTTCCAAAGTACAGTTTATGGATTACAATGGCTTTTTTCCTCCCATAACTTCCCTCCCATCCGCACCCCTCCCATCTCCTGCTCCCTCTCCCAGTCCATTCACATCGATTCATTTTCAATTCTCTTTATATACAGAAGATTGATTTAGTATATATTAAGTAAAGATTTAATCAGTTTCCAACCACACAGAACATAAAGTGTAAAATACTGTTTCAGTACTAGTTATAGCATTACTTCACATTGGACAACACATTAAGGACAGAGGTCCCACATGAGGAGTAAGTACACAGTGACTCCTGTTGTTGACTTAACAATTTGACACTCTTGTTTATGGTGTCAGAAATCTCCCTAGGCTCTAGTCATGAGTTTCCAAGGCTATGGAAGCCTCTTGAGTTCGCTGACTTCAATCTTATTTAGACAAGGTCATAGTCAAAGTGGAAGTCTCACCTCCCTTCAGACAAAGGTACCTCCTTCTTTGATGGCCCATTCTTTTTACTGGGATCTCACTAGCAGAGACCTTTCATTTACGGTTTTTGTTTTGTTTTGTTTTGTTTTTTTCCCCAGAGTGTCTTGGCTTTCCATGCCTAAAATACTCTCATGAGCTCTTCAGCCAGATCCGAGGGCTGATTCTGAGGCGAGAGTGCTGTTTAGGACATCTGTCATTCTACGAGTCTGCTGTGTATCCCACTTCCCATGTTGGATAATTCCCTCCCTTTTTGATTCTATCAGTTAGTATTAGCAGACACTAGTCTTGTTTGTGTGATCCCTTTTACTCTTAGACCTGTCAGTGTGATCAATTGTGAATTGAAATTGATCACTTAGACTAGTGAGATGGCATCGGTTCATGCAATCTTGATGGGATTGTATTGGAATCCCCTGGCACATTTCTAACTCCACCATTTGGGGCAAGTCCGATTGAGCATGTCCCAAATTGTACATCTCCTCCCTCTCAAATGTAGCTTTCCATGTGTATGTTGACATTTTGATGCTATCTGATATATGTAGCACTAATTATTTCAGATTGTGATTTATATCTCAGCTACTAACACAGCTTTCAATTTTAAATAGTTTGCCCTTAACTTATAAAATATAACCTGTCTTTGACCTATTTGATAACAGATTTTAATATTTTTTTCATTGAAGTAAACTGAGCTGATGAGAATGATAGAATAGTAAGTTTCACAGGCCTAAAACTTGGTAAGGTAGAACTAAAATGAAACAGAGAACTATTGTGATACAGGGCAAACTTCAGCACCAAATACAGTTGTCATAAGCTGGCTAATTAGCAGGTTATAATAGTCAAAACTTTAATTAAAATAGAATTTTATAGATTTGTGCATTTGCATTTTCAACTTATGTTTGACAAAATATAATTTTTATTTAAAAATACAGTTTTTAAGCAATTGTTATTAATAAGAGTGCCAGTAAATCCTATCAGTCATCAGTATATATGTATATATCTTTATCAATGTGATAAGAATTATTGATTAATATGTATAAATTTAATGTCTCATTTTTTTCTAATTCTTTTTTTTTTGTATCTGTATATTTGAAAGTGGAGTGGTAGAGAGAGAGAGAAATAGAAATTGATCTTCCATCTTCTGGTTCATTCCTCCAATGCTTGCAGCACCTGGGACTTGACCAGGCTAACGCCAATAGGCAGGAACTCAGTCTGTGTCTCCCAAGTGTGTGGCATGGACACACACTTGAGCTATCATTTGCTGCCTCCTGGGGTTCACACTAATGAGAAGCTGGATTGGAGGCAGAGTAGCCAGGACTGGAGGTAGGCAGTCCAGTATGGGATACAGGCAACCCAATAGGCAGCCCAATCGCTGAGCCACAACGCCTGCCCTTATTTTCCCCTACAAGTCTTCATCTAATTTATATGCTGATGGACTTATCTGAAATTTGAGAATTGGCTTTAAAAGGGCTTTCAGGCATATCAAGTGTTTGTTACCTACCAAAATGAATACTTCAGAGTGAAGTTCAGAATATCATTTTCCTTAAGTGTTTCTCTACACTTCCTTGAAATTATATTTCTGTGAAATAGCTAGTATTTTTTCTATATAAATTTATAACATAAATATAACTGCATTTTAGAAGATTGCTGAAAATATTTTCCTTAGATAAATATCTGCTTATAAACAAAAATGACTTCTGAAAAAAAAAAATTCTTCCTTAAGCACGGACATGATTGTCAGCTTGGGTTCGTCACTCACTGGATGCCTTTACTGAATAATACATTTATACGTTACAGCAAAAGCTATCTATATGTTCTGTCTTAAGGCACTCAAATGCCAGTGCTGGTTTTGAGCAGTTAAGCTGTGAGAACCTGGGAGTCTTGCTGAGAGGCTGAGAGGAGGTGGTGGTGTCTGCCTTGTAGCTGACCCGCAGTACATACTATAGAACTAGCACTACGAATTACTATGCTGTAGACATTTTGGGGGGGGGGGGAGGGGAGACACTGACAAAAATCTGATCTATCAATTCTATAAAGATGTGATCTCAAAACTCACATAATTTAGAAATGAGCAGGAACAGAAATATTCGGGCATTTTGAATTTGGCATTTGAGTAATACAATCATAGTCAGAAATTCCTGCAGCACTACTCTTCACAATGTAGTGGTCCTCCCTCCTGAGTTAATGTTACTTTAGAGCTTTAGTTAAGCACCTCAGGACAGATCTATGTCTGTGGAACACTGGAAACCACCTAATGCTATGCTGTCATATATATTCAGGAAGCCATGTCTTATAAATCAGGAGTTAGTGTCAGATCCTTTCTCAATGATGATTCCTCTACTAAACATATCTGGTAGTCTCTGTCATCAAGTAAATCTTTTATATTTTTTGCGCTCTGGATATAGTCACCCTAACTGGGCCTATTTAATAACTGCGCCACCAAGTGGCGACAGTGCACCACAAAACAAAGTATTGCAAACCAGCGTTGTAGTAATGACAATAGCTGATTTTATTGTCCTTAACTGGACATTTTGTAGTTACATCATGTAATGATCACAACTTCTCAGTTAGGCAATATTGCACCCATTTTAAAGATATTAAAATAACATTGTGGAAATTAAATTACTCAAATTCACTCAAAGTCACAGCATCAGTGATAGGCTCAACCTTGATCCCCAGGCAGTGTTACAGCATCTGTCTCACTCAGTAACTGCGTGATATAGTCACACATCTGCAAAATTGAGATTTCTAAACTCGTATTTGTATAAAGCACACCAGTTTAGTCATACAATTTCCACTCAATTACTTTTTTTCTAAAATTTACTTTAATATATTTTAAATAGTTTCAGCCATCAAAGTGGGTGATAGTTTTATGTTTCCTAGAGGAAAATACTAAGCATTAATTTTTATTAACTGCATTTTATTATTAAATGAGTATTCATGTTTACCATTCACTTTTTAGTGTATTTGTTTGTTCAATCTGTTTTAAAATATTCTTTTAGGCATTGAGGTTGGTACTCACACCTGAATTTGAAAGCATCCTTGAACCTGGTGAGTAGCCAAGTGTGCGCCCTTGTACTCAATGCTATGTCACTCCACTCAAATAGGACAGAAGTCTGTCTCAATTTTTCCTTCTTAGTTTGGATACACCTTTTCCAAAACTAATAACTGCGTTGAACTTGTGTGAGACACTGCTGTCACTGCAGACATGACAGCATATTGGGGATCAGCAGGCCTTCTCTCATGGGACATACAGACACTGAAGACCCACAGAAATATTCAGAAAATGCAGGGTGCTGTGCAAGAGTACAACAGGTTACACAAAGAAGCCTGAGGGGGTCGGGAGTAACTTCCCTGAGACCTGAAATTGAGGCTTGCAGAAAATGCTGACAGAGATAAAGAGCGTATGCCTATGGCCCTGAAACTAGAAAACACATACATGGCAATGTTACAAGAGTGTAATCAAATGCAGTCAGATAAATATAATTTATTTCACATTTTAATGTAATGATCATTTTCAGTATAAATAATTCAGTTATGTCACAAAGGTAATGTGTGGTAAATTAAAACTGCAAAATCAGATCTCTCTGGCTCTAAATCTTATGAAAATTATCTACCTTTCTCTAAGTGCTTCCTACTAGTTGCTTCTGTTCCAACAGAAAGGATTTTTTAAAAAGATTTTCATGACTAGTTTTAATTATAATTTTGTCTTAAAAATGTTTTCTAGATTACCCTCGCTGTTATTGGGCTGACATTATTTTTTAATAAACTTCACTATTGTCTTGTAAGGGAAGCCATAAAATTTGGTATGGTTTCATATGAATAACAGTCACTATTTCAATGAGTGGTGTATTAATATAAAGTATGGTGCAGTTTTGGAACCATGTGATGAATTGCACTTCCAAAATGACTCAGATTTAGGTTCATGCTGCTGCAAGGTTCATGAAAAACAATATAAAACCTGAGTATGACTGTGCAGCTAACCAGCCAAGAGGACTTGAAGTCCTCGCTAAGATCAAAGTTCTTATCCCTCTAGGTTTATAAACTACCTGGTAGTGCTTGGGAATTCTGACTTATCATTGATGAGTTCATTGTGGTTTCTCCATCATCAACAATCACAGCTCTCCTGGTAACCTGGTGTGCATTTTCTCAGCCCAGCCGAGGGAGATTGGCCAGCAGAATATTGGGAGCACTTGGACCCATTCTCTTCCTACTTCCCGAGACAAGAGCACCTGCCTTCTCCTTGCTGTGTCTTTATCCTCCACCTTCCTTGTTTCCATGACCCACAGAAACAGAACTTTAGCCCAATTCCCTTTGAGGAAAAAGTTGAATAAAGGACAAAAGCCCATCTCATAATAACCATATTCCTATTTCCAAGAGACACATTATGGTTTTTACTTTATTGAATAGCAAACATTGCAACTCCAGGAAATTTTTCTAGCATGGCTTTCCTGTACCAGGCTCATAGATGATGGGCTTACGTGAATTACCTTCCTCTTTCATCAACAGCTGCACAGGTGTTTCCGTCACTGCATTCGCCACATTAAACTGAAATAACCTTTCTATTGACCAACCTCCCCTTTGAAGCTATGAGATTCTTACAAACCCAGTCTCAACCATCAATGTTTCCCTAAGACCAACCACAATTTCAGGCATCATATATATATTTAACTTTTATTAAAGGGAAATATGTTGAACATAGGAATTTTTCATAGCTATGAAATAAAATAAGAATGTGTTGATGGAAATCTTTTTGCACATCCTGAACTGCTAAAGAAACTATACATTGTTAATATTCTCTATAACCAATAGGTTGAGATTTTTATCAATAATTTACTTCTTTGCCACAAAATGTTGTTCTTAAGAGAGGCTTATGCGTATAATTATGATCAACCTACAGTAAAATATGATTAATATTGTTAATGTTTTTGAACTTTTATGAGTGAAACCAACTTCTCTTACTAGATGCTTTAATGTGCCTCATGACTAGATTCTGGCACTGGGCTCCACGGGAAGTTTTTGTTTCAGGAACGTGGGCAAGAGAGAGATAGTGGACGCAACCTCAAGCACCAGTGCTTCCCTGTCCCGCTCGTATTTTCCCTGGCAAATGTTGGCATCAAGTTTCAGAGTTTTCTCTATAGCACGTAGCTCCTTACAATAGTCCAGAATCACTTTACCATATAATAAAATACTTTGACTTAAAAATAATTCTTTCTGCGGAAGTAACTTGTTTTGGGACTTTAAAAAAAAAAGCAGCACCACTAAATTGCATGTAAGAAGTATCGTAAGAAATAAATGTCAGTTGCCTAAGTATTCATTTTCCTACACAATGGACAAATATATTAATTTTTTGGACTAAAACTAAGAATTTGACTAGCTCCAAAACATAAATGCTTCTAACATTTTACCTGTAATGTTTGTGAATTCTTCATCTTCCTCGGCTGCTGAGCTAACAGGGGCAGGGACAAGACCAAGCAGCAGGCATATAGACGTCCAAAAGATGTGTTCTTTCTTCATTGTAGATCAACTCTGAAACACAGACCCCGAAAACATCCATTAAATAAGATGTTAATGTGGACTCATCTTAGACTAGTAAAAATCCTGTGCGTACTTCCAAATGCAAATATATATGACATTTGATTTGTGTTAATTTACATCTAACTCTGTTCCTTGAGCCATTTTAAACACATATGTGGTATTCAAAACTGTAGGTAAACGCACTCTTACTACATATGTTTAATACTATTCCATTACACGTGTCATATTTCAACTTGCTTCATTAAGCCTGTGATTATAGAGTGGATCGAAATTACGTTTTTCAAAAATTAAAGAAAAAAAGGAAGGAAGCAGATTATTAAGAGATGAAGGGAAGTATGATTATCTTCTTAGAATGAAATGTATGAAATACATGAAACCTGTTCTCTTTATATTAATAAAAATTTTAAAAAGAAAATGCACATATAAAGGACAACAAGCCAAGCACGCAGCAGATACATTTCATGCACAAGTCTACTTTCCATGTCTTCCTCACAGCTGTTCTTTCTCAGTCACAACTGATTTTCTTGCATTTTTCTATAATGCCTTTAATGCAACTTGTAATTACTTATTTCTGTTTCTTTTGGCTCCATTTCTTCTTTTAAAAAAGAAGCATGTTTGCAGCATTTTCATCCTTGTTTCTTTTAAGATATATTTCATCTATAAATAATTTCCTGGTCAGATTTTCTATGTATAGCAGAAAAACAGAACTGCAGATGAAATATGACCATCCAGTCAGGCCGTTTATACAGCCCCAACTTACTGAGTTATCTGTTTCAAAGGAGTTTCACAATAAAATAACTTTGCATGATAAGCCAACATCTTTATGCTCTAAGGGAAATATTTCAGCAGGAGCATGAGACTTCCTGTTTCAAAATGATTTAAAGGTCCATGGCAAAAAAAAAAAAAAAAAAAAAGGAAAAGCACGAGCCCCTCTACAAAAAACAATTTGGACCCAAATGTGGAAGGAAGCACCTAATGTTTATTCAGGATGCAAAGAGGAAAAGAAGGCAACTCAGGATGTTTCAACCACTAAGTGCCATGAGCGACAGGAAGGAAAGAGAGATCATTTATCAGGAAGCATTCACAGATGCAGGCGAAAATATTCCATCAAAAACAATTGAGAGAATGCCTAAGTTTTGCCTGTAGTCATGGACAATCAGAAACCATTACATTATTGCAATATGTACCCCTATACAATGGGTAGCCTTACAATACTCAAGAATAATGAAATAATAAATGCCATTTTGCTTTAAGCCCCATTAAAATCATTAGTGAATGCATAATCTATTTTCTAGCAACCCTTCAGAAGTGTTAACATGTATTTTATTTTCCTTCAGTAGCAGTGTTATATCATACTGTGTGTAAAGCATACCATAAACTATTTGAATCTACAACTATATGTGTATGCACACACACACACACACACACACATATATATATATGTGATTCTGAAAAATCTTTCAACTAATCATCTAGTCTTTAGCATAATTTGAACACATATTTTAAAAAGATCCTCTTCTGTATCCACTTGATTATTTCAGGTATACAAATCTGCTATACTTTGAGTGTAAAATACAGCATGATTTTTTTATCTCATGGATTAGGGGTAGGCTGAGATTCAATAGCCATGGAAGAACTTAGAATTAGGACTGTAAGCTAACAAGTTCCCTTCTTTAAAATATGGCAGTCTGGAGTCTTGCCCACACTTACTGGTTTACACTTTCTTTGGTTGCAAGAATTAGACAAATTCATATCCAAAGGCCATCAGCTCTTTTGTTCTAGAAAATGGGGACAATCTAGGGAGCAGAAGGGCAGGTTTGTGTTGAATGTTGGAAACAACTAGAGCCCCGGAGCTGACCCTCACCCAGGGTCTTGCATTGCTGTCACACTCCTCAAGTAAGCTTATTTTCTGTCAGGGTTGCCCACCTTCCCAGGCAGGAAGCATGGTCACTGACCTGTCCTGGATTTTAAACATTAAGGACACGTCCACCAAAATAATGGGTTGGGTTCAAACAACTTGAAAATGGCACTGATAATGTTAATTTGGAAAAAAAGTGGTACCCTTTGATCTAGTATCTTTGAGTTGGGAAGCGGTGACTCACATGGATTTGTGGGTCCTAAATCAGTCAGGGGTTCAGAATATGAAAATATAATAAAGTTACAAATTTTAATGGAATCATATGATTTTAGGGATGGAGTAGAAAAGCATACTCCCAGAAAGGGCAATAATTGCTTTGAGAATAAGAGGAGGCTGTTAACAAGTATCTGACTACCATAGCAGGCCATACAGCTAACCACTGATCCAGAACTTTGTGTGTTATGATAAATTTTAAAAAAATAGGTGAACCCATTAACATAAAAATCCAATTTTTTTTTAAAGTAGAAAAACAGGAGACAAACTATGAATATTACAAGAGGAATAAAACATCCACATTTGTATCACCAAATCCTGCTGTGGAAGATGACAGATCTCATGTTGGACGTACTCAGGTACTGCACAATATATCTGCTCCCAAAAGCATTAGCGGAAAGCTGTATTGGAAACGGAGGTGGAACTTGATCCCAGGCACTCAGACGTGGAATGTAGGTGTCCCAAGTGGCAGCTGTGGCCCTCTACTGCACAACACTGCCTCTGTAGTATCATTTTAAATGTAGAGTTTTTAATTCTGCATTCTTTGTTAATTTTCAATAATCCAAACTTTATAATTTTCTTATAAACTTTCCTGCTGATCAATCAGTGGCTGGTTAAATTGTAATATTAGGGTTATAAATTAGTTAGACCTCTTTTAGACACACTCCTCTACCTGTTTACTTTCAAACATCTTCCTAAAACACCATTTGTTCTGTGTGATCCATCAAAATATACTGTGACAGATCAGTAAAAAAATACTTCAGTCATTTATTTCTATTTATCACCTGAAGAAGGAAACTTTAACAGATAGAAGTTGACTTATATGTCATTGAAAATTAAAGTAAAATTGAATGTATTTTTCCATTATATTGTTTAAAAATCCAGCACAGATACTGTGCCATCATAATTAATGGCATATTGATTTTTAGTTTGGATATCTCTTTTTGGTGTATTAGCTTCAGAGTCTTGGTAAATCTCCTTTAAATTCTAATTTGTGCTCTATTAGTTACCATTGATCAGGGAAAATATATGATATTTGTCTTTTTGGGATTGGCTTATTTCACCAAGCATTATGGTTTCAAGAGCAAAATTGACATTTTGAGGTATGACTATTGTTTATAACCCGTCTCTACATTTGAGGGACAGTGTTTTTTTCTTTTTACTATTGGTTGAATTCTTTATTTAGTGGAGGGTTGAGCTTATGATTATGAAATAAACTGAAGACATGTCATTGTAAAAATTAAAAGAAAAAATAAGGAAGGAAGGAGGAGGGAGGGTAGGATTGTGGGCAGGAGGGAGGGAAGTATCACTATGATCCTAAATCTGTATCTAAGAAACACAAAATTTGTTCACCTTATATAAATTTTAAAAATAATATGAGGAACAGAGAATTCAAGGATGCCCAGAATTAATAATGTTATTCAAATAACTGGGAAAACAAAGTTAAGTTAGGCTTGAATTCGCTTCTATACAGACTGTATGCTTGTCAGTGGGCCTGCATAAAGGCAGTTAGACACAAAAGATAGGAACTGTGTCATCATCACCATTTCACCAAGAGAAAGGATGTCTGCCCAATACATCAACCAAGTACTCTGCAACTTTTTGAAGAACTGTCACATGAGTATTGTAAATATTTTCTATTAATTTATTTTTTCATTTTAATTCAAATGTCTATTGGTAAACACAAACTCTTAATTTTGATACATTTGATATTTTAATAATTCAATAGATATTACTGTATTCATAGATTCATATAAATATCAAAACAGTTTTAGAGCAATTTCATTACCCTAGAAAGAAACTCTCCCATCCTTTATGCATTATTCCTTCCACCTCAGATTCCCAATCCCACATGTGTAGGAAACCATGATTGCATTGCCTTTTCTGAGATTTCATATAAACAGACTAATGCAATGTGTAACTTTTTGTGTCTGGCTTCTTTCTATTATCATAATGTTTTCCAGGTTTATCCACGTATAGATACTTCATTTTTTAATTACAGAAAATAAATTATTGTATAGATATATCACAATATACTCATCCATTCTTCAGACAATAGACATTTGTAGTATTTCCACTTTTTAGACATTATGAATGATATTGCCATGAACATTGCACACAAATTTTTGTGTACACATATGTTTGCATTTCTTTTGGGTATATACCTAGGAATGGAACTGTGGGTTCATATGGCAGCTCTGACTTTTTGAGGAATTGCCAGACTATTTTCCAAAGTGGTTGCATTATTTCACACTCCTACTCTTTATTTTTTGAATAGTACTTATAACCATTTAAGTGCTTACCTTGTTTGCCTTCTCCTTCACTAAAATGTTTTCTGTTTTGATATGCATGGCTTTATTTTATTTTAATCAATTCCACCAAAACATAAAGAAATCTCAGAAAAAAGTATTGCAATGATAACTTCAATGTTTTTTCAAATTGTGTCTTTTCTATTGCTTATTTCACTTTTCTGAATTCATAAATATTTAAATTAAGAAGTTTATGCAAAATTTTAAAAGCAAATGGAACACAATTAGAATATATTTAATATTTACAAAATTCTGCTTACATGACAGTCATTTTTCAAGAAAAATGAGGAAAGCAAGATGATTAGTGAAATCTGAACAGATGAGCTATGTAAGTGTGTGGGAGAGATGAGAAAAGAAAAGTATGCCTGGAAAAGAGGTAATTAGGCTAAAAGATGTGTTATTTGTGATTTCATTATGCATTTGTGACATTAGTAGTCTTAGCAAGAGAATATGAGAAAGAAAGAGAAACCGTTCCTATTGAAACTAAGAAGAGATGCTGTGAACGTTTTACCCAGTGATTAAAATGCTACTTGGGACACACACATCTCACACATCAGAGTGCCTGAGTTCCACTCCCTGATCCACTTCCAATTCCAGCTTCTTTCTAATGTGCACCATAGGAGGCAGAGAGCAATGGCTCAAATGCTTGGGTTCCTGCCACCCACATGGGAGAACTGGACTGAGTCCTGGGTACTGCCTTCAGTACGGCCAGCCCTGGCTTTTGCAGGTATTTGGTGAGTGAACCAGCAGATCTCTATGTGTCTGTCTTTCTCTTCTTCTCCTCTATGTCTCTCTGCCTTTCAAATAATAAATAAAAATAAATAGAATAAAATAAAATAATGATTGAGGAACAAAAAATAAAGAAAAAGGGAAGAACTTTTTTTGAAATAAGGTCTTTTATGATTTTTATGAATTTCATACCAACCATAACCCCCTTAATAATCCTATCTATAAGAAGTATGATGCACATCTTAAGAAAACAGAGGCTCAGAAAGGGACTATAATTTCCTCAAATAGAATGAGACAGAATAGTGTGTGCTTTCATATGTGTGGCTCCAGAACTTTTGGTCATCTGACCATTCAAAACTGCCTTCCCAAGAATCAATTTTTCTCTAGCACTAACTTGAAAATGTTCGTAAAATGGTGTAGTCTTATCTATGGTGCCATCTATGCCTCATCCACCATCTTAGACCTTGCCCCCTCCGGCCACCCTGTCTCTATGTTGCACTTTAGGCTTCAGTCCTAGGCTCCGTGGTCCAACCACCAGTGGCAGCTCCACCCCAACCCTAATTGGATTTGCTTTCCTACTTTCAGGCCCACCCCTGTAGGACCTGTTCCTGAACACGTGGTCCCTCTCTTGATCTCTCGCTCTTTTGCTCTCTTACTCTCTTGCCCTCCCCCTCTGGCCTGTCAGGCTTCTCCCACTCAACAATAAACCTTTCCTCTCACTCTGGTGTTTGGAAACCATCTTCCTCCAATTGGCCACAGGATGACGGTTTTCCTTGGCTATTGAATAACTACAGTGGAGAGGGCCATTCTCATATGGAAATCAAGAACCAGTAAGCCAATATAAGTAATACCCATGCCATGAGCCCAAGTCTTTTTTTCTCCCTTCTTCCTTTCTTCCCTTTCCTTCTGTCTCTGCCCCTCTCCTACTCCTCTCCCTCCTCTTCTCTTTCTCCCTCTCCCTCCCTGTCTCCCTGCTGCTCTCTTACACTGTTGCTTCCCACTGTCTTTCACATGTTTGCTTTCCCATGTTTCTCATGTTTCTCTATCTCATGTTTGCTTAGTGGTGGTTAAGAAAAAAGGTTTGGAGGAAAGGCTGAATTGTGCGCCCCCTCAAAATCCATATATTGAAGTCCTAATTCCAGTAACTCTGAATTTGACAGTATTTGGATGTAATGCCTTTATAGAGATTACCTTAGGATAAATGAGTTCCAAGGGCTTGGATTTTATGACTGGGGTACTTTTAAAAGAGGAGAGGAAAGACTACCCCTCTATAACAAGATCTCAAAAGGAGTCAACCCTATTGAACACTTGATTTCATGCTTCTAGCTTCTAGAACTTAATACTTTTCTGTTGTTTAAGCCAAACCATCTGTGCTACTTTGTTATGACAACCCCAAGCAATTTATGCAAACTAGTACAGTAATGCTTTAGATATCAGTTCTGTAACTTACTCGTTATGTGAGTTTGATGGTATGGTTATTCTGTCTCCATTTCCTCATCTATGAAATGGATATTTTACCAGAACCTGTCCCATAGTGTTGTGTGAGCATTATGAAAAGGTATTAGAATGGTGACTAGGTAAAAAAAAGTGTTACTATAAATTTCATAAGTAATGCCTGACATTATTTTGCATATAGTACAGATACTTAAATGTTTGACATTATGTTGGTTTTATAAAAACCCAAACTCATATAGCTCATTCGGTGTTGAGAACGTCATCTCAGACTGTTTTATAGTCTAAAAATACAATAGAAAAATAGCACTGAACTGGAAAGAGTTTAGTGCCTAGCGGAGAGACATTTTTGTTCTAATTTGGTCAGGTATGGGGACTGAGAGTGGCTACAGTATACTGTATAATGCGAGGCAATACAGATCCCAGTGAAAACAAAATGTTCTTAGGAGTCAAATGCATTGGAGCTAAAATATTTTGGTAGTTTGGCATTAGTGATTAGACAATAATTCAATAGGGATTGGCAATGGATACTGATGTGGAAAAGAATCTATGGTATGCTCCAAAGAGCCAGAAAGCACACGTAGCATGGGAGAAACTAAGCATAGGTTGATATCATAACATTAACTTTGGGGAGAGGCATGATACAACTAGTGGGCAGTCACTGACTTATTCTATAAGTTTTGGGGTACACATTTTATCATCTTTAAATAAATCTAGAAAAATCCCACACCATGTTTACATATGTCTTAAAAGTCTGGTGCTCATATAACTTAAATTTCCTAATTCAGATTTTCTTTATCACAAATTAGTGAAGGTTTCTGTGGGGAGCAACTGGGAGCAGCTTGGACTAGACTAAGTTACTGGAATTAAGACTTATTCTATGCATCTGCTCTCCCACAATATGGCGCTGAGAAGGGAGGAAACAGCTTCTACACAGCTGCCTCCAGTTCAACCAATAAACAGCAGGACCTGCTCCTGATTGGAGGAGAGCAGCGTACTCGGCGTGTGGGTAGCAGAGTTGGGATTGGTGGAAGAGGACTATAAAGGAGGAGAGAGACAACATGCACCAGGAACATCTATCTGAAGGAACACCTGTGCAGCCCCCGAGAGAGCCAGCCGGCGGTGTGCTGCTGCCCTGCGGAAGTGGGGAAAGTGGCAGGGGGAACCGCCCTTCCATGGAGGTGGAAGGGACGGTAGCCAACCCGGGAAGAACCAGCAGCAAACCCGGGGAGGGCCGAGCAGACAAAAGAACAATGCAGGGTCTTGTGTCGTTCCTCCATGAAGAGGGGGAGCAACATAATGGTGCCGTGACTCGGATATGAAGCCTAGGCAGGGTTTAGTGTCGTTCCTCCATGAAGAGGGGGAGCGACAGGTTTCCCTTAGTAAGTTTTATGATTAATAGTTAAGCACTGTGAATGCTTTGCCATCTTTAAAAAAACAGGACACTTCCTTTTGGCTATTTCGTTATAGTGTACCAATGAAAGACATGAGAGACAAAATCTGACAAATAGAGAAGGAAGGAAAAAAATAATTTGGAAAAAAAAAAAAACCTTCAAAATCATTCAATTTTCTGCCCAGCAGTAGCTAATATTGTTACAGCCCTGGTGTTTATTACCTCTATGCACTCTGTGTGGCTGGTCCCCAGGGGGTGCCAGCTAAAATCTAGCAGTCTATTTACTTTTAACCCGTGTATTTCTTTTTCTTCTGGTTTTCATTTTGAATGAGAAAACTAATGTAGAGGAAAAATGAATCAAGAAAGAAAGCAAACATCAGAATATGATTATGAGCGGGGAAGGAGAGGAGACACTCTCAGAGAACGCAGTAGTTGTCGTTTCTTTTCAGGGTTTGAAGCTCTCTTTGTAAGTACTGTTCTCCACTGAAAATTTAAAAACATTCACAATGAGTAGGACTGAAAAGTGGGTTTTGCTAAAAAGATTTCTTGCTAGATTTCCAACTCTTGCCCTACAATGGAGAATTTGCATAATCTCAGGGAAAGGTCCGAGAGATTTTTCTCAGGAAAAGAATATTTTCTTAATAAATACATTGTGAGGATGCCAATATTTGAGCAGCTTCCCAGAGGAGCTCTTACAGGCTGGACAACTGCATAGTTACCGCATACCAGATTCTAACAAGTCAACACAGAGCCTTATTTATCTCTTTACTAACTCCCTCAGACCCAACATCCCACATTCCTGGGATATTGAGTCATCATCATAAGCATTATTTTGGCATCAAGATTATTTATCTACAATAGAAAATCAAAAGCTGAAATATCATGACTTCCTAGCTGCGGGGCATTTGTTCCACACTGAACGTAAGAAACGATGTTAGAAGGGCAAAGATATAAGATGTTTTTGTGGTGATGTGGTGATTTACTATTTCATAGAGTGGTTTCTTATCTCTTACGAGATCTTGACAATAATATTGAGCAACCAACTGAGCATGCATAGTGCATTTATGTTAGAAAACATGATTTATGGCCGGCGCCGCGGCTCACTAGGCTAATCCTCCGCCTAGCGGCGCCGGCACACCGGGTTCTAGTCCCGGTCGGGGCGCCGGATTCTGTCCCGGTTGCCCCTCTTCCAGGCCAGCCCTCTGCTGTGGCCCGGGAGTGCAGTGGAGGATGGCCCAGGTGCTTGCGCCCTGCACCCCATGGGAGACCAGGAAAAGCACCTGGCTCCTGGCTCCTGCCATCGGATCAGCGCGGTGCGCCGGCCGCATCGCGCCGGCCGGGGCGGCCATTGGAGGGTGAACCAACGGCAAAAGGAAGACCTTTCTCTCTGTCTCTCTCTCTCTCACTGTCCACTCTGCCTGTCAAAAAAAAAAAAAAAAAAAAAAAAAAAGAAAACATGATTTATTTCCCAACATCAGGGACCTAGATGGTAAGTCAGTAACAGAAGGAAAACCAAATCCCAGGCTGCTTAATCTCAAAGCATGCTTAACAAAAGCAACATCCAGATATTAGAGACCAAAATCAAACTCAGGAAATATAACTTAAAGTTATATTAATTACTGATGTCTCTCCATATTTATTTCTCTTGAAATGTTTTATTTATTTGTTTTTATTTATTTATTTATTTATTTGAGAGGCAGAGAGACAGACAGGCAGGCAAAGCTTGCACTCATAGGCTATCCCCAAATAGTTGCAAAAGACTAGACTGCTGCAGGCCACAACCAGGAGACAGGAACCCAGCCCAGGTCTCCCATGTGGGTGGTAGAAGGGATCTAAGTAGCTGAGCCATCATCTGCTGCTTCCCAGGATATGCATTAGCAGGAATCTGGAAACAGGAGTGGAGCCCACATTCAAACACATTTACTCTGAAATCAGATGTGAATATCTTAACCACTGGATCAAATGCTCCCCCTCAATTTCTCTTGAAGTATTTCTTTAATTGTGACTTGAAGAGAATGGTAAGGCAATGTCAACAAAGGAGCTGCAAGATAACAATTGTTTTCTCTATTTGCTAACAATTAGAATTCCTTAACCAATGGAAGTTTTTACTGTGATTATTTTATTATTTTTGATTGAGTTGCCTAAGTGTTGCCTGTTTCTAGTTAACCAGCTCTGTACTTAATTAGTGATTGCCTCTGTCGCTGTGCAAATACTCCTACATCACTCTGCACATGATATAGAAACCGGGTTTCAGCCCAGACCTGACTAACTACATTTGAGAAAGGTATGGGTTCTAAACCCTAGAAAACCTGGCGATTTCACCTCTTAACCCTGGAAGAGTTCACAGACGTTCACTAATGAGTCAAAGCGTAAATGAAGAGATTGAGCACGCCTCAGCAATGAAACAGCTTTAAGACGGACTTGACAATCTGCCAAGTATCGTGCCTTCTTTTTTTTTTCTCAAACTTTAGAGGGAATAGAAACCACATATACACAACTTAAAAAAAAATCTTGGCTAAAGGAAAGTGTTAAAATGAGGCAATTATATTTTAATCACCCGTTGAACTATCTGAGGTTGATTTCTTATTATAGATCCTTCCTACATGTCACTTTGTTATCATTCGGTGGTTTAATTACAATTCGCCAATTTAATTATAACAATCATAGTGCAAATGGAAGCTTCCTTTACTGAACTCTTATTTTTATTTTGTTTTCATCATTTATATTTCACACTCACTTTAAGAAATGTTACCTTAATCCTAATCTTAAAGAGGAATAAATCAATACTCAAAGTGGTAAAATAGGCCGGCGCCGCGGCTCACTAGGCTAATCCTCCGCCTAGCGGCGCCGGCACACCGGGTTCTAGTCCCAGTCGGGGCACTGGATTCTGTCCCGGTTGCCCCTTTTCCAGGCCAGCTCTCTGCTGTGCCCAGGGAGTGCAGTGGAGGATGGCCCAGGTGCTTGGGCCCTGCACCCCATGGGAGACCAGGAAAAGCACCTGATTCCTGGCTCCTGCCATCGGATCAGCGCGGTGCGCCGGCCGCAGCGCACCGGCCGCGGCGGCCATTGGAGGGTGAACCAAAGGCAAAGGAAGACCTTTCTCTCTGTCTCTCTCTCTCTCACTGTCCACTCTGCCTGTCAAAAAAAAAAAAAAAAAAAAAGTGGTAAAATAAATTGCCCCCCCCCCAAAAAAAACCAGCTTTTAAATGATGCCGTAGGTAGACAGGATTCTGAAGCAAATGCCTTTAATCAATGCTCTATACTGTTGTATTTTTATAAATAATATTAGTGAAATAAAATTTAAATACTGATTGAAAAAGTATATTTATACATTGGTGTGCAGATTCGTTGGTATGGTTTGTTTTATAAGTGAGATACGTAAGTGAGAATTTCAAAAAGGTAGGGGCGGGCGCTGTGGCTCACTTGGCTAATCCTCTGCCTGCGGCGCCGGCATCCCTTATGGGCGCCGGATTCTGTCTCGGTTGCTCCTCTTCCAGGCCAGCTCTCTGCTGTGGTCCAGGAGGGCAGTGGAGGATGGCCCAAGTGCTTGGGCCCCTGCACCTGCATGGGAGACCAGGAAGAAGCACCTGGCTCCTGGATTCAGATCGGCACGGTTCCGGCCGTAGCGGCCTTTTGGGGGGTGAACCAACGGACGGAAGACCTTTCTCTCTGTCTCTCTCTCTCTCACTAACTCTATCTGTCAAATTAAAAAAAAAAAAAAAAAAAAAAAAAAAACACCAAAGAGAACACATCAGAAAAGGCATGTTGATAGGGTCAGTTTTTTGTAATTCTGAACATAAAATATAAATGAAGTTTACATTGATAGATGAGCTGATAAAAAATAATGAAAAACAAAAAACTCCGCAATGCTTAAGACAGAAAATCTTCAATGAGCTAGTCCATGTTTGGCTCTGGCAAGAATGCTAAATCAGATGCAGTTCTAGGTGGCTTCTTCTGCTATCATTTCTTTCTTTTTCTTTTTGGAGATTGTTTTGTTTATTTGAAAGGCAGAGTTACAGAAAGAGAGAGAGAGGGAGAGACAGAGAGAGGTCTTCCAGCCACTGATTCACTCCCCAAATGGCTGCAATGGCCAGAGCTGGGGCGATCTGAAGTCAGGAGCCAGGAGCTTCCATCAGCTCTCCCACATGTGTGCCAGGGGCCTAAGCACTGGGGCCTTCCCTGCTTTCCCAGGCTCATTAGCAAGGAACTGGATTTGAAGTGGAGCAGCTGGCACTCAAACGGGCACCCATACGGGATGCTGGTGCTGTAAGCAGCAGCTTTACCAGCTACGCCACAGTGCTTACCCCATTTTTTAAAATTAATTAATTAATTAATTTTAAAGGCGAAGATATAGAGGGCGGGGGGGAGACAGAGCGAGCTATCAGTTCTAAACCAGCAAATAAGGCTTGAAATGCACCATTACCAGGTAGGGACAAAAGAGACATTGTGAATAAAACTTCTAGGAGCTTAGTCTATTAGGGTTGTTGTATGAAAACATTATAGACTGAGTGGTATATATAAATATATTTCTAACAAGTCTAGAAGCTAGAAAATCCAAAGCCAAGGTATGCCTCAGTTTGGTTCCTTGCAGATGGTGCCTGCCTACTCAGGGTAGCCTTGCCTGGCCTTTCTTCCCTGTGTACACATTCAGAAAGAGAAAAAGACTTCTCCCTCCCCCTCCTTCTCCCCTCCCTCTCCCCTTTCCCTCCCCACCTCCTGCCCCTCCTCTTGTAAGGCCACCAGTTCCCTTGTATTAGGACTAAGCATTTATGATATCATTTAATCTTAATTACCTTCTTAAAATGTTATCTACAGATACAGTCACTTTGGTGGTTAGAGCTTTGACAGAAATTTTTAGGGGACACAGTTCAATACAGAGCAGATCTTCCTCATCTTTCAAGGAAAGGTTTCTAAAATTAGTAATTTGTTTCCAAAATGAGGGTCACTGCCCTTTATCAGAAGGCTGAAGCAAATTTATCACCAGAGAATCTACTCTCTAATGTGTATGCCAATTCTCCCCTTCCACACAGCTAAAGACTTGCTTACTCTGTTCCTTGCTGCATATAAATTAAGCTGGAGACAGAACTGGCCATGGCCTATCGTGTTTCTATAGGGAATGTAGAATCACTAATATAGGAGGCACACTTTGCCCAAGTTATGTTTCTGTTTATTTATTTTTCTTGTTTGTTTCCCAAGAAGGCGCAACTGCCATGGGGAAAAAAGTATTCTTCATGAATCTTCTAATAAAAATGTCTGTTGTAGTTCAAAATAAGAAAGGAATGACTTGGCAGGGAAAATAGCTCCTCATTGCCAAATCTTGGCTCTAACCTCATTTCTCCATTGTAATTGCAAGCTACGTGTTAGAGAGCAGAAGGCACGGCCCTGGAAGTCAATTCTTATAACCTGGAACTAGAGGACAATTTTTTTTCCTCAGCCATTTAGTTCTGTAACCTAACTGAAATTACTCAGATGTTTTATTTTGAAATTGAATTTTTCTCATAATTTTGTATAAGTAATCTTAATGATAAATATTCGAAAGGCCTAAAACCTAAGATGTAATATTTTCACAAGATTTAAGAAAATGAGCTTCCATTATTACTATTAAGGAAATAGGTAGACATTCCCAAGTGTGGCAGAGAAGAAGTTCTGTGATAAAACCCTACTCATAGGGTCTTCCTTTCCCCCTCATATCTGTAATCATGCCCTGACTTTACCACATGAATACAATAGAAATACAGCATCTACATCAAATCACTTCTCAAATGATGTCATGGGCTAGGGTTGTGGGCTAGCGACTTAAGCTACCACTTACAAAGCCAGCAAAACCCCTATCAGAGCACAACTTTGAGTACTGGCTGCTCTGCTTCCAATCCTGTTCCCTGCTAATAAACCTGGGAAAGCAGTGGAGAAGGATTCAAGTATTTATCCTCTGTCATGCATAAAGGAAACCCACATGGAGTTCCAGGCTCCTGGTTTCAGCCTGGCCCAGCCCTGGCTACTGCGGCCATCTGAGGAGTGAACTAGTAGATGGAAGATCTCTCTGTCACTGTCTCTGTCTCTGTCTCTCTGTCTCTGTGTCACAATATCTTTCAAACAAATAAATAAATCTTATTTTTGAAAAAATGATGTTTTGGGGGCTGGCACTGTAGCTCAGTGAGATAAAGTCATGAGCTGCAGCACCGGCATCCCTTATTGGCGCTGGTTCAATTCTCTGCTGATTCATTTCCAACCCAGCTCCTTGCTAATGTGCCTGGGGAAGCAGCAGAGGATGGCCCAAGTCTTGGGGCCTCTGTACCCACATGGGAGACCTGGAAGAAGCTCCTGGTTCCCGACTTTGGATTGGCTCATCTCCGGCTGTTGTGGCCATTTGGGTAGTGAACCAGTGGCTGGAAGAGAGATTCTCTCTCTCTCTTTATTTCTCTATCTCTTTCTGTAACTCTGTTTTTCAAAAAAAAAATAAAAATAAATCTCTAAAAAATGATATTTTCTTAGAAAGTCTTTCTTGAGGACCTTAGGAAAACATATTTCCATGGTTATATTCTATCCCCTCCAACAGTTTCACAGTTTTAAATCGCTGCACTTGTTCCAGCATTACCCATTGCATAGTCTGTCTTTTCTCTATAAAGGCAGCTCTTTAAATTCAGGAATTATGTCTGTTCTCTCTGGTAGCTAATAAGACGTCAATTAATATCTGTAAAACAAATGGACAAATTAAAAGACTGGTTTTAAAAGTTCAGGTTTTTGTTTTAGGAGAGAAAAAAAAAAAAGAGCTGGAAGTATGGCAAAGCACATTAAGCCACTACTTGGGATGCCAGCATCCCAGATCATGTCAGAGTGGTGGTGGAACCTCAGCTTCTCTGCTTCCAATCTGGCTCCCTGCTAATGCACTGGGAAACCAGTGGAGGATGGTCCAAGTACTTGGACCCTGCTACCCAAGTGGGAGACCCACATGGAGTTCCAGGATCCTGGCCATTTGGGGGGTGACTAGTGGAGAAAAGATCTCTTTCTCTGTCCCATCCTCTTTCTCTGTAACTCTACCTTTTAAATTAATATTAAAAAAATAAAGATACTAGAGAAATTTAAAACAACACAAACTAAAATGATTTGAAACCGTTGGATGTATAATGGGCTTAGGTTATCTTAATATTGTATTAGAGAAGGTAGTAATTATTTAATCATTTAATCATTGCTTCCTCCCCCCTCTCCCACTTCTCAGAAAACTGGCTCATGTTCTGTACTTGAAATCTGCTCCCCCAAGTGCTGTTGAATGGATAATAATGGAGTCATCCCAGCATCTATCATGCAAAGCAAGGTTCACTGTGCAGATTTAGGTCAACTGCTGGTCTCCAGAGAGCAGTGTGGTGCAGCCTCCCACAGAAGGCCAAGTTAATGAGTGTTCACAAGAGTGGCTATTTGGCAATGATCTCAGTGCTTTACATTTTAGTGTCTGGCCTCACTCGTGACTGGAGGACCACTAAGATACTCGACAGTCTACCAAGGGATTCCGGATGTGAGAGGTTTACTGCATCTGATTGACTTGTGCCCTACCACAAATAATGAAAATGTGCTATGCTTTACAAGTACCTCATAATGCTCAGTTTCTTTGTTTCAAACTGTCAATAACAGAATACCTGTATTCACACATTATTTTCTCCATGTATTTTGTAAGCATTTGCTTATAAATAATTTTCATTCAAAAATCTCTGTAGTATATTCCTCTTTTGAAATGATTTCTAGAACTATAATAAATCTATAAGTTCTAGGTGATTCCTATCTCTCTAGAGTGGCCTGATTTGTGAGTCAATTAAACAGTACATTGAAGAGAATTTTGGTTACATGATGATAGGTTAGGGAAAAAGGGATCAAAGACAGGTACAGCTTCGGACTTAGGCCAAGGGATCCATGTACTGTTCTAAACATTGAGGTGAGGAGCCTAGGAGAGAGGGCTTAGAAAGGTCATGAATTCAGGTGAGGAGTGCTGAGTATTGAAAACATTTGTGAAATTTCCAGTGGAGCCATGAAATGGGAGGACATGGGGTCCAGCACAGCGATGGCAACTGAAGATAACAATGTAAGAATCTGTAAATAAATCATCACTGTTCTGTGGGGTAGATAGGATTTATCTATTTGGGCCAGTGTTGCGGCACAGCAGGTTAGGAGGCCGCTGGTGCTGCTGACATCCCACATCAAAGCACTGGTTAGAATGCTGATTGTCCAGCTTCGGATCCAGCCTCACACTAATGCAATTGGGAAGGCAGTGGAAGGTGGCCCAAGTCCTTGGTTCCCAGCCATCCAAGTGGGAAACCTTGATAGAGTTCCTGGCTCTTGGCTTCAGCCTGGTTCAGACCTGGCTGTTGGGGACATTTGGGGAGGGCACCAATGGGTGGACGATCTCTCTGGATCTCTCTGTTTCTCTCTCTCTACTTTAACCCCTTCCTCCTCCTGCTCTCCCTCTCCCTTTGTTTCTCTGTCTTTGTCATTCTGCTTTTCTAAAAAGATTTACTTATTTAACAAGTACTTCTATCATACTTGATAAGGAGGAAGTACTCCGATAAGAGCTTCCCGAAGTGTGTGTGTGTGTGTGTGTGTGTGTGTGTATGAGTGAACCACATAGTGCCTCTGTGAGGTGAGCATGCGGATTATGCAGGAGCATTCCGGAAGTCACTTCTAAAGAACAAAATGTGAAAAAGACTGAGAGGCAATGGCCAGCAAAGTGGGAGGAAACCTGAGAAGCTGTAGTAAGAAAAAGTATAGAAATGCTTTATTACTTAATCAGCCATCAGCCAATAACTTTTTTATGCATGGCTACATTCTTCGTTCAAAAATGTATTGGAGGGGGCCTAACGAGGGGACGCAATGGAGGCATCTAGCCTCTGCTTTGCCTGCCCCGCGGCAGGCAGCCCCCGGAGGTCGGGCCCCAGAAGCCTGGGAGGAAGCAGAGCCACTTGGTTATCAAGGGAAAGCGCGCGGCCCTCGGCTTTCTGCTGCCTCTCGCAAGCATTGCGACTTGGATCTGGATCCTGCAGCGGAAGCAGAAAAAGGCAAAGGAGGAGGAGGAGCCCAAAGAAGCCCGGTGGCTTCCGGTTTGGGTCTCCCTCCCGTGCCCAGGAGCCTGGAGCCGGTCCCGCCACGCCCGCACCTCCCCTTGTGCCCCTTGCAAGGCCCAGCAGCCATTTGGCCAGAGTCTGCAGTCTGCCCTTTTGTGCTTCCTTTTCTTCAGGTAGCCTGTCTCTTTAAAAACCTCACTTCTGGGGGTGAGGGGGTTACCTCTTCCCATTGTTTTGTTATTCCGAGGGGGCTCACCCCAAACTTTTGAAAGTAGCCATGTAAATAAAAAGGTAGAGGGGCCAGGGCTGTGTGACACAGCAGGTAAAGCCACCGCCTGCAGCACTGGCATCCCATATGGGCATATGGGCAGTCATCCCATATGAGAAATCTCCACTTCCCAGGAGGCTCTCTGTTGTGCCTGGGAAAGCACTAGAAGATGGCGCAAGTCCTTGAGCCCCTGTGCCCGCGTGGAAGACCTGGAGGAAGCTCTTGGCTCCCCTGTCTGGGGAGTGAGCCCCCGGATGGAAGATACAGCTGTCCCTGCCTCTGCCTTTCAAATAAACAAAGAAATCTAAAATAAAACGATACATGAGTAATACAATATTTGAGAATTTAAAAAATGTGAAAATAACTAGCTGTACATTTATGTTTCTTTTCACAGATAAAATAACAAAATTTTTAACAAATGTGGGTCTCCAGCATTGTAACAATTATTTGGTATGATGACACATCCATATTTCAGATGTTATGTTACATAAAGTTAAACTGGTACTAGTGGTGACTGGAAGGTTACTTGAGGAATAATCAGAGCAATGTAGACTTTAAAAACTGTAAACAAAAATATATGTGCATTTTAAATCTACACAAAACAAGTGTTCATGGAGAAGATAGCAAACACTTGTACATTAGGTCAGATGCATTTTGTCATTTTCTTCAACTTTTTACAATGTTGTTTTGGTCATCTTGCTTGTTTGTTTATGAAACAACCATTTTCTGACTCTTGGCATAGTTTGCTGACTCCTTAACTCATTCATAAATCCAAATCTCAGTAATAAATCTTTATTAGTCTACATGAATCAGGATGACATAACTTCCCTTACAATAGTTGTTTTAGATATTTCTACATGATAAACCTTTGCTCAACAAGACGAGAACGAAAGTATGCTATCTTCCAAGGCTGAGACACTTTTCTTTTGAAAATGATCTTTGCTCTAAACACAGTTACAAGGAAGAATCATGAGAGTCCCTTTTACTTGTGACATCTGCATGTGACGCCTGAGGCTGAAGCAGCCATCTGGTAACCATGAGGACTACCCTGAGATAAAATTAATGTACTGTAAATGATGGCAACAAGAAAATTGAAGGAACCCAGAGCCTCCAATTACCAGTCTCAAGGCATCCTACTTTACACATATATGATGTGATCTAATAAGTAACCTCGTTATTTTAATTTAATTTAATTTAATTTATTTGAAAGGCAAAGTAACAGAGAGAGGGAGACAAAGAGACACAGAGAGATAGTCATCCATTGGTTCACTATCCAAATGGCTGCAACTGCCAGGGCTGGGCCAGACTCAAGCCAGGAGCCAGGAGCCAGGAGCCAGGAGCTTCCTCTAGATGTCCCGCATGGGTGCAGGAGCCCAAGCACTTGGGCCATCTTCTGCTATTTTCCCAGGTGCATTAGCAGGGAGCTGGATCGGTAGTAGAGCAGCCAGGACTGGAACAGGCACCTACATGGGATGGCAACCTTGCAGGTGGCAGCTTTACCAGCTATATTACAGTGCCGGCCCCGTGTGATCTCATTATTTGAGCTACTTATGCTGCTTTCCCCTCTTTACCTGTAGCCAAATGTAAACTGAGTTATAGCTAGATGTATTTTTTCTTCTACAAATAAGCTGTTAATTATTTTAAAACATTTTTAGATTGAAGGATGATTGAAGGATAACACTGTTAAAATTAGTACTCCAAAGCACAGGCCAGAATCTTTTCTATCCTTAAATCTGTTTTGAAATTAAAACAATGCCTAATAAATTTCCTTACTATAAAATAATGAAATCTCACATTGTATTTTCAGAATATACATAGATGTGGGGCAGGCGTTGTGGCGTAGCAAATAAGCCTCCACCTGCGATGCTGGCATCGCTTATGGGTGCTGGTTCCTCTCCTGGCTGCTCCATTTCTGATCTACCTCTCTGTCAATGGCCTGGGTAAGGCCCAGAAAAAGTGTCTGGGCCCAAGCCACCCATGTGGGAGGTCTGGAAGAAGCTTCTCCCACTGGCTTCAGCCTGGCCCTGTGCTGGTGGCTGAGGCCATCTGGGGGTGAATCAGCGGATGGAAGATCCCACTCTCCATGGAATATTAAATATTAAATATTTAATATTAAATATTAAATATTTCTTAAAAAATTAAAAGAAAACATGGATGAAAGGTGAAAGAAAATATGGAAGACATGAAGCAAAATATTTTGTACTTAAAAAGATTAGTATAAAAATAGTGATTTAAAAATATTAAGATATAAACTCCCTCTCCCTCTTTGATTGCACTATGCTGCCTATAATCTTGTTTACTAAAGCATTTGCTAATCTAGTGGGAAACTTCTTTTAGATTTGGCTCCTGTTACAGGAAGTTATGATTTTCTGGAGAATTACTTAATATGACATTTCCTAATGTCAGCTAATGAGTCAAACCCAAGGCTTATCTGTATTTCACATTGGGACAGTTTCACTGCTTGAAAAAAAAAAAGACTTTTTTTTTTTTTCTGTGATGTATGGTTTCATAAAACAGAGGAGTTTCCTTCAAGAATAAAGACATCAAATGCTTTTAACTGTGTAGACCTGAGTTCCTATTAGTGCAAGTAATGGAAAGGAAAACAAATCCCTGAGATCAGACTTGGTTCAAGGCTGGAACCACAGCTGTTGGTGACTCCGTCCATCTGTTTGGATGACACCTTGGGTTCAGTTTCTCTGAATCACTGCTGTGAAGCAGCAGGAACATGAGGCCTTCGAGTCCTGTTCCTCCTGGAGCCATTAATAAGTGGGTTGTGAGCCTCTTCCAAGAAGCAGTGAGACATCAAACCACGAAAGAGTGAGAGCCCTGGATCCCGTAATCAGTGCCACTTCCTTGTATCCACAGCACCCAAAAGCAGTTCTCTTTTCCCCTTTTCTCCTCCCACTGAGTGTTCACTGTTCTGCACTTTTATACAGACTGGTTAGTCTACGTTGTCATTCTTTTTTTTTTTTTTTTTTCCCCAACCAAATTCTATCTGACACACAACCACGTAATCAGAGATCAAATAATGTTTTCTTCTTCAACATTCTATGTCCTTTCATTATTGGTTGTGGGAATGTAGACCAGAGATTTGATATTTTTATAAGCTACTACACATCTTAATAGTTAGATTGACTTACAAATGTTTTAAATTTATCACATTGTAGACTTTTGTGTCCTACAAAAGATCTAATGTACAAAAAACTGTTTAGTTACTGCTAATATATTAATATGTTAAAAATTGAATCTTTTTATTTAAATTTCTTGATAGAACTGAAAAGTATATTGTTTTACAAAATGATGGTTTCTTCTCATGAAAATGTTTATTCATAGAATATCTTATCCCCCACTGCCATCCCATTTAATTGGTCCGCTTTTGGAATATTTGTCTTGTTTTCTTCAAGAAGAAAATTGCTTGATACTCCTTGTGACCCAATTATTGTACTTTTTTCCTTTGATACTTAAGCACACCCCAGATGCATCTTTTATGCTGCTATGTAAGTTTCTGGGGAGATCTGAAGATCTGAATTGCTAATCCAGAAGTACAGATATGTTTCTCACATACATTCTTGAGGACCATCCGTGGACCAGCAGCCACTCATGACTTTTACCCTTTTACCTATGAGGATTACAGTGCCTCCAGCGGTTACTTATTGCTCTCTGGTTTCTGAAGAAGGAAGTGATAATATCTGAGAAAGGAATTTAGAACCAGATAAGACTGAGACTCAGGAAAAGTCAGTAGCCCAGGGGAAAATGAGATATGTGACCCTGGTCAAGAAAGGCTGTACAGTATTTGTTCTTCTTTGTTGACTAGCTGACAATATTGGGATGAAAATAATGCAAGGAAAGCATATTTTTCCTTAAATAATTCAAGGAAAACCCATGGTCCTGCCTATTGCTCTTTCTCCTAGAATTCACATCATGAAGTAAGCCATACTCAATAAAACACACATGGTATTCTTATTTAACAAATGTACCGTTAACAACCAATTTGTGGCATCCTCTTCTGCACACTCCCTACACCCACCCTGCTGCTGGTGTATGTATTCAAACTACTTTGATGCCACTTTAAAGCACCTATTCTGGGCATCAGAGTATACATTTCTGGATAGCCATCCTCACGTTGATTCAAATAAACCCTCTTATTCTCACCCTAATGTGCCTCAAATTGCTTTCTGTGCAAACCTATGAAATAGTTGGGACCCAACAGGGCTATGACAAAGATTAGTGCCTCAGGAACTTTTTACTATTTTAAGGGCTTCTCCTGATGATTGCCAACTTAAAAAAGCTTTAAAAGAGTTTCAGAGCTCACCACATATGGGGAAAAAGATTTCTTTTGCTATGTGAATTGAAGCTAATCTAAATTCCTCCTGATTAAACATCTTTCCTCAGTTGGCATATTCTTCAATAATTCCTGAAGGGGAAAATATACCAAAAAGACATTAATTCTGGAAGTCTGGAACGACAATAAAATTATGGGTACTGAAAGGAAGGTCTGGATCTTTCTAGGACGGATTGCTTATCTCAAAATTTTGGATAATCCATATTAGCACCAGAATGTGGAAGCCTTCCTTTGTTATATCCTTGTTTTCTTTTCTCATTGACTGACTTTTTTTTTTTTTTGCCAAATGAGATTAAGACTCAAGTGCAATATAGAAGAATGTGAATAATACGCACATTGCATATAATTGTAAAATTAAATTCCAATGCTAAAATAAATTATAAATAAATAAATTATACATAAATAAATTATGTGTAAAATATTTGTCATTTGAGATGATCTGTTGGTCTCAGTTTGTTAAAAAAATGAGCAGCCGTCACCTTTCACAAAACAGAAGGTTTTATTATGTATTTACTTCCCTAGGTGTCTATGTAAGGAAACAGCCAAGAAGAAAAAATGTAAAGAAAATTATGAAAAATTTTCATAGGAAACCATCAGGGAAAGCAATCTGTTGTTCCTAATAAATCTCTATAGGTGCCTGATGACTGAATACTCACTGTTTTGGAAACTGAATACTCACTGTTTTGGAAATGACTACTGAACAGGTGACTACTTGATTATTTTTAATCATGTGGAGCTCATTTGTCATCCAAAATAGAAGAGACTGAGATACTAGCTTTTTTTTTAACACAGGATATATTTTCATTTATTTGACTCTTCACTAATTTCCTTTTTTTCCCAAAGAAATCTTTTATTTAATGAATAAAAGTTTCATAACTTTAGGAAAATAGTGATTCTTCCCACCATACCCACCCTCCCACCCACACTCCCACCCCTCCACCTCCTCCCCATTCCCAGTCCTATTCTCCATTAAGATTCTTTTTTTTTTTTTTTTTTTTTTTTTTTACAGGCAGAGTGGACAGTGAGAGAGAGAATCAGAGAGAAAGGTCTTCCTTTTGCCATTGGTTCACCCTCCAATGGCCGCCGCGGCCGGTGCGCTGCGGCTGGCGCATCGCGCTGATCCGAAGGCAGGAGCCAGGTGCTTCTCCTGGTCTCCCATGGGGTGCAGGGCCCAGGCACTTGGGCCATCCTCCACTGCACTCCCTGGCCACAGCAGAGAGCTGGCCTGGAAGAGGGGCAACCGGGACAGAATCCGGCGCCCCGACCGGGACTAGAACCCGGTGTGCCAGAGCCGCAAGGCGGAGGATTAGCCTATTGAGCCGTGGCGCCGGCCAAGATTCATTTTCAATTAACTTTGTACACAGAAACCAACCCTATACTAAGTAAAGATTTCAACAATTTGCACACACAAACACACACAAACTGTTTGAGAACAAGATATTAGTTTTTGAAACAAATATTGTTATCAGAAATACCATAATGAACAATTAGACTGCTTATCTGAGATGAAATAATTAGTTTGTACAAACAATAAGTTTAAGTGCCCCATTGTATAAACATGTCCCTGGATATACTCATCTAATATAGTTCCTGGCTTATCTTATCTAGGGGAACTGATAAATTGTATGTTCTAGGGCCCTAGAATTTCTCTTCTTATTTGTGCTCATGTTTTATATTTTAATATAGCATTAAAATGTAATTTTAAAAAATAGTCTTTCTACTTGCAGCCACAATGAGTTGACAGGGACTGTATTTATTCATTCAAATATCACTGGTCAGTGTAGGACAGTGATTTCATAAAGAAGGGAAACAAAAGCTCAGTCTTCCACTCCCATGTCTGCTCTAGTATATTGACAAAGAGAATTTCCACTAACAGGCAGGGAGGAGGAAGTGTGGTCTCCCTGACTTTAGCAGCAAAAGTGAGGAACCTGGGAAGGCTGAGAGAGCTGGCATAGGCAGAGAAGTGTGTCAGAGATGAGAAAGCTATACAGAAAATGAGATCCAGGAATCCTCAGGGAGACCTCAAATTTTTCAGTGAATACTGAGAGAAAAGTACCCAACTCTTGGTGTGATACCACTTAAAAGGGTTAAGGGGAAACATTTGGAGTACACATAAAACTAGGAATATTTCCTGTCCCCAAGTTTCAAAACTCTCAATTCATACAGCTTCAATATGGCATTCAGGAAGTTGCTTGCCTCAGTAGTGGGGACAAATTAACCATAGAATAAACATTACTTGATCCTGCCTAATAAAGTGTAACAGGAAAACAACAAAATATCAAATGGTTTCCAAACAATTTAACTATATTTCAGAATACAGCTCGATAATATTTATAGAATATCATACATTCAGCTTCTAGGAAAGTAAAATCCACAATATCAGGTATGATGAAATTAAGTTTAGAGATCATAATATCAATATTGGAATTAAAAACATATGGGATTAAAAATAGATTAAGGGATTGCAGAAGAAAAGATTAATAAACTTGAAGACATAATGGCAGAAACTATGCAAATTTAAACAGAAAAATGAAAAACAAGGTAAAGAAAAACACGAAAGGAGCATTTGTCAATTGTGGAGTAACTTTCGGCATCCTAATCAGTGGACATGCAAATAGGCTCCTGGAGAAAAGAGAAAATACCATGAAGATGAAAATGATACCAGATGGAAGTGTGGATCTCTATAAAAAATGAAAATGCCAGATGGCAAACTACATGATGAATAGAAAAGACTTTTTTAAAAAGTTATTTCTCTTAAAAAGATAATTAGTTCATCTACTATAATCAATGTACCGCATTAGTAATATATGACATTAATAACACGGTTATCAGGATCTGAGATCTGTTGGAACTTTCTATGAGATGCTTTTAAAAGATCATGAAAAATGTATATTATGAAAACAATCTATGCATGGACTTCAAATTTTTGTACCAAAACATGTAAATATCTTTTATTTTTTTGAAATTTTTGAACTATTCTCAATTATCTTCACAAATATCTTTAAATTTAAATGTATTCTAAATAAAAATTTTATTTAAAAGGATTTCCAACTATTTATATCCAATACACTAACACCATACTATATTGACTATAATATACGTAAAAACAGGAGTCAGTGTTTTGGTATAGTGGGTAAAGCTGCCATGTTTATTGTTGGCATCCCACATGAGCACCAGCTCATGTCCTGGCTGCTCCACTTCCAATTCAGCTCCCTGATAATGGCCCAGGAAAAGCAGCCAAAGATGGCACAAATGTTTGCATTCCTGCCCCTCATGTGGGAGACCCGGCTGAAACTCTTGGCTCCTGGCTTTAGCCTAGCCCAATGCTGGCTGTAGCAGCCATCTGAGGGGTAAACCAGTGGATGGAAGATATCTTTACCTTTGTCTCTCCCACTCTCCCTGTAACTATAACTTTCAAAATAAATGAATAAATATTTTAAAATAAAGAAAAATGTATATAAAACAAAATTCATCACACTCCAGGAAGAAAAAATGGCAATATGTTGTTTCAAACTTCATCAACTATAAGAGAAATACCACTTGAAAGTAGACTATGCTAAATCACAGATGCATATTCTAAACCCAAAAGCAACCACTGAAATAAACTACAATATTCCAGCAAATAGACCATTACAGGAGATGCAATGATATTGCATGTAATACTCAGTCCAAAAGAAAATCTAAGAAATGTAAAATATGAAACATCAGAACCAAAACAACAAGGATAGCAAGGTGGTGACTAAACCTGAACATATCAAATATCAGAAAAAGGATTACTATAAACACTGCAAGATTGGAAAGTGAAATAGTCAAACACAGATTTTAATAACCAACCCCCACTATTATATAGAAAAACTATGCAAAAACACTTCCTGAAGATACTAAGATTTGATCTGGATGAGCTTGATCTAATTGACCTTCATAAAATATTACATTTTTACAGTAGTATAACCCACAAACTTTTCAAGGCAGGGCATTCACCAGTTTAGAGTATATTCAGGGCCATAAAGCATGATTCAATAAATTAGAAATCATTCAAACCATGCAAAGTATGTACTGTGGTTCTAATGTAATTAAATTATAATAGATATACCATGAAGTTTATCATTTTAGTTAGTTTAAAATGTACAACTTCATGGCCATAGTTACATTCATAATGCTATGCATCCATCATAACAATCTATTTCCAAAATTTTTCACCATCCCAAAAAGCAACTCTGTATTAAGCAAGTATTCATCATTTACCAAAAGCATTGCTATTATTCTGGAGACTCATCCATTCTCTGAGCTTTACTCTGTGTTTAATTCTTGAGTGAGGAGTGAGATGATTCTTACAGATTAATTAGCATAATATTTAGGGATTGGATAGAAATGGTGGCACAATATGCTTAGTAATAAATACACTATTTGCTTTTTTATCAGTTTCCTATTGATGGCTATTTTTACATTCCTGATGTTGAAATAACTTATGCTGCAACTAGATAACATATAACATTTGTTCAGTCACTGTATAATTGAAGAATTTCTTGCAATAATCTGTCTCTCCAGAGATGTGTTGTCTACTAGATGGAATAACTGGGATAAGTGTTGCAGCACTGGGACTTCTATTATTGTTCATGGTACTCTATTGTTTGTTTTTAAATTTTTTATAGGCCGGCGCCGCGGCTCACTAGGCTAATCCTCCGCCTAGCGGCGCCGGCACACCGGGTTCTAGTCCCGGTCGGGGCGCCGGATTCTGTCCCGGTTGCCCCTCTTCCAGGCCAGCTCTCTGCTGTGGCCAGGGAGTGCAGTGGAGGATGGCCCAGGTGCTTGGGCCCTGCACCCCATGGGAGACCAGGAGAAGTACCTGGCTCCTGGCTCCTGCCATCGGATCAGCGCGGTGCGCCGGCCGCAGCGCGCAGGCCGCGGCGGCCATTGGAGGGTGAACCAACGGCAAAGGAAAACCTTTCTCTCTATCTCTCTCTCTCGCTGTCCACTCTGCCTGTCAAAAAAAAAAAAAAAAAATTTTTTTACAAGCAAGAGAGAACATAGGATCCCAAAGGGAAGCCTGAACGGAGCTGAAAACACTGGATTTGAGATGAACCCAGTGTTCCCTGCTAATTATTGATTTTTCAAAGACGGTAAAGATGATTAATTGCTCTCAGCCATTAGACAGCTGAATGAGGCTCTGGTGCTATGTAGCAATTGGAAAAGTGTAGACAAGGAGTGTAGGACAGTAGAAACTCATACCCATGGAGTTGATACACAGTAATAAGAAAGCAGTCACTGCTGATCCCAGAAAGACAAGAAGGATGGCTAGGATGAAAAGAAATCATTAGAAAAATGTTCACCTTTTCCTTATTTCAGTGACACTTGATATTCAGAAACAAGGACTTCCATAGACATTCAAGCTGTTGAAATCAAATTTCTCCCAATGTGCATGGCAACAATTAGAAAGAATTATGTGGTGTTTTTATATTGCTATAAAAGATGGCAGAATCTAACTGTGATACTTCTGCATTTAAAAATATATTTTGTGTTTTGAAGAGCCAATGCCCCAAGTTGAATTTCCCAAATGAGTTAAATGCTGTAGATGATGAACAGAAAAAAAGTGGTTGGTTAGAGAAACTCTTTACTGGTAATGGATGAATGAAATTGTAGTAAAATTAATAGATCACATCTATGTAACTGAGTAAGTTGGTAGGAAGATTAACTTATTTTAATCTTTATTATCATTCAACTTATGTAATCTATCCTAATGGTTGAGATTTTGGGGGAAAGTTCCATTCTGAGTACTTCTCTTCACCTTTTGTCTCTGCCTTTTTTATTTTTAATTTTGGACATGTATGTGAATTCTGTATTTTTTCTGCTATCAGGTAAAAATATCAGTTGAAATTTATCTTGGCAACTCATGACTAGAGTCTAGGGTGATTACTGATGCCATAAACAAGAGTGTCAAATTGTTAAGTCAACAACAGGAGTCACTGTGTACTTACTCCTCATGTAGAATCTCTGTCCTTAATGAGTTGTTCAATGTGAAGTAATGCTATAACTAGTACTGAAACAGTATTTTACACTCTGTGTTTCTGTGTGGGTGCAAACTGATGAAATCTTTACTTAATATATACTAAATCGATCTTCTGTATATAAAGATAATTGAAAACGAATCTTGATGTGAATGGAATGGGAGAGGGAGCAGGAGATGGGAGGGTTGTGGGTGGGAGGGAAGTTATGGGGGGTGGAAGCCATTGTAATCCATAAGCTGTACTTTGGAAATTTATATTTACTAAATAGAAGTTTAAAAAAAAGAAAATATGAATTCAAAAAAAAAAAAAAACCAAAAAAACAACTTGTGACACTGAAGTTAACGAGCCAGCCTTTCCTAAAGAAGCTATAATACATTTAACAACTGGTTAGATTGCTGGGTGCTCTGGAAATAAATTGAGCTCTTTGAGCCTGTCCTGGTACATTTAATAGTTTGTCATTCTGTCTCATAGACTTCTGCATTTGAATAATGTAGGTAACCAAAATCAGGACATTAATTCTTAAGGAACAAGTAAGTTATAAAAACAGTAGTTTATTACAAAACATTTTTCCATTTCACATATTATCATTTTAAAATCTAACACGAATGCTTATAATATAAAATTCTAGTCAAAATAGTTGCACAATCAAAATGAAACACAGATTCATGGATATTCAGATCATCTAGTGCAAGTTGATGACCTAATCTATTCGAATGAGAGCCACATTTCCAAGAAGAGTTTAGAAGTAGTCGTTGGAAATAACACAAATGTGTAAAGATATCAGAATGTACCTTAAAGGAAAATAAACTGAAACCAAAAATTGTAATAACATACATAATAGAGAGACAAACCAAATAGAAATATATACACATCAGTAAAGATGTCAACAAGATTCTATGGCCACCTGAATAAGACAAATTTGGTTTCATTAGAAACTACTTGCATTGATAAATGTAGGTATTTTAAAATTTTACTTTGGCTTTAAGGTTTTACTTTGTTATGTTAGTTATTTCTATTTCCATTAATATTTTCAGTTTCTGCTGATCCCTGTTAAAATTTCACAACATTTTATTGAACTATTTTCTACTCAAATAAGTTTTCAGAGGACTTTATCCATTAGTTTAACGGGTAGCTAAGATATGAAGATATGCCCTGAAATAATCATGCAGTAGAATGATGAATTTAAAGGACTCCTTATAGTGTTTTATAAAAGATTACCTTAGGTTCAAAACTTTTGAAATATCTCAATTTTTTTTAACTTTGACCCTCTGATATAAACGTTATGCGTTTACACAGAAAATGCGATCTTCTCAGCTGTATGCTTCCTGCTTGGGTTCTGCCTCTACGTTTATGTTATCTCCTATTATACAAAGTCATTTTGTGACTAATTTCCAGAGCTCTGAGTCACAGTGTGGCTGTGGCTTATCTGTTCTTTTCTCCCTCATGGTACTGGTCTTAGCTCTCATTTTTTCATAGTTCCTTATACAAATGAGATTTTTCCATAAATAAATAATTGTTGTCTCATAGTTTTGTGGTTGACGGTCACTATATTATGTACTCTTCTTAACTATAGAAGCAAAGTTTAATCATTTCAGAACCAGCAAGAATATGACAGTGTATCATATGGGTATGGAATCTATTGTTTTAATTTATGTAACTGAAGAATATACAGACTTGATCACAAGTATTCTTATTTAAGTATCTTACAATCTTTGCTTTAGTCTTTAGAGACTTGTAATATATTTCCTTAGAGAGATTTAGTAAATGCTGGCATGAAATACTAAGATTAAAATAGTTTTCCTATTTATATTTCGTTTTAAAAATCTCCAGCTAAAGGCAAAGAAGTTTCTTTACATAGAAGCTGACAGTCTCCTTGTATGTTACTAAATAAAATTTTAAGGTAAACCAAACTTCAAGAAATTTCAATTAACCGGAAACAATTAGTAAAGAATTCTACTACAATGTTAAAATTATAAAAAGGCTGCATCTCCCCAATTATTGACAAAAATGTTCTTGATCTTAAATGCAGAAACATGTACTGCACACACATGCATTTAAGAAGTTAAGTGCAAAATGCTGAAAACAATTTTGCATCGCAAAGCGAGTTTACTTTGTTCACAGGGAAGGGCTGATTTTCATTTTAGAAAAATAACACAATGATTCGACTTTGCCTGCTTTTCTCTAAAGAAAGAGGAGTAAAAGTTATTTCCCGTGCACCAGCCAGTATGTTTGCAAATACTCACGAGTAAAATCTCTGAAGAAAGGTCTTGGAAAGATTTTTTCAAAACGGAGTTGAGGCTGTTTTGTCTTCCCTTCCAGGTGATGAGAGTGGATTTATCTTCTCTACTTCTTCTTTTAAAGAGTCACAGAGGTGGGAGTGGAGGAGACTGAAAGAGATGCAATCTGATCCTGTTAACAGTGAAGGGGCAAGGTAAGAATTTGCCGATGAACCAGCCCAAAGTGTGTCCTGTCATTTGGGCCAAGAGGGAGCGTCCGAGTTCCTGTCAGAGCTCACAGGCAGCTGGGAGTAGCTGGGCTTCCTGTGAGGTCACTCCAACTCAGACTCCACTTTGTCTAATTTCGCCAAACTCTCCCAAAGCCCTTTTTTTTTATTTTTTCAAGAGGAGAAAAGAGACAAAGGAAATAGCTTACATTAAAATTTCAGACATCATTATTTTTTAATATCTATTTTTGTTACTTTCAGAATTTTTTGTAATAGTTTATTGAAAACACGTTCCTTCCTGAGTTTTTTTTAATTACATATTTATTGTAATGTTGTTAATCACTGAACTTTTTTTTTATTCTTCAGATGAATTTGCTTAGTATATTTAGGTGAAAAAATCTGAGGGCTACCTGAGGAAAATCTCATCAGAGAAACAATGTATTGTGCTGTAAGTTGCAGAATTTCAGCCTGTGAACCAAACCTTGGCTGTTTGCCATCTTTGCAACTTTGGCCAAGTTATTTAAATTCTCTCTGCCTTGGTTTCTTTTTCTGTAAAATGGTGATAAGCAGATATTCTTGGATTGAAATAAGTATTAATTAAATAAGTATTAAATATATATATATATATATATTCTCCAACATGTGGCAAACCTACATAAATGCTGACTCTTGCTGCTTGTTTATATTACTACTGTGTTGCTGTATTTTACAGAAAATATAAATATTTAAAGACGTCACTTAGCCTTGCTCTGACGTAGGTACCTATCATGAAGGTTCACTTAGTGGAATTATGATCCTATCAGACTAAAATCACTAGGAATTTAGCAAGATGGTACCATTTACTGCAAACTGAAGTCATTTGATTAGAAAATCTTCCAGTTTCTTGTTTTCTCTGTCTCAGTTTCTCTTTGTGCCTTCAACTGTTCACACTCTTCCCTTTGACATCTGTCTATGGAAGGGATAATCTTTCCTCTTATGTATTTATAATATTTGTCAAATAATTAGTAGGTGACACAAAGACTAATCTCTCATACCCAGCTGATGCAGTAGGTCCTCTAGAAAGGTTGAGTACCATCTGCACAGCTGCGATTCAGATCATGCAGTCTGACTTCAGAGCACAGGCTCTTAGTTCCTCCTCTATGCTTTTTCTCACCCATGGTCTGAATTTCAAGCCATGTTATGAATTTAACCCTTTATTACCTCACTCTATTGCTCAACCACCATTGATACTGCTGATTGTGGAGGAATGATCTGTTAGTGATACTACAATGGACACTGACTAATGTTTTGGCCAATCTATGGGCTCTGTTAGGTAGATAAGCTCAGCCAATCAAGTTCCTTCCTTGGAAATGTGAACTAATATAGAAAAAAGTGGACAGGACATGCCAGAGCCTGAACTGAAAGGTCAAGCCGAGAAAGGCTGGAGGCCATAATGATTGTATACAAGGCTATGTGGAGAAAGGTACTTGACAGGGAATGTTGAAAAGGAGAAGTGAAAGAGAATTTGTAACCTCTGAGCTAGAACTAGGGAAAGAATGAAAGCAAGAGTAAGAGTGAGAAGCAAGTTGATAAGAGTGTGACGCCACAATTATGGTACCTCCGCAGGGCTCGTTCAACTGGTCCTAAGTACTCAAGAATTTATATCCTTGCCATAAACCCATTTTTGTCCTATAGTTGTTGAGAGAATATCTTTTTCTTGTTGTTTTAAGAAATCTATCTGAAAAGCCACAGCTGTACTGACATTGTGTTTTGCAAAGATCGTCAATTTCATATTTGCATGGCACTTGGCATTAATGAAAACTTTTCATCACTTTGTTTCCACATAAATCAGACAAATTTGGGTATTTTCATGCTCAAGAGAATGTAGGAACTTGAAGTCAATGCCTGATCCTGTAACTCACAGAACATGTAGATCCATTGCTTCTTTGTCTGAGGTGTGTGTGCAATCCTTTTGGGGGTTTTTATTGCTTATTTACCATTTCAGTTTGTAAGATTCTAAGTTAGTTGGAAAAAAATAAATTTTCACAGCAACAATTTTAACAGACACCATTGTGTCTTAGATCACTCTGTATCTGGTCAGTAGCTTAACGTTCCAAATGCTCACCTAGTAATAAGCGCAATTTTTTTCATTTCTTTCTGAATCACATAATTCAAATCACATTCTAAGCGATTAATAAGAGCTTGGGCATTTCTTGACCAAGATATAAAAATAGGGGTCAGTATTGTGGCACAGCGTGCGATGCCAACATCACTGCACTGGTTCAAGTCCTGGCTGCTCTGCTTCTAATCCAGCTCCCTAATAGCACAATCTGTGAAGTCGGCAGCTGGCAGTCTAAGTGTTTTGGCCCCTCCCACCCGTGTGAGAGACCAGGATCAAGTTCCTGTCTCTTGGCATTGACCTGCATCAGCCTCAGTCTTATGTCCATTTGAGGAGCAAACGAGCAGATAGAAGATCTCTTTCTTTGTATCACCTCTTCCCAACTTTGCCTTTCAAATAGATAAATCGCTTTAAAAAGATATAAAAAAAAAAACCCTTACTTGCCCTATATATAAGGAGACAGTTCCTATTTTTATCCATAATTTAAGAAACTTATTTCTTACATATATCTTTTTTTAAAGATTTATTTTATTTATTTGAAAGACAGAGTTACAATGAGAGGTAGAGACAGAGAGAGAGGTCTTCCATCCGCTGGTTCACTCCTCAGATGGCCGCAACGGCCAGTGCTGTGCCGATCCGAAGCCAGGGTCCAGGGGCTTCTTCAGGGTCTCCCACGTGGGTGCAGGGGCCCAAGGACTTGGGCCATCTTCGACTGCTATCCCAGGCCATAGCAGGGAGCCAGATAGGAAGAGGAAAAGCCTGGACTAGAACAGGCGCCCATATGGGATGCTGGCGCTTCAGGCCAGGGCTTTAACTCACTGTGGCACAGTGCTGGCCCCTCTTACATATATCTTATATTTCAACAAGTTTGGGAAACTTCAAAATTGAGACATAATTTGGAAGAAGTTAGCTCTTTTTCAGCATTTGAGAAGAGTTCATAGTTTAGAGGACACTGAAATTACAAAGGATGTTAAAATTCCCAATGAGACAGCAGTTTTGAAGATATCTAAAATAAAATTATTTAAAAATTGCATCTTATCAAACCTTCATTTCGGGCATTTCTGAGTACTTCAAACGGTGCAAAGATTACATATTTCATTATTTCATATTTCAACCAACTACTTTATTTTAAAGATTTATTTACTTATTTGAAAGATAGAGTTATGGAGAGAGGGAGACACATACACACACACTCATGCACAGATTTTCCATCTGCTAACTTACTCCCCAAATGACTGCATCAGCCAGGGATGGGCCAAGCCAAACCCAGGAACCAGGAGCTTCTTGTGGGTGTCTCACATGTGTGGCAGGGGTCCAAGTATATGGGCCATATTTTGAAGCTTTTCCCAGGTCATTAGTATGTAGTTGGATCAGAAGTGGAGCAACCAGGACACAAACTGGTACCCATACAGGATGTTAGTATTGCAGGCAGCAGCTTAACCCCCAAAGCCACAATGCTGGCCCCATCAACCAGTTACTTTTCACACGTGGAGTGATTCAAAAGGCATTTCACTGAATTAGGTGAGGAATGAATCTTTGAACTTCAGTCTCTGTCTCAGTCTTTATCCTTATATCCACATTCTAACTAACTGTACATTATTTGTGGTTCACTTTTCTGATGAAATTTCTTAGCTCTCAATCTCCTAATTGTTGCTGATATGGAAAATGCAATCTCTCCTATCTTAAGTAATTTATTGTTATTCAAAATTTCAGTTAAAATTTGGTCACATCTGGTTACATCTGTGCAGTCCTTGTGTCTCCTGCTCTTTATCCTTTTCTTTTCTCCAGGGCGTCTGAAGCTTTGTGAGTGTTTGGAGAAGACCTCTAACCCATTTATTATCTTCTGTCTGTCCTCTACTGGGGGAAAAAATCACTCAGCCCAGTTGTTTCTGTTGCATTTTGACCAAGATTTGGAAGTCAAAACCGGTCCTCACTCCAGGTCACTGTTCTTGCAATGTGAAGCCTGAGCTTCCAAGAACATCTCGTCTGTTGTGGGTGGATGCATCCATTCAACAAGCCACACAGAGGCTATGCTCTTCGCTCTTGGATTTAGCTGCCTCGGGTAAAGGGCAAGTGGAAAAGAAAGGGAAACATATCAGGTAAAGGCAGCTCCAAGGCTTCCTAGTTACAATCCAACCAGTTCATTGTTAACCAAGGTAATATGTGACTGTTAACAGTACTTGAGATGCCTAACATTGAAGCATGATTATGAAGACAAAATACCTACATTGTTAATTTATCTTCAGTCAAGTTTTTTTTTTTTTAAATCTACTAAGTCTCTTAAACTCTCTCTCTCTCTCTTTTTTTTTTTTTTTTGACAGGCAGAGTGGACAGTGAGAGAGAGAGGCAGAGAGAGACAGTGAGAGAGAGAGACAGAGAGAATGGTCTTCCTTTGCCGTTGGTTCACCCTCCAATGGCTGCTGCGGGGGCACGCTGCAGCCTGCGCACCGCGCTGATCCGAAGGCAGGAGCCAGGTACTTATCCTGGTCTCCCATGGGGTGCAGGGCCCAAGTACTTGGGCCATCCTCCACTGCACTCCCTGGCCACAGCAGAGAGCTGGCCTGGAAGAGGGGCAACCAGGACAGAATCCGGCGCCCCAACCGGGACTAGAACCCTGTGTGCCGGCGCTGCAAGGTGGAGGATTAGCCTAGTGATCGGCAGCACCGGCTTCAGTTTTCTTAAACTCTAAATCAAAATTTACCAAAAAAAAAAAAAAAAAAAAAATCCATCTCATAGGGAGAAGGGCCTAACTTGTAATCTTTCCTCTTCCTTACTGAGGTAATGACCTGGTTTGTTCAAATACACTGGCTGTTCTTTCCTCTTGGTCTCTCTGGTAACAAGCAAGGGGAGCACAGCTCCCTTTCCTCTAACATCAGGTTTTGCTGCTTTATGAGCTTTGGCAAACAGAATGAGTGGGAACAGGAAGATACCCAAGTGATAGCTGAGCAGGATTTAATGAGCCTTACAGGAAGCTTACTTTTTTACATCCTATATTATTGTCCATTTTTGCTGCCAGATGATTGTCATGCCTGGGAGCAGGGCAATTCTTTGAAACCAAATAACAATTAAGAGGAAATGGAACAGAAACACAGATGAACTATGAAGGTGATCAAAAGTGAACGCTTTGTTGCTTAAATCTTTGTAGACTCTGGAGTTATTTGATGTCAAGCATAATATAGAGAGAAATGAACAATATCCGTCTTACATCTTTCACTCATATTTTCTTCCCATGGAGTTACTTTATCCTGACTGTGCCCACATATTGATGTCATGAAACTCTTGAAAATTAGACTAAATTGAACTGAAGTCCCATGTCTCCCGTCTCCCTGGAACTCATAGTCTCTCTTTCTCCTAAATACTTCATTGCAGGATATGCAGTAATTTGGAAATGTACTTACAGAAAGCAACAGACTTAATTAAACAGCAACCAATCTGAAATATATTATAGATATATTGTAGATCCAAGTAAATTGTTTTAAGCAATGTAATAATAACAAAAGGATTTCCAGGAGTTGACACCATCTGTAGGAAAATTCCATCTTTTCAAATTAGATGGATTTTCATATGAGAATCTAAATGATATTCAACCTTCAATACCAGTATCATTGTTGGTTTTGTTGTAATTTTTTTTCAAGTTCTGTTTATTTATTTGAAAGGCGGAGTAGAGAGTGTGGGAGGGATAGAGAGAGGGAGGGAGGGTGGAAGGGAGGGAGGGAGAGAGAGAAATCTTGCATCTGCTGCTTCACTTCCCAAATGGCTGCAACAGCTGGGGCTGGGATGCTCTGAAGCCAGGAGCCAGGAGCTTCTTGAGTCTCCCACATGGGTGCAGGGGCCCAAGCACTTAGGCCATCTTCCACTGCTTTTCAGATGCATCAGCAGGGAGCTGGATTGGAAGTAGAGCAGCCAGCATTGCAGACAGCAGCTTAAACTTCTACACCACAATGCCAGCCCCTGTTTCTGTTTTATAGTTCATACTTCTTGTTAACAAGATATGCCTTCCTCATTTCAAAATTAGAATGTTTATTGAGAAGTGGTTACAACTTGTGGGACCACCAAGTTTTGTTCATGGTCATAAAGGATTTTCCCAGAAGTTTTAATCATAACTCATATAATTAAAAGGTAAGTATCTTGTGCAAGCTGTCCTTCATCAGACAAAACATTAACTAGCAAAAACAGAGAAGGCAAATGTTTATTTGATCTGTGTCTAGCCATTGCATTTCACAATACAATGTTGATGTTTATAGTTTTTAGAAGTGTTTTGTCTTGTGCAGAGGAAAAATTGTTCCTATCTTTGAACAAAATATGAGAGGACTTCAAAAAGTTCATGGAAAGTAGAATTTAAAATAGAAGTTTTTTTGAAGCAGAAGCTTACTGTAATACATAGTTTACTGTCATACGTTTTTTGTGAACTTTTTGAAGACTTGACATTAGGAGAGCAATTGTCAAAGCAGTGTGTTCAGAGGAGACAAAACTGTGTGATTTAAAGCATGCTAATTTGACACCTTATAATATGCATACGCCAAAAATGTGAAGTGAGCTGGGATATTTCACTTAACGAAGAAGAAACTTGAGAGATGAGTAGAACGTAAATTTGACACATTATAATGTTTAGAACTCGGTTATGTGGAAAGGAGAGTAGATGCTATCCATTTTGTTCCTGATAGAAAATTGAATGGCTGAAAATATTGGAGACTCAGATTTTAGCTTAGAATCAGGATAACATTCACACTCACTGCAGTTTGCAAAGTTGGTTGAACTGCTGGGAGTAATAGGAGGGTGCTGATTCCTAGATGGGATTGGGAGAGAGTCATCTGGACTCTGTTCAGAAGGTGAACTGACACTGGTGGAGAGAACTTGGTTAGAAGCAACAGAGAAATCATTCAAAGCTCCCAGAGCCCTCTCATCCCTGATCGATGGTAAAAATAAAGTAGACACATATAAAAACCAATAATACAAATCACAAACATGACAAAAATAAATAGTCTTTATTAAGGTCTTACTGAGTGCCAGACAACATTCTAATGCTTTCTAATTTTTAAGCAAACATTCAACCTTCACACCAAACCTACCTTGTAATTCGTTTCCCATTTAGAAATGAAGATACATGGTTAGGTGACTTGGGTATATTCAAATGACTAGTAAGCACTAGAGTGAGATTTGAGTTCAAATAGTTTAGATTCTGAATATAGAGTTGAAATTTTGAAATTTGTAATTTATAGATTGGTAATTCCATCGGTCATTTTCTAAAAAATTATCCCTTTATATTTGTTCACCACTAGATATTTATAAGTTCAATTTTTTTTTGTAAAAATATTACATTGCAAAGAATTAAAACTGAATCATTGTAGAGGACATAAATATATGACATTATAATCACTTGATCAACTACTATTTAAAGAAATGAATATAGTAGATATTTATGAGTATGTATGAACAATGTCTAAATAACTAAGGTAAAAAAATGGGAACAGGGGCTGGCACCGTGGCTCACTTGGTTAATCCTCCGCATGAGGTGCCAGCATCCCATATGGGCGCTGGGTTCTAGTCCCGGTTGCCCCTCTTCCAGTCCAGCTCTCTGCTGTGGCCTGGGAGGGCAGTGGAGGATGGGCCAAGTGCTTGGGCCTCTGCACCCACGTGGGAGACCAGGAATAAGCTCCTGGCTCCTGGCTTTGGATCTGCATAGCTCGGGCCGTAGCAGCCATTTGGGGAGTGAACCAACAGAAGGAAGACCTTTCTCTCTGTCTCTCTCTCTGTCTGTAACTCTACCTGTCAAATAACTAACTAACTAACTAAATAAATAAATAACAACAGTATAAAATACGTGATTTTAGAAATGATGTAAAGCAATACTGTACAGTAACGCTAGATATATATGTAGTAAAAGCACAAACATTTATGTTAGTTTAGATAGGGAAGGAATGCAACTAGGAAGAACTATAGCATAGCATACTCATCAGATATATATGTAATATTTGTAGTTTTATATAAGACATTAAATAAAGCTCCATTTTATATGGATAATATTTCATACAATTAAATAATTTTATATAAAGTATGGCAACAGACACATGAAAAAAGGCTCAGCATTACTGGCCATCAGGGAAATGCAAATCAAAACTACAATGAGCTTTCACCTCACCCCAGTTAGAATGGCTCTCATAGAGAAATGGACAAACAATAAATGCTGGTAAGTAGGTGGTGAAAAGGTATTCTAATCCACTGTTGGCTGGAATGTAAACTGGTGCAGCCACTGTGGATAGCAATATGATGTACTTCAGAAAGCTGAAAATATATCTACCATATGACCCAGCAATCCCACTCCTGGGAATTTACCAAAGGAAGTGAAATCAGCATTTGAAAAAAGCCCCTGTTTATTGCAGCTCAATTCACGATAGCTAAGAGATAGAATCAACCAGGATGTTCATTAACTGATGACTGGATAAAGAAACTATGAAACACTACTCAGCCATTAAAAAAAAAAAAAATGGATTCTTGTATTATGCAACAAAATGAATGCAACTGGAAACCATTATGCTTAGCGAAATCAAGCAGTTCCAAAAAGACAAATACTATATGTTTTACCTGATCTATGGTAACTAATAGAGTACCTAAAATGTAATATATAGGAGTGACATTGTTATTTTGAGTTTTGATGATTGTTTATAGCCCTTGTCTCAACTGTTGAGGAACTGTGCTTTTTTCTTATTATTTGTTGAAATCTTAGTGTAAGGTTAATCTTGTGTATAAAGTAAACTGAAAGTAGATCATTGCAAAATTTAATAGGAGAATAGGGAATAGGAGAGGAAGGAAGAGGAATGGTTGGAATGTGGGTGGGAGGTAGGGTAGTGTGGGAAGTATCATTATGCTCCTGAATCTGTATATATGAATTATATGAAATTTGTATACCTTAAATAAAATTTTAAAAAGTGAAAATAGTGTGCTTAATGAAAAGATTAATATTTATTCATTGTGCATGATCATTATCAACTTTTGGTATATGAGGCTACTATATATACAATGTTCATGAAAAATGTATGTTATGAAAAAGCTATGCGTGGTTTCAAAATATTTTACACCATAATAAAACTTACCTTTTAAAAATTTTATTTATTTAATTGTTTGAGCGGCAGAGTTCGAGAGAGACAAAATACAGAAACAGCTGCCATCTGATTGTTCACTTCTCAAGTGTCCTCAAAGGCTGAGACTGGGGTAGGCAGAAGCCAGGGACTGGGAACTCAGTCTGAATTTCCCACAAAGGTGGCAATATCACCAGTACATAAGCACTCCTCCTCAGGGGCTTCTTCGGCAAAACCTGGAGGCAGGAGTTGGAGCCAGGGATTGAACACAGGCACTCCAATATGAGAAGTGGGTATCTTAACCAGCATCTTAACCTTTAAGCCAAACAACCTCAACTTCCCTTTTAATTCTATTTTTTCACTAACTTTTGAAATACCCTTGGATCGGTCTTTGTACTTTTTCTTAATTACAAATATTAAGATAAAGATACTTAGATTATATAACAGAAAAGCAAGAGAACATTTTCATTGTTCATTCTTTTCAAAAATGTTTTTTTAAAAAAGTTTTAACATTCTGATTTCTGTCTAAATGAAAGCAATGTAATATCAAGGAAATATTTTTTAAAAGAGAAATCCTTGACATGTTATTTGATTTGATCATTTTTATTAGGACAATAAAAAGAAGCAGATATTCGTTTACTTTAATACAATGATCCTGCTGTCTTTAAGATATAGTTTCCAAAGTCAACGTGCATGAAAAGTAAAAAAAAAAAAAAAAAAAGTCTTTTCTTGTTAACTGCACCAGAAGTAATAACAAATAAATTGCTAATATAATGGCTATGTGGAAGCCTAAGACTCCTTTTCTAAATGTACTGATTCTTCTTTTTAATAGCCTTTCCCACGAAGTGGCTGACCTTTTGACAAGATGCGTGGATTTTAACATACAGCTCTCTGCTTGCCTTGCTAGGGGTGCATGACAACAAATGCCTTCAGAATTCCATTCTCAGAGGAAGCTGCTTTTTGCCTCCATTTTCTTTTCTCTCTTGAAGAAAGCAAACAAATAAACATCATTTGGGGTGGAGCTGATGTTTTAGACAGAAACGTCAAGTCTGATGAATGTAAATTGTATAGCTGAGTAAGTGGGAAGCAGGATGACTCTTGCAGTATGTAATCTTGATTTCACTTTTATGTCTTGTGACATTAGGTATCATTCTTGGAACAGATACTTTGTGGTACAAGACAAAGCACACAAGAGCAATTTAGTATTTCCCCTTTTGTGTGTGCTTTCCCCTCTTTTGTGGAGAACTGATGTGGGTTAGAGGAGTCTAACAGACAAATATCTTGCTTCTTCCTGTCTCTTCCTAAGGCTGAGGGGAAGATTAAAAAAACAAAAACAAAAAAAACAAAAAAAACAAAACAAAACAAAAAAAAACAGGACACACATTCATTCTTGCTCGGCTTGCTTTGTCATCTTTTCTGGGAACTTTTCTAAGAGAGAAAGAAGTTCAGATGGAAAAAGCATCTTCCAGAGAAAACTTGATCGACTGTGGAAAAGGTGCTCAGTCAATTACTCACTCTCTCACCCCAGTCATCTTAAAGTTCAAGTTTTATGTCACACAGAATTACAATGTCATTATGTACCAAAGCCTTACCATAGTTAACTAAATGAACTCATTTGATTTCCTTAACAATTATTTAAGACAGCACACAGATGTTTAAATATTTTACAGTTATTAAGTCCAACTGTTGAATCTGAGCCATGCTATCGCACCAGATGTTTTAGGACTAAGATGTTTATTATGAAAAGATCTCTTTGGAGGGGTTCAGTATGCATACATATAACCTTGGGAGGGTGAACACGAACAAAGAAAGAAAATCCCATGGAATGAGAAGTAAACATGATGAGAATGAATGCGCAGCCCTGTCCCTGCAGATTGGCCACGGCCAAGCTCACCAGAGAATCAGTATCTATTCTCTTTATTTAGGATATCTATGGGGAGGTCCCCTTCAAAGGAAGTCAGTCAGCTCTCAGAGAACAATGGAAACAGCAAACTTTGCTTTTGTGTTTTCCATATCTCTTTCTTGCTTCTGCATTGGAATGTTAAGTCTTTCAGTTCATACATTAACAAATTTGTGCCCAATTGTTTAATTATCACAGTGTAAATTATTTTGCTTCTATTTATTTTCCTTTAAACTTGCTTTAGGCTTTTCATTTTCCTGGACCTCTTAATTATTTTGTAAAGATCCTTTTTTATTTTTATTTTACTTAGAGGGAGGGAGAGAGAAAATGAGAGAGAGCGAAGTCTTCCATCTGCTAGTACATTCCTAATACATTCCCTAAATGTCCTTAACAAAAGGTGTTGGGCCAGGCTGAAGCCAGGAGCTAAGAACTCAATCAGTTTCTCACATGGATGGCAGGGACCCGAGTATACAAACACTCATTCACTGTTTCCCATAATGCGCAATAGCAGGAAGCTGGAATCAGGCGCAGAGCCAGGACATGAGCCCAGATGTTCTGACGAGACACAGGGATGTCCTAAGCAGTATCTAGCTTCTTTGCCAGACACCCACAACTGCAACACTCATTCTTAATCATTTACTCAATTAAAAACTGTTTATATTATTTGTAGTATTTTAATTGCTTTTATTACTTTCAATGTTATTTAACTCTCAGTTTATATCAGTACTGTATTAGTGCATATATAATGTAAGAAGCCCACGTTTATGAAAATGACATTGTACAATATACCAGGAAATTTGCATCTTTATTTCCTTCTAGCTGATGTAGCCGCAAGCATTCTGTCCCAAAAGACTAGGATCTCTTTCCTTTGGCTGAATACTACTTTACGATTCTTACATAATCCCTACTGAGTTGTCTGGTAGGCCAATAGACAAAAACTTACCTTTCTTGCCAGAACAGACACTGGGTAACTGGCTGAAAAGTCTAGCCTTTCACACCACAACCTCTTTCATTCTTCATCTTCCAGAAAAATTACATGTGAGGATAGGCTAGGTTTGCTTGCAGGATTACCAGCATATGCTTTTACTGATATAGCTCTTTATGGATTATGTTTAGGAATAACTCCATCGATTAGGAATGCTAAGGGAAATTTATCTTCACAGAGAATTGCCCTTGTGTTTCCGTGCCTGTTGTTTAAGACCTTAGGCAAGGAACTAATGCCTTGGTGAACCCAACTCAGAGAGCCTGGCTGATTAGATAACATGATCCTGCCAGGAATTTCAGAGCTCACAAGACTAGCCAACCATCTTCATTCTTTCTTGATGATAGCTCAGTGCTTTGTGAAAGCATCAACTGAATTGAGTTAGAACCAGTTTGTAGATTCCTTGTTCATTTCCTTAGCTGAGAGCAGAATGCACTTAGGGAGGTTCCAGTTTCTACAAAGCAGGTAAGAGCATAACTGACATTCTCATTTCAACTTTCTCCAATTTCCTGACCTTCCGAGCAGTTAAATTTTATATTTGCCTCAGATGTATCACCCTGGACACTACTGACATTTTGGAAGACATAATTTTTGCTGCTGTGGACTCTCATGGGGATTGCATGCTGTTCTGCAATTCACTAGTCTCTACACACCAGATACCAGGCACAGCTAGCCCTGAATGGTGACAACTAGAACACAGTCCAGATACTGCCTGGAGGACAAAATTTTCCCCAACTGAGAATGCTGGATTTGCTGTGGGTGCGACTCCAGCACGCCTACTTGCCGCTGGGGGTTCTCCCTGGATGCCTGATCCAGGACAGACAAATGCTTGTTCCCATGTTTCTACAGAATCAATTCTCCTGCAATTCCCTGCTGTGAGTTTTGGGATTCTCAGTTGGTTTCCCAGCAAAGTTCATCCAGGTACAGAATGCTGTCATTCTCTCAACTGACATTCATTTACAATGAAACAAAGTAGCAGGGGCTGGGCGTTTGGCATCACTTCCCATTTCAGCTTCCTGCTCATGTTACCCTGGAAGGCAGAAGAGGATGGCTCAAGTCGTTGGGTCCCCGCCACTCACATAGAAGCCTGGATTAAGAACTAGACTCTTGGTCTTGGCCTAGCCCAATCCAAGCTATTCCAGGCATTTGGAGAGATCTCTATCTCTGTTTGTCTCTTTGTCTTTCAAATAAAATAAATAGATAAATGGATTTTAGAAAATATCCTAAACAAGAATTTTTATTTCTGATTCAACCTTAAAAAATTGTAAACACCATAAAATACCACATGTTCATCTACAAAAAGCAGATATAATGTAAAGAGAGACCTGGTAACAGTGATCAATTTGATGATCCCATTCCATGGCGTAACAAACACTCAGGATTCTGGGAGACTCACAGTTAATGTGACCCATAGTTGGTTGCATCCTTAAAACCCTTTCCAGGGCCAGGGTCGTGGCTCACTTGGTTAATCCTCCTCCTGTAGCGCCGGCATCCCATATGGGCGTTGGGTTCTAGTCCCAGCTGCTCCGCTTCCAGTCCAGCTTTCTGCTGTGGCCCAGGAGTGCAGTGGCGGAAGGCCCAAGTGCTTGGGCCCTGCACCGGCGTGGGAGACCAGGAGGAAGCACCTGGCTCCTGGCTTCGGATCTGTTTAGCTCTGGCTGTAGCAGCCATTTTGGGGCGGGGGGTGAACCAACAGAAGGAAAAGCTTTCTCTCTCTCTCACTGTCTAACTCTATCTGTCAAAAAAAAAAAAAAAAAAAAAAACACCTTTCCAGTCTTTCTGATGATTTAACATGTACAAAAAATTGCACATCATTGGAGTGGTTTTGAATATACAATGAGTTAAAACTGACACACTGGTTACAGTAAAGAGAGGGCAACATGGCCACGTGGGAAGAATTTGAAAGCAGTAGTTATTAGATTATAGTCCTGGCCCTGCCATCAACGAGTTGTGTGGGAAGCAGTCAGTGAGCTTTATTCTCTTGACTTCAGCATAGAATTCCTCAAATTTGTGCTTCTTCTGAATTTAGTGAAAGTGAAAAATAGTATGGTTGTATGGGTAAGTTTCACACCATGGCAAATTCCCAAAAATTGTTTAGTTAAACCACTCTAAATTGAGAACCATCTACATTTTACTTTATTTTTAAATTTTTACTCTATTTTTAAAAAGATTTATTTACTTATTTGAAAGGCAGAAATACATTGAGATAGAAGGTGAAAGAGATCTTCCACCTGCTGGTTTACTCCCCTAATGGTCACAATGGGTAGGGCTGGGCCAAGTTGAAGTTAGGAGCTTCTTCCAGGTCTCCCACATGTGTGCAGGAGCACAAGTACCTGGGCCATCTTCTGCTGCTTTTTCCAGGTGCATTAGCAGGGAGCTGGATCAGAAGCAGAGCAGCAGGGACATGACCCAGCACCCACAGGGGATGCTGGCATTGCAGCATCCTTATGCCACAATGCTGGCCCCAAAAACTTTTCATTAAAAATATTTCCCTCTTTTTATTAAGATATGAACAGGTATATGTTTGTGTGTGCACTAATCTTACTAATCTTTCCTAAGATATCCAGAAAATGTCACATTGGCTACTGTCATTTGGAACTGAAGAAAGGTGGCCCCTGAGGTATGGGGGTATTCTGATCATCTTCCTCTGGGTCATAATACAACAAACAGTTTATAAAAGCAGAATGGTTGGTAGATAGAATTCAACTGATTTTTTTTCCATAATAACCACAAAAACACTGCTAATTAACAAATAGTTTTTTTAAAGAACTATTTATTTCAGGGCTGGCGCTGTGGCACAGTGGGTTAAAGCTCCAGCCTGCAGCACCAGCATCCCATACAGGCACCGGTTCTTGTCCCGGCTTCTCCTCTTTTGATCCAGCTCTCTGCTGTGGCCCGGGAAGGCAGTGGAGGATGGCCCAAGTGCTTGAGCTCCTGCACCCACATGGGAGACCAGGAGGAAGCACCTGGCTCCGGCTTCGGATCAGCCCAGCTCCAGCTGTTGTGACCATTTGGGGAGTGAACTAGGTGATGGAAGATCTTTCTCTCTTGGTCGGTGTCTATATCTGTCTCTAACTCTGCTTTTCAAATAAATCTTTTAAAAAAGAGAACTATTTACTATAATTTTACAATAGTTATTACATATATTATAAATTTCTTGTAAAAATTCATAAAAATATACATAATAGCATATCATATGAAGGCTTTCAAAAGTTCATGAAAAATCCAGACTGTGAAAAAACTACACAAGGTTTTAAAAAACTTTTTTTTGCATCAAATTCCTACTAATGATCACGGTTCCTATCTGAAAACAAATCATCTTATCTTTTAATATAAGCTCTTTTTTTATTTTTTATTTTTTTGACAGGCAGAGTGGACAGTGAGAGAGAGAGAGAGAGAGAAAGGTCTTCCTTTTCTGTGGTTCACCCCCTAGTGGCCGCCGATGCGCACCGCGCTGATCCGAAGGCAAGAGCCAGGTGCTTCTCCTGGTCTCCCATGTGGGTGCAGGGCCCAGGCACTTGGGCCATCCTCCACTGCACTCCCTGGCCACAGCAGAGAGCTGGCCTGGAAGAGGGGCAACCGGGACAGAATCTGGCGCCCCGACCGGGACTAGAACCTGGTGTGCCGGCGCCACAAGGCAGAGGATTAGCCTAGTGAGCTGCGGCGCCGGCCTAATATAAGCTCTTTTAAGCTGCTTAGAAAGAAGTTATCCTAATGCAGTATGTGAAATTCTGTATTCCTTCTGGTTAGTGGAAAATTGTGTTTTTGTCTGGTGGAGATTTTCATGATTGTTCAACATAAAAAAAGTCAAGACTAATTTTTATGTGTATTATATCTTTACTGATTTCTTGCAATGTATGAAGTACAGCCCCATGGCCTGAAAATTATATTTTCTATAAATTCTTCTCCATTTATAGTGGTACTGAGATACCAACTCCCTCAATGACTTTCATTTAGTGTTCATTTAGCGTTTAGTGTTTATTTTCTAATTATTTTTATTTTTTATTTAATGAATTGTTATTTATGTTCTTTGTCCATTTTCCCACTTAATAGGGTGTGAATTTTTATTCATTTGTGAGTTCTCAGTACCCCATCTTTTTTTTAATGCCTGAAAATAAGATGGATGCTAAGTTGCTCTTTGTTTTTAGTTATTTAAAACCTGTACCAAGGTCTTAATAATTGTTCTAAGAAAACAAAATCAGTATTTTTATTAAATTAATATGTACACATTACATATGTACACAGATATAAAAATAAAACGTAAAAATTCCTTTTATTGTTAGACTGAAAGAAATCTGTATTTTAAAAAAAGAGATGGGAAATTGGAAAGCTTAATTAAAGTAGCCAAAGGTTTAGCAGTGATAAACAGTAATTAGCCAAGCATTTTTTTTAGAGGCAGAGTTACAGACAGAGGGACAGAGAAAGGTCTCCCACTGGTTCACTCCCCAATGGCTGCAACTGCTGGAGCTGTGCTGATTGGACCAGGAGTCAGGAGCTTCTTCTGGGTCTCCCACGCGGGTGCAGGGCCCCGAGGACTTGGGCCATCTTCTACTGCTTTTCCAGGCTGTAGCAGAGAGCTGGATTGGAAGAGGAGCAGCTGGGACAGGAACCGCACCCATATGGGATACCTGTGCCAGAGGCTTAGCTCACTAAGCCACAGTGCTGGGCTGCCAAGCATATTTTAAATGCCAATTTGTGGTGGTTCCTGGCCTGAGATCTCTCCAGTGGGCACTGCTGTACTAGCGTCCTCCATGTAAAAGATTCAAAGGGAGAGAAAAAGACATTCTGGTTTCCATCGACAAGATATCTTGTCACATTGAAATCATTTTTGTATTCTTCCTTCTTTTATGTTTTCCTTTTTTAACCCAAAAGGCTGAAGTATTTTGAGAAAAAGAGGTGTTTGGTTGCTCAAAGTCTTTGCATGGAAGAAAATTTTGAATGTCGTTATCATTTTTAGGAACTGAGCACAAAATGTTGGGACTTTGAATGCTATGCTGCAGCGTCTATGCGGATGATTCACTCTTGTTGAGAGCATGGGGCAGTTTGTGGTTCATTACTGCCCTCTGTTGGCAACATGTCATATCAACCTTAATGTACGCTTTCAGCATATTCAAGGTTGAACAGCAAGAAATCTCGACTATAAAGATAAGTAAATAAACCTGAAAGCAATGAGGTGCCTTACCCGCACATGCACAGTTGGCTAATGACAGTGGCAGGACGGCACTTTGGCTGTTATGAGCCACAATCGGCCAGTATTGACTAAATTAAAAGTGGTCTTTTTTTTTGCCTAACAAAATTTTTTCCATTTTCTGAGACTCAAAAGGAAAACAAAATTTACAACAGTCAATGGAATTACAGAATAACTATATTTAATTTTTTAAAAATAAAACACAACATATAAAAATAAAATCATTCCTTTCAAGATGTTTAAATAAAAGTAGGAAAATAGAAAATAAATATATTTTCTCTAGCCACCTGATCTCAGAGGTAGAAACTATGAGCTGTTTGTTTTTTAGAAATTTTCTTTTGTTTTTAATCATTTTATTTTAAATTAATTTCAGAACAAATTTCATGTAATTTATAGATAAAAGGATACTATCCTCCTTCCCCCTCCTTTCCTTTTATTTATTTACATTTACATGCTTTTTTAAAATTAAAACACTGTTTTCCAAGTTTTTTTTTGTTTGTTTGTTTTGTTTTTTTTTTTTGTTTTTTTTTTTTTTTTACAAACAGAGTGGACAGTGAGAGAGAGAGACAGAGAGAAAGTTCTTCCTTTTCCGTTGGTTCATCCCCCAATGGCCGCCGTGGCGTACCACGCTGATCCGAAGCCAGGAACCAGGTGCCTCTCCTGGTCTCCCATGGGGTGCAGGGCCCAAGAACCTGGGCCATCCTCCACTGCACTCCCGGGCTACAGCAGAGAACTGGACTGGAAGAAGAGCAACTGGGACAGAATCCGGCGCCCCAACCGGGACTAGAACTTGGGGTGCTGGTGCCGCAGGTGGAGGATTAACCTGTTGAGCTGCGGCGCCAGCCTTCCAAGTGTTTTAAAAATGTAAAATACATCTTAATACATTTTAAAGTTTAATACAAATAACCACAATGAGTTGCAGCTTATTTTCTAATGTTGCTACCTTATTATTACACTTTTTAGGGTTATAGAAAATTAGAATTTGTATTTGCTTGATATTTAGACATAACTGCATTCAAGTTGTACATATCTTCAAAGACTGTTTCAGAAGTGAAGTTATTTGTTCTTACTTTATTCCACTGCCGGGAGCGGGTGCTTGATTTTGGCTTAGTTCTAATGATGAATAGTCATTTCTTTAGAATAGAGTTTATTTTATTCATTTGAAAGGCAGAATGACACAGATGGAGAGGGCAAAAGATCTTCTATCTGCTGGCTCACTCCCCAAATGGCTTCAAAGGACCAAGGTTTGTGTTAGGTTGAAGAGCTTAAAACTCCAACTGGGTCTTTCACTTGGGTAACAGGGGCTCAAGTACTTGGGCCACCATCAGCTGCCTTCCCAGACATATCAGCAGGGAGCCAGATCAGAAGTGGAGCAGCCAGGACTCCCTGGCACTCTGATATGGAGTGCTGGCATTACAAGTGACAGCTTAACCCACTGCCAGCCCCCGGATGTTCACTTCGGTTATTTGATTAAGGTGTCGCCTGCAGGCTTTCTCATTAAAAACCACATAATTTTTCTGCTTCTGTGAATAGAAGACTTTAACTAGCAGAAGTGATCAACTAAGATTAAAAACATCTAGAATAAGTACCTTGCCAAATCCTGTCTCCCAAATAAAGAAAAAGTAACAGATCTAAGAATGGGATGTATTACCTTTCCCAAAGAGATAAATGTCCTAATTTTATCTTTTTTTTTTCATTTTCGATTCTCTTTATATACAGAAGATCAGTTTAGCATACATTAACTAAAGATTTCAACAGTTTGCTCCCACACAGAAACATAAAGTGAAAAATAATAGATGATTTTTTAAATGATGATGAAATCAGATCATACCTATTGTCATGTTTAATCCCAGTGAGAGTCAAGTTGGGAATTGATAATTCTTCTTTTTTTTTTTTTTTTACAGAAGATCAGTTTAGTATACATTAAGTAAAGATTTCAACAGTTTGCACCCCCATAGAAACACAAAGTGAAATATACTGTTTGAGTACTCGTTATAGCATTAAGTCTCAATGTACAGCACATTAAGGACAGAGATCCTACATGAGGAGTAAGTGCACAGTGACTCCTGTTGTTGACTTAACAAATTGACATTCCCGTTTATGGCATCAGTAATCTCCCTATGCACCAGTCATGAGTTTCCAAGGCTATGGAAGCCCCTTGAGTTCTCCGACTCTTATCTTGTTTAGACAAGGTCATAGTCAAAGTGGAGGTTCTCTCCTCCCTTCAGAGAAAGGTACCTCCTTCTTTGAAGACCTGTTCTTTCCACTGGGATCTCACTCACAGAGATCTTTCATTTAGGTGTTTTTTTTTTTTTTTTTTTGTTTTTTTTTTTTTTTTTTTGCCAGTGTGTCTTGGCTTTCCATGCCTGAAATACTCTCATGGGCTTTTCAGCCAGATTGGAATGCCTTTAGGGCTGATTCTGAGGCCAGAGTGCTGTTTAGGACATCCGCCATTCTATGAGTCTGCTGAGTATCTCGCTTCCCATGTTGGATCACTCTCCCCTTTATTTATTCTATCGGTTAGTATTAGCAGATACTAGACTTGTTTATGTGCTCCCTTTGACTCTTAGTCCTTTCATTATGATCAATTGTGAACTGAAATTGATCACTTGGACTAGTGAGATGCCATTGGTACATGCCACCTTGATGGGATTAAATTGGAGTCCCCTGGTATGTTTCTAACTCTAACCATTTGGGGCAAGTCAGCTTGAGCATGTCCCAAATTGTACATCTCTTCCCTCTCTTATTCCCACTCTTATGTTTAACAGGGATCACATTTCAGTTAAATTTCAACACTTAAGAATAGCTGTGTATTAATTACAGAATTAAACGAGTCATATTAAGTAGAACAGACCATAAAAAACTACTAAGAGGGATAATGTATTAAGTTGTTCATTAACAGTCAAGGGCTATGCTGATCAAATTTTATCTTTTTTTAAAAAAATATTTATTTATTTATTTATTTATTTATTTATTTATTTAGTGAGAAAGAGAGAGAGTCTTCCACCCACTGGTTCAGTCTTCAGATGGATGCAATGGCTAGCACAGGGCCAAGCCAAAGCCAGGAGCCAGGCTTTATTCAGGTCTCCCAAGTGGGTGGCAGGGGCCAAGGACTTGTTCATCTTCTGCTGCTTCTCCCAGGCCACTAGCAGGGAGCTGGAACAGAAATGGAGCAGTCGGAACGCTACAATGCTGGCCCCATCTAATTTTGTTCTCATTCCCCTTTCAAGAGGAACTCACAAACTTAATGAAGTATTTTTAATAATTGCAAATGGAGAATAAGTACCATTTTGCTCTATTACACAATTCACGTAATTTTGAATTTTTGAATTTTATTAAAATATAAGTCATATGAAATGTAAAAATGATTGCTTTCATTGGCAAATATATGAACACTAAGTTCATAAGACTTAGGTTTTTAAAATTTAGCCTAAAATTTTGGTTTTGTGTAGTTCTTTATTTTAAACTTTAATGTTCATAAATATACACTTTTGGGATTTTAATAAATAATTCTGAATACTATAGAATACTATTAGAAAAAATTTTGTGAAGATATGTGAACTTTTAAATTGTTTAGATTTAATTTAATTTATATTTTTGATAAAATATTTCAAATTGGGGATCAGTGCTGTGGTGCAGTGGGTTAAAGCCTGAGCCTGCAGAGCTGGCATCCTATATGGGCAATGGCTTAAGTCCCGGCTGCTCCACTTCCAATCCAGCTCTCTGCTATGGCCTGGGAAAACAGTAGAAAATGGCCCAAGTTCTTGGGCCCCTGTACCCACGTGGGAGGCCTGGAAGAAGTTCTGGCTCCTGGCTTCGAATTAGTTCAGCTCTGGCCATTGTAGTCATTTGGGGAGTGATCCAATGGATGAAAAACTTTTTTCTTTCTGGCTCTCCCTCTCTCTGTACCTCTTTCAAATAAATAAAATAAATCTTTAAAAAATGTCAAATTACATATGCTTGAAAAAAAGTAGAACAAAATATGAAAATCTTAACTCTAAAAGTTATTAATATGATGAAATTAAGGATAATGGTGTGAAATAAATATGTAAGTATTTATGAATTATGTATGTATTTATTTTATTTTTCATCACTGACCATTTACCTGAATATCCAAATATGCACCAAAAATTCAATTGAGCTGTCTTGATTCCTTGTCAACTGTCAGTCATATAAAAATTTAGCTTTATAGCATATTCTTCAATTTTGTCTTTATGAAGTATATTAGTCTAGGAGGGGTATAAAATATATATCTGCTAGTTCTACTTTATTTTTTAAGGTTTATTTTGTTTATTTGAAAGACAGAGTTACAGAGAGAGGTAGAGGCAGAGAGAGAGAGGTCCTCCATCAGCTGGTTCACTCCCAGGTGGCCACCATGGCCCGAACTGGACCCAGTGGAAGCCAAGGGTCAGGAGCTTCAGGTCTCCCACGTGGGTGCAGGGGCCCAAGCACTAGGGCCATCCTCTGCTGCTTTCCCAGGCACATTAGCAGGGAGCTGGATCAGAAATGGAGCAATCAGGACCCCAACTGGGTGCCCTTATGGGATGCTGGTGTTGCAGGCTGGGGCTTTAACCCACCAATTTTATTAATAACCTTTAATATTTAAGAGTCAACTCTTGGTCACCAAAATACAATCAGAGCACGTACTGAATCACCCGTTTACTACTTGCTTGTTTACCATCCTCTCCATGTCACGACTGAGACTGCAGCAGTGAACCAACCGCATACTCTTACTTTCTTGGAACTTGTTTTAGTTTCTTTTTTCATTAAAAGAGTCAGAAGATAAATTCTAGTGTGCAACAGCTTTGAATCATTCAGTGTCAAATGCAAACTCTTTCTGTGACAAATTCTGAGTTATCATGTACTTTTGGTAGGATGTAGTCATAACTACAGATGGATCTACCAGAACTGAAGGAAACATCTGGCCTTGGAGAAAATGTTTAGGGAAGAATTTAAAGCAGAAGAATAGTATGAAGATGTCTCTGTAGTCAATAGTGTCCATAATATTTATTCAGCAGAATTAATAGTGGAAAGAAATAAGAAAAACAAATTTGAATTGAGTTGGATTTTTTTTGAAGTTAATGATATATTAGAAAAGGTAGGTAAGATATATTTGATTGATACCATAACATGTATTAAGCAATCAGAGACTTACTCCTCTATGTCTTCAGGGAAATGTAGTCAGAAACAGCTGCTTTGCTTTTTGCAGGGTCAGAAAAGCAAGGTTGATGATCAGTACTGCATGGCAAATTCACTCCCATTTACAGGAAAACCAGTCCAGCAGCGGACATTTTCATGGTGTGATGTTTTTTTCTGAGTTCTCTCAGTGTTGTGTCAGAAGCATGTGTTAGTGACACAGTAGGCAGCCTAGAAAGTGTGGTACCTGCTAAAACCCACCTGAACTGGGAAGAATATCATTTCTGTTACTTTGCCGTTAATCATTTTCCTTTAGATGTAGAGGTCGATCAGAATCCAGGGGACATTCATCAAAGCCAAAAATCAAATAATGGAAGCATTAAGACAATATTTAGTTTCAATTCTCTAATAAAAATTGAGCATTGAGATGCTAAAATAATTGAATTAACTGTATTTTTAGTGTTTGTCTTAAAGTTAGGGATTCACAGATAAAACTGACAGCTGAATAATGCATTAACCTTAGAATGATGTGTCAGACTCGATTGCCCATATGCCTATAAGGAGTTTCCCCCAGGTTTCCCACATAAATGTAGGAGCCCAAGTACTCAGGCTTCTGCTTCTTTCCCAGGTGCATTAGCAGGGAGCTGATTGAATAATTCTGTCTTCCAACATTTTATGTTACCATTTCTACAGCCATTTTATTTCATAAAATTGTCGCAATGCTTTAACTTTATTATAGCAACACAGCTGACTACCATTACTGGAAAGTTTTAATAGAGAATATATTATTCTATATTTTCTTACAAAAATTAGTCTTTATTTTTGATACCTTCATTTTTATCTTCTCTTTTAAACAACTCTAAATTGGTTTGGCTATTTTGTCTGACATTGCTTTTCCCTTTTATTTGAAAAAATTAATATTGACTTGCATTTCTGTTGCTGTGCAGAAGCTCTTAGGTTTGATAAAATTCCATTGATCCAGTTTTCCTTTGGTTCTTGTACTGTGTGGGTCTGATGCAAAAAATCTTCGCCTAACCCAATGTCCTAAAGGAATTTCTCTGTTTATTTTTGTACTTGCAAAATTTTAAGTCTTAAATTTAGGTCTTTAATCCATTTTGAGTTGGTTTTTGTACATGGTAAGACTTTAAAATTTCAGATCTACATTTAAAATGCAGGGATGTGTGGTTCTCCAGGGACCAGAGAATCAAATGGCACAGAACGTAAAGTGGAATGATTCTGGAAGATTGTGGATTTATATATTACTGGGAGTACTCAGAATTAATGTTCATTTTAAAACTGCATTTATTGAGTCTGGCATTGTGGTGTAGAGGGTGTAGCCACTGTCTGCAATGATGGCATTCCATATGGGAGCCAGTCCAAGTCCTGGCTGCTCCACCTCCAATCCAGCTCCCTGATCCCTTCCAATTCAGTGCCTGGGAAGAGCAGCAGAAGATGGCCAAAGTATCTGGGCCCCTACCACCATATGGGAGACCCAGATGAAACTCCTGGCTCCCGCTTCAGCCTTGCCCACTCCTGGCCGTTATGGCCATTTGGAGAGTGAACCAGTGGATGGAAGATATATCTTTCTCTCTCTCTGTCTTTCCTCTCTCTCTGTAACTCTTTCAAACAAATAAATCTTTAAAACAAAGAAAAAAACTGTTTATTAAAGAGTAAATGACAAAATTGGGTAATTTGAATCATCATTCTAGTTATCTGTTGATGCATAACAAATCAATATTAGCTGTTAAATAATGATAATCTTTTATTTATCTTGCAAATCTACAATATTACTCAGTGAAAACAGTTGATGCCTATTTCTCTCTTTTTTTTAAGATTTATTTATTTGAAAGGCAGAGTTAAAGAGACAGAAAGAGAAAGACAGACAGAGACAGAGAGAGATAGAGAGAGAGAGAGAGAGAGAAATTTTCCATCTCCTGGTTCACTCCCCAAATGACTGCAGTGGTCAGGGTTGAACCTGGCCAAATCCAGGAGCCAAGAGTTTCATATGGGTGGGTGCAGGGACCCAACACTTGGGCCATCTTCTGATGCTTTCCCAGGCACATTAGCAGGAAGCTGGATGGGAAGTGGGGCACCCAGTATTCGAACCAGAATTCACATGGGATGCCAGTGTCACTGGTAGCGACTTAATATACTGCATTACAACGCAAGCCCCAGTTGGTGTCTATTTCAAATGGCACCATCTAGAAAGGCAATTAAATGTCTGAACCTAAAGTTTCACTCACTCTGTGGTCTGCTAGCTAATTCTTGCCCTTATCTGGAATTTTAGCTGAGAATAAATTAAAGAAAACAGGCACTGGATGGAGTTAAACAGGCAAGAAAAATTTTATTCAAGACTATTTCAATAGTGGCCAAGATCTTTAAAATAGGCAGAGAGAGAGAGAACTCAACTGCACTGAAAATAAACTCAAAAAAATTTTTTTTTGACAGGCAGAGTGGAGAGTGAGAGACAGAGAGACAGAGAGAAAGGTCTTCCTTTTGACATTGGTTCACCCTCCAAGGGCCGGCATGGCCGGCGTGCTGCGGCCAGCGCACCGCGCTGATCCGAAGCCAGGAGCCAGGTGCTTCTCCTGGTCTTCCATGCGGGTGCAGGGCCCAAGGACTTGGGCCATCCTCCACTGCACTCCCGGGCCATAGCAGAGAGCTGGACTGGAAGAGGGGCAACTGGGACAGAATCCAGTGCCCCGACTGGGACTAGAATCCGGTGTGCTGGCGCCACAGGTGGAGGATTAGCCTATTGAGCCGCGGTGCCAGCCAAAAGTGTTTTCTTTTTTTTTTTTTTTAAACTTTTATTTAATGAATATAAATTTCCAAAGTACGACTTATGGATTACAATGGCTTCCCCCCCATACCATCCTTCCCACCCACAACCCTCCCCTTTCCCACTCCCTCTCCCCTTCCATTCACATCAAGATTCATTTTCGATTATCTTAATATACAGAAGATCAGCTTAGTATACATTAAGTATGGATTTCAACAGTTTGCTCCCACACAGAAACATAAAGTGAAAAATAATAGATGATTTTTTTTAAATGATGATGAAATCAGAGCAGACCTATTGTCATGTTTAATCCCAGTGAGAGTCAAGTTGGGAATTGATAATTTCTTTTTCTTTTTTTACAGAGGATCAGTTTAGTATGCATTAAGTAAGGATTTCAACAGTTTGCACCCCCATAGAAACACAAAGTGAAATATATTGTTTGAGTACTCGTTATAGCATTAAATCTCAATGTACAGCACATTAAGGATAGAGATCCTACATGAGGAGTAAGTGCACAGTGACTCCTGTTGTTGACTTTACCAATTGACACTCCTGTCTATGGCATCAGTAATCTCCCTATGCTCCAGTCATGAGTTTCCAAGGCTATGGAAGCCCTCTGAGTTCTCCGACTCTTATCTTGTTTAGACAAGGTCATAGTCAAAGTGGAGGTTCTCTCCTCCCTTCAGAGAAAGGTACCTCTTTCTTTGATGACCTGTTCTTTCCACTGGGATCTCACTCGCAGAGATCTTTTGCCAGAGTGTCTTGGCTTTCCATGCCTGAAATACTCTCATGAGCTTTTCAGCCAGCTTCGAATGCCTTTAGGGCTGATTCTGAGGCCAGAGTGCTATTTAGGACAGCTGCCATTCTATGAGTCTGCTGAGTATCTCACTTCCCATGTTGGATCACTCTCCCCTTTATTTACTCCATCGGTTAGCGTTAGCAGGTACTAGACTTGTCTATGTGCTCCCTTTGACTCCCAGTCCCTCCACCATGACCAACTGTGAACTGAAATTGATCACCTGGAACAGTGAGATGGCATTGGTACATGCCACCTCAATGGGATTGAATTGGAATCCCCTGGTATGCTTCCAACTCCACCACTTGGGGCAAGTCAGCCTGAGCATGTCCCAAATTATACATCTCTTCCCTCTCCCATTCCCACTCCCATGTTCAACAGGGATCACATTTCAGTTAATTTTCAACACTTAAGAATAACTGTGCATCAATTACAGAACTAAACCAGTCATATTAAGTAGAACAGACAAAAAAACTACTAAGAGGGATAATGTATTAAGTTGTTCATTAACAGTCAGGGCTATGCTGATCAAGCCACCATTTCTCATAGTGTCCACCTCACTCCAACAGGTTTCCCTCTTGGTGTTCAGTCAGTCGTCACCGATCAGGGAGAACATATGGTATTTGTCCCTTTGGGACTGGGTTATTTCACTCAGCATGATGTGTTCCAGATTCCTCCATTTTGTTGCAAATGACTGGATTTCATTGTTTCTTACTGCGGTATAGTATTCTAAAGAGTACATATCCCATTTCTTTATCCAGTCTATCGTTGATGGGCATTTAGGTTGGTTCCAGGTCTTAGCTATTGTGAATTGAGCTGCAATAAACATTAGGGTGCAGACTGCTTTTTTGTTTGCCAATTTAAATTCCTTTGGGTAAATTCCAAGGAGTGGGATGGCTGGGTCGAACGGTAGGGTTATCTTCAGGTTTCTGAGGAATCTCCAGACTGACTTCCATAGTGGCTTGACCAGTTTGCATTCCCACCAACAGTGGGTTAGTGTCTCTTTTTCCCCACATCCTCGCCAGCATCTGTTGTTGGTAGATTTCTGCATGTGAGCCATTCTAACCGGGGTGAGGTGAAACCTCGTTGTGCTTTTGATTTGCATTTCCCTGATTGCTAATGACCTTGAACATTTTTTCATGTGCCTGTTGGCCATTTGGATTTCCTCTTTTGAAAAATGTCTATTGAGGTCCTTGGCCCATCTCTCAAGTGGGATGTTGGTTTTGTTTTTGTGGAGTTTCTTGATCTCTTTGTAGATTCTGGTTATTAACCCTTTATCTGTTGCATAGTTTGCAAATATTTTTTCCCATTCTGTCGGTTGTCTCTTCACTCTCCTGACTGTTTCTTTTGCAGTACAGAAACTTCTCAATTTGATGCAATCCCAATAGCTGATTTTGGCTTTGACTGCCTGTGCCTCCCGGGTCTTTTCCAGAAATTCTTTGCCTGTGCCAATATCTTGAAGGGTTTCTCCAATGTTCTTTAGTAACTTGATGGTGTCAGGTCGTAGATTTAGGTCTTTAATCCATGTTGAGTGGATTTTTGTGTAAGGTGTAAGGTAGGGGTCTTGCTTCATGATTCTGCACGTGGAAATCCAATTTTCCCAGCACCATTTATTGAATAGACTGTCCTTGCTCCAGGAATTAGTTTTAGATCCTTGATCAAATATAAGTTGGCTGTAGATGTTTGGGTTGATTTCTGGTGTTTCAATTCTGTTCCATTGGTCTATCCATCTGTTTCTGTACCAGTACCATGCTGTTTTGATTACAACTGCCCTGTAGTATGTCCTGAAATCTGGTATTGTGATGCCTCCGGCTTTGTTTTTGTTGTACAAGATTGCTTTAGCTATTCGAGGTCTCTTGTGCCTCCATAAATTTCAGCACCATTTTTTCCAGATCTGGGAAGAAGGTCTTCGGTATCTTGATTGGTATTGCATTGAATCTGTAAATTGCTTTTGGGAGAATGGACATTTTGATGATATTGATTCTTCCAATCCATGAGCATGGAAGATTTTTCCATTTCTTGGTATCCTCTTCTATTTCTTTCTTTAAGGTTCTGTAATTTTCATCGTGGAGATCTTTAACGTCTTTTGTTAAGTTTATTCCAAGGTATTTGATTGTTTTTGTAGCTATTGTGAATGGGATTGATCTTAGAAGTTCTTCCTCAGCCATGGCATTGTCTGTGTATACAAAGGCTGTTGATTTTTGTGCATTGATTTTATACCCTGCTACTTTGCCAAACTCTTCTATGAGTTCCGATAGTCTCTTAGTAGAGTTCTTTGGGTCCCCTAAATACAGAATCATGTCATCTGCAAAGAGGGATAGTTTGAGTTCTTCCTTCCCAATTTGTATCCCTTTAATTTCTTTTTCTTGCCTAATAGCTCTGGCTAGAACCTCCAGAACTATATTGAATAGCAGTGGTGAGAGTGGGCATCCCTGTCTGGTACCAGATCTCAGTGGAAATGCTTCCAACTTTTCCCCATTCAATAGGATGTTGGCTGTGGGTTTTTCATAGATTGCTTTGATTGTATTGAGGAATGTTCCTTCCAAACCCAGTTTGCTTAGAGTTTTCATCATGAACGGGTGTTGTATTTTATCAAATGCTTTCTCGGCATCTATTGAGATAATCATATGGTTTTTCTTCTGCAGTCGGTTAATGTGGTGTATCACATTGATTGTCTTGCGCACATTAAACCATCCCTGCATACCAGGGATAAATCCCACTTGGTCTGGGTGGATGATCTTTCTGATGTGTTGTTGCATTCTATTGGCGAGAATTTTATTGAGGATTTTTGCATCTATGTTCATCAGGGATATTGGTCTGTAATTCTCTTTCAGTGCTGCATCTTTCTCTGGCTTAGGAATTAAGGTGATGCTGGCTTCATAGAAAGAATTTGGGAGGACTCCCTCTTCTTCGATTGTTCTGAATAGTTTGAGAAGAATTGGAGTTAGTTCTTCTTTAAATGTCTGGTAGAATTCAGCAGTGAATCCATCTGGTCCTGGGCTTTTCTTTGTTGGGAGGGCCTTTATGACTGTTTCAATTTCTGTCTCAGTTATGGGTCTGTTTAGGTTTTTGATGTCTTCCTGGTTCAATTTAGGCAGGTTGCATGTGTCCAGGAATCTATCCATTTCTGATAGGTTTCCCTGTTTGCTGGCATACAAGTCCTTGTAGTAATTTCTGATGATTCTTTTTATTTCTGTGGTGTCTGTTGTTACGTTTCCTTTTTCATCTCTGATTTTATTGATTTGGGTCTTTTCTCTTCTTTTTTTAGTTAGTTGGGCCAATGGGGTGTCAATTTTGTTTATTTTTTCAAAAAACCAGCTTCTCGCTTGGCTGATTTTTTGTAATGTTTTTCTTGATTCAATCCTGTTGATTTCTTCTCTGATTTTAATTATTTCTCTTCTCCTGCTAGATTTGGGTCTGGTTTGCTGTAGGTTTTCTAGATCCTTGAGGTGAATTGAAAGCTCATCTATTTGGTGTCTTTCCAATTTCTTGATGTAGGCACCTATTGATATAAACTTTCCTCTTAACACTGCTTTTGCTGCGTCCCATAAGTTTTGGTATGTAGTGCTGTTATCCTCATTTACTTCCAGAAAGTTTTTGATTTCTCTTTTGATTTCTTCTATGACCCATTGTTCATTCAGGAGCATGTTGTTCAATCTCCATGTGTTTGCGTATGCTCTAGGGATTCCTGAGTTGCTAATTTCCAACTTCATTCCTTTATGGTCTGAGAAGCTGCATGGTATGATTCTAATTCTTTTGAATTTGCTGAGACTTGCTTTATGGCCTAGTATGTGGTCAATCCTAGAGAAGGTTCCATGTACTGCTGAGAAGAATGTAAAATCTTTAGCTGTAGGATTGAAAGTTCTGTATATATCTATTAGATCCATTTGGGCTATAGTGTCATTTAAATCTACTGTATCCTTGTTGATCTTCTGTCCTATTGATCTGTCTATTTCTGAGAGTGGAGTATGGAAGTCCCCCAGTACTACTGTATTGGGGTCTAAGTCTCCCTTTAAGTCCGTTAATAAATCTTTTAGATAAACTGGTGCCCTGTAGTTAGGTGCATATACATTGATAATTGTTATATCTTCCTGTTGAATTGATCCCTTAATCATTATATAGTGTCCCTCTTTGTCTCTCTTAACGGTTTTTGTGGTAAAGTTTATGTTGTCCGATATTAAGATGGCTACGCCCGCTCTTTTTTCATTTCTGTTGGCATGGTATATCTTTTTCCAGCCTTTCACTTTCAGTCTGTATGGATCTTTGTTGGAAAGATGTGTTTCTTGTAAGCAGCAAATAGATGGGTTTTGTTCCTTAACCCAATCAGCCAATCGGTGTCTTTTAACTGGACAGTTCAGGCCATTGACGTTCAAAGTGACTAATGAAAAGTGGTAACTTTGCCCTGCCATTTGCCAAAGATAAGTTCTAATATATGCTTTGAATTCCCTGTGATCTTTTGCTGTGAGGTTTCCTTCCTTGGTTTCCTTCCTTTACCTTCTTTCATATTGATGACCGTGTTTCTTTGTTTCTGTGTGTAACACATCTTTAAGCATCTTTTGCAGGGCTGGACGAGTGGCAACAAATTCTTTCAATTTCATATTGATGACCTTTTTTCTGTGTTTCTGTGTGTAACACATCTTTAAGCATCTTTTGCAGGGCTGGATGAGTGGCAACAAATTCTTTCAATTTCTGTTTGGTATGAAAAGTCTTTATTTCACCTTCATTCACAAATGATAGCTTTGCAGGATATAATATTCTGGGCTGGCAGTTGTTCTCTCTTAGTACTTGGGCTATATCTCGCCATTCCCTCCTAGCTTGTAGAGTTTCTGATGAGAAGTCAGCTGTGAGTCTGATTGGAGATCCTCTGAGAGTAATCTGACGTTTCTCTCTTGCACATTTTAGGATCTTTTCTTTATGTTTCACTGTGGAGAGTTTAATTACAACGTGTTGTGGTGAGGATCTCTTTTGGTCGTGTTTATTAGGGGTTCTGTGAGCTTCCTGTACTAGGATTTCTCTGTCCTTCTCCAAACCTGGGAAATTTTCTGCTAATATCTCACTAAAAAGGCCTTCTAATCCTTTCTCCCTCTCCATGCCTTCAGGAACTCCTAGAACCCGAATGTTGGGTTTTTTAATAGTATCCTGAAGATTCCCGACAATATGTTTTAGATTTCTAATTTCCTCTTCTTTTCTTTGGTCTGACTGTATCCTTTCCTGTTCTCTGTCTTCTAAGTCCGATATTCTCTCTTCTGCTTCACCCATTCTGTTTGTAAGGCTCTCTATTGTGTTTTTCATTTGATCTATTGAATTCTTCACTTCAGTCACTATCACAGTTTCCTGTTGTACTAGTTGTTTCGTTTCATTTTGATTCCTCCTTAATATTTCATTTTCACGAGAGAGATTTTCTATCTTGTCCATTAAGGATTTGTGTAGTTCCAGAATTTGTTTTTGAGAACTTCTTAATGTTCTTATCAATTTTTTGAGATCTGCTTCTTGCATTTCTTCTATGTCATCATCTTCATAATCTTGAATTGGGGTGTCTTTTTCATTTGAGGGCGTCATGGTGACTTCCTTGTTTTTATTCCCTCGGTTTTTGCGTTTGTTATTTGGCATATTGGAGATATTTGGTTTCTTCACTGTGGTGCTTTTTCTTGTTATACTATGACTCTAGATTAAGTGGACTATCTGTTTTTGATGGAGCCTTAGGGCTTGAGATGGGTGTGGCCTGAGAGCTCTGTTTGGTGTGCCAAAGGTGACACTCCCAGGTTAGGCGTGGTAAATCTCTCTCTCTCTCTTTCTTTTTTTTTTTGATTCAAAAGGGAAGTAATTCCGCACAGCTGAATGAAGTTGGAGGTAGTTAGCAGGCGAATGATATACCCACAGGAGCCAGAGATCGGAAGCTCTTTCCCAAGAACCCCACAGGGAATCTGTTCGGCCCTCAGAGTGGGCTCAAATTCTCCTTCAGCCTCCCACTGGGTTGCCAAAGTTACGGAATTGTAGCGTCTCTGGAGAGTGCTCACGTGAATTCCGTGAGTTCTCTCCCCCACCGTCTCTTTTTTCACAGTCTCAGTTCAGTAGCACCACAAATTTACTAGGTCCTAATCTCCTGTTAATTCGCCCTGCCCAGAGTCAGGTTTTTCTGCTAGGCTCAGGGCCGGTGCAGACCTGAGGTCGCTCTGCTTATGACGTATGTCCAAGATGGCGCCTGCTCTTTGTCTTGCTCGCCCTTGAGAGGTGAGCGGAGAGAGAGAAACCCGTGTCCGTACTAGTCACCCTTTTTTTTTTTCTCTCTCTCTCTCTCTCTTCCAGTTAGCCTGGTGAACTTCCCCCCCCGGGGGTCGTTCCCTCTAGTCTCCTCTCTCCGCTTGCCTGCCGGTGTCTCGGGTTATTGAGGTTCGGCTCACCTCGCGTTCCAGCGCTGGTGTGTTGAGTCTGCCGCTGGTGTCCCGAACTGTGGGCTCCCATGCTCTCCACACAGGTCCGCTGTGAGTCACGCGTTCCGGAAGAGTTTCTTCTGCTGTTTCCTCCCCTACTCTTCCTTGAACCTGCAGTATCTCCACTTTTATTAAACTATCTCTCCCCAGACTATCAGTGTGCTCCCTTCCTATTCCGCCATCTTGCCGGAAAACCCGCCAAAAGTGTTTTCAAGTACTAATATGAGGAAACTCAAACTTACTGAAGATAGTTAAAGGAAAGTTTGTTAATGAGAGTAGGTAATTTCTGTCTGAGAATTGATAATTGCCAAAGTTAAGCTTCTATCCTCCCATCTAGACACTGCAGAATATGGGTTCTTTAATGATGACTGTAATTCAAAGATAGGCTTTCCAGAAAATTTTCTAGAGTTTAATCAAGCAGAAGGGAATGTTAAGGCTGTCTTGGTCAAGTGTGATCAGGAGCACTGACACGTGACCTCTGCAAATCAGTGCTTGACTTCTTCACTGTTCACATGCCTCCCAATAAGGATGGCTGAGTTCCAAAAGAAAAAATTACAGAAAGTGTTAATAATGACCTTATCGTGAACATAAAATACAGCATAACCTCTGTTACATTCCTTTTTTTGAGGCAATAAGAAACATCCATCCAAGGGCAAAAATAGGGGAAAAAGATACATTCTCTTGATGTTGCAGTGACAAAATTCTGTAAGAGCATCTGGAACTAGAAATATTGCAGATGTTTTGGGAAATGCAATCTTCCTCATTGAAATGCGTTTTATTAAAATTTAACGATTTCTGCAGAAACTGTTGAGATTAAGACCAACAAAACATTTATTCTTACAAAAGTATTTTATCATGACATTGTTTAGAATTGCTGTGCATAATTTTTAAAAACGATCAGCTGAATTAATTTTATTATTGTTATTAACTTCTCTAGAGAAAATGTACTGGACTGTTGCCTTTATCTGGGACACTCCTTGCACTGTCCTTTCCTTGTTGAGATGTCAACCCAGTTTCCATCAGAATAAAAACACAAATTCCCATTGTTACTTTAAGCTTGCAGTCAGATCACCATATCCATAGATTCCAGATCTGAGGATTCAATCAACTGTGGGTCAAAAATATTTGAAAAAAAAAAGTGTTTGTACTGAACATGTACAAAAATTTTTCATTATTCCTCAAATAATACTATATAGCAACTATTTACTTAGCATTTACATTGTGTTGGGTATTATAAGAAATCTAAAGATGATATAAATTATATATATATATATATATATATATATACTTAAGTTGAGTGAAAATATTAAACCATAAGGGACTTCAGCATCCTTATTGAGGGTCCTGGAACAAATCACCCACAGATATCAAGGGACAACTATACAAAAAATTGCCTGTTTAGAGATATCATCTCACAATTTCCAACTGGACCTTAAATTTTAGGTACTCTGAATATCTTTTCTGTTCCAAAAGAAATCAAATCTCACATAGATGCCTCTTCCTTTTAGGAGTTCAGTCATGATCTAGTAATTTCGGCACAACTCCTAAACCCAAGTTCAAATGCAATCTAGAGTTTGTCACATTTCTAGGCCTCAATTATCTCCAAGTGAAAAATTCAGCATTACTTTTATGCCACTTAAGAGTTACATTCAGACTAAGATTTTCATTTGTATATTAGTTATCTAGCTGCTCCATAGCATCCAACCAGACTGTGGCTATGTAATTTATTCTATTCTAACCTCAGGCTAAATGTATTAGTCTACTTTGTGTATTTAGACATCTATTCATGAGCAAGTCAGTTCTGAATTTTCTTTCACTTCAAGTTCTTATGTTTATCAGTTCTTCCCATGGAGGCAGTCATTAAACAGGACAAAAATCATTTAGCCTTTTCTACTATTCTCTTTAGAAGCAAATCAATCATCATTTTTTTTTTAAGATTTATTTATTTTATTTGAAAGTTAGAGTTACACAGAGAAAGAGGAGAGGCAGAGAGAAGGAGAGAGGTCTTTCATCTGATGGTTCACTCTCCAATTGGCCGCAACAGCCAGAACTGGATGATCCGAAGCCAGGAGCCAGGAGCTTCCTCTGGGTCTCCCATGCAGGTGCAGGAGAAGGACTTTGGCCATCCTCTACCACTATCCCAGGCCATAGCAGAGAGCTGGATTTGAAGTGGAGTAGCTGGGACCTGAACCAGCGCCCATATGGGATGCCAGTGCCTTAGGCCAGGGCATTAACCCACTGTGCCACAGCACTGGCCCCCACCATTGTTTTTGAATCAAGCTTTCATGTACATAAACTGTTATCTAATCTTTCTCAGGCTCTTATAATATAGAAAAATTCCAGATCAATTTAATTTTCCCTCACCTATCTATTTTTCTAGTATTTTAGATTGTATTTAATTTTCTTCATGAGAATTTCAATTAATTTTCTTTTTATATTTTTTGCATCTCATGCATTTACATAGAATATGTATTTAGTTTAATGAAATGATTGCTTTACTGTTCCTACATGCAATCATTCTGATTATATACTTAAGTAATTTTCTTATTTGTGAATTTCCTGTGAAACATCCTTTTCCTATGAAAAATGAGGTTTTGCTTTTATTTGCTCTAATCTTTATCCAGCTGTCTTAGACATAGCAAGGCTTTTTCCACTTGTGGCTTGCACAATCTCTTTTTCATGTTATTACTAAATGTCCTTTTTTATTTCTTGTTTCCTAATCAGTGAATCAGGTGAACTTCCTTCCAAGAAGGGAGGATATTTTTTCTGAGAAACCTGACTCCATATGTTCTTTTTGTTCCTTCAGAAACCTTTTATTTAAGGTATGCAAACTTCATGCATTTCATAAATACAACTTTAGGAACATAGTGCTTCTTCCCACCATACCCACCCTCCCACTCACTCGCCCACTCTTTTTCCACCTCCCTCTCTTATTCCCATTCTAATTTTTTACTAAAATCTATTTTCAATTAACTTTATATATGACCCACTGTTCCTTCAGGAGCATGGTGTTCAGTCTCCATGTATTTGCATATGTTCTAGAGATTCTTGAGATGTTGATTTCCAGTTTCATTCCATTGTGGTCAGAGAAGATGCATGGTATGATTTTAATCATTTTGAATTTGCTGAGAATTGCTTTATGGCCTGGCCTGTGGTCTATCCTAGAGAAAGTTCCATGTACTGGTGAGAAGAGTGTATATTCTGCAACTGTAGGATGAAAAGTTCTATAGATATCCATTAGGTTCATTTGGTCTATAGTGTAAACTAACTATTTTCCTTGCTGATTTTCTGTCTGGTTGATTTGTCCATTGCTGAAAGTGGAGTATTGAAGTCCCCTATTACTATTGTGTGGGGTCTATGTCTACCTTTAGAACCCTTAACATTTCTTTTAAATAGCCAGGTGCCCTGCAATTAGGTGCATGTACATTAAAAATTAGTCACATCCTCCTGTTTAATTTATCCCTTAATCATTACATAGTGCCCTTCTTTGTCTCTTTTAATACTTTTTGTGTTAAAGTCTATTTTGTCTGATTAGGATGGCTATACCAGATTTTTGGTTTCTGTTAGCATAGATTATCTTTTTTCACCTTTTCACTTTCAGTCTGAATGTATCTTTGTTGGTGAGATGTGTTTCTTGTAGGCAACAAATAAATGGGTTTTGTTTTTTAATCCATTCAGCCAGTCTGTATCTTTTAACTGGAGAGTTGAGGTCATTTACATTCAATGTGACTATTGATAAGTAATGATTTGGCCCTACCATTTTTTCATAAATATTTCTATTGATTACTTTGGATTTCCTTTGTACTTTTACTGGGAGATTTTCTGCCTTCACCTTCTTTTGTAGTGATGACCATGCTTTTGCATTCCTGTGTGTAGCACATCCTTAAGCATCTTTTGAAAGGCAGGACAAGTGGTGACAAATTATTTCAATTTCTGTTTGTTATGCAAAGTCTTTATATCACCTTCATTCATAAATGAGAGCTTTGCAGGGTACAGTATTCTGGGTTGACAGTTTTTTTTTCCTCTTACTTTATCTCACCATTATTTCCTAACCTGTAGAGTTACTGATGAGAAGTCTACTGTGAGTCTAATTGGAGATCCTATGAAAGCAATCTGGAGTTTCTCTCATGCACATTTTAGAATATTTTCTTTATGCTTTACTGTGGAGAGTTTGACTACAATGTGTCGTGGTGAGAAACTTTTTCTGGTCATGTCTTTTAGGAGTTCTATATGCTTCCTGTACTTGAACATTCCTTTCTTTCTCCAAATTAGGGTAATTTTCTCTAATTATTTCACTAAAAAGGCCTTCTAATGCATTCTCATTTTCCGTGTCTTCAGGAGCTCTTAAGACCCATATGTTGGGTCTTTTGATAGTATCCCCAAAATCTCCAACACTTTCTTCTTTGTTTTTTGGTTGGACTGAAAAATTTCAAGAGATTTGTCTTCTAACTCAGATATTCTTTCTTCTGCCTCACCGAGCCTGTAGTTAAGGCTTTCCACCACCTTTTTTTTACTTATTTATTTCTTTTTTTAAAGATTTATTTGAAATTCAGAGTTACACAGAGAGGGAAGGAGAGGCAGAGAGAGAGAGGTGTCTTCCATCTGATGATTCACTCACCAGATGGCTGCAATGGCCAGAGCTGCGCTGATCTGAAGCCAGGAGCCAGGAGCTTCTTCTGTGTCTCCCACTTGTGTGCAGGGGCTCAAGGACTTGGACCATCTTCTACTGCTATCCCAGGCTATAGCAGAAAGCTGGATTGGAAGCAGAGCAGCTGGGATATGAACCAACACCCATATAGGATGCCGGCACTATAGGCGGAGGCTTTACCTGCTACATCACAGCACCAGGCCCCCACCTTTTTTATTTCATCCATTGAATCCTTCATTTCCAATATTTCATTTTGATTTCCCTTTAAAGTCTCAATTTCATGTGAGAAATTTTCATTCATGTCATGTATGCATTTCTTTAATTTGTGGATTTGCTTCGGATTACTTCTAAGTAATCCTATGATCAATTTTTTGCATTCCATTTCTGGTGTTTCTTCAAACTCTTAATTTTCACATTCTAGTATTGAAATATTGTTCTGTTCCTTTGGAGGCACCATGCTGCCCTCTTTATTCTTGTTTATTCAATTGCTATATTTATTTTCAGATATTTGTGGAGATGCTTTTTTTTTTTCCCCTGTGATGACTTTTATCTTTGGACTATGCCTGTGTAGATTAGAGGAGTACCTGCTCTTTCAGTCAACAGCCAGAGGTGTGTGCTGGGTGTGGCTAGGGAGCTCTGTTCAGTGCTCCAGGGTAACTAAGTTGACACCCAAATTGGGTGTGTAAGCCTCCTTTCTTCTTTTTTTTTAATCAGAGGGAGGTTTAATCTGCTGTTGGCATAGTCTCATGGTCATGCTCTCTCCTCCAAGGATACCACGGCCTGGTCTCTAGCCCCTGTGGGCATAATATTTGTTTACACTGCCACAAGAACCACACAAAGTATCCGTGCAGTCCTCAGTGTGAGCATGAATCCCACAGCAATGACCCTCACCAGGGGATCAAGGATCCCCAAGTATGTGGAGCTGTCCACAGTGACTGCTCAAAGACCCGGCCATACCTTGTGTCCTCAAATGCAGCCACAGTGAATTCACAGTGTAGAGTACACAGGGCTTCCACAGTCACAAGCAGCCAGCCTCCTGTCAATTCTCCAGCAAGACTCAGTTGTCTCCTCATGGCTGGCTGCTGGGTGTGCAGAGGAGTTGGTGCAGCTGTTACACATGTCCAAAATGGTCCCATCTTCTCTTGACTAGTTACAGGACACTAGGGCCAGGTGGTCGGGGAGAGAGAAATGTGCACCCTTTTCTTTCTCTCTAGGTTGGCAGGTACTGTCCTCCACAGGGCCCCAAGTTGGACTCATGCCAGGCTCATCCTGTAGCTTTATTGCCAGTGGCCTGGGCTGCTGCAATCTGGTGTCACCTCACTCTTCAAAGCTGGTGCAGGCGATCTCAGCTGTTGGGGCCCTGAGTTGTATGCATCCACACCCTCCATGTAGATCCACAGTATCTCTCTAATTTGTGTGGAGTTTCCCCTGCCATTTTCTCCCTAACTCTTCCCTGAGATTGCACTCCCTCCACGTTTTTTTTTTTAACTGTTTTCCCCTAGACTAGAACAGTAAGCTCCTTTCCTATTCTGCCATCTTGGTCTCTCCCATAGGTTCTTAATAGCGTGCTAATAATAAAGATGTTTGTAGATATTAAATAATGGTAAAATAACACATAAAGAAATTATAATATAAATCTACACATCAAGGAATATACACATCAACAATATAAATCAAAATATTGATATACAACTTGAAATCTGTGTTAACCAGAGTTATGCAGAGGAACAGAATCAGTGGTGTGTGTGTGTGTGTGTTTGGGGTGTGTGTGTTGAAAATGGAAATTGATCCCAGAATTATGGAGGATGAGAAGTCCCACACTATGCTGTTGGAAATTGGAGAGCCAGGAAAGCTAGTAGTATAATTTCACCTGACTTTGAAGGCCTAAGAAACAGAAGAGCTGGCTCTGGGGCACCCAGTCTGGAGCCATATGTACTGGATTCTGAAGGCCTGACAGTCCAGCAAGATGAATGGCTCATTTCAGATTGGGTGACGCCCATCCACATTCAGGAAGGATGGACTTGCTGCTGCAAATATTTAAAGGTTCAGGAAATTAGTAAATATACTACAGGAATAATAGAAGCAGTTTGAAGTGCTATAGGTCTTCCTAAACAAAGCAGATAATTTGGATTCTACAAGGTAAAAGGTGAATATATGTATGCATATTTGCATTGCATGACAATGGATACCACAAAATAGCTAAACAAAAATAAATATACCTATATTAATATAAATTATAAAAACTTTATTTCTTGATTTAAGGAAAGACAAATAATAGGTTCCAGAAATGGCCACTGTTACAGACCAAGCTAATTGCCCTCAAATTTTCACCAAAAATTTTATTAAATATTTCTCTCCAGGCCGGCGCCTTGGCTCACGTGGCTAATCCTTCATCTGCGGTGCCGGCATCCCAGGTTTTAGTCCTTGTTGGGGCACCGGATTCTGTCCCGGTTGCTCCTCTTCCAGTCCAGCTCTCTGCTGTGGCCTGGGAGTTCAGTGGAGGATGGCCCAGGTTCTTGAGCCCTGCACCTGCATGGGAGACCAGGAGGAAGCACCTGGCTCCTGGCTTCGGATCAGCGCAGCATGTCGGCCGCAGTGCACCGTCTGTAGAGGCCATTTGGAAGGTGAACCAACAGAAAAGGAAGACCTTTCTCTCTGTCTCTCGCTATCTCTGCCTGTCCAAAAAAAAAATATTTCTCTCCATTATTTGTACTTAAATTAGAACTATGAAACTAATTGTTATAAGCAGAAGTGATAGATACTATTTTTGAGCTAAGATTATTATGTCTCCTCTATAATTATTTGTACTTAAATTAAAATTATGAAACTAATTATTATAAGCAGAAGCGATAGATAGTATTCCCTTGGAACAAGTATTCCATCTGGGTCTGAAACAGTAGCGGAGAGCATGGCAATTTTGAGCCTTGGAGTAGTTTAGAGCCTGCTACCAACCCACTGTGGGTATGGAACATGATTGAGAAATAAAATCCTTTTGTGTTTCTATCAAAATCTCTGGATAGGGGCTCCACACTGTGGCATATAGCAGGTAAAGCTACTGCCTACAGTGCTGGCATTCCGTATGGGCACCAGTTTGAGTCTCAGCTACTCCACTTCCAATTCATATCTCTGTTATGGCCTGGGAAAGCAGTGAAGGATGGCCTGAGTCCTTGGGCCCCTACACCTGTGTGGGAGACCCAGAAGGAGCTCCTGGCTTTGGATCAGCCCAGCTTCTGCAGTTGTGGCCATTCGGGGAGTGAACCAGCAGACAGAAGACCTTCTCTCATCTCTGTCTCTGCCTCTGCCTCTCTGTAACTCTTCCTTTCTAATAAATAAAGCAAATCTTAAAAAAAAAATCTCTGGATAAATGTATCACCATAACATGCCGTTAATTATCTTAATACAACAGCAACTTACAGAAGCTGAACTAAAGCAACATCATCAGGAAGGTTTTCAGTCTCATTCAAGGGTATATAAATTAAAGTAGTAATTAAATAATATTTCGTATTCAGAATTTTGAAAATGTTAACAGTTTGATGGTATTCACTGTGATAACCCAGTGGGGGAAATAAAATTACCTTTCATTCTCTTCCATGATTTATTAGAATCTTTTATGAAAGTTACCTGTGACATCTATTAAACAAACAAAATACATATAAACTCTAGCTCATCATTCCCTCTTTTAAAAATGTTTTTGAAGAATATCTTATAAAAATAAAAGCAATAATAATTAAATGTATGGAAACATAAACTCTTGTTCATTTCAGGCAGCATGGTTGCAATGTAAAGCTAAAAACCAGGAATACTGTGGAGATCCATCAGTAATAGAAAGGCTGGAAAATCTCCTGACATGGGGAATGGTTCATGTGATTTTCAAGAGATTTGAAAAGCTAGTGTATTACTTATTATAATTCACATTTTTGTCAAAAGATAAGAATTAATTCTTCATATTTATGTATTTAATATATCCATATGAATATTGAGAAAGCATAAAATTATTCAAAAGACTTTTGTAACTGATTAATTCAAAATTGTGAGAAATAAGATATTATGTGTGAAGATTCTTAAAGTTTTTTAACATATTTGTGCATTTTCACTTGAGACAATATACACATACTAATTTGTGATGAGACAAGAAAACTAACAAATTTTTAAATGTTATCAGGAAGAGAAAGAATTTTATGTATTTTTGAGTCTATCATGTAGAGAAACATTGGCATAATTTGTTTACTATTTCCATAATTGGCAATTATCTGCAAAAAACTTGTCTTCCTCTTTCTGTATTTCCATCATTTGCACTAGTATATGGTACATAAAATAGTGATTATGTTTAAAATCCATTATATCTCTAAGTAAAGTGTCTTAAGGTTTTATTAATAGTATTAAATTCTGAATGAACAATTTATATTATCTTGACTGAAAATGATGGAAATCAAATATGCTTGCAATTTTAACTAATTGCTCATAGCATTTCTGTAAGACTAAAGAAAACTTTATCTCCTAAGAGGAAGATTAAGGTAGCTATTACCAATTTTCATGCTTTTCTTTCATGGCTTAAATATTGTCAAATTTCCTTAACCTTTATATTATATATTGTATCACCTTTAATCTTACCTCTATGGAGATGCCTTAACCTGTCAATGGCCCTCTTAAATTTGGGCAGTAAGAACAATCAGGGCACCAGATGCATCCCATCCGGCTGGAGTTCATAGCTGGCTGGTTCTTCCCTTTGTTTTGACACAGTATTTCTATTAATGCAGACTAAATAAAGTCTCTGTTATGCATGGTGGTTTTTATTGGGTAACATAGTAAACTAATAGTTTCAAGCACTTCCTTTTCAGGGTGAACTATTATAAAATTGTGTTTCCTTTACAATATATCTATGTGATGGACTAGCATTTTATATTTCCTTCTGTTACTTTCATGGTGGGTCAATATTTTTTTTTTTTTTTGGTTTGTTTGTTTTGTTTTTAGTTCTATCATGATTGAGCTAAATGTTATGGCTTTAGGTATTCATTGGATATTTTTAGGTATTCATTTTTAGGTATTCATTTTACAAATGATGAGTTAAAAGGTCATTTTTCAATATTTGTTAATATTAATGAAAACATTGAATAATTTAACAATAAAGACAAAACAAAGTGGCATGAGTATGGAATCCTCCCCGCTCTAGAAACTTATGAACACTCATTAAATTTGCTTCAATTTTACAAATTAAGAATCACACCTAGCTACATATTCATCAGTTTCTCGTTGTACATTTTCCATATAATCAATAAAAATTATGACTATTGTTATAAACTATCTTGGTGGTGATCCACCAGTAATTCAGTGACAGAAACTGATCTTGTAAATGCTGATGTTTGATAGACTATTTTTGAAAATTAATAGACTGCTTTCTAGAAGACTTTAGATTTACAGAAAAATATGAATATGGAATTCTTAAATTATCATTTCACTTTCCCTTCGCCATGCAGTTTCTACTGTTATTAACAGACTGCATTAGTGAGGATGATTTGTTGGCCCTTGTATCGGTTCATACATTATTACTGATGAAAGCCTGTAATTTATAGTAAAACTCACAAAGACATTTTACTTCACTATAGGTTTTGGCAAATGTATAGTCATGCATCTGACATTAAGGTCTCTTTACTTACTGCCTTCAGAACTCCTTGTCTCCATGCCCACCAGCCCTTGGTAACCACTGATCATTTCAACATCTCTAAAGTTCTGCTTTTTCCAGAGTACCATGTAATTAGTATCATACAGTTTATTCTGTTTCTTTCTCAAACTTACTTCCCTTGCTTAGAAATATACATTTAAATCTCTTCCATGCATTTTTGTGGCTTGAGGGCTCATTTTTTTAATAGCTGGATAATATTCCACTGTATGAATGTATCATGATTTGTTTACCTAACTTACATATTGAAGACCATTTTGGTTGCTTCTTGTTTGGGATGATTATGGGTAAAACTGATATGTGCATTTGCTTACAAGCTTTTTGTGTGAATATAAGTTTTTACCTTATTTGAGTAAATACTTAGAAGCATGGTTGCTAAATCATATGTTATGTCCCTGTTTAGCTTTGTAAGAGATTGCTATTTTCCAAAGTGACTATAACATTTGATATTCCCAATAACAATGAATAAGATTTTCTGTTGCTCTGTATCATTACCAATAGTTGGTATTATTAGGTTTTTGGATTTTAGCCATTTTAACAAGTGTGCCATTTTTCATTGTTGTTTTATGATGCATAACAGAGTTCTAAAGTTTCTTGTAAATTTTGGGGATAGATCTAGTTTTAGATATATATTTTGCAAATATTCCCTCCCAATCTGTGGTTATGTTTTTGTTCTCTTAATGATGGGAAGGTTTTATTTTCAGACAGTTATGTTCTTTGATATATATATTCAGTGCATTTAAAACAAACAGAAAAAATGTGCAGTTTCTTTTTTAGTAACACATTTTTCTTTGCTTGAATTAACCAAAGTAGTCACTGGATGTCACTGTTGGTTTATCAAATATGACTGTTTTATTCACAAAGATATTGATATAGGATATTTTCTAAATAAGCTCTTTACTAAAAGAAGCAAGTCCACATTTTAAGTACTTGGCCTTAAAGTTCAGGTCACATATCAAAAATTAGAAAACTATTTTGTAGCTTAAATTTCTTTCTATTAATTTCTTTCTGAATTTTTATCTTACTCAGAAAACATTTTATTTATTTTTTTAAGATTTATTTGAAAAGCAGAATTAGAGAGAGAGGTAGAGCCAGATGACCGCAATGGCCAGAGCTGAGCTGATCCAAAGCCAGGAGCCAGGAGCTTCTTCTGGATCTCCCACGCGGGTGCAGGGGCCCAAGGACTTGGGCCATCTTCTACTGCTTTCCCAGGCCATAGCAGAGAGCTGGATCAGAAGAGGAGCAGCTGGGACTAGAACAGCACCCATAAGGGATGCCTACACTCCAGGCTGGGGTTTTAATTCACTGCTCCACAGCACCAGCCCCTCAGAAAGCATTTTAAATCATTTATGCATATATTACATTGTACACTGAAATGCTTAAATCTCAAAGTTCAGTATAAAATTGCAGCAAATTTATCCTACACACATACACTACAATCTGATATGTTTACTAAAAATTGTTTGCTTGAAATTTTTTCTTCGGGAAAAAGTGAAATAAGCTTCTCACACTTATCATATATGTAAAAGATATCATAGCTACCAGATAAAACTGCATATCCAACAGAACATCAAAAAGTTTGTGGGAAAATATAATAAAAAAGTTTATTTTGGTGCAAAAACTCAGAATTCATGCACAGTTTTTCAAAACACACCTTTCCCCCATTTTTTGAAGGCCCCTTATACTGATCAGCTTATTTTGCAAAGTGCTGCCACTAATACTGTTCCTATACATGTCTTCCTATGCATGCAACAGAGCCACCACCTCATTAATCTGTCTAAACCATTTTCACCTTAAGTATTCTTTCAAGGACTGCTATGCTGGTTTTGAATTTCCTATGTTACAATACCTTCAAATATCACTTATTTACCTTTTTTTCTTACACATTCACCAATCAGGTTGGTGCTGATTGAAGATCCACCTGCTCAGCTAGGTTGTTAGCTTCCAAAAGCAGCTCAGCATTTGCTCCATTGGATGATAATGTTCAGTAGCACACCAAAGATTATTCATAATATCTGTTGTTTATTCATAAAATAATAGTAACAGAGATCATTCATAAAAACTGTTTGAAGTAGTGAGACTATGATTAGACACTATCTACTTTAACACTGTAAAATATCATACTGATTTGTAAGCATTGAGAATGCTACTATAATTTGGGGGTATCATAGGGATAAAGTTCTAAACCTGAAATAGCATGCAGTTGATAATTTTTAAACCATTCCCTTGGATGAAGTATATCTGAACACATCTTGGGGGAGATTTTCAGGATTTAATGGAAACTCCTTGGAACAAGAGGAAAGAAGCCAGAGACACTGCTGTGACCAGCTCCTCAATACAGCCAGATGTTGGCTGCAATCCACCATCTCACCATGTCAAGGTAGGAAGAAATTTCTGTGTGCCCCACTGCCAAGAGTTTTAGCTGAGAGGAAATTCCATAGTCACCCACTGACTTTTACTTCAGCCTGGAGAGCTGACTTGGGTCAGAGCATCTTCCAGGCTTGGTGCAGGGAACTGACCTTGTTTCCTTTCTCTCCCCTACTCCTGCAGAACACCATGCTTGACAGCAGAAAATTTGACAGTCAGGAGGAAATTTTATCTTCTTAGAGAGAAGTAAAAGGGATCTTACAGCACTGCTGATATGACCTCAGGGAGAACCTTGCAGACAACACATAATTTGAGTCTGGCCTGGAGCCTAGCAGGCAGCAGGGTGCCCACCTAACTTTGTGAAGGGAGAGCACATTGTTTGCTTCCCATCCCACTCTCACAAAGGCTCCCAGCGACAAGCAGAGAGGAAGTGTCACCTTGATAAGGTGAGTGCAGGGAGCTGTGACTTGTGTGTGTATAAGTGGGGAATTTCATTTGAGGGAGCCTGGCCTGGAGGGTTAGCAGGGGACAGAGCATCCACTTAAGTCTGTGAGGCTCTCTCTTCACCTAACTGTATCACAGGAGACCATACTCAAACTGCCAAGGCAGAGTGCTGACAGGCAGCAGGCTCTGGGAATGCCTTGGGTCTCTCCAAGAATGGAGCAGGTTCATGGGGCTGAGAGTGGATACCCCGCTCCCTGTTGGTTTGGGAGCCCTGTACGCTATGATTTTGGGAATCCTGTGAGTACATGATAGTGGTGGGGTATGACTTGGTCTCTGGACAATCACTGTGTCTGGCTTCAGAGGCTCAGAGTTCCCTGAGAACTTGGGGTGAGTAATTGCAGAAGGTTCTGTGCTCACTCTGAGGACCACAGATCCTTTGTGCAGCTCATGTGCCCGCATGGGAGGGGTCTTTGCAGAGAGGAGATGAGGCTGTGATCACACAAGCTGGTTGTGATCCTTGTCAGCTCACCACTGCTAACAATAGAGGAGATCTACCATGCTCAACTTGGGTGTCACCCTGGAGTTTTGCACACTCCCAAAATCTGACTGGAGTTCCTGGGTCCCACCCAGCAGAGGTCTCTGAATATCCACTGAAGCAGCAGACACTCCACTAAGCCACAGAGGCATATTTCAAAGATAAAAGCCATTGGAGACGAAGTGGTTCCACAAATGCCTAAGAATAAATGTAGAAATATGAGAAATATGGACAAAGACGATATTATGGCTCTCCCAGAGGAATACAACAACACTTCAATATTAGAGTGTTAAGACAGAGATTGGTGAATTGCCTGAAAAGGAATTAAAAAGAGTGATTATAGGATTACTCAAAAATAATGAGAAGTAAATTCATGAATTAAAGAATCCATGCAAGATATGGATGAAAAATTTTACTGAGAGATAGAGATATTGAAGAGAATTCAATATGAAGTACTAGAAATGAAGAATTCAATATGTCAAACAAAAAATACAGTAGAAGACCTTAACAACGGACTTGGTGAGGCAGAAGAAAGAATATCCAAACTAGAAGACAAATCTTTGGCAATATCTCAGACAAAAAAATAAGAAAAATTAGAAAAACTGAAAACAGTATTTGAGATTTATGGAATATTATCAAATGATTTAACAAATGGATAGTAGGAGTTCCTGAAGTCGTGGAAACAGAGAATGGACTATAATAGTTATTCAGTGAAATAATTGCAAAAAACTTCCCTAATTTGGAGGAAGAAAAGGACATCTAAGTACAGGAAGCACATAGAACTCCTAACAGATATGACCAGAAAAGATCTTCGCCACATCGTATTATTGTTAAGTTTTGAAAAGTAAAACATAAAGAAACTATTCTAAATGTGCATTAGAGAGAAACACCAGATTGTTTCAAAGGATCTCCGATTAGACTGCCAATTGATTTCTCAACAGAAACCCTACAGGCTAGGAGAGAATGGAGAAACATATTCCAAGTCATAAAAGAAAAAAAACTCAATTCAGAATCCTGTACCCTTCTAAGCCTTCATTTATAAATGAAAATGAAATAAAGACATTCCAAATCAAACAGAAATTGAAAGAATATGTCACCCCTTATCCAGCCTTATAAATGATGCTTAAGTATGTGCTACACACAGAAATAAAAGAAGATAGTAATCATTATGAAAGAATGTGAAGGCAGAAAATATCCTAGTAATAGTACAAGGAAAATGCAAAGCAAACAATATCAATATTTATGGAAAAGCGGCAGGACCAAGTCATTACTTACCAATAGCAACCTTTGAAGCAAACAACCTAAATTCTCCAATTAAAAGATACAGACTCCCAGATGGTTTAAAAAACAAGACCCATTTATTTGCTGCCAGCAAGAGATATACCTTACCAACAAAGATACACAAAGACTGAAAATGAAAGGATGGAAAAAGATATTTCATGCTAATGGAAAGAAAAAAGTGAGCAGGGGTAACTATCCTAATAACAGACAAACTAGACTTTAACAGACACTTTTAAAAGAGACAGAGAAGGGCATTATGTCATGATTAAGAGATCAATTCAACTGGAAGACGCAACTAAAGTGAAAGCAAATTCACCCAATGCCAGGGTGCCTGGCTATTTAAAAGTAATATTAATGGGTCTAAAAGAAGACAATGACTCCAATACAACAATAATGAGGGACTTTGACACCCCACCTTCATCAATGAACAGATCAATGAGACAAAAAAATCAACAAAGAAATAATATAAAGCTAATCTATACTATGGCCCACATGGGTTAGTTTTTATCTATAGAACATTTCATACCATGGTTGCAGAATATACATTCTTATCATAAGTGCATAAAACTTTCTCTAGAATAGACAATACAGAAGGCCATAAAATAAGTTTTAACAAATTCAAAAAAAGTTGAAATCATACCATGTATCTTTTCTGACCACAATGGAATGGACCAGGCAATGAACACCTAAGAATTTCTAGAAAATATACAAACATGGTGCCTGAACAACATACTCCTGGATGAACAGTGGGTCATAGAAGAAATCAAGAGGGAAATAAAAATATTTCTGGAAACAAATGAAGATGACAAAACACCATAATTTATGGGTTTTGCAAAAGTAACAATTAGTTCCTACATCAACAACTTGGAAAGGTAAACAACCTAAAAATGCATCTCAAGGACCAAGAAAAACAAAAGGAAATATAATGAAAAATTAATAGGAATAAAAAATAATTAAAATTAGATGATCCATAAATAATATTGAAACAAAAATTATATAAAAGATCACTGAAATGAAGAGCTGTTTTTTAAAAAAAATAAAATGATATAACCATTGCAAAACAAATCAAAAAGGTAAGATGACCCACAAATTAATAAAATCAGAAATGTAAGGGAACATATTAAAACAGAAAAAAATCATCAGGAATTACTACAAGAAGTATATGCCAACAAATTGGAAAATCTAGAGGAAATGGATAGATTTCTGGACGTATAATATACCAAAATAGAGTCAAGAAAACATAGAAAACCTTAAATAAACCCAGTAGCAAGATGGAGATCAAATAAATAATCAAGATCATCCCAACAAAGAAAATCTCAGGACTAGATGGCTTCACTGCTAAATTCACCAAACTTTTTTTTTTTTTTTTTTTTTGGGAATTGATAATTTCTTCTTCTTTTTTTTTTTTTTTTACAGAAGATCAGTTTAGTATACATTAAGTAAAGATTTCAACAGTTTGCACCCCCATAGAAACACAAAGTGAAATATATTGTTTGAGTACTCGTTATAGCATTAAATCTCAATGTACAGCACATTAAGGACAAAGATCCTACATGAGGAGTAAGTGCACAGTGACTCCTGTTGTTGACTTTACAAATTGACACTCCTGTTTATGGCATCAGTAATCTCCCTATGCTCCAGTCATGAGTTTCCAAGGCTATGGAAGCCTTTTGAGTTCTCCGACTCTTATCTTGTTTAGACAAGGTCATAGTCAAAGTGGAGGTTCTCTCCTCCCTTCAGAGAAAGGTACCTCCTTCATTGATGACCCATTCTTTCCACTGGGATCTCACTCACAGAGATCTTTCATTTAGGTGTTTTTTTTTTTTTTTTTTTTTGCCAGAGTGTCTTGGCTTTCCATGCCTGAAATACTCTCATGGGCTTTTCAGCCAGATCTAATGTACTTCATTTTTAAAGCAACTTCAGGTTTACAAAAACGTTGAACAGTCTTCTATTGATGGGCAATTACGTTAATTCCATGTCTTAGCTATTGTGAATTGAGCTGCAATAAACATTAAGGTGCAGACAGCTTTTGTGTTTGCCAATTTAATTTCCTTTGGGTAAATTCCAAGGAGTGGAATGGCTGGGTTGTATGGTAGTGTTATATTCAGGTTTCTGAGGAATCTCCAGACTGACTTCCATAGTGGCTTTACTAGTTTGCATTCCCAGCAACAGTGGGTTAGTGTCCCTTTTTCCCCACATCCTCACCAGCATCAGTTAACTTTTAATGAAAAACTGATCCCAATTCTTCTCTAATATTCAAAACAATTGAAAGAGAGGGAATCCTCCCAACTATTCTATGAGGTCAGCATCATCTTAATTCCAAAACCAAAAAAAGATACAACAAAAAAAGAGAACAATAAACTAATATCCCTGATGAACTTAGATGCAAAAATTCTCAACAGAATACTAGCTAATTGAGACCAACAACATATCAGAAAGATCATTTGCCTGGACCATATGAGATTTATTCCAAGTATACAGGGATGATTCATCATATGCAAATCTATACATCACATTAAAAAACTGAAGAAAAAACCCATATGGTTGTCTCATTAGATGGAGAGAAAGAATTTGATAAAATGCAAAATTATTTCATGATAAAAAACTTTAAACAAATTAGGGATAGAAGGAGCATTCCTCAACACAGTCCAGGCAATATATGAAAAACCCACAGCCAGCATCATATTGAATGGGAAAAGTTGGAAGCATTTCTGCTGAGATCCAAACCAACCAAGGATGCCCACTCTTACAATTGCTATATAATTCTAGACATTTTAGCCAGAGACATTAGGCAAGAAAAAAAATCTAAGGGATACAAATTAGAAAGGAAGAAGTCAAATTATCCCTGTTTGCAGAATATAAGGAACCCAAAAAGTTCCACTAATAGACTATTGGAACTCATATAAGAGTTTGGTAAAGTTGCAGGATATATAGCACACAAAAGTTAATAGCCTTTGTTGCACAGAAAATACCATGGCTGAGAAAGTACTTTGTAAGATCAGTGCCATTCACAATAGCTACAAGAAATTTAATACCTTGGAGTGAATTTAACCAAGGATATGAAAGATGTCTATAATAAAAATTACAAACTTAAAAGAAAGAAAAGAAGATTCTCTCCCAAATGGAAAAATCTTCCATGTTTGTGGATTGGAAAAATTAGTATCATCAAAATGTCCATACTATCCAAAGAAATTTATAAATAAATGTGATCCAAATCAAAATATCAATGACATTCTTCTCAGATCTAGAAAAATGTTGCTAAAATTCATATGGAGAAACTGAATAGCTAAAGCAATCTTAACAAAAGCAAATCCTGAGGCATCACAATGCCAGATTTCAAGATACACTACAGGGCAGTTGCAATCAAAACAGCTTGGTAGTGGCACAAAAATAGACACACAGACCAAACAGAATAGAAATCCCAGAAATCAATCCACACATTTACAACCAACTAATCCTTGACAAATGAGCTAAAATCACTTTCTGGGGAAAAACAATTTCTTCAATAAATGGTGCTGGGAAATTGGATCTTCACATGCAGAACAATGAAAAAAACAACTGTACCTTATATCTTACACAAAAATCACCTCTAGATGAATCAATAATCTAAATCTATGATATGATATTATCAGATTACTAGAGGAGAACATTTGGGAAACTCTGTAAGACATTGGTGTAGGTAAATAATTCTTGGAAAAGATGCAAGAATCACAGGTAGTCAAATCCAAAATAGATGAATGGGATTACAGTAAGCTAAGAAGTTCCTGCACTGCAGAAGTGAAGAGATAACCAAAAGAATGGGAGAAAATATTTGCAAGCTATGTAACTGATAAAGGATTAACACCCAGAATCTTTTAAGAGCTCAAGAAACTCAATAACACAAACAAATAATCTATGCAAGAAATGGATAAATATGAACAGGCATTTTTCATAGAATGAAATTGAAATTGCCAACATATACATGAAAATTGCTCAGGATCACTAAACATCAGAGAAATGCAAATAAAAACCACAATGAAGTTTCACCTCACTGCAGTTAGAATGGCTCTCATGCAAAAATCAAAAAACTATAAATGCTGGTGATGAAATGAGGGGAAGGATGCCCTAATCCACCGTTGATGGCAATGTTCACTAGTACAGCCATTGTGTAAGATTGTATGGAGATTCCTCAGAAATCTGAAAAGAGATCTATCTTATGACCCAGCCATTCCATTCCTGGGAATTTACCCAAACCAAAACAAATCAGCATAGGAAAGAATTATCTATATTGCCATGTTTATTGCAGTTCAATTCACAATAGCTAAGATATGAAATCAATAAAAGTGTTCCCCAACAGATGACTGGATAAAGAAAATGTGGTATATGTATACTATGGCATACCAGTCAGTTGTAAAAAAGAATGAAATTCTGTCCTTTGCAACAAAATGGATTCAACTGGATAAATTATGCTTAGAGAAAGTAGCCATTCCCAACAAGACAAATATCATTTCCCAAAGACAAATGTAATTAATTTACAGAGCACAAAAATGTAATATATATGAGCAAAATTGAAATTTTGAGTTTTGATTATTGTTTATAGCCATTGTCTACATTCCTGAGGAACTGCAGTTTTTCTATAAACTATTTGTTGAATTCTTTATTTGGTGGAGGGTTAAGCTTGTTATTATAAACTAAAATTATGTCATTGTAAAAACTGAAAGAAAAAAATAAAAAGAAAGCAAGAAGGAGGGTGGGAGCATGGTTGGGAGGGGTGAAAACGGGAGGAAACATCATTATGCTCTTAAATCTGTATATATGAAAGACATGAAATTTGGTTACCTTATCTAAGTAAAAATATTTAAAATAAAAAGACAAAAGAGACAAAAAGAAAGTGTTCTTTCTCATAATACCACTTAAAAATAGATATTACTCACTTTAGTGGTTTTAATATATGTTCACAATTTCTCTGCTAAGTCTTTCACAAGCAGGTGCAGCTTAATTACCCAGGTGAGACACTGCAGTACTAAGTGATGAAGGCTAGTGAGGTTATTGTAGTGAATACATCACGCTGATCTGAAGCCAGGAGCCAGGTGCTTTTCCTGGTCTCCCATGGGGTGCAGGGCCCAAGCACCTGGGCCATCCTCCACTGCACTCCCGGGCCACAGCAGAGAGCTGGCCTGGAAGAGGGGCAACCGGGACAGAATCCGGCGCCCCGACCGGTACTAGAATCCGGTGTGCCGGCGCCGCTAGGCGGAGGATTAGCCTAGTGAGCCGTGGCGCCGGTGGGCCATTTTCTGATGCTTTTCTAGGTGCATTAGTAAGGAGCTGAATTGGAAGTGGGACAGCTGGAATTCAAATGGGCGTTCATATGGGATGCCAGCATTACAGGAATCTTGAGCCATATCCTAACCCCTTATTTAATATCTTTAGTGTAACAAATTGAGGTAGCATAAATATAAAGAATATAGCTGAAAATCCAATCAACAAATAAATAATAATTTAATTAAATGCATTAAGTATAGAAGAATTATGGTGACCAAACAATAATGAAGTCTACCTATCTAGCTAGCTAGCTATGTATCCATCCATCTGTTCATGTAAGGACAAAATGATGTTGTGGAAAATGTGCATACTTACCCATTATTGACTAGAATAAATTAAGCAAAATCGATATAATTCAATATGTATGTCCCTGTAGCTGAAACAAGCAATTACTATTCTACTTAATTCTTGACTATACATTATAAAGTAGGGAATCAAAGGAGAACATATATAGCATTAAAATGTGTTTTGAAATGCAGCTTGTATTTTCCTTGACAAATTTATTTTCTTTAAGGTCAATGCTAAATAATTTTAAAAACAATCTTTCCTATGGAATGCACTGTTTTAAAAACTGATCATCACATACCTTGCAACTTTCAAAGTCAATCCTTTTGTTTGTACTATAAATAGTATCTTATAATTTAGAGAATACATTTGCATCCATATATGATTTTACTAGTTTCATTGTAAATGATGCAGGTAGGAGTTTCATTGTAATTGATGCAGTTGGAGATGGAATAAATGTGTTATCAACATGTGCAGACCTCCCTCTGAATTAAGATCTAACAGAGAACCACTGTGATTGGTTTGACAAGCAAGTTTCAAGCTTTGACAAATATTTTGTCTATTGCTGCATACAAACAGGAAAATATAGGTGTATTTTTGCATACAACAACCTAATATTGTGACATAAGCAGGTGTCAGCAAACTTCTATAAAAGATCATCCAATAATTATTTTAGAATTTGTGGACCACATAAAGTTGCTATTGAATATTATTTCTATTATTATTGTTTTATTTTTCAGAACTGCATTTTATGAAAGCTGTATTTATTTGCTGTTAGTATGGATATACACTGAAATTAATTAATTAGAATGGAGCAACATCGATCATTTAAAAGGATAAGCCACTCTTCAATTTATTTCCTGACATTGTAAATCAATTGCTGACACAACCAGCAATAACCCAACAGACTGATTCGTCAATATTTTAATGAAATTTTCTGTGTTGCATTTGGCTTTTGTGAAAAGAGAAAGTATTAATGAAGAGATACAAAAGTGAACAAATGAAAGTAAAAATAAATTATTTTATCAGAAAAATTTTAACTTAATCATATAGAGTATAATTGGTTGTGCTCCACCTACAAACATGCACAAACAAAGTATATTCATTGAAGATTTCTTTACTAAGTTTTCCAAAATTTACTGATATCCTAGAACTTGGCTCTCCTAATCGCTTAATGTTCATGAACCTTAGCCCAGTGAGTTAGTTGTTAGTGTGATTTCAGTTAAGACAATGGTCCCACACACACAAGCACACACACACACACTCACACACACCAACTAATGTAGGGAATGGATGCTTGCAAAACGATGGAAAAGGTGAAGAGATATGGAAAAGGTGAAGAGATACCTTGTTAAACTGGGCCCCTAACAATCACTTTCAACAAAACACTAGAGAAAAATCAACCTACACAGAGTCCCATCTGTGACGACAACAAATCTGGGGACTCTGGTCATTAATTGCAGAATCCTACCAGCTAAGCAACAATCTTGGTGCAAGATCAACTGATGGTCCCAGGAGCCCACGATGCAGGATAGAAACTAAGAATCGGGAAGCTGCTACTCATCAGCTGGAAAGGGAAAAAGGTGCTCCATGAGGACTATAGTTACAAAATGTGCAATTTCTTGAATTCCAGGCTAGAACAAAACATTAGAAACAAAAAAGGTTATTTACTCTAAAATATCCTTAAGATGAAAAGCAATATGGATCTTTTAGTTTTGAAATCTTAAATGCTCTATGACAGTTAATTGGGTAAAATGGTAGATATGAAACTATGTTGCAATTAAGAGATACAAGATGACTTATTTAAAACATAGCAACACAACTTTTGTTTATGTGCACTCTGAAAATAATCTCAATTTTGAAATTGGCCTTATTTCCTTTAGAGTCTAGGCTAACTCTTATTCCTTTGACTTTTTGTTCAAAGCAACAAAAATCTGTAAAGATAATCAATATCCTGGGTGGACGTTGTAGCACAGTGGGATAAAATGTTGCTTGTGACATCGACACTGCGTATGGGTGTGCCTGTTTGATTCCTGGCTGCTCTGCCTCTGATCAGGCTTCCTACAGGTACACCCGGGAAGGCAGGGGAGGATGGCCCAAGGTTTTGGGTCTCTGTCTCTCACAGGGGGGCCAGGATGGTCACTCTTCTCTCTCCCTATTTCCTCCCTCCTCTTTTTCTCTGACTGTCAAACAAAGCGAACATAAATAAATAAATAAACACAATTTTAAATGCATCTTGGATGAGTGAAACGTATCACTTTTATTAAAGATCTATTTATTCATTTGACAGAGATACAGCAAGAGAGGTACAATGAGAGAGAGAGAGAGAGAGAGACAGAGACAGAGACAGAGAGAAAGGAGAAAGAGATCATCCATACCCTGGTTCCCTCCTCAAATGGCTGAAATGGCCAGGGCTGGGCCAGGCTGAAGCCAGGAACCAGTAGCTTCATAAGGGTCTCCCACATGGGTGGCAGGGGCTCAAACACTTGGGCCATCCTCTGCTGCTTTCCCAGGCACATTGGCAGGGAATTGGATCAGAAGTGGAGCAGCTGGGACTGGGACTGGTGTCCAAATGCTGGCAATGCAGGTGGTGGCTTTACCTCCCATGCCACAGTCTCGACCCCCATTTTTTTGTCTTAAGTCAAAAAGTTATAAAGCTGAGACTCTAAGTTCTAGTCAAAAAGTAAAATCCATCTTATACTAAGGGAAGGCTGTCTTCTGTGATGTCACACAGTTCACTGAAACAGTGCCCATTTCAGTGACACCTTCCTTCCTTCAGGTATCCACGTGTTTAAGGTAAGACACCACCAAATGTGTTAATTAATCACAATACACAACATAATGTATTGTAAACATTTAGAATAAAAGAAAAAAAATTCTCTAAGTAAGCGTAGAAAACTCTCATGTCTGGTTGCTGCTAATGAGCAGTGAAAGAATTTGTCACGAAATTGTGTGATATGTGAGTTAGGTAATTGCTGTGAGCAAACTCTAAATCACTACAAGGCTCCTACAGGAAGACCCAGATGCCCTTGACTGCAGAAGGCATGCTTCAGCAAATCCACCACGGGCATCCAGCTCATGTGGTGTTCCCTAATCACTTCTGGGTTAACTTCCTGTGCATGGTGCAAGAGATTTACCTAGGGAATTTCAGTTACAAAGGGGAACTTTATTTCGCAGCTAACAGTACTGACTTTTGGAGAGATATTATTAGTTTCACCGTTTTTTTACTTTCACAATATGAACTTATGCAATAACTCTGTCTGCAGAGTATGTTCAGTAAATATTTTCCCCCATGTACAATAGCCTGATTGCCCCTCCACACCATGTTTACTGGCCATTAATGACCCACGAATGCAGAGAAGTGACTGGTAGGCATACTGCAGTGGTATCCCCTCCAGTGGCCAGTATGGCTGATGGAATAGACCCAATAGCAGGAATGTTTGGCAAATAACTCTGAAGGGTGAAAAGAAAATCTCTTTGTTGTATGGCCTCAAATATTCCTGGGGATTTAGACGTTAGCTTGTACTTTTGGAAAATGGTGTTTTAGAAATGGGATGAGGCACATAAAGTAAAATCAAGTACCCAATCACAGAGAATCAGTAATGTTTTTCTTTTCAAATATAGTAATTTATTTGATTTATTTGAAAGACAGAGTTTCAGAGAGAATAGGAAAGATAGAGATAGAGATCTTGCATCCACTGGTTCACTTCTCATATGGCTGCCAAGGTGCGGGTCTGGGCCAGGCCAAAGCTAGGAGCCAAGAGTTTCATCTGGGTCTTCCACATGGGTGGCAGGGGCCCAAGCACGTGCCCATCTTTGCTGCTTTCGCAGACCATCAGCAGTAAGTTGGACCAAGAGTGGAGCAGCTGGGACATAAACTGGCACCTGTATGGGATGCCAGCATTTCAGGTGGTGGCTTTACCTGGTACAAAACACCAGCCTCAATACTTTATTTTTAAATCTGTCCAAAAATCAGCTGAAACTTATACTTGTTTATTTTATTTATGTTCTTTGTCTATGATGTTTATAAACTTGAGCCATAGACCTAGTGAGCATATGATTCATTAGGTTTTTATAATAAATTAATGGGTCAGATTTTCAGACTAGATATGTTAGTGCATTTTCTAACATAATAAGGTGAAAATTTGAATCCCTTAAGGAAATGCTGCATTTTCCTATATCAATATGCGAGTTAAAATCAATACCAATGTTATATAAATATGTTCCAAACATATTCTAGTAGAAAATAATATATATTTACAATTTTAAAGAATATTTCATTTTAAATTTCTTATATAAGGCTTTACTTTGTGAGTCTTAATATATACTACACAAAAATTATTCAAGATACAGTTTCTTGTATTTATTACTTAGAATTTGGTATTTCCACTTGCTCTAATGGCCCACATGCTAGGTAGAGCTTAGATTTTGGATGAGTATCACATCTGTTTGTCAAGAAGTCTTTGAAGAATTCTCCTCTTTATGGATATAATGTCAGTGTTAAGCCTTCTCAGATAGTAAATGTTCTAAAAAGAAAACAAAGAAAATCTTGTAACTCCTCTGAGAGGATCAATGTAGCCTGAATGCATTACAATGGAAAAGAAGAGATTAAACTGTTCTCTGGAAACTGCAGGTGTAAGCTGAGAGGACTAAGTTATGATGCTGTGTTAAAGATTTACCTTTTATTTAGTCAGCGCATTTTCATCAAATATTTCCTCCAGCTTATGACTTAAAATAAAATTCTTTAATAGTATAGACACCTCCAAGGTTACAAAAGAGATGACCTAACACAACAGTTATTTACACAACTGGGTTGACAATGAATTCGTTTTTCTAATGATCTGCCTAAAAGAAATTTTTCTATATTTATGTCTTACTAGGAAGGGTGCTATCTATATCTCAAAAAATAGGAAGGAAAAAAAGTAGCTATATTACAAGAGTTAATACTTTACAGAATGTAGAACTGGAATTTCTGAATATTTAGAGGAGGAATAGTTAGAAGCCGAAATTTTTCAGCATCATATTTTCGTACAACATGCATGGTATTTAATCTAAGAATAATAATTCTATCAGTAAGATACTGATAGCTTACCTGAAACAACTTTTCAGAGTAGGTGAATTATCCTTTGGCTTTGAATTGTGTAAATGCAGAGGTAATGTCACAGGAGTAAGAAATACTGACTGGTGCAGGAATAGTAAGACAAGGCAATATGATATTTATAGGAATAGGAGTCAAGAGTAGATCTCAAGATAACATCAAATGATTATTATTTTACCTTTTTTCTTGTTAGATATTCCTAACTTAGGGCTTTTATTTATTTTTGTTTTCTAAATATATTCAACAAAGTTTAAAAAATATTTGCATGTGTATTGGCTTTTATCCTTAAATTAGAATGGAAACATTCTTGGTTTTTTAAAAATTTTACCAGAAATTTTGTGAACATTAAAACAATTATTTTGGGGGGCTAAATACATTCTTAAGACTATGTAGATAAATTTGGAAATTACTTAGTTGCTCTGGGAATGTTTATTTCTGAGGTTATCTGATAAGAGTACTTTAGGGATTTATAAAGATGTAGTATCATTGAGTCTAGAGTATGCCTGCTTTTCTCATAATTGATTGCTCAGCATCTTACGCCATCCCCAGTAAGCACTTCGGCACTTGATGAGCAGTCAATGATGTTTATTGCTGTTGTCCTCATTCTTCACAAATATAAAATGGAAAATTTCTATCCCTGCAGAGATTCCTTCCATTACAGTGTTTTCTTTATAAACTCTTCAACTTCTAGAGCTTTCTAATATTCTTAAAAATAAACTCTGAGAAGATGTTATTTAATACTTCTATTTAATTAATTTTTTCCTTGAAGTGCTGTGCAAACTAACAAGGGAATTGTAGTCATTCTTTGTAGAGTATCCACAAAATGACCAACAAAAGCCCTAATTTGCACTCTGAGTTTATGCACCAGAAAAAATTTATTTTTGCATTTTTGAAGGAACAAGTTTTTTTTTTTTTATCTTTGAACAATTAAATTATTGTTTTGGAAGTTCAGTTGAAAACAGTAATGAGTAATGTATGTCTATGGTGATAACAGTAAAATGCCACATTTTACTAAACTTGCTGAGGCATAATAAAACTTTCTGTATGTTAATATTTGTGATTTTAGAATCCTGGTAAAGCCCTGTGATGTGCTGGTAGGAATATTACACAGGGAATTTAGTCAAGAGCAAAAGCCTTAAGAAATTGGAGAAATCTTTAACTACAAGTTTTTCTTCTTCTGATTTTAGCTTAGGTATTTATTGCTTATGCATTAATAATATACGTCTAATATTCTTTCATACTTATTTATCAAAGAGTATATTTTGATATTAAAAGTGATAAGGCCTATATTGTTCTCGTGTGTTTAAGATCATAATCACTAATTCTAAGGACTAAGTTTCGATGCCTATATGGATTCTTTTCTTTCTTCTCTGTGTTACACTTACTGGATTAAGTGAAGTAGAATATATTGACTAAATCAGGAAGAATAGTTGCTTGAAGTAAATATTGCTTTGCCAAATTAAAAAGCTATTAACCAAGCATAGCCAAGATAACTGTGTTGAGAACAGCAAAAATAAAGGCAATAAAGTGTGAAATTAAAAGTTAAGCTGAGTAGCTAAGATGGGCAAAAATGGACTTCTTTTTAAGTCATGGAGTAAAACCAATTAAACTCCTCCATTTATTAACAAAAAACATATTTTACATACTCTTGACAACGTATCTCAGACTCTACCCCAAAATATGAGGGTACAACTGTGATGATTTTGTATCTGTTCCTGGGATAAACATCCAAAGCCAAAGATTTTACTACATAAAGTAAAAAACAATGGCTTTCTTCATTTTAAAGGAGAGTAAACTCCTTAAAATCACCACAAAACCATAAATACAAAATAGACAGGAGTGGATATCCACTTGTATCTGTCTAGATGCTTTGGAGTCAAAAAGCCATGGTGCCAGAGGGCAGAATTGGAAGAGGAAGTGGTGTGAGCACAGCCATGAACAGGCGGCTTCCCTGTGGCAATCTTCTTGCTGTGCAGGTTTCCCCGGCCATGTGTTGTCAACTACTTCCTGTGGGAATTCTGCCACTCATGTTGCAAGGACTCATCTTCCAAGAAAGAAATGACAGTGACTTTAGGTAAACCACTAGTGACTAAAGAGCAGAGCAGAGCATAAAAGCTCAATAAGCATATAGTAATTAGATGAGTTTCATCATTAATTCGTTCTGGAGTTTCATTTTCCCTCTTTTGGAAGAGATGTAACATGATATAACAAATGTAATATTCTTTAGTGTTTATAATTTGGGGTCTTTGTAAAATACACATGTACTTTGAAACCACATGCTCTGTTGAGTCTCTCCGTAAGTGTTTTGAGAGAAGTTCTTGGGAGGTTTTGTAAGTGTACACACAGCAAAGGAAAACATAAAGATGAAGGGGTCAGTAAAATGAACATGTTTCTTGTCTTTGACGTGGCGCATTGTCAGTACTTCACCATGCCAAAGGAAAATACTGGTTTTGGCCACTGAGCCTTTATATTTGAGATAATTTCATTTCCTTATATGCTGTTGCTGGCACAGCAATCCCTCTGGCTTTGTAGCATTGATATGCATTACTGTCAATTAACAACCATCTATCAGTGTGATGAGTATTAATTTAGAACCATTGCCCATTTGGCCACTCCCTAATTCTAGACTTGACACTAATTCCTTTTGTGTCCTTTGGCTCCCACCTAGTAGAAGGAAAGATTCCTTAACATCTCACTACACATTAATGAGTCACGTGACTTCAAGTTTATGAGTTGACACCAATTCCAAGATCAGCAAATAATCTTATTTTAAAATTTATATATAATGAGTAAAAAGTTCTTATATATTAGATCTCAATATTTTAAAGAAAATAAAAGATGTAATGAATATATGATATATTAGATGTACTACAAATTATACAATATACTTAAAACAACTTAAAGTGTTTACTTTTTTACTAATTTTAAAGAATTAAATACGTGATGCAGTTTATATTTATGGCATGGTGGTCCACTCATTAAAATATGAAGAGATTTATAGTTCATTAGTGAACTATAAATTTCTCTCAAAATGTCAATTTTGGATAATATTGAATAATATGACCTACAGAAAGGCAGTGAAAGGCATAGAAAATTATGGCAGTAAGGAATTTGGGGCACCCTAGGGAAGGATATGTTATAAAAGTTATCTAAGTGTGCCGGCATCGTGGCATACAGCTTAAGCCTCTGCCAGTTATGTTGACATCTCATATGGGCCCTGGCTTGTTTTCTGGTTGCTTCACTTCCAATCCAGCTCCCTGTTAATAGTCTGGGAAAGCAGCAAAAGATGGCCCAAGTGGTTAGGTCTCTGCCACCCATAGAGGAGACCTGGATGAAGGTCGTGACTTTGACCTGGCCTAGCCCTGGCCATTGTGGCCATATGGGAAGTGATCTAGCAGATGGAAGACCTCTCTGTTTGTAACTCTGCCTTTCAAATAAATAAATAAGTAAACCTTAAAAAATCCAAAGCTTACCCAAAGATAAATCTAACAAAATGTGTGCACATTTCCTACATTAAAATCTACAAAACAAAAGTTAAAAAATTAGAAAGACCTAAGTAAATGTAGTGATTACAAGCCTCAATGCTATTAAAATACTATTCTCACTCAAATTAATCTATGGATTCAATGTAATCTCAATAAAAATGTGTTTTGTATAGAAATTGACAAGCTAATTATAAAATATTATGGAAATGCTAATGACTGGGAAAAGTCAAAAGAACATTGAACAAGCGCAAAGTTGGAGAACTTACTCTACTGCACTTGAGATTTTCTAGAATTCCAGTAATAGAAACTGACAGGTACTTGGCCTCCACCTGCGGCCCCGCCACCCTGGGTTCTAGTCCCAGTTGGGGCGCCAGATTCTGTCCTGGTTGCCCCTCTTCCAGGCCAGCTCTCTGCTATGGCCCGAGAGGGCAGTGGAGGATGGCCCAAGTGCTTGGGCCCTGCACCCACATGGGAGACCAGGAGGAAGCACCTGGCTCCTGGCTTCGGATCGGCGCGGTGCGCAGCGGTGGCCACTGGGGGGGTGAACCAACAGAAAAGGAAGACCTTTCTCTCTCTCTCTCTCTCTCTCTCTCTCACTGTCCACTCTGTCTGTCAAAAATAAAAAAAAAATTAGAATATTTGCCGTGACATCCATTTGGGTGGTGAACCAACGGAAGGAACACTTTTCTCTCCTCTGTCTGTCTGTCTGTCTCTCTCTCACTGTCTAACTCTGCCTGTCCGAAAAAAAAAAAAAAAAAAAAAAAAAGAAACTGACAGGTACTGGCAAAGAGAGATCAACAGAACAGAGTCTCAAGATATAGACATACATGTACATTAGCTATCCACCAAAAGCAAAAGTGCAAGAGCAGTTGTTTGGGAAAATAAAACTGCTTCAAACTACCCTTCAGCATTGTTGTGGATGTAATACTTATCATTGTTGTGTCACAATTTATTCAAAAATTCTCAATTCCTAAGATGCATACATACAGGACTTGCTTAGCTGGAAACTCTTAGCTCAGGATTGCTCACAAAGTTATAGTGAAATTGTCAGCACAGTGTACAATCCTCTCATGGCTCAAGCAGGGCTGGAGAAGCCACTTCTGAGAGGTCTCAGTCTCTTCAGCTGTAGATTGGAGGCTTCAGTTCCTTCCCTGTATGCCTCACGCTAGGTCTGCTCATACATTGCAGCTTGCTTATCCCTTTTTTAGTGATGAGAAAGAGGAAGAAAAGCAGATATTTAAATACATGATAGATAAAGATAAAGTAATGGATAGATGGCAGATTGATAGAAGATAGATAGATGTAGCAGGGAGAATGAGAGAGAGAGAGAGAGAGAGAGAGGCAGAGAGAGCAAAATGGAATCCTCAGTCCTTAAAAACCTAATCATGGAAGTGCCGTAGGTTCGCTTTCTTTATGCTGCTGGTCAACCACAACAAACAGGAGATGAGGATCATTGATAACCATCTTAAAGACTGACTACCACATGGAGATATCGTAAATTAAATAGGAAAGCTAGTTAGAGCAGTTCCTGGGAAAAAAGAGGCAGTATACACACACCAGATCCATATTACAACTATGTCACACATTCTAGATCTTTCATTGTGTTTATGCTGTATTTGTAATTACGATCTTTCTTATGCCCAGTGAAGCGTGATTACTAGTTAGATCACTGAAACTCTGTTTCAAACACAGAGAAATTTTAGTTATTATGCAAAGTTCTTAGAGCATGATTTTTGTGTAAATATTGTGATTGTCATTCCTGTGTCGATGCAAATTCAATTATGAGAATTGCCCTCCTAAATTCAGCCTGACCCTGGTTGCATCATGTTCTATATTGAAACCTTATCCTTCAAGATTTTGACAGATAATGCCATGTGGCAGTTTCTAGTTTTAGTGTCAGCAAATAGAGCCAGTGTTCCAGGTGCAAGCTGAGATGATGTTTCTATGCACACAACTTGGATGCCAATGTTAGCGCTTTGCTTCCTCTGGGTCAGCTCATCTTTCTGACATTGAGCTGCTACTGGCTCAGTGCTCTGGTGATATGAGGTCAAAATAAATGAGAGTCATTGTGGATGATTCTTGCAGGACCCATATCTTTGTTCAAAAAGTTGTTAATTTTATTGCTGCTTAATATCTTCCTTTCAAAGTCAGGATCATAACCCTTGGAATTTTCATAGGTTCAACGAGTAGATTTATAGTATCTCAAAATTTAATAGGTCTACTTATAAAGTAAGGAATCATAAAACTTTAGACTTTAAATAGACAATGGTTTCAACGGTAAGTGAAGTGTGTTCCTCAGAATGATAGTTCCATAATATATTAATAGCCATTTCATGGAGTCATTGGTACTTAAAATTTTTTTTTGACCATCCATAATCTATTTTACACAATAATTTTGTGCAATTCATTTTCACAATAAGTTCACAAGTTCTCTTCTATAAATCACATTTTTCCCAAGCTGCATTTGCCTAGGCTTCCTATAAAGCAGAGACTGAGGCAAATTTTTATGTTAATATTTTATTGATGAATATCATTCAAATAAAGAAAACATGGCAGGGGAAGGAAATGAGGCAGAGAGGGAAGAAACGCAAATATAAGATAGTGCATTCCTGATCCCCAAGAAAACTCAAATGTTGCTTCAGTCATGCAGGACATCTTCTGAGAGCCAATCTGGAAGCAGTGGTCATTGAACCAATCTTATTTTCTGTTTCTCATTAGTGAAAGTCCAGCCTAAATGGTGTTAAATCATCCATACTTCTGAGTTACATGGACTAGCTCTTGGCGTCATCTGAAGAAAGACAAAAACTTCCTTTATATGGTCTTTTTTGTCACCACGATTTCTATGTTTGCCTCAGCGCTTCTTTTAATGGAGAACTATGGAGTTCATTTACTCACTCCTAGCATAGGCTAAGACAACTGAGTTGTGAAAGTGGCTTTAAGACTGGGATGGGGAGATGGTCAGGACTGTGAGATTGTAATGAGATGCTGCTTCCTGGGAAACAGAGTAATCATTTTAGGATAAGCCTAAAATGTCAACGGTTCTGGACCAGACTGCAGAAGGCATAAACGAGGTTCACATACAGATTTGTATTTGATGTGGGAGGTAAGGGTAGAGACTGCTCCCAGATTCAGAGCTTCCAGACCATCCCATGCCATAATCGTTGCTCCACTCAGTAGTAGTAACATAAACGGGGTGCTTTTCCACCTCTCAGGACTTGCCCAGGAAGTTTCAAAAACGCATGCAGCAGCCTTTGGCTTTTTGACCACTTAAGGATATAAACACTCACAAGCTAACTTATAAATTTGCCGTGTGGGGATCATACTTTAGCCTTACCTCATGTATAGTGATGAGATTTTAAAAATACCATTGGGAATTTGATACATGTTGTTAAGTTTGGAAAGTTGGAGAACAGATGAACAAGAATTTCCTTGGGAAAAAATAAAAGGTAGTCTATGGCAGCCAAGTAGTGTATTGTGGTGGTTTGTAAAACTCCAAATGACTTGTCTGAAGTCTACATTTTCCATAGGGTGATAGCAGGAGAAGAAGAGAGAATGAGAAAGAACAATGTGAGGGGAGGATCTGTTTGGACCAGAAATTGACGAGGGAGTCACAAATATCCAGGTAAATCTTGCGGCACTTTGCACTGGAACTGCAGCTAAGAGGTCTTTATTTAAGAATTCATTTTTGGGGTTGATGTGGTGCAGGGGTTGAGCTGTGTTTGCGGTGTGAGCATCCCATATGGGCACTAGTTGGAGTGCCAGCTGCTCCACTTCAAATCCAGCTCCCTGTTAATGTTCCTGGGAAAGCAATGCAAGATGCCCAAGTGCTGGGGCCCCACATGGGAGACCTGGAAGAACCTTCTGGCTTTAGCCTGACTCACCCTGGACATTGCAAATATTTGGGGAGTGAACTAGTGAATACAAGAGCGCGCGCTCTCTCTCTCTCTCTGTAATTCTTTCAAATAAATAAATAAAAAATAAAAATTAAAAAGAATTCATTTTCATTTATTTCTCCCTCACATTTCCATAATCCTAGTGTTGTTAGACATTGTACGAGGGGAAACTAGTCTAGCTGGAATACAGAATAAATTTAACCTTGAATTGATTTGACAGTTCTGACTATTACAACTGTTTGGGTACATTCATTATAGAGTGGGCCTGTTTCAGTGCTAATGTGAGCGGGGGAGTGTTGTTAACTTAGAGCAAACAGCTGTGAGTCCTGCCTGAATTTTAACCTAGATAGAGAGGAACTGGTCTCAAGGAGTGAATTTCCTGGGGCACTTATAATGCAAAGTACCAAGGCTCTTTAATAGTTTTATGATTGTTCCCAGTGTCTCTGTTCTTCCAGTGTTCTGATAATGTAATGCTCATTTTCTTTTTTTCTATTTTAAGAAATGAGTTAAGGAGCTTTCTTCTTTGTTATCCTTTAATTATAAGCCATCATTCTCAACATTTTCATGCCTTTTTTTTTCCTGCTCCACTGTTTTCATTAAAATCTCCTTTGAAAACTTATTTCTGAAATTAGAATAGCTTATTATTTATCATAAGGGAAGTTTAAAAAGATATGAAATCACTGTAAAAAGTAAACAGAAAGTAGCTCCAAAGTACTCTACACAGGAAGACCTCTATTATCATCTTATCTTTCAATAGATATGCTTGTAATACATTTTATATTTACTGTATTATTAAACTGATTTTTAAACATCGATTGTGTTCATTCCTCCCATAATCAGTTTTAAAGATTTTCTTATATTTCATTATATGGAAACCTCCATTTACTTAACATTTTCATAGTTCGCTACTTTTTAATATCCTATTTTTTAAAAATGCTGACTTGAATTCTCTTCAAGATATATTTTACTTTGATTTCTGCAGGATTTCCGTTCTGAAATTTAAATTCCTTGTTGTACTTGATGTTCAGATTTTTGGTGTTTATGTTTTTATTCGTTGTTCATATCTTTGTGGTGTCTTCTCTGCTACACCATTATTTCTGTGTTTTTCTTCTTCTGTATTCTTGGATAAGGTGAATTCTATCTGGTGTGGGTAGAGCTCTGCTGGGCCTGCAAAAATTTTACTTGAACACTTTGACATTATCCTAACATTAGTCCTAGCAGGATTTGGCTTCCAGGAGAAGTTGCAGCTGGAACATTCCTAAAAGGAAAACTTGATTAATGTTTCATTACTAACTTGGTCTCACTTCTCTTCAAGGTATAGGTTTATGAGCTCCCTGTGCTTTGTCATTAATCAGAGTAACCAAGAAGACTTGGAAAATCTCACGTCACAGGAGGTCATATTTCCCACAAGCTTTCTGTCTCTGGATATGATTGATCCTACACCTCTTTGTGCTGTTGTGTCTAAGTGGTGCTCTTACACTGAGATAAGTGGGCTCTTAGCTGCTTTTGGTTATCACAGTTGGGTTCTAAGAAGCATAGAGAGAGAAGGGGGAAGAAAAATTTAAGCCTTTTTTGATTAAATGTTCCCTGGTAGTCCCTACTAGTCTTTTACATACCCTACCCTCTTTTATCTCAAATAAGTTGATTTGAATAGAACAAAATTATAGAATACTGGTTTTATATTGTTCTTATGATCATCTTGTATTACCTGTGTATTTACTTACCAAAAATGAAAATGACCAGATACCCAACACAAACACCTTATACTTTTTTATTTTGGTGGAATATTCTAAAATTATCTGACCTCTTTTTACATGAATGAACACTTTTTCTAAAGATTGTACACATCTGTCTGGAAATAATCTTCATATAAAGGTTAGCACAATAATTGCCTTATCAGGAGTTTATTGAACAAACAAGACCAACAATCCCCCCAAAAAGATAAAGGCTTTATCTTTGCAATTCAGAACCTGAACTCTAGGGTTTGAATGTCTATTTTATTCCTCTGGAGCCCGACTGCATCCTTCCAGATAAAACTAGCAAACCAAGAAGAACCACTCACACTTTGTGTATAAGCAGAATCCTGAGTGGCATTACATATCTCTCATCTTCCTACATACTCCAATAAAATGTTTGGGTGAAGAACAACTTACTCTTCTTTTCTCTTCCTCCTTTTTCCCCTCTGATTTTTATGTTGTAATTATTATTAGACATGATTGATTGTAATTTGACATTACTCTTGATGTGGATTACTATATTAAACATAAGGAATTTTGATAAATGTGTATTAACAAAAATTATGATTGAAATTCAAAATCTTTTGCACAAAAATAATTTATCTTTTAATTCAATTTCCCATAGATTTTTTTTGAAGTATCTTCTTATGCTGTGACCAATGAAGCCAAGTTATTGACAAATTGAAGAATTTATCAGCAGTTTAATTCACCTGATAGTAAATTCTGGAGCTGCCAAATCAAAGTGAAAGTGTTCACTTTTACCGGAGGAAGATGAGTTACTTGATGCTCAGCTATTGAAAAAAACTTGAAGGTCACATAGATTCTATCATTACATGTATGAGCAAGAATAGGGCATTTCTTCTATTTCTGTGTATATGCTCTAGGTTCTGTGGTTTCTCCTTCACAGTTTCCTTTGGGTGTCATAATAACCTGATGCCGTTTAGATAAATGTTTTGTTGTGAATGAGAGGTATTGAATAAAGGTTTGGAAGAGATGATAAACTGACTTTTAGGCCAGCGCCGCGGCTCACTGGGCTAATCCTCCGCCTGCGGCGCCGGCACACGGGGTTCTAGTACCGGTCGGGGCGCCGGTTTCTGTCCCGGTTGCCCCTCTTCCAGGCCAGCTCTCTGCTGTGGCCCGGGTGTGCAGTGGAGGATGGCCCAAGCCCTTGGGTCCTGCACCCGCATGTGATACCGGGAGAGGCACCTGGCTCCTGGCTTCGGATCAGCGCGATGTGCCGGCCGCAGCGCACCAGCCGCAGTGACCATTGGAGGACGACCAATGGCAAAGGAGGACCTTTCTCTCTGTCTCTCTCTCTCACTGCCCAAACTGCCTGTCAAAAAAAAAAAAAAATTGACTTTTAGTCTTATCTATCATGTGAGTGTATGTGGATTACTTTAAAGCAGTTTGATTTCACATCATTTTGGGAAAATTCCACTTCTGGACTGAAAATGAAACACAACTGAGAAATGAAAACCAATTCATAGTATCAACAGGATGTTTCAAATGGAATTACACATCTACAATAGGTAGGTTAAGTTCAAGAGCATTGGATAATGAAATGAAAAAATTCAAAGTAATTATGCTGAAAGGGGAAAATAAAAATTACAGACATTGGTTGTTAATTCATTGTACATTTTACTTGCCTAAACTCAATGTTTTTCTCATCAAGCCTGCTTCATTAGCATAATTTTTAGTTAGTATAATAAATAAAATTAGTTATGTAGCTCTCTGCAATGGACATTGGTATCCTCCACCATCAATTTCTATCTGTTATCTTGTCTGGCATTTAATTTTCCTGTATGGAAGATTTTTTGTGATGAATAAAAATTTCAGAATTATTTCTAGAGAAGTAGTGTAAGTGGTCACTAAAATCGGAAGTATATTGTCAGTGATTTTAAAAAAATTTTTATATAACATTTTAAATCTACATAATAGTCAAAGGCTTAAGGCTTTACTAAATAAAGAGTCCAACAGACAGAAAGAAAAATGCAGCAGGTTAAATGGGTAATTTTGAATATAAGTGGTTAGGTGAAATAATTTCTATAAATAATGTTATATAAATATAACCATACAAATTTGTAATTTGTAAAAGTCAGATTTTTTATAATGAACAGTATTCATCAACTATACCAACATGAAATTGAGAGGCAGTTATTGAAAATAACCCAGAAAATTCAGAACATCTTTCCCTTGATTTTGAAAAAAGCTGTAATTAAATAGCTTTTGAAATATAATTATGAAACAAGGCATTTTTCTATATGCATGAGAAGTTGACTCATAGCCCAATCACTTATCCTTAGCCATATGGTTGTGAATAGCTTGCAGCTGACTATGGATTTAATGTTACAATCAGTAAGAACACATTTTCAAAACTCTCAAGAGGAAATTTTGCTCATGATACATGATATGTTTAATTATGATTTATGCAAATCCATATTTAAGAAAACATTAGCTTTCATTATATTTCCAAATTCATATTTAAAGAAAGATAAATTGCTCATCATGTAAATAATGCATGTGGTAACCTTCAAAATATCTAATCACTCAAGGTATAATATATTAGTTACATGTGGATGATTAGGAGGAGTATCAAAAGAAACAAAGGGCATTTTAATGTGACTTAAACAATGAAATCCACAGATATAACAACAAAAAGTTCTATTTAAAATACATATATATGTATCTTTATAAACATTATTATTATATATGTGTTGGTTTTTATTTTCCTAAGGTAGCTTTGAACAAAGCACTTCAAGTACAGTTGGGAAAAAATTATAGGTGTTTTCCTATTGAAGGAACAGTGTTGATAAATATGGTGTAGTTATTTGTTTTCCTCATTGTTTTATGGATCAATTGTGATCTAAAGAAATGCTTTAAGTCAAGATTGGATTGAAGAGACAGGTACAGGAAGAAAAGATTTGAAATACATGCTAGAAATGGACCGAAGATTTTCTCTGAAACTCAGACAATAAAGTACTATGGTTCTTTCTAAATTATTTCATCAACTAGTTATGTGTTTCCTTATTTATTTTACTTACCTCAAATTTAAAACATAATAATTTCTAGAATTTTGGAAATCTACCAAATAACTCAATAAATGATTTACAAAAGTAGTTAATAAAATATGTTAAGTACTTATGTTAGAAATAAAGTTAAAGAAACATCTAAGTATACTGAAAACTCTGTGCTTCAGTAATCGTAATGCTGATTATAGTGTGATTATATGGCACTACTGCTTGTATTATTCTGAGACTGCAGTAAGTCTGTAACATAGGATAAAGCAAATGAATATGTTTGTGTCACTTAGAACAAGAATTGTTGAGATATAGAAATAAGAACTATGAGATTAGGGATGACTGTCTCTAGGGACAGGTTTTTACATCAGATGCCCGCATCCCACATGGGAGGGTCGGTGTCTGAGTCCCTAGCTCTGCTCTTGTTTCCAGCTTCCTGCTGATGCATACCCTTGGAGGCAGCAGTGATGGCTCAAGTAATTACCTTCCCTCTACTCCAGTGGGAGAGAAACCTGGACTGAGTTCTGCGTTCCCTGCTTTGGTTCCAACCCAGGCCTGGCTATGGCAGATAGTGAGGAGTGAACCAGCAGACAGGAGATCTCTGTTTCTGTCTGTCTGTCTCTCTGTGTTCCTCTTTCTATCTCTCAAATCAATAAATAAGTAAATATTGAATTGGACATTGAACTGGAAACACTTCTTCACATGTCCTAAAACTAAAGTGTGTACTGTGGCTGTGTCTTCTGACTCGTGGAAAACACAATGACGGTGGGGTTCCAGTGTTGGTGTCCGTCCTTCTGGGCTGTGCAGGGGGAAACTCAAGGAGGTCTGTGCATATTTTTGGTTTTGAAAGGGTATGGTGGTACTTCTGGGATGTCCTAGAAACTTCCGGAAGGGTAAAAGGAACATGAGAACACAGAAATGAGTGACCAAATGGCAGTCTTTGTCCTTGCTTCATATTCCTTAAAAAACACACATAGAGGGAGGCTGTGGCCACACAGATGAATCTGGGGGTGGCGTAAACGGCTTCCCGGGGCTGCACGTGTTCTGTACATGAGCTAGATGTTTTCTCACCTCTCAGGTAGCAGGAGTGGAGTTCAGGGGGCTTTCTGATCACAACGGTGCTAATATATCTATGGACCTACGAACACTGGAAATGGAATTTAGGGTGCCACAGTGCTCAGGGCTTTCTAGCCAGAGTCCATCCAGTGAGTGGGTTACAGCACAGTATCTGCAACCACACCTCAGCAGATGCCAGGCCAGGAGCTCCCGAGAAAACACTGTGCCGCGGAGACAAGTAAAGCCTGAAAAGGCGACGTGAGCAGATGGATGCTGAAACCTTGCCAAGGGCATGAGAAAAGGGGAAAGAACAACCAAGAGGGACCATTTAACCAGAAACAAATATTGTTTTAAAATGAAAACAGTGAAAGGACATCGATTAGTTAATTGATGAATTAAAGTTCCTGCCTGTTTATCTCTTATACATATAAAAAATTGGTAGCACTATGTGCCTTTAACAATATTCATTCTGTTTCTTCCAGAAGTTATTTGATTTAGGGCAGGCAAAAAGCTTTTCAAAATGAAAATCTACACATACCCACTTACACTGCTTACAATTTCCCATTACTCTTGTTATAGATTTGCAAAATTCTCCACAAGGCCACATTGTGCCATTCGTCTAGTCCCGCTTTATTTCTATTTTCATATCTCACTGTTCTCCATATGTTCATGTCAGTCACATGGGCCTTTGTTCTAATCAAGCACATGCCATTCTTATACCTGACATCAGGTCTTTGACTGTGGGGTATCCTTGAAAATTGCATGCTCTTCCTTCATTGGCTACTCTGCCATCAAATCTTGATCTTTATCAGTTTAATTCTTCTGATACTCAAATTGTATTCATTCTAGTGTCATCATCTTAGTGCTTGACATGGCCATGCACTTTTGTGTAACAATTTCATGGATTGTTTTCCAGTACGTTTTAATATCTTTTGTTTTATACTTAAGCTCTCCCTCTTTGGGGCCAGCGTGTAGCAAGTTAAGCTGCCACCTGCAGTTCTGGCTTCCCATATGGGTGCCGGTTTAAGTTCTGGCTGCTCCACTGCTAATGCACCTGGGAAGGCAGTGCAAGATGACCCAAATGTCTGGCCTCCTGCACTGATATGGGAGACCAGGAAGAATTCCTGGCTGCTAGCTTTATCCTGGCACAGCCCTGACTGCTGCAGCCAGTTGGGGAGTGAACCAGCAGATGGAAGATCTCTCTCTCTCTTTCTCTCTCTCTCTCTCTGTCTCACCTTTTCTTGCTCTGAAACTCTACCTTTCAAAGAAATAAATAAATCTTAAAAAAACTCCTTTTTAAATTAAATTGATTTTCTGTTAAAACATTTATTTCAGAAGGAACTGTTCAGTTATTATGAAAAGGAATACTGCTCAAATAAACTCACTTTCCATGAAGAGATAGTTTCAAAAATAATTACTTGGTTATAAACACTGCCTGGAAGTTCATGGAATAAACTGAAAAGAAAGTGGCCTCAGTTCTCCTCCCACAAATTTATCAATGCAAAACCCAAATAAGTCACCCAAGTCACCTGGTCCAGAAACCTTTTCAAGGTTACCTACTTTTATGATCCTACTCTTCTCTGAAATTTACCAATTGGCTTGCCCTACTCTTAAGGAAATTGTGTTAATATTGCACATTTCCCCTATTTTATTATACTTTATGAGGTTAGTGTTATATATGCCCCATCTTTAATTATGATACAATGGTAGAAGACTATATATAATCTTTATTATTTTATTAAAAATAGCTTCTGCTCTCTTGAATCAAGAGATATTTTATTTAGAAAAATAAGAAGTCACTAATATTTCTCCATGTTTTATATAACCCTAGACAATTCACATCACCATGGGTAGAAAATCAAACTTAATGAATCAATGGCAATTCATCCCTCATTTAAATGGACAATTTACATAATGCTTGTCCCAATAACCAAAACAATTTCATGATAATCATGTCATGTTATTCAGGCAAAGAACGTTAAAAGGAGAAATGATATTTTGTGGAAGTAATTATAACCATGACAGTACTGATCTTACTGGTCTTCAAGTTTAGCTGTCTAAGTTTCTTAATTTTAATATCTTATTATACTGGTGAATGGATAATTGCCCTTTCATATAATCTAGTCACAATTTTAGTGATCAAGTAAATGTATTATTTTTAATAATAAATACATGTTTATAATACCATTTAGTGAAATATTCTCTGGAGATTGATTTGTGAAAATTTAATGGTCTGGAAAATTCTGATAAATATCACAATTTTTTTTCTTCTATCAGACCAAAAAATAGGCCCCAAGTATTTTAGTAATACCTAATGTTTCCTCAATTTTAACAAAAAAAAAAGTAAAATTAAATCCACCCTAGATGTAAGCATGAGTTAATAGATCAAGTGCACCTCCTTAAATCAGTTACTAAAATTAAACAGACCTCGGTACGAGCAGCATATGTTTCATCATTTTAAAAAGTTTATTTCATTATTTTTATGTATTTGAAAGGCAGAGTGACAGAGAGATTTCCCATCTACTAGTTCACTTCTCAAATGGCCACAGCAGCCAAAGCTAGGAGACTGGATGCAGGAATTCCATCTGTATCTCCTTTGTGGATGTCAAGGACCAAACACTTGAGCCCTCATCTACTGCCTCCCACAGTGCACATTAACAGAAGGCTGGGTCAGATGCAGGGCAGAACTTGACCCCCGGTGCTGTGATATAGGATGGAGGCATCCTGAGTATTAACCCACTGAGCCACAACACACCCTGAAGCAGTGTTTATTAAAAACCAACAGCATCACTTCAAGGCGTTGTTTACATTTTTATATTACATAATATCTAGTTATATAGTCTATGAATACATATTTATGGACATATTTACTTAAGGTAAATTTTTAAACCATTAAAAGACTAAAAGAGATTCGTTTAACAAAATCTCGCTTTGATGGAAGTAAGGCATACAATTAAAAACTAAACACCTGTTCTTTCACTTACACCTGAAAATGCTGATTCTGAAATACTGCCCAATTTGACACAGCTATGACATTGGAAATAATCATTTATATAAATTCTGATTCCTTTAAAAAACAAATTTTAAATTGTTACTTCAGTAACTAAGAAGGTAAAATCATCTCAATAATAATTTTTTTCCTTACAAATTCTAAGATTTTTTAAGAATTCCGAATTTACAGACAAGTTGCACATGCAATACAAAGGAATATTTCCAATTTGATATGAAATTGCAGAGATGAGGGGCCAGCATTGGGCTTAGCAGATTAAGCTGCTTCCTACCATATCAGCGTTCTATATGGGAGCCAGTTTGAGTCCCAGCTGCTCCACTTCTGATCCAGCTCCCTGCTAATGCACCCAGAAAAGCAGTAGAGGATGGCCCAAGTGCTTGGACCCCCTGCATCCACATGAGAGACCCGATGAAGCTCATGGCTCCTGGCTTCGGACCAGCCTAGGTCAGGCCACTGCAGCCATTTGGAGAGTGAACCAGTGGATTAAAGACCTCTCTTTCTGTCTCTCCCTCTCTCTTTCTGGGACTCTGTTTTTCAAAAAAATCTTTAAAGAATTGCAGAGATGAAGGATTCTTAGTTCAGAATATGTTCTTGCAAATAACACTTTCATAAATATTTCATAACATTTGGAAATTAATGTTGATATATCATGTAAAACCCACCCTTTGTTTTTACCAAATGTCTCTAATGACTTTTGTAGCAAAAGGTCCAGGTCAGAATCACAAATTGGTTTTAATTATAATCATCATCTTTCTTTTTTCTCAATTTTGATTGATTCTTTAGTTTCTTCCTTAACTATTTTGACCTTGACATGCTTGAGAGAGAGAGACAAATCTACCATCCATTGGTTCACTTCCCAAATGCCTGCTTAGGGGGGTTTGGGCCAGACAAACCCGGGAGCCTGCAACTAAATCTGGGCCTGTCAAGTGAGTGACTGGCACTCAACTATTCAAATCATCATCTGCTGCCTCCCAGGGTTCACATTAGCAGGAAGCTGGAATTGGGACTAGAGCTGACAGTTGAAACCAAAGATGCCAATACAGGATATATGGGCATCCCAAGCATTATCTTGACCACTGCATCAAATACCCACCTCAAAAAGAAAATTTCTTGAAAACATAGTGAATTGTCTTCTCTTGGATTCCAAAAGATAGCAAAGCCTGAGACCAAGAGTTGGGTGAAGGTAATTTGACTAGTAAAGTATTCCATGATAAAGGAGTGATGGACTTTGGAACTAGAGAGAGGTAGAAGGAAGAAAGCTACAAAAATTTGCAAAATCTAGTACTTGATTCTCTGGACCCTGATTAATAGATATGAACAATACATGTGACAATTGCCTGTCTTAAACCTGGAAACAAGAAAGGTTAATTCACTAGCTCCTTTGTACCATTGGTCATAGAGGTCCTCATGAAGTGTTTGTATCCTCATACTTGCAGTTCTTAATTATATACACTTGAGATCTAAGCTGGTTTCATGTGTTACAAACAGTTTTTTAAGGGAAATACAAAGGTACAATGCAAGAGTTAGCAATGTAGTTGTGTCAAACTGTTATTACCATACACATGGGCACAGATGGTTGTAATAGCAATGATTATTAAAAGGTCAACCAAGTAGAAGTGAGGCAGGACAGATGCATTTAAAATAAAAATTATTCAGATTTTCTATTTCATATTGTGTCAGTTTTGCTAAAATATCACTAAAAGTAATGAACTTTAGTCAGGATGAAGAAAATATAATCCCAGATTGCCTGTTATCCCTGTTATAATTACCAGTTCATTAATAATCTGCTCATTAAAATGCCTTAATATTATTATATCTTGTACTCCATTTTCATTCTTCAAATTTTCCCCAAATTTTCAAAGCCAAATAATGTCATGCAATCAAGAAAAATAAAGATTATTGGAATAAATGGCTTTTAGAAATGATTTTATATACATAATAGTTTAGACATACAAATTCTTAAAATACAGAACTTGAAACAACTCTCCAAATTAGATAAAAATTTTTCAATTTTACTTTGCAAGCATAATTGTAGGTACCTTTCAATGTTTAATATGTAAGCCTTATCAACTTGATAAATATCTACATACTGACATTGGTTTCTTTCTAAGAACTAATAGATTCAGGAACATATATCAATGAGATAATAAAAATTCAAACAACTGCTATACGATGTCTGTTTTATATAGTGCAAAAGCAGTGTATTATCAGATAAGAAAAATAACATTATATAAACAATAAAACATGATAATGAAGAAGAAATATTTCTCCAATACTTTTTACAGTAAGCCTTATTGCAAAACTTTAACTAACCCACTAAAATTATGGGGTGGGAATATATATTTGGGAAGATCTATGCTTTCAGTAGTAGTTGTCTTCCAATATCTGAACAAGTTTAACACTACTCACTATTGAATAACTGAGTGGTAAGGCAAATCCCTGACCTCTTCCTGTTCCTTAAGTTTCTATTGCTTAGTGGCAGTGAAGGAGAAACTCAAATCAAACTCATCAGAAGGCAGTTTGGGATGATGAATTTTGTTTACAGAAAAACCAGTGAAGCTGCACGGGTCAGAAAATAAATCATCATCTAGTAAAAAAGTTAGTTGAAAGTACAATTTCTCTGTGGATATCATGCAGAACATCTTTCAATAATTTTAGCAGATTTTACAATTTCTGCCATCTGTTTAGTGCTGATGTCTAACAAGCAAATGCACAGACATTTTTCACATGTAGATTTTCCTGAGTCATAAAATGTCTTTATCCAACATCATAGTGGTTCATTGACGATGGTCAGACATTGGGCTTCAGGAACAGTTCTCAGAAGAGAATTTGCTTGCTTGTGGTTAACATAACTGTTGTTTGCGTAATATTCCCAATACTCAACTCCAACTGACTCATCTTCCAGACCCACAGTAGAATTGCACTCCTATCATTGTGCTTGGAAGTGACTTAGTGCCTAGTTTTGATTAATGAGTCAAACATTTAATTGCTGAAGTCAGAACTTAGCACTTTCTAGCCAGAACAGGAACTTAGAGACTTCTGTATTCCTCTGACAGGGAGCCAACATGATGTGCAACAGTGGTCACTTCATCATCCTAAGTCTCTGAGTGACTGCAATAAGCAAAGGCCCCATGACAGACATAGAACATGTGTAAGAAATAAATTTTTGTTGTTTTAAGTCTGTGAAACACTGAAGGGTATTTGTTATTGCAGTAATCCTCAGCTCGAATCCACATCACCTATGATTTTCAAAGCGGGTTTCTATCCCTAAGAGTATAGAACTTTGTTCTGTAGAGATTCAGTTGGTATATTATTTTGATGCAGAGATATGTTGTGTCAAGAACTCCAATTTTATATGAATTTACTATCTAAAAAAGGACCTATCTGTCTTTATTCACATACGCCAGCTTCTTGTTTCCTACCCTCAAGACAGGTTATATTATTGAATGATAGGATTAGAGAAGTCTTTCTTTATGTGTGGTCTGCCATGAATACCATAATTAAGGAACCTGCTTATGAAAAAATGCAATTTCTCCCATATCTCACCATAGACCCATTGTATCTGAGTTATAAGAAGGCTACAGGGCCGGTGCCGTGGCACACTAGGTTAATCCTCTGCCTGTGGTGCCGGCATCCCATATGGACGCAGGTTCTAGTCCTGGTTGCTCCTCTTCCAGTTCAGCTCACTGATGTGGCCTGGGATAGCAGTAGAAGATGGCCCAACTGCTTGGGCCCCTGCACCCGCATGGGAGAACGGGAGAAAGCACCTGGCTTCTGGCTTCGGATCAGCGCAGCTCCAGCTTCCTTCAACAGAAGGAAGACCTCTCTCTCTCTGTCTCTCACTGTCTGTAACTCTACCTGTCAAATAAATAAATAAAATCTTTAAAAAAAAAGGCTGCAACTGTACAGAAAATCTAAATCTCAAACAATTTTCTCCAGTCATTTCTAGCCCACAGAAATATTTAAGAATTGCAGATTACAGAATATATTATCCAAAAAATCATCATATTTATTTAGAACATTGTAGTATCTGACAACTTGTGTAATTTCCATTACAAAGAGAACTGGTGATTTACAAACCTATAAATATTTGACAGTAAACAGTATTTTAGATGCTAAATTTGCCATTAGCTTTTTTAACAGTCATGAAAGCTTAGAGCAATTTTTGTCTGATTAAACTTTATGCTTGTAAACTGAATTATTAAACTATACCTCTGTGTGTTTCTGCATCAAAGGCTTCAGAATAGTGACCAAGCAGAGTTTACCTAAAAATGCTATCAAATCTGTTGTAGAGTGACAGATTCAGGTTTTCTTTACTTCAGAGTTTCAGAAAACTCAACAACCCTATTATTTTCTTTGTATAAGAAATATTATAATACGTTGCACCTGGAACCTATTTTCAGAAATATTTTAAGGACTACAGTGTGATGGGATCATCCAAACTAGTACTGTGTTGCTATTGTAACGTCAGAAGAAGCATTTTCTTTCCCAATATAAATCAGGATAGATTTTATCAGAATTCTGTTACACACTTGCAGGCTCCACATTGCTGCCATCTTAATGGCATCTTTTTCAAATCATCATTAACAAGGGAATGAGTGGCCAGATAAATTTCCTCAGCGAGAAAATAGTTGTTTGTGCTGACGTATTTTTCCAATTTTGTTAGAACGCCATAATAGACACAAAAATATAGTTTTTAAATGTATATTATATGTGGCCATGCTAAGAAATTTCAAAACACAGTAATCAGTATTTACCTATCTACTTGAATAGAACTTGCAAACCACTCTACGTAAATGACAGTGCTCCTATAAATATATAGTTTTTAAATGTATATTATATGTGGCCATGCTAAGAAATTTCAAAACACAGTAATCAGTATTTACCTATCTACTTGAATAGAACTTGCAAACCACTCTACGTAAATGACAGTGCTCCTATAAATATCCCAGAATAACCTCCCTGATCTTTATGTCACTTTCTAGTGTAAGCATTTGGTAGTTAACAATATATTTTTAGTAGCAAGTACCCTGCATAAATTGTGTTGTTTATTCCTTATCAAGATTCTTTGGGTATGTACTACCACCAGTTCTACTTTATACATGGGAAGACCAAGGATTTGAGAAGTTAAGCAAAATTTCCAGTTTTTTTTGCTCACTAATTAGTATAATGGGAAACTTTCATATTTTCAGACTGGACACTGAAAGAGAATTATTCAAGATGATTATTGATGATTTATATTTGCAGTTCTAATGCCACATTTTATACATAAGTGTACAAGTACAAAGAAAAATGGTACAACTATAGATACATTATGGATAAATGTAATTTTGGCTGTAACTTGAAGGAATATTGACCATTCAATACTAACTCATCTTTTGATTATTTATTGATTTATTCTTCCTAACATTAATCCAATATGTATCAACTGTCTGGTATAGAGATCTTTCCTCAGGGGTTTTATAATCCCAAGTGTTAGCAATCAGTGAAAGTAAACATTACCGCCAAACATAATTAATATCTATTGAATGTTGCATAGTGGTAGGAACTACAGAAAATGAGGAGCAGCTGTGGATTAGGCACACTATAGGTGTGTGGAAAGAATAAAATTTAAATTACAGTGCTATGGAAGGTGCTGTTGAGGGTAAATAATATTGAACAAAGACTTAAAACAATGAGGAAGAATTAGTTCCATGAAATTTTTAAATATCTGACCATGGATTGGTGTTTAGCCTAGCAGTTAAGACACTGCTTAAAATGCCCAAATCCTAGATTGGAGTACCTAGGCTCAAAACCTAGCTCTGATTCTTGAGTTCAGCTTCGTGTCAATAAAGACCCTGAGGGTCAGTAGTGATTGTGCAACTAGGTGAGTTCCCTGCCACTCATGTGGGAGATCTCTATTGAGTTCCTGGTTTCCTGTTTCTACTAGGTCCAGTCCCAGTTGTTGAAGGCATTTAGGTAATAAACCAGCTGGTGAGACCTCTCTCTTTCTCTGCCACCAATAAATAAATAGCCCTATATAAGTAAGGAAAAATTTAGGGATAATACTAATTTCCTATTTCAATAATACTCATATGATTTTTCCCACTAAATCTCCCCAAAATAATGATGCATCTTGCGAAAAATCATTATAAGGATTATACCCTGTATAAATGTAAAGCTTTCTAGATTCTCTAGCATATGGTCAGGGATTTAACAATTACTGGCTGTGCTTCATGTCTCCCACAAGTCTTAAAAACAAAGTCTTGAATCCAACAGATTAAAATTATGTTCTTCCTAAGAGTATATTCATTTATACTAAAACATCACTTTATATAATGATTTTTTGATGATTTTGGAGAATTCCACAGAGAACTTTTCTTTTCTCTAATTTCTGATTTGGAATTTTGCATGTTACAAATTTCCTTTGGTACATTTAAAATTTTATGTTCATGTACCTTGCCCAAAATTGATTTTTTTAGGAAATTACTGTGTCTTAGACAACTTACTAAATATGTTAGCATTTGAACTTCTTCCATTAACTAAGTGAAAATATATTTCCTTTATTTTTAATTTTTTTCAGACAACATATTTAAAGTATACATAATAGGCAATAACTTGATGGTTGTCCTAAATAAAGGATCTAACAAATAAAAAGTAAAAATATGCTAGTCCAGTAGGAAAGTAGGCAAGAAAAAATCAATCATTCCTATTAGGAAATTCATGGACTTTACATAATAATTCAATGACATATTAGAATTATGCTTTACACTGACCAGAACTACAATAAACTATTTTAAATGAATGGAATATTTAATTTGTAATTTCTACTGGAGATTAGTTTCTGGAACAAAAAGAATATTTTTTAAATACATATTTATTTTCAAGAAAGAGATATACATGGAGAGAGAGGGTGGTGAGGTAAGAATCCCCCATCCATTAGTTCACTCCCCAAATGGCCACAAAGGCTCTGACCAGGCTGGAGAAATTAAATCCTGGTCTTCCACTTGAATGGTAGAAACCCAACTACTTGAACTATATCACTGCTTCCCAGAATCTGCAAGGGCCAGAAGCTGGAGTCAAGAGCCAGAGGGACCCACTCTCACCACTGCTATTCAATATAGTTCTCGAAGTTTTAGCCAGAGCTATTAGGCAAGAAAAGGAAATTAAAGGGATACAAATTGGGAAGGAAGAACTCAAACTATCCCTCTTTGCAGATGATATGATTCTTTATTTAGGGAACCCAAAGAACTCTACTAAGAGACTATTGGAACTCATAGAAGAGTTTGGCAAAGTAGCAGGGTATAAAATCAATGCACAAAAATCAACAGCCTTTGTATACACAGGCAATGCCACGGCTGAGGAAGAACTTTTAAGATCAATCCCATTCACAATAGCTACAAATACAATCAAATACCTTGGAATAAACTTAACCAAGGACGTTAAAGATCTCTATGATGATAAGGAAAGAAAGAAGAGGATACCAAAAAATGGAAAAATCTTCCATGCTCATGGATTGGAAGAATCAATATTATCAAAATGTCCATTCTCCCAAAAGCAATTTATACATTCAATGCAATACCAATCAAAATACCAAAGACATTCTTCTCAGATCTGGAAAAATTGATGCTGAAATTCATATGGAGACACATGAGACCCGAATAGCTAAAGCAATCTTGTACAACAAAAACGAAGCTGGAGGCATCACAATACCAGATTTCAGGACATACTACAGGGCAGTTGTAATCAAAACAGCATGGTACTTGTACAGAAACAGATGGATAGACCAATGGAACAGAATAGAAACACCAGAAATCAACCCAAACATCTACAGCCAACTTATATTTGATCAAGGATCCAAAACCAATCCCTGGAGTAAGGACAGTCTATTCAATAAATGGTGCAGAGTCATGAAGCAAGACCCCTACCTTTCACCTTACACAAAAATCCACTCAACACGGATTAAAGACTTAAATCTATGACCTGACACCATCAAATTATTAGAGAGCATTGGAGAAACCCTGCAAGTTATAGGTACCGGCAATGACTTCTTGGAAAATACCCCAGAAACACAGGCAGTCAAAGCCAAAATTAACATTTGGGATTGCATCAAATTGAGAAGTTTTTGTACTGCAAAAGAAACAGTCAGGAAAGTGAAGAGACAACCGACAGAATGGGAAAAAAATATTTGCAAACTATGCAACTGATAAAGGGTTAATAACCAGAATCTACAAAGAGATCAAGAAACCCCACAACATCAAAACAAACAACCCACTTAAGAGATGGGCCAAGGACCTCAACAGACATTTTTCAAAAGAGGAAATCCAAATGGCCAACAGACACATGAAAAAATGTTCAAGATCCCTAGCAATCAGGGGAATGCAAATCAAAACCACAATGAGGTTTCACCTCACCCCGGTTAGAATGGCTCACATTCAGAAATCTACCAACAATAGATGCTGGAGAGGATGTGGGGAAAAAAGGACACTAACCCACTATTGGTGGGAATGCAAACTGGTGAAGCCACTATGGAAGTTAGTCTGGAGATTCCTCAGAAACCTGAATATAACCCTACCATTCAACCCAGACATCCCACTCCTTGGAATTTACCCAAAGGAAATTAAATTGGCAAACAAAAAAGCTGTCTGCACATTAATGTTTATTGCAGCTCAATTCACCATAGCTAAGACCTGGAATCAACCCAAATGCCCATCAAAGGTAGACTGGATAAAGAAATTATGGGACATGTACTCTATGGAATACTATACAGCAGTCAAAGACAATGAAACCTGGTCATTTGCAACAAGATGGAGGAATCTGGAAAACAATATGCTGAATGAATTAAGCCAGTCCCAAAGGGACAAGTATATGTTCTCCCTGATTGGCGACAACTAACTGAGCACCAAAGGGGAAACTTTATCCATTTTAGTATTTTTTTTTTGTTCTAGTACTATTGATTGAACTCTATAATTAACACACAATTATTCTTAGGTGTTTAAATTTTAACTGAAAAGTGATCCCTGTTAAATATAACAGTGGGAATAAGAGAGGGAAGAGATGTACAATTTGGGACATGCTCAATCAGACTTGCCCCAAATGGTGGAGTTAGAAACGTGCCAGGGGATTCCAATACAATCCCATCAAGGTGGCATGTACCAATGCCATCTCACTAGTCCAAGTGATCAATTTCAGTTCACAATTGATCACACTGATAGGTTTAAGAGTCAAAGGGATCACACAAATAAGTCTAGTGTCTGCTAATACTAGCTGATAGAAAAAAAAAGGGAGAGTACGATCCATCATGGGAAGCGAGATACACAGCAGACTCATAGAATGACAGATGTCCTAAATAGCACTCTGGCCTCAGAATCATCCCTTAAGGCATTCGGATATGGCTGACGATCCCATGAGAGTATTTTAGGCGTGGAAAGCCAAGACACTCTGGGGAAAAAAAAAAAAAAAAAGACCTAAATGAAAGAACTCTGCGAGTGAGATCCCAGTAGAAAGAACAGGGCACTCAAAGAAAGAGGTACCTTTCTCTGAAGGGAGGAGAGAACTTCCACTTTGTCTATGACCCTGTTGGAATAAGATCGGAGTCGGTGGACTCAAAAGGCTTCCATAGCCTTGGAACTCATGACTAGAGTCTAGGGTGATTACTGATGCCATAAACAAGAGTGTCAATTTGTTAAGCCAACAACAGGAGTCAGTGTGTACTTACTTCTCATGTGGGATCTGTCCTTAATGTGTTGTCCAATGTGAAGTAATGCTATAACTAGTACTGAAACAGTATTTTACACTTAGTGTTTCTGTGTGGGTGAAAACTGATGAAATCTTTACTTAATATATACTGAACCGATCTTCTGTATATAAGGATAATTGAAAATGAATCTTGATGTGAATGGAATGGGAGAGGGAGCGGGAGATGGGAGGGGTGTAAGTGGGAGGGAAATTATGGGGGGTGAAAGCAATGTAATCCATAAACTGTACTTTGGAAATTTATATTTACTAAATAAAAGAAAGAAAAAATGTATGCATCCATGCATGTATGTGTATACAAATGCATATATGTATTTGAGAGGCATAGACATACAAAGAAAGATATAGACCATGTAATTGCTTCTTAAAAAAAAAAAAAAAAAAAGAGCCAGAGGGAAGTATGGCATGGCACCTAGCCACTCTGATATGGGACATGAGGATCCTAACATCTTAACCACTAGACCAAATATCCACTCACAAATTTTTTTTTTTTTTTTTTTTGACAGGCAGAGTGGACAGTGAGAGAGAGAGACAGAGAGAAAGGTCTTCCTTTTGACATTGGTTCACCCTCCAATGGCCGCCACGGCCGGCGCGCTGCGGCCGGCGCACCGCGCTGATCCCATGGCAGAAGCCAGGAGCCAGGTGCTTTTCCTGGTCTCCCATGAGGTGCAGGGCCCAAGCACCTGGGCCATCCTCCACTGCACTCCCTGGCCACAGCAGAGGGCTGGCCTGGAAGAGGGGCAACCGGGACAGAATCCGGCGCCCCGACCGGGACTAGAACCCGGTGTGCCGGCGCTGCTAGGCGGAGGATTAGCCTAGTGAGCCGCGGCGCCGGCCAAAAATTTTTTTTTGACAGGCAGAGTTAAACAGTGACAGCGAGAGACAGAGAGAAAGGTCTTCCTTTTGTTGGTTCACCACCCGAATTGCCACTGTGGCCAGCGCATTGCATGGATCCGAAACCAGGAGCTGGGTGCTTCCTCCTGTTCTCCCATGCTGGTACAGAGCCCAAGGACCTGGGCCATCTTCCACTGCCTTCCCGGGCCACAGCACAGAGCTGGACTGGAAGAGGAGCAACCGGGACATAATCTGGCTCCTCAACCGGGACTAGAACCTGGGGTGCTGGCGCCCCAGGAAGAGGATTAGCCTAGTGAGCCGCGGCGCCGGCCAAAAATGGTTGTTTTTAATCTTAAATTTTAGCATGATATATATTTGGCTATTGATGAAAATGTCGCTTTTGGTTTCCTAATGTTAAGGTAGGAATTTCTGAGTCAGTGAATAAAAATAAAAGGCCATGAGTCATAAAAATCAACATTGAGGCAAATGTTTATAATACTTATCATATTTCCATAAGCAAAGACCTCAACATGACAGATGTGAAAGGACAGCTGCACTAGCGAATATTTCTTATAATGTTTCTTAAATTAAATACAAAACTAATTTTTCTGATATCTTACAAAATAGAAGTTTGATAACAGAGCATCTTACTACTTATTATTGTGTTCCTTACAATATTTTTCAAGAAAACAGCAGAGTTTTGGTTGCCTATTAGAAGTGCCATAAGTTAAAATCATAAAATGATTCCAGTGATGTCTATAAATGCACTCTGCATTATCTTATGAAACTGATTTGCAAATTATTAACTTACAAACTGAGATATGTTTGACTCTTTAAAAGATCTATCACAGGTTTTCTTTAGGGAGACTTTTTTTTTCTTTCAACATTCAAATTAAATTCATTTCCTCTTCACTAACCACTTCAGTTTTTCTTCCTGTAACTGTTCATGAGTACAATGGTTTTTTGTCAATCAGATGCTAATACTTGAAGATATAGAAATAGAAATGGAGGCAAATATTCAGCACAACAGTTAAGCTGTCATTTGTGTTGCTGTGTTTCGCATCACTGTGCCTGAGTTCAAATTCCAACTCCACTTCCAATTCCAGCTTCCTGCAAACATGCAACTTCAGATGTGGCAGGTGATGGCTCAAGCACTTGAATACCTACCACTCACGTGGAACATGGATTCAGTTCTAGGCTTCTGGCTTTGGCCTGGGCCCACTACAGTTGTGGACATTTGGCGGGTGAAGTGGATGGAAAATCTCTCTCTGTCTGCCTCTGTTTATCTACAAGAAAGGAAGGAAGGAAGGAAGGAAGGAAGGAAGGAAGGAAGGAAGGAAGGAAGGAAGAAAGAGGGAGGGAGGAAGAAATAAATAAAATACAGTTAAGCACTAAATTAGAATATTGCCCAGCGCCGCGGCTCGCTAGGCTAATCCTCCACCTTGCGGCACCTGGCACACCGGGTTCTAGTCCCGGTCGGGGCGCCGGATTCTGTCCCGGTTGCCCCTCTTCTAGGCCAGCTCTCTGCTATGGCCCGGGAGTGCAGTTGAGGATGGCCCAAGTGCTTGGGCCCTGCACCCCATGGAAGACCAGGAGAAGCACCTGGCTCCTGCCTTTGGATCAGCACGATGCGCTGGCCACAGTGCGCCGGCTGTGGCGGCCATTGGAGGGTGAACCAACTGCCAAAGGAAGACCTTTCTCTCTGTCTCTTTCTCTCACTGTCCACTCTGTCTGTCAAAAATAAAAATAAAATTAGAATATTTGTTTTTGTGTAGTATGCTTTATAAATAACAGCAGTGAAAGATACAAGAGCCAAATTGTAAATCAAGTTATACCTGACATTGGTTGTCCTCAGTAAAAATGGTTGTTGCTTTCCATTAATTTTTTGGATTAAGAGTTAATATAATTTTTAAAATTACTCAAAATAGAAATGAGTCCCCAAATTTTGATGATAATAAAACAATAATAGTGAAATATTACAGTTACTTTAAAAAAAACTTCAAAGGAGGAACAATTTTTAAAAGAAAATTATGCTGTAAAGAAGACATATTGAGCTTTCTAGACTTTACTGTATGTCAATAGTATCTTTAGGCACTAGACTAGAATTCTTTGGAGGAATTCAAGGAACTTCTGAAAGAAAAATTTAGTGAAAAACTATAGGAAATTGCTAATGGCCTTGAAATAAGAACACATGAAGATAAATTACCCTATTGTGATTATTCCAGATAGAATATTTGAGAGATAAATTCTAAGTGATATTTCTTTTTTTTTTTAAAGATTTATTTATTTATTTGAAAGTCAGAGTTACACAGAAAAAGAAGGAGAGGCAGAGAAAGGACTTCCATCTGCTGGTTCACTACACAATTGGCCGCAACGGCCAGAGCTGTGCTGATCTGAAACCAGGAGCCAGGAGTTTCTTCCAGGTCTCCCACGTGGGTACAGGGGCCCATGGACTTGGGCCATCTTCCACTGCTTTCCCAGGCCATAGCAGAGAGCTGTATTGGAAGTGCCCATATGGGATGCCAGCACTGCAGGTGGTGGCTTTACCAGCTGCACCACAGCACTGGCCCCATAAGTGATATTTCAATGTGTGATAGAAATATATAACAATAACAATCATTATCTCATAGTCTATTTGTCTTATAGGCCTGGAACAATACAAATCTGAGCAAAAGCAATCTTTTTTATTTTTTTAATAGTTTTTTAAATTTTTTATTTAATGAAGACATTCTTATATAGATAGAACTTTAGGGATACTGTGGTTCTTTCCCTCATGTTCCCCACCCCGCTCCCTTCCCATCTCCCATTCCCTTTCCTATCTCCTTCTTCATTATGGGTCATTTTTAGTATGTCTTTATATACAGAGGACCACCCCTATGCTAATCATAGAATTCAACAATTTGCCCCCACACCTACACACAATCAATAGAGTACAGTTTGGGGAGAAAATTTGCAGTCGATTCTCATATTGCAATGCAATAGGGACAGAAGTCCTACCTGGGGAGCAAGTGCACATTGACTACTTTTGTTCCTTTAACAATTAACACGTTTTTATGATGTCAGTGATCAACCGAGGCTCTCCTTGTGAGCTGCCAGGGTTATGGAAGCCTTTTGTGACCATAGACTCCATCGTTATTTGGACACAGCCATAAGCAAAGAGGATGTTCTCCCCTCCCTTCTGAGAAGAGTGTCTCCTTTGCAAAAGCAATCTTAGTACCAGATATGTTATGATGTAAGAGGTTGAAATTATATACTGGAAGAATCAACTAAGAGAAATGAAACAACATCTCTGGTAGAATAAATGTGATTCCATTTCATACAGTTCTGAACACAATCTTGGATTGAATTGGATGCCAAACTCCACACATTTAAATGTTCTATGTGATGGAGTTAGTTGCCTCATTTATTGCTGTGCGAATTGCAAATAAAGTACTTTATTTTACCAAAATAAAATATTCTGTATGGGTGGTAGTTCTTCCAGATCTTTAAAAAAATCTCACGTCAGAACAACACTGAAAGATTTCAGTTCAAATCCATGAGTTACAACTTCTTTTCCAGTACTGTGAGGGGTAAATGTGAAAAACGCCTATGCCATCTTTGAAAAGCAGTATCTATGAAAACGCGTTCCCCAATACCTATTGGTACAATAATTTGTTGTATACACACAGCCTCCCAGATAGTATTATCGGGAGATTAGCTACTTGTTTTTGGTTTTATCAGAATTAACTCCATATTCATCTATGAATTGTCTGCTTAATAAGAGAGCATGTTGATGTCCGGTCCTAAACTACATAAAAGAAAAACAGGAAGTGCTCTGCTGCAGTCGGTTAAACCCCTACCTGCAGGCCAGCCTTCCAAGTAGGTGCCCATTTGAGTCCCTGCTGCTCCACTCTCCATGAAGTTCCCTGCTAATGCTCCTGGGAAAGCAACAGAAGATGGTCCAAGTGTTTGGGCCCTTGCACCCAAGTGTGGACTCGATGAACCTCTGGCTCCTGACTTCTTTCTGGCCCAGGCCTGGCCAGGCAGCCCTGTGGGGCGTGAACCAGCAGCTGGAAGATCTCTATATCCCTCTCTGTCTGTTCCCCTTTCTTCCCTTCTGTTTGTAACTCTGCTTTTCAAATAAATAAACAATAAATAAATAAAAAGAAAATAGCTTTCCGATAAGAATATTTTATGCAATTAAGAACAAATAAAAATAGGCATAAAATGCACAGATTGAGAATTTCAGAATAAGATAAGTCTGTGTATCTGTGTACTGTAAGTAAGAAGTCGTATTGAGGCATTGGCTATTTAAAGGAAGCACGAACAAGATTTGGAAGATATGAATTTCCAAACAGGAAAGAATATAATCAATGAAACATAGGTAGGAGCAATTAATAAACAAAGTTAAATAATTAAAAATATCATATAAATTTAGATAAATGGTAAACAGATTAATTTCAATATATATTATATGTTACATTGGGAGAAGCAATTCTCTTTTCCTTTATATCTTTTCAATAGCTAACCATGGGTGATGTTTATTATGATGATGGTGACAGTAGAATGATATACTGATAGAATTTGTAATAAATTTGGAATTGAGAATGTGTTTACTTGTAATTCAAGGCACTAATAATTTGACAAATCAGGAACATTAAGAGACTACCACAGTGTTGTGAAGTTTAGCAATAATAAATGACATATGATTGTCACTTTACATTGGTTTGAAAGTTCTAATGTAAGTCTTGATATTTTCAGTACTACTTAAATTGTGTTTTAAAAAATGTCATTTTCAATAGACTAATTTCATCTCCCTTAGATTTAAACACAGTAATATGTAAAACACTAGAAGATAGGACTGTGAATGTTTTTATCATAAAGAAAAGTTTGTTGTTTGAGAAGGCAGATATATTTACCCTGGGGGAACATCTCAATGCTCCAATGCAGACATGTGCTGAAACATCACATGGTGCAGCTGGTGGTGTGGTGTACTGAGTAAGGGTGCCGCCTGCAGTGCCAGCATCCCATATGGGTGCCCGTTTGAGTCTTGGCTGCTCTACTTCCAATCTAGCTCTCTACTATGGCCTGGGAAAACAGTGGAAGATGGCACAGATCCTTAGGCCCATGTATCCATGAGGGAGACCCAGAAAAAGCTCCTGGTTCTTGGCTTCAGCCCGGCCCATCTCCCGTTGTTGCAGCCATTTGGGGAGTGAACCAATAGTTGGAAGACCTTTTGCTCTGTCTCTCCCTATCTCTGTGGCTATGCCTTTCAAATAAATAAATAAAATCTTAAAAAAAATCACACAGTATCCCATAACATATACAAAGTTTATGTGTGTTGTCATTCTTTATATTTAAAAATATTTCTTAATTCTGTGTAAAACTACCACCATGTGACAAAATAAATAATTTTTTCATAAATAAAGAATCAATGGGCCGGCACCACGGCTCACTAGGCTAATCCTCCGCCTGTGGCGCCAGCACCCCAGGTAATAGTCCAGGCTGGGGCGCCGAATTCTGTCCTGGTTGCTTCTCTTCCAGTCCAGCTCTGTGCTGTGGCCCAGGAGGGCAGTGGAGGATGGCCCAAGCGCTTGGGCCCTGCACCAGCATGGGAGACCAGGAGGAAGCACCTGGCTCCTGGCTTCGGATTGGTGCAACACGCCAGCCGTGGCGGCCATTTGGGTGGTGAACCAATAGAAGGAAGACCTTTCTCTCTGTCTGTCTCTCTCTCTAACTCTGCATGTCAAAAAATAAATAAATAAAAAATAAAAAAAAGAATCAGTGAAAAATTATATGTCCAACTACCATAAGGAAAATATCCAAGAATGGGGTCTTATTAGATTAAAATAATTATTATGTGTGAATTATTAATGAAGTACTCTATATTTTCCACTTAATTTCTACAAAAAAAATCTGACTTCAAAACTTGTTTTCTAGAATGTGCTTGTTTAGAAAAAACAAATTATCTTATGAGAATAAATCATATTTATCAGTATAAAAATAGAACAATGTTAATAAAGAGGAAATCATTTTGTTTCTATAAGAATAGTATGGCAAATAATATTGCTCAGGAAATTATTTATTCTGGATATTTGCAACCATAGGTAAAGAAAAAAATTAATATCTAGATAAAGAAATGCACTTTCTTGAAGGAAGAAAAAATATCTGAAATGCACTGACAATGTGACAAAGAGAGGATCTGAGTTCCACTGCATTGAAATTGTATTTCTGGGGCTGGGGCCATGGTGTAGTAGGTTAATTCTCCACCTGCGGCACCAGCATCCTATATGGGTACCAGTTCTAGTCCTGGCTTCCCCTCTTCCAATTCAGCTCTCTGCTACTCTGCTGTGGCCTGGGAAAGCAGTGGAGGATGGCCCAAGTCCTTGGCCCCTGCACCCGAATGGGAGACCTGGAGGAAGCACCTGCCTCCTGGCTTAGGATTGGCACAGCTCTGATTGTTGGCGGCCATCTGGGGAGTGAACCAACGGAAGGAAGACCTTTCTCTCTGTCTCTGCCTCTAACTGTCTGTAACTCTATCTCTCAAATAAAAAAAAAAAAATCTTTAAAAAAATTTGTATTTCTTGCAAGGCAAGGGTTTTATATAATCATTACTGAGATCATATGGGATGCCAGTGTAACAGGTGATAGCTTAATCTGCAAGCCACAATGCCAACTCCTCACCCAATTCTTTATGGAAACTTCTGAGTTTTCTGCCAGGATTGTACAATGTGTGGTCACAGCGCATAGGCTGTGGCTACTTTCCAGGCAGTGTGACAGTGACCCCTCGACCTCTGCAAGTTCCCTCTTCCATGGTCATTTTGTTTATTTGGTGAACATTTAGTGACATGAACTCAGTGTAAGACATTCTTCTAAGGAGCAAGTATTTCACAGCAGACAATCCCTGTTGAGTGCATGGAGAGAGATGATGAACAAGAAAACACCTGGATGAGATAATATTACATCATATTGACTTCTATTAAGACATTTACCTCTGTCTTTAGCAAGATTATAGGATATTGATCAAAAGATCAATGTGGTGTTGAAAGATGAATTTGCTATGACTGTGCCTTTCTGGTAGCAAATATTTGTTTCAGTAATATCATTACCAAAAAGCAACCAAGAAAATGAACAAGAGAATGGGCTCGTTTCAGAAGATGGATACCAAGACCCAAAGGAGGAATGAACATAGTATATACAATATTTTTTAATATTTTTTGAGGCTTATCCATGGGAAAATCTTTAGTTCTGAGTAAACATTGTATTGTAGGAGAATAATTTTCTAGGCAAAGAAGTTATTCAATAAACCTGCTGGGACAATGAGGAACAAGAAATTATGAAACAGGCCATTTGTGGATGTCTTTCTCCCCTGCAGTATTTTATTCACACATACACACCTTCTTTCTGCTACTCATTATCATTGTTGCTGACATCTCTATCTTTTAGATGGAGCATTTACACAGATGTAGCACAGCACTGTGGAGTCCTCTTGGTAGGCTTAAATGCCATACAGAATCTCCTCTGAGAAACAGAAAATATTCAATCAGCTAAATTGCACTCAGCTACAAATTCATCCAGAGGAGTTGCTACTTCTTCATCTCGCCTTTGTTCATCTCCATTAACTTTTTCCTGCTTGCCTGATTTCCTGTGTTCAGATAGATTATTTTAGACTTCCAACAAGATGTTGACAAGGGCAGAAAGATGAAGTGCATTTCAAATTGTCACCCATTAAAAAGTAAAACTTCTAGAATCTCGATTAAAAGGTTACATTGGAAAAGAGTTATTTGCATAATGATATATGAGAAGCTTATTTTTTGGGTTCAAATAGATTATGCTATTTTTGACTCCAATTAACATAACTAATCAGGAGTGGACTGCATCCTTTTACATATCACATTTTCCTGACAGTCATAGTAAGTAGCCAGTGGACATCGGTCATTGCCAGTCACGTTTCTTTGGCCTTTAACAAGGCAATGCTGTTTTTCTATGGATTGAGTGTCATAAATTTTTCCTACAAGATTCAGGTGAATTTGCAGCTGTAACAACATTAGAGAGTCAAAATATACTGTTACATCACCGAATGCCAATAGATTCAAAAACAAGAGTATGTGCATTACAAATGGTATTTTAGTATTTTAAAAATATCTTCCATATTTGTACACATTTAAGATATATTATTGCGTGGGAAAATATAAGTTTTCAGCTCTTAAATAGTTTATGTGTTTGATGTTTTTGTGAATCTAGTTAATTCAAGACTTATCTTAAATGATAATTAAATAAGCAATTAAATGACTACCTAGCATAACCGAATGATAATTAAATAAGCAATTAAATGACTACCTAGCATAACCAAATGATAATTAAATAAGCAATTAAATGACTACCTACCATAAACTTTAAGATAGTTAAACAAAATCAGCTTTATAAAAGATCAACATGTGCAAGTCAAAAAACTTCCTGCAAACACAAAAATTTCGGACATTTGTTATAAAATTTATATTATTTAGAATTTAAAAGGACAAGACTTTATGAAGAAAATGATTAAACTTTACTGGGAATTCATAATGCACCACACACAAATAAATAACCTCATAAATATTGAAAGTGGCATTTCAAATCAGTGATAAAGCATGGAAGTTGTAATAAATGATGTAGAGTGATGCTTGACCCCTGGTCAAACCCTTTTTCCGTGGCTAAGATCCAATGATTGATCAATCGCGACACCAAGCAATGCTGGCAGGGCACTTCAGCTTCAGATCTCTCTTCCAGGGGTTCAGTGAGACTGAGGAGACTGCATTGCAGCTCAGCTTCTTCCTTTGGTCAATGCAGCTTCCTTCCTGTCTGGTTTACAGGTGTTAGTCCCTGAGAAACTGATGCCTCGGGATCTATTTCCCAGAAAATCTCATTTGCAACATGCCATAAACCAGACTTACACGACGTTAGGAATGTTTTCTTATCTCGAGAACAAGAAAGATACAGTATAAAAGGCATGTACAGTTGGGAAAGACTTGAATGTTTAATTATCTGACATAGCCCACTTGTCTTAAACGACATAATAAGACTATGAAGTCTGATGGAAAAATCCCAGTGGCCAGTTCTTTGTTATCCTAAAAGTTCACTCCCTTGTAAACTCCTTCAAGAAGATATCTTGAATGGGCAAAACCACTTACAAAAATGATATTTGGTATTTTACTTATATCAAAAATTTTGCTAATCACTTGCATCCAATACTAATTGAATATTTTTCTTGACAAAATTAATTAACAAAGAACATTGGAATCAGTTGAAACATCAATGAGCAACTATATTACAAATATGAATAATTATTTCTTGGTTCTTGTTTTGTAGAGAAGAATTCTACTCTTTAGTACAGAATTAAAATATACTTGTAATTATCTAATGCCTACACTTCTCCCACATACTTCTTCATTTGACAACAAGAGAAAGGTCAAAAATCATTCAAGAGAGTGCTTTTTTTTTTTTCACTTATTCTTTCTCTGTGACTACTTCTTTCCCAATATGTGAGTCACCACTCTGAAAAATTTAAATAGCATGTACTTTTTAAATGTATACTCAAGAAATCTTTATTTAACAGAAACTGCTCAGATATTTAAATTTTGCCACAAATAACTTAATTCCCAGTGTAAGATTCCTTTTCCTAATCATCTTTGAGGTGTAGAATTTCTTATAACATATTATGTGAAAAATAACTCTTAAAACACAAAACTTTAAAGAATTGCTACATTTTTAATCAAGCAACATCCAGTACTCCAGCAGCCACAAGTTGCCGTGGGAGCCAATCTAACCCTCCGCACAGCCGGAGTAGTGTGATATTGGGTGTACTGACTACTTCCTCTCAGTACAGAAATCTTAACAAGCTTCTTCCGAACCTCAAACCCAGGAGTAACAATCAATATGACCTGGATCTTGCAGGAGAGTTTTCAGCCATCACGAATACGTTCAATAATCTTACACACTCCATTCAAGCATCACTTCTTGCAGAAGTTTGTGACTACTAACATCATGACACTACTGCTTTATATCATGCTTCCCTATGAAAGAGCTCTAGATTTTGCATTCAGCCATCGGAATGTGTACCCTGGACCGCCTGCTTACTAGATTGTGTAATTTTGTGTGACTTGTGGACTTCATACTTTATGTACTTACTTTCTCCTGATTCCTTTTTTTTTTTTTTTTTTTTTGACAGGCAGAGTGGACAGTGAGAGAGAGAGACAGAGAGAAAGGTCTTCCTTTGCCGTTGGTTCACCCTCCAATGGCCGCCGCGGCAGGCGCGCTGCGGCCGGCGCACCGCGCTGATCTGAAGCCAGGAGCCAGGTACTTCTCCTGGTCTCCCATGGGGTGCAGGGCCCAAGCACTTGGGCCATCCTCCACTGCACTCCCGGGCCACGGCAGAGAGCTGGCCTGGAAGAGGGGCAACCGGGACAGAATCCGGCGCCCCGACCGGGACTAGAACCCGGTGTGCCGGCACCGCAAGGCAGAGAATTAGCCTACTGAGCTGCGACGCCGGCAATTTCTCCTGATTCTGAAGGATAGTCTTGGCGGCTTATAAAAATACGAACAAGGAAAATACAATAAACAATATATTTGTTTTAATTCCCTTAGAAAAATTACCAAATATATAAAATATTGATTATATCAGTATCTATATCATAAAGTTGTAGCAGGAATTAAGTTAAAAAACATTAAATTTTCAAACTGTTAATCAGTAATTGTTAGCTATTATTATTATAGAACCATAAGGGGAAGAGTTTATCTCTTTTGAAAAACCTATCCATTTATAATATTAAACAATCCCACCAACTCCCTTTACATTAAGGTTAAGGCAAAATGAAAGTAGAGGATATTTTAATATATACAAAAATTTTATTCATTACTCTTGTTATTGAATATGTACAATTATATCAATGAATTCATGACTTCTAAAAAATGATAAAGCTGGAAAGATTTATTTCTTAGGTTTCTGTCATATTTTTAGATTGAAACTCTTACACAGTATCTATATGTCTATCTATGTCTCTCTCTGTCTCTGTCTCTCAATTTCTTTCTCTCTCTCTGCCTCTCTCTTGTGGAGGATGTGACAGAAAATGTTAAATGAATGAACAGCTCACTGTTCTTAAGATTCAATACAAAAAAATGGAACAGGAAAAGTATTAAATTCTTCCACTAGAAAGAAATCATATCTCTTCTCCATTTTTATTGTATTTATCTATCTCAAGTCCAGATGAGCATGTTATTGGAATAAGCATAAGTGATCCAGTTCATTTGTAACTTCCAGAAACTGAATTCTACTGGGACCGGTAGTGGCATAGAGGGTAAAGCCACCTCCTGCAACTCTGGCGTCCAGTGTAGGTTCCAGTTAGTATCGTTGCTGCTCTGTTTCCTATCCATCTCTCTGCTAAGGGCCTGAGCAAAGCAGTGGGAGATGGCCCAACTGTGTGTGCCCCTGCCAGCCATGTGAGAGTCCTGAAAAATGCTCCTGGCCTCAGCCTGACTCAGCCCTGTCCGTTGTTGCCATCTGGGGGGTTAACCAGTGCATAGAAGATTCTCTCTCTCTCTCTCTCCTTCCCATCTCTCTGTAAGTCTAACTTTCAAATAAATAAATAATTTTTTACAAAAGAAATTAAATTCTGTCGTTCAATAAAAATGAACTATAGTCTGTTCATAATTAGGGAAACATGAATAACGGTAGCAATGTGAGTAAGTTTTTATTCACTATTAGGACTCCCCTGACCTCTTGTCTTTGTCTCTCTGTACCCATTGGTTCCCTCATCAGAGGATTTTCACAAACGATTTTGTATTAACATCCTGTAAACTCCAGGACAGATAATAAACATTTAGCACCATCTGCAGCAGGAAAAAATTCTCAAGTTGAACTCCTGCATTCCAGCTAGAGTCTTTATGCTTAATCACCTGTTCCTTGAGGTCTTCCGACTGTTGTAATGGGCATTTAGAGAGTCACTGAGCAACGTCTCCTATCATTTGACGTGGTGGTTGTGTGGGGAGCAACTCGGACTAGACTAAGTTACTGGAATTAAGACTTATTCGATGCATCTGCTCTCCCACAATATGGCGCTGGGAGAGGAGAAAACAGCTTCTACGCAGCTGCCTCCAGTTCAGCCAATAAACTGTAGGACTTGCTCCTGATTGGAGGAGAGCAGCATACTCGGCGTGTGGGTAGCAGAGTTGGGATTGGTGGAAGAGGACTATAAAGGAGGAGAGAGACGGCATGCACCAGGAACATCTAAGAGGAACATCTAAGAGGAACATCTGAGCAGCCCCCGAGAGAGCCGGCCGGCGGTGTGCCACTCCCCCGCGGAAGTGGGGAATGTGGCAGGGGGAACCGCCCTTCCACGGAGGTGGAAGGGACAGTAGCCACCCCGGGAAGAACCAGCAGCAAACCCGGGGAGGGCCGAGCAGATGAAAGAACAGCGCAGGGTCCTGTGTCGTTCCCCCACGAAGATGGGGAGCGACAGGTTGAACTAAGTTCCTTTAGGAATCAGGAAGGAAATGAGTGGCACATGCATGTGCTTCATTATATGAACAGAGACACTGTTAGTGAAAATGTTGCCGCTGAGTATAAATAAAGTGTGGTGATGTGAAGTGAGAAACAGGACTACACCAGACCAGCAGGGCTACATGGTCAGCCTATACATGACTGATACAAATGAGAATGATGATGGAAAAGTAGAAAAAAGCATCTTATGGGCGTTCACTCAAAAGCGATAGTAGGGGCTCCTGTTGCTAGAACCTATTTACCAAGAAAATCCAGAAATGTGAATTTTTATGTAAATTTATAATCTTTCTATCATTGTTAATTGATTCCATTTATTTCGTCAACATGGTGCTATGCTGCCAAATCTTTATTCAGCCTGTGAGCAAGCAGTTTGCCATCCTAGACTAATGAATCAGACAAAATTAGAATGTTGCACTTCCTCACTCATGAAAATATTTAAAATCCTGAGTACTCCCGTCTATTTCTACCCTACATAAAATTTTATGTAAATCATAAGGGGCTTATACACTGAGTTTATAGTTAGATGAATGTTAGAGATGTATTTTGTTGGAATGTTTTTGGATTTAAAATTTTGAATGATGACATGCCTTGTATGAATCAAATTGTTCCCATCAGGAAATCAGCACTGTATATGTAAAAGGGGGTGCTTCAAAAAGTTTGTGTAAAATAGAATTCAATGATAAGTTTATTTTGGTGCAACAACTTGAAATCCACGCATAGTTATTTCATATATAGCTATATACTATATAACTATATATATAACTATATTTCATATGCTTTTTCATATTTTGAATTTCTCTTGTATATCCTAATATATGGATCTAGGCACATAAATGCATAATACAGACCAACAAATGAGTGGAGTCTAAAGAAAAAAGAAGTGACCCTTTTAGCCAAAGGAACTTGAAATCATACTGTGATCTCATCCATCTCTGATGATACCACAGCAAGAAATATATGAGCAGAGTATTTCATAAAAGAGAATGGGCTCAAAACATGCAAAGTTTTCCAGGAGAATTATTTTAACTTTGCAACATTTTAAATAACACAGCCATGGAAGAACACTCTTTTTGTTCTGTACACAATGTGGATCTCAGAACAGAGCTTTTCACACTTCAAGCAGCTCCTACAATTTATCACTCTTAAATAATATATCTAGCTGACACACTATAAACTATTGTGGAAGAAAAGAGCTAAGGCCTGTGGATGGGTGATGAAGGGAGTTGGAAGCCAGGTGAACCACACACACACACACACACACACAGGGGCCATTTCATGAGTATTGGGGATAATTGCTAAAGAGACCTTTCCAAAGATCAGTTCCTCCTCACACCCTGAGTTGTTCCCAACCCCACTCCCTGCATTTTTTGCCAGGTTTGGAAGCCAGTGGGCCAAACCTGAAGAACCACTGTGGAGAAACATCTCCACCTACTGGCAGCCCCACCTCCACCCCTAGCCCAGCCAAGATATGAAAGGGCCCAGCCTGCTGGGGTCTAGGCCTCTGCCAGGTGTTTGGTCTGTGAGCATGATGGCAGTTGGTCAACCTCTGTGAGTTTATTTTCTCTGAACAAATTCGATGTGGCCGTGAGTTCGTTTTCTGTCTCCTCTCTGTTCTGCGCCTCTTTTTCCTAACATTGATAAGACTGAAAACATAAAATGTTGAATCACAAATTTGTTCAGCATACAGGGTATAATATCATCTGCATATTAGCTCTTAAATTATGTCCTTTCTATATTTTTACAATATATCCTTTATGTATTTTCCAAAGTCAAAATTGTTGCCAATTACAAAAGATGTTGGTAGTCATCTATATTTATTCATAGCTCACCTGCTGGAAGCCTAAGTCACAACTGTCAATATAATGTGAAAATGTTAAAACCATGACAACTATCATTACTGCGCTGTAAAAGAATTAAAATAATTATATATTTTTAGTACTAGTAGTTTTTTTATAATTTATCATATTTGACCCTTGTGTTTTTAGTTTTATGCAATATTCATGTTAAATATAGGCATTTAAAATTTAATTTATATTAATTTGTCAATAGATACATGTTCTATATTTTTGTCATGTTTCTAAACCTATGGCTAATATTTAAGTACCAAATAGTTTTACTTGTATTAAAAATATGCTAGGGATGGGTATCGTGGAACAGTGGGTTAAGTCACCAGTTGGGACACCTGGAGTGCTTGGAATAAGTCCCACCTCCACTTCTGACCCAGCTTTCTGCTAACATGAATCCTGGGAGTCATCAGATGATGCCCCATGCATTTTGGTTCCCTGCCACCCACAGGAGAGACCTGCGTACAGTTCCTGGCTCCTGGCTTTGGCCTCGCCCAGCCCCAAATATTACAGGCATTTGGGTAGTGAACCAGTTAGCAGAATCTGGCTTCCTCTCTCTGTTTCTCTCTCTCACTCTCAAATAAGGAAAAAATTAACTTGAAGATTAATTAATTATGAAAATTGAAATAAAAATGCTAGTGTTAGAATTCTACATCGAGTTTCATAGATTTTGTCTCTTAGTTTGTGAAATAATTTGAATAAGAGAAATTTGTACACAATTGAAGCTTTTTAATGCAACACAATTTACTCTGTTATTCAGCAAAAGAAGAGTGATGCCCGGTGTACTTGGAGTTGTTTAACACAAATCCCCTAAGTCTGGGCCTTAGCGAAGATTCCACTGTCCAAATAGGAAACAGAAACAACTGGACACCTACTCCTCAAAGGTGGTGAAGCCTTGGACAAAGGGCCTTTTAGAAGCTTTAGGTGATAATGATCAGGCTGAGGACCTTTCTGATGTTTCTATTGTGAAGTAAACTACAAAGACCTTTAAGCCATTGTGGCTATGGGTGCTGAAGACCATACAAGGCATTTTCAAATATTCATGGAAATGTGCAATATGGAAAGTTATATAGATATTCGTGGAAATGTGTAATAGAGAAGAACCAAATCGATTTAAAAATGAAATTTTTGCACAAAAATAACATTATCTTTTAATCTCATTTTTCAACAAACTTTTTTGAAAAGCCCTCAAAATTGGAATTGAACCTCCATCCTTAAGGGATGTAAAAGTAACATGACAGTAGTCATTCACCCACGCTTATGATGTAAACATCATGCCTGTTCCAGTTCCAGGAACATCAAGTAAGCCTCAATTACTGTATTCAACTTTATAAATGCTACGAGCAACATAAATAGTATGGAGGATTATTATGTTCTTTTTTCCAAGAAGAATTATAGGCTTTTTGAATTGCTCTAACTTTAGAAGTGCAAGAAAGAATTCATGGATCAAGATATTAAAAAAAGTCAAATTTTCTAAACAAATTTGTCAAGTGAATACTTCAGTTTTAATTACTATTTCTGTTAGTAGGCAAGGTCAGCTCATCTATCAGAAGCAGGTCTTTAGTAGAGGCCTCTGGAGCATGGATAATATCCAAGGTGTTACCATGAACACTTGCAAATTGTATCAGTAACCACCTAAAATACAGTCAGTTTCACGAATATTTGCAAATTGTATCACTAACCATCCAAAATACAGTCGATTTCACGAATCAATGTCGTGGCATCCCTTATACAATCTTCGGTTTTGCATTGCAAGTGTTGTTAAAAGCTTAGAGTAAGCCTTATTTCTAAATAGAGGAATGAATAAAGAACTCCATTACCATTAACTGAAGTCATCCCTGCAATATGTGAGCTGTGCTGTGGTTTTAAAAGAAATTACAAAAAGGCTAACTGGGGTCCTTGAAAAAAGTAATGAGGAAAGAAGGAATAGAAAATAAAGATTTAACAGTATGAAAAATGAGGAAAGATATTACAAAAGCATATTACACCTTTCAGGAATCATTATCTGATGTAGTTGAAGGATATTCACTGTTATTAAGCTTCTTTCTATTTTACAGGTGTTTTGATCAGTATGATAAGACAAAAATTAAATAAATGGCATTAAGCATAGGAGGGAGAAAGTGGAGAGTTTTATCATATTTATCCCCAGACAATATGATTGTGTATGGAAAATCAATGAAATCTAAAAACATAAATAACTAAAACTAATAATTGCAATAAGCAAGGTCTCAGTACAAAAATTTAATTTCAACTGCATTTCATATAGAAGTAATAATTCAAAACAAATTGAACATCATATTTATAATAGCAAAATAAGGACAGATGTAACATATTTCCACAGTGAAACTAGAAAACATTTTTGAAATAACTTTTAAAAGATCTAAATATAGGGGCCGACACCGTGGCTCACTTGCTTAATCCTCCGCCTTCAGTACTGGCATCCCATATGGGTGCCGGGTTCTAGTCCCGGTTGCTCCTCTTCCAGTCTAGCTCTCTGCTGTGGCCCTGGAGTGCAGTGGAGGATGGCCCAAGTCCTTCGGCCCCTGCACCCGAATTGGTGTCCAGGAGGAAGCACCTGGCTCCTGGCTTCGGATGGGTGCAGCGCCGGCCATAGTGGCCATTTGGGAAGTAAACTAACGGAAGGAAGACCTTTCTCTCTGTCTCTCTCTCTCATTGTCTATAACTCTACCTGTCAAATAAAATAAATTATGTAAAAAAGATCTAAATAAAAAGAGGTGTACATTATATTCATGACTGGAAAATTCAATATTATTAATCTGTCCTTCTACCACAAATTTGTTCAATAGAATCAGTACAATGCCAACCAAAAGCACATCAAACTCTACTCTAGAAATGGGTAGGATGAATCTAAATTTATATGGAAATTATGCAAGAGCTAAAACCACCATGATAAAGAAGACAGGTTGAAAAGATGAAACTATATCATTTTGGTACTTACTATAAATATACAGTAATACAGGCCATATGGTATTGAAATGAGGATAGTCCAGCGCTGAGGCTCAATACACTAATCCTCCACCTGTGGCGCCAGCACACCGGGTTCTAGTCCCGGTCGGGGCGCCGGATTCTGTCCTGGTTGCTCCTCTTCCAGGCCAGCTCTCTGCTATGGCCCAGGAGTGCAGTGGAGGATGGCCCAAGTGCTTGTGCCCTGCACCCCATGGGAGACCAGGAGAAGCACTTAGCTCCTGGCTTCAGATCAGTGCGGTGCGCTGACCGCAGCGTGCCAGCCACAGCAGCCATTGGAGGGTGAACCAAGGAAAAAGGAAGACCTTTCTCTCATCTCTCTCTTTCTCACTGTCCACTCTGCCTGTCAAAAAAAAAAAAAAAAAAAAAAAAGAAAGAAAGAAATGAGGATAAACACAACAATGGGGTACAGTAGACAGTCCAGAAATAAAATCACCCATATATGGTCATGGTCAATTCATATTAGACAAAGGCACCATATAGAACAATTCAATAATAAATACTTTTGGATTAAGTATATATGAGAAAAAAACTTGAAAAGTTAACCTCACATCATACTGAAGCATTATTTTGGGATGCATTGTATACTTAAATGATGAAAGATGAATTTAAATTTTCAGAGATAAATAAAGACCACTTTTGTGACCTAGGGTAGACAAAATTATCTTCAAGAGGAAGGAAAATCTCTGAGCATATTAAAAATTGATGTTGGACTCCATGAAAATAAAACTTTTACCCTTTGGCAGACAACCTTTAGAAAATGAAGGCATGGATATTGTGTGTGTGAACGGATTTGTATATAGAATATATAATGAACTCCTGAACTAAAAAATACAAAGACAAACCAACAATAAAATGCACAAAAGAATTGAACAAACAATTCACAAAGACTTAGAAATAGCCAATGTGTGCATGAAATGCTATTACCACTAATGCATGCAGATTATCTGTTTCTTATAAAGTTAAACTTATACTCATATTTATTTTGTGACCATGATGTTTCTCTGCTATATATTTAACCAAGAGAAAGAAAAATATTTATACACAAAAGAAATTATTCAAAAAATTTTAGCATAGTTTTACTATTTCATCTCAAATCTGTAAACATCCCAAATGCCCATCAAGCAGAGACTGGACAAATTGGGAAGTGTTCATATAATTAGATATGATTTGATAACAAAATGTTATATAATTCTATGACATATAACAACACAGAAAATTCTCAAAATCATTATTTTGGTAAAATGAGAAAACCCTATGGAGCACTTGTTGTATAGGTAGAAATGGGGACCGAGAATGGAGGAGCCTGAGGGGAGTTTCTGGAGAATTGTAAGAGCTAATTTTGAAAGATGTATGGATTAGAAGACTACATGCATATGCCTGAAATCATAGTAAACACAAGGGATATGCATGTTTTATTATATATACACCTTAATTCTTTTTTTTTTTAAGATTTATTTATTTTTTTGAAAGTCAGAGTTACACAGAGAGAGAAGAGGCAGAGAGAGAGAGAGTGCCGATCCGAAGCCAGGAGCCTCCTCTGGGTCTCCCATGGGGGTCCAAGGGCCCAAGGACTTGGGCCATCTTCTATTGCTTTCCCAGGCTATAGCAGAGAGCTTTATCGGAAGTGGAGCAGCTATGTCTCGAACCAGCACCCACATGGGATACCGGCACTGCAGGCGGCAGCTATACCCACTACGCCACAGTGCCGGCCCCGGGTATACACCTTAATTCTATAAAAATACTCAATAGTAGATAATACAGTGGGTGTCACTATTCAGTTTTTTTTTTTTTTTTCTTTTTGACAGGCAGAGTAGAGAGTGAGAGAGAGAGACAGAGAGAAAGGTCTTCCTTTTTGCCATTGGTTTACGCTCCAATGGCTGCCGCGGCCGGCGCGCTGTGGCAGGCGCATTGCGCTGATCCAAAGCCAGGAACCAGGTGCTTCTCCTGGTCTCCCATGCGGGTGCAGGGCCCAAGCACTTGGGCCATCCTCCACTGCACTCCTGGGCCATAGCAGAGAGCTGGCCTGGAAGAGGAGCAACCGGGACAGAATCCGGCACCCTGACTGGGACTAGAACCCGGTGTGCTGGTGCCGCAAGGCGGAGGATTAGCCTATTGAGCCATGGTTCTGGCCCATTTTTCAGTTTTAATAGGTAATAACAATCAGATATAATATACCACTTAGTAAAAAAATAAAAAAGCATGTTACTCTGTAGACTTCAATAGTATTTTTCAAAATAATTTCTAATTTACTTTTATTAATTTGAGAGGGGGAGAAGAAGAGAGAGAGAGCGAGCAAGTACTACCTTTCACTGGTTCACTCCCCCTACGGTTCACAAGGTACCCAGTGCAGCCAATTCAAAGGCAGGAGGTCCTCAGTGTGTCAGAGACCCACTTACCTGAGCCATCACCTGCTGCCTCCCAGGGTGTGTGTTGACAACAAAGTGGAATAAAGAACAGAATGGGAACTCGTATCCAGGTGCTGACCCTAAAAATAATTCCTATGTAAACATCTTAGTTAAATTTTGTCTCATTAAAACAAAAGACAAAAACTGTAGACACTTTTGTTCATATATTCACTGTATTTTCTATTTGCTGCATCAAAGATCATCAGCTGAACTTTAAAATGTATCCTTCAAAGAAAAAGAAACAAAATTTTAAGCCATATCTACACAATAATTTTGGTCATTAAAATCAACAATATTCTCAAGTAAAGAATGTACCACAGATTAATTTCCTAAATTTTTTTCTTTATATATGAACCTAAATTATTAAATAGTTTAGCTATCCCTCTCAAACATGTGGATTGAAATAAGAATATACTAAGATAACATCTTTAAAACTATCTCAAAAATGGCCAAATAGGGAAGGAGCGTATTGCTCTAGTCTAGGAGAAGATAGTTTTTCAAGTGAATAGAGTACAGTTTCCAGGAAGAGTTAGGGAAAAAAATGGCAGAAGAAACCCCACACAAATTACAGGGACACTGTGGACCTACGTGGAGGGTGTGGACATGCACAACTCAGGACCCAGCGGCGGAGAACTTCAGCAGCACCTCCAGAATGAGGTGAGACCAGTCTGCAGCAGCCCAAGCCACTGGCAATAAAGCTTTGGAAAGAACCCGGTAGAGGGCAGGCACCATTTCAGACATACTTAACAAATGCGCCAGCTGCTGTCCACAAGCAACCAGCAGGGTAGAGATGCCTGTGTCTGCTGGGGAGAACTGACAGGGGGCTGGGTGATGGTGACTGTGGAAGGCTTGTGTGCTGGGACTGTGAAAACACTGAGGCTGTGTGGGAGGGCTCAGGGTCCGGCTGGGACCTTGGGCAGTCGCTGTGGGATGCTCCATATTCTCAGGGCTCCCTGATTCCCTGGTGAGGGTCATTGCTGCAGAATCTGTGCTTACACAGAGGACTGCACAGATCCATTGTGTGCTTCTTGTAGCAGCACAGATGAACATTATACCCACTGGGGCTGGAGTGCAGGCACTGGTCTCCTTTGAGGAGACAAATTGAGCTGAGATTATACCAACAGAACAGAACAAATCTCCTTTCTAATTAAAAAAAAAAAATAAGAGGAGATTTACAATGCCCAACCTGAATATCACCTTGGACACTCCCTTCATCCTGGAGCATTGAATAGATCTCTCTGGCCACATCCACCACATACCTCTAGGTATTCACTGAAAAAGCAGACACCCCACTAATCCACATAGGCATAGTCCAAAGATAAATGGTGCCACAGGGAAAAAAACGGATAAACCAAGGAATATCTCCACAAATGCCAAATAATAAATGCAATGATTCACGAAACAAGAACAAAGAAGAGAACATGATAATTTGGCTTAGAATCTGAGTATAAATTTACTGAGGCATAATTGGCATACAATAAGCTATGCACATTTGAAGTATACAGCTTGATGGATTTTGACACGTATGTATGCTCGAGCCATCACCATAACCAAGATAATGAACATATCCACCACCCCCAAAGTTTTCTCCTGCCACTCTGTAATTGCTACCTCCCACTCCTCCCCACTGTTGCTTCCACTCTTCCATCATCCCTAGACAGCCACTGCTCTGCTTTCTGTCATGATAGATTAGTTTAAATGATTCTGTTTGTGTAGAGAAAGTCACTGGGTATTACATTTTGGGAGAGGCGAGGGGGGTCTGGCATCTTTCATTCAGTGCTGTTATTTGAAATTAATCTATATTATTGTTTGTTGTTAACTGCCCATTCCTTTGAATTGCTAAATAATATTCCATTTTATAATATGATTTGCTTATTCTCTCATCTATTCGTTCGAAGATTTATTCTGTTTATTTGAAAGGCAGAGTGATAAAGATAGGGAGAGAGGGAGAGGGAAAGAGAGAGAGAGAGGGAGAAGGAGGGGGGATGGAGAGGGAGAGAGAGAGCTTCCATCCATTGCATTGCTTCACTCCCCAAAGGGCCCCAAAGGCCAGGGCAGGGCCTGGCTGAAATCAGAAGCATGGGACTCCATTTGGGTCTCCCACATGGGTGGCAGGGACTCAAGTATTTGGGCCATCTTCTGTGTTTTTTTTTTTTTTTTTTTCCCATGAATATCAACTGGGAGCTGGATTGGAAGCAGAGCAGGTGGGATTTGAATGAGTGTGTCTGCGGCCACTGGGGTCTTCTTGTTGTCCCTTGAACAGCGGGTGTCACTGTCAGTGGCTTAACCTATTGTGTCTCTACAATGGTCCAAGCCATTTTTCTGTTTATGGAAGAATGAACTGTTTTCCAGTTTGGATTATTACAAATAAACATTTGGGTGAATAACTGTAAATTAAAATTAGACCTCATGGTGATAGTTCAGTCTTTTGAATTCACAAGTATGGAAAATGCATGACAATTTTCACGAAGAAGTTTCTCAATTGCAGAGATAAAAACCAGCCAAAAGAGTGTATCAAATTGCACAATTGAATTGTTTTTACTGTATAATGAGTAAAGGCTAAGAATATATTTAATTTCTAAAAAAAAAATCAAGGAATCCTTATTCCTCATAAAAGCAGAAGAATTTACCCTGTTAAACCACAGTAAGTAAAATGATGATACATCATTGTTTTCCTAGAATTTCACATTGATATTAAGATTTGCAAATTAAATTCACTGAAAGTCTGACAATAAAGTTAAAATAGTTAATGGCAAGAGGAAAATCAAAGAATGCTTAGTGAAAAGCTGTGATTTTCACAGCTTATATGTTTATAGTGATATTTAACAAAACTTTAATGTTTGTGTTGTCATCAGAGCATACTGATATTACAGAAAGCTTTAATATTCTTCTTTGTAGGAACTGACCTATATAAGATCACACCCTGTCTTAGTCTAAATCCTTCTGTTGTGCTTTGAGTGATTTAAATTGAAGTCTAGAATATCTGAGCCTAACATTCAAATAAAACCCTGCATTGTTAAATATTGGCACACCAAGGAAAGGCTGGCAGACAGCAACATGCTATATCATATTTGAAACATCAGTTTGGACTTCTCGTTACAATTGTTTTCACTATTCCATATTTGCAGTTGCTGAATGTTATAAAAGCAGTTTGTCCTTAGCAGCACCTGGATGACGAATCTCAAGGGGAGAGATTCCTCAAGGAGATCCTTTCTGTACATGCTGTAGCATATTCCTTTTTTTTAAAAGGGTGAGTTGACTCATTTAATCTCTTGAATGCAAGTTACTGATTATATAATATAGACATTGTTCAATTGTTTTATTCTCTTAAAAGGACTTTAAAATATTGTTTAATTAGGCATAGAAAAAAACTTAGAAATGAATATTTTAAATATCTATGTAGAATCCCATCTTCAACAGTAGATATGTTATCCAGATATAAAATCATTTAGAAAACAGTAAACTTGTACAATGTAGACAAAATGGAGCTAGCAGACATGTACAGAATATTCCTTCCCATAGCAACAGAACAGTTTTCAAGTACTCTTGAAACTTTCAAACTTTCGCTAGGCTGTTTCAAATCAAATCATAACAAATTAAATAAGACAGAAATTGTGTCAATATCTTTTCCAACCGCAATGGTATAAAACTAGAGATTGACGATGGGAGGAAAATTCATAATTATATGGAAATTATGCAAGGCACCTCTGAACATCCTGAACATCTACTAAGTCAAAATGAAAATCAAAAAGCTGAAAAGTGATCTTTGTTAAATATAAGAATGGGAATAAGAGAGGGAGGAGATATACAGTTCGGCACATGCTCACTCGGATATACCTCTAATGGTAGAGCTAGAAATGTGCCAGGGGATTCCAATTGAATCTCATCAAGGAGGCATGTACCAATGCCATCTCACTTGTTGAAGTGATCAGTTTAAGTACATAATTGATCAAAAAGATAGGTTAAATGTCAAAGAGATTTTACAAATAAGACCAGTGTCTGCAAATAATGAAGGATAGAATTAAAAGGGAGAGAATGATCCTGCAGGGGAAGCAGGACACACAGCAGACTCATAGAATAACAAATGCCTTAAACAGCACTCAGGCCTCAGAATCAACCCTTGGGGCATTCGGATCTGGCTAAAAGGCCCATGAGAGTCTCACAGGCATGGAAAGCCAAGACACTGTGGCAAAAACGACCTGAATGAAAGATCTCGGTGAATGAGATCCCAGCAGAAAGAACTGGCCATCAAGGAAGCAGGCACCTTTCTCTGAAGGGCCAAGGAACCTTCACTGTGATATGGCCTTGACTGGATAAGATCAGAGTTGGTGAACTCAGGAGGCATCCATAGCCTTGATAGCTCATGGCAAGAGCCTCAGGTGATTACTGACCTCATAAATAAGAGTGTCAATTGTTAAATCAACAATGGGAGTCACTATGCACCTGTTCCCCACGTAGGATCTCTGTCCTTAATGTGTTGTACTATGAGGATTAACGGTAAAACTACTAGTCGAACAGTACTCTATATATCTTGTGTTTACGCAGTCTGTTGAAATCTTTACTTAGTATATACTAAGTTGATCATCTGTATATAAAGATAATTGAAAGTGCATCTTGATGAAGAGTGGGATGCGAGAGGGAGTGGGAGATGGGATGGCTGCGGGTGAGAGGGTGGTTATGGGGGGAAAAGCTACAACAATGCAAAAGTTGTACTTTGTAAATTTATATTCATTAAATAAAAAAAAGGAAAATGGAGACAGAACAAAGCAAATCTTATAGGATTTAGCAAAGGCAGTATATTTCTATGCCCTTCACATGTACTCACTCTTATGGTTAAGGATTTCTAAGAAGAAAAAAAGTGTTCTTTTGTAGTGTATCTCCTTTGCTTATGTAAGGAATACTGTGCTGTATTGATTTGTAGGAAACATTTCTTCAAGCAGTTATACTATGAAATTAAATTTCAAAATTCCCTTAGGCATTGAGATGATACAAAATGGATTAATTAGTTCATTTCGGATTGACTGATGGGACTGAAAATTTAAACCAATAGGTTTTGGTCTGTTATTTCAAGGAGGAAATATTCAGAGAGGTCTATAACAGATGAAATTTTTATTTTCATATGTGTATTCCTCTATGTATGTTATATTCACATTTATAATCATATAACATATGAACACACATATGAATGTGTATGTGTATGTGTCAATGTGTGTTAATATTTTGGGCACACACAATGTTGTATAGCTACATATATTAATACATAAATTCATGTTGCCGCTATATAGTTTAAAGTCAACTAGATGCTAGTGAAGGGTTACTATTGTTCTCCTAGGAAATACGAGGTGGAAAATATTCCTCAGGGATTCTGTGAGTTCCTTCACAAAGGAGTTGTATCTTAGGGATTTGCTTTGACATTTTGTCCTTCCTTTGCATATGTTCTCGTAGACACATTGATAGCTCATAATCTGGTACTATTTTTAGTCAGCCTTAGAAAAAATTTAAATAGGCCAGTCTTCCAGGAAGTATTATGTGTGAAAAAATATTTTTGGATTAGTGCTTCTGATAACATACTTTTTAAGATGAGCTTTATGCCTGTCAACTTTTCAAGTTTATATATGGTCCTATATAGCTCTTTCTGCATTGATCTATGTTAAATTAAATGGAAATAAGGAATAAGTTTGATCTTCATTGCAATAACTATTTACTATGGTACTTCATTTGTATTTGTAATTGTCAGTGAATTATTCAAAATTTTTTTTCCATGTCTCCATTTGTTAAATGATAACAGAATCTACTTCATGGGATTATGGTGAAGGTCAATTTTAACACATGGCAGGAACTGCAACAGTTCCTAGGACATAGTAGTCACTAGGTAAATGCTAATTATTATTGTTTAATGTTTGTTACAAAAGCTAATATCAAGTACTTTGTCACAAACTATAATCAACTTCACATCATCTACAGTATTTACTGAGTTATATCCTGTCAATTCTTCTTCAAGATTTTAACAACTATCCTAGACATTTATGTTTCCAAAGCCATTTAAAATCTACTCTCTTTTTGTATAGACTGTACTATGCCTCTTAAGTATTTCTTTGTGTTTAACCTTTCCTGGAGAATCAATTAATTGTATTACTCTCTAAATTATTTTATAACATTTATATTTTCATTTTAACATTCTTGAAGATTGATATAGATTTTAATAATGATGTAATGCAGCATCCAGAATAGAGCACACAAAGTTTTTATTTGCCTGTTTTTGGATAAGTAATCAAATCTAAAATTTTATGCATCCTAGAAATCCTCTACACTAATCTAAAAGATAAATAAAATAGTTTTATGGTTGAATAAGCATTAAGCCAGACTGCGAAGTGCAGCACAGGAAGTCTCTTACATAGATTTTGTAGAAGGAAATTTCACAATTCATATGGCCAGAAGGATACAATACATGAAATACATATTAATTGCTTCATTCAAACAAAATTACAGTTTTGTGTCTTTACAAGCAGAAAGTGGTTATAAGCACCTTGGCTAAACTCTCACAAAAACCTAGAGATAGGATATAATCTTTGTAGTCCTTTCAAAGGGACTTCAAGTACTCTTGGCATACAGAACTTGAAAGCTTTTCTTTTTAAGCTGGCAAATCATGATCTAATGCACTCTTATATACTTATGAGGCATGGCATGTATACATTCTGGAATGACTATGTAAAGTAATCAAAATCAATTACCTCACATACTTTTTTTTTGAGGTGAGAATATCTAAAATCTCCTCATTACTAGTTTAAATTATAGGATATCATTGACACAGTAGAAAACATTTGTGAGGTATATATCTGGTAGGGGATTAATATCCAAAATGTGTGAATTATTCAAACAAGTAAGTGACAACAAAATGAATGAAAACATTTTTAAAATGAACAAAAGTCTTAAATAGACAGTTCTCAGAAGACATCCTTCAAATGACTAGGTATTTAAAGAAATGCTGTACCATCAATCATCAGAGAAATACAATTCAGAACTATAAACTGACATCACATCACACTTGCTAGAATGTTCTCACCTTACCCTCCCTCCTATCCACTCTATTACACTTCCTTCCTCTCATTCCTTCTCTTATTTTTTTATAATGATCTACTTTTAGTTTACTTTAAACTCAAAAGATTAACCCTACACTAAGTAAAGAGTTCAACAAATAGTATGATTAAAAATGCATTATTCTGCAACAGTAAAGACAAGGGCTATAAACAATCATTAAATCTCAAAATGTCAATTTCACTCGCATACATTACATCTTTGGTATTCTTCTAGAATACCATACATGAGGGAAAACATGGCATTTGTATTTTTGTGATTGACTTGTTTTATTAAGTATAATGGTTTCCCTTTCTCTCCATTTTGTTGTGAAAGACAGAATTTCATTCTCTTTTATGGCTGAGTGAAAAGTACAGATAACTTGTTCATGTGCTGATTTCATTTTCTTTAGGTTAATTTCCAGGAGTGGGATTGCTGGGGCATATGGTAGATCTATTTTCAGCTATCTGAGGTACCTCATACTGTCTTCCATAACGTCAGTTATAGTTTTCTTTCAAACCAATTGTGGATTAGAGTATTTTTTCCCTCACAGGGATTGATTTTAGCTCCTTTGTCAAACATTAGTTGGTTGTAGATGCATGGGTTGATTTCTGGAGTTTCTATTCTGTTCCATTTATTTACATGTCCATTTTTATACCAATATCAGGCTGTTTTGATTATAATTGTCCTGTAGTATGTCTTCAATCCAGTATTGTGATGTCCCTGGCTTTGTTTTTATTGTTCGAGATTGCTTTAGCTATTTGGGGTCTCTTGTGTTTCCATATGAATTTTAGCATCATTTCTTAGATCTGAGAATATCCTTGGCATTTTAATTGAGATTGCATTGAACCTGTTAATTGCTTTTGGTAGTACGGGTATTTTGATGATATTAATTCTGCCAATCCATTTTTTTGTGTCTTCTTTTATTTTGTTCTTTAATGTTTTGTAATTTTCATCATAGAGACCTTTCACCTGCTTTGTTAAATTTATTACTGCAGCAATTGTGAATGGGATTGACCTTAGAAGTCATGACATTTTCTCTGTATACAACGGCTATTAATTTTTAAATGTTAATTATGTATCCTGCAAACTCTTTTATGAGTTTTAGTAGTCTCTCAGTGGAGTCTTTTGGATTCCTTATATATAGAATCATGTCCTCTGCAAAAAGGGATAATTTGACTTCTTCCTTTCCAATTTGTATCCCTTTGATTTCTTTTTCTTGCCAAATGGCTCCGGCTAAAACTTCTAGGACTATATTGAATAGCATGGTGAAAGTGGGAATCCTTGTCTGGTTCCAGATCTTAGTGGAAATTCTTCCAACTTTTCCCCATTCAATAAGATACTGGCTTTCGGTTTGTCATAAATTGGCTTGATTGTGTTGAGCAATGTTCCTTCTATACCAATTTGCTTAAGGTTTTCAACATGAAAGGATGTCATATTTTGTCAGATGCTTTGTCCTCATCTATTGAGATCCTCACATGGATTTTACACTTCAGTTTGTTAATGAGATGCATCACATTTGTTGATTTGCCTAGGTTGAACCATCCCTGCATGACAGGGATAAATCCCATTTGGTCCAGGTGAATGATCTTTCTGAGGTGTTGTTGGATTTGATTAGCTAGTATTTTATTGAGTAATTTAAAAATATGTTCATCATGGATATTGATCTATTGTTTTCTTTCTCTGTTGTATCTTTTTCTGGTTTAGGAATTAAGGTAATGCTATCCTCACAGAAGGAGTTTGGGAAGATTCTCTCATTTTCGATTTTTTTGAATTGCTTGAGAAGAATTGGAATTAGTTTTGCTTTAAATGTCTAGTAGAATTCAGCAATGAAGCCATCCAGTTCTGGGCTTTTCTTTGTTTGGAGGGTCTTAATTTCTTATCCAAGCTCCATCTTGGTTATTGGTCTGTTTAGCTTTTTTTATTTCTTTATGACTCAGTTTTGGTAGATTGTATGTGTCCCTAAATGTATCCATTTCTTCTAAACTTTTTAATTTGTTGGAATACAACTCTTTGTAATAATTCCTGATGATTTTTTTATTTCTATGGTATCAGTTGTTACATTTCAATTTTCAATCTGGTTTTATTTATTTGGGTCTTCTCCCTCTTTTGTATTTTATTTTTGTTTGGTTGGGCCATTGGTATATCAATGTTATTTATTTTTTCAAAAAACTAGCTGTTCTTTTCATTGATCTTTTGTATTTTTTGTTTCAATTTTGTTTATTTCTTTTTAAATTTTAGTTATTGCTTTTATCCTACTAGTTTTAGGTTTGGTTTGTTATTGTTTCTCAAGGACCTTGCATTAATAGATCATTTATTTGGTACCTTTCCAATTTCTTGATATAGGCTCCAATTGCCATAAACTTTCTTTTTAACACTTCTTTTTCTGTATCCCATAAGTTTTGATATGCTCTACTGTCATCTTCATTTGTTTTAGAATTTTTTTGATTCCCTGTTGATTACTTCTATGATCCACTATTCATTCAAGAGTATGTCATTCAGTCTCCATGTATTTGTATATTTTTTAGGAATTTTTGAGTTGTTAATTTCCAGCTTCATTTAATTTCAGTCCAAAAAGATGCATGATATGATTTCAATTTTTTTTTTTAAATTTTCTGGGGCTTGCTATATGGCTGAGAATTTGTTCTATTCTAGAGAAAGTATCATGCAGTGATGAAAAGAATCTGTTTTTTGCAACTGTGTAATGAAATGTTTTGTAGATATCAGTTAGGTCCATTTGAATCAAAGCAACAGAGGATGGACCAAATGCTTGGCCCCTGTCACCCACATGGGAGACCTGGATGAAGCTAGTGGTTTTGGCCTGGCTCTTTCCTGGCTGTTATGGCCATTCAGGGAGTGAACCAGCAGATGGAAGGCCTCTCTCATTCTCTGTATGTCCCTCTCTCTAGCTCTTTCAAATAAATAAAAAGTCTTTTAAAAAAATCAAGTAAAATATATAATCTACTAGAAGGAAATAATTCTAACATATCTGCCCATTTCATGTTTATTTTAAAAATATATGTTTGATGGATTTTTTACAAAAGAATATTGGGTGCTCATGACTTCTTGAGCTTAATGTAAACAGGTACCTAAGAAACATAAATTTTAATACTCTTATTTTTCCTGTGGAGCTCACAATGCACAAGGTATGTAGCTTGGCATGGAAGAATAATATATACACAGTTTGCCTGACAACATTCTACTAAATCTCCATAATTTGGAGGAGGAGTGAGAGTTATGAATCTGTATCATCGGTTAGCATAAGATCAGAAACAGCTGCTTCTGATCCCTGTGGTGCCCTTCAACTTCCTTACTTCAGGAGCTTCATAAACATGGTAAGATGAATGAGGTAGGGACTTAGAGTCTCCCATCTTTAGTGAGGCATTATAAAAATTGTCTCATAGATTATGATAAATGTGCTAGCAATTCACTCTGCAGCATAATCAACTACATTCTAGCTGAGTGCAGTTGAGTGTATCTCTCTTTGACTTTTCTGAGTCGATATTTGAAAGTGAATAGTCATCTATCCCATCTTTCCCTTCAACTTTGCCTCATATCACATTGAATCAGCAAATTGAGAATAAACCCCATATTTAATTTCCTAATAATAAGATTATGTTACTTTGATAATGTACTTCAGTTTGCAGTGATCTATGAGAACCTTAAAAACTTTTTTTTAAATCTTTCTGGATATTTTTAGGCATTGGTTTTGAAATGTCTAATGGCATTTGTATTGCTATGTATTTTTTTCTGATGAACAAAACAAAGACTTTATCTTAAAATGCTTTCATACAACATCAAAACAATTGAAAATACAATGATAGCAATGGTGCCTAATATTTCAATTATGTGAACCAGAGAATACTTATACTAGAATGAATTACAGAAAGTCATGCACAATTTTCCCACCAATTAGCTACATAATGAAGAAATAGAAAAAGGAATCCACATAAAGCTGGGTAATTGGAAAAGTGTTATGGGAAGGTAAGTAGGGTTCACAGAGTTTGGTGAAAGTGGTTCCAAGTACTGGGACTGCTTGCCCTTGAATATATTGAAGGTTATTCTTGGTGCATTCACACTTTCTCATCTGAGAAAACTTGTCTCCAAGATTGGTAGGGAGCTTGTAAGTAACATCTTTAGGAATTAAGGTGATGCTGGCTTCATAGAAAGAATTTGGGAGGATTCCCTCTCTTTCAATGGTTCTGAATAGCTTTAGAAGAATTGGAGTTAGTTCTTTATTTTCCCCAACATTTATTTAATAAATATAAATTTCCAAAGTACAACTTTTGGATTATAGTGGGGCTTTTCCCACCATAACCTCCCTCCCACACACAACCATCCCATCTCCCACTCCGTCTCCCATCCAATTTTCATCAAGATTCATTTTCAATCATCTTTATTTTTTTAAACTTTTATTTAATGCACATAAATTTCCAAAGTACAGCTTGTGGATTACATTGGCTCCCCCCCCCCACAACTTCCCTCCCACCCGCAACCCTCCCCTCTCCCGCTCCCTTTCCCCTTGCATTCACATCAAGATTCATTTTCAATTCTCTTTATATACAGAAGATCAGTTTAGCATATATTAAGTAAAGATTTCAACAGTTTGCACCCACACAGAAACATAAAGTGAAAAATACTGTTTGAGTACTAGTTATAGCATTAAATCACAATGTACAGCACATTAAGGACAGAGATCCTACATGAGGAGTAAGTGCACAGTGACTCCTGTTGTTGACTTAACAAATTGACACTCTTCTTTATGGCATCAGTAATCACCCTAGGCTCTACTCATGAGCTGCCAAGGCTATGGAAGCCTTTTGAGTTCGCCGACTCTGATCATATTTAGACAACGTCATTGTCAAAGTGGAAGAGATGTACAGTTTGGGACATGCTCAATCGGACTTGCCCCAAATGGTAGAGTTAGAAACATGCCAGGGGATTCCAACTCAATCCCATCAAGGTGGCATGTACCAATGATCAATTTCTGTTCACAAGTGACCATAATGATAGGACTAAGAGTCAAAGGGATCACATAAACAAGACTAGTGTCTGCAAATACTAACTGATAGAATAAAAAAGGGAGAGAACGATCCAACATGGGAAGCTGGATACACAGCAGACTCATAGACTCATAGAATGGCAGATGTCCTAAATAGCACTCTGGCCTCAGAATGAGCCCTTAAGGCATTTGGATCTGGTTGAAATCCCATGAGAGTATTTCAGGCATGGAAAGCCAAGATACTCTGGCCAAAAACAAACAAACAAACAAAAAAACCTAAATGAAAGATCTCTGCGAGTGAGGTCCCAGTGGAAAGAACAGGTCATCAAAGAAGGAGGTACCTTTCTCTGAAGGGAGGAGAGAACTTGCATTTTCAATCATCTTTAAATACAGAAGATCAACTTAGTATACACTAAGTAAACATTTCAACAGTTTGCACCCACACAGATACTCAAAATATAAAGTATTGTTTGAGTAGTAGTTGTACCATTAATTCTCACAGTACAACACATTAAGGACAGAGGTCCTACATGTGGAGTAGGTGTACAGTGACTCCTGTTGTTGATTTAACAATTGACACTCTTATTTATGACAGCAATAATCATCTGAGGCTCTTGTCATGAGCTGTCAAGGCTATGGAAACCTCTTTCTTTTTTGCCAGGCAGAGTTAGACAGTGAGAGAGAGAGAGACAGAGACAGAGTTATAGACAGTTAGAGAGAGACAGCGAGAAAGGTCTTCCTTCCATTGGTTCACTCCCCTAATGGCCTCCACGGCCGGTGCTACACCAATCCTAAGCCAGGAGCCGGGTACTTCCTTCTGGTCTTCCATGCGGGTGCAGGGCCCAAGGACCTGGGCCATCCTCCACTGCACTCCCGGGCCACAGCAGAGAGCTGGACTGGAAGAGGAACAACTGGGACTAGTACCCCGGGGTGCCAGGTTTGCAGGCGGAGGATTAGCCAAGTGAGCCACAGCGCCGTCCCTGGAAACCTCTTGAGTTCACAAGAAGTTAGTTCTTCTTAAATGTCTGGTAGAATCCAGAGTTGAATCCATCCGGTCCTGGGTTTTTCTTTGATGGGAGGGCCTTTATTGTTGATTCAATTTCTGACTTGGTTATGGGTCTGTTTAGGTTTTCTATGTCTTCATGGTTCAATTTAGGTTGGTTGTATGTGTGCAGGAATCTATCCATTTCTGATAGATTTCCCCGTTTGCTGGCATATAACTCTTTGTAGTAATTTCTGATGACTCTTTTTTATTTCTGTGGTGTCTGTTGTTACATTCCCAACACCCAGAATATTTTAAGATCCTAACCAACTTATTTCCATTTTCCTCTTGGTCTAAACTACCTGCTAGGATGTATCTAATGAAAAGTAGATTTATTCATGGCAAATAAGTACCTGAGATACAAAGATTATTATATTGCTAATTAATTAAATGGTAACTTTTTATATACACATACAGTAAACCAATTTTTAAAATTTAATTCTGACATTGAAGTTATGTTTCATCTTTACAATAACAGTAAAACACGAAGAAGATAATCATATTCACTTTGTAGCATTATTGAGTGTATCAAATAAACTAATACAAGAATATTGTGAAAATTTCACAGAAAAATCAAATTAAAAGATAAATTCATTTTGTTGTAAGATATTTTGAAATGCAGGCACACAGGATCATCAGAAATTTCATGGAAAATCCATTTTATGAAAAACTATATGCATTTAAAAATTTTTTGTACCAGAATAAATTTCTCTGTTTCCATTTGCTATGAACTTTCAAAATTACCTTATCTTTTTAAAAAAAAAAAAAAAAGCGCTGCATATAGAAATCACCCCATAAGGGATTCTTTTAAATAGATTGCTAGGGTTGTTGATAATGATGATAATGTTATATCTCTCACTACCTAATACTGAATAGAGCATATTATACCTTATTTTACACTGTTTACTCTTAGAAGGGAGAAAATATTTCTTTGTGTAGGAACAACTTTATTTATTTATTAAAGCACATCAACAGTTTATATCCAGATCCTGTCTTCTTTTTTGTTTTCATGTGAACATACACAATGACTCTCTTCCCAATAGATCAGAGTTAGTCTAATTACCAAATTTACAGGCAAACATTTCACTTGTAACTTTAAATTGAGGAAAAATCATGTGTGTGTGTTCAGTATCGGTTTCATGCTGCTGGCAAAGCTGCTAATGTTTAATTGAGTGTTGGGAGGGAATGCTATTTATACAATTGCACTAATAATGATTCCACTGAAACCAAATGAGTCCTCATGTCATATTAACCTCGCCAAACGAAACCTTCCATCGCTTAGCATCTCTCCTTCCTTCCTAGACCTTTAATCATATCATATAATATGTGTCTCCATGGAAACAAAAGCCATCTCCCTTGAAGACAAGAGGTGAGTGAGTCCTGCCTAATCCTATCATTATTCTTCAGAGACTGCTTCATTTTATTACAAGTGAAAAAGCTGCAACAGCAATCTGTACTTTGCAATTAAGAACAGGGCACTTTAATCCTTGCAATAAGGCTGAACCAACAGCAGCTAAGAACTATTTTATTAACTTCCTAGAAGATTTGTGGCTATACAACATGAAAAAGTGCCTCGTAGTAAACGGAGCTCCTGGGAGAAGAATAGTAAGCTCCAACAGTTCGAGAAAGGTCAGAAAAGGCCCCTGAGGGATATTTGAGGTATTTGGCCTTCTTAAGTACTCATCAACAGAGTGACAGCATATCATACCTGTTTCTGCTGCAGGCTGCCTGTACCAACTCTTATTTGTTTAAGATTGATTTTTTTTAAATAATAATAAAGACTCCTGGTGATGACTTACAGCTTCTGGTTGACCTGTGCATGAAATTGGCTTATTGCGGGCCACTGTCTCTCCTAAAATGCAGCTGAGATACAGTCATAATAATTTCACTACTCTTTCTGTGTATTGCATAATAAGTGTATATAAATACATTTATAATGGTTTAAAATACAAAATCTTAAATTACTTCATCTGTATCCCTTCAAAACTATCACATAAAAGATCATCTCTCACCCGTGTGTTATTTCCTATTTTCTCCTTCAGATAAATATGTGAATAGGTACGTGGCATTTCTTTTGCAGTAAATGTGAGAAATTTAAAACATCCGATTAAAAGGAAACCCAGAATGACAATAAGAGCACTTCCTGTAGACAGCTGTCAAAAACATTGCAAATTGGAATGCTAGACAATTGGAGTTTTGAGTAGGTGCAAATGTCTTTTAAGAGAAGTAATATGTATGTTCTGTGTTTGCATGATGTATATGTATGTACATACATGCATATGGATGTCGCCATGTTGGTGTATAATTAATTAAGCCCTAGCTCCAGCCCTAACCCCTAACCCTTAAATGATAAATACATGCATTTTTATAACCTGAGTAATATTAATCAAAATTAGTAGGAAAAATACAAGGAAAAAAATGTGATCTTTTCCAATGTGGTCATTAACGATTTAACCCTTACATTTTCACATTGATAAAGTCAGTTAATTGTGTCATATTTTCTTTTCTTTTATTATTATTATTATTATTATTATTTTTTGACAAGCAGAGTTAGAAAGAGAGAGAGAGAGAAAGAGAGAAATATCCTCTTTTTCCCTTGGTTCACCCCCAAATGGCCACCACGGCCGGCACGCTGTGGCCGGTGCACTGCGCCGATCTGAAGCCAGGGCCAGGAGTCAGCCCCCCCGTCCCCCTCCCCATCCCCCCTCCGGTCTCCCATGCAGGTGCAGGGGCCCAAGCACTTGGGCCATCCTCCACTATTTTTCCAGACCATAGCAGAGAGCCAGCTCGGAATAGGAGCAGCTGGGACTTGAAACGGCACCCACATGGGATGCTGGCTTTGCAGGCATAGTGTTAGCCTAGCTATGCCACAGCTTCAGACCTTTCTTTTCTAAGAATGTCAATTTTCTGGTAACTACTACTAGTTTTTATTTTTTTCAAAAACAAAACTAGAAGTCAAAATATAATGTATAGGAGCAAAATTGATTTTTTGAGATTTGATGATTGTTTACAGTCCTTGTTTCTACTATTGAGGAACAGTGTTTTTTTCTTCATACTGTTTGTTGAACTCTTTACTTAGTGTAGGGGTAATTGTACGAGTATAAAGCAAATAGAAAATAGTTCTTTGTAAAAATTAAGAGTGAATATAGGAGAGGGAGAAGGAAGAAGTGTGGGAGCATGGGCGAGAGGGAGGGTAGGGTGGGAATATCACTATGCTCCTACGTCTATATATATGAAATACATGAAATTTGAGTACATTAAATACAATTTAAAAAAAGATTGAAAATGGTTTCTTTTTCTTTTCTTTTTTTTTACATTTAAATCTTATTTATTAGAAAATGAGCATTTGCAATGTTAAAATAAACATTAAATTACAAACAAGTCTGCAACAGTCAAAAAATAGTACCCAGAATTTCTTCTCAAAATAATCTATTCTGGAACAGCTGCAGATAAAAGAGTTTATCTTCATTAAAATGAAATTTGCATATAGCATTACTTCACTTTATGCAAGAGGAAAGTGTTACATGAATTGAAAATTCATTTTAAATGTACACAAATGAAGGAAAACAGAATGGAGATGCACTGTGACATTATATACCCCTTCATGAAATGAAGATTATCCTTCTCAAGTTTCAGCTTAGGTTTTCTAAAACACATCTTCTTTAATATTCTAAGAAAATGGTTTCTTTTTCTTATAACCATTTTCAATCTTTTTTTAAAATTGTAGAGCAAGCAGATTTGAGTAAACCCCTAAAAATTGCCAAGGAGTAAATTAAAAAACCACTCTGTCTCAGTTCACTTATTCTTATTTTCTGCTACAGCAGCTGACCTTGTGTTCTCATTACTGCAGAACATAGCCTTATGTATGTGACTGTAAATATTCATTCACCCAACTAACACTTATTGAGTGCCAACTAAATGCCCACATTAGATACTTTCACAGTAATTGCTTTCTTGTATGATATGCAGTTATTTAACAAATACAATATAAATAAATATGAATTTAAAAATAGATTGTAATAAAATAGGGTTATTCATGCAAGTAGTTTCTCAATGTAACACCATAAAACTGAAGTTTAGGGAAGGTACAAATGCCTTGAATTACAGAAAATAGAAATGTAAATAGAAGTATATAAATTAGATAACAACATAGCATATGAAAGGGATAAAGTATTGAAGATACAACACATTCAGAAAAGATAATCAAGTGCATAATAACTGAAGGGCACTCAAACATCTCAAATTAGTTTAATAACTTTCTTGTGGAACAGGAGACATTCTCATTAGGGAACATTTTTTAAATGCAAACAAATGAATATAAAAGATATATTTTCAGAAAAATGTATAATAATAGGCCAACTTAAATGTTAGATTACTTTTTTATTTTTAATAGAAAACTTTTATTTAATGAATATAAATTTTGAAAGTACAGCTTCTGGATTATAGCGGTTCTTCCCCTCATAACCACCCTTCCACCCGCTAACCATCCCATCTCCTACTCCCTCTCCCATCCTATTCTTCATTAAGATTCATTTTTAATTATCTTTATATACAGAACATCAACTCTATACTAAGTAAAGATTTCAACGGATTGCACCCACACAGACACACAAAGTATAAAGTATTGTTTGAATACTAGTTTTACCGTTAATTCTAATAGTACAACACATTAGTACTTAATGTGTTGCACTATGAGAACTGTTGGATTACTTTAAAACATAATACAGGAGCTAGCACTGTGGCGTAGTGGGTAAAGCCTCGGCTCAAGTCCCAGCTGTGCTACTTCCCATCCAGATCTCTGCTAATGCGCCTGAAAAAGCAGCAGAGGATGGCCCAAGTCATTGGGCCCCTGCATCTGCATCAGAGACCTGGAAGAAGCTTCTAGCTCCTGGCTGTGGCCTAGAGTCACAGCTTCTGGCAGTCCTAGCCGTTGTGGCCATTTGGGGAGTGAACAGAGTACAGAAGACCTTTCTCTTTCTTTCTCCCTCTCTCTCTCTCTGTAACTCTGCCTTTCAAATAACATAAATAAGTCTTTAAAAATGCAATACAATATTACTTTTAAGAAAATTTTTCTTTAAATTACAGCTTAAATTTTGTGTATTATTTGTCTCACATTTACATATTGTTTTAATTTGGAAAAACAACCATTTTGACTGTTATAGCATGGAGAAATGCCTATTTCAGGAATCAAATAGCATTTATAATGTAAAAATGAAGTACAGAGGTCTTTCCAAGAAACAAAAATTACCTTGAAGAAAATTCTGATTCATTAAGGCATTGACAAATCATATAATGATTTCCTCTAAAGTAAATGCCTTTAAAACCACCATTCACGCTTTTTAATCTTTTCATTTAAAAATACCTTTTCGTAAATTCCTTTTATTCTTAATGCAATGGATTGACTCATTTCCTTGCCCTATCAATCAAAAACTTAAAGCAATTACGCACAGACCTAAAATCCAATGACCTCTCATTAGCCTTATTGTACTCAATATCCTTAACAAGAAGTAATGCTAATTCAGGACAGAATTAAAGAATATATCAAATTCTCAGGAACTATTTGTTGAATGAGTCATTTGAACGTATCACAGGTAAACATTGAATTTAGTTTCATTAAATAAATAGTTACTACATTGTTGAGATGGATCTTGTTATTTTAAGAGAGGATGTGAGTAAAATATTTCATATATATTAATTTGAATTAATTTAGAAATATCTTTGAATATATAAAAGCCAATTTAAGAGTTCTTGGTGTGTAATTAATTATAGAACTATAAAACACATCATTCACATTGACTATCCCTTCAGTTAGTCACTAGGTCCCATTCTGTCTTATTCAAATATTTTGGTCCTGTGATTATCAATTTTTCAAGCGCAAATTTCCTCTTCTCTAGTAGATCATTCTAACCAACATATAAATAAGAGATGATAGCTTTTCCATGTTTAAAAAAAGACACTTTTTTATTTTTAATTGCCTCTCTTTGCCACAAAACTCAGAATTCTCTGTACTCGCAGTCTCTTAATTCCTCTCTTCAATCAGACACATTGCCTACACGTGGTTCATTTAGTTTACTGCATGTTCTATCATACAATAGTTTCTTTTCTTGACTTCTAAGAAACCATACTTCATTACTTCATTTTCTGTTTCACTGTGGCATTGTGTGTGTGCGTGTTTTGCTGAGGTTTCCTCTTTTTCCAGAATTCAGCATTGGAGGCATCGAGGCCTCAATTGTTGGTCCTTTTCTGTGTTCTCTCATCTGCTGATTTCATTCAGTCTCTTAACATCTTCTGCCATCTATCTTATTATTGTTGTCCTGGTAATAGAAAAATTGTCCTTGAAATACCTCAATTTTTGTTTGATGGCACTTCTACAGAGATTACAACAAGCCTGAGGAAACACCTTGCTTGCATGTGTAGGGACTTAGGTGATCCATATTCTAGCCATAGGTCATAAACAGGATAACTGTATAACCTTCAGGCAAAGTATCATAGACTGCACATAGTTCACATTTGGAAACTGAGAAAATACTCGCTCTGTAAATTTAATAGTGTTATTGGAGTATTAAGAGGGATTTTAAAGGAAAATGAATTATAAACCTATATAAATATTTCATAATCATAATACATTATTCCAGCTACATAAATTATGTACATATTTCAGGTTTTTAATTTTTTTTCATTTATCTTTATTGAAAATCAAGAAAAGGTGGGGGAGGAGAAAAAGAGAGAGATTTCCAATCCATTGGTTCACTCTCCAAATTTCTACAATGGCTGCAGTCAAGAACTGGGAACTCAGGGCACTGGGACCTCAACTGGGGCTCTGGGAACACAGTATGGGCCCCACAAGGTAGCATCACAAGCTACCTCCCAGCATGCAGATTAGCAGGCAGCTAGAATCAGAAATGGAGCCAGGACTCACCGAGGCCCTCCAGTGAGGGATGCAAGTATACCAAGTGGCAGCTAAACTGCGGTGTTAAATACCCATTCAGTGTTTTGAACTTTAAAAAGTACATTCACATTTCTACTTTCATTTTATCCCTAGAGAATCTTAGTGAGCAACATAGTACAAGCTTTTCATTTTTTTTTTAAGATTTATTTTATTTATTTGAAAGACAGAATTACAGAGAAAGGTAGAGACAGAGAGAGAGGTCCTCCATCCACTGGTTTACTCCCCAGATGGCCGCAACAGCCAGAGCTGCGCCTATCCGAAGCCAGGAGTCAGGAGCCTCCTCCTGGTCTCCCACGTGGGTGCAGGGACCCAAGGACTTGGGCCATCACTGCCTACCCAGGCCATAGCAGAGAGCTGAATTGGAAGAGGAGAAGCCGGGACTAGAACCGGCGCCCATATGGGATGCCTGTGCTTCAGGCCAGGGCTTTAACCCACTGTGCCACGGCGCCGGCCCCAAGCTTCATTTTTATATGATTAAAAAAATAGGTTTGAGATAAGGAACAGTTTGAAGCAGATTTTTTTTTATTTTTTTAAATATTTCTATCTTTCCTTTAAGAATAGAGATTTTTTTTATTCAGTTAACTTATGTATGGGATTCCAGACCTTAACAGATGCGCAATCCAGATAGAAACTGCAGCAAGATATCCCTCCCAACAGGTGATCCAGACAGAAACTACAACAAATCCTCCCCAACAAGAGGACAGAGGATTGGGAAATGGGGTAGGAGCTGGTTTTGCAATAGTCTTTATTTATGCTTTAGGAGTTAACCCCTCTGGGGTCCTGCTGATCTTTCTGACCTTATCAGGAAGACTTGTGATAGCAGTTGAACCTCATAATTGGACAGTGGATTCAGCTAGACAAGTAGGTGGACAGCATCCTTTTTGACCAGGAGAGGTAAAAATGGAGGACTAATGTACATTACTGTGTCACAAACATAAGTGCTTGCGGTAGAGAGCTTTTGATACAAAGGAGAATGGTAAACACTAAGCACCAAGACATTTTGCTATAGCCCATATTATTTTCTTTCATTACATTTTTTCTGTTTATTTATTGATTTATATAAAGGGAACAAATTTCATGTACTTCATATATACAGCTTTAAGAGCATGATGATACTTCCCACCCTACCTTCCTTCTTGCCCTCACTTCCACCCTTCCTCTTCCTTTCTTTCTTATTTTTCTTTTAATTTTTACATGGCATGCTTTCAACTTACTACTTGTTGAATTCCTTAGTTAGTGGAGGTCTAAGGTTGTGATTATGTAAGCATTTCTTTTAAATTAATAAATAAAAATAAATATAGATTGGGTCCAAGATGATATTTTGTGTATGTTATGAAATGATTACATCAAGGAAATTGATACTTCTGTTGCCTTATACTTTTCTTGAGCTGAGAACATTTGAACACTACTCTGTCAGCAATTTTCACATGTATAGTACATTATTATAAACTGTCTTTCATGTACATTATTATTAAATATCTTCCCAGTGCCATACCATATATCTCCAGAATTACTCCCTTGCATGACTGAACTTTGCACTCTGGCTAATAACTCTTCATTTTCCTACAACTCCCTTGCCTCAGTCCCTGGTAAACAATATTGCTCTTCTCTTCTGTGAGCTTAACTTGTTTTAGATTCCATATACACGTGAGTTCATGAAATATTATTTTTTGGTACTTGGGTAATTCACTTAATGTAATACCCTCCCATTTCATCCATATTGTCACAAATGGTAAGATTTTCTTCTTTTTTAAGGCTGAATATTGTTTCATTGTGTATATATACCATGTATTCTTTATTTGCTTTCTGATTACTCTTAGGCTGATTCCATATCATGGATAATGTGCATAATACTGCAATTAATATGGGATTTCACATGTGCTCTTGATTTCACTTCTTTGGGATATTTTCTCTGAAGCGGAATTCCTAGATCATATTGGAATTCTCGCTTGCTATTTTGAGAAACTGCCATACTTTTTCCTGTTATGACTATATTAGTTCCATTCTCACCAACATTGTGCAAAAGTTTTCTTTTCTGGTATCTCCTTACCAACACTTGTTGTCACTCATCTTTTAGACTAAAAAAATTCTATGGGTGGGCATTGTGGTGTAGCAAATTAAGCTGCATTCCATATTGGAGTGCCTGGGATTGAGTCCTGCCTCCACTGCTGATCCTTATCATATTACTGCTAATGCAGCTGCCAGGCAATAGATGATGGTGCAAGTGCTTGGGGTTCTGCAGCCTATGTAGGAGACCAGATGGAGTTGCTGGATCTTGGCTTTGGCTTGGCCTAGTGTCTGCTATTGCAGGCATTTGGGGAGTAAACTATTAGAAGAAAGATGTTTTCTTACTATTGGTATTTGAATCCCTTATATATTTTGGATAGTATCCCCTTATCAGACTACAGTTTGCAAATATTTTTCCTATTCCATAGATTATCTCTTCATTCTTGTTTCCTTCACTGCCCAAAAAGTTTATTAGTTTGATGCAATCTCACTTGTTTATTTTTCCTTTAGCTGCCTGTGATTTAGGGTTTTATCCAAAAATCTTTGAAAACACTAATGCCAAAAAGCCTTTCCCTCTGACAGATTATTTTTTACATAAACATTGTCCTTTATGCTACTTAGATTAAAAAGAAAGTTAAAAAGAAAGCAAAAAATGAATTTAGCTCAGTAATACAGCATAGATAATTTATCTTAATCATCTGATAAATTCAAAATTTTAATTCATCAGATTGGATTAAAAGTCACCAATTGAGATTTTAGTCCAAAAGTTTTATAGTTAAGTATTCACCTTCTCTTCATCCCAATTTATTCTGTTGTTCTCTTGTAGGTGGGGCTGACAAAGATGATGTGGGATTATTACAATATGTTCCATCATTGAGTAAACCTATGATCTTCAGTGCAATTTATACAATAAAACAGTCAAATAGAGGTATTTTAAAGTTTTCATTTTCTGCAATAAAATGAGTACTTTTTAGAGTTAAAACATTTCAGTTATATCATTTGATACCCAATTAAAGGGCAAGTGGCTCATCACGCTCTTATTGCTAAAGGAAGATTCTGAAATAATATAGAGATTTCAATAGCAACATGTCATGTAAATAAATTCTAATGCGTGTAGCAAATGATTTTGAAATAAAAAATTTACATGGTGGGTTTATCACATAACTTTAGAATGAGACTTGCTAGTAATGTTAGCCATTGATCTGTGCAAGTAAAAACTGATATATGTGGAATAAATACAAATACTGACTTAGAGCAATGTTCAGCATTATAGAAGTTTAAGAGGCTATAGCAATTGCTAATTCTTTGCAAAGAAGTTACTACAAATTACAATAAGAAAGACTGATGTATCCAAGTGGCATTATCAAGCAGCTGTTTCATCTTTGATGTTTCTGAACATCATTGTCACAATATTCCCCTGCTTGTATTTTTATACCACTTTCACATCCAGAAAGAAATTGAGGCTGCTCGCAATTATAAATTTACCTCACATTAGTAGAGACAAGAGCAAAAAATTTGGTGATTTGATTTTTTATGTTTTAGAAAATAAAATACAAAATAGAACTTCTTTCAGTAATGACGATGGCTAAAATAATTTCTAAAATAAAAATATATGTGAAATTATATTTATAGTATTCCATTGTAATACAGAAAGTTTGCTTACTAAGAAAACTTAATGAATATGACACATTATTGAAAGCTTTAGAAAATTATACTTTTCATGTGTGCTTTCACTAATATGAAGTTACACATTTTAATCTTACCACAAAATCAGTACAAGTTCCAGAAGACACAATCCAGATGATCTGGGTGTATTATTTCAAAAATTGCAAAAAATTGTTAAAATGTAGACTATAACCTTTATTTTCTTTACTCCATTTTCTACTTTGTTATTTAAATACATTCCTTATTCTCTAGTATTCAGTTTCCTCATCTCCATAATTAAAAATAGTACTTGCCATATATGAAAGCCTTAGACTGTCCAGCAAATTAATCTACTCTCCTCTTCTTTCTTCATTTTTCCTTTCCAGTGGCTACCTTTGTGTTGTTTTGCGAGACTAAAACCAATGATATTCTTTATGTATGTTTTGCTAGAATTTTGAGATAAAGAAATTTTCCATTGGCTTATTTTCACTTCTACTTGTGATGTTTTGCTTCTCTTTATTATGTTCTGTTTTCATAATAGCCAAATTCCAGCACAGCTAAGCCAGTTAAAGTATTGAAGAATCAGTCCATATGGATCATTGCTGAGAGTGTAGCAATTGACTTACATTATCAACCATGAAGTGGAAAGTAATTTTATTCTTGTAATCAGCCAATGTGGTTCTGCTAAAATTAACTAATTTCACCATGCATATCCACACTAACACTTTTTTTAAACCTAGAATTGAATTTCAAACAAATTTTTTTTAACTTTTATTTAATGAATATAAATTTCCAAAGTACAGCTTGTGGATTACAATGGCTTCCCTCCCCCATAACTTCCCTCCCACCTGCAACCCTCCCCTTTCCCGTTCCCTATTCCCTTCCATTCACATCAAGATTCATTTTCAATTCTCTTTATATACAGAAGATCAGTTTAGCATATATTAAGTAAAGATTTCAACAGTTTGCACCCACACAGAAACACAAAGTGAAAAATACTGTTTCAGTACTAGTTATAGCATTAAGTCACAATGTACAGCACATTAGGGACAGAGATCCTACATGAGGAGTAAGTGCACAGTGACTCCTGTTGTTGACTTAACAAATTGACACTCTTGTTTATGGCATCAGTCATCACCCCAGGCTCTAGTCATGAGTTGCCAAGGCTATGGAAGCCTTTTGATCATATTTAGACAAGGTCATAGTCAAAGTGGAAGTTCTCTCCTCCCTTCAGAGAAAGGAACTTCCTTCTTTGATGACCTGTTTTTTCCACTGGGATCTCACTCGCGGAGATCTTTCATTTATGTGTTTTTTTTTTTTTTTTTTTTTCCCCAGAGTGTCTTGGCTTTCCATGCCTGAAATACTCTCATGGGCTTTTCAGCCAGATCCGCATGCCTTAAGGGCTGATTCTGAGGCCAGAGTGCTGTTTAGGACATCTGCCATTCTATAGGTCTGCTGTGTATCTTACTTCCCATGTTGGATCACTCTCCCTTTTTGATTCTATCAGCTAGTATTTGCAGACACTAGTCTTATTTATGTGCTCCCTTTGGCTCTTCATCCTATCATTATGATCAATTGTGAACAGAAATTGATCACTGGGACTAGTGAGATGGCATTGGTACATGCCACCTTGATGGGATTGAATTGGAATCCCCTGGTATGTTTCTAGCTCTACCGTTTGGGGCAAGTCAGCTTGAGCATGTCCCGAATTGCACATCTCTCCCCTCTCTTATTCCCACTCTTACATTTAACAGCGATCACTTTCAGTTAAATTTCAACACCTAAGAATAACTGTGTAGTGATTACAGTATTCAACCAAAAGTATTAAGTAGAACAAACAAAAAAAATACTAAGAGGGATAACGTATTAAGTTGTTCATCAACAGTCAGGGCAAGGGCTGATCAAGTCACCATATTTTGTCTTGTTATTCCTATGCATTCAATACAGAAATAGTTCCAATAATTGAAAGAAAAAGAAATAAATGATGATTATTATATATTTTATTTCTCAGAGAAAGGGCTCAAAAAAAGTGAAAAATAAAAGCAATAACTAAATCATGCTGGAAGTACAATGTACAGGTAACCCAAATTACATTTGTTTGACTTGTTATTTTTCACTTCATCATGAGGTAAAATTGATACATTCAGTAGAAACTGTACTTTAAATTTTGATTTTGATCTTTTTTGGGCCAACACTGTGCAGTACAATACTCTCTTCATGTTAGGCAGTGGCAGCAAGCTTAAGTCCCCAGTCAGCCACTCAGTCACAAAGGTAGATGAAGGATACGCCACAGTGTACTGCATTGCCACTGGTTTCTGTATATCATGCATTGTTTTTTCAAAACCCATCATGTCTATAAAATTCCCATCTGTGTTTTTATACCCATTCAACCATTATTTTTTCTCTTTCAGTGATATATTCAGTAAATGGCATGATATATTCAGCACTTTATTATAAAATAGCTTTTGTGTTTAGGTGACTAAGCCCAACTGTAGACGAATATAAGTACTCTGAGCATGTTTAAGGTAGACTGAGCTAAACAATAATGTTTAGGTTAGATGTATAAAACTCATTTTCAAGCTACAGAATGTTCCGCTTACGATGGTTTTATCAGGAGGTGAGCCCACTTGTAAGTCAAGAAGAAATGTAATTATGAAATTTATTTTGCTACTGGAAATTTTACATGTTATCCAACTAGAAGAATTTCTCACACTTGAAACAACAGTGAAACTCATATTCATTCAATAAACAAATAAGACATATTTTGCACATAAATAATAATTGAACAATTGTACTATGAAATGTGATTCCATCAACTGTTTAATCAATATGAACTACTAAGGAAAAAGTATACAACAAATGAGTGATTTTAACAACTATCACAATTTTATTAGGGCCAGTACTGTTTCACTTGAGTTAAGCCACTGATTACAATCCCGACATCCCATGTTGGACTTAGTTCCCCGTTTGTGTCCCAGCTACTCCACTTCCAATCTAGCCTCATGAAAATGTACCTGGGGCAGCAGCTGAAGAGAACCCAAGCACTTGGGCCCCTGACACAATGTGGGAGAGCATGAGCGTTTTTGGCTCCTGGATTTGGCCTGCCCAATATGACTGCTGTAGCTCTCTGGGGAGTGAACCAGTGAATAGAAGTTATTCTCTCCCTCTCTCTCTTTCTCTCCCTCTCTCCCCCTCTCTTTCCTCTCACTATCTCTCTGTTTTCTCTCTCTCTTTCTCCTTCCATCTTCCTTTCACTTTGTCACTCTGCCTTTGAAATAACTAAATAAATGAATTTTTTTTTTAATTTGACAGGTAGAGTTATAGATAGTGAAAGAGAGACAGAGAGAAAGGTCCTCCTTCCGTTGGTTTACTCCCCTAATGGCCACTAGGGCCAGTGCTGCACCAATCCAAAGCCAGGAGCCGGGTACTTCCTCCCAGTCTCCCATGCGGGTGCAGGGACCCAAGCACTTGGGCCATCCTCCACTGCCCTTCCGGGCCACAGCAGAGAGCTGGACTGGAAGAGGAGCAACCGGGACTAGTACCTGGTGCCCCAACCGGGACTAGAACCCCAGGGTGCCAGTGCTGCAGGTGGAGGATTAGCCAGTTGAGCCACGGCGCTGGCCAATAAATAGATTCTTTAAAAAAAAAAAAAATGACCCTGTTTAAAAACGTATTGAAAATTTTCCAAATTATATTATTTTTATTTTAAAATATGTTTTAAATTCAAAGAGCTAGAAAGACACACACACACACACACACAGAGAGAGAGAGAGAGAGAGAGAGAGAGAGGAAATCTCATCATTTAGTTTAATCCCCAAATCTCCAAAGCCAAAACCAGGAGTCAGGAACTTGATTCTACTTGCATAGAATGGATCTAAGTGCTTGACCATCACCTACTACCTCCCAGGGTCTCTACTGGAAAAATGATGAAATTGGGAGCAGATTCAGGATTTAAATTTAGGTACTTCAACATGGGATACAGGGGTCTTAACTGACATCTTAACTGCCAGGCCAAATACCCACTCCTATCGGATTCATTTAAAAGGGTTTTTCTTTATTCATTGTGTGCTGCTTTCCTATTTGGATGAATCTCTTCTATTTTCCTTCTCATAGGCCATTGTGTTATATTTCTGTATTTCATTCAGTCTTATTTGTAAAATTCAGCCTTACATTTCTTTAAAAACCATAGCCACATTGCTTTTGTAAAGGCAAAAGACAATACTTTGGCTCAAACCAGGATACAATCTAGGAAGAAAGCAATTTGCTATGGAAGCAGTACCAATTGGAGACAGGCACACATTAGATGTGTGTATGGAATGCAAATGTTAGGGACTGTCAGCTAAACATTTTCTTCTGGTGGTTTCCCAGATGGCCATATTACGTATTATCTAATCACCTAATTACTGATTAATCCAGGGTCAGTGAAGTGACTATAAATAAGCTAAATATTCTGTCCCTTGGAATTTTTAAGTGATTGCAACCATCTCTTTCTAGTCCTTAATATTTTAAATTTAAAGTCTTTTGAAGTTGTGTTTACTACCACTTATTTCATGCATAAATTAAAAAACAAAACACTAATTTCTAAAGATGGGTCTTCTTTCTGATGACTAGCAGCATTCCTTTCTGATTTTTAAGAGATTTTAATATTCATATAATGATTCCTTTTCAAGCGTAGATGGTTTACATTATTATTTTGGCAAGCATACCCCAAAAAGAGCACAGATAGACTGTGGATTATCAAGTTTGAGTGTGTGAGTCAACTTAAATATATCAGAAACATATGTGATCAGATTACCTTATTTAATGGGAAGTTGTGTTAAAGTGAAACCAGATGTTAAGGAAGATAAGAACCAGTCTCAACATTCTAGGCCTTATAGATAAGTGGTATACTGCTCATTCATGTTCAGCTTATGACTCAGAGAGCTTTGATGACCTATTTGTATGATTAGTGAGCTCATATCCTTCACTTTCCTTCTCTGGAAGCTTCCTTATATTTATTAAGCAACTCACACTAACATGAAAATAAAAATGACCAGTGGAGTCAAAGAATTTTAATGGCTTATGTATATAAATTAAAACCAAACAGAATATACCACCGTGTTCTATCAGAAAGAAGCCACTTGATAAAGGGCCATGGGTATTATAGGCATTTTGTCATGTTAGAAATGAATCAGAAGGTGGGGAAGAGGTGATATAACTAGTAAATGTTTATAAGACCTATTTGATACTCTACTTTTTTAGTCTTCTTTCTTCACTTTCTCCTTAATTCTAACATGCCCTTGAGTACTCTTGTTGGTCTTCTCAATGTGTCCATTCTATCTAGATGATCAGAAGCAATTTCATAGCTTATAAAACCATCTCTGGCAATGATAGCCCTTCTGGGAATATGTATCATCAGATAGACTTTAACAGAATTGTTGAACTATAGGTAAAATTATTTACTGAATATTGATGCCTAGTTATTTCCACAGCCAATTCAATACATTCAATAATGTCTTCACCTATTTTGCATGTCAAACTCTTCTTCTTCTTGTTTTCTCACTAATCACAAAATGACCATATTCTAAAATCTCAGGAATATCATAGAAGTGTCCTGCCTTTTAGTTTGGAATCAATCACTAAATCCTGTGAGTAGATGGTATCTGGATCTCCAGTCTTCTCATGTCATTGCTTCTGTCATAGGTGAGACTAATATCACTTTTTAGGTTATTGAGAGTCAGTGGATATAATCTTGGGAATGTGAGGGTTGAAACTAGATGTTGGGTTTTATTTACAGTTGTGCTACTTTGTAATCTCCATGTCTCTGTAGTTAGGTCCCTAGACTATAAAATAAGAAAATCATTAGACTACCTATTTCATGGGTTCACCCTGAAGAGTAAATGTGAATGCATGTAATGTGCTCAGGAACATTGCCTGAAAGTTGAGTGGTTTTCATCAACTTTGATTTCTACTTTGCATTCCTTTTCCTGATTACATCTCCAACTTCAATCCTTTCATAGTGCTACTCTAATTATCAATCCAGAATCAAAACCCCATCTCCTCAAACATTTTTAATTGACATTCATTACTTGTGCTATAATATTCTAAAGTCCACCAATGAGACACAATGTCCTTCATGGTTTAGCTCAAGCTTTCTAATCCAGCATCGTCTGTAAAGGATTGGCACTTTAGTCAACAATCTAACAAGACTTTCCTGTACATAATTTGCACAGTTTTACCTGATTCTTTTCTTTGCATTTGGTGATCGACTTTATTCCCTCATCTATTCATTATAATCTAATAAATTATATTGATTTATGCACTATTCTCTCAATTATTCTTTGACTACTTATGCTTTATTCTCTAAGTTATGATTTGTGCATTTATTTTGTAGTATCTCTTCCCTGAATGTCTCTCTAAAAAGAAACTGTATTTCAATATGTCTTAAACTAACTGATTTTTGAGTCAGCCTTTGAATTATGATATTATATTAATACAGGGTCTATAAAATACACAGTTTTGGTTTTACTTTGATTTTTTTTCATTTTGCTACAATCAGCAGGGAGTTATTGAGGGATCTGGAGCAACAAGGAATCATACTAAAATAGTATTTTAGGAAAATGTATCCATCAGGAAAAAAATTTAGAACAGATCACAGCAGAAAAGATTAGAGCAGAAACTCCCAAACTATTTCAGGTCAAGGTCCCCTTCCACATTTCAGTAATTTTTAAAATAACTAATGGTTCTGCTTATTCTGTAGATAGGCTCAACAGCAGAACAGTAATAGCTCGGGCAGTCTCTGACAACTATCACCATGTGTCCCTTGAAAACGTGAAGTGACCCCAGGCTTTGCCAATGAATTCAGTGTGGTGCTCCCCTGCGCTTTGTGCATAGTTCTTAAAAACAGAACTGGAAGAAATTATGTAACCAAGAAGAACAGGCAGAGGAAGGTAATTTAGAACACGAGTCGACATATGATGGCCCATGAATCCAATCTGACCAAATGCTCCATTTGTAAAAATATTTTGTTGAAACACAGCCACACTCAATTGTTTATATATGACTATTGTTTTCAAGATAGAATAACAGAGGCTAGTACATGAGATAGATATCAAATGGATCACAAAGCTGAAAATATTTGCTATCTCATCCTTTTCCAAAAAAGCTTTGCCATTTCTGATTTTGCTTAGTTTAATTCAAATTGTGATTTGATGAGGGTCTTGTCAAAAGAAATTCAACTTTCTTGCATTTAATTAAAAACATTTGAGTACCTTTGTGTCAGACAATCTGAAGAGTTATAAGATTTTGTCACGAAGTTTAAATCCTATAGATTAAGACTTGAAATTATGGCAATTTCAGGTGTTAATTTTTTCTTAAGCTCTCTTAAAGTATCTCAGATATTTGTATGTCCATGGGTAAGTTTCTTAATCACCATTATTCTTTCTATAATTGATAAGTAATTGAGATAACGTTAAAATTTGGTCCTTTCATTTAGTAAAAGCTACAGAGAAGCTGATGTGCTGATTTTTTTAAAAAAAGATTTATTTATTTGAAAGCCAGAGTTATAGTGAAAGAGGGAGAGACAGAGAGATCTTCCATCTGCTGGTTCACTTTACAGATGGCCACAATGGCCAAAGCTGGGCCAGACTGAAGCCAAGTGCCAGCAGTTTCTTTTGGGACTCCAACGTGGGAGCAGGTGCCAAAGCACGTGGGCCACCTTCAGCTTTTTTCCCAGGGATATAAGCAAGGAGCTGGATCAGAAGTACAGCAGTGAGCACTCGAACCGGTTGCTCATATGAGAAGCCAGCACTGCAGGCAGAGGTTTTACCTGCTATGCCACAATGTCGGCCCCTCTACCCTTTACCTGTAACTAAAAATACCCTATATTATATCATATCTTATAGATTATTAAATATAAAATTAAATCATTATCTGTATTTTATTATATATCTTTAAATATTATATTGTATAATCACATTTTGTTTTATATGCATTCTGGAAGAGAAAAAGAGGAAATGACAGGATCCAAAAGAGAGATGAAAGAAAATATCTCTCTTTCTGTGCCTCTTCCTCTCTGTAACTCTGACTTTCAAATAAATAAATAATTCTTTAAAAGAAAAAGGCGGGGGTGGCACAGTGGCATAGCGGGTAAAGCCACCACCTGCAGTGCCGGCATCCCATGCAGGCACCAGTTCTAGTCCTGGCTGCTCCACTACTGATCCAGCTCTCTGCTATGGCCTGGGAAAGCAGCAGAAGATGGTCCAAGTCCTTGGGCCCCTGCACACATGTGGGAGATCCGGAAGAAGCTCCTGGCTCCTGCCTTAGAATCGACCCAGATCTGGCTATTGCAGCCACTTGGGGAGTGAACCAGAGGATGGAAGACCTCTCCATCTTTTTCTGCCTCTGCCTCCCTGTAACTCTGCCTTTTAAATAAAAAAAAAACAATAACTTAAAAAAATGAAAAAGAAAATATACCTGTGTCTTGCTATGAAAGTAAATAGAATTATAAATTTTGTTAGCTGTTATTATAAATTAAATCCACATGGTATCTCTTCAGATAGTTAATAACTTTAATTTACATTAAGAAATATTATCTCTCTAATATAATTTTCAGAAGATTATTATTTAATAGACTTACATGAATTTATTCATTAGCAAAGGATTTTATTTGCTTATTTGTTAGTGAAAACTTTTGAAGTGGGTGCATATGTGATTAGGTCAGAGAGGCATTGCTCTAAAAATGGATTCATATTTATCTCAGAGTTCATTTTTCTAAGTGTGTGTTGTGATAAAGGAGGGTACCTCACATGCGTGGCCGTTCTGCAGGCTGCAATTTTCCTTTCTTGTTTCTCCACCTTATTGTGACATAGCCAGAAGTGCCCTTGCCAGGACATGTGTGCCATACTCTTGAATGTCCAGACTGTGGTCTAAACAAATCCCCTTTTTATAAAGCACTCACCTGCAGACATTTTGTTGTAGGTCGTGGTGTAGCTGCAACTTCAGCAGACTCAGAACAAACTGAAATGAGGTCAGCAGAGCCTCACAAGCTATTGCCTAGAGAGTAGCAAAAATAATTCCATTCATTGGTGTTAGTTATAAGTGAGGTACAGCTGGTAATGCTATTAACTGAAATCAGAGCAGAGAGAATGTAATGAGTTGAAATTTGCTTATAGGTTTCAAACTGTGAGCTCCCTAACGAAATCTCTTCCATTGATTTTTTTTTTTAAAAAATTGATAAATCTTTTAAAAGCCTTTATGTCATTTCAAAAATTGCAACACTAGGTCATTTTAGCACAGAATTATTAATTATGCAATCTAGTAATAAATAAATCCAACATTCATCCCTGCTGGACAAAGCATGGACAGTTTTGTTTGCCACAGGTCCCTCTCCTAAACTCTGCTTGAGACTGAGGCACAATCCAGACCATCTTTCTTGTGTTTCCTGTGCTGTGTGAAAATCTCAACCATAGCAGTAGATTGTGTCTCTATCTTAGAATCTCAACAATTTAATGCAAGGAGCTGACCTTCATGTACCCTGAGTGATGCCGAGGCAGGTTCTTTATAAACTACTACAGACTGCACTTGTTATTTGGTTCAATTAAAGCTTTAGTGGCTATACAATGCAAAGAACATGTAAACCCAGACTGGGTTGATTTTAAATCCTAGGTATTTAGCAGCCAATGTCTTATCTGTCCCGAGCCTTGGTTTCTACAGGAGTGAAATGTGGGAAATAATATTCCCATTTCAGAGGGTGGTTGTGAGGGGGCTATGAGTTACATTGCAAGAGACATTCAATATATTGTTTCACAGAATGACCAGGAGATGCTATCCATAATGTCATGTACAATCAAATCCAATTGTGTTCACATTGAGGGGGAAAAAAGGAAAGACCAAAATCATGTTCTCCTAAATCATAAGGGTTTTTTGACATGAAATGTTGTAATTTATAACATAATCATGATTACAGACATTACAAGGGCAAAGCTGGGCAGGTAAACAGGGACAATAAAGGAAATACCTTTTAGCTGCGGCGCTGGCTGATCATTGAAGTATTCTTGAAGGTTTCTCCTCTTAAAAAGTTTCACCTTTTCTAAGACCAGGAACTAACTGTTCTGTGCTCACAAAGCATTGATTCAAACCATTGTGCCCAGATCCCTTGTCAGAGCCCTTAGCTCCCTGAGAGAAAAAGAGATCCTAGTCAATCGCTTTGATGAAGAACGACCCCACTACAGTGGGGGTCATACAGATCCTTCACAGCAAAAATCAAGAGGTCAGGCAACCCTGATCATCCTGGCTAGTTTATCGTTATTTACCTACAAGGTATATTTAAAGTTGATCCCACACCAAGTATTGCATCCATCATAGTCCTAAGAAATTATTCATTTTAGCACAATGAGTTCCTGCAAGATTCTAGAGCAAGTGAGAGATCCTCTCAAAGCACAGCTATGGTTCTTTGTCTTTTTATTTTTTTTATTTTATTTTTTTTTTTGACAGGCAGAGTGGACAGTGAGAGAGAGAGAGACAGAGAGAAAGGTCTTCCTTTGCCGTTGGTTCACCCTCCAATGGCCGCCGCGGCCAGCGCGATGCGACCGGCGCACCGCGCTGATCCGATGGCAGGAGCCAGGAGCCAGGTGCTTTTCCTGGTCTCCCATGGGGTGCAGGGCCCAAGCACCTGGGCCATCCTCCACTGCACTCTCGGGCCACAGCAGAGAGCTGGCCTGGAAGAGGGGCAACCGGGACAGAATCCGGCGCCCCGACCGGGACTAGAACCCGGTGTGCCGGCGCCGCTAGGCGGAGGATTAGCCTAGTGAGCCGCGGCGCCGGCCCTGGTTCTTTGTCTTTTACAAGTGAGAAAGACATCAAGCAGGAAGAAATAGAACTTCCTAAACTCTGCATCAAATCCAATGGCTAATTTCACAATCTCAGTTGACACATCCAAGGTCCTGGATTTCCTGATTAGAGGAATACAACTGCCAGGTGTCTGTCAAGGTCAGGAAGCCTGTTCAGGCTTTTCTTTGCCATGGCCAGGAACTCTAGTCCTTCCACAGTATTCCCCTCTTCCTTTATTGCTTGCCTTTAAAAAAAAAAGGTTTTATTTTTTCATTTGAGAGGTAGAGTTATAGACAGAGAGGGAGAGACAGAAAGGTCTTCCATCCACTGATTCATTCCCCAATGGCCTCAAAGCCTGGTGTTGGGCTGATCTGAAGCCAGGAGCCAGGAGCTTTCTCCAGGTCTCCCATGTCAGGCCACCTTCTACTGCTTTCCCAGGCCTTAGTAGAGAGCTGGATGGAAGTGGAGCCTCCGGGATAAGAAACCGTGCCCATTGGGATGCTGGCATGGCAGATGGAGGCTTATCCCACTACACCACAGTGGGGCCCCCTTTATTGCTTTCTGAACACATTGCTGATGACGCCTGAAGAGGTGGGCGCATGGGTCACTGGAGCTATCCCCCTTGGTCCTGCGTGCCTCCCTAGCGCTGTTCGGGCAATCGCTGCCACAAAATGTAAGTCTTTCATTTTTTTGACAAGTTCTCTCTTTGTCCATAAACAGAAGCAAAAAACACTTCTACTTGTTAATGGATGCAATTAAATAGGATTCCTGTCCTTAACTCCTGTCCACTTCATGAAAACTTACAATGCATGATGTGAAAATTCTGAAAAATCTACTAAGCAACACTTCAGAAAATGCTGTAGATAGAACAGTTGGCCTGTTTTATATTGGTGTATATTTATTTGTGGAAGATGTCAGAGGCATTTTGCCTACTATTTTATTTTGTTTATAAACACTGGATGCAATTGAAAATTTCATTCTGTGTTTTCAGCAAATAAATAACATATGCTGAAATTCAAACTGAACGCTTGATAGGCAAATAAACACCACTTAAGTATATATAAAATAGGTTTTATAATCTCCTATTCAACTGTAACATATTTTAAAAGTGCTCATATCACCATTAGGAATAAAACAGATACAGCATTATAATATATGCAATATATGTCTTGAAAAAATCATTTTAATCTTTGCAGTAAATAATTTTTGTCTAATGACATTATTACAAGAAGACTTTAAAAGGAATGCTCTTTAATTTCATGAACACGCCTTTTAGCTCCAAGCTCACTGGATTTTTTTAAAAATCAGAAATGAGAATGTGATCGCTTGTTCCTTTCTCTAATTTATTTCTTTTTCTTGACTAACAGATAAATTTAGACATTTGACATTTGGAAATGAAATTCCATTGTTTGGAAACTATCTTAATTTCAGATTTGACTTTAACAGAACATTCAAAGAGATTCTTTTAAAAAGGTGCTGACACTGAATCACAAAGCAATTTGATCTGGGTAAAGGCAGCAGAATTAGACCCATTAACTTCAAATGGAATTGAATAGCCACCTTGGGAAAGCTTGTCCAAGTGAAAATGAGTATAGTCAAATTTAAAGCAGGGTGTATGAGAACATCTAAAAGTGTAATGGGATGCAAAATATGCAGTGTGGCCTATTAGTCACACCTAGAAGCCTACTTTAGAAGTCTAGACAGACAATGAAAATAGCTACAAGAGAAAATAGAAATCTGAGAATCCCTGGGAATTACCTTTAGTGGGAAGTTATTTAAACTAACCATGATCCACCCGTCCCTCTACCAAACAACTTTAGAATAGGTTAATTTTAAAGGAGAAATCACATTTAATTTTTTTAAAATGATCAGTTCACCTCCCAGAGTCATGGAGTTTTGTGTTGATATGAAGGACTATTTGAAAAATACATACTCAGCCTCTATCCTTAAACACTCTAGAGAAAATTATTTTAAAGAACTTCTCCCTCCAGTATTGTTGGAAATATTTAATGATATACCATTGTAACTTCATTAAATACAGAACTTTACATATAAATTTAAATTTTTTTTGTACTAAGAGGGGTGTTACCTAAGGATTATGTAGCTATCCACTTCTGTAGGCGTTTATGTATACATGCTTTTATGCTTTTTACAGGCGTTTATGTATTCTGTCCATCCATGTATATTTATAAGCCAGTTATGGAAATACTATTTCTTGTGTTGTAGGGGATTAAGTTCGATCTTGGGTCCCTTGCTGAGTACAATAGACTCTACTAGCACTGTTTTATTTAATATTTCTAACTTTTCAAAAATTATTTATTTGAGAGGGAGGAAGAGAAGGAGGAAGAGACAGAGAGAGATAGAGAGAAGAGGAGAGAGAGAGAGAGAGAGACCCCATCTGTGGTTCACCTTCCAAATGCTCTCAAACACCTAGGGCCAAAGCTGGGAGCTGGGAACTCTACCCAGGCCTGCCACACGGGTGGCAGGAAGCTGCTACTTGAGTTATTTCCACTGCCAATCAGGGTCCACACTAGCAAACAACCAGAATTAGTAGCTTGAGCAAGAGCCAGGAATGGAAGGCAGACATTCCCACGTGAGTTATGGGTATCCTAACCAGCTTCTTAACTGCTAGGCCAGTTAAGCCATGTACCTATCTGTAGATTATTTTTTTTTTTTTTTTGACAGGCAGAGTGGACAGTGAGAGAGAGAGACAGAGAGAAAGTTCTTCCTTTTTGCTGTTGGTTCACCCTCCAATGGCCGCCGCGGCCAGTACATCACGCTGATCTGAAGCCAGGAGCCAGGTGCTTCTCCTGGTCTCCCATGTGGGTGCAGGGCCCAAGTACTTGGGCCATCCTCCACTGCACACCCGGGCCGCAACAGAGAGCTGGCCTGGAAGAGGGGCAACCGGGACAGAATCCGGCACCCCGACCAGGACTAGAACCCGGTATGCCAGCGCCGCTAGGCGGAGGATTAGCCTATTGAGCAGCGCCGGCCTATCTGTAGATTTTTAAAATTTCTGCTTAACACTGTATCATCCACTGTATCAATGGAAGAAGTAACTGGGATCTTGCAGAGGGATGAAACTGAGCTGTGTGTGCTCTGAGGCTGCAGAATGGAGCAAGTCATAAACCAGCAAGTGAATCCAGAAAACTTCTACTTCTGTAGTTAACTTGTGATGTTTTACTTATGTTTACAATAAAATGGCAATTTCATGAGGATGGCACTCCAGCAAATCTGTAAGAGATTAATTTGTAAGATTAGACTAGGAACACAAAACTTGTGAAACTTGACAGAGAAATGATCTTGTTCAATGTTGGCTACATTGAACACATTGGGCCAGAGGTCAGGGGAGATCAGACTTGAAATGTGTATTGTTTTTCTTCAGCATATTTCAAAGCTGCCTGGGGAGAATATACATTCGACACAATACTTGAGGCAAGAGATTATATCAAATAAAAGAGACTGTTGACATTGCAAAGTGAAGGCCTTGCAGCCCTCAGAGATGATAGGTTACATTCTAGGAAGAAAATCTTACATGCAGCACAAAGCATATGGAGAAGGTGCGGAGAAGGCTCTACCTGTCAGAGACAGAAGACACACAAGCTGGAGGACCCTACACCCAACCTCTGTTGCTTGCAGGTATTTTGACAAAAGTTGGCATTGTAGTCACCACATGGACCTTTCAGTTGTTCTAAGTAATGTAAGAAGAATTGGGATTAGTTCTTGCTTAAAAGTTTGGTAGAATTCAGCAGTGAAGCCATCTGATCCTGAGCTTTTATTTGTTGGGAAGTTCTTTATTACTGATTGAGTCTCAGTCTTGGTTATTGGTCTATTAGGTTGACTATGTCTTTGTGCCTCAATAATGGTAAATTATGTGTTTTCACAAATCTATCCACTTCCTCTAGAGTCCACTTTGTTGGTGTATAGATGTTTGTAATAGTGCCTAATGATTTTTTGTGTTTCTGTGGTATCATTTGCAACATCTTTTTCATCTGTGATTTTGTTAATTTGGGTCTTCTCCCCCATCTTTGTTATTGTTATTTGAGCCAATGGTTTATCAATTTTGATTTTGTTTTGAAAAAGCTCTTCATCCACTGATCTTTTGTATTCTTATTTTGTTTCATCACACATCCCATTTTCCCCAACTCAGGGAGTAGTCTCAATGGAACATGTTGAACAAGTTACTCATGGGCAACATTCCTGATACCCCTACACATCTATTATCAGCACTTGTGAATTCCAATCTTACTCCCTCAAGTTGTTTCTCATCATCTCCCACCAACTGAAAAACAGAAAAATCAAACAACTTTTTTCTCCTGTGTCTTTAACTAGTTTGTATGAAACTCTCCATTGATAGAAGTGGTCTTTCCACAATGCGAATTCCACTAGTTTACCCATCCCTGTTTCTTACTCTTAAGCCTGTGCTGACTAACACATACTTTAAGGCAAAAATCAAGGTTTTGTGCTGCTTTTTATCTATTTTTTTCTTCCTTCTTTAAAGCACGTGCATATGCTATTAAGAAAGATCTCTTTAATAAAAATGAAATACAAATTAAGAAGAAATATGGTAGATAATGGTTGTGTGAAATCATGAGGTAGCCTAGTGATAACAGAAGTTAAAGGGGATGAGTTGGTATTTGACACAAGCAGACTTTTTCCATGGTAACAAAAAGGGACACAGGGAAAATAAGGCAAAATTGTAAAACATGGTAGGAACATGAGATAGCTCTTGTCTAAGTGAATCTGTTTTATAAAAGAAATGCAAGAATGAGGGACTCCATCAGTAAAGTGTCTGTGTGGGGGTGGATGCTGTTAGCATCATGGGTTAAGCCATGGTCTGCAGTGCTGTCATCTCATATGGGTGCTGGTTGCAGTCCCCGCTACTCCACTTCTGATCCAGCTCCTTGCTAATGTGCCTGGGACAGCAGTAGAAGATGCCCAAGTTCCTGGGCCCATGCACCCACCATGTGGGACATCTGGATGAAACCCCTGGCTCCTTGCTTTGGTTTGGCCTAGACTTGGCTATTACAACCATTTGGGGAGAGAACCAGTGGATGGAAGACTTCTCTTTCTACCTTTGCTTCTCCCTCTCTGTAACTCTGCCTTTCAAATAACAATAAATCTAAAAAATAAAAAAGAGTATGTATGATAGACTTCTGATATTAGCATTCAAGGAAAGAGAAAACATGTAATTTCACTTTAAAGAAAGCTAAATTTAAGAAGGTATGTCTGAGTACTTATTGTTATTACTTATTATTAAGTACTTATTATTAAGATCAATGCATGAAGTATTCAAGAGTGTTAAGTAAATATAAAAGGACATGAGGGATGGGCTATAAGACATTGAATTCGGGTCATAATCCTATCAACATCACCTGCAACTTCAATTTAATCAATGTGAAGTAATCCAAACCCTAGTTTTCACATCGGCAAAACCAGACATTAGGCCATATAAACATATTCCTTCTGAAGTCTCTTATTTACCTGAATCGAATTCCTGGTTCTGAATAACATTAGGGAAGAAAAATTATTTAACACAAGTGGACGTAGTATTAATAAAGACACAAAGTAGGGGATACATACAAAATTTTCAGTAAAAGATGATTGTATCATTAGTTAATAAAGGCTTTACCATCTGCAAAATTGTAGTTCAAAGCATGACTGAAATTGGAATAAGTCTTTTATTAGCCTGATGACTATTTGACATAGTGACAAATACTTAAAAGTAAAGACCTGTAAAACAATCCCTTTGTTTCAATCATCTTAGGTAGGTACAATGAATATATCTTGCATCTAACAGGGAATAGTTGAATTATTCCCTCTACTTCCCCTCAATGATCAGCCTTTGAAAGCTAAAATCTAGAACATACCAGACATGGAAGAAACTGAAATAACTAGAAGTTTTCTCGTCAATTTTTCTGTGTAAGATTTTTTCAAAACAGTGGTCAAGGAGGACAAATGTATTTATACAACCAAAACCATCACTTTTTGAAACTGTAAATACTAGTGTACATTTTCATAGCACTTTCAGAATCAGATTTCCTGGACTTTTTCTTTCCAGAAACCCTGTAACTAAAAGATGTCTATAAATTCTGCCCAAGGAGCGTCCACTGCCCCAAAATCGGAGAAATATTTCTGTCTTAAAAGGAGATTATTCTTTTCAAAGGAATTATTTTTAAATGGAATTTAAATGGAATTATTTCTTTTCAAGAAAACCACTCATCTGTCCAAGTCCTCTGTGATATTAGTAAAAAATACCAGAAATGTACATATAAATTAAGCCTCTGAAAAGGAGTAATACTTTTAGAGAAAAAAAATAACAGATTACACATTAGCAAGTGAAAATATAACTATAGTTGTTAATGTTGAAATAAAGTTTATTATATTACTTTTTGCTATATAATAAAATACTTCAATAAAGATTGACCTGAAGGTGTTACTTTAAAATTATGAATAATTTGTGTTAGTCCTAATAATACATTATAAAATTAAATATTTTTGTTAACTGGTATATAATTATGCACATAAACTCCCCTGTATTGATGTAATTTGAAGTACAGTCTATATTCATATATTTCATAAGTAAAGGACATTGTTTACGTTTGAGATCTTGTGCTTAGAACTTGCAGACAACCTTGTTTGAGGAAGCTATGTCTGGTGGTGATGTGGCAGCTGTTTTGATAGCAACATGCCGTGCACTGATTTGTATGTGTGTAGGAAGTCTAATAAGGGGATTTAAGTTGAATTTAAAACAACTCATTCTGAAAGAAAACTGATGCACTCCTGCAGAAAATGTTCTAGTAGAAAATATTAAGTCTCATTTGGAAAATCCTATCTGGGAAATACTCAAAGCAGCCAGCTGTGAAAGCTTCCTTCAGAAGAGGAAATAAGGAATTTTCTTTTCAAATGAAGTGAAAAGAAAGTGCATGCTGACTGCTCATACACAAAAGGGACCACAGGCTTTAGGAATATCTCAGATACACATATCCCACGAAAGGAGGCACAAATATTGATGCTTGATTAAAGCCACAACCTCATACAGGGGTTTGTCAAAAGTGATGAGTTCAATATTCGTACCTCTCTGTTTCTACAAGTATAAATTGATTTGAAAAACTTCTAGGGGATGTTCTTTAACAGAGTCAGTAAAATATGCCTTGTAATGTAAATAAATGTTGTGAATGCTCTTATGTCCATGAATATTTCATACAATGAGGCATTAGCTAGCCTCTGATTATGTTTCCCCCTCTTCCACAATAACACATAAATTCAAGAATTTTATTCAAAGTTGCAACTGAAAAATTTCATCACAGATATAACTTTGGTTTTCTCTTGTATTTATTTATTTATTTTTTAAATATTTGTTAATTTATTTGAAATTCAGAATTACACAGAGAGAGAAGGAGAGACGGAGAGAGAGAGAAAGAAAGAGAGAGAGAGAGAGAGAGGTATTCCATCCGCTGGTTCACTCCCCAATTGGCCACAATGGCCAGAGAGGTGCTGATCTGAAGCCAGGAACCAGGAATTTCTTCTAAGTCTCCCACGTGGGTGTAGGAGCTCGAGGACTTGGGCTAACTTCTACTGCTTTCCCAGGCCAAAGCAGACAGCTGGATTGGAAGTGCAGCAGCAGGGTCTTGAACCGGCGCCCATATGGGATACCGGCACTGCAGGCGGTAGCTTAACCCACTACACCACAGCGCTGGCCCCATTTTCTCTTGTATTTAAAACAGAAAAGAATAATGTTTTCTTCTCAGAGTATAATTATACTGTTCTTTTTCTCTAGATTAAGAATAGACGTGATAGTAACTCATTGACTGTATTTCAATTTTTGTCATTACAGGTCATTTTTTATTAAATTATAACTTAAAAATAATGAAGTGCTCTGATCTCAAAAGCATTTGATGCAGGGGAGGACTTGTTGCACAGTGATTTAAGCCAACCACTGCTGGCAACATCTTCGTCTTGTATCAAAGTGCTGACTTGAGATCTGGTTACTCTGCTTCTGACCCAGCTCTCTGCTAATGTGCTTGGAAAAGTAGCAGATGATGACCCAAGAGCTTAGGTCACACCACCATATGGGAGACCAGGATGGAATTCCTGTCTCTTGACTTCAGCCTGATCCAGCCCCAGCTGTAGGCATTTGAGGAGTGAACCGGTGGGTGGACCATTTCTCTCTTTCTCTTCCAATCTCTCTCTGTCATCTTTGACTCCTTGTAGATCTGCCTTTCAGATAAATTAATAAATAATTCTTTTAAAAATTTATCATTAATAAACTTTGGCAAATATGTGCTACTCTCACTTGTAACCAACACCATCTTTTCACAAATATATTATCATCCACTCAGAAAGTGCTGAATTCAATGCAATCAAGCCCTTTTGGATTAACAACTAGATGTTCATGAAACTGTCAACCAATTTGTGGTTAGTGAAAGTTTGCATCTGGTCCTCTCTAACACCTCCTGAGGACAAACACTGCCTCATCAATTGTGAAAAACAAAGTTCACTTTCTTACAGAATAAATAAATGGTGGTCTCTCTTTATTGTTTCTTTAGTTTTTCTCAGTCAAATATTCAGTCTTGTCTTGGAAGAATTCCCACTTCCTATATAAAGTCAATGTTATTGGTGAAGTCTTCTACATTGAATAAGAATGTACATTTTAGGAGATCTTTCCCAGGGCAAAAGTTAATAAGTTGATGCATTTAAGAGAAGTTCCAAGACCTACAGAAAGAAAACAAGTACTCACAGTCAGCCTTTAAAACTTGTAGGGTGAGGACTTAAAACAGATTTCTAATGCCAAGATGCTGTCTCAAAACTGTAAAATCTCAGGAATGCTCTCTTTGTCTACTCAGGTTTGTCTGCACAACCTACTTATAATATTTCTCTCCCATGACCCCTTATTCTGAGTTTTTCAGGAAAATAACAATTTAGATTGCAAACAGATCAGAAAACATAGCTGCATTATTTGAATTCTTAAATTGAGTTAGAGAACAGTTTGTGACTATAACCATGCATTTTTTTTCTAAATTGCAGGTAGAATAACAGGAATTTGCAAAGAGAATCTTGATTATGCTTGTATTCATTTTCCTTGACATGCAGATCTTCAACAACTACTTTACTTAATTTTTAAATTGTCTGATTAAGAAAAATGGTTAAAAGCAGTAGGGGAGAAAAGAGAAGATTGATTTGACTACTTCAACTTTTTAAAACTTTTAAAATTGTCTTGAAAAGTGAAGAAGAGTGGGGAGTAAACTGTGTAAGTCATTTCTGAAGTCTTTTAATTCAGGGTAGAAAAAATAGTATCAAATTGTAGCAAAAACACAAATAAATCAGCAAGTCTTAAAATCAGACTTGGATTTCCAAAAATTATTTCGGAGGAATGCCAACAACTACAATATAAATAGACTCTCCACTTTTTTAGTAGATAAAATGAACCAGGATTATGGAATTTGGGCAGAAAAAAAGATAAACAGTGAATTCACCAAAACAGAAAATAGGCAATGTAAGGTTAGATATTTACAATACCAACATTTCCCAGCTGTTTTGTGTTATTGACTTCTAGGTCGCCTCTGTGGGGTCTTAGAATATATATATATATATATATATATATATAAAATTCATTTATGTATTTGAATGGGAGTGTGACTGAGAAGGAGAGAGAGAGAGAGAGAGAGAGAGAGAGAGAGAGAGAATCTTCCATTAGTTGGTTCACTCCCTCAATGGCCACCACAGTCAGGGCTAGGCAAGGCTGAAGCCAAGAGACAGGAATGCCGTCCTGGTGCTCCATGGGTGGCAAGGGCCCATGTATTTGGGTCACCTTCTGCTGCTTTCCGAGGAGCCTTAGCAAGAAGCTGGATCAGAAACAGAGCAACCCAGCATTCAAACTGGCATTCTGATATGAGATGCCCTTGTCCCAAGCAACAGCTTAACCTGCTACAACACAGTGAAAACCACTGAGAGTATATTGTTGTACTTTTTCTATTCTTCTTTTTACAGATTTATTTATTCATTTATTTTTGTATTGCTTCAAGTTTGTTAAAGTACATAATGTGATCTATTGGATGAATGTCAATTAGATCCAATTGATTTCTGAATCAATTAACCTGAAATAAGAAGTAAACTTGATTGTTTATATTATGAAATAATACAACAAGCATCAGCAGAATAATACACATTATTTTCAAACTAACAATGAGCATTTGCTAAATTGACCACTTTCTGGATAGCTCCATAATATCCAAATATTGAAATTTTAAAAATATAAATCTAAATAACTCAAAAGTCAAAGAAGAAATCTTAAAACCAGCTCAAATATTTAAGCTAAATAAAAATGAAATACAATTTATCAAAATTCATGATGTACAGGGAAAACAGTGCTTACGTGGAGATTTGTAGAACTGAATGTATGTATTAGAAATGAACAAACATCTAAAATGAATAACTCAATCTAGAGAAAGAGAGAAATCTAATCCTAGAAATGGAGAAGAAAATAAGAATAAAGGAGCAGAAATTGATAGCACTGAAAGCAGAAAAATGACAGGAAAAAGACCCTGCTACTTCCATCAATGAAAATAATAAACCTTGAACTAGGCTAACCAAGAAAAATCACGAATTACTAACATAAAAAATGAAATAAATGTTATTATGATTGATCCCATGGAAATTCAAAGATAATAAATGAAATTATGAGCAAACCTAAGCCCCAGTTTGTTAAAGCTACCAAAACTCCAAAAAGGAGAAATAATCTTCATAAATATAATTAGAAACTGAATCAATGAAACTTTTCAGAAAAGACATCACTAAGCCTGTATTGTTTTACTAGTGAACTTGCCAAACATTAAAGGAAGAAATGAACAGGTTTTAGAAAACTGAAACACAGCACACTCTGGTCTGTCTAATAAGGCTAGCAATTCTCTAGTGTTAATTAGATCATGTAGATTGATGCCACTGTTTAGGTCATCAACATCCTTACCAATTTTCTGCTACTCTGTCATACCAGTTACTGACAGAGGGACAGAAATGTATTCAACTGTCATAGTTGAGTTGTACATTTCTCTTTTAAGTTTCACATCATATATTTTGATGCTTAAATTGTTTAGAATTATTGTTCCCGTAGATAATTTATCCCTCTATCATTACATAATGTTCATCTTTACCCAATATCTACTTCTTTGTTATTAAACTTATTTTATCTCCAATAAAGCCACCCCACATTCTTTTTATTATCTTAGAAGTCTGTCTTCCTTTATTTCTTTGCTCTTAACCAATCAGTATTTTTGTATTTAAAATGGGTTTCCTGTAGACAACAAGCAGTTGTATCTAGTGTTTGTCCCTCTCTGCTTATAGTACATTGTCCCTTTTCCAATTAGAATCTCAGCTGTAGTAATCATAGATATTTTAAGTTCTCTGTGGGATAATTTCATTTCTATATCTGATTTTGATGCTTGCTTTGTCTGCAATCTATTTACTCTTGCTTTTATTATGCTTTATAATTTGTGTGTGTGTGTGTGTGTGTGTGTGAGAGAGAGAGAGAGAGAGAGAGAGAGAGAGAGAGAGAGAGAAAGCCAGATATATTGTATCACCTTCTAAGGGTTAAAGTAAGTAGGCCTTTAATGTGAGGATTTATGTTAATTTGACTAGCAGTTGAGTTCAGTTTGATGTTTCTTCTAACTACAAATGCCAGAGCTTCAAATTCTCTGTGTCATTGTTTTTGTCTCTGCTGACTTTGGACTTCAGTAAACATTTCTCCTCAGGGAATGTCTGTGGGTGCCAGAAAGAGACTGATTATCTGTGAAATGGCAGAAGGCCACAGCATGGTCTGCCTGCACATAACTTCATTTGCATGGATTCAGTGTAGTGCTCTGCTCAGGACAAATTCAAGTTCTCCTTTTTGGAACTGTCTAGATTTTCTCCTTGAATGATTTTGATCAACAGCTTATTGAACCTATGGATACAGAACCATGGTTATGGCGGGCTGAGTGTATATAGTAAATTTTAGGCACCTGGCCAGCATTAAGGCTAATTGCCCATGTACTCAACATTAATTTCAGGTTTTTTAAAATGTAAACTAGATAATTTATCTGGACTGAATCAAGCTAGAAGTTTGATTCTTTCACTAGTAGTATTGTTTGTTCATTTGTTTCTACCTAAACAAAATCTTTCTCAAAAAGCATCTGTTTTAAGTTGATATTGACTTACTGGGATGTGTTTCCCTGAAGTGAAGAGTTATTTACTGGTCAAGGTTCAATCAAATATTATATACAGACATTCATTCTCTAAGTTTTCTAAGAAATGAAGCAAGACAATATGAAAGGATAGCATTCATCTGAAAACACTACCATTGAATAATTTTTCTTTCAGTGACATATAGTGTATTCTAAGTCTAAATTTAAAGGGTTTATATGCTTTCTCTTTTGATTTGTTTAGCAAATGACACTGAAAAAAAACCAATTTTTGTGTCTAACATTAAACATAGCTAATTGAATTTTCTAGTCATTGACATAAAGTTTAGAATAAAATTTTACTTTGAAATACATTAAAAATATAATGAGCATACTAAAATATTTCTGATGATACAAATCTTATAGCAATAGTCTTTTTTTAAAAGATGTGTTCTTTTTTTTAAGATTTATTTATTTTTATTTGAGATACAGAGTTACAGACAGAGAGAGGAAAAAACAGAGGGAGGTCTTCCATTTGCTGGTTCACTCCCCAAATGGCTATGATATCCAGAGTTGGGCCAATCTGAAGCCAGGAATCAGGAACTTCTTCCAGGTCTCCCACGCAGGTGCAGGAGTCCAAGCACTTGGACCATCTTTCATTGCTTTCCCAGGCCACCAGCAAGGAGCTGGATCAGAAGTGGAGCAGCCAGGACTCAAACCAGTATCCATATGGAATGCTGGCACTGCAGGAAGGGGCCTTTCTACATCACATCACTGGCCCCAACAATAGTCTTTTTAATTTGACAATTGCCTTGGTCATTTTCCAAATTCTTAAATATATATAATCTTTTACAAAAGCTCTATATAATTATATATCTAATGAAACATTGTTATTAGTAAATATAAGAAAAGGTAGCAATTATAATAGACTTCTGGCATGCATTTTTGAATATACATACAGTAATTTATTGCTTACTTGAAGAGATGGTGCTGGGATCTCATTTCTGCTGTTTCATGTTCTCACATTTTTTTCTTCCTTTGTTTTTCATACCTGTTCATGGACAGGAAACAGGTGTTTCAATTAGTGGGAGTAAATAATCAAAACAAACCTGTAAAGCTTGAAATCTCCAGAGTTTACAAAGAATATATTACTTTATCAGAGCAGACTTGAGAAAGTAAAGCCAATGCTAATTTTCTTTAATGGCACTGTCAGACTCACCACCATAAATCAATTATATTCCAGCACATTTCTTGTACATGATCCTATAAAGTTAAAGACAAGTGAAGACTGGGTCGTTATACAACAAAATAAGATAGCTTTAAAAGACCAATTTCGTAATTCAAGGAAGAGTGGATATGGAGGAGAAAAGGAAGGAATAATAATAGCTTATCATCTAAACATTTAAACTGGTTTTGTGTAGCTTAATTTTCACATAATTCTAGACCCAAAATGTCCACAAAATTTCACAAAAAATGGAATTTATGGATTAAGCTCATTTTCTTTAGCTATGTAATTCAATTAACAATCTTTTTTAATTGTGATGATTTAATGGTAAATATGCATTCCTATAGTATTTGCTCATTTCATTTCTTTCTATTCCTCATCAACATATTTGCTGAGCTTCTGGTATATTCAAAGTTCTGAGAATATGAAGATGAATAAGGAGTTGAAGACTTTGGGCCAACAAAACAATACTGTAAATAATATTGTGGTAATCGAACTTACATGAAAATATGGCCTTTTCTTTAATCAGGCTGTGAAAATAGACATGGTTCAAGCCGGTTTCTTTTTTTTTTTTTTTTTTTTTTTTTTTTTTTTGGACAGGTAGAGTTATAGAGAGTGAGAGGGAGAGACAGAGAAAAAGGTCTTCCTTCCGTTGGTTCACTCCCCAAATGGCTGCCATGGCTGGCGCTGTGCCAATCGGAAGCCAGGAGCCAGGTGCTTCTTCCTGGTCTCCCATGCGGGTGCAGGAGCCCAAGCAACTAGGACATCCTCCACTGCACTCCCAGGCCACAGCAGAGAGCTGGACTGGAAGAGGAGCAGCCAGAATTAGAACCTGGCACCCATATGGGATGCCAGCGTGGCAGTTGGAGTATTAACCAAGTGAGTCACGATGCCAGACCAAACCTGTTTCAAAGTTAGCAAGAAATAGTGGATCTCTCAAGCTTATGTTGTAATATTAAAGTTCCACAATTATCCAGTTTATTAGAATTCTTACTGCTTTCTTGCCAATGATGTTCCAAAGTCTCCTGTGATATTTCTCAATCAAGATTGCTGCAACACCCAGTACTAAGTGCTCCTTGCCTCTAGACAGCAACACATCCAGACCTGAACTGTGCATCCATAGGCCTTCCAGAAGCCGTGATTGACCAGTCTGCCTTCCTGAAAATGCTTTCCTGTAACATCTTACCCAGCAGTCCTATGGTTCTCCTAAAGAGAGGTCTTCCTTTCTGCAAAGGTAATAAAACAAACCTTTTGGATTATAAATTATTCCCTTGGTTTTGATTAGCTAGACTCTGTAAGCTGTGAAATCAAATGCTTACAAAATGCTAAATTCTCATTTTACCTGTTAAACAGTATGTTTTCTGTCTTGTATTTCTTCTTTGTTAAATTTTGTATTATAGAGAGCATATTGCGAGGGCACAAAAGTACTTTGAATTTTAAACACTTTATTACGAGATCCAAAAAAGCATCTATTAGGAAAGGTAGATCTCTTGGAATTATAACAAAAAACACTATGACATGTTAAGGCAAACCATCTGTGTATTAGAAAATCCAAGTATTCTTAATTTAAATACAAAATAACCCATAATATAAATCGCAAGTTAGATGTCAAGAATACAATTTTGGCATGTAAGCAAAAGGAATGTGTTAACTGTAAACAAAATTTCTTCTGGCGGAAAAGAACATCTTTATGTATTATTTAATGACTTTCTATTTAACCAAAATCCAAGATACATTTACATTTCAAATAATTCTATTTCTTATATACTTGAGAAAAAAACTGATATTAGACAGGGATAGAATGCTAGACTTGCAAATGTTTAGAATAACATTTTTCTTCACCAGAATCCTATCCTTTTGTGCATTTATATCTGTAATCATTCATTTATTCCTGCAGGTTTAAGCACGTTTTATAAGTGAAGGGTAGTGATAGATGCTGAAGATTCATACAGAATGTCACTGCACAACAGGGAGAAAATAGGAAAGCTGCACTACCATTTGCTGAACATGATACACTTTCACAAAATACTCTGTAGTCACAGATTAGTGAGAAAGTTTTCTGGGGCTGTGAGCGAAGGCTTTGCTTCTGGGTGATATCTGAACAATCCTAGTGCACTACTTTAAAGAAAAACAAGATTATATGTTGTCAGACCTCTGTTAATAGCTGTCATTTATCAAATAGTTACTCTGTGTTCTGCACTGTGTTATATAAAAAGGTTTATATGAATTACCTCTCTTAATCCTTATAGAAATCTTATGATTATGATGCCTTGCCGCAGCTCAATAGGCTAATGCTCCGCCTGCAGCGCCGGCACACCGGGTTCTTGTCCCGGTCGGGGCGCCGGATTCTGTCCTGGTTGCTCTTCTTCCAGTCCAGCTCTCTGCTGTATGCCAGGAGGGCAGTGGAGGATGGCCCAAGTCCTTGGGCCCTGCACTCGAATGGGAGACCAGGAGAGGCACCTGGCTCCTGGCTTCGGATCAGCGTAGTGCACCGGCTGCAACAACCATTAGGGGGTGAACCAACGGAAAAGGAAGACCTTTCTCTCTGTCTCTCTCTCTCACTGTCCACTCTGCCTGTCAAAATAAATAAATAAATAAATAAAAGATAAAAAAATAAAAAAGATAAGATTTTCGTGGCTTGAATATTTGTATTTGACTAAGGTTATAGAGAAAGGTGAAGCAAGAACCTGAAATTAGCTTTCCTCTTTCTAGATCTAGCATACTTTTTCAATGCTGGTATCAGTGTTGTGGGTAACTAATGGCTTTCCCATCTACAAATTTTACAATATATTGCATTTATTAAAAAAATGAACTGACATGCCAAAGACTAAAACTATATGAAAGTCACGGAGATTTTCTTCTTTGTACCAGAAAAGAATTAACTGATAACATTAAGACATAATGTATGAAAAGGAGGTGAAGTGATGATCTTAGGAGAATAGAAAGGAGATTGTGTGTGTGTGTGTGTGTGTGTGTGTGTGTGTGTGTATTACTACAGGGTTTCTTATGTTCTCTATATTGCATCACAAAACAAATAAATTTCACTCATTTAAGGAAGCTATTCATATAGGGAAGCTTTCTGCAGCTGGTTTCCAGGAATATTCAGAGCATGACTTGTTGGTAGGGGTCATGGAAAGAAAAAAAGGTTAATATCACTCTGGTCAGATGCATTTGGAAAATATGAAGCGGTAGTAGGTATTCACAAATCCCATTAATGTATTAACCAAACCAAGTGCAAACAAATGATCATCTAAAGTGTTAGAATATTTTTTCATTTTTCTTGTATTTACATTTGACAAATTCTCAATAATTCTCTTTTTAATCATGGGAATGAATTGGCAGGCTTTCTGGTACCAAATATCTATTTAAATGCTGTTTTGAGCTGTGCAAAGGCACAAGGGACAGGAGCATAATATCCCCTAAAGTTTATGCAAGTGGCACAGAAAAAAGTTTTCAATTTGTCTTTGATTTTCCTTAGAAAAAAATCACTTACAACTTATTTGTATATATACATATACACATACACACATGTGTACACATCATATATTGTGTATCTATGTGTGTACACATTTGATGGGTAGATATTTCTATGTGTATATGTGTGCATGTAAATGCTTATACATGTGTGTACATGTCTCTGTAGCTATATATATTAATCTAAAGTAAATACTGATAAAAGTTTTTCTAAAGAACCTCCATTTAATTTCATATTATTTAGAATGATAATAAATTAGCTAATTTAAAACATAATAAAATATTCTAGAATATTTCTAAAATGAAAAGTAATTCTCTTGGAAATTTGTAAAACAAAAAAGTCATTAGATATGTATATTATAATAGTTCCTAGCAATTAAATTACATTTTTCAGATATTTTCTGATGGAAATAATATTCTGGATAATGAAGGGGTGGGGGTGGTAATTTGCACACTAATACCTTTAGCCAGTGATTTCATTGGCGAATAATAAAATAAGTTTAAGTACAGTCAAGAATTTTACAGTAAAAATTCATTAAAATACAGAGCTTTTCAAAGAAATGAAAAAGTTCATTTAAGCTTAGTAATGAATATCAGTTTGAAGATACTATAAAATTATAGTAAAAGAAATATGATACTATAGGGAAAATAACGTAAGAATATGAGAGGAATAAAATATATTTGGGAGGCAAAAGCTGAGTTATATATTACAAAGAAAGAGACAAAACATGCAAAACTACTTTTAAAGGTAATTACAAAAAATGAATGATAAAGTTAAATTCTTTGCTTTTTAAAAAAATGTTTATTTGAAAGGTAAAGTAATTTATAAGGAGAGAGGGAGAAAGGGAAAGAGGGACAGAGGTAGAGAGGGAGAGAGAGAGATGAAGCGAGAGAGAAAGAGAGAGAGAGAGAGATTCTTCCATTCACTGGTTTATTCCTCAACATCCACGGCCGGGTAGGGTAAAGCCAGGAGCCTGGAGTTCCAGCTGAGTCTCCCACAGGAGTGGCAGGAACCCAAGTTGTTTGCGCATCATCTGCTGCATTTGGAGGGAACTGAGCAGAAGTGAAGCAGACAAGACTCAAACCAGTGCTCTGACAAAGGCTATCATTGTCGTGTGTGGCAACTTAACCCACTACACCACAACATGTGCCCTGAGTTCCATTCTTTATATTTATTTGAAGGGAAGTCATTAAACGTGGAAATGCCATGTGCCTTTCAAAGTGCATTGGAAAAGGGAGAAGACAGTGGAATTTTCTTTTCAGAGGCATTGTCAATAGCCCAACAAATATGTGGTAAGGAAATAAATGAGATATATAGTAATGAGAGTTGAAACAGAGTATAGAAGGTTTGATATTATTTTATGATAAAACAGAATAAATTATTTGAGTAAGTTCACTATAAAGATTTCAAAACAAATTCATAAAGAGTCTACAAGACACTGAGACAGCTTTTATATGAAGGAATGAGAAAGAACAAGCTATGACAGAGATGAAAGTGTCACCTGTATTAAAACAGAATTGCCACAATGAATTGACATTTCTTTTACATCACTGAAAAATCTACACATAGAAGTCAATATTAAATGTTTCGTTATAATACTTTGCACAGCTGATAATTAGAATACTTAACACTCAACAGCACTCAACTCAGAAGAGAAGAATGTATGTTTAAAAA